>NC_133751.1:38885136-40116803 GCF_036562045.2 Rhinolophus sinicus
TGTTGTTGGTTTTGGCTGAAGGCTCTGTGATTAACCGATTAACCTCTTACCTCTTCTTTCCACCCTCTGGCCTGCTGTAATTTATGACGTCTCAGAGTTTTTCTCTTGTCAACTCCATAAGAGGAAGAAAATGTATACTTATCTTTGAGTTTATACAGCTGCCCCAAAGTTTGTTTTCAAAGAATTTAACCAGGTAAAGCTCAGATTAACTTGTATTATTACATGTAAAGTGGCTGAACCATTTAATATTTTCTTTGATAGTAAAAACAAACAAACAAACAAAAACATGGGGAAACACTTTTTAATTTTCTAATCTAGCTCAAAGTTCTAAGGAAACAGCCTTAGCAATTAGAATTTGAGCAAAACTACCCTGTTTTGGAAGTCCAGCATGAAAAAGGAGCAGGGGATACTTATTTTCCACACAATTCTACGGGAGCCCTCTAAAATGCTAGCCCTCTTCTCACTTAGATTGTACTCAGGGCCTTTACAAGGACTCAGAGATGACATTTCTGTCAGTGACCCCTCTTCCTACTTCAAAACAATCTGAGAGCCCTCAGGTTCAGGCATCTGAATAACCTGGCCACCTAGTGACCAGAATACATAGCGGAGAGTGTGTTGGTCTTTTGGAAATTATCATGCACCTTCCTACCACCAGTACCTCAGAGCAGTCTGTTACCTGTTGGCTCAGGGCAGCAGCTAAATTCCCACCAGCACTGTCACCAGAAATGCCAATTCTGCCAGCGTCAACCGAATATTTCTGTAAGACTTCTGGCTGCAGGAAGTACTTCGTGGCACGTTCAACATCGTGAATTTGAGCAGGAAAATAAACGTTGGGAACTAGCCGGTATCTGTGAAGACAACATTTGTATTCATTTAAGGATTTCACCAAGTCTTTACAGGCCATTTAAAGTGTAAGGAGAACCTGATGATGCCAGAAATAAACAGGCAAGGAATTAAAATAAACCACTGATTTACTTGCAAATCAAATACTTGTCGAAACTTCAAAGTAAAAGGCAGGTGTCAATTATTAAGATCTGGATAGGACCACAGTAGATCTGGAATATTATTTCTGGAAGTCAGCGTTCCATTCACAATATATCTGGATTGGAAGGGGACTCGGCAGAAACGGCCACTTCATTGGTCTCATGTGTAATGAGTCCATAAGGTATGCTTTATGACTTACTTGGTAAATACAGTAACTGTATACTCTGAAGAGGTCACGCCAGCCTGACATTAAACCCAAGAATGCATTCACTCCCTGGAAGGCTGGAACTACAATGCCAGTTGTCAACCAGTAAAAAGGAAGCCAAGTCTGCCAAGATGGCACAAGGCAGGCCCTTTGAGACAGCTCTGGAGCTTGTCCTACTGCCCCCACTTTGCAAGATGAGAGACCCTTTGGGATCCTACTCTGTATATTTAGTAGAATTCATATTCCCTCAAGAATCCCAAAGAACCCTGGTTTTGTGAAATGCCCCGCTCCTAATATCACCTTACAAACCCATATTTTGGTAGTGCCAGCTCGGAGGGCCCTCTCAGTCTCCACCTTCCTGTCTTGCTTATTGCTCCTCAGTCATCCTTCAAGCCTTACTCGAGGGTTTGGCCTCCTCCAGGCATCTTTCCTTGATTATAACTCCACTTGCTTCTGGGGCTGGGCTAGCTACCATTCCTTGCTACTTCTGCGTGCTGGGTTAGTTAAGTCATATTTAGGCCAGGAGCAGAAACCTCATTTTCAAAGCCATCTTATCTTGATCTTGTCTTGCTTCATCTCCTAGGGGCCTGTGAGGAGGGGGCCTGGGTATTGGAAGGCGACCTGGGGCCAGGGTGTGGAGCTGGAGGGCTGGGTCATGCCCTGAAACATTTTGTCAACGAAAACCCCTGAAGCATTGAAGGGGGAACAGCCACATTTACCCCCTCCTACAAAACCCCTCTTTGCTCGGGGAGTTTATGATTTTTTCCCTCTGCTCTCGCCTGACCTCCCGCAGCTCAAACACGCCAAATCAATTTGAATAGACCAATCTTGCTCTCCCGCAACTCATTCCTCTGGCCGTGCCTAACAGGGTTATATTACTGTTCTTATTGTCTCATTTTAAAATGATTCCTTTATGTATTTCCTCTAAAGAGCCTGTTCTCTGATGTCAGGGACTGTTTTATTCATCATCGTGTTTCCAGTAGCTATCAAAGTGGCCAGGTACATAACCATCATCCAGGCAGTAAACCTTTTGAGTATTATTAATATACCTTCATTTTGCAAATGACGAAACTGAGGCACAGAAATGTTATTTGATTTGTAAAATAAGTCTAAAACAGATGAAAACAAGGCAGGATAGAAACTAATTACTTAACTAAAGCCTAATAATAGTTAAGAACTCCGGTCTTTCGATTTCCATTTTATAATTAGCATACTTAGCATCAGAAACTAATTTTTTCTAAGGTACTCTATGTAAGGCCATTTATTTCTCCTACCTAAAAATCCAGCTAGTTAATTAAATACCATGGCATTCAGTGCAATTAAAATCAAATGGACAAGTATTTGTCAAATACTTTGATAAGCAATAAATGTAGGTTTGTTCATTCAGGAATTACTATAATACATCTAAAAACTAAATGCAATACAAAATTCCCTTAGTGGTTGTCTTAGAACAGATGAAACAAGTTTTCTAATTTCTTTCTTATTTTTCCATCTGTAGTGATCAATTAATCATCCGAAATGTTTTTTCTCTGGTTCATTTTCACTGTCTAAAAGCCGCTGCTATAGTATTCCATTCTGAACAATGGGTGAAAGGAGTAGGATTACACCATTTTGTCCACTAGGGGGAGAAATCTCACATGATTCTATTTACCCCCCCATTCTGGGAGTAAGTCTCAATTTTTTAACTTCAGTATTACCAAACTGAATTCTTAATTCTTTCAATTAAATAACAATACAACTGCACTTTATGAGTCACGTTGTGAAAATAAAGGCTATTTTGTTTCGGCAAGATTCCATATATCATGATAAACTGTTTTCCTGGTGGCCTGGGACGTCAAAATATTAATACATTCTACCTAATCACACATGAATTAAATTTTGAGATGTTGTTTCACAAAAGGTCTTAGTGACTTTGATTAAAAAGAAATTGGTAATCTAAAATACATGCTACTCCCTCAAATCTTATCAGTCAGTTATAACTGGCTAAGATAACAGAGTAAACAAGCTTACTTAACAACAAACAGGTTATGATGCAACAGTCTTCCTGCTGCCCTTAAAGATCTACCTCCCCAGCATTTGTTGAAGCTGGAAACATTCTCGAGCTTTAGTCAATAAGAAGGGACACTGTTTTCACAGACTGGAGAATAGAGTGAAACTGGATATTTCTGAGGTCACCTAGTGTAAGATGAGACTGCAAAGGAGCTTGAAATTGACCTGAGCAGTATAACAAAAGTTCCATAATATCTTCATAGACACAGAAAACTGAGGATCAGGAGGAAATTTATGAGAGGTATAGCCAAAGAAAGCATGCGTAAATATAGTTATCTGCTGCTTTTGTTCAAAGCTATGTTCCCGCAAAGTACTAAAAGAGCATCCTGCCTTTTTTTTAACTTAACAATTGTAGCTCTTGAGTAAAAGAACTTGATGAATTTGTGGCAAATACAGTCTCCAATTCTCCAACTCATTGCATGGATAATGACTCTCCAATGCCAACTTTTGCCTGTTTATTACTGTGCATGCCTCCTAGAAGAACAAAATTTAGTGTAGATTCAGGAATGAGGTTAAATCAATTTAATAAATCTATACATTCTATAAAAATTATCTTATTCCTGCTAGGTGAGGCTCCTCACCAAGTGCTCTACGGATGTGTTTTCACTCACATCTCAAAGCAAATCTGTGGGTTTAAGGATGAAAACATGAGGTTCAGGGAGGGAGTATAACTGGTCTACCACAACTAATGAGGGGCAAAGCTGTGATCTGAATTCACAATGTACTGTGAAACCCACATGTACCTCCCCTTTTAAAATATTCTCCTTCTTCAAAACTCACAGCCTTTTAAATGTGTGCATGTGTGTTTTCCTTACCTCACCAAAGTGGTAAGATCTCAAAACTGCAGATTTCTGGCATCCGAGAGCATCTCTCATGATTTCAATGGTTTTACAATATTCTCAAAACAAACCACCTAGTACAGTGCCTGGGCACATGGTGCATGCTGTGAATGAGAACGGGGTGCTATAATAATAAATCATAAATCCCTAACTGAGCAGGTGTTGGTGGGTAGTCATGTCCCAGGCATGTAACATCTTTAGTGAAAGGTTTTTAAGCAAGCCCTGTACATTGTTCTTGTGCATCTAGGCTAACACACCTTTGAAATGCCAGAAGTAATACACTTCAAAGGTGTAACAAGCCTCAAGAGAGCACATAATCTTGTTAACTATCCTGTAACCCAACCCGACCCACCCTTGCTTTCTCTGAGCTCCATGCAATCTTTTGTAAATTCCCTCCGTAATTCCAAATGCACAAAAGAAACTGCAATCTGTCACTCTGGGCATTTGAGAGCTAGCTTCTTGGCAACTGTCATCCATTTTGGCTCAAATAAATTCTTATAAAAATCCTTCTACAGGTTTGGACATTTCTTAGGCTGATGATCTTTAATAACATACTTTTCTTTCCACCAAACAAAATTGTAAATATTTATTTTATACCTTTTACATATAAAATATATGTCATATAACACTATCTGCAGTGAGAAAAGTAATGAGCCATATGGCATTAAAAACATAAAAAAAGGAATTGTTCCTAACCCACGTACTCTTCAGGCACACCTCCAACGAATCCACTTCCTGTACCTATGCATAGCTCAGAGTTTCTCAACTCTGTGCACACTGTAGGATAATCCTGGGTGCTTTAAAACAACACTGACGTTTGAGCCCCTCTACAAAACATTCCAATTCATTTCATCTTGACATGAGCCCCACATGTCTCTATTTAAAGAAAAATTCCCCCAAGTAATTCTAATCTGCAGCCAAAGTTCAAAAATATTACTGAGTCCAGCTATATTGTCATTCTTTTCTAAACATATCTCCCTGTTCCTGTACCGAATATATTGGTCCCTCTCCTCATCCTCTATATCCTTCCCCCAGCAACTGCTCATCAAATGTTCCTATCCTTTAAGTCCCATTTCAAATGCCACTTCTTCCATGAAACCTTCTGAAAGCCCAGGCAAAAGAAACTGTTTCTCCTTCCTTGCAACCCTCAAAGTCTTTCTGACAATAGGTCATACCACACACACCTCAACTTCCTCTAGAAGTGGACGGAAAGTCCCAATTCTGCACTAAAGAGTTTGATGAATACCTCCCTGAAATAAGCAGCAGCATGTCTATGATCTGTTACTTTATAAGCTGCTTTATTAACAGGGCGATGGAGCAATGCTTGGAAAGACTGACAAACTGCTCTTTAAGTCACAGGCAGGTACTGTACGCAGCCCGGAGTTGAGAGGAAATGTGAGTTGTTCCAATTCTGTGGAAGTCAAAGCTCTGCATGTCACTAGTGCTCTAGTGATATTGTAAAGGACATTCTCCCTCAAAATAACCTAACCTGGAAACACTGTGTACAGTCTTCTGCTGTGGAAAAGGACACTGAGTTCTCCCCACGTAGCGCCAGTTAGGTGAAATGTACATGTGATATTCTGGAATGAAAGTATACTCTTGTTAGATGCAGCAGGAATGAGATAAAATCTTATCCCCTTTTTTTTTTTTCCTTTCCACCATCTCCCAAAAGGAGCATACTACATTCACCTTTAGAATACAAAAAGGTTAATATTCTCCTCAGTCAGAGAGAACCCGTACCTTCAGTAGCGGTTATCTTAAACAAATCGATAGTTACATTCACATAGTGCTCTCTGTTCGTGGGAGACATCTCCAGAGGAGGAATCTACTTATTCCTCTAACAGCTAGATGCTTCATTTCCATTAAAAGAACGCACAGTAAAACTGCACAAAAGTGGAAGGATTGTGAATGGACAGTTGTTTCTCTTTTTGTTCTTAAACTGTGGTTTGTGCATACAGGTTGAGGAATGGTCTTCTTTTCTTGTTCTGCTCTCAAGATTGGCCCCTTGAGATAGCTTTGAATACCAGACCTTCAGCAAGGGAGAGCTGACATTAGCAAGGGCTTGGCTAACTGAGTAAGAATAACATTCAAAAGAACTGACATGTCAGGCTGCTTCACCTGATTTGCTCGATCAAATCCTATGTGATTGAGCCTAGAATTGTGAGCCCATCCAAGGATGGGATTCTCTGACTCTGTTCACCAGTTAAGACTCTGTATCTCCATACACAGCAGAGAGGTCCCCGACTCTGTTTATCTAAACTGCCTCCTCCCATTCAGATGGGAACCCCGCCTTTAACCTCAAGGGTAAATAGAGAGCCAGAGCACTCTCCCTGGTGGCTACCGAAGCCCAGGGAGGCTTGGTGCCCTGTCCTGGCCTCCTTTCTCCGTGTCACTTCAGAAGCTAAACATAGCTCGGTAGGGTTCAGGCATGGGTAGAATTAGGCTTCACAACCACCCCGTAATTTACAGTCATGGGTGTTCTGTTACTGCAGCACAGGCTTTTTGTAAAGCTCCAGTTTTCCCCCCAGAAATTGCAAAAGGCCTAAAGCACAAGAGAGAAACCAGTGGATTTTTGTTAGTAGAAACTGGAACCAACAAGACATTCGTTAAACATGTCGGAAAAAGAGATCCATATTAAATTAATGAGAGTGAAGAAAATAAAACAACCTACTTCTCAAGAGAAGCCACAATATTCTCTTCCTGTAGTACTGAATTATTTGTCATACTGGCCTTTCTTTGGCTTTGCTAAGGTTGGCCTGGACTGAATAAAAGGAAAGTTTTGAGCAAATCTTCCCTTTCGTATAGGGGAACCCTTAGGAATGTGGTCTGCTCACCTTCCAGGGCTGCCCAGGTTGGGGGGATGTGTGAGGATTTCTCTGCTCAGGACTAGGCAGGTAAAGGAGCAGAGGGAAAGTCACAGCTAGGTCACTGTCACTCTGTGTTTTTCAGAGTCTCTTATTTGTACAACTAGTTATCAAGATGTGTGTTGTATGGTACCCCTAAAAGCACGGTGATTTTTCAGCTTCTACTCATCTAACTTTGTGGAAGGAAAAAAAGAGAGAAAAAAAACAAAACCAGAGGCATAAGTGTCCCATTGCTTATAATTCTTAGTAGCAAACTCAGGTAAGGACTACAGCTTCTTTTCTGTCTACATTAGCAACATTCTGCTTTACAGCCCTGTAAAAAGTTTGAAGTTCCCGTGCATAGCACCACCTGACATTCGATGGAATGGGAATGAATCTCCATCTTCATACAATGGACAGTTTATGTGTGTAATACGATTTAATCAAAAGCAAAACACAGCTTGAAAGTTTCCCACACCCAAGAAAGCAACATAAATCCTTTTAGAACTTAAGAAAACTTATAGAATTAAATAGAATTTAAATAATATTCAACAAGCCTACTTTGTTATTATCTTGCAGTTTATCTTTTAAAAACGAAATCAAATCTTCCTTTTCCCTTATGTCTTATGGTTCTAGCTTTGTGTCTTATTATATAAACTACAGATTAAAAGGTACCAGGCTATAGCTAAACTGCACTGGACTTTATGAAAATAAGTTTATGAATATAAAATAGGACCTTCCTAGATTATATACATGAGGATACAGCTATGTATCATGGGTATAATAAGATAAACTTCTTTCATTTATTTAACAAATAATTATTAGGCAATTAATATGTAAAATAGCACCGTGTTGTAGAAGCTACTGAGTAGAAGGCATGGCCTATTTCTTTTACCCTGAGGTGGCTGGGTCTGACCCCAGAGCCTTGAACCAGTACCAGTAACATGATCTGAGGAGTCCCAACTCCTGGTGCTTGCTTCATGTGAGGTGATTCCATTACCAGGGCTGCCCTCAACCCTTGCCTACCAGTTTCCTCAGATAACCCTTCCCGAGGCTACGCCCCACATGAAGCAAAGCTGACACCACTGGCCACTCCTGTGGGCCTCGAGGATAAGGGGTAGCTGTGTCCAGACAGCCTCTCTGCTAGGAGAAGGTGGTATTCCAGCAGAACCAAGAGCCCACCATCCTCCTGAAGACTTTCAGGATCATCTACCCTTATTTCTTATTTTCATTAGTCATTGCCAGAAGTCTATGTCCCTCCATCTGTCTTCTCCCATGTTTTATCCCCTTAATGCTTTCTGCTTCCTCCCCTTCCTCCCAAACCCTCTCATTACGCCACATGGGACCTGCATGACCAACTCACATTGTCTAACTATGGTCTGCTCATCCTAAGGAGCTCAATTCAAATATCACATTCTTTAAGACACCTTTTCTCATCCTTCAAATAAGGTAAAATCTTAGCTATTACGTGCCTCCATTACTACTTACCCTTCTATTTTACATCACTTAACATGACTTGTTCAAAAGTCCATTTTCTCACCTAGACTGTAAACTCCTTGTGGGTAGGAATTATGTCTGTCCTACATTGTTATATCACCAGAATTTAACATACTAACTGGCACATAACAGGAATTCAACAGATATTTATGGAGTAAAATGAAGAGGAAAGAGATGAGCAGTGAGAATAAATATATTCCTAGGTTAGATCTCTGAACATACTTTCCAGGAGAAACACCATGATCATTTGATGCTGGCTATGCCTCAACTAGAGCATAGGTTATGTGGCCCTATGTGAGCCAGTTGACCTGCATCCTGAGCATCTGAGCTCATTATTTCCGCAAAGAGAAGTGCTGTGAGTTCCTAGCACCTGCTGATAAATACTTTTGTAAGTTGGACCTTTCAACCTATGGGTGAGAGTACTAATACTCCAGAATTGTCCAGTACTTTGGGTATCTGAAGCCCTTTTATCTCAATGGTCCAAACTGATTCTCCTGACAACTCTGTAAAATTATTAGCCCAACTGAAGGTATACATATTGACCTAGCGTACATGTTCTAAGCCTTGTACTGGGTGATGGGGACCCAAAGGAAAGCAGACATGATTTCTGTTCCCAGTAGCTCATGTTCTAGACACACAGGAAGGAGTCCTAGCCCCATTTTGCACATGCAGGTAAATGACTTGCCTGAGGTCACACAGTCATGAGTAAGGGCACTTGCCTGCTGCTGTGAGGTCTCCTAGTTGATAAACTTCTGGATGCTACATTGTACCGATGAGGCACAATGGAAAGTTAAGATAAAAACAGTGCTATGTTTTAGTTCTTTTTAAAAGTCTTAAAAACATCTCATCCATCCTTGTGTATTTTATGATAAGTCTAAGAATACCTGTTTCACTTGAGATGGATGCTGACAGATGGAGAAGGGCTGTAGAAAGAGCTTAGCAAGTTGCCAAATGCTTATATTGAAGCCCTGGAGGGTGAGGCCTGTGTGGAGAAGACTCATGGCACCAAGTAAAGTAGGCCCAACTCCCCTCCTTTCCGCAGGCCTTTGAGGAGCTAGAGCTACACAGGAAACCACTGAAGGGGCCCTGAGCCTGGTTCCCCAGCACCGAGCTGTGGGGCCTTGCTCCATATAATGGGGCTCAGTTGCTTAAACAGCCCCTGCTTTCCTCTGGTCAACTGCCCAGCCCCAGTGACATAATCATTTACTTGAAGGTTCCTGCATTTCAGAACTTCCTGAGGGCTCTTGAGTGATCTGGGAGGCCTTCCTGAGAGGAATGGGAGCTGCCCAGAGCTATCAGTAGCCAAATCCACTGAGGAAACAGTCACAACCCACTCTGTGTGACTCTAAAGCTGCTGTTCCCAGGGTCAGAGCTGCCTAAATGACTCAGGAGACCAGCCCTGCTAAGGGACTGCAGAAGATAGGATTCTCTTAGGTCTCAGATCTGGATTGGGGGCAGGGAGGAGAGGAGTCATGAGTGGGAGACCAGCTAGCAGAGGGAGGGAGAGGGAGGGAGAGAGCTGGATAAGCTCAGGGCATGGGAAGGGGTTGCTATAGCTATGAACCCGTCACTTAGCAGAATCAGCTTCCTTCAATACTGGCTTGATACTGGGTCAAAACATTTTAGGGGCCTCGGGAGTGACTTGACCTGGCTGAATTCCCCACTCCATCAGCGAGACTATCTAGCTACATGACCTCATACAGGTTACTTCACTTGTTGGGCCTCAATTTCCTCATCTATGGGGGAAATAACAAAATATTTATCTTGGATGATTTTCATGAGAATTAAGCAAGACTCTTTATTCATTCATGCCACAAGAATTTATAGAATGCCCACTATCTGCCAGCAACGTCTCCAGGCACAATGACCAGCAATGAGAAAAAGAGACAAAAGTCCCTAAAATATCTGCCTTCATGATATATGCATTGTCTATTTCCACCCAGTACAATAAATACAGAATAAGTGGAACATATGGTCTGTCAAATGCTGATGACAGTTTTGGAGGAAAATAAAGCAGAGGAGAAGGGGGTTGCAGTTTTAAATAGTGGTGTCAATAAATGCGTGGCTGCAAGGAGGATATTTGAACAAAGGTGTGAAAGACGAGAGACAATACAACAGCACTTGCCCAATGGCTGCCAAAGAAAAGGGCCCTTGGTTTTTGTATTGTTACTATCACTACAATTGTTTTTAAGTATCAATCACATTCTTCTTACTTTCTCGAAAAGATGCCTAATACAGAATTAGTAGAAACAACTCAAAACATCGATTTTAATACAAGTACTAATGGGGATTAGTAATAACTACATCAACTAAGATTTGTTGAACACATTACTATATTTGCAAGGTCTGAGTTACAGAACCTGACTCCAGGAGAAAAATTTTTCCAATTCTTGGTTGTAGGAGAGATTTTCTTAAAGTGCTGTTTGGTTTTTAGTTTAAAAAAAAAGCCATGATCAAATGTAGGTGCTATAGATAACTGATTGTATATTTCTCTCAATTTCAGTTACTTCCTTTTCCAGAAGTTTCCAAAACTAAAATCAAAAGATAATCTGAGGCATTCTAACACTAGTTCAAGAAATTCTAAGTTATGTCAGAAATCATTTTGTGTAACCTGGGGAAAATCACCCAACCTTTCTGGATCTTTATTTTATACTTTATTTTATGACTTGTAAAATAAAGAGCCTAGATGGTTATAAAAACATTGTTTTTATGACTAATGTTAATTACTTAACCTTTAGGGGAAAATTACTTAACCTTTAGAGGAAAATCACCTAACCTTTCTGGATCTTTATTTTATACTTTATTTTATGACTTGTAAAATAAAGAGCCTAGATGGAAAAAAAAACACATTTTTTTAATAACTAATGTTAATTACTTACTCAATGGAGACAATGACAGCATTCAATTCCTCAGCCATTGCTGTACACAGCTCATCATAATATTTGATTTCTACAAGAAACAAAGGGATATCACTATTAAACAAGTTATTTCATACTGTCCATTCTTAAATTCTGCCAATGGTGGATTGCTTTTAGATTTGGAAATAAGTTATTAATAGCAAAAATAATAAAAAGCAAATGTGAACATATGTCTCAGTAATAGAGTTACACGTACAAATGCAGCATTTAAATTAGGTTTCTGTTAAAATGCAATTACTATAAAATAACAGGCAATCCACATTAGATTACCTTTGAACTAACTAAACAGTTATTTCTAATGGACTATATGAAATGCATCAAATTAATTATGATTTTGTAGCTCTTCAAATGTATGCCTTTCCAAAAATCACAGCAGAAAAGCGGTTTCCTCCTTAGAGCCACAAAAATTTTCTGTTTTAACACCCTCATTTGCTGCAATTCAGGAAAGTCACCAATTTGAAGAATACGGTATTTTGCTTAGAAAGATGATCCAAAGGTTTGCAGTGAAACAAGCAATTTTGATATGTAAAAAATTAATCCCTCGGCTATTCTTTCAATAAATTAAGAGAGGATTGTGTCATCAGAAAGTTAAATATTACCTAATTCCTGGGCTTTCCAAGGCAGTCTTAGAGCCAGAAGTTTAAAAACTACACAACAGTCTACTTACCTCCCTCAGTCTAAGCTCTTTCTCTGGCAAGAGTGATCAGTCAAAATTATGTCAAAACAGCCAGGTTGACTCTCATAATCTATACCATTCCCAGAATTTACACTTTCTGCCCTCCAGTGTGTCTCACCTGGCAAGTGTCCAATACTAGAGACTCATTCTTTTCTGGGGCAGGGACTCTACCTTATTCATTTTTATATCCCCATCACCTAGCACACATTACGGTGACCCGAGCTCGTGGCTTGCACACAACTGTTTTTGTACTGGAAGTCCCGCACCCCAGGAAACCTCTCGGTTCTAAGCAAACCCACATCCTCAATAACCGTCTGTTGAAAATGTGAATGAATCCACGAATAAAAGAATAAATGATGAATGTGGAGTTAAATGAAATGGGATTACTAGAAAAAGCAATACTTTTGGCTTTTGCTTCATTAAAAAAAAAAGTTACTCAAAAACAAACTAGAAAAAGTTGCCATTGTCTTTAAATTTAGGGGATGCCAACGCTCCAGGACGAAGATGAGGAAGTAGGTCCACAGTAAGGACAGGCAGAGATAAGGCCCTCACTTCCTCTTTGGCTCGGCGCACTTTTGCCGGGGTGCTCCACTTGGCAGCTTGCCACTTTGAACCTGTTCTGCTCATGAAAGTAATGCAAAGCTGAAGAGAATATCCTTGAACTTTTTCCCTTTTCACTGAAAGGTTGTTTACTTTTAATGGTAGCATACTTTTATATTTTCATCCTTGGTTTCATAAGCAAAGGAAATGTTGATGAATTAACATGAGTATTCAGAAACACTTGTTCTCTTTCACAGAAAGGTGTCTTCAAAACACAAGGTAGCACAAGAGCTACAGATAATCCCCTCGTCTTATGCCCCAGTGAAACTGCACCTTGTTTTGGTACAGAAAGCTATTGTGAGTACTTCACAGGAAGTTAGTTGGTCTATGATTTAGGTCACAGGAAGTATTTTCAAAACAGTTTACCTTAATGAACAAACAAATAACCCAACAAATAGGTAAAAACCTTTATGTAGGGTGTAAATACATAACCAGGACACCTTCGAGCATGAAAAGGGGACACTGATAATAATTTTGCTGGGACAATCGGGGTACCTAGGACTGTCCAGAAGAAGCACGTTGAAAGGTCCCCCTCTCCTCAAGCAATCGGGAAGTCAAATTCAGTTGCACACACATCTCTCCCGGGGCCAACCACAACCCCAAACAACCTGAAGGTGACCAGGACATACTTGCGCTTCCCAGGGCCCAGCCTCCTCCGTGGATATAAACCACACTGCGTTTCAGTGGTTCTTCTGGCTTTGGAGGGCCTTCAAACACTCTGACTTCCACACCGTCAAAGTCAGTGTCGGTCACCTTCACCTGAGCAGAGGACCAGGCGCTTTTCTTGCCGAAACAAAGGATGATAAAATTCAGTGCGAGCAGATGATGGCTCAGGCCCAGGTAGTGGATCAGGTTACTCTGCAGCGTGAGGGAGGGAAGAATGAGGGGAGCGCCTGTGAACTTTGTCACCACCAGAGCCACACTCACCAACTCTTACTCACTGAATTCTTATGAGCAACTGCTATTGCAGTTGAGGACTCACTGACCACTTCTTTTTTCTCTTTCTTTTTTTTAAATTAAAATGTATTCGGGTGACGATGGTTAATAAAGTTAAACAGATTTCAAGTGTACAATTCTGTAATACATCATCTACATATCACATTGTGTGTTCACCACCCAGAGTCAGTTCTCCTTCCATCACCATATATTTGATCCCGTTTACCCTCATCTACCACCCACCTCCCCCCTCACCCTCCAGTAACCACTAAACTATTGTTTGTTTCTATGAGTTTTTGTTTCTTTGTTTCTATGAGTGTTTGTTTCTATGAGTTTTTGTTTCTTTGTTTGTCTTATTCCTTTGTTGCTTTCAGTTTTATATCCCACACATCAGTGAAATCATATGGTTCTCAACTTTTTCTGCCTGACTTGCTTTGCTTAGCATAATAATCTCAAGATCCATCCATTTTGTTGCAAATGGCACTAGCTCATCTTTTCTTATGGCAGAGTAGCATTCTGACCACTTTTAATACAATAACAACTTGTATTTATCTATTGCTTTTAGAGCTTACAAAATATGTTCATGCATTAGATCCCCTTTGATTTTCACATCAGCTCTGAGAGGGAAACGGAGCAGGTATCATTAGTCCCATCTTATCTAGAAGGCTTAGAAATTAAACAAACGTGCCCATTTAGCTGCATAAGTGGCAGATCTGGGACTGAAACCTCGACCTTGCAAATTCCAGGTTTTAGTCCTTTTTTTCCCTTAGATCAGCACATCACAGTTCCAATAACATAGTAGGAGTAGAAGAAGAATACTTAATTTAAATGCAAATAAAAGAAAGGAAAGTTTTATATTTACTGTAAGTATTTTTAAAGCGTAGTTAAGCTTATATGTTTAAGTGTGTCTGGTTGTGTTGAGATTATGAGGAAGGTTGTTTTGGGACTGTGAGAGGGAAGGAGCACAGTGAACTACAGCCCTGGCATTCAGAAGCAGAACAACTCAAACATAACTAGGAGCTTTTCAGAAATGTGCAAGGAACATACGGCCTACCATCTCTTTCCCTTTGAGCCCTGAGGGCACTGAGCTCAGCATTGAATGTTCACAGAAACTTATTTGGTTGGAGAAACAGCATAGAGAGAAGAGACCTAAGTCATCCACTCAGGAAAGAGCCTGTGGAGTGTAGTCCCCTCTTTTCACTTCTTATACAAGCTCTTCCTGTTGCGTACGCATATAAAACTGACCTCCCTGCAAGACTTAATGGCTGTGTTTCAAAGCTGGAGATTTGGAAGCTGTCAGGAAGCCAGTGAGGAGTCAAACTAAAGAGGCCTTGAAGTGTCAAAGAGTGATTGGAAAGTTTACTGGCACAGGTGTCTCAGTTTAGATACTGTATCTTCTAATGGCTCTCAAACCTCAGGCAGGGGAACCGAGGACAGTAAGTGCCCTTCTATAGAATATGAAACAGAGCAGTGATGATTAGTGAAACATTTAATGCCATCATAAGATCAAGGAAACAATGTTACTAGCAGAAGTCAAGACTGTATCAAGTCTGCAATCTACCATAACACAGCTTTCCAGCAGTGTGCATGAAACACTGGTACGCCTTGAAGAGGGAATGGTTGTCCTGTTATACAAATCTCCTTAGCCCCTGGACAGCCAAGCTCCTAGTTCTTTTATCCCCGTGTCCCATATAAATACTGTCGTTGTGCACATATACCCTGCCATGAAAAGAGTTGGGAAGCACTGAATTATCAAACCATTAGCCAGCGTTTGAGAAAAACAAACAAACAAAAGGCAAAAATACCTAGAACAGTACCTGGCCCATACTAGGCCTTATATGAGGTGGTTATTGTTATTATTACAGCTCAGGTACATGAGGATATGTGAGCCCAGTGACAGGTAATCCAATGTTTCTACCAATGCTGAGACTACATTTTTCCCATTACATATATTTATCATTAGGACCACATTGATTACCAAGTTCTGAAATTATGATATGTTAAACAGATATAAATAATTATCTCTAAAAAGGTCACGCGTATGCTTATGTCAGAGAGAGTGGAGGAGGCTGGGGAAAAGTCATAGTACACTGATATCCCATACACATAAATAAGTTAGCATGTGGTCAACTTTCAACTCGAACCAACCACATTAAATACTTAGAGCATCTATTGTAATTCACTACCTGCCTCATTTCCCATATTCAAAGGTTTGCATTCTACATCAGTGGTTCTTCACCTTTTGCAGTGATGGTCATTTCATCCTGACAGTTTTTTTTGATTCTCCTCTGGAAATCCTGCTCTACTCCTTCCTAATACAGGAAAAAAAAAAAAAATGTTTTCATGGAACATTTACCTGCATGAAAATTTGTGGTCATATTTTTAAAACATCATAAAGTTTGCATGTGCTTTTAAATGCAGATTTAATTTTCTTTGCTGGCAAGCAAATGATATGACTTGCACTTAAGACCACTGAGCAAATCCCCTGAGATTCACTAATGCAGAACTCCTGTGCTACAGAAAAACCTCCATGTTTGTGGCAAGAGACTACCAACGGTCACATAACTATAATTCAACAAGTATTAATTAGTCACCTACGATATGTAAAGACCCTATCACATGTTAGAAGAATACAAAGGTGGGTAAAAGATGGACCGAGAACTTAAGTAGGTAAGAATTTGTCTTGTCTGATTCCCTCCATTTCCCCAAGTTTTCATCTCTCCTTAAGCTTTCACAGTTTTCTGCACTTTCTCTGAGACTTTCATTTTTAAGGGAAATAATCTGATTTTAAAGCATTGATTCTGATTTAAAAAAAATTTTTTTTAAGTTGCAGACCAAACAAAACACATCTGCAGGCCAAATCTGGACTAAGGGCCACCAGTTGCAACTTCTGATGTAGAGAAAGATCCAGTCTGACTGAAACAGCAGCAGGAAAACTGGTGGCAGATTAAATGCTCTTAAGTATAGATCTTCATCAAGGGTGAAACAACAAAGATTTTAGGACACTTTTTTTGTATGAGACTATACTTCGGGAAGAATTGTATAGCTGAAGTGTATACAATAGATTGGTAAGAGAAGAGATTGGCAGCAAGGGCAACAGCTATAAGAATTTGGCAGTTGTCTGCAGGAGAGAAAACAGAGGTCTGCCCCAGGAGAACAGGTGAGGGAACATATCAGAAAATCTGTGAGACAGAGTTGATGAGCGTTGGCAACTGCTCACAGAGTGGAGGGAGGCAGGCTGGTGGGACAGAGAGAAGGAATTCAAAGATACTGGAGGGTCTTCACCTGGGGTATGAGGAAGAGAGAACACAGGCAGAAGATCAATCAGGGAAATTTTAGAATTATTCCATGTAAGGCCAATGGAACATCTATTAGGCTGGTGTAAAAGTAATTGCAGTTTAAAAGGTTAAAAATAATTGCAAAAATCGCAGTTACTTTTGCACCAACCTAATAGGTAGATAGGTCTGAAACGCAGATCACAAATACAGTGTCAGAGATTCAAGGACGTCAGGCCCGAAAAATGATCTCAGAAGTAACTGTTAACTCAAACAACAGTTAAACTCAGCAATGGTAGCAAAGAGACAGACACATGTTGTCAAGGAAACAGATCATGGAAGAAACATTCTTTGACAGGCAAGAAAGAAGACTCTAGATGGACAAATATATACAGTAGCAAAAGGAAAACTAAGAGTAAATCATAGTACTAAAATAAATTTAAAAGATTTTTTTTTAAAAACTGACAATTTGGCAATTTAAGGAAGCTTTAGGACTGAAAAATGACCATCAGCATAACTAGGATGGCATCACTAGTAGCCAAAAGAAGTTTTAGGTGCATCATGAAGGCATAATCCAATTATTTCAATATCCTCATCATTGTCTTTACTTTGTGCAAGATAGTCTAATTCTGGGTGAGCCCGTTGGATCAGTTGGTTAGAGCACAGTCTCCTAACACCAAGGTTACCGATTTGATTCCCACATGGGCCAGTGGGCTGTGCCCTCCACAACTAGATTGAAAACAACCATTTGACTTGGAGTTGATGGGTCCTGGAAAAATAATGTTCCTGTGGGGACAGAGCCCCAAAGTGCAGTTTGCAGGCTCTCGGCCTCACATGGAAAGGTGCTGGCTCAGGTAGTAAATGGCCATCAACTGTGATTAGATGGCCATCAGCTGTGGCTAGTTGGCTGTTAGCTGTAACCAGTGAGCTATTGGCCACTAATATAACTGCTGGGGCTACGCTAGCAGGAAAATGGGGGCTAGCAAGATGGTGGCTGAGCCTGCTAGCGGCGCAGTGAGGGTTGCGAATGGTGTGGCTCCTGTTTCCTGTGTCTCCAACCCAGCCACCAGTGAGAATATAGTAGTATGACTCCCCTATCTATGGCTCCGTGGGTGTTCCTTTTTGGGCTCACCATATGCTGTGTTCTTATGTGGGGAGCAGGAGCAGAGACCCCGCAGGCCGCCCCGCACAACAGTTCCCCAATATTCCCCCCCCCCAAAAAAAGATAGCCTTGTTCTGCATTTTGACTATTGCTCCCTTAAGAGACTTAGTGGCTGTGTCAACTTTTTGTCAAGATTTTCTCTTGCCTCCCATTCCAACCTGCTGAGAATTCATCCCTGTGTTTATGGTTGCTCAGGCCAAGTGGTAAAGGCTAGGTGACACTCAGGATTATAGCATCATATCAGTCTTCCTGTATCAATATGCACATGGCTTTGAATCTCATTTCTACTACTTCCTGTTGTATGCCTTAGTTAATGTTCTTATGGCTTAATTTCCTTGTCTGTAAAATGGAAATAACAGTACCCAACTCAGAGATGTTCTGAAGATGAAATGAGTTAACATATGGAAGGCACTTAGAACAGTGCCTGGCACATTTTAAACACCATATAACTGTTTATTATTATGATCATCAATGAATAACTGATATTATAAAAGTGTTACTTCAGTTTTTATCCCACAGAACAAACTTGACAATATTTATATCTAGTAAGTTAATGAAGACTAACCATAGTATTTAGGGAACATTTGCTTAATTTATTAAAATTTACAAATTAAACGTTTAGAACAACTTGACTTGGTTTTGACCATCAGTAACTTTTAACCTAACATAATTTATGCTTAACTTATTGTAAGATCCCAGGATATCTTCTAGTGAATCTGAGATATAAAGTTCTTCAAAAACTCTACATGATTTTTTTTTAGTACTCTTTGTAATAAATGTACATCATTTAGAACTTGCAGAAGGAGACTGGTGCTACAAATGTCAAAAATTAGCATCAGAATCTTAAAGAAATTACGAGTGACTTGGAAAGGAAAATTGGATTTACAGGCTCAGACAGAGATTGGGGGTGGGAGGTGTAAAGAGTTGGCCAAGAAGCAACTGGAATGGCCATTCTCCAGAGAAGAGGCCTGGAGGCAAGCCTGAGTTACCAGCCCAGGAAAAATAAAAATAAAAAAGGCATAAATGTCCTCCAAATGTGAAAGACAGGGCGATTGTGACACAGACATGGGTTAATTCCCATCCAACCTCATTCTTGGAGGTTAAATGGAGCTAATGTGACATTTCTCCAAATGTTACACAATTCAGCCAGTTGACCAATGCACCACCTCTGAGAATGAATAAAAGATTAAATGAATTTCCCCACCACTGAAAAGAAACTGCCTGCGAAGCTGGAAAGGTAATGTAACAGTCAGCGCCTAGGCCTGTCTCTTACCAACTTTATGGTTTATGCAAAGTTCCGACATCATTCTGAGCCTCTGTTTTCCTCCATGTGTTAACAAAAACAAATCTCATCTCGTTCCATTGAGTTATTGTGAAAATTTTATTAAAACATCTGGCATATAGCAGGCACTGGCATATCTACTTTATTCATATAATCTGATGGGTCTTAAAGTTGGCAGCATATTAGTATTACCTGGAAGTTTTTAAAAATCACCAATGCCTGAGTCTCATCCCACACCTATTAAATAATCATCTCTGAGAGTGTGACCTAAGACATGAGTATTTTTTTTCAGCTCTCTGGGTGATTTCAATACATAATAAGGTTGAGAATCACTAAGTAAATCAAGTCAACTAATTCATTCAACCACCATTTATTAAGTGTGCATTTGGTCATGCTTGGTCTAAGCATTGGGCGTACAAGGATGAAACTTTAAAGCAGAAGAGCCTATTTTCGAGAAACATACAAATGTGGTGTGGTGGTTGGAGAGAGTCTCCCTAGAACGTGCAACCCTGGCACGCAGGTTATTTTAAGCTAAAAACAATTAAACCCAACAAACTCAAGAAGAATTTTTTTCTTTGTTTTTTAACCTCAGACTTACTTGCCTAAAGAGATTCAGATAGAAAAACCTGCTTCAGGAAGGGAACCTTAAATACTCACTATAGCATATTCACCTGAGCACGTGTGAATTAAGTATGGCAAATGGAGGATCCAAGCAAAACTCTGTTCGCTAGATTCCCCCTTGAGTCCCATTGTTTCTGAATGGTCCTGTAAGAATTTGTTTATCAAATGTTTGCTCTTTCTCATCTACCTGTGAATTGCCTACCTCCACCTCCTTGGTCCAAAATGACATATTTTGGCCTTTCTTTGGAATTTTCATGCTTCTGTGAATTCCCCATGTGCACAAATTAAAATTTGATTTTCTCCTGTTAATCTGCTATATGTCATTTAAATTCTTCAACCAGCCAGAACTAAAGAGGTGTTCGGACTGAGGCCAAGTTGTCCCAAGTGTTACGCCTGAGAAGCCACAAACCCAAAGAACACACCAGCTGGTGGAGTGTAGGACACAGGTTGATTGAGACTTACAGAGGGTTAGTGCTCTGCAGTCAGGACAAGAAGAAGCAAGGTTATACAGGTAGAGGGAAACAAAGAGCATTCCCTGGGAGACATCATAGGCAGGCCCTGCAGGCCTGCTCTCATGCACACAGCGCCCAAGAAGCCAGTAGACCCTGCCTGCTGGGCCAGCGCACAGAACTGTCTTTCTGATAAGCAGCGTCCCATGGAGCCAGGAGACCCTGACCGCCTGCTCGCTTACTGTGGGGGCGGAGCCCCAGAAAGAAGTTTCCAGGCTCTCGGCCTCACATAGAAAGGTGTTGGCTCAGGTAGTAAATGGCCAACTGTGATTGCATGGCCATCAGCTGTGGCTAGTTGGCCGTCAGCTGTAACCAGTGAGCCATTGGCCACTAATATAACTGCTGTGGCTACGCTAGGAGAGAGAGGGAGAGAGGAGAAGAAGGAAGGAAGAATGGGGCTAGCAAGAAGATGGCGGCTGGGCTGGCAAGTGTGGATGGCGGTTTGCGGACAGTGTGTATCCAGCCTCCAGTGAGAGTATAGTGCCGCCAGAGAGAATAAAGTGGTATGACTCCCCTACCTATGGCTCCGTGGGTGTTCCTTTTTGGCCTCACCATGTCCTGCGTTCTTGTATGGGGAGCGGGAGAAGAGACCCTGCAGGCCTCCCAGCACGACACTTACCTCCCCGTGTGCCAGGTCCCTACAAGAGGTAAGTGGAAACTTTCATGGGCCCTAAAGTGGGAATATCCTATATACAGTGGATGATGATGAAAAGATGTAGAAACCTCAAAAACAGAGACCTGTATCTCAAAGTAAAAAGGTACGCGACCCAGCCTAGGAGAGAGGAGACAGAGGCTCTCCGGAGGTGGTATCAGCTGAGTCGAACTGAGTTGTAATGACTGATCAGCAGGCTGGAGAAGGAGAAAAGGGTGGGGAAAGGCACGCAGATGTTTTTGTGGTGTGTTCTACACGTCAGACTTCTGCCCAGCACACACTTTGTCAGCACGACTCTCCTGAAGTAAGAATGGGAAAGCATCAAAGTCCTCTGTCCTATTCCCACCCAGATTACAAAAGTAAAAACATTCCTTCACTTGTTGGGGGCTGGATCTCTCATCCAACCCAACTCGATGAAAAGACAGGGCTATCTGAGCACCATGTCTGCAGGCTTTCAGCAATACTAAATTCCACCAGAAAGGGAGAGTCAATGTGCTCAGGGAAAGCAGGAATTGTGAAGTTGAATAAAATAAAATAAAAAAATGAAACCTTGGGAATGCCATCAACTTGAAGGGGTAGTAGGTAGGAGAGGAAGAACTAATCATTAAAAGACCCCCACAGCCCTCCCCCCACCCGCCTCCCAAACACACACGCAAGAAGAAGAAGTAAGTATTGCCATGGCAAGAGAAACAAGAGACTGAATAAGTCAAGTGGGAAGAGAGTTTCAAGAAAGAACAAGGTGTTAAATGCCAGCAGTGAGGCCCAGTGCGTCAGTCACGGCATCTTGGCATTATTGGTGAACCTAGTAAGCACAGTTTAGTCACAAATATCTGGTGGGAAGCCAGACTGTAATGTGTTGCAAAATGAATGGGAGTGAAGAAACGGAGATAATGAATGTAGAGGAACACTGTCACTGTTTGTAGAGATAAGGAAGGCAGGAGCACACCAGGCTGAGGGGAAGAATACAGAAAACCTTTTTTTCTGAAGATGACACTTGAGTGTGCTTGTAGGGAAAGAGCCTGTAAACAAAGAGCGAGACAGGTTACAGAGGAGACAAGAAGTGACAAGTGAACTGAGACCCTGGAGCACGAAGGAGACAGGTTCTGGAAAACAGATGAAAGGGCTGGTCTTGGGGGAGGCTGTGACAGGGGAGTTTATAGGAGGCAGGGAGGAAAGCTGAGAGGATTTACCTCCCAAATAGAACTACATTTCTGTGGAGATCAGTTCTGTCTCTACCCTAATGCAGACGGTGACTTTTCAGACTGCCCTCTTTGGAGGCAACCCATTACAATGTGGCTTCCAGCCGGTGATCTCTGACGAAGCTGCCCTTCCGAGGCTCACCAGGGCCCCCACCACTCTGCTGCCAGCCCAATGACCTACTTGGCCTCTGCAGCCATTTAACAACTTGCTGTTTCTTGAAACTCTCTTCCCCCTTCACTTCTCCAGTCTCTTGTTTCTCTCGCCAGGCCAATAATTAATGCCTCCCTCACCCTTTTTTTGGTCTTTAATTGATTGCTTCTTCCTCTCCTGTTCACTGGCCCCTTTGAATGATGGTGTTCCCCAGGTTCCTTTCTTTATTTTATTCAACTGTACAATTCCCGCTTTCCCTGAGCAAGCCAGTGCATTGCTGTGGCCCAGCGCCTAGCCAATAGGAAGTGCTTACTAACCATCAGCCGATGAAACAAATGGCTATGACCTGTGTCCATATGCTGATGACTTCCACATCTCTATCTCCAGTCCCTGGTCTGTCTTTCTTAAGCTCCAGATGCATATTTCCAAACAAACGCCTCCAGGATCTAAACTAAAAGCTCTTTAAAATTAACATGTGTTACCCTCCTTTCTCCACCCCCAACTCAGGAACTTGCTCCAGAAAATTCTTTATTAATGACCTGACCATAATTCAAGCTTTCAAGCTGGAAACTTGGATACAGGTTTCTCCTGCTATCTGAAAGTAGAACATTCCTATGAAAGCTATCATAAGCTGAAATGGCAAAAAGTGAAAAAGCAATTACCATTAATTTTTATGGAAATATTTGTGAACATTCCCAGGGCCCAAAAATAACCTACCCGATGTACTTAATTACATCCAGTTTTAGGTGAAGTGTAACACCCTTAGCAGCTCTCTTAGGCTTTTCTGATACCTTAGGACACATCTTGCCATGGATGCACAAAAAAATTTGAGATACAGCACCGATGCTCACAAACACAGTTCAAAGCTGTGGCGGCTTGATGCTGAGATGCTGCTGAGTGTGGTTCCCAGGGAAGGAGCTGGTGATGCCACTGTCGCCGCTCCGGATGTGTGTTGCCTCTGTAAGGGCTGCTGCAAAGCAAATGCTGAATGCTACTTTTGCTTTTTGCCTCTCTCTCTCTTTTTTTTGTAAAAGCGATATCCTCTTTGAATTTCTTTTGGTTAGCAAAACAGGTGTTGATGTGGGTCTTTTGTGAAAACAAAGTGGCATAAAGCAAACTTTCAAAAGGCAGGAGATACTTCTATTTTCTTTAGCTCCTTTGTTCCTCCCTGTACTAGCCAATCAATGATCTTATGTCAATTCTACCTGCTAAGACTTTCTGAATCTGGTTCTACCCCCAGCTGCTACCTGCCCCCCCACAACACTGCTGCTTTGAGTATAAGCTCATTATTTCCTGTATTTGCTTAGTTGAATTCTAGATAACACTTGCTCTATAGCCTGATGCATACGGCGTATCAGAATTCTTACCCTAAAAGGCTGATCATATTACCTGACTGCTAAAAACTTCCATTGACTTCCAGTTTCCTATTGAAAAAGAAAAAAAAATCTGAACTTGACTTTCTTGTCTGATCCCAGTCTACGTTCCAACCCCATTTCTCACCACCCGATCCCTTGTACTTTCCAGTTCTCTAGAGTCAAGTGTACTCAAGCTTAACTTTATTTTTTGCTGTACCTGTTGTTCTCATTGGCAATGGCTTTCAGTGGTGTCCTGGAACCAGCTCTGGCCATGTCACAAAACCAACTGTTAAATTTACAAGTCGGTTGATATCAGGTCAGTAGCATGAAATGGTCATGGTGGGAGTACTTACTCCACGGAAGTCAGCAATAGGTTTCAGGGTTTCTCGACCCTCCACCCCGCAGAGATCATTCCACTGCCTCTACTTTATCCTCCTCATCCAGAGCACAGCGTATTATCTCAGGGTGTGGACTATGAAGTCAGTAAGCCAAGGTTCAGTACTGGCCCTGACACTTACTGGTTGGGTGATTCTGGGCAAGTCACCAAACCTCTCTCTGCCTCAGTTTCTTCTTCTGTAAAACTGGGTGATCATGATACCTACTTTATCATGCTTTTTTTTCTTTCTTTTTTTTTTTAAGGATACCTGGTATATGACTTAGTATTAGATCGGTGGAAAAGTAATTGTGGTTTTGCAATTATTTTTAACCTTAAAAACCGCAATTCCTTTTGCAACAACCTAATATAAAAATGCTCATAATGCTCTTTTTATGTGCTTACGTCAGGCCTTCGTAGTATTTCACTCTGTCACATACTGCAGTCTCACTCCCTTAGCTTAGCTGTGGTAACTCACAAAGTGAATCTCACATTAGCATGGAACCACGCTGAATCACCAGCTGCATGGTCCTGAGATTGTATCTATGTATATATTTATATATATTTCAGGGTAGCAGAGCCCTTTAAATGATATAAACCCCATCTTCCAGGCTTCCTTAGAAGAAAAGGTTGTAAAGAACCACTTTTCATCATCCTTCCTTGAAATTCTTTCACCAAGGTTAGAAAGGGTAAAGGAAATGTAATAGAGAGGAGGGAGCACAGACCTTGGACAGAGACCAGGGCCAAGTCCTGATTCTGTCATTTATTAGCCACATGACTTGCTCATGCTTCCTAAGTTCTCTGGGCCCCAGTTTCCCAGACAAAGCAGGGGAAAAGAGCACATGCGAGGAGTAAATCCACATTACCTGGACGACCTGTTGTCATCCTCTCTGTTTTGGGGATTTGAGTTGACTCTGGCCTTTGGTAGGACCCCATCCCCTTCCTACACCTGTCCTTTCTCCTGTTATTTCTTTTATTCAATACTGTAAAATAAACCTCGTCCCACACTCTGGGAATAGGCACGGACCAAAAGAGTTCTAAGTGGGGCACAGGTGCATATATGACAAAGCACGAAATTATCAAACCAACCTGTGCAGCACAAATATAATTATGTAACAGTAGGATTCTCTGGTGACATTCCTCTATTACAAAATTTCAAATTCGTTTAGTCCTGTATTCAAGGATTTCATTACAAGCTACAAAGCAAACCTGAGGAGAAGTTTACTACCATTCAGTTAACAAGACAACCTAGAATAGAGAAAGGAAAGAGCTCACAGAGGATTCGACACCCTAACCCCTTTACTCTAAAGCCTTCAGTTTGTTCTCTCTCTCCCAGGGCTGCAATTCAATCTGGGGGAGCACAGAAAGGGTCAGCTTGTCTCTTTCCAGTTGCTAAACCTTTTTGTGTGTTGTTTTACTATCACACAGAAGATAAATAGTTTCTGTATTGCCAAAGTACTTGCTTAACATTTTTGCTGCAACGTCCATAGTCGAGTGATATTTCCGTGCTGCTGACTGCAGCGTTCAACTTTACCCCACGAGCTCAGTTTTACAGAAAGGAAGGTTAGGAAAGCACATGTACATTTTTCTATATTTTTGTGTTTTTTGAGAATGAATAACAATAGGAAATTTTTATACTTTAAAGTTATCATTCATTTTAATAAAATGTAGCATCTTCACTGTGTTTACTTAAAAATATAAATACTGTAATTATTTTGTGTGGATTTTTGACTCACATTGGAGAACAAACTTGAAATCAAGTAACACAGTGAAAAGGTTAACTCCCCAAGCGTCCTAGAGTCTCTCAGGATAGGTCAAGGACAATAATGGCTCAGACGTAGTGATGGTTGCTCTCTGCCAGTCAGTGTTTTCAGTGTGCAGGTGTCTCAGACCAACAGCAGTGCAGTGAATTGCCCAAGGCCACACAGGCAGGAAGTGCTAGGCTGAATGTGAACTGAAGCATTCTGGATCCAGAACTTTTAACCATCAGCCCGGACTGCCACACAGGAGTCAATTTAGTCGCAAACCTACATCATAAAACTGGAAGATTTTACATCTAGAATGAACACTTAGCCTCCCGTGTTTACACAAAGGGAAACCGAGGCCCAGGAAAAAAAAATACATGCCTCGCCCAGGGTCAGCAGCTGGAGCAGAGCAGCTGGAGCCCTGGACTCTCTGAGAGGAGGAAGCACCTCCTCTTGCTCTTTCTCATCAGCACATTTCTCTCTCGAGCCTTCTCTAGTAACCCCTCTTTCTCAGTCCTGTTCCTGTCTCACTCTCGTTTGCCTTCCATATACACGCACCTGACCGTTGAAATGAGACTTTAAAAAATTGAGTTCTTTTTTGCTCCCATCTGTGACCTATAATAGCAATAACTAGGATGGTGAGCTCCTTGGGACAAGGTCTGAGTCTTGGGGGTCAATTTTTTTTCCAGCGCCCCAATGCCCCATGTACTGCTGGTCATCAACAAATGTCCTTCAGGAGGCTACTGAAGCTGCTTAAAAGCCTCCCTTGATTGCCAGGACAAGCAGTGTTTGTTTTCATTTGAGTGTTCCAACTAGCAGCTGACTAAAGGCAGCACAAAAGAATTACACATCATGTAGACAAAATCTCCCAAGCTGCCTTCTGTTATATGGCAATTCTGAGCGTGCCCACTCACGTCCTCTGCCTGACTTCACAAGTGTGTTATACAGGATACTCCAGAATTTGGGTTAATCTTCTCCTTTATGTAAAGTGCGGGAAGCAGTAAATTAGATGTGACCTGCGTGAAATAGTTTCTTAGATGACATGTAAACCCAAAAGACACTGGCAAATCATTTCTGTAGCTATCTACAGAGGTCTGAAGAGCCAGATCCCCATGAAGAGTAGAATAACGAAGACCCCTTTGTGTACATTCAGAATGTGATTCTAAATAAATTAAGGTATACTATATAAAATACATAATTTTAATAATTATAATAATTACTCCTTGGTACAATGCAGTGTATGACTGCTTGAACTTTCACCTGTTTGAATCTCACAAGAACCTGTGAAATAGGAAGAGCAGATATTACACTCATTTTAGGCTAATGTGAGGCTTAGAGAAGTTAAACGCCTTGCCCACGATCACAGAGTTCGAAATGACAAAGAGCGCACCACAGCCTCAATTACTGCGCCATCAATCTGAATATTATTACTCATAGCTCAGAAGAAAAATCACTGAGCAAACCATTATTTAAAGCTGGGCCTCTCCCATCACACGGGTTTTGAACACTTTAAGAGTGAAAGGTTTAAAATCAGGGTGGGAAGGGAAGTAGGTCATGAAATGTATCCCAAACTCTACCCTACCAGCAGCATACTTGCCAGCAGATCTGCTAGGCTGGTTAGCAGGATGTTTGCCTATGTAAGCTAGTGCCTAAGAAAACTAACATCAGTACAAGAGCCAGAAGCTTTACAGCAATTAGAATTTCTATTGCCTGAAGTTTCCCCACTCCTTGGCCTAAGGCATTAGGAGACAGGATGGCCACAAGTCCCAGAGGCTCAGGAATGCAGGCAGGGCAGCTGTGATAGATATGGAGTCCCTAACTTTGGAGGTTTTACATCTACCCCAGGCGATAGATTCAGGAAATTGAAACAATTTACTCCTCAGTAACGAACGTTTAGTCAAGATCCACAACTGCAACAAACAACCAAATTTGTTTAATGTCTAACGTATTAAGTCTAAATCAAAATATCTATACAACAGATGAGAAAACTATATTGTCCTCCTGAGGTGAGTTCATAGGGTTAGGTATCCCAGCACAAAGAAAAGGGTCCATATCTATTTTTTATCAACTTGGTCACCAGATATTTCAGTGTTAATACTGAGTACCAGACACCACAGCTGGTACAGAGACAAGGGGAAATACAAAGATGGGCTCCATCCTTAAGAAGCTGACAGTGTATAAGGCAGGTATGTATATACACTGTGGATGAGAAAAGGGGTTTTATGAGCGGTAACCTCACAGGGTAATCTGATCATGCATTCCTACATAGGCGGGTCTTGGTGGATTGTCAGCTCCAGGCATATGACTTTTTAGTTAAAGGTTTATCTTTGCCTTAAGCAAGCCTTGTCCATTGTTTCTGGGCATCTAGGTTAACACACCTTTGAAATAAGCCTTAACCACCCTCAAGAGAGCACATAATCTTGTTAACTATCCTGTAACCCAATCTTCACCTTGCTTTTCCCCACTTCCATGTAATCTTCCTTATATTCCCTCCTTAAATTCAGAGGCACAAAAGAAACTGCAAAACTGTTATTTTCTAGAGCATTTAAGATCTTTCTCCCTGGCATATGTCATTAGTTTGGCTCAAATAAACTCATAAAAATTCACTATAGGTTTGGACATTTCTTACATCGACAACTGCAATGCAATATTATAAAAAGTACTGTGGGTACACATACAGAGAAAGAAGTAACAATTTCTAGTCAGAGGAGTTTGAAAGATGTTCATAGCGTTGGGACATTTGAGCTGGGTCTCTAAGAACAAATAACAATTTGCCAGAAGAAAACTGGGGAGAAGGGCATTCCATACAGTGGAACAAAATATGGTAACACACGAAGGTATAGAAGAGCAAGGCTTGTTGGGAAGTTGGGATGGACCACTGTTCTGTGGCCCTAAGAGAAATAGGATTAGCACTGTATTTTAATGTGTTAAAATATTCTTATTTTGATGACTTTGAATCTGGTCTTTATGATACTTTTTAAGAATATCGATTCCTCCTCTCCATCACGTCCCCCTAACCCCCACCCCCAGGACAAAACTCAGAGAAGCTAAAGTTTAATTCCACTAAAAGATCTAGATCATAACTGAAGAGACAAATGGAGTTTGGCACAATAAATAGGTTACTAAATTAATTATTAGTTTTTAAAATTCACCTGTTTTTAAGAGGAGGTTATTGAGAAGTAGTTCTTTTATCTTTTATTTCTATTATCATCATTACACAATCAAATAAGTTGTCCAGTCCAAGGCTACTCAAAGAGTTTAGCTCTGTGAAATGCTGAGTCCTAGCCCTCAAAAAGCTGCAGAAGCAAAAGGTATCCAAATTGGAAAGGAAGAAGTAAAACTGTCACGATTTGCAGATGACATGGTACTACTATATATAGAAAAATCCTAAAGAATCCACCAAAAAATGAACAGAAATAATAAAAGAATCCAGTAAAGTAACAGGATACAAAATTAATATACAGAAATCCATCGCATTCCTCTACACTAATAACAAACAATCATAAGGAGAAATTAAGAAACAATCCCATTTACAATTGCATCAAAAAGAATAAAATACCTAGGAATAAATTTAACCAAGGAGGTGAAAGACCTATACAATGAAAACTAAGACATTGAAGACAGAAATTAAAGAGGACACAAATAAATGGAAGGATATACCAGGCTAATGGATTGGAAGGAATACTATCGTTAAAATGTCCATACTATCCAAAGCAGCCTACAGATTCAATGCAAACCCTATCAAAATACCAATTATATTTTTCACAGAAGTAGAACAAATAATCCTAAAATTTATATGGAATCACAAAAGACCCTGAATAGCCAAAGCAACCTTGAGAAAGAAGAACAAAGTGGGAGGGATCATGCTCCCTGATTTCAAACTATTACTGCAAAGCTATAATAATCAAAATAGCATGGTACTGGCATAAAAACAGACACATAAATCAACAGAACAGAATGGAAGGTCCAGAAATAAACGCTCACTTACATGGTCAAGTAATCTATGGCAAAGGAAACAGAGGAGAAATGACAGTCTTTTCAACAAGTAGTGTTGGGAAAACTGGAGAGATACATGCAAAAAAAATGAAACTGGACCACTCCCTCACACCACATATAAAAATATACTTGAAATGCATTAAAGACTTAAATGTAAGACCCTAAACCATAAAACTCCTAGAAGAAAACATAGGTAGTAAACTATTTGACATCAGTCTGAGTAATATCTTTTTGGATACGTCCCCATGATAAACAGAAACAAAAGCAAAAACAAACAAACAAACAGGACTTCATCAAACTCTTCCGCACAGCAAGAAAACCAACCACAAAACGAAAAGATGACCTACTGAATGGGAGAACATATTTGCAAATGATATATCTGATAAGGGCTTGATATCTAAAATATGTAAGAAACTCAAACAATTCAATAACAAAAAATAAACAATCTGATCAAAAAATGGGCAGAGGACATGAAAAGACATTTCTCCAAAGAAGACATACAGATGGCCAGCAGACATATGAACAGGTGCTCAGGATCACTAATCATCAAGGTAGTACAAATCAAAACCACAATGAGATACCACCTCACACCAGTCAGAATGGTTATTATCAATAAGTCAACAATTAATAAGTGTTATTAGCAAGGATGTGGAGAACAGGGAACCCTTGTGCACTATTGGCGAGACTGCAAATTGGATCAGGCACTATGGAAAACATTATGGAAGTTCCTCAAAAAACTGAAAATAGAACTACCATGTGACCTAGGAATTCTACCTCTGGGCATTTATCCAAAGAAAATGAAAACACTAAGTAGAAAAGATACATGCACCCCTATGTACATTGCAGCATTATTTACAATAGCCAATATATGAAAGCAACCTAGGTTTCATATACATATACAATGGAATATTATGCAACAATAAAAAAAAGAGATCTTGCCATTTGCTACAACACGAATAGACCTACAGGGTGTTATACATAGTGAAAAAAGTCAGACAGAGAAAGACAAATACCGTATGGTTTCACTTACGTGTGGAATCTGAAAAGAAACCAAACCAAACAAAAACAGACTCAGAAACAGAGACCAAAGGGATAGCTGCCAGAGGACATGGGTGAGGGGGCGTGGGTGAAAAAGGTAAAGGAGAATGTAGTTAATGATATTGTGATAAGTTTGCACAGTGACTGGTGATGATGACAATTAGTGGGGTGATCACATGGTAAGGTATAAAAATGTCAAATCCCCATATTAAATAGCTGACACTAATATAATATTGTGTACCAACTATACTGAAGTTAAAAACAATCTTTTAATAAAAGCTGCGAGAGGGACATGGTCAGATAGAAGACAATGATGAGGAATTTCAGGCTCTGGGGAAAAAAGTATAATGACATCTTTGTGGTCTTTCTTGCCAAGATCACTGACTACATGGAAGGATAGGCATGGACCTTAGAGGCTGAGGACAGGAGGAAGACCACGAGATGGGAGGAGGAGGAGGAGGAGGAGGAGGAGGAGGAGGAGGAGGAGGAGGAGGAGGAGGAGGAGGAAGTTGAGATGGAGTCTAATTATGAGTCTCCTCACTCGTGTATCTGATGACGTGGAGAAAAGAAGGGGCAGAGATTTTAGATGAGAAAAAAAATGAAGGGAAAAAAACCACTAAGGTGAAAATATTGGTGGACTTAAAAAGAGGGCAGGTTTTTTTAAATTAAAATACATTAGGCACCTATTCTGACATTCCTGAAATATAGTACATGGAACCAAAGAGACCCTGGCCACCCCTTAGTTGTGAACTTGATTTTCATTTTGAACACAATAAATACATCCAAAGGTGTTGAAGAAGAGCTACATGAGACTTTTTTCAAAATGTCTTCTGTGAAGATTGGAAATTGAGCCGTATAACGAGTGTCAAGTGGGTATGAAGCAAAGATTTCCATTTTCAAGTCCATTCATCATGCTGTCACACTATACATGCAACACTCAAGCAAAAATTGAACGTACTACTCGTGTTCTTAATGTTTAATTCTTCAGTTCCTTTAGAATTGAAATTTCCTAGTGCAGAGAAAGCAGAACCCAAGGAAAAATGCTGTCTTTTATAACCCAGAGATCATCCATCAGCTTTACACTTTGGAGAGGGATGACCCCGCCCACAGCTCAGAAGTAGAAAAGTTTACGTTTAAGTTCGCTTGCATTAGTTGTGCCTTCATCACTTTGCTGTATAAAGATAAAATAGTATACCATCAAATTTTACTGCCTGAGGACGGACATATACAGCAGTGAAGGATGTTCAGGAAGAAAACATTTCACGGAAGACTCAGCTTCTTTGTGGGTTTTGAATTGTGGGAGACGCAGCGATTGATAAAGAAACATAAATATAAGGTTATTTACCACTAAAATTTAGTATTATTAAACATTTTCCTCCTCTCATACCATGTATTGGCTATTTAAAAAAATCATATAAATGTAGACACTTTAAAATGGAATCTGAGCTGCCATCCCAGAGGCATTGCCTTGTATAGCTTTATGCCTCAAGCTTTTGGAATGTTCAAACAGGGCAAACTCACCTTTGGGCTGGGCCGAAGCAACATTGCATCCTAAATAACTCCTTGCAAAGATAAGACAGTAGATATTATGACCACGGTTGACTGCCAGACTGAAAATTAGAACCATGCTTTAGAATTAACATCACTGTGTTAGCTAATCTTCATCTAGTGCTTGTGTGCCTTCCTTCACTGATAGCATTGTTCCCCTTCGGTTTTGCATTAATACTCATTGCCTTTGCTTCCTAATGGGAACACTATTTGGATTTCTGCCTGAATCAGTGCTTCCTGAATTGCTATTCTTTTTGGTCTCAAATAAATGCTGTTGCCTCTCATTTGGGCCTTTTATTTTTTTTGGGTTAAATGAGGTTGACAAAGCACCTTTTCTTTCAATTAAAGCCTCACTGCAAGTTACCATTTCATCATGTTTTATAACTTACCATGAATAGAATCATTAAATACAAATGAATGAGGGACTGAATATTTACAAAGGCGGCAATTCTTTCTTTGAAGATAGGTACCCATTCACACAGGTCATAGGGATAATAACAGCGTTCCTTATTTGTTTCCACTGCTTCATCGCTAGCACTTCACACATTGCCCGGCACACAGGATACATGCGACAAACAATTGTGCAATGAATGAGTGTCCATAATCCCACTTAGAGGTATATAGTTAATACTTGAAAAAGAAGTACATTGGTGCTTCCTACATATCTGAAACTATTTACCAAGACATGTAGTACTGTGTCTCATAATTATGAATTACTAAAACTAATTTTACCTTAGCAAATACCCAAGAAAATCAAATCTAGAAAATGTTACAAGACTGCAAATAAACAAAAATTGGAAATGACTCGCTAAAGTGCAATTATCTAGGCACTCTACTACAAAAATAAAAAAAAAGATAAACTAAAAAACCCCATAAATCTGAGTGAGTTAATCAAGTAAATCAATTCCTGGGATAGTTAATGATAAGTCAGTTGAGTTCAGATGTCTGGTGGGTTTAGTTGGGAAATTAAGCCATGTTAACATAAGAAGCCATCAAACAAATACCATCTAGTCTGTATGCAATTCCGTAGCGAACTCCCAGTAGTTGGAACTATGTTTCACAGAGAACCATTAAAGATCTATCCTCAAGGAATTTGTAAAGGGGCTTCTCTAACCTAATTCTCTCTCATCTAGGTCTCAGCTCTCATTTCTTTACACATCTTGTCTCATCAAATCCCTTTCTGAAGGGCTCAATCCTAACTGACTTAAACTGAATGTTAATAAAGTTGTACAGTTCTAAAACCTAAATGGCTCATGGGTGTATACACTCTTTTCTTTGAAAACCAAGGAAATGGATGTCCAGGGAGGTAGGGTGACAAGCCCCAAATCATCCAGTTACTGACATATTTGGACTAGAATGCAGGTCAGCAGATTCTTGGTTGCAGGTTCTTGCACTAATCTCTATGGAAAAAAGTTTAAATTATCTCAGAAAGTTTCTGCGACCCTAACCTTTCTTTCTCTTTCCCTTCGTTGCAAAATTGCTTAACTCTATACTTATTTGTGCTATTTTAACTCTACTCTTCCACTTTACTGTTCCATCTGCCTCCCAGACCTAGAGCTGGAGCATATCCACGTTTCAATAGCATCGTTCTAAATCCTCACTACACCAAACAACAAACCTCCCCCCACCCCTACCCCCGACCCCCCAAAAAATCCATAAATCCTCACTACTTGCTGCTGCCCTGATCCCTGAGTTGTCTTTGACATCGGGCTTTCTAGGCTTTTATTGCCTTTTTATATACTTAGAATATTACAATGTTAGAACTGGAAGGAAAACTATAAAGCGGCTTTTCTCAAACTGAGTTGTACGGAACAGAAATTTGATGAGATCATTTTGCACAGAGAACAAAGAGTGGAAGGTTCTGTGGGCCTGTGATTAAGTTTGGGAAATGCTCATACCAATTCTGCTCTCAGAGATTCACAAGGCACATCAGCTTTTGCAAGACACCGACAAGTTCCGACAGTAAAACAGAAATATATTTTACTCTGCTTCGTCTCTAATCTTTGCATGCCTATTAAACACCTTAAAACGGGTTTGGGAAGGCTTTGCCTCATCCAGCCACCTTGTTTTACAAATCAAAGCTGAACCTGCCTTTGAATGACTTACCAAGGTCCTGCTCTATTTGGGGGCAAGTGTCAGGGCTCCCATCCAGCTCTGAGCCCCAGGCCAGGGTCCACTTGCTATGTATTATTTCTGCTCTGCTGGATCCAATTCTTTCCTGTCTTCAGCCCACCCAACACCCAACCCTTTGCCCCTGAACGGACTACAAATGTGGGGGGAGGTGAGAAAAGTGGATGCTTGATCTTATTATTTCAACTTGATCCTACATCCAATCAGGACACAGGACTATGCTGAGTTTCCTCAGTTATACAACTTCTGCGCAACACTGAAAACTGGTATACGGGCATGCAAAGCCATCCTAAAGCTCTTTCTCAGGGGTTCCAGGGAACTAGAGGAACAAGCCCAGAGCAGCATGTTCTGCAGATGATTTCAGGTTGAGATTCTCTAGCTGAGGGCCACAGCCTTTAGGTGAAAGGGTTGCGTGAACCTGGGCCCTTCCAAAAATGTGGTGGTACATGCCTGAGTACCCTTCCATCCTGTCCATGCTTCCTTTTCATGTTCTCTGAGTTTTCCCAGATGATTCTAGAGACCCTACTATGCTAAGTATTAAAGTCTCCTTTCCATTTTTTTCCTTGGGGAAGCAGAGCTAGTACACAAAGAAGGAGTTTTAAGGGAGTGGAAAACATGCTTTGCCTAAAGAGGGCCAATGTCTGCAGAAACTTCGTGCTGCCTTTCTGTTTGAGCATTTCCAGAACAATTATGAGGTGAATGGAAAATGATGATGAGAATTAAAGCATGGTTATCAGAGAGTTTCACTGATGAGTGTTAGCCCATGCGCTTCTAAACAGTTCCTTGATCCAAGACAACAGGCCTACTCACAGCTCCCAAACATGCTCATTCCTACCAGTTTGCTTTTATTCATATTTTATATTAATTCCTTCTCCCTTATCTCTCATCAGTCTTTCCTTAGCATCCCTGAAATGCTATTCTGACCCAGTCTTCAAGGTACAGCTCTGATCTTAACCCTTCCAAGGTCATTCTAGCTCAGGTTTCACCCTTCTCTGAGCTCACAGCTGTTGTGAACTGTACTGCCCTTTTAAAAATTACCCAGGTATTTAATGCCTCCTCACATCTCTAGGTTTGTGATCCTGTATTACTTCACTTACTGTGCAATTATGCCTTGTCCCTCCAAAGAGAATCTGAACCCCTCAAGCATAGGAATCATTCGGAACACTTGTGCAAAGTGAAAGTTGTTCAATAAATATTTGTTAATTAGGTGAAACATTAAATGAGTGTTAACCGTAGAACATAGGTCATAAATTCATGTCTTCAGGAGGCCAAGACAACTAATGCAAATGAGTAAAAGACGTATAATACATTAGGGGGTGGGGAGGCTTGTGGCAAACTGGAGAAACAATGCCCTGAATAAGGAAGAAGCTGCTGCTATCCCTAGGTGGTTGCATGATGTGCAAATTCTAGCCCCATGTTGCTAGACAATCTGAGTTTTTAAAAAGAGAAACAGGAAGCCCAGAGTATTATGTAAAAATATCCTGAATTTTAAGTGTTGACAATGGATTTAAAGATGTTTAACATACAGTGTGGGGGAAAAAAACAAACAAAAACAAAACCATATTTGCAGGTCAGTCTCTGGCTCTGAAGCTGATTATTTGAAAGTTAAATGACATTTTTTTATACAAACAATATGCGTGATTGACAGTATTTGATCCCCAAACCTGGACAATAATAAACACAACCAAGACATGAAATTAGAAATATTTGATATTTTTTTGGTTTTCTTTGTTTTATATTTTAAATTATGATGATGCATAAAAGGAGTTAATTAGAGAGCAATGACAATGGACATGGAGACTGTGGAGAGTCTGAATGGGATTTATGGGTCCTCTCGAGGACTGCAGAGGCCGGTGCATTTCTTTCTTTCTTTCTTTCTTTCTTTCTTTCTTTCTTTCTTTCTTTCTTTCTAGATTTTTATTGGGGAAGGGGAACAGGACTTTATTGGGGAACAGTGTGTACTTCCAGGACTTTTTTCCAAGTCAAGTTGTTGTCCTTTCAATCTTAGTTGTGGAGAGGGTGCCGTTCAGCTTCAAGTTGTTGTCCTTTCAGTTTTAGTTGTGGAGGGCGCAGCTCAGCTCCAGATCCAGTTGCCGTTGCTAGTTGCAGGGGGCATAGCCCACCATCCCTTGGGGGACTCCAGGGTTTGAACTGGCAACCTTGTGGTTGAGAGTCCACTGGCCCATGTGGGAATCGAACCGGCAGCCTTCGGAGTTAGGAGCATGGGGCTCTAACCGCCTGAGCCACCGGGCTGGCCCTTTGTTTTTTAAAACTCCTTTTCCCTTCAAAACACACTGATTTCCTTTTCCTTGATTTGAATTTAGTCTTCTAGAGGTGTGTGATACAGCCGAGGATTGCATTTTGTTCATAAACAAGATGAGACTATGAAGCAATGAGGCTGATGTTCACGTGTACCTCATGAAATGGCTTGGAATGAGATTTCTAAAAGAGGTTTCGACATGTTGTGAGTACCTGCAATGGCATCGTCATTAGATTAAGTTTAGAGGAAGATACTTGGAGGAACAGGCGCTCTGCTAACAAGCCCCTATTTTTCCCTTCAGAGGGTAGTGTAGCAAATTGGAAACACCATGGGATTGAAATAAAAGACCAGGTTGGAATCCTTTCTTAGCTGTTACCAGCTGTATAAGTTTTGCAATAATACTTACCCTCTCAAGTACTTTCTTAATGCAAATTTCTTTATGTGTAAGGATATAGAATGTGAGAGCAGAAATTGCTACACTTGTTTACTACCTTTTCCTTAGAATAGAGCTCATACAAAGTAGATGTGCAATAAATAATCACTGAAGGAATGAACAAAAATTCTAATGTGAACTGTTTTCAAGGAAATTATTATTAAACAAAGTATCCATTTAGGCTAAGTTTTTAAAAACCAGTTCATGCTGGAAAGAGTATGGCACTACTGGCATTCCCTCACATTGCTATTAACCATATCAATAGTAAAATAACTTGCAAATAAGAAACACGACCTGCAAAAATATTTACGCTCTTTGATCTAATAGTTCTAATTTTGTGGAATCTCTTGTGGAAAAGCCCTAAAAACAAAAAGATTATATATACAAATATGTTCCCTGCAACATTATTTATAATAGCAAGTGACTAAATAGTCTAAGGTAATAGGGGAATAGTTACATTAAAAATGGCACATGCTCCATTACAAAGAAAAGGGAATGCTATGCAGTAATAACATGGTACAACCTTCTGGTATAGTGATAAGAAAAATAAGTTGCACATAAAACTATCTGTACTGTATGATGGCATCTGAGGAAAGTAAGACAACATATACACAGAAAGAGAGACTGAAAGGAAATATAACAAAAAGCTAATGGTGGCTGTGTTAGGTAAGATTGTAGTTAAGATTTTCTATTTTCTAAATTTTCTGTAGTATAACTATATACCTCTTCTGGTATATAAAAAAACAATTCAGCTCTCTAATTTATTAAAGGAATTATGCTTATATGGGAAAAAAACTGTAAAGCAGCTGTGACTTTTCTAGCCAGGAATGGTAGAATTCTAGCCAGGAATGGTAGAATTTAAAGAACCCTGCAGCTGCTGACATCTCCTACTGCCCAAACACACCCTTTACCTACTCATGTTCCCACACACCACTTCCCTGCACACATCTCTGCCTGCACAACTCGCCTGTCTTGCCCATGCATTATACGCTTTCCTCCAAGATACAGAAGGCTGAACTGTAGGGTGTCATCAGCTACTGGAATTTCTCCTGCTTCCCCTAATGGCCAAATTCCAGTTCATCCTTCAGTATCCATCTCAAACATCCCCTCCTCTGAGGTATTCCGCCCAACTCATTCCTTGTGCAGTCACTCCTGCCTCAATGCTCTCTGGTACTTAGTTCAAGCTTCTACTTTTGAGGCTTGTCTTAGTGTCCTTATCAGTTTCTAGATCTGTCTTTTTTATTGCTGTTCCCCTAGGTCTAGCATACTGCCTAGTGCATAATTACTACTCAATATAATTGTTCAGTGAATGACTATATTGCCAATTATGTTTCCTTTGGTCGTTACCTCTAAATTCATTCTTTCTGAAAAAGCAGGCAGCTTACTTACCCCTTACCATTTTCTTACTTTCCCTCTATGGAGAGGGAACAGGAATCCAGGGCAAAAGCAAGCCTGTTTTGCTGGTTGATCCTACCGACAATGTCTCATGTGAGAAACGGATGTCCAGAGAAAACTTCCCGTCAGGCTGTTATCACCATTGCTCTGTACAGAGAGGTTGGGTCACTCACCATTTATTTACTCAGCAAATACGTGAGTGTTTACTTTGTGCCAGGTAATTTTAGGAGCTGGGTCCACAGTGCTGAAGCCCACAAATGTCTTCCCTCCCCTCACAGAGCTTCCAGCCTGGCAGGGAAGACAGAATTACTTAGGGAGACAAATTACTTAGGGGTAGCTAAACAGACAATAGCGAATGGCAGTGTGTTCTATGGAGATAAAGAAATGGGTGGAATAGAAGGAAAATAGGAGTGCAGAGGGAATCTAGCCTGGGTGGTTAAAACAAGAGGTCAGGTTCTTTAACCACAGACCCAACCCGTTTGACAAACATGCAGGCAGCTTTGGTCTCAAATAAGGCACCGTGGATGCAACAACTGCAGTGTTTGTTTCAAGCTTTAAACGAGGAATGACTTTCTGAAGCCGAGCATTCAGAACACAGCAAGAAAGACTGACTTAAAGTAGTTTTCGTTTCAGACAAAAGCTACTAAAACCAAACAACAGTAGAAAAACTAATTGTTTTCAATCAAATGGTATATTTGGCCACCAAACTGTAAACACGATTCTATGGGTTTGTAACAGAGAATATTTTTAATAAGAAGTTTAAAGCTTCCTTTGCCAAGCAGTACTTTTTCTGGAAAAATCATACATTGGTTGTATGCTTTCATAATCCTACGATTAGCTTATTTAAAGTTACCAGCATTAAAACTGTGAACTATATCTTAACACCACAAGACTGGGGACTAGTTCCACCCCTGGATGAGTTATGTATAGATCTCCCTCAAACTGTTTATTTTCTACCTTTCAGAAACAACAAAGGTACTTCCCTGTATGTGCCATGTTCTCCAAATTTTGTGCTTGCTGTTTTCTCTTCCTGGAATGCCTTTCCTTCCTGTCTGTCTAATGTGCTTCTTCTCCTCCTTTCAGAGTCAGCTCAGCCAATACTTCCTCTGGGATCCTTCGCCTGAGTTCCCCAGACATACAGAGGTTTCCTCTGCTAGGTTCCCACAGCGCCCACAAACTGTAGCGCCCAATAAACTTGGTTGGAATCGTCTCCTTTTGGATTTTCCAAACTAGAACATGCAGTGTCTGGTACATGCCAGGTGATCAATAAATGTCTACTGGAAATACATCAGCATTTTAGAAAACGAATAATGCATGGGTTTTCTCCATGAACAAACAAAATGAAGAGCTGTAACAGAGTATAACATTACACGTTTAAGTATAACTTCAAGGTTTACAAAACGACCCTAAGGAAACCTGGCTCTCCCATGGGCACATAAAACCACAGGCCCAATCTTTATTGCAACAACTTTAAAGATCACAGATGGTATTAGAACTTAAAAATGCTACCCATGGTTGCCTGCCATTCTCTCAACCCTGAAAATGGGAAAAAAAAAGGGTGGGGGGTGGGGGGGGCTGGGGCAGGGCAGGGGAGAGAACAGTATAAAGACCTTTAACCATTGACAACACTCAAATGAAAAATCCAACTTTTTAAGGAGTTAAAATTCTATGATTTACCCCAAAATATGCTTTTATGAAGTCAGGAAATCATGTTCATATTTTTAAAGTAATTGAAAATCACTTCTAAACAGGGTCTCTTTGCAGACATTACCAATAACAAAGTTTTGTTCTTTTCATGAAAGATATAGCTTCACTTAAGTTGCAGAATTATGCCATTTTAATTGGCTAGATGAGGAAATAAGACTGACAAATTATTGGTTTTGCTCAATAGGAGTTCCTGTGGCTGCTAACACCCAAATCTGGCACATGGTGTGACCTGTAAAATACTGGCCCACTGTCCTCCGCAAATGCATAGCAGTGCATTTCAATGGTATACTGCTGACTATAGAATGAAAAGGCATCAATCTATAATGGAGCAAGTGTAATAGTCATCTGATGTGAACCTTATTTTGAAGCAGACAGGAAAAGCTATTTAGCCTGTAAGATTTTAAAACGTGTTTCCATATACATGAACCAACTAACATAAATTTAAAGTTATATGGGGAAGGGCAGATACTTCACTTTTTCATTCCCCTTGTTTTATTTCTGTTTTTATTTTTTATTTTCGTAATTTAGTTTATTTGCCAGAGGCCCACTCTGAAAAAATTGCTGAAGGATACACTTCAGAAAGAAGTAAATTGAATTTAGAAAATAGAAATGAGAGGCAAGAAGTAATAGTTGAACAAAGACATTTGTAAAATACAGTGGTAAATCTGGTAATGATTGAATAGAAAATATAATTAAAAAATTGAGTGTTTAAAACAAGGTGAAATTATATAAATATTTTAAATTATTTAAATTTTTCAGTTACAGTTGGCATTCAATATGATTTTATGTTAATTTCAGATGTACAGCATAGTGGTTAGACATTTATATAATTTATGCAGTGATCCCCCTGACTAGTCTAGTACCCACCTGGCACTATACATAGTCATTACCATATTATTGACTATATTCTCTATGCTGTACTTTACATCTGCATGACTATTTTGTAACTATCAATTTGTATTTCTTATTCCCTTGTGGGGACAGAGTCCCAGAGAGCAGTTTCCAAGCTATCGGCCTCATGTGGAGAGGTGCTGGCTCGGGTAGTAGATGGCCATCAGCTGTAACCAGTTAGCCAATTAGCCACTGATAACTGCCGCAGCTGTGGTGGTGAGTCCAGAGAGTCGACATGAGAGTTAGTCAGTCGGTTGGTTGGCAGAGAAGCGGACAGCAGGTTGCAGGTCGTGTGGATCCTGCCTCCAGTGAGACTGTAGTGCCACCAGTGAGACTATAGTGGTATGACTCCCCTACCTATGGCTCCGTGGGTGTTCCTTTTTAGCCTAGCCATGTCCTGCATTCTTACGCGGGGAGTGGGACCAGAGACCCCACAGGCCACCTTGCATGACATCCCTTCACCCTCATTTTTTAAAAAAAAAATATTTTTAATGTACTAAATAATTATTTATGTATAATAACTATTATATATAGTGTATACATAAAACTACTTAGTATATCAGTAATAGCCATCCATAGTCTGTATCTCAGGTTTTATCACAAGCTATAAAGTATATTTTGGCTATTTCCTGAGAGAAATGAGAACTCAAGTCAAAATGATTAAGAAATGATTGCTTAAGTCAAAACATTAGTTTTGGCGGGTATCCTTGAAATCTTAACAGGCTACAGGTTTAGATGCTGAAATGCAAAAGCCACAGTTGCCTGGGAATATATTTTGTGGCTGATACATTGAGGGGTCCACCTTGATGCAGAGCTGATGGGCCTGTTTGCATCCTCATGTTCCTCAGTCTCTCCAGAGAATTCAAAACAGTGTCGACCTCTTCCTGGTGGTGTTTCTCATTGGTTTCTTTGACACTATATTTCACCAATTTCCCTCTTTGTCTCCCCTGGGGCTGTATCATTTGTTGGCTTCATCTCTTTTCTGCAAGTTTGAAACTATTCTCTTCTTACGCAACACTGTTTCCTTAGGGGATTTCACGTCTTTATGGAATTTCAATTACCATTGTCCTGCCAACAAATTTCTCCAAATTTCCTTTATATTTTTTGGCACAGGTTGTAGCTCCAGGAAAGCCAGGTGCTGTTTTTTGTTTTTGTTTTTTTGGTTTGTGAATCGTTATAACCCTACTTCCTGGCACGTAATGATTACTCCACTAAAAGATGACAGAGGTCATAGTGAATTTCTTCTATGATGGTGCCTAATTAAAGACACCTGCCTTTAATAACTCAGCAGTCAAAGTCATCTTTTCCATAAGTATAGGCCAGGTCTCTGGGCCTCACAGATGGCAATCATTTGAGCAACTCCAAAGCCCTTTGTTGACCAAAATAAGTCTGCTTTGCAAGTACTTCTTCATTACCTTCACATTGTGGTGAGATGACCCACCGCTGGGACAGACTTCAAGTAAAGCACTCTATATAACAAAATGTCATGTCACGAAGTATATCTTAGGTACCCTAACATCTAAAGACCTCTTTTCAGGTGACACACAATATTCTAAAACAAATTGATACCTTGGCAAAGCCCAGTAGAGATCTTTGGTATAAGATAGTGATAGTCTGAGAGACACACAATTTCTCCAGCTTTTAGAGCATGAATTCCAAAGCCAGACTTTCTAAATTAGAACTCTGTCTCTGGGTGTGTGACTTGGGCAAGTTACTTAACCCCTTTGTGCCTCAATGTCTCATTTACAATATTGGAAGAATAATAGTACTTACCTCACAGGGTTGTTATAGAGATTGAGGTAAATGTATGTAAAATGGTTAGAACAGTACGAGTGAGTGATGATGACGATGATGATGATGATTCATATACCTGGTTAGAATAGCCCACGGACTGCAAACCTTTGACCACAGGAAGGGGTTTTTAGTTCTTGCTCTACACCAAGCACTGTGCTGAGAGTTTTATATACACAATCACATTTAATCATATAACAAGCCTTGAGGGATGTTCTATCATTATCCTACTTTTATAGACAAGGAAATTAACGTTTACAGAGTTTAAGTAACTTACCTAACTAGTCTCACAACTAGTAAGTAGTAGGTTGGTGCAAAAGTAATTGTGATCTAAAAGGTTAAAAATAATTGCAAAAATCGCAATTACTTTTGCATCAACCTAATGTGTGCTAAAACCAGAACTTAAATCCAGTAACCTAGCCAACAGCAGTCCAGGTTAAGAAGATCTACACCTGTATAGAAATCTACAAACCTGAGAGCAGTAGCAGATTGACAAAAATAATGGTGAAAATAAAAGAATAAAAAATAGCATATTACTATTGGAGTTTACTGTAGACAACTGCCAAAAATCAGATCTAAACTAAATGTATTTCTTATGTGCCAGGTACTGTTCCAAGTGCTTTACTTAGTAACTAATGTGATGGTGATGATAAACCACAAAGCTTTACACACATCACTTATACAATCTTCAAATAACTTTGCGAACTAAGTATTGTGACCACTTACTAGAGCAGGAAACAAACTCACAGGTGAAATACTCTTCAAGGTCCCACAGCTAGCATAGCTAAGAGCCTGGATTTGAAAACAAGTCTCCCTGATCCCCAAATCCATGCTCTTAAACACTATGAAAACGGTCCCCCAAATTTGGTAAATATACCGTCAATGTCATGCGTTCTTTTGTAAAATAAGGATGTGTAGTCAATTAAATTTGGGACTCACTCTATACTCTCCCTTTAAGATTCAAAATACACATGCATGGTAGGAATTCTGAAACATTTTGCAGTTAAAAAAGAAATCCCGATCAACCCTGTTTAACTCAGCATGTCCCAGTCTTATTGAACCATGGGACTCTTTTCAAGGTGTTATGTTAATATCCTCCAGAACTAAAATCTGTAAATACATAATACACTCGTTTCCCACGTGACACTTCTTAACGTGGATCACACACCTACTGTGTTTCCCCGAAAATAAGACCTTAGCAGGACTTTCAGCTCTAATGCGTCCTTTGGGGCAAAAATTAATACAATACCCGGTCTTATTTTACTATAATATAAGACTGGGTCTTATGTAATATAATATAATATAAGAGTGGGTCTTATATTAATTTTTGTTCCAAAAAATGCATTAGATCTGATGGTCTGGCTAAGTCTTATTTTTGGGGAAACACAGTAGTACAAGAGATTTCATGGTGGAGGGTGTGGAGTGGGAAGGGAAGGAGGGGACATTGAATAATCATAACAGGAAGCTGTGGAATATAGTTTAAAGGGCTATGGAGTCCAGGGAACCTGGTTCACAGCCAGCCTTACCAGGCAGTCACGTGTCCGTGAACCAGTTACCTAACCTTACTGAGTCTCCATTTTGTTCAAGGAGGACATTCACTACTATTGCACAAGGTGGTTGTGTTTATTTTTCAGTAAATGGACCCATTGTTATGCGGCTTTGTGCCAGAAATCTTATTCTATTAAAAGCAAGTCATCTTCTAAAAGCAAAAGAATTGACTTGCCTTGCTAAAACAGTCAAGGCAGCAGGGATGACTGCTGCTTTGAACTTGCTTCTCACCAACTGTGCCATGAAATGGAAGTGACTGAAACTTAGGACAGACCGACTATCTTTATCTGATGTATAAACTAGGAATAGTGAGATAAACATCTTGCACTTTAGAAAAGTAGACTTCAGAACAATCAAAGAAAAGGTCATTTGAATCCCAGGGCAGGGAAAATATTATGGGATAGATAGCACAGAAGAGGGTCGGTCAAATACATTTCTTCTGGGACATTCATCAATTATCTATTCAAGAGGAAAAGGGAAAGGTAGAATGATATCAAATGAATGTGGGAATTCACCAGTAATCTTTTAAGGATATGGCCTGTAATCATAACTTAATGTTTAGCTAGAAACGGGCACATACTTCATTATGAATTTGAAAAAAAGCATAATCTGCAAAAATATTATGAGGAAGTTAGAAACCCAGAAAACAGCAAGGCTTGCAAAAATAATTGCAAAGGACAACAAAAAAGCCACTTTTTAGGTAAGTTCAGAGTCAGAAGCACATGAAGCATTAGGTCTGCCCGTTGGGGCAAATGGTATAACACAGAAGACTGAAAGAAAGTGGAACCATGAATTCCTATTTTCTCTATTGTGAATGATCTTCAAACCAAAAAAAACCCCAAAACAGAACCGAAAAACATCCAAACCAAAACAACAAGTGATAGGGAAATTTGGTCTATGATAGGTGAGAAAGATTCTGATTTGGTGGGGAGCTTGTACATATTAACATAAGGAAAGAAACATATAAGGGCTGTAAAAGAAAAACAAAACGCTACAGTAGCAAAGTGTAAAGGAAAGAGAAAGCAAGGCTGACTGGGGCAAAAGGGGAAGTTTCCAAGAGATGATTTTAGAATGAGTGTTGAAAGATGTGGGCGATGTTGGGCAAAGTAAGAGAGTGGGAGAGCATGTGAAGCAGAGGTGACAACAGGAGCAACGGTGTCAGATACGAACACTGTGAGGCTAGATGCAGCAGAGAGGCACTACCAGGCTGTAGCAGGCCCTACGTGCCAGCTAAGGACCTTAGTACTTTTACTCTGCCGCTAACTTAGGGGATAGGAAGTCGAGGGGTAAGGGGGCGCTCATTCATGGGAGGGTGAGCAGTCAGATTTGGGCAAAGCAGGGAGCACAGGGATCATTCCACAACTGAGACCTGAGAATGCTGAATGTTTGCAAGTCAAATAAATGTAGGTCAAACATCTGTCCAGATCTGTCTGGATATAATTCTGGCTTCAGTCAGTGGTATTGGCATGATGAGTAATAGCAGCCCCTATCACTCTCACAAATGTCCTGGTTTGGACAATGAATTATGTGCCTCACCTAGATGCATGCAATTTGGGGGGTTATCTATCTGTGTTTAATAGCAGTAATAATCAACTACAGAGAGGAGAGCTTCTTAACAGAAATGCCACAAATGGTTTGCAGGTGGGCCACAAGATATTCGTTTAGGTGTCTCACAGGAGTAAAAACTGAAAGCCATTTTTATAACTATTCAAAATGTATCAAAGTTGGCATTCTATTTGAGAATTTTCTTTCTACATCTTGTGACTTCTGTCACTTAAGCCCATTTCCTCCAGTTTCCCCTGGCATACTTTAAACATGTCATCAAGTCTATGGCGTGAAAAAAGATTGGGAAACACTAGTGTTGATAATTTCATTGTGGGAGCTCAAACAGAAGGTCAGGATGCAGTGTCCTGTGAGAGCGTTATCATGAGCATTTCCACGTGCAAGGCCGTGGCTGTCAGGGGCCTGTCAGAAAGAACACCAGGGACAAACAGGGCAGATCCCTCCCAGAGGACTACGTTTTCAGGTCAGCCTGGCCTAGCAGTGAGAGCACGGAACTAGGAGTCTACGGACTTAGATTCCACTCCCCCTTTGCTGGTATAACTAATGCAATCTTGAGGGTGTCACGGACCCTTTCTGAACCTCAGTTTACTCACTTGGCAAATGGAAATAACTAATGCCAGCCAGTTATATATTGGAAAAATACAATGAGATAATTTCAGTGAAACGCTTTGTAAATCCTAGTGTTATGTAAATGTAAGGTATAATAAAAAATATGGTTCTTTCAGGTCTCATTTCTCTTAGGGCCAGCCTCCTCTTCCTCTCACCACTGCTATCCCCCTGGGGTGTTTTTGGTAGGATCCCTCAATCCTACTCTGACTCCATACACATTCATTCCTACTCCTTCTACCACCGCCCCTTCACTAGACCACTCCCAATCCATATCTCCAGCCCACTTCTCTTTCCTGAGCTCTGGCCTTGCATATGCAAGATATTTATGAATGGCTATCTTTGGACTAGTCCCAAGGACACTTCAAAACAAGGTCCAAAACTCTATTATGTTCAGTCTCAGATCTGCTCCTTTACCTAAATCGAGTCATCACTAGTACTCACCCAGTTACCCCAGAGCCTTTCCAAGGAGTCATCTTTGACTCCTTTCTCTCCTTCACTCACACTGTTGCCTCCTTCAGCAACTCTGGTCAGCTTCTCTCCAAACCAGTCCCACTTGATAAGTTCACGCTCTCTCCTCTCCTCTCTTGCTTCCTACATGGTCTCTCAGCTTTACTTGCTTTCTTAAACTCTAGTCTCTACTGCCAGTGAGAAAGACTGTCCTAAAACACAGATTTGACCATGGGATTTCCCTGCTAAAATTCTTTTGGTGGCTCCTTGTTGGCCCTCAGAGCCCTTCATTGTCTGACCTGTGCTTCTTTCTTGCCTCATCTCTCTGACTTTTGACCTTCATGCTCCAGCCAGGCTAAGCCACTTTTAGTTCCTTATCATCCTCTCCCACTGAAAAGCCCCTTCTGGCTGGAATGCCCTTTTCACCCTCCTTTCTCCTCTCTCTTCTCTTTCCCCACCTCCTTCACTGAGCTGGCTTCTATGGAAAGGCATCCTAGTACAATGGGTAAGCTCTTGAGCTCGAGTAAGACAGGCTGGAGGTGAATTGTGATTCCACCTCTTACAAACAGTGTCATCTTGAGCCAGTTACTTTTCTTTGCATTTCCGTTTCCTGCTTTGTAAGAAAAATAAGAACATCCGCCTCATAGAGTTATAGCATGAAGTAAATGAGTCACATGTAAAGCACATAGCATTCTAGTATCTGGCACAAAGTAGGTGCTTACTATATGCCTCATAGATGTTAGGTGCTTCTGCTGTAAACAGTAACTTTGATAATTCTGATGATATATTAATGTGAAAGGGAAACAGTCCCCAATGCACAGAACGACACTAGATGTACTTTCTTAAGGCTCTTGCAAAAACCCACAAATGCCTGTACCATAACTTCTTCTGTCATCCAAGTGAACACTCTGTAACTGTCAATAGGTCTATCTCCCCTTCATTCGACGGTAAACGTGTCAAGATTAGGTATGTGTGTTTTTGTTTTTCCATTTTTGTTTCGCCAGTTCCAGCATTGGTGTTCAGTATTTATTGAATGAGTGATGACTTCTAAATGGTAGGATTTTAATTTTATTTTGTAAACACTGAAAAATAGATGGTTAAAATTTCATAATATGACACAGATTCAGCAGGCAATATATATCTAGATTTGCCACTTGGAAATTCAATTACATTTCTTAATTCTTTATAAACATAAAATGAAGGAGAAAAGAAATGATTGACAATTCCCACATAGTTTCACTTGGCAGTAAAAGTAAATATATACTATATACTCACTCTTTTAAATGAAGTAATTGTGCATTAATAGAACATTTAAGAATGATTATTGCACTTTCACATCTCACAGAAATGTCTTAGATCAAGCATAAGCCACATGTAAGAAATAGAAGGTCCCATTAAAACAAAGAATAATAATAATGATGGCATTTCTGTGCTCAGGACTGTATTTGTAGAGTTCTAGGAAAAATGAAAACTACAAATTAGGCATTGTCTAACACACCTGGGGACTGAATCAATCTGACCTTAATATTTGATTGGATCCACCAAAAGTTGCTGTCTATAAAGACCAAATCAGATTACTCACCTGTCAGAACTAATACTAATTAAATACCGCCACTGAAGTTACTCTGAAAGCCTTTCTGCTGCCAAATATTTGAAGAAAAATCCCATTGAATCAGCTGAAAATTATCGTGGTTGGTGAAATATCTAATTTACATGAAGAAATATGTATCACGGCAAGTCTGGAAGGCGGTAGACAAAACTCATTACGTACTATGTTTTCAAGGTAAATTTACCTGACATTAGTCAACACTCCAGTTCATAAATGGTTATGAAAAAGGTGGTTAGCAAGTTGGAGTTCTGCATGGCCTCCCATTGAGCTGTTATTTAAACAACACCCACATAGGCCAAAGGCACATCATACATAGGAAATTCAGGTAAGATCACTTTAGATTCCAATAAGCTTGGGGACATTGTACAGAATGAAAAAGCTTGCTCAACTAGTCCAGAAGCACTGTCATCCATAAGAACAGGGGATGATTTCAGCAGAAATACCCATTTCAACAACCTCTCTGTTGCATTATGTCATCAGATATAGCATAAGATGTGGTAAGTTAGGAGATGGCCGAGGTAAAACAAGTCATGCTCTTGCTCTGAACTCCCTTCAGGTACCATTATTACCTTCAGTCACCATCTTTATCACCCCTCTGAATGGTACATAGGAGGTCTATAGTAACTGGCTTCTCCATTCCAGTAGGCGGTAGTTTCTTTTAGGTCATTTTAGCATTTCTCCAAAATTTTATACTGTAGGCTTTTACCCTGCGTTACAGCTAAGTGACTGAGCATGAACATGCTACTGTGATAGCTGTATCAGGGGATACAGTCTTTTTGTAAAAATCTGATTTTCTTCATAGAATAATTACTAAAAGAGTAATCACACTGATATGCATGTACACATCAATTCCACTTTAGAAGTAGGAAACCTACTACAAAAACTTACTACAAAAAAGTTTTAAAATAATTTATTTTTACTACATGTTCATTGTAGAAAAACTAGAATATATAGATCTGTAAATTGAAGATGTAACCTTATGCCTCGTCCTCATCCTTATATTTTAAATGATCTCCTTCTGCTTTTTCTGTACCTATATATATAGAAAGATATATATTTTGAAAGATACTTTAAATGGGGCATATATGCAGTTTTGTAGCATTTTCCCATTTAATGTACAGTACAAATTTTTTGTAGGCCATTAAACATTATTTTACAAGTGAAATTTTTTACTACCTAGTATTCTAAAATATGGGTTTACCATAATTTACTTAATCACTTACTGTCCTTAAGTTTTCATTCTTTTAAATAATACTACAAAAAAAATTAAAGATAAGATTTTAAAAAGGTTGCTAAGCGATCCCCCATATTTCTAGTTGAACAAGATTTTTGATCTTGTAAAACGTTTCCATCTTTATAGCTACATCTTTGCCTATATCCATGATTACTTAAAATAAATTCCTCCAGAAAGATTGCTGGGTCAAAGAACAAACATGCTTCTACAGCCTTCAATGGATATTGCAAACTCAGCAGTGGGCACTTCTCAGTATCTTCACCTGTCCTGGGATTACCATTTTTTAATATCTTTGCTTGCATAGCAATTTGAAATCAGCATCAGAACCTCCTCGAACTCCATCCTTTTGTCCTTCCAGTTTCCTGCTGCCCAGTCTTTATCTATACCTCTCTTCCCACTGACCTTCCTACACCTTCTTTGTTTGTGATTTTCCACTGCTCAAATCTTATGATGGCTCCGCTATAACACTGAAATTTGTCTCGCTAGTATTTTATCCCCTTAGACTCTTAAAGCAACAGTATTAACCAATTAATCTGATACACTAACCCATGCTAATCGGAAGGGGCTCATTCCCAGCAACGTGTGCAATATAACTTGAACCGTTTAAGGAAAGTACATATCTACATCTGCTCTGCATTTTACTTATCTGAAAGAGCAGTGGTTCTTACATTTTGCTGCACCTTGAAAATCACCTGGGGAGCTTTTAAAAACACTGATGCCTGGGACTTACCTCCCAGGGATTCTGAATAAATTTGGTATAGGGTGTGATTTGGGCATCAGGATTTTTTCAAAGCTCCCGAGATAACTCTCTAATGTAGCCTCTGTGTTGAGATGACTTAGAGAAAGATCCCAAGTAGCTTCTTCTTAAGTCATACGGGAGGACCCCAAGGAACAAAAGTACAATGAACATAACTCCTCTGCACATGATAAAAGGACATAAAAGGGGTGGGAGGGGTGAAGCCCATGACAACAGAATAAAAAAAGTAGCCCTCCTATTTCTTGATGGTCGGTAGGAGCCTGCTGTGTTAGGAAGTAGGGCAAGCTTCACCTCTGAAGTAGCTTCAGTAACTTTGGTAACTGAGCCAATCAACTGCCACTAAAATGATTTGCGTAACACACTTTATGCAATTTAGCGCTAGCTCTCCAGGTTTCAGTAAGACAAATTGCTTCCAGTTTACATGTGTTTTATTCTTTCAACAAAGTTGGACGCTCTCACAGATTTCGGAATCCCCACAATTCATAACAGACCTTTGGGACAACTCTTAGTGGAATAACTACAATAAGTTCCAGGCATTTAAATCCATTACTAAACTTCACAGCAACCTTACAAGGCTGGCTCTTTTTACAGGGAAAACTGAGGATGAGAGTAGGTTAGTAAATTGCCTGCACTCACAGCCAGTAAGTGGTCTGGCTGGGATGGGATTCAGGAAGGCATGACTCTAACAGTCATGCTCTTACCTACTGATAGGCCACATTGTCTTTTCCTCAGGACAATTTGAAGTGACACTGGTAAATAGCTTTACCGAGTAGAATATGCTTCCTTGTGGTCTGAGTGATCTTTCTGATATTTCACAGTTCTGAAGACAAGTGATGAGAGCCACTTCTGTGCAAACCCACTCCCTAGCTGCAGTGGTAGCGAGGATGCTGTTACCTCATCTGTCTCCATGATCTGCCCATTACATACATCATCGTTCTCAAACACTAGCTGGGCGCACGTTCTGTAAAAGACGATAGCATCCATAGGCCTTGCCTTTCATGGGTTGGCAGCCTACTCGGGGAAGAAAGGCATTGCTTTAAACCTGGATTTTTTCAGATTACTCAGATTTTCTCAGAAGACTTCCTTGTCTAAACTAAAAATAATAATCTCCGCAGCTGACATAGCAGTTTTATTCTTCCCTCCCTCCCCCCTGTTTTTCTTATTAGTCACTATTTTTCTTATCTACTTCCTATTTATTTACTGATGGCCATTTAACCCACTCCATGTAAATACCATTGTACACCATAATCCTTGAAGGATGTTATTCCCAAATTACATAATTTCTGGAGGAAAAGGGGGATTGCAGGGCTTCCTACACGAAGACCACCTTTCTTGGAATCAACGCTAAAGAAGGGGATGGTCATTCTTCCACTATGTCAACATTATAGTAAGCAGGAGGGAAGGAAGAGGGTTTCTAGCTTCATAGACCTTTCCTAGGAGATAACAGGCAACTTGGGGGTGGAGAAGGTAGTTGGATTCAAGAGAAGCAAATCCCTGCTAGGAATGCTACAAAACCCTAGTCAAGGGGCTTTGTGATAGAGCAAATGTAACCCGAGCAGAGACTATGTAACCCGACACAATTAGAATGAAGGAAAAGGAACATCAATCTTCTAGGAAAATCATGATTCCCCCCCCCCCTTCTCTAGTCACTCCTGAACACAGAACAACAAAAAAAGGAGTTTACAAAAATAACCTGAGATTAAAGCCTAAGTATGGGGGAAGAGAGGAGACTTGGTTTGGAGGAGGGTTAGGAGTTTAGGGAGAGTAAGCTGCTCAGAAATACTGTTCAGTCATAGGGCTCAGCCTTGGCTGTAGATTGTAGGTCAGATTCTCTGGCACTAAAAATATTGATAATTCCTCTTACCATAGAATAAACCAGATAGTTATATTTTCCTGTCTGTGGGGGAAAAGAAATACACACTCATGATACAGTAGAGAGCACTGTTACCCTGTCAGGGTACTCCTGGGTATCCTGGCTCAGGCAAAGGTTATCTGCTCGTCAGTCAAGGACATAAAACAAACGCTGCAGGGCAGGCAGAAAGCAAATGCATCATGCTAACACCGTGGAGGGTGCCGTCTCCACCACCTGTCCTCCATCCTGCTAGGCCTCCTGGCCTTCCTTCTTGGGCTATGCCGAGAAATGCCACGCATGCAATGGGAGATCTGAGCGGTTCCTCAAGTGCTTAGCGGAGCCCTGACTGCTGCCCCCCGGGAATGGAGAGATCCACAGGCAGAGGATGTTGGGAGATCACCCGCGCCCGCTTCTGTTTTTAAAGGTGGCTGCACTGTCCGATAGGAGAGCTTGTTTTCCCCAGACCTGTCCTAAAAAACATTTACCTCGCCCTCTGCCGGCCCCTATCGGAGAACGAAAACGGGGGAGGGGCGCCTTATAAAATGCTGAAAGATTGTTTTTTGACGTTGCAAACCAAGAAAGAGGGGAATCTTTAGGGCAGATGAAGGGTTAAACAGTTGTCAAATTCTATTCAAGAACTTCACCTTTTCCATCACCAGAGCAGACGGGGAGACACAGATCAAGCCCGCTGCTGCTAGCAAGGAGGCAACACACTGAAAATGCCAGGCTGAACCACCTTAAAAAGCAATCGCCTCACTGCAGCAGAAAAAATATGCATTCTCGTTGGACACAGTCCGGAAATTTTGTTTCCCCCTTCAAATACTGCTTAGGAGGAGGGAGAGAGAATCAGCCCTGGGCTGCGTCTCACCACTTGCTGTGCGCCCCGGAAAGTCGCGTCCAGCAGCATCAGCTTCCAGGGTTCCGACACGGAGCTGGGCAGGGGGATGTAGATGTAATAAGCGGCCAGCGCCACCAGCGCGGTGAGCACCACAAAGGACGACCTCATCCTCTCCCGGGTCGGCTAGCCCAGCGGGTTAACAAGGACGAAGGGGTGATGCCACCCAAAGACCTCCGGCAAGTTTCTGCAAAGGCCGGCTGCTCATTTACTGGTTTCTTATGTGCCCAGGAGCCAATCAGAGGCGGCGTCGGGAGGAAGTCGGAGCGTTGACGTACCCCCTCTTTGGTGTCCTTGCAAAGTGTTGCGGACACTCTACGGTTGAGAAATCTGAGGCTGCGCTAGGCGCAGCACAGCGGACTCTGGAGGACACAGGTCTGTACTGCACGCCTGTGACCCAGGGCTCCCTCCTGAAGGTTCTCAAATGGAAACCTGAAATAGTTCCAGCGGGATGCATCTGTCCGTCCAAAGCACTAGGCCATTCAGACTTAAAATGGAGATACCGAGAAGATCATAAAAATCTACTGTATTCTAGAACCAGATTTGCAGTGGAATGAAATTCTAGCTGAAATGTGGTGAAGGAGAATAATTGCAAATTCTTATTTATATATTTATTTACGTATTTATGTATTTATTTTCTACTGAAAACATGTTATTGGCATTTGGATAGAAACGGGAATTTATTTGCCTTGAAGAATGATCCCATTCTACTTCTGCGGGAACTGGAGCACGGCTTCCTGTTTGCTGATTCGGTACTTGGCCTCAGTGCAGCCTGTCCTGCGCTGCTTGTCTGCGATGCTGAAACCTGGCCTACCCAGCACCGCACAGAACTCCAGGCGGTAGATACCAATGCTTGGGTCCTATTTGATCCCAAGATCAATGTGTTCATAGATCCCAAAACCAAAGTTTCCTGTATCTGAGAAGTTATTTTTTTGGTAACTCGTACTCTCACACCTTTAAACCTTTCTCCAAGATTTCTTCTGCTTTGGCCCCACGACTGGGCAATGGACGGCAGTCGTTTCATATCTCCTGATGCCACAGGATCTGACGGTGTATCTAGTTTTGGAGAACACAAGGGCCTGGCCTGTGAGCTGCTCCAGGACCTTGGCTGTCCCAATCAGTCTGTCTCCACTCTCCCCCACACAGATGTGGAGGCAGAGCTTGCGGATGCAAAGCTCCCGCTTGGGGTTCCCCGTTTCGTCTTGATCCTGAGCCATGATGAGAAACAGGAAGATCAGTAATTACAAATTTTTATAGCTCAAGCAATGACAAGCCAGTAGTAGATCCAACACCGAAGTCTTGGTTTCCAAATCTCAGTCTCCAATAAAAGGAAGCATGACTCTGCCACAGCTCCTTGGAAAATAAAGACTGATTCCAGGGCTGGGGCAGATAAAGTACAGGACGAGGTGATTGTGTCAGAAGATAGGGAAGTGCTCAAACATGATGGGGACTGGTCAAAGGACACAGGTGGCAGCTTGAAGGATCTCCCAATGGCTGAAGCTGGGATAAATTTAGAATCACAATGAATAATAATAATGGATTATAAACCATTGAATGAAATTAAAATCCATGAGTCTATACTAATATAAATGAATACACAAATGGACAAATGGGGACATGCCATCTGAAAAAAATTCTTTCAGTATGTCAGTGGTAGCAGAAAAAGGACTTGAAACTAGATTTCCTATTAAAGATTGGGGTGCAGGGCTGGGGGTGGGTGGGAGGAAAGGGTATGAATACAGAAAGGGAAAGAGAACTTCACCTGCAGAACTACAACCTTAGATGTAAAAGGAAAACAATTGAAAGAACTGTTTCACGGAGGTGGTGAGAGAACAATTCCAAGCTTATTGATCAAGGCCTTAAAATGCCTGGTACATATAATTTTGCACCTTAATATAGTAATCTGAATTTAATCTGATCCAAAGAAGTGAAGTAATCATAAACGGGGGATGGAAAACAAGATTATTGGGAGAAAGTTGGTTTCCTGTTTAAAGTTAAAGGAAAACATTTATACCGTGTTTCTCTGAAAATAAGACTGGGTCTTATATTAAGGTTTGCTCCAAAAGATGCATTAGGGCTTATGTTCAGGGGATGTCATCCTGAAAAATCATGCTAGGGTTTATTTTCTGATTAGGTCTTATTTTCAGGGAAACATGGTATGAAGGGCACACTTCAAGGGTGTTTCAAGCATCCAGGTTTGAGATCACCGTTTTATATATATATTTTTTGTAGTTACTATTATAGTTAATCATATTACTGTAAACAAATAGGGATGCATAAGTTTGTGGGTGAATGCATGTATATAAAGTTTAGAAATAATCCCAGGGATTAGACTATTAGGACTATGAAGAAAATAGGACAGGGTGGTGTGACACCCCGTGGCTGGTGGCTGCTTTAAATTGAGTGATGAAGCAGACTTCTTTGAGGAGATGCCATTTGAACTGAGACCCGAATGACTAAGGAGATAGCCATGCAGGAATCTAGAGGTTAAAGGGATAAGTGTAGAGGCCCTGAGGTGCTCAGGAGGTCAAAGAACAGAAAGGGTGCTAGTCAGGCGGGAGTAGAGTGCAGGCAGTCAGACAGGTGGCATGAGTGTGGGTCGGCAGATCCTTTAGGACAGTGTAGGCCACGATAAGCAGTTTGGACATCCTGGTGCAATGGGAAGCAACTGGAGCCTTTACAGCTGGTAGTACGTAAGAGGATCTGATCTGTATTTAAAAAGAAGCACTCCAGCTGCTGTGTAGAGAACAGGAGGCCAGTCAGGAGGCTTCTGCACTAATTCGGATGAGAGATGATGGTGGCCTGGAGTGGCAATATAACAGAAATGGAGAGGATACAACAGATTTAGGATCTATGTTAGAGACAGGGAAGATAGGACATACTCATAGTAGTTTGTAAAGGGTGATAAAAAGAGAAGAGTCAATAAAATGCTTTGCTTCTAAGGAAATAAGGTATAAGTTGAGTCAAGCAGTTAACATTTCTATTTACATAGGATTAACTTCGTTTTTGTTAAAATCTCCTAATGACATGACATAGCAATATCACAAAATCTTTATTTTATTACTTGAAATAATTTACCCAAAATGTCATATACTACACCATATAAATTAGGCTTCTTCATCCAAAGACAAGCAGAAATTTAGAGTCATGCTATCTGCAAGGCACTGTTGTAGCCACTATCATGATGAAAATGGTCCTTTCCTCACATAAAAGTGTCCACACTAGTCAGAGAGAAAGTCAGATAAACAGATTATTTCACATTTGTACAAAATTCGGAGACATAGTGCAGAGGAAGTCATGATTAGTTCTGTTCTGGAAGAGTGGGGAGTAAGAAGACCCACAAGAAAGGTGATGGCTGAGCAGACTCTTCAGTTTGAAGAGGTGTGTGCAGGTAGACAAGAGGTAAGACCATCCCAATCAGAGAGAAGAATGTACACAAAGTCCTGAAATGTGGTGTGAGCGCAAAACTACAGCAGTTTGATATTTCTGGAGCATCAAATGCAGGGAAGTGGAGACGGCTGAGAGTTTAACCTGAAGAGTTAGGCAGAGGTCACCTGATACAGGGCCATGTATGTTGTACCAAGAAGTTTGAATATTATCCCATAGGCAATGGGGAGGCACTGAAAGGTTTGCATTAAATCTAGTGGTAATGTAGGTGGTATGTTGGTGGGGGGAGAGCAGGGGAAGCTGTTGGGAGACTGTTGGGTCTAAGGTGTCCAAGAAAGAGATGATATTAGTTTGGGCATGTATCGAGTGCTGATAATGGGGTTGAAGATACTTAAGAGAGAATTAAAAGGACTTGGAGAGGGAGGGAAAGGGGGTAGTCAAAACGAATTCCCGGGTTTCTTGTTGAAGCAACTGGGATAAAGAATAGTGGAAGAGTAAAAGGTATGAGGGAAAATGACAAATTCAATCTGGGGTATTTAGGTTTGAAGTGTCTACGTAACATCCAAGTAGAGATACTGAGTAGGCTTCTAGGCGTACAAGTCAGGAGTTCACAGGAGAGGTCCAAGCTGGAGATGTAAATGTGGGGATATGCGTCCTGTAACTGACGCCATGATGGTGGATGAGAGAGAAGCTGAGAGTGTGGGGAGGTGGGGGAAGAAAAGCAGGCCTGAGTGCTTTGGCATTTACTGTTTAGGAGCAGGAGGAGCACACGTTGACCAGTGGCTGAGAAGAAGTAGCCAGAAAGCGTACTGACTAGTGATGGAAAAGAGAAAATGAAAGAAATGATTTAGAAGTTTAAAATTAGTCAAGAATCATAACTGGATTCTTGAAAGGGGAGAAAGGGCATGGAGTCAGTAGTGACTTCTAAGTTTCTGGTTTGGGTAATGTCATCAACAGACATGGAAATATTGGATGTAAAGCAGGTTTAGGGGTAAATTGGTGAGTATAGTCCTGTGATGTACCCAGAATTATACTCAGCAACGTTCTTAGCAATGTGATCTAAATGCAGTGGTAAACTTTTGGTTAAAGTCTAAGTCACTACATGATATGTTGAAGAACATTAGTTTGGAAATTACAGTATCTATAATGTGTGTGCTTAATTTGCATAATGCCCTCTACTGATTATGGTTTGAAGCACATTCTTGATCTTACTATTGTACAAGCATTATACCCACTTAAGACAGGAAACCTTGGCTGGTGTTCAATGAAGAAAAGGACTTTTTTCTTTTCCTTTCAACCATCGTATTATGTCATCATCCAAAAGATCTGTGAATTCATGAAAAAGTCGAGCTGCCTATGGCAGCTCCAGGGAAACGACAGTGATGCTTCCTGACTGGAAGTATCATATTGCCTTCTCTTCCCATCATGAACACACAGCTCAGGGAACATGCCAATGCCTCTTCCATATGTGTCTTTTCAGTTAATTTGTACAGTTCTGTGAGATTGGTGGAATGAGGATTATTTTCTACACAATCTTGTAGAAGAGAAAACTAAGGCCCAAATAAGTTAAGTGTTGTGCTTCACATCACAGAATAAGCAGCATCAGGACTTGAGCCCACTGTTCTAATGACAAATCCTGTTTCCTTAAGAGCATCATCATCCCCTAAATCCCTTCTTGAACAGATGATGAGGAAGGAGGGAGAAAATTAGTCATCTAAATCACAGAAAAAGTAATTGTAATTGTCTTTGTATTTTCCTTATCAAACAGCATATGCTTTCTTTAAGCTTACTGTTGTTAGGATAGAATGAGTAACTTTTCTATTCTTTTACAAGTCAAAAATATTTTTAAGAGCCCTAGTTCATTTAGATTTGCAGCCTTTCAAACCAGAAACATAGTTATAACTTTTAATGGTGGAATTTTTAGACATCATGCATTGTGTGTAAGAAAGGGATGAACGTAGAGAAATATTCTGGTTGCACAGAAATCACAGCAACCCCAACTAAAATTAAAGTCAGAATCTTTATTGGAAATGTCTCTCTTGGAAATGCTAAGGTTATATATCATAACAACCTTAGGAGATAATAATATATGGTAATGTATTTTGTTTTCTAGAGTGCAGTTTCTCTCCCTGTATAAAAACCATGAAACAATTTTCCAGTGAGGCCAATTATTACATGTATATTACTGTCATTCTGAAGTGTGGCTCTTGCTTGATCTCATTCATATACTCATTCTTTCACTTATTTAAACAACATTTACTGAGCTTATATTAATATGCTAGATTCTGGTGTATAAAGGCAAAACGAAAAAAGAACTTACAGTGTGGTGGGGGAGGTATAATCTAGTGATAAAAGGTACCATTCCTTCAGTAACATTCATAATATATATATAAGGTTAATTCTCCCAAGTCTATATTTCAATTTTTAGACAGAAGATTGTCTAAAAGAATATTTGTTTACTAAAACAAAAGTGTGCCAAGTACAGATGCATATTATACATGTGTTCATTTAGGTGCTGGCAACAAAAGGGATTTTGTAAACACTTAAAAATATTCCATTGTTATTCGCCACAGTTTTTATTAGCATGACGCTTTTTAAAAATTCTTTGAGGATTAGAAATACCCGACTTTGGAAAAATATTAAATTTAGCCCATGCTCTAAATACGTTAAAAAGTCTTAGTTACATATAGAAGGTATGACTGTAAAGCAATAATATTGATTTCACAAGCTGCTTTGGGTATTCAACAATAATAAATAAAACCCTCAAATAGTTCAAAGCCTAGGGCATTAAAAACACTAACTTGTAATTCAGTTAAACCCAACAGAAATGTACTGAATGCATACCATATTGCATGCATTATCCTGGGGGCCACCAGAGGGGGATGGCAAGCAGGGGCTGTGAGTTTCCTGCTTTTAAAGAAAGGACAGAACTTGTACAGCTCCGAATAATACACTACCGGAAGCAAAACACAAGAATAATACACGTGAGACGTGCCACTGCGCAGCATGCTTTGAGTCCAGTACAACAGGAGCACAGAAGTGGGGAGCGATTAGTTCATCCAGTTAGAGGTTAAGTGGAGGAAGGCTCACAGAAGAGCTGATATTTGCTTTGACCCTTAAGAAGCAGAACGGATTTAACCAGGCACAGCAGTGGGGAAGAACCAAATTTGCCACCACAAAAAGCACAGTACTATCAGGTTGCTTAAAAAATTCTTTTCTACAATGGTATGAATCCCGGTAGATTAATACCTAATTACTCAAAATAAGATTATGTTTTTAAACACCTCTAGAGACTTGACAACTTGCTTTGAGTTTTAATCATTCTAACAGAAAAACTCTTCTCTCTCGAGACTCACCAAATTTCTGTTGATTCAGTTTAATCTTGTTAGTACAAATGTTCAATTTTGTATGGTCTCAGATACTAAAAACATAATGACCATTCTCTTTCTAAACGCAACCCTTCATACACTTGAGGAAGGTAACCTGGGTGCTGCAAAGCTATCACTGGTCCAAAGTGTGCATATGTGTCTTCCTTAGTGTATAATAGCCCCACCGCAGTTGGACCCTTGAGCTCCAATGACCAACTCAGGGCAAATATAAATAACTATATTTAATAAATGTAAATACTATATAAATATAGATAGATATATTTAGAGAAATCACAGATTCAGGAAAAAGCAAGGGGAAAGGAGGGGAGTAGGGAAAAAAAAGGAGATAAAAAGATAATTTTGGAGGGAAAGAATAAAAAGGAAAAATTTAAGCTGTTTAACTCCCCAGAAATATTCTGTTTATTTCACATTATTTAACACGTGAATCATCTGACTCTTCATATGATTTACAGTGAATATGCTTGTGGGCATGTGAATAGAACATTATTTCAAAGAAAACTTGCATGAGTACCATAGTGCACATTTGGTATATCTGTGTCCTCCTGAAATATTTTTAAAAAGATTTTATTAAAATATAGCTAACATACAATATCATATTAGTTTCAGGTGTACACCATAGTTATTCGACATTTATATACCTAAAGAAGTGATCACCATGATAAGTCCAGCAGCCATCTGACAACGTACCATGCTATCACAATATTATTGACTGTATTCCCTATGCTGAAACTCATTTGTTTGACACCTGGAAATTTAGACCTCTTATTCCCCTTCACATTTCCCCCCCTTTTTAATTTTTCAATTACAGTAGACATTCAATATTTTATTAGTTTCAGGTGTACAGCATAGCAGTTAGACATTTACATAATTTAAGAAGTGATCTCCCTGACTAGTACCCACCTGGCACCACAGGTAGTTATTACAATATTATTGACTATATTCCCTATGCATTACTTTACATCCCCATGACTAATTGGTAACAACCAATTCACCCACCTCCCAACTCTCTCCCATCTGGCAACCATCAAAATGTTCTCTGTATCTATGAATTTGTTTGTTTATTTTGTTCTTTAGAGTCCACATATAAACAAAATCACATTGCATCTGTCTTTCTTTGTCTGACATACTCCACTCAGCACAATACCCTCTAGGTCCATCCATGTTGCTGCAGATGGCAAGAACCCATCCCTTTCCTGGCTGAGCAATATTCCATTGTATATATGTACCACCTCCTCTTTATCCGTTCTTCCATTGATGGACACCCAGGCTGCCTTCATATCTTGGCCATTGTAAACAATGCTGCAATGAACATACGGATGCACACATCTCCTCAAAGTAGCGTTTTAGGTTTCTTTGGATAAATACCCAGAAGTGGGATTACTGGGTCCTTCTTTGTTTCTTGCTATAGCCTTTGTTTTAAAGTCTATTTTGTCTGGTATAAGTATTGATATCCCTTTTTAAAAAATCATTTCCACTTTTATAAAATGTCTTTTCCATACCTTTATTTTCAGTCTGTGTGTGTCTTTCAATCTGAAGTGAGTCTCTTGTAGGCAGCATATGTAAGGGTCTTGTTTTCTTATCCATTCAGCAACCCTGTCTTTTGATTTAATTCATTCACATTGAAAGTAATTGTTGATAGATATGTAGTTATTACCATTTTATTATTCATATTTTTGATTTTTTTTCTCTTACCTTAAAGAAGTTCCTCTAAGATTTCTTATAATTCTGGCAAATATAATTCTGGTGTTGGTGAACTCTAGCTTTTTCTTATTTGGGAAGCTCTTTATCTCGCCTTCAATTCTAAACGATAGCTTTGCTGGGTGGAGTACTCTTGGTTGTGTAGGTCCTTGCTTTTCATCACTTTGAATATTTCATGCCAATCCCTCTGGCCTGATTTTTCTGTTGAGAAATCAGCTGACAGTCTTGTGTCTTCCTCAAATTTTTTGAACACTCTTTCTACATGTTAGTAATTTCCCACTTTGTGAATCCCAGGTCTGTAAGCTGTAAGCTACAAATGTCACCGTCTTAGTCTCTGATGCATCTCAGACACATTGCATATTCCCTAGATTCTGTCATTAGTAGCACTCATGGAAGCCTTTGACTCAAAAAAGCATCCTGAGGGAGAAGGCATTGTGCAGCCTGGTTGAGAGTCCTGGAGCGCTTCCTGTATCAGAGGTGAAGGTTCGTGTCCCAGAGGCACTGTGGATGGTCTCTGGTGGCTTTGGGTATTGCTCCAAGGCACATTAACTTTTGAGAATGGCCCTTTTCTGTTAAAAGTAGCTAGAGTTGTTTCCGTTGTCTGTAACTGAAAGCCCTGATGGAACCATTTAGGGAATGAATTCACAGTTATGATGGTTTTTAATATTTTGTAAACCCATCTCATTAATATTTGTGAATTTGCCAGTGGTGGTAGCACATACATTGGATACACAGGAATTACAATTTAGTTGCATTTGTTCTTCCTCTCTCTTTGTATCTATCTACAGGTCCATACCACTGCATTTCCAGAATTAAATGAATAAATGCACAGAATAAAAATACATACTGAACCTGATATACATTTTTGCCCACGTTTTCCAAGAAGACAGAATAAACACTATGCTGAGGCATCTCTAGGAACGCCTATTTCCTATTCTGCAGAATAGAGTTGTGAAAGGCAGCTAGGGGTGTGAGAAAGAGCCTTGGAAACTAGTTCTAGTTCAGTTATGGACCAACCATATGATCTTGGACCTCTTTGTCCCAGTTTCCTCCTCTGTAAATAGGGTTGTGCTAATAGTAATAGTTATTGTTTATTGAGCACATGCTTTGCCAGTCACTGCTGAAAGACAGATAAGTAATATTACTACTTCAGCTTAAGAGAGGAGATTTGAGAGGTTAAGTAACTTGCCCAAAGTGACCCAGTTAGGCAATGGCAGAGCTGGACTACAAATTCAGACGTTACCAAAGCTTTACTTCTCAAACTTCATTAGGTGATCTCTTGTATTTCTTTCAGCTATAATCCTCTAAATAAATGTGTATTCGTTTGTAAATCTAGGTAAGAACTTCAGATGTAAGCTCTCACAAGCAACACCGCATTTAGATTTTTCAGCAGCTTAAGGTAGTGCTAAGTTTCTTGGTTAACTTGATATCCTGTTAATTCTTGTTGCAACTGACCCAGAAAGAGAAAGAGCCATGAGGCTTGGCTGCCAGCGGAAGAATCCACCATTAATGATGACTGTGTGTTTGGAATGGCACAATGATAAAGTGGAGCCCTCTGGGGTGGGGTCTGCACCAGCAGCAAGGGACTAGTAAGCACAGTGGTGTCAGTAGCAGCTTTGGTGTAGAATTGAAATCCTTGATCGTTATAGAACAGCAACAATAGGCCTGGAAACTGCAGAGGTCCCAGCATCATCCACATCTGTGCCGTCTTCATCATCGTCGTCGTCACGAACACCTATTGAGGGTTTCTATGTATCAGGTCGTGTTCTAAGCATTTTATACACATTATTTATCATTTTATGTTAATAGATATCCACTTTTAATACAGATAAATGTGTATATTTATAAAAGTGGTCTCATGCAATATACAGTTTTATCACCAGCTTTTATAACTTCATATATTATGAATACCTTCCATTATCTTTGAAAACAGAGTTTCTTAAATGGTGGTGAAGCACCAGGGTGTTTTTCAATCCTTTCAGATCAATATTTTTTGAAGCTACTCTGAGTATGCACTTTGAAGTCACAGCAATGTTAAATTGCTATTAGTTTCTAAATGCTTACTTGCAATTTCTATACTTATCTCACGGTAAATCAATAATAATTTATAGACTGGCCCTGATCTACAAATCACGCTTTGAGTGCACTGTTTTAAAACACCTAAAATTACTGCATAGTATGAAGAAAAATAAATTTGATAACCAATCCTTTGGGGATATCAGACAACACTGTTCAAGGGCAGTCACTCCATTTAGTGGCTCTACTAATTTTATTGCCTTGAAAAACAAGGCAAGCTCTGCTATAAATAAACCATACTTTGCTATAAAATCAACTCCCTCTAGCCTGTTGTGGATTAGAGAAACTTGCACTTCTACCTAGCTTTACATTATTCCCCTATGTCTAATCAGTCACTAGCAAGTCTCCAGTTTTGTTTACCCTGCCTCTCATATTTGCCTTCTTTTTTATCGCCACTATCTTTGCTCAGGACTATAGAATCAGGATTCGTGGACTATGACAAAGGTCATTTTTAATAATCTCCTTGTCACCAGTGTCTGCTTCCTTTTCCTTCTTGTTTTCCTCATTTAGAAAATGAAGCAGCAGAGACTGATTTTAAGGTGTTCTCTAGCTCTAATATTCCACAATTTATTCCGCTGATGTTCTTATTGATTCTAACTCTGCTCTGCCCAAAATACCTTTTTCTAAGTTTCATCTTAGAATCTTTACCACAAAAAATAAGTATGAGAAAGAAGTATAGGCTGGAGATCAGCAGCTAAAATTTGAAAGGTACAACCAGGCCCAATGTGCTGACAATCCAGAATCTGTATCCTTGGCTACTTTGCATTGATAATTTTTTTTCATTTGTTACTATAACCCTCAAGGTAATTAATATTTCTGTACCCTAGGAAGGCAATCCCTAAGAGGAATGAGAAATAATAATGAGAATAGTGTGGAAATAATGAAGCATAAATTTAAATCCATAGTATTAATACTTTTTTAACTGCTTGAAGTGTAAAAGTAGTAATAAGTTCTATAATCAACACTAGTGTTTTCTAGTTTGGTATATGTGTATATAATATTTAATAAAATCTGATATATCAGACTGGTGATTTTTAAATGAATAATTATGAAACTTTGATATGTTTAAATGTTTCATTAAGTAAATAATCAATGTTTAAATTTAATTTGTTGCGATTTAGTATCTCATTATAACTCAAGTTTAAACAGTGGTGTAAAATAGCATTATGCAAAGTACATACTGGAGTGAGAGTTCCTTTCTATAAAAAGCTTCATCACATGGAAGATCCTATCAGCACTCCCTCTTTTGCCCCCCAGGAAGTTAGCCATTTTGTGTTTTAGAAGCACTGGAGGGAAAAAGGAGGAGAAAGAGAAGATAGAGATCAGTTCTTTGAGGTGAGGATGGACTCTGGTCTGACTTGGAGGGCATTTTTCCTGAAACAGTGTGAAGGCAGATCTGAGAGGGATGGAGATCTCATCCACACCTGCACAGCACTCTGAGAGAAGGGAGAGAGAGGGGCAGCGGCTAAGTAGGGGTATTTTGGGGATGACTGGGGAAATAAAAAATATTCTTGTTTGAGTGTGGTGGCATGAAAAGAGTAGAGGTTGCTGGCTGCAAATAATTCATCCAGGCATCTATAATCAATATCTCAGAGGTAATCAGAATGGACCAAAGACCAGAATCCTTTCTCCAAAATTTTCTGGAATATTTCCGGTGACTCAGATTGTCTATGATCCTAGAGAGAGGGTGGAGGCTCCCTGCCCTATCCTTACTCTCCTATATAATCAGCTGAACAAGATGGGTTAAATTTCCTACCAATCCTGTTGAGTAGCAAGCTTAGGTAGATATATCTAATTTAAAACGCTAAAGAAAAATAATGGTCTTTGGACCAAGTATTGTGGAGCAGATTCACATCCTTTGCAAATGTAGTAAAGTCAAGTGTACCTTGACTCCACCTGAGCTATTCAGGCCACGGGAAAGGGAGACCAGAGTAGAATCCCTGGTTCCTGGCAGAATATTCCCACAATTGAGAGGCAATATGGAGAGAGGACCACCAGGTGAAGCACGTGGAAGCAGAGCCCAGTAATGTGGAGTAAGCCAAAGACAATGAACTAGGATCTAGCCCTGCATTTCTGTGGCCTACGAAACAATGCCAGGCTTAAATCCCCTTTCCTGGTTCAAGAAGAGGAACTTTGCCACAATAATAAACATTTGTGTGTCTTGAGGAATTTTAAAGTACACTTAAAAAATAAAGTCAAAAAATCAAGTCAGAGCTTGCTCATCAAGGTAGCACAAAGTCTGTTTTCCTAAAAAATCCTTTTTGTGAAGATCTTGTTACACATATATTTGATTTTTCTCTAGCGACCTAAGATGGTAAATATAGTCATTAAAGTTCTATCAAGATACTGGAATAGACTAATAGACTAGAACCTCAAGTTATTCTTGTTGTTGTTTTCAGATTTGCACTATTACTTGTAAAGTTTGTGCGTAGATGATTTAATTTCTAATTTTAAAATTTTAAATAAAAATATTGTTGTAGTTTCTACCTTAAGGTATTCCAAGACTTTTCAGGAAATGAGTCTTTTAACTTATGTTTGTTATTTTAATAGCATGCAAATATAGTTGCTCTTTTTGCTTAGGGGAGAGTTGTTAAAACTTGACCATTCACAGGAAAGTTCTTGGATGTAGGCCATTGGTAATTAATAAGAAGTCAAAAATTTCATAGGGAAAATCACACACTTAGGGATGTTTTGTTTTCCCAAGTTTTAAATTATAAAAGCAATTCTTGTTCACAGTTTAAAAAATCAAACGATATATAAGTACTATCTAGAGGTATCTGCTATATGACAACATATTCTGGCTTTCAATTTCACATTGGTGTTCTCAAGAACAGTGAATATGTATATATAATATATATGTATATATATATCAATTCCTTGATCAGTCACATTCATGCCAAATAGAAAAGAACACAAAAAGTAAAGGATTTTAATTAGGAAAATAAAACAATGTTATTTGAAAATATTGATACATAAACATCTCAACCCTATGATATTATCCATAATAGCTCCATTTAATCTTAAAAAACGGAAGCATGCAAAATGTTAATGAAAAATCAAAGGAGACTATGCTTAATGAAGGAGAAAATAGCCTAATATTTTAATAGCCTCTATAAAGTAAGTTCAACTATGTGTGAAAGAGAAGGTAAAAATAATGAGAGATAAGGCACTAGATGTTTTTTTCCCACATCTGTGACTATATCAAGCATCACAACGTTCATGTTAATGCTCATTAGGAAAACATTTTTCTATTTTATACATATTAGCATAAAAACCTCTTTATTATGGGTGGTTAGGATACTACGCGGCTGTACAAAAAGGAAAGCACGGGGAATGGGGAGAGTTTGAGACTGTCTAGCTAGAGCTCACTAAACTCTGAGCAAAGACCACATCAATTTGTGTCATAGTTTTATCCCCCGTGCCTACCATAGCGCTTGGTGTATAATAAGTACTTAATAAGTATTTGCCAAGTAAATAATAATAGTAATGACTGGCGTATACTGAGTGTTTCCTATACGTGACTATCCTAAGCACTAACATTATTTCATACAATCTTCACAAAAACTCACAGAATCCTGCATAGGGTACCCATGACGGTAGGTCATAGGCTAAAGAACCTTCGGAATCATTCAATGGCCTGAATTTTAGCTTTCCTCTGATTCACCTTTGGTGTTTAAAATAGGGAATTTCTTTGCCTGTCTGTGCCTGTCGGGTCCCGATCATCTCACACCCTGTTTACCTCGTCCCCTGTGCTTGCTAGAATTTCAGTACTTCAGTCATCATGTGTTTGAAACTTCTCTTGGGTCCCTGTGCCTTGCGCTCATATCCCAGGAGTTGTGAATTCCTGCACTAACAGTTCCTCCTTCTGTCCCAGGATTTAATAAAGGTGTTGTATTCATGGTCAAACAGAGAAATACTTGGCAAGGGTCTCAAAAGTCTGGTTTTCATATTTTGGAATGTTTATTTAAAAGATATCTCTTTAAAGATTATCATCATATTACCATTTTCACACACAAATATAAATATAATAATTCTATAATATTATCAAATATCCAGTCTGCATTCACATTTCTTTGATATTCTCATACTTTAAAATAAATTTTTATTGAATCTTTTCCCTGACATTTTATTATGAAAATTTTTCTTACAGCAAAGTCAAAATAATTTTGTGATAAACATCTATTTACAGACCACCGAGATTATACCATTAATATTTTACTATTTCTGGTTTTATGTATATTCCTTTACCCATCAGTTCATCTAATTTTTACACATTTTTAAAGTAAATGACAGGTGTCTGTACAATTTCCCTTAAATACTTCAACATGCGTCTCATTAACTAGAACACAATATTTGTTTACTTTTTCTTTTGACGTAACTTTCCAAATAATAAATTCATAAATCTTAACTGTATATTCACTGAGTTCTGACAAATGCACATATCTGTGTAACTCAAACCGCTGTCAAGATAATTGTCACTGCCGTCATAGCTTCCCATTTATTCCTTATTTCTATCCCCCAAGAGACAACCACTGTTCTGATGGTTTTCCCTTATAGGTTAGATTTGACTGTTCTAGAAGTTATAGAAATAGCCTTACTCTTTTTGTGTGAGACTTTTCCCCCATTCAGCATGTTTTTGAGAGTCATCCACATTGTTATGGAAATCAGTGATTCATTTCTTTTACTTACTGAGTAATAGTCTATTATAGGGATATACCACAGTTGTTTGTTCTCTGATTGATGGACATCAGGGCTGTTTCCAGCTTTTGGGTATTATGCATAAAGCTGCTATGAACATTCTTATATGTATTGATTTTGTCGTCATATGTATTGATTTCTCTTGGGTAACTATTAATGTTATAGGGTAGGTGTATACTTAGTTTTATAAGAAATGGCCAGATCATTTTTTCTAAAGCAGTTAATGGCTTTTTATATCCACTAACAATGAGGATTTTATCACATCTTCATCAACATTTAGTATTACCAGTCTTTTTAATCTTAGCCATTCTAGTGAGTGTATATGGTGTTATCTCATGTTGGTGTCAATTTGCATGTCCCTGATGACTAATGATATTGAGCATTTTTTATAGTGCATATTGGCCATTAGTTTGTATTCCCTTTTGAAGTGTCTGTCCAAATCTTTTATTGGCTTGCTTGACTTTTTGTTACTGAGTTGTAGAAAAGCACACACACACACACACACACACACACACACACACACCCCAATACCAGTCCTTTGCCCATTATGTTAATATGTTTTGTAAATATTTTTTCATGGTCTGTGAATTGCCTATTCATTTTCTTAATGGTTACTTTGTTTTTATTATGATGAAGTCTAAATTATCATTTTTTTTTTCTTTTATGGTTATTGCTTCCTGTTATTTGTCTAAGAAACCTTTGTCCAGATCAAACTCATGGAGATGTTTTCCTATTTTTCTTCTAAAAGCTTTATGGTTTTAGCTTTTATGTTTAGGTAACATGATCCACCTCAAATTACTTTTTATGTATAGTGTGAGACAAGAGTTGAGATTCATTTGTTTCATGTAGATATATAGTTCTTCCCACACCGTTTGCTGAAAAGGCTGTCTTTTCTTTCATTGGTTTGCTTTGGTGCCTTTGTAGAAAGTCAGACAGCTGTATAAGCGGGGATCTATTTTTGGACTCTATTTTGTTTCATTGATCACTTTGTTGATCCTTATGCTAACACCACACTGTCTTGATTATTATAGTTTTATATTAAGTCTTGAAGTCAGATAGTGGAAGTCCTTTAACTTTATTTGATAACAACTTACTTTAGATATTTTAGGTCCTTTGCTTTTCAACAGATTTTAGAATCATCTTCTCAATTTCTACAAAAAGTCTGTTGGGATCCTGATTGGGATTGTGTTGATTTTACTTATCAATTTGTGGATAATTGACATATTAACAGTATTGAGTCTTACAGACACTGAACATGGTATATCTCACCAATTTTTAAGGTCTCCTTTGATTTCTCTCAGTAATGTTTTCTAATTTTCAGTGTAGAGGTTTAGCATGTCTTTTATTAAATTAATTCCTAAGTATTTTATGTGTTCTGATGCAAATGAAATTGTTTTTTTTCTAATTTCATTTTCTAATTAATGACTGATCTACAGAGGGTGCCAAAAAATGTATACACATTTTAAGAAAGGAAAACTGTATTAAAATTGTAATATTCAATATATACTGGTAACAAAAGATGAATACAAGTCACGTTTGACTTCTGCAATTACAAGAGGTGCTCAAAATGGTTACCGTCAGCATCCAGACACTTCTGATTACAGTGAACTACAGTTTGAGCAACGTTGACCAAATTATCCACTTGTATACATTTTTTTGGCACCCCTGGTATTTAAAAAATAATTGACATATGTGTGTTAATTTTATATTCATCAATCTTACTAAATTCAATGTTTAGTTCTAAGTGTAGTTTTGCAGATTCCTTATAATTTCCTATGCAATAGTTATATCACCTGCAAATCAAGGCAGTCTTTCTTTTTCTTTCTTTCTTTCTTTCTTTCTTTCTTTCTTTCTTTCTTTCTTTCTTTCTTTCTTTCTTTCTTTCTTTTTCTTTCTTTCCTTCCTTCCTTCCTTCCTTCCTTCCTTCCTTCCTTTCTTCTTTCTTTCTTTCTTTCTTTCTTTCTTTCTTTCTTTCCTTCCTTCCTTCCTTCCTTCCTTCCTTCCTTCCTTCCTTCCTTTCTTTTTCTTTCTTTCTCTCTTTTTTCCTTCCTTCCTTCCTTCCTTCCTTCCTTCCTTCCTTCCTTCCTTCCTTCCTTTCTTTCTTTTTAGGACTTTATTTGTTTTTTATGCTTTATTACAATGAATAGGATCTGCAGTACAGTGTTGAATAGAGTGCTGAGGACAAGCTTTTTGATTTGTTCATTAAATATTTCATTATTCAGTGGGATTATCCAGCATATTTTTAATAGAAGATATTTATCAGCTTGAGAAAGTTACCTTTTATTCCTAGTTTGCTGAGAATTTTTATCATGAGCGGTATTTACTTTTAGGATGTTTTAATGCATCTATTTAAATGATCACATGATCTTTTTTCTTTATTCTGTTAATACAATGTGTTACATTGAATATTATTTTGAAATGTTACTATTATAATATATAAATGTTTATAATACTTTATTTATGATATTTATGTCTTATCAAGGAATTGATATTATAAAATTGTAACTTTTTTTCTTTATCTCTGGTAATACTCTTTGTCTTGAAGTCAATTTTATATGACTTTAATATGCCATTTGAGCTTCTTATGTTTATTGTTTGCATGTTGAGGTAGGCAGTTTCTGAAATGGCTCCCAATAATTCTCATCCTTCTTGTGTTCATGCCCTTGTGTAATCCCCTCCCCTTGGCTGTGGACTGGACCTAGTGAGTTGCTCCTAATGAATTTCACAAGGCACAGGTGATGAGGGGGTCACTTCTGATACTAGGTCACAAAGACTGTGACTTGCACTTTTCTGGCACTCTCTTGCTTAATTTGATGAAGCAGGTTGCAATGTCATATACTGTCCTACAGAGAGGATTATGACATAGTACTGAGGACAGTGAGAAATGGAGGACATCAGTCAAGCAATCTGCAGGGCACTGAATCCTGCCCACAACCACCGAGTGAGCTTGAAAGCAGACCCTGTGCATTTGAATTTTGAGATGACTGTTACTCTGCCCAACACCTTGATTGTACCTTTGAGAAATTCTGGGTCAGTACCTTGATTGAGTGTTTTGAAAGATGCTTAACTGGAGGATCTAGCTAAGCTCTGCCCCAGATTCCTGACCCATAGAAACTATAAGATACTAAATTGTGTTTTACATTATCAAGTTTTGGGGGGTTACTTGTTACTCAGCTGTGAATAACAAATACACATGGTATAATTTTTTCTATCAATTATCTTCCAACATACCTGAGTGTTCTTAATTCAAAATGTGTTTTATATACTCTACAGTGGGGTCCTGCCCTTTTTATCCATTCTGACAATCTCATCCTTTTAAATGGAGTGTTTAGTCCATTTATATTTAATCTAATTATTGATCTGGTTGTATTTAAATCTATCATTTTATTATTTGTTTTTAGGATTGTCTGTGAGTTTTTTGTTATTCCCTTTCCCCTTTCCTTCTTTCTTCTGGTTTAAATATTTCTGGAATTTTAGTTTGCCTCTTTGCATTTTTCATTATATGTCTGTGAATGATTAATTTAGTGTTTTCTCTAGGGATTACAGTAAATACTCAACTTTTCATATTCTACTTCACAAACATGTTCTATGGTCTGAATATTTGACCCCTCCCTCCAAATTCATACATTTGAAATCCGAATGCCCAATGTGATAGTATTGGGAGGTGGGGCCTTTGGGAGGTGCTTAGGTCATGAGGGTAAAGCCCTCATGAATGGGATTGCTGTTCTTATAAAAGAGACCTCATAGATATCCCTCACCCCTTCTACTATATGAGCGAGAAGTTGGCAGTCTGCAACCTAGAACAGGTCGGACTTCCCCAGAACACAAATATGCTGTTACCCCAATCTTGAACTTCCAGCCTACAGAACTGTGAACAATAAATTACTATTACTGCTGTTTGTATGCCGCTCAGTCTATGGTATTTTTGTTATAATAGCCCAAACAGATTAAGATGTATAAACTTTGCAACCATGTGGGGTCACTTATCAACCCCTGCTGTTTTTATGCTGTAATTGGCATATGTATTACATCTTCTTACATTATAAACTCCATAGAAAGGCTATAATATTTGTTTTAAGTAGCTACATATGTTTTAAAGAAATCAATAAGAAAATTATCTTTTATATTTACTCAGTTATTTACCATTTCTAATGTTCTTCATTCCTTCGTGAGGATTAAAACTTCCATCTTGAATCACTTCACATCATCTTGAAACATTTTCTCTAGCATTTATTATAGTGCAAGTATGCTAGAAATTAATACTCAGTTTTCTTTTATCTGAAAATGTGTTTATTTTGCCTTCATCTGGAAAGATATTTTCACTGGATATAGAATTTGGGGTTAATTGCTTTTTAGTTCAGCGCTTGAAAGATGTTGTACCACTGTTTTCTGGTCTCCATAGTTTCTAATGTTAAGTCAGTATATCCACAAATTGTTATTCTCCTATTTGTAATGTGTCCTTTTCCGTGAAGATTTTCCTTTTATCTTTGTTTTCCAGCAATTTGACTATGACATGCAAGACCTTCACATTTATCCTAATTCAGATTTGTTGAGCTTCTGGAAGTGAAAATGTTTTCTTCCAGCAAAAGCTATATGTTTTGCCAAATTTGAGAAATTGTTGGCTATAGTTAGTTTTAGGTGTACAACATAATGATTAGAATTTCCATTTTATTCTTTTTTAAAAGTTATGTTTACTGAGGTATAGATACATATAGTAATATTTGTGAGTTTAGATAAAGATATACATTTGTGTAACTACTACCACAATTAACATATGAGTTCTTCCATCATCCCAAAAAGTTCTCTTGTGCCATTTTATAGTAAAGCCCTTCTGCTTGGCCTCTGCCTCTGTCAACCACTGATCTTTTTTTTTTGTCTCTACATTTGTTTTCAAAATGCCACATAAATGGATTCATACAAAACATAGCTTTTTGTTTTTCTGTTTTCTTTCACTTAACATAATGCTTCTAGGAGTCATCCATTTTGCTGCATGTAAGTTGCTGAGTATTCCATGTTTTGGATGTACCAATATTTGTTTACCCATTCACTAATGATGCACATGTGGGTTCTTTCCAGTTCTAGCAATTATGAATAAAATTTCCTTAAAGAGTCTCATAGATAGCAATGGAATTGATGAATCTTAAGGCAATGGTATGTTTAACTTTGTAAGAAACATCCACACTAGCAATGTAGGAGAGGTCCTGTTGCTCCACATCCTCACCAGAACTTGATATTATTTTTATTTTAAATTCTAGCCATTCTGATAGTTGTGTTAGTGGTCAGTGGTTTTTAAATTCTGTGTTCTAGAAGAACTTAAATTTTTTCAGTCTCTAACAAGGCAAATCAGGACTTCTCTTCTCTTATTTCAGTTCAGTTTGGTTTCATTCTGTTTTATGTATTGCAGTTCACTGTGGTATTTCATTTGAAGATCTATTCAGAAAGCTTGAAAACAATGTATAAAAATATAGACTAAACTTTTATTTTAATATGTAGTGAATATGTAGAGAATTTGAAAAGCTTTCCTTCCTCCTTTTCATTTTCATTGCTTCCTTTTTATTTTGTTTGATTATTATTATTATTTTAAAGATTTTTATTAGGGAAGGGGGAACCATGTGTATTTCCAGGACTTTATTGGGGAACAGTGTGTTTTTCCCAGGACCCATCAGCTCCAAGTCAAGTTGTTGTCCTTCAGTCTTAGTTGTAGAGGGCGCAGCTCAGCTCCAAGTCCCGTTACCATTTTCAATCTAGTTGCGGGGGGCACAGCCCACCATCCCATGCGGGAGTCGAACCAGCAGCCGTGTTGTTAAGAGCACATGCTCTAACCAACTAAGCCATCCAGCCGCCCTGCTTATTCTCTTTTGAAAAAAAATGGAGTACCTGCTACATACCAGGGAACAAAACAGACAGAACTCCCTACCTTCATGAAGCTCACATTCTAGTCTGGAGAGACAGACAATAAACAGTAACATAACAAACAACTGTATAATATGTTTGCAGGTGATAATGGCTATGCAATAAAAAGAGCAAGGCAAAAGGGACCAGTAATGTTTGAGGAGAGTCTGCAATTTTGGGTGAGGTAGCACCCAAGCTGATTGGTGCATTTGAGCAAGAATTGAAAAAGAGGGAGCGAGTCATGAACATATGATGAAAGAACATAAAGCCGACGAAACAGCCTGAGTTAGGAGCCTCATATGTTGAGAAGCAGCAAAGAGGCCCGTGTGGCTAGAAGTAAGTAAAGGTGTGAAGGGGAGAGCAGTAGGTGATGATGTCTGTGAGGACTGTGTGGGGCCAAGAAGGCTTCTATGAGAACAGTGGCTTTAGTATGGAAGAAATGGGAAGCCAATAAAAGGTTTTGAGTAGAGTGACATGACTTACATTTTAACAGGACTATCCCAGTTGCTTTATCGAGAATAGGTGATAAAGGTTTAAGGGTAAAATTGGGGAGGTGAGTTAGGAGGCTATTACAATAATTCAGGTGAGAGATGTGATGGGAGCCTAGAAAATGGTAATGGATAAGAACTGATCTGATTCAGGATATATTTTGAAGGTAGAGCCAACAAGATTTGGATTTGTAAAAGCGACACACCTTGGCATTCTTGGTTGCAAACAATAGAAACCAATTCTAACTATCTTAAAGGAAAAATTATTTATTTTGCAAATTCACAGAATCAGTTTCAGCATCAGCCTTGGGAAATGGGCAGGAGAGCTAGAGAACTCCAGAGGCATTGGCAGTGGAAACACCAGCAAAAATTGTTGGACCCCAAAAAGCCTGGTCTTCACACTGCTGTTGCTTTTGGAAAGCATATGATCCTTAACCCTTTCCATATCTTTAATATGCACTAAAATTCAAAGACCTACTGAGATTCTTTGGTGGATCAACATCCCCACTTTCATCTCCAAATTGACTGACACTCTGGACCATTTTTCCTGACTTCCTTCTAACACTTGTTCGTCTTCCAATTTATTTCCTCTTTTTTAATTTGTATTTCTTTCTTTCCTTCCCTCCCATCCCCCTCCATATCCATCGTTTTTATTTTTATTTTTTTAATTTGTACTCCTTCAGGGCAGCAGAAAACAGAGAGTTGGGAAACCTAGTTTTGGGTTACGCAGGTCTAGTAGGTTTGAAGTGTGTTTAAGGAGGTGGTGATATGATGAGTTTCGATTTGTATAATGTCACTCTGGATGCTGGCCTGAGAATGGATTACAAGTTTATATGATTCTTGGAGATCAATTACAATGCTATTCATGCAATGACTTTTGAGAACGTACTATGTACCAGGAGGTAGGGATACATTGGTGAACAACACCAACAAGGCTCTTGTGGAACTGAAAACATCTTAATGTTTTCAGAGGTAAAAAATATACAAGCCTTATGAATATATTGGTACTTTTAAAAGTATAATGTAAAACATAAATATTAATATGTTTAATAAGAAGACAGAGTAGATTAGGGGAAATAACAGTTTTAATCTTGGTTTTGCCACTAACTAGTTACCTGACCTTGGTAAAGGAATATAACCTCTCTGTTGTTAGCCTTAGTAAAATTCCTCTTTAAATTAAAAAATGAGACTAATGAGCTGAGATGTTTTTCTTTCCACATCTAGATTTTACTAATCAAATTACATAATTTGTAAAAATGGCCTCATCATATTTGGGAACCTCTTGTTCCATCAAGAAAAGCTAATTTTATGTCTAAGTGAAACTTTAAGTGCTAAATCTGTATAGTATTGCAAATGTATAGCAAGTGATTCATGTGAATACTGATTCATATGAATAAAGCAACCATTCATATCATAATTACGGGCTATTGAGGTGTATAAAATAGGTTCTTCTAGCTCAGAGTGATTATAGCTTCTAAAGCTTGTTTTGCAGGCAGAAATGACAGGTTAAAAGATGCTGTATTATATCCAACTTGGAAATATGACATTTTAATTGGAAAATGTTAATAATTCCAACAGAACAGAATTCCATGGCTATTCATTAAAAATTCTGAAAATAAACATCTTAAGTTATAAGCTCTTAGAGGGACTGAATCTTTGTAATTGTATACCTAATGTGGCATTATATAACATATAACGACGTGCTTCATAAATACCTTGAGTGTGTAAGGGTGGTGAAAGAGGAGAAAACCAATTACGTGAGATCTAGGTAACACTACAGTGTTAATATTTAGTTACAGCAAAACATTTATTTCTATGATGAATCTTTTAAATTATAAAACAGATATAGGTTGATAACATTTCACATGTAGAAATAAAATCAGACTATGTAACACATTTCATTAAACTTTAGGTAACAAAAACAAAGTCCATCACAACAAATTTAATAATTTTTCAGATGTACTAGTTCTTATTAGGTTAGAACAAGCTAGAAAATTGTGAGAAATCTTGTTCACTCTGATTTGAAGTGTGCACACTTGTGAATGAGGGTGGGTGTGGGGGTGGAGAAATAAAATAGTCCATAACCCAAAACTAAGTTTCCCAACTCTCCATTTTGTGCTGCCCTGAAGGAGTACAGATTAGAAAGAAAAAAAAAAAAAAAAAGATGGATATGGAGGGGGATGGGAAGGAAGGAAAGAAAGAAAATACAAATAAAAAAGAGGGAATAAACTGGAAGAGGAACAAGTGTTAGAAGAAGTCAGAAAAAATGGTCCAGAGTGTCAGTCAATTTGGAGGTGAAGGTGGGGAAGTTGATCCACCAAAGAATCTCAGTAGTTTTGTCTTCTACATTTTATTTTCCCCACCTCAACTTATTTTATTCCTTGAGGAAAATATGTCATACACTTTAATATACTAAGTACTTAAATTCAGTTCAATTCCTTTAGCACTTATTTTTTATTTTTTATTGGGGAATGTTGGGGAACAGTGTGTTTCTCCAGGGCCCATCAGTTCCAAGTCGTTGTCCTTCAATCTAGTTGTGGAGGGCACAGCTCAGCTCAAAGTCCAGATACTGTTTTCAATCACAACCTTGCTGTTGAGAGCTCGCTCTCTAACCAACTGAGACATCTGGCCACCCCTCCTTTAGCACTTTTTAAGTGAAACAGGTTCATTCACCATCTTAGGGGCTGTGGGTGAGACACAGTAATTTTTTCAGTGGTATATTCTTTCAAGAAACTTCTAATTTTGATCTAGCTAGCTAGCTAGCTCACTAGCTCTCTTACACAGTTTTGTCCACTTGACATGTGAATTCAATAACTATTTCCAGTGAAGGGACCATTTAACACAAGGAATCTTGGCTAGGACCTGCCTGGGGAGGGGACAGAAACCTGGCCAATGGCAGCAGCAAGAGGGCCATATCTTCTAGGCAAGACAAGATGGCTTTAGCACAGCCAGCTTTCCCTTAAAAGAGAGGGAGATCAGAGTTGGTGTAGAAGGACTGTCCTCCTCCTGGTACGAGAAGAATGCAGTGGAGGTCTTCCCTGCATCAAACATTTTGGTAGGGGTGGAATATGTGGCTGGAATAAGGTGGGGCAAAAGCACAGAAACATAGGTGCCATAGCTCCTGTGTGAGAAATGGGGTGAGAAAGCCGTGTAGAGCACCATCAGTCTCATCAGGCAGTTACAGGGCCTCAGCTGAGATGATAGTAGTAGTAACATCAGAGCACCGTACAGTAGTATTAAAAGTAGTAGGAATATTAACAGCTAACCTCTATTGAATATTTATGATATGCCAGAATATGTTTTTTGTTTTTTTTTAAATTTTTATTGGGGAACAGTATGTTTTTCCAGGACCCATCAGCTCCAAGTCAAGTTGTTGTTTTCAATCTAGTTGTGGAGGGCACAGCTCACTGGCCCATGTGGGAACGGAACCCGTGACATTGGTGTTACAAGCATTGCACTGTAACCAACTGAGACAACTGGCTGCCCCCAGAATATGTTTTTCTTAATACACTAACTCTAAAATCCTGACAACAATCCTATGAGGTAGGTACATACTATCATGTTCTTTTATAAGAGGACAAACTGAGGCACGAAAGGTTCAATAACTTGCTTGAGGTTACATGGCTAGGAAATGTTACAAGATTGTATTGCCTGTTTATTTGCCAATTAAACTGCAATATATCCCTTTAAAGGAATCAAGTATAGCTTTTGTTAGGCTAGCGTATAATTTGTGCAGTACAATATAGTCAGTCCTTAGATTTGAGTGCAAAGCCTGTTTAAAAGGGAGCAGTGCACAGAGGAAATAGGCTGTTCTCCTCACTAGCTTAACGTATTTTCAATGATGAGAATTTTTGGAATGCTGGGCACACCCTAGTTTAAGTATGCAAGCACATTCCACCGTGAAATTTCAATTACTGCTTTTCTTTTCTTTTGCCCTAACAGTTATCACAGCATTATAATGAAGGGCAGGCAGACGGCAAATATTTAATTATAAACAGGGAAATCAATAATTACCAGACTGCTTCACCCATTTTGTGCACTGCATTACAAACTTTTCAGGCATTGTAAGGTGGCCAGTACAAATCAGAAAAAAATTGTAAATCCCCAAGACCTGTTTGAGTGTTTGGAAGTGTTCCATCTTAAAGTACAAGTTTTCCTCCTCTTATTGGGATTTATGGCAACGATTCCCCTTTCTTCCTTCTTTTAAATCAGTGATTAGGTGGGAACTATGCAAAACCCACCTGGGAGAGGCGTAGTTTTCTTAAGAGATTGTGCTATACAGGGTATTATATTTAGAGAATGAAGAAAGTAAGATTGTTTTCATAATAGCAACCGTTATTACAGGAAAAACGATAAATTCTTGGCTAGACTTTAGAGGAAAGTAAAAAAATCTCGCGGTGAGGGGAGGGGGAAGACCAAGAAGCAATTTACTTTGGCTGCAGGGGATTCTAGAATCTGACTTATTTTTATATTTGTTCACATGCAAGCTTTTATATATATATATATATATATATATATATATATATATATATATATATACATACACACACACACACACACATACCTATATGTATATATACGTATGTATATATGTATATATATATATTTTTAAAAGTTCGAGAAATACTAAGAATTTGTTTTACTCATTCATGAAGTTCCCTAGACTATAGTGCTTTCCGTACATTAGGATTTAAATAAGCGGGCTGCTGATTTCAAGTCCATCTGGACAGCCCCCGCGTTCTCCTGTCCTTGGCCCTGCTTTGCCAACACCTTTAACTCTGTTCCTAAACAGAGTTTAACTTTAACTCTGTTCCTAAAGCAGAAAGCATACAGGCAGAAAAATTTTACAGTTTACAGCAACGAGTGGGGGGAAATTCACCTAAGGAGGAACAGATTACGTTGAAAGGATTTGGTGGCGCTTAAAAAAAAACAGCTGGGGGGGAGGGCAAGCCACTCAAACCTCCCCTAGGAAAAGGGATGTTTACGGAGTAAACAAAGCGGTAGCCACTGACACCACTACTCCTACAGGTGAAACGGAGGCTCCACCACCGCCACCCTCAGGTTACATCCGGGCGCTTCTCCACAAACTCCTGACGTTCCGACGTCCGAGCCGTTGGGTTTATTTGAAACACACGCACAACCAATCGGTTGGCGCCTGCGGGCGAAAGCAGCGACTAATCACCGCCCCCTGGAGACTCCAGCCTATGGGAAGGAGGTTGACATCACGCGCCAATCGGCATGGCTTTTAGAGAGACAGGCTCCCTTTTTGAATTGGCTGTGGCTGCCGCCGGCGAGGAATGTTGGTAACTGTGAGAGAAATCGGTGTTTGAAGAAGTGGCAGTTCCAGGGCGTGTTTTGAGAGTGGTGAGGACTCCGTGAGTATGGATTGGGGAGGTGGGAGTGGGCCGGCGTCCCGGGAGCGGTGGGTTCCTTTGCTCCTGTCCGACAGCCCCGCCCCGGTGACCGCGAATTCCGGGGCTCCCCGTCCCCAGCTTTCCGGCTCCGGGAACTCCCCCACCGCACTCCCAACCACTGGGCGGTGTCGCCAAGTGGGAGCCCGCAGTCCACCAGGTTGCTGCGCGTCTTCACTGCTCACCTGTTTTGGTATTTTTTTCCCCGAATAGTCTGTGGGTGAAGGGAGGGAGATGGGAAGGGGGTCGTGGCGAGCCGCACTGGCCTCTGCGGCTCTGAGGGCCGGCAGCTGCACCCTTTGTGGGCTTATCTCAGAGTGGTCAGTGGTTTCACTCCAGGATTCATCTTGGCGTCTTCTCAGTTTTTACACAAAACGCCTGGTGATTCCGCCCCCCCGCCCCCGCTCCATCCTCTTCCGTGCAGATACGGATGGCTTAGTGGTTAAAAGCGCAGCCTCTGGAACCAGCCGGGATTTGAATCCCGGTTTTACCACTAACCGTGTGACTTGGGGGAAGGTACTTAAGATCTCCGTCCTAGGTCTCTTTATCAGATGGAGATAATAATAGTACCTACCTTTTAGGATTGTTGCAGAGATTAAATACAAGCAAAAGGTTTAGGACGATGTCTGCCGCATATTAAGGGTTAAATAAATGTTAGTTTTGATCACAATGTTATATAATGTTAAAAATGTTATTGTCAGTAACACCACCAGCATATCCAGTATTGCATTTAGCTCCTCCACCCTGAAAGATGATTCCCTAAAAATACAAGTAAAAGGAAACAAAAAGTGAATATTAGTATAAATGACAAATTTTATCTTTGTGATGAAAAGAGGCATGTGTTATAGTTAGTATGTTTAGTCAGATGCTCCTTGCGTATATTATTGGATGAGAAATAAGCTGTATAGGTTTATGAACACTGATCCTATTGTGTTTATTTTAAAAGCTTACAGATCCATGAATAGGAAAGAATTAGTGTATTTCAGTTTGTATCCAGACTGTTACATATCATGTCATCCATATATTATGGACCACTTTTTTCCTCTAAATTTTAAAGCTGTTTTGGCAATAAATTGATCATATACAATATCACCAGAGACAATTTTAATTTTTAATCACGTGTTTTGATGCTCTTTAAGAAGAGACATAGGAGAAAAATGTAAACTTACGGTGTTTTGGACCAAAATCTCCCTCCATTCCTTAAAGCAGGTTAGTTCATCTCTTGACTTTTTTAAAACATCTTTTAAGGGGACTTTGAATGAAAGCCTTTTTTAGAGCCTTTTCTTGTTCACTGGAAGCAATTAAGTGTTAGCGACTTAAGAAACAAAAACATAAGGATTGCATAGCATTTATCATGGATTCTAAATACTCTTATTAACAACTATTGGAGCTTTCCTTTGGACAGCCATAGAATAATTGACATGGATGTTTGGTAAGAACATAAGGTACATCCACATTGTGACTATTATATGAGAAATAATAATTGTCACACATATAGGACATCATCTCTTTAGTTTTCATCACAGCTGGGTTTGAGTTCTATTGTCTTTTTCACTGTTGTGGAAACTGAAGCTTAACCTATTAAGTGCAGACTGAGACAGTAAGCTGAGTTGCCTGACTTTGAAGTGTGCACCTAATAATTGTGCTTAGGTCTGTTGTTACTACTAGTGTGCACATCTTCACACTACTTAGTGTCCCCGTCCAGAAATGATGCTAATGATACTTTACTGTTTCTCCACAGCATACACTTTACTTAAACTTACTTTGCTAAGAATCTGGTAGAAGATATTTGTATATTTTATTAATCTGAAAAAGTAGGAAAGGGTAAATTAGATCAGACATGTACCTCCAGATAATAGTCTGGAAACTTACAAGATAATAAAGACCCCAGATTAAATTGATGAAAATCTGTTCAACTTTTTCTTTTTCCCCTGCTTGCCAAACTTTTCAACTCTTAAACCCTGGAAATCTACAAAACCCCAACATACTGGCACTAACCCGTGCATAATTGTCTTGTTAATTCTTTTAGAGGGTGAGACATTTGTAAAGTAATATGAAAATAGAGATAAGGGAGCAGTCCAATTATATTAGGTTGGTGCAAAAGTAATTGCGGTTTTTGCAATTCAACCTTTTAAACTGCAATTACTTTTGCACCAACCTAATACATGAGCAGTTCAGAGAAATCCACAGAGGGTGAGTCAAGAGTGGTGGTGTGGTAGTTGAAAGATGTGATAGGTGGATAATTAAATGCAGGTAGGTGTGGAGTAAATTGTGATTGATCTGTGTTTGAAAAATGCTAAGAAATATATTGGGGCTGGAGCAATATAGCACATGTGGACTGGGGGAATTATGGGACATGAGGCTGAATAACCTATGCCGCTAGGCTAGGACCAAACTGCATATTGGATGGTGAATTTGGACTCTCTCATGTAGGGAAGATTGCTTCTGGAAGTTCTAAGCAGGGAAGTGATATGGTCACATTGTTTTTAGGAGCATACCCCTGAACACCATAGGGAAAGTGACCTCTGAAGAAACGTGATCAAGTTGTTTGAAGCTGTTCTATTTGACCAGGTGTCCACTGTGGCATTAGAGAGAAAAGAGCCAGATCCCACAGATATTTGAGGTGGGATTGATAGGAATTTGGAGGAGATCGAATAGGATTGATAGGAATTTGGAGGAGGTAGTAGAGGAAAGAGTAAGGATGGATCCAGTTTTTGACTGATTATTTGGGGGGTGATAGTGGTACATAAATGAATATAGAAGATAAGTAGGTTGGTTGAGGGCAGAGGTATAGGGAAGGAGGGAAGTGGAATAATATTTATGAGTACCTTTTGAGTGTTCATTATGTCAAGTAATGTTACAAATTTTGATACATTGTTATTTTTACTATATTCCTATGAGTCAGGTATTAGTATCTTTATTTTATTCAGAGAAGTTGACCGACTTTCTTTGGTTCAGTATTAAAAAAAAATGGGTAATGATGCTTTTTATAAATTCTAGTATAAAAGTAGAGCCTCTAATATTTGGTTTTGCTCAATGTTCATGTTAATTTCATGTGTTTTAATTCAAATTTTGTTTTTTTTTCAGCCAGTTTAGGTGAACAATGGCTGACAACAGTGAAATAACATCCACTACTGGGAGGACAAGCTTGGCAGACTCTTCTATTTTTGATTCTAAATTTATGGAAACATCTAAGGAAAACTTATGTATTGGACCTACTTCATTTGTTGAAGGTAAATCTGCTTAAAACACCAAATAACTATTTTGATCCTAAACTTACTGACTAGCGACTTTCTTATGATTTGACTGTAATACTGTTAAGCTGGAGTACAGGTATTCAGTAAATATTTGTTGTTAGCTAGACTATTCAGTTATGATTGGTTAGAGGAAGAGATACTTCTTTCCTCTTACCCCTCTACATACTGATCTTTACTAAAGTTGCATGCACTATTGAAGAGGATGACGCTGCCGGGTAATGAATGCTTTCTTTAGTTAAGGGAGTACTGATGTTTGTATACGCTGTTACAATATGTTTCCTCTTCCTCTAAAATATGTGGCTACATTTTAAAAAATTAACTGGGATTTAATCAATTTTACAGAACGTTATGATTTTACAGGTGGAAAACATACCAGATTATAGCCTAAAAAGGGTTTAGGAACTACCGAATTTTTTTTTTTTTTTAATTTATTGGGGTGACAATTGTTAGTAAAATTACATAGATTTCAGGTATATAATTCTGTATTACATCATCTATAAATCCCATTGTGTGTTCACCACCCAGAGTCAGTTCTCCTTCCATCACCATATGTTTGATCCCCCTTACCCTCATCTCGCACCCCCCACCCCCCAGGAACTACTGATTTTGATGTTAATTCCTGATAAACATATTGAAACCTTTTTAATTTTAATAGAAGAAATGCCTCAGAAAGAAACAAGAGTGATATTGGTTCAAGAAGCTGGAAAACAAGAAGAACTTATAAAAGCCTTAAAGGTATTAAGTTTTAGTTTTTTTAAAAGGCTATTTTTCTTCCATCAGTGTGTAAATAATTTTATAGTTTTCTTAATCTCATACTTAAGTCTCTTTTCCACAGACTATTAAAATAATGGATGTCCCTGTTATAAAGATAAAAGAAAGTTGTCCTGGAAAATCGGATGAAAAGTTAATAAAAAGTGTTGTTAATATGGTAGGTCAAGTATTTCATTGCATGTGGCATGCTGCACTTCTCTTGATTGTGTTCTTATTCCACCTATGGTGACTGGACCGAAATTAGGCACAAAGTGTATGTTGGATATAGATGAATAGAAACAATTTATTTTTAAAATGTGGGTGTTTCTGAAACCCCAAATTATAGCATATATTGCAAAAAATGAAATCCTTTAAAGTAATTTGGCTATGTTAAATTTAAATGACATATCATGTATTTCCAAAAATCCGATATTTTTCTTAAAACTCACTTTCTTCTTTTTTCTCATTAACTTTAGATTTATTCTAAATTCTTGCTTTATTTCCAAAACTGTAAATCATAATAATTGACAGTCATCAGGGAATTTGCCTTTGCACATGAAATGTGTCTAATTCTCTATACCAGCTGTCATAGTTTGTGAGGGCTGCCATAACAAAATCCCATAGTCAGTGGCTAAAACAACAGAAATGTGTTTTCTCACAGTTCCTGGGGCTAGAAGTCCAAGATCAAGGTATCGGAAGGTGGGATTTCCCTTGAGGCCTTTCTCCTTGGCTTGCAGGTGCCTGCTGCTTTCTTGCTATGCCTTTACATGACCTTTCTTAAGTGCATACATGTTCCTGGTATCTCTTTTGTGTGTCTAAATTTTCTCTTCTATAAGGTTAGATGTTATTGGATTAGAGCCGAACCATGTGACTTCATTTAACCTTAATTACCTCCTGAAAGGCTCTATCTCCAAATACAGTCACATTCTAAGGTAGAGGGGATTAGGGCTTCAACATAAATTTTGGGGGTACGTAATTCAGCCTGTCACATTAACCTAGCAAATAAAACCCAAATAATTTATTGACCCATTCAGAATTTTCTTTTTTTTTCCTGTTTTATGTGGACCACCCTTTTACTTAATTTTTTTCAATTACAGTTGATAGTATTATTTGATGTTAGTTTCCGGTGTGTTATACATTTATATAACATACAGAGTGATCACCCCATTAGTCTAGTACCCACCTGGCACTATAAGTAGGTATTACAATATTATTGACTATATTCCCTATGCTGTACTGCTTTGTACCTGCCAGTTTGTACTTCTTAATTCGTTTGCCCTTTTCACCCAGCCCTTCAACTCCCCTTCCCTCTGGCAGCCATCAGTTTGTTCTCTGTATCTGTGAATTGGTTTCTGTTTTGCTTGTTTTTTTCTGTTCTTTAGAGTCCACATAAAAGTGAGATCTTACGGTATTTGACTTTTTCTGTCTGACTTATTTCACTTAACATAATACCCTCTAGGTCCATCCATGTTGTTTAGAGTTTTCTTTTAAATGGTTCTCTTTTTTCCTCACAGGAGTTATATAGGTACTTAAATATCTTCATTCTTTTTCATAGATGTACAGTATAAAGTGGTAAATAATAACTTGCCTTTCTATATCCTGTTTTCCATGCTGCAACTGCCTACATATTTCATATCTTTTTCTTATTTCTCTTATGTATGCTGTAATAATTAAGTTTATCTACAGCCTTTTTGTAGATATTAAGTACTGCATAGTATTTTTTCTATTTTCATGAAGACAATTTGTGTAAGAACTATGTGGTATCATTTTCTTGGTCAGAATAAAAAGCTCTAATAGTGGGTATCTTTCAGATTCATCCTACTATTAAAATGTGTGTACTTAAATTCATTTTTATTTTATATACATACTAGCTGATTTATAATGACTACTGAATCAGAAATGTGTGCCTTTCTAATATTAATCCTCAAAATTTAAGATCCTAATGTAGATGGAGATATTTATACATAAAAATACAAATAAGCAAGTAAAGAAATATGGCTGTTCACTACTATTAAGTATAATGCTCATTATTGTATGATTTAAAACTAAAGTTTTCTATAAATATAAAAATGTTGATGTTGAATTGATTTTTAGGTCTTATTGAGATAGTTACATGAATTAATTTTTTAATATGTAAATTTTATTTCTACTAACTACATGAAAAAAACAAGGAAATTAAAGTGCCCTTTGTGAAGATGGAATCACTGGAAGAATTTGAAAGTTTATATACTCCAGAATTTGAAAATGTATTCATAGTCATGGACTTCCAGGATCCTGTCTTGAATGAGTTATACAAGACTGATTGTAGAGTCATTGGACCACCAGTTGTATTAAGCTGTGCACAAAAAAGAGAGGTGAGAATATACATTTATTAGGACTTTACAAGGTTAAGTTTTTATTAATGAATTTTGTAAATGTTCATACGCAGAAAAATCCCATTAGTTGTTGAGAGTATGAAATGTTTAGAATAGGAATTGTAGTGCCCATGCTAATATAGTCCTATATTCTTTCTGTTATAGTTTTCAGTATTGAAAAATCTAAGACTTTTGAAAGTTAAATAATAAAAACTGTGTGTGTGTGTGTGTGTGTGTGTGTTGAGAGAGAGCAAGAGAGAGAATGTCTTAATATCTGTAGTGTCTTCAGAAAAAATAATTTGCTTAAATTTGGGTTCCATAAATGCATATACCTACATAAACTTCTATTTTCCTCCACATAGAACAGATTTCACATTTCCATTTTAATCCGTTACTGCATAATTTAAAATAAGGGAAATTCAGCTTTGTGTACTTAAATAGCATTTCAATATAAGAATTGTAGTAGTCCCTATTCTTTGGTTTTATTGTTATGTTTTGCTATTCTTTAGCTTGCCTTATTAACTTAAAATTGCTTAGGTCATTGTGCTGCTTTTGTTACAGATACTAGTAATAAGCACATGATAATCCTTAATTTTGTTTTGATTCAGAAATGTTGCTTTTAAAAATCAAATAAAAATTTTAAAGACCAAAATTATGAAAGAAACTTCTTGCTTAATAGTGGTAATTAAATAGCTATAAGCTATATTTTAAAAAATCATTCTTTCTTTCTGATATATATGTGTATATATATGAAACCATTGTTTAGATTATTTACTGATTACCTCCATTTTCTTAGCTCAAAAATTGGTTCAAATATCTATTATATGCCTTGTATTTATTACAAAATTTCCGACTTACTCTAAATTTAATTGGAAGCATTTACAATAGTGTATGGAGTCTAAAATGTTTCCTATAGATAGATAATGCTTCATATGTATCAAAGTACATTTGAAACTAAAGGTTTGAATATAAATATTTATGTTTAACTTGGCAGTCATAAAGCATGTTAAGATTATATGTGTCAAATATAATTCGGAATCATGGGAAATTTTTTTATTGTGAAACTTGCAATCTGTTTTGATATTTTTTTGTTGCATATTTAAAAATGCAAGTAAATCTTTGGATTGCGAAAGTTGATTGGCAAGAGGAGAAATATATTTAGCTTGAGAAAGATGTATTCTATTCTCTACTATAAAGAAAGCTCACAGATTTTAATTGTTGTATTCTTCAGCCTTTGCCATTTTCATGTCGTCCACTCTATTGTACAAGCATGGTGAATCTAGTACTGTGCTTTACTGGATTCAGGAAGAAAGAAGAACTAGTAAGTATTTTAAAACATTCTCTCCAAAGGATATTTTTTCCAGCAAAATAAATTTAAATTGGCATTCTTTTTTGGTAGTTGTATCATGGTCTTTTAAAATTTTGAAGGAGAAATTACTGTGACTCTACCAGGTTTTAAATTTTGTGACGAAACATTCTGAAGAGCCTTGTAAAGAAATATTTTGTTTAGATTGGCTGGCATGTGAATTTACAGAAAAACTTAATTGTCTGATCTGTTTAAATTGTCTTTTCATTAAGTATCATATCAGTTACATTATTTGAAGTTTTTGTTTACACATTGCAATTTTTTGTTATACAAATACAGTTTTATTAAAGTATTCTCGTTGTCCTAGAGAATCTATAGAAACTTATTTCTTTGATTCATAAAATTTCTTATGTTGGAACTAATGGACTATTACTCTAATTTTGTGGGAAGAATCTTGATGTGATGTAACCTGGTGTTTAAAAATACTAATATGTTTAGGCTGTGTGAAAGCCAGTTTAATTAACTTAATTTTATGTGGTAATCGTTACTAGCTTATCACTGTATAATTTTGTATGTACCAATAAAGTAAAATGAATCTTTAATTTTTTTGACATAAAATTTATATCTTTATAGAAATCCCTGTATGTACCTTATAAATAGAGTATTAAATAAATGCTGAATGAATTACAAACATTGTTTAAAATTTTGTTTAAATTCATCATAAATTCAGTGTTGCTTAATTTTTCTTTTGAGGTCAGATTGGTGACATTGGTCCATCACATGGGTGGAGTTGTTCGAAAATACTTTAATTCAAAAGTTACACATTTGGTGGCAAATTGTACACAAGGAGAAAAATTTAGGGTATGTAAACTTGGGTATTTTTGTGTATTTCAATATAGTAGCACTTGGGAATGGATTTAATAACACTCTTCTGTTTCACAATTTATTGAAGATCACAAATTTAATTTTTGTACATTTAGTAAACATTTTAAATCAGGAGCGTGGTCTCATGTTTTAAGGAGGCAATGGAACGTAAGTTAGGTCTTACATGATGAGTAGGATTGGTAGTAGATAAGGAGGTACTAGGTAATGATGAGGAGGTTAGTAATAGATAACATTTCAGGCAGATGAATAATATTAGCAAAGGTTACTATGAACATTGGTCAGTGAGGATCCGGAAGTGATGATAGCAGATACTTAACTCCCGTCTAAGTAGTAGTTCTTATAAAACAGTTCTAAGATTTAACTGGTGAAATTATAAAAGAACAGGATAATGTACTTTTATTAAGATTAAAATCTTAGTTTAAGATTGTACTTAAATATATATCTTAGGAGGAGTTTATCATTTTGTTCCCACTCTCCATCAGTGTGTTTATGTAGCAAATGGTAATTTGCATGTAATATTGAATTCCTGGGAGGTATACTTTCTAATTCATATTGAAGTTTTTAGTTAATCAGATGTTTTCTTCTGTAGTGCTGTCTTGGGGGTCAGTTCTTCCAAGGCAGTAAACATAAAGAAAGGAGAAATAGAACTATGATAAAGATGAACTTAACCTCAGAAATATATTTATTTAAAATAGAATAAGGAAAGGGTTTGGAATGTGTTTTAAAGTTATTTTAAACACATCATGGAATGTGTTTTAAAGTTATTTTAAACTAAGTTCTGTGATTGAAAAGACAGATTTATTTTTTATTTTTTGGTAATTTTTCATTATATTTTGTTATAAAGCAGATGAACAATGATCTAAAACTGTGCCAAGAAGTAGGTATATAATTGCTTAGAACTTCCACAAATGTAGTTATTTAAAGTAAAAGTTAATCGTAGTTAATATTTATATTTATAGATTGCTGTGAGCCTGGGTACTCCAATTATGAAGCCAGAATGGATTTATAAAGCTTGGGAAAGGCGAAATGAACTGTAAGTGTTTAGAAATTCAGTAGTTCATTATGTGAGTTAAACATATTATGTTATAAAGTTAAACTCATGTGCCCCAAACCCTAACTTCATAGATAGTATAGAAAAAATGAGTTCAGTCTTTGGGTAGCTTAGGAAATAAAGACTAGGAAGAGCAGAGTTATAAAAAAAATGATCAAAAATTGAAAATTGAAAGATATCTGTGGTATCCTTGGATTTTACCTTGTGAAATAATTTTGATGATAATAAACCTTCTGAAATTATTAGGTAATAGCTTAGTGCATCTGGATGTTTGGATTGTATTATATTTTGTCTTATTTTATGTTTGGTTGCATTTTAAGTGGTGTTTGCAATTCATAATCTTCTTAAGCTTTCCAACTTCATAATTCCTTGCTATTGTGCTTCTTCATTACTTAAGGTGTCATGAAGCTATAGAACCCCTGGAATATATATATACAATTTCATGTACAGAGCAGGGATTTGAATCTTGTAAACATTACTACCTGTGATAAAATTTTGTTAGAAGTTACTTCAGGATGACTGAGGGCACATCAGTTTTATTTTTGAACTGAAGCTTTTGTGAGCATTTCAGGGCCAGATGTAAAATATTTTCAATAAGTGGATTATGTTAAAAACTTGAGAATTCCTTTAGATTTATAAATTATACCTAATTTATTGAATTGTCATTAAACTGGTTTTAGAAAAATACATTTTGTTTTTAGGGATTTCTGTGCATCAGTTGATGACTTTAGAAATGAATTTAAAGTTCCTCCTTTTCAAGATTGCATTTTAAGTTTCCTGGGATTTTCAGATGAAGAGAAAACCAATATGGAAGAAATGACTGAAATGCAAGGTAGAATTTAGCATAATTTATAAGTTACATATATTTAATTCTGCATTTCTGCCCTGTCACTTCCTGGTGAATATGCTTCTTTAAAAATTTTGGTTTGGAGATAAGTAGTTTGCCTTATTCATGCTTGTCTTGTATACATTCCTCTCTAGGAGGTAGCTATTTACCTGTTGGAGATGAAAGATGCACTCACCTTATAGTTGAAGAGAATACAGTAAAAGAACTTCCGTTTGAACCTTCAAAGAAACTTTATGTTGTCAAGCAAGAGGCAAGTAATTCTAGAATAAGATTGGTTTTCTAAAAATACTGCTAATAGCTTTTCTGGTAACGTGAATTCTTAATTAGAATGTTCTTTTCTCTCACATAGTGGTTCTGGGGAAGCATTCAAATGGATGCCCGAGCTGGAGAAACTATGTATTTGTATGAAAAGGTATGCTTTTTTTTTTGTACCTTAGTCATTTGTTCTGTGAATTTGGTTATATAAAGATGACACTTTTCTATTAAAAAGGAGTATGGTACAGTTAGCATGTAGATCATCTTTTTTTACATCATGTTTTGGAGTTTGAGAATAACTAAACAATTGGATATTGAGCAGTCTATTATAGATTTAAGTGAAACAATTCAGTATAATGGATATTGTTTTAATCTCACATGTCATTCTGTGCTAATACTTGGTGATACCGTTATGAACAATAACATCCCTGTCTTAGAAACTTAGAACTTTAAACGAAGGATAAATATGCAGACAGTTACAGTGCAGCATGACATATATTGTAATTGAGTAATATGTTCTGACTAACCTCACTCTAAGAGACTTAGGCCGGATTGAAAAGAGCACATGAATATTTAGCCAGTTTACTAGGCTAATCTAGTAAGGACGTTCGACTTAGACAGCAGGTGGAAGAGGGTATAAAAGCTTGAAATTACATTAAAATAGCAGGTTGTTTAGTATGGCTTTAGAAAAGTGTGGGAAAGAAAGAAGGCCAACAGATAAAGCTTACTAGGTGGGCAGAATCAAGAAGTTTGAATTTTATCCTATAAGAATTGAGAGCCACTGAGTATTAAGGGGAGAGATGTCATTACAAAAATGACTGTAGCCGTAGAATATAGGCAAGGAAAATCGAGCCTTTGTGCTGGATCTTGGTGAAGAGTGGTATTATTTACCCAAATGTGGCATAAAGCTATAAATGCAGGCTTTAACGGAAGATTTACTTCAGTTTGGGATTTAATCATTTGGAATAGAATATTGAAGATGAGGTACGGATTTATTGTGTTTCTATAAAATTCAAACAGGTACTGTATTCTCTTCAGACTCTTCTGGTTCTTAATGTAAAGGTTAAAAAATATGCTTTAGATTTTGAGAGAGAGCTCTTAAAATCAAGTGTTATTTATAAATACTGGAGAACACTATATCTAGCACTGTGTTAAACGGTAGGGATACAGTGAACAAAATGTGAATGGTTCCTACCTTTCTGGAGTTTATGGCCTAATGGGGGAATAGACAGTAAACACGCTTACAGGTGAATATGTAATGGTGATGGTGCCATGAAGAAAAAGAATGAGGTGCTAAGGGTTAGACAATTACAGTGGTCTCTCGACTATTATGTTTTATGAAGCTTCTGAATTACCTGGCAGAATATATAGTTGTAAAATTGTTGTGCAAAATCCAGAGTTTGTCAGACTCATAAACATTTTTCTTTTGTTCCTGTCTCACCATGGAAGGAAAACTGAGCTTTTGTGCTTTTGATTGCAGGCTAATACACCTGAGCTCAAGAAATCAGTGTCACTGCTTTCTCTGAGTACTCCAAACAGCAATCGCAAAAGACGTCGTTTAAAAGAGACACTTGCTCAGCTTTCAAGAGAGACAGACCTGTCACCTTTTCCTCCCCGTAAGCGCCCATCAGCTGAACATTCCCTTTCTATAGGGTCTCTCCTAGATATCTCCAATACACCAGAGTCTAGCGTTAACTATGGAGGTAATTCACATTTTTAAAAATTGATCTTTAAAATTTAGTGGAATGGAATGATTATTAGAATATATAGATAAATCTGTACTGTAGTGAATATGAAAGGCTGTACTTTTACTTTTGTTCTAGCTGAGGAGTAAAGGCACATGCAAATGCTTCCATTTAATAATTGCTTTCTATAGACTAAGTGCTTTTGATATTTTGTATATTTATAAGATAGATTTTATTTCTCTTATTTTACAGATGATTAGACTGAGGTTAAAGAAGTAACTTGTTTAGGGTCACACAGCTAGTTAGAAGGTGATGGAGCCCTTCAAAGAGGAAATTCTTAGCACTAGCTAAACAAAATCACAGATGTCACATGAATTGTGGAGAAAATAGGTACAATGAAGTCAGAGGAGGGTGAGTTCACTTTGTTCTCAACTGATACAGGAAGACTTCTACAATGAACTCTTACTCTGTTGATCATCAATTTTTCCCTCTATTTTTTTGTTGTTTAGTCTGCACTCAAATATGTTGTGTTTTCTAGATTTAAGAAATAATCAAAACCTTCCCTTGACCTCATAATACTCCACTTGTTATCCCATTTCTCTCTTCCCTTTCTCATGAGTATTTTTCAAAGAATTACCTTGATTCATCATCTCATTTCCTTTTCATTGTCTTATCAACCCATTCCAATTGAACTTCAGTCCTACTACATGAAATTGTTCTCGCTGGGGAGAATGACAGTTTTGATGCAATCAACAGCATTCAACATGTGAACAGCTGCATTCCTGGACACATATTTTTTCTTAGCTTTTGTACATTACTCATTTCTCATTCTCCTTTGCCTCACTTCTCTCTCCAACTCTAAATGCTAAATGTTATTTCTGAATTGTTTCTTCTCTGTTTTGTTCTCCCTAAATTACCTCATTTAATTCTGTGGCTTTAACATTTATATGCTGATGACTCCAAAATTTGTCATCTTTGCCATCTAACTGACTACTTGATGCCTCCTTTTCCACATCTTAACATAATCAAATCAGAACTCTTGATTCACTCTACCACTCTCAACACTATTCCTCTGCCATTTTTCCTTTATCAGCTTTTTTTATTTTTTTATTTTTTGTACAAAGAATCTCTTAGAAAATTGCACGGGTCTCCTAAATGGTCTCTCTCTATCCATTTTTGCTTTTCTATACATAGCACTCATAGTTATCTCCAAAACTATATGTTAGATCATGCCACTCTGCTGCGTAGTCATTCAGGCTTTGTGTTACCATAGCTTTCAAGTTCCTATGTAATCCTTCCTCACCTACTCTCACCTCAGGTGGTATCATGCTTTCCAGTAATACTCTGTAAGCTTCAGTCACACTATCTTTATTATTCTTTGAATATTTCTACTACATCCCAAGCTCAGGAACATTATACTTGCTCTCTGCTCTGTCGGTGTTAAAGAAATCCTGTTGGGTTCTCTGTACAGCTAAGTCCCTGTTCTACCATTCCTTCCACTAACCCATTACCTGATTGTTGTCTTCAGTGGTAGTTACCACTGTTAGAAATTGTATTTTTTGCTTCTTTATTTGTGTCACCAAAAATGTAATGTTTAAAAGAACCTTTTTTATCTTATTCTTTGCTTTATTCCCAGTGCTTAGTACAGAATAAGCATTCACTAAATATTCATGGAAGGAGTTGAAGGTCATTTTTTTTGGTAGGCCCAGAAAACTGAGGTGGATTTGAGATATAAGAGGAGCAAGAATACAGTATACAAATTGAGTTTTTAGGGAATAGTGAATCGGTCAGTTTTCTTGGAATATGGAGGAGTCATATTTAATTAGGTTGATTGGGGCCTAATATTAGAGGACTTGGAAATCAGAGTGGCATGTCTGAACTTTATATTGTTGTCAACAAAGAATTTTAGAAAGTCTTGAGCAGCAGAGTCATTTAGTAGGTAATTTGTAGTGGATTATTCTGAAGAATGATTAGAAGGGAAGTAGTTTATAGATAGCCAGGCCATGATGTAATCTATGGTGGCTTGGGCAGTGAGATGATAAGGCCCTAGACCAGGGTTAGTGATGATTAGAAAGAAAAGTAAGAAGCACTGGGGAAATATTGATAGCATGGAGTGATAGGTGGGGACTAAGAAGAGATGATCTCAAAGTATTAACAGAAGAAATGTTACATTGGCAAAAATAGGAAGTTTATATTTTGGAGTAAGATAGTGCAGTTTTAGAGAAAACCCAGGTTAAATTGAGGTAATACTGTCCAGTAGGCATTTGGAAAAGTTGAACCAGGTGCTTGCACAGGAGATTATGATTAGCTACATAGATCTGAGAATTTACTGGTTTTGTAGTTATGGACGCAATGGGAATTGGATGGGAAGAGCTGATCAGAAAGGACTGAAGCTTGAATATATAATTTACAGGACAGAAGGGGAAGATGAACCATGAAAAAAAAGCCCAGACATGTCAACTATACTAATATATTAGATACGCTTTATAATAGAATCTCCAGTTTGTGGATTACTGTCTAGACACAATAATTAAATTAGGTCAGTGTATGTCAGTTTCCCCCATCCCCAAAGTACTTTTAATGGAGAGGCTCCTCAGTCTGGTGAGAATAGCCTGAAATAACATGGCAAGTGGGAAGTTCTTTGACATCTTTTATCTTTAAAAAGCTTTCAAAACTCCATAGTACACATGATTGTTTTAAAAAGGCTTAAAATTATTTTTCATTGAGTAAAATTGATATACTGGGACTATTGTCTCTTTTAATGTGATTCTATTACATGTTATGCATTCCTTTTCCTATTGAAAAATTTGCTATTAGGAGATTCTGTATACAGTGTTGAAATATTCTAACCATATTGATTGTAAAAAAATTTCATTTCTTAGAATTTTCCTTGAAATACACATAAAATATCCTAACGCATCCTCCCTGCACTTTGGGTTGGACTGGATGTTTTATATTATGTTAAGATACTTTGAACTAATAAAGAATTTGCAGTTGATATTGGGTTTTTTTGAGGGAAGTTTTCCTCTTATATATATGAAAAGCTTTCCATTGTTGTAATTGTATAATCATAACCTTTTCCATCTTTTTAACTGAAATATTTCTATATGTTGCTTTCCATTTTATTTAAGCTTTTTATTTTGAAATAATTTCAGATTGCAAAGAAACTGCAAAAATAGTACAAAGATTCCTGTACACTCTACTCAGATTTCCCAAATGGAAATATTCTGCCATGTTTGCTTTAACATTCATTCATTCATATTCTCTCTTTTTCTACACACATGTATTTTTCATATCTGCAGTGTTTTGAGAGTAAATTGCAGATACAATGTACCTTTACCTCTAAATACATAAATTTGTGTTTCCCAAAATATAGGGACATTCCTTGTATAGCTACAGTATAAGTATTGTAATTAGGAAAATAACATTAATACTAGAATCTACTCTACAGGCCTTCAGGTTTGACCAATTGTTCCACAAATGTCCTAATGTCCTTTTAGCGAGAGAAAAAGTTTTTTTTCTGTTTTAAGATCCAAACCAGGAACACAGGTTAAATTGTTTCACTCTAGTCTCTTCTAATCTGGAACAGTTCCTCAATCTTTGTTTCCAATGACTTTGACATTTTTGAAGACTACAGGACATTTATTTAGTCAAATTTAGTCAATTTGGAGTCATGGGTATTATTGACAATTATTTTTTTTTCTGGCCTCATCTTAGAGGAAATTTCACTTCAATAAAAATCTATATGGTGGTATATTTATAAGAGTAGGTATATTTCCTTTTTTTTTCTGTTAAATCAGTGCAGTGTTTGGTACCTATATCTGGCCTCCATTTTAAATCATTCCTCCTTTTTACCTTTTAGAAACACCAAAGTCTTGTACTAAGTCTTCTAAAAATTCCACTCCGGTTCCTTCAAAGCAGTCAGCCAGGTGGCAAGTTGCAAAAGAGCTCTATCAGACTGAAAGTAATTATGTAAATATATTGGCCACAATCATTCAGGTAAGAGTGGTTGCAAAATGATTTCTGTTCCACTATTTCAGAGTGAAAAATCTAAAAGGTGTTATTTCTTACAAGAAAATTACATAAGCATAGAATTTGAGCACAGATATTAAAAATGAAAATGTCTGACAAAAACTGTTGTTAGGAAAATGCCATAACTGTAACAGGAACTTTTATTCCTGCAGAAATAGTACCATTTTTTAGAGTGACTTTAAAGAGAGAAGGATCCTCAATAGATGATCATAGATGGGACCGAGTTTAATTTCAGAACTTTGCAGGTTCCTTGTCAAGATACTGCATTTATATTATCTATATTTGGAAGTGATAGATAACTTTTTCTGGAAGTGTGTGTTCTAGAGTCATTGCTTTATCTAGTACTGTACATATGTGAAAAAAGCAATAGCAATGAAGTATAACAATATGGATGTCAGTAATTTTTTTGGATCTATCTAATTTCTACTGACTTTCATAAAATAATTTAAAAATTTTTTTAATTACATTTAATGTACAATATTATATTAGTTTCAGGTGTACGACATAGTGATTAGACATTTATAATAACTTACGAAGTGGTCACCCCAATAAATCTAGTATCCATCTGACACCATACGTAATTATTGCAATATTATTGACTATATTCCTTAATATTATACTTTACATCTCCGTGACTATTTTGTAACTACCAATTTGTACTTCTTAATTTTTCCCCTTTTTCACCCACACTCATAAACCACTTCCCATTTGGCAACCATCAAAATGTCCTCTCTATCTGTGAGTTTGTTTCTGTTTTGTTTGTTCATTCATTTTTTAGATTTCTTTAGATTCCACATATAAATGAGATCATATGGCATTTGTCTGTTTCTGTCTCAACTTATTCCACTCAGCACAATACACTGGGTCCATCCATGTTGTTGGAGATGGCAAGATTTCATTTTTTATTTTTTATGGCTGAGTAATATTCCATTATTTATATGTGCCACCTCTTCTTTATCCATTCATCCATTGATGGACACCCAGGTTGCCTCCATATTGTAAATAATGCTGTAATGAACATAGGGATGCGCATGTCCCTGTGAAGTAGTGTTTTAAGTTTCTTAGGATAAATACCAAGAAGTGGGATATCTGGGTCCCTATTTGTCTCTTGTTAAGCCTTTGTTTTAAAGTCTATTTTGTCTGGTGTAAGTATTGCTACTCCAGTTTTTTTTGTTGTTTTCATTTTCATGAAATATCTTTTTACAGCCCTTAACTTTCAGCCTGTGTGTCTTTCAATCTGAAGTGAGTCTCTTGTTGGCAGCATACATATGGGTCTTGTTTTCCTATGCATTCAGCCACCCTTTGTCTTGATTGCAACATTTAATTCATTTACATTTAAAGTAATTGTTGATAGATATGTAGTTATTGCCATTTTATTCATATTTTTTTATCTTTTTCTTTTATTGTTCTCAAAGAAGTCCCTTTAACATTTCTTGATATACTTTTTGGTTTGGTGGTGATGAACTCCTTTAGCTTTTTCTTGTCTGGGAAACTTTATCTGTCCTTAGATTCTAAATGATGTCCTTGTTGGGTAGAGTTCTCTTGGTTGTAGGTCCTTGCTTTTCATCACTTTGAATATTTTGTGCCAATCCCTTCTGGCCTGCAAAATTTCTGTTGAGAAGTCAGCTGACAGTCTTATGGGAGCTCCTTTGTAAGTAACCAACTGCTTTTCTCTTTCTGCTTTTAAGATTTTCTCTTTGTCTTTAACCTGTGGCACTTTAATTATAATGTGTCTTGGTGTGGGCCTCTTTGGATTCATCTATTTGGGACTCTGCTTCCTGAGATTGTGTGTCTATTTCTTTTGCCAAGTTAGGGAAATTTTCCGTCATCATTTCTTCAAATAGGTTTCAATTCCTTGCCTTCTCTCTTCTCCTTCTGTTACCCCAATGATGGGAATGTTGGTATGCTTGTTGTTATTCCAGAGGCCCTTTAAACTGTCCTCATTTTTTTGGATTCTTTTTTTCTTCTTGCTGTTCTAATTGGGTGTTTTCTGCTACTTTATCTTCCAATTCACGGATTTGATCCTCTGCTTTATCTAATCTGTTGATTACCTCTAATCTATTATTTATTTCAGTTATTGTGTTCTTCTTTTCTGATGGGTTTTTTTTTTTATGTTTTCTATCTCCATTTTTATGTTTCCTATCTCTATTGAAGTTGTCACTAAGATTGAGCATTCTAATAACTAATATTTTGAATTCTGCATCTGGTAGATTGGTTTTATCCATTTTGTTTAGTTCTCCTTTCTGGAGTTGTGTTCTGTTCATTCATTTGGGACATGTTTTTCTCCCCATTTGGGGTGCCTCCTTGTGTTTATTTGTGTATTAGGTAGAGCTGCTTTGTCTCCTGGTCTTAATAGTTTGGCCTTATGTAGTAGGTGTCCTGTGGGACCAGTGGCTCCCTGGTCACATGAGCTGAGTGCTCCAGGTATGACCCTTGTGTGGGTTATGAGTGCCCTCCTGTTGTAGTTGAGCCTTGGTTGCTGTTTTCTAGTCAGTGGGAGGGATTGACCCTCAGCTGATTGGTTGTGAGGACTGGTTGTCACTAGAGTGGAGGAACTGTTGTCCAGGGCTCACCCCATGGAGCAAGATTTGCTGTAGCGGGGCTCTGATGCCTCCCCAGTTTGCCCTATGGGTGTATCTTATGTGGAGGTGGTTGAGTGGTGCTCTGGTGTGGTCTGGAGTGGTGCTCAGGTGTGTTGGTTCTGGGGCCTTTTGGGAGGGGCTGTTTTATAGGCCAAGGTCAGCTGCTGCCTGTGCCCTCCCCAGGGCCACTTGGAATGAGCTACAAAGTGACATGTAAATGGTTGCCAGTTGTGCTGATGTTGGAAGTGCCTGGGAGAGGCTGAGCTGTGATCTGAGGCTGGCTGCCACAAGAGCTGTGTGTGAGGCTGTGTAGTAAGAAGTATGGTTTATGCTGAGGCCAGATGCTGCTTGTTTGGCCAGATGTTTAGTATTTAAACTCACATAAGGTTTTATTTATGTTTTGGGGGTGGACCTTTGAGAGATTTTAGGGAAGTCTGCAGTATGAGCCAAGACAGGCTGTTTGTATGGAAAAGCTGCTAAAAGCAGCTTGGGTGGGCCCGAAGGTTGGATGGGGCAGGGTCTCAGGGACTCACCAGGGTTGGGGACACAGTGTTAGCCAAGTTGATGAAGATTAAGGTATAGAGCCTGAGTCTGCTTTCTGGGAGTGGGAGGGCTCAACCTGTATTTCAGTAATGTTTTTAAAAAATCCTTTCGTGTGTCAAGTTTTCTTAAAATGTGCAGTGGTTAGTTATAAATAAATGTTAACTTATTGCTTACCAATATTAAAATGTACCATGAAGTTATTTCTGAAGAAAAACAATTCTAATGAATCCTTGTAGGATGAGATTGAAGAAGATATTAAGGAATAAACTGAAATTCAAGGTTCTGAAAGACATAATAGGACATTATTTGGAATATTTAGAAAGAAGGAATACATTTGTTTTAGGTAATGAAGGAGATAGTTTGTTAGGAAAATAAAGTTAATACCACCAAACTTGTCTTTGAATAGAAAAATGATAGTGAGTTTCTGATTTAGGTTTAATTTTTAACTGACTTGTATTTGAATTCTTCATATAACTCATTAGGTACCAATAAAATAGCTTATAGTTCCTTATGTATTTCCTACCCATTGGTAACATGCATGGGCAAGAAGTGGAATGACTTCTGTGTTGGTAGTCATGGAGAGGTTATTCTTCACAGTTAATTTGGTTAGCAGTAGTCAATGTTTTATGAGACCCTCAGTGGTATTAAACTTTACTTGTTTTAAGTCAGCTTTTCTCTTATTCCTCAAGGGAAATCATTCTGGATGAGTTTCTTGTTGAAATTTTTATAGTCAGCTGAATGTAGTTGAGTAGCAAAATATCCCTTTGGCATATACTGTTCATGTACTTTGGTAGCATTTATTACCTAGAAATGTAAATCCTTTCAGGCCATGGTAAATGCACTGGAGTTTCAGAATCCTAATTTGCATATGAATTAAATTCACCAGAACTCCTTTTGAAAAGCCCTTGGAATTATTAAACTGTTGAGAAAATTTTATACCACTATGTTTAATATATAAATTCACTTAAGATTTTATTTAAAAGATTGTGGTCTAACTTCATGATAGCGTTTTCTTGACATTCTATTTTAGGACTGATTTTTTTTAAAAATTTGATTTGGGATAACTTGATTTAGCCCCCAAATTAAATGAATATCCAGAATATATTATAACATGGAATAGTATAAAATATTATTATACTATATATATACATATAATAATATGTAATATAATGTATGATATTCCAGAATATTATAAATTAATATTGTGGCAGGAGTTAAAGAGGATTTTTGCTTTAAAGGAGCTTAAACTGGAAGAGGAGATAAAATATACACACCAAATTTTAATAACCTAGTGGAGGTTAGAAGCATTATGAGCGAGGTTTACTTAAGGTATTTGGAGATTTGTGAGATGAGTTTTACTCCTTTCCTGCTTAGGGAAGGTGCTGGGATGGAATTTTCAATGGGTTGAACGTTGGAAAAAGCATCATAAAGAAGAAAAAATTGAAGTGAATGTTAAAGTATGAGTCTCAGTAGTACATGCAAAGAATATGGGTGTGAAGTGTATTTGAGATTTTGCAAACCACACAGATGATTGTAAATGTATATTATTCAAGGTAATCTGAGTAGTCTCGGGGAATTAGTTTAGGTGGCTTAGGGGACTATGCCAGGGAATGAGGTATGGGTACGGTGAGAGCTGATACTGCCTGTGCAAGACTCGAGGAGACTGTGTCATCTGTAAGCTATAAAAGAAATTTTGATGGGAAGGGGAAGATGACATCATCTGCCTTGCGTTTTAGAAAGATAACTTGGTTCACTTTGAAGGAGGTATTAAAGAGGGGAATTTGTGGAGGCAAGGGGCATGATTTAGAGGTTATTGAAATGACTGCTGAAGCTGTTTCGGTTAGAGATTTTGAGGACCTGAACTTACGATAGTATCAGTGACAATGAAAAGATGATAGATTTAAGAAATGTTGGAAAGGTAAAATCAATAGTTGTTGGCCCTAATTTTGTATGGGGGAATAAAGCAAACAGAACTATTTTAGGATGGTTTAAAATATCTTAATACTATTGAGAGATTTTTAATGAACCTTGATGTATTTTGGTTGTCTGAATTTTTGTTTAGGATTTTTAATTAAATGTTGATTAGATAAAGGAATATTTATAAATGATTACAAATATCTTTGAAACTTATATTGTGTTTCTTGCCTTCCCTCAGAGATAATCATTATCTGGGATTTTGTGCTTCTCATTCCCCTTGTAGATCTATCACATATTTGTAGGAAAACAAACTGTATACATATAGCCATATTTATATGTTTTCAGTGACTCACTTTTTTCACTTGAGAGAAATGTTCGTAAGATACATCTGTGTTGTTGTATGTAGCTGTAATTCGTTGTCCTGTGAATAAATCAGTTTATTTAACTTGTTTTTAATGGACACTGGAGTTATTTTAAGTTTTAGTGTTTTGTTTTTGTTTGTTTTTTTACTATTATTAATAGTGCTGCTGTGGATACTCTTATTCATGTCTCCTCAAGAACAGATTCTGGGTAAAAACCTGGAATTTCTAAGTCATAGGTTATATACATTTTTAACTTGAGTGGAAGTTGATAGCAGTTTGGAAACTAGGTTTTGTGTTAGTCTTTTGTACCCACTGAGGCTTTTGAGGTGAAGCTTAACGTTCATCAGTTCAGGCAAATGTCCTTGGGACAAAAGTTGGTTTTAGTCCTCAACTCCCTAGTTTTACTTAGATTTTGGCCTTTGAAGGTATTTCACTTTCTTGTCAGCTTATAGGTGTATTTAGAAAGAGGTTTTTCTTACTTCAGTGTTTTCAGTTGTTTTTCAGCAGGTAGAATTCACTATACCTGGAGAAATGGAAGCCCTGAATGTGTGTGTGTGTGTGTGTGTATTTGGAGAATAATTGGTTGTAGAACTGTAGGAGTTCTTAAAAGTACTACTTGTAATCATAATGTAGTTTCATACTATTTATAATGTACTTTCTTTTTATACATTTTTTTAAACTTCCATTCATCCTTTCTTGACCTTTGTCCTATTATTGTCATTTATTTTACTTCTACATATGTTAAGAACCCAACAATACATTATTATTTTTACTTCGAATAGTAAATTGACACTTAAAAATTTTACTTTTTAAATTATCATACAGTAAAATTGACTTTTTATTTGTTCAGTTCTATGAATTTTAACATGTGAAAATTTTTATAGCCATCACCCAAATCAGGATACAGAACATTTCCATTCCCCCCAAAAATTCCTGGTGCTATTCCTTTATTATAAGTAACACCGTTTATTCACTTCATCTCCTGGTTACCATTGATCTATAATTTTCTTTTTTTGAAAATGTCATATAAATGGAATTATGCAGTACATAGCCTACTGAGGCTGGCTTCTTTTAGACTTCTAGTTCTTCTAACTTGTGTGTATCAATAGTTTGATCCTTTTTATTGCTGAGTGGTGTACCATTGTATGGATGTACCACAGTTTGTTTATCTGTGACTCATTAAGGGACATTTGAGTTGTTTGCAGTCTTGGGCGATTATGAATAGAGCTATCAACATTTATGTACAAGTTTTATGTGAACATAAGTTTTCATTTCTCTTGGATAAATATTCAGTAGTGGGATTGTAGGATCATATGGTAAGTAATGTTTTACTTTATAAGAAACTGTCAAGCTTTTCTCAGAGAGGCTATACAGTTTTGCATTTCCACTAGCAATAGGCAAGAGTTCCAGTTGCTTGCATTCTTACTGTTGCTTGATAATTATCAGTTTTTTTATTTTATTTTAGCCATTTGAAGAGGTCTGTAGTGATATCTCACTGTGGCCTTCATTTTCATTTCCATAATGACTAATGATGTGGGACATGTATTCTTGTCCTTATTTGACATATATATATATATATATATATATATATATATATATATATATATCTTTTTTGTTGAAATAACTGTTCAGGATTTTGCCTCTTTTCAATTAGCCTATTTCCTTCCTGAATTTTTTATATATTTTGGGTACTAATCCTTTGTCAGATACGTGATTTGCAAATATTTTTTTCCCTAGTCTATAGCATGTCTTCTCATTCTAAGTCTTTTGCTGATAAAAAAGTTTTTAATTTTGATGAAGTCCAATTTATCAGTATTTTTCTCTTATAAGTCATACTTTTGATTTCATATTTTAAAAATCTTTGCTGAAGCCTAAGTCACAGATTTGCTCTCATGTTTTCTTCTAATCATTTCATAGTTGTAGGTTTATAATTAGGTCTAGGATCCATTTTGAGTTTTCTATAAGGTTATATTTATTTTCTATAAGGTTATAAGGTTATATGTAGGTTCTGTAAGGTTATATGTACCTGAGGTTTATTTTTTTGCCTATGGTAAATGGTGTTCTCATACCGTTTCTTGAACAACTAGCCTTCCTCAACTGAACTGCTTTTGCACCTTTGTTGGCCGTATATGTGTGGGTTTGTTTCTGTACTGTATTTTCTTCTATTGATTTTGTGTTTTTCTCCCTTCACCAATACCACACAGTCTTGAATATTGCAGCTTTATAGTGAGAACTTCCTTTGCCTTTCCATATACATATTTATAATGAGGTTTTCTTTATCTACAAAAAGTCCTGAAGTTTTTATCAGTATTGGGTTAAATCTATATTTTTGTGGGAGAATTGACATATTTTACTGTGTTGAGTCTTTTAATCCATGACCATGTTCTCATTTATTTAGATCTTTGATTTCCTTCATTGGCATCCTTAGTTTTCAGCATCATGTTCATGTTTTATTATAGTAAGTCGTCACTTAATGTCTTCCATAGATTCTGTGACTTTAAGCGAAACGACGCATAATGAAACCAGTTTTACCATAGGCTAGTTGATATAAATAAGAGTTAAGTTCCTAGGGTATTTCATCAAGGTTATAAGGAAATGATGTTGAATGAAACAATGTTATTCAAGGACCCATTATATATTTATACTTAAATATTGTCATTTTTTACTGTACATGATACTTTTTTAAATTTTGGTTTCCACTTGTACTTTACTGGTACATAGAAATATTGATGTGCCTGTGTGTATGTATGTTGTGCATGCACATGTGTGTGCACACGTTGTATCCTGTGACCTTGCTATGCTCACTTATTAGTTCTAGGACCTTTTTATCTTTTATTTTTTCAGATTGTTACAGTCAACAACATGGATACAAACAGGTCTTCTAGCTTCAAATCTTGTCTCTTTCCCCTAAATCAAGGTTCTGTGCTACCATTTAAAAACATTTAGTACTTACAGTAAGTTTATATCTGGAAATAACTGATTCCTTATTGCTTTTTTCCTTAGTAACTTGAATACTTATTGCTTTCTTCCTTATTAACTTGAATAAAAAAGTATAAGTTATTCTTGTATCATACTAACATATTTTAGTGATTTTGTAGAACTGAAAATGTTATGAGCAAAAGGTCTCAAATTTAGGGAGAAGTATTTTTAAAAACTTTTTCATCAACATCTCATCTTTCCTTTATCATTGTCTATGTTAGCTTTTTTTTTTCTTTTCTCAAAATCTACCTTCTTTTTTTTTTTTTTTTTACCTTTTAGTTGTTTCAAGTACCATTGGAAGAGGAAGGACAACGTGGTGGGCCTATCCTTGCACCAGAGGAGATTAAGACTATTTTTGGTAGTATCCCAGATATCTTTGATGTGCACACTAAGATAAAGGTAAATTTGTATATGTTTGGTTCATAGTAATTATTTTTCTTTCTTTTTTTTTTTTTTTTTTTTTTTAACTTTTATTTATTTTAAGTGGGTTTTTCCAGGACACATCAGCTCCAAATCAATTAGTTGTTTCAATCTAGTTGTGGAGGGTGCAGCTCACACTGGCCCATGTGGGGATCGAACCGGCAACTTTGGTGTTACGAGCATCACACTCTAACCAACTGAGTTAACTGGCCACCCCGCATACTAATTCTTTTTGATTGTGTATGTTTAGTATGATTTTTCAAGGTTAAACTTATTATATATTCCTTCAAATGATTTGTTCTTTGTTACTGTGCCTTATTAATGTTTGTTGTTTGCCTATCTTTTGATTTCAATTCATCCGGAAAATAAGGAATTTAAGGCCTTACTAAGTCTTTTCTATAGAGACATATGGTTGCTAGTATTATTTCTCTACTGTTCCTTTTGGGTTGTATGTTTTTGTCTTGTTTCGGTTTGTTTCAAAAACTAAAGCTGGAAGGGACTTAGAAATCATTTTATTCAATTCTCTATTTATAATCAGATAAATGCTAAAATTAAATAAGACAGTGCTATTCTCTTTTTAATGATTTTTTTTTTAAATGAAGGGTCTATGATTTTCAGGTATCAACCTCCCATAGTAAAGTAATTTCTCATAGTAAAGTAGTTTAGTAAAGTAATTAAACTACTCCTAAAAGTAGTTTAGTTTAATTTTCTCTTTATTTTTCCTATGTGGTGTTTGAGCAAAACTGATCAGTTTTCTCCTCAAAACAACCCATATTAATGTTTATTCCATATTTCAGTACAGAGATTAATCTGAATTATGAAATGTTTCAAACAAATACATTAAATTACTTTTGACTTTAATGCACATTATAAACAAAAATATATAAAAATCTATGTTAATAAAAATCTATAAGTTAATGAAAAATCTGTAAGTTAATAAAAATGCAATTTATCAAATGCTTTTATTTTGTATTTTATCAAAATCCTTGATTATATTTCAGTTATTTCTTGATCTGATGTGAATTCTGAAGGAATTTTCCTTTTTAAATTTTGTTTTATTTATTTCTTCTTTTAGGAATCTTTATTTTTCTAAACAACTTAAAAAACTAGAGTCTCAGGCTGGTTTATACTTATATACTAGTTAGGGTTCTGAATATTTGAAGTGGAAAGGATTCTTGGAATGTTTCTTGTTTCATAAATTCTGAGAGGCATAAAAGTAGAATGAGAAGGCAAGTAGGTTCCCCCCCCCCCCCCCCCCCCCGTGCCTCCCCTTCCCCCGCACTCCGGTTCAAACCGTTGTTTCTCAGTCTAGTAGTGTAGGACACAGCTCCCTGGCCCATGCTGGTATTTTGTGCCTTGCACTCAGGAGCGCACAGCAGCTCTCGTTGGCTGCTGGCCTCTCCTGGCTGCACACGGTAGCCCAACTCCAGGGAGAGCCGTTGTTCACAGTCTTAGCTGTAGAGGGCGCAGCTCACTGGCCTATGTGAGAATCAAAGTGGCGACTGTCGACATTAGGAGCACGGCCACTCCATCCGAGCCACTGGGCTGGCCCGTCAAGTATGTTTTTATCTTGGTGTTCTACCACTAATTTGTGGATCAGTTTGAATTTATGTCAGTCATTTAGCCATTCTAGGAGTGCAAAGTTTCCTTCTAATATAAAATGTTACACTTTTTATGTGTATAGGATCACAAATTCAGAAAACCATGTTAGCTGATTTATTGGAGCTTTGAAGATGATTATCACTCTTTTGTTTCTGATGTGTAACATAATTCTTTAAGCTTCTTCTGAAAAGTTGGATTACCAATATTTAAACTCCTAGTTGTTTTTAGCTGATTTCAAGTTTAAAAATTATACTTGAGTCTAACTCCTCATTTCTAATGGTGGGGCACTGTGGTATGTGGATTAAGTGGAATGCCATGGACTCTGAAGTAAGATGAACCTGAGTTTGAATACTGGTTCACAACTATGATTCGAGGGAGATTATTTAATCTCTCTAAGCCTTATTAGTTCCTTTATTACTTAGTTCCTGAGCTAAGAGTTAAGGCAGAAATCTGTATTTAATTAACAAGCATTAAGAATTAAAGGTTAACCAGAAACAGAGTAGACTATTTTGCAGAGTGCCTAGAAATTATTTTGTTTCCTGGTAGCGATGTTCTTATATAAGTATATGCAACCATCCTGTAGTTTTTTACTTTAAAAACATACCACTGGATTATATTGTCAGAGCTATGAGTTTTTTTCTCTTTTGCATCACAGGTTTCCAAATATTTCCTCTCCGTCATATTAAATACATAGATAAATATAGTTAACTTATTGAGCACTACCATCTGTTAGGGATTCTTCTAAGTGCTATACAAGTCGTGACTAATTTAATCCTTTATGAGACAGGAATCATTACCATCCTAATTTTTCATAATAGGAAATTGAGGCACTAATAGGTTAAATAGCTTACCCAAGGGCAGAGGACTAAGAAGCCCTAGAGCCAGTATTTAATACTAGCTAGTTAGTGCCAGAATCCACTGTATCATATTGACCCAAAGTGAGTCTTATTTATAATCTTTTTCTTCTTCCTTTTGCTGCTTTCAAGTATAATTTCAAATAGTTAAATCTTAGTTCTTGACTTGTGGGCTATGAAAGTATTCTTGCTTTCAGTTAACTTTTATGCTCTCAGAAGTAATTTTTTTCTCCATTTGAACTTCTCTGAATCTGCTAGTATAGGACAGTGGTTCTTAAATTATTTGGTCTTAGGATCCTTTTCTATCCTTAGAAATTATTGAGGAACTTTCATGTGGGTTTAACTGTATTTGAAATTAAAACAAAATTTAGAAATACTTTTTAAGATGCATCATTTTTTGATCAGCTTCATTGAGGTACATTTTACATGTCTTTAAATTCACGTGAAGCATTTGAAACAAATGTACGATTCAGTGATTTTAATAACTTTGCCAAGTGATGCAACCGTCACCATAAACCCATATTTGAACATTTTTATCTCCTTCCATAAGATCCTTCATGCCTGTTTATAGCTAATCCCCATTCCTATCCCCAGCTCCAGGCAACCACTAATCTACTTTGTATCTATGAATTTTCATATAAATGCGAATATATAGTATGTGATGTCTTAAGTCATGCCTCTTTCACTTAGCGTGTTTTTTAATTTCATCTATGATGTAGCATGCTAGTAGTGTGTTCCTTTGTATGGCCAAATAATAGTCCATTATATGGGTATGCCACATTTCTTTATCCAGTCACCAACTGATGGAAATATTAGGTTGTTTCTAGCTGTTGACTGTTATGAATAATGTTTCTATGAACGTTGTGTGAAAATTTTGTGTGGGCATGCTTTCATTTCTCCTCCGTAGATATTTAGGAGTGGAATTGCTGGGTCGTATTTAAAATTTTTGAAAAACTGCCAGGCTTTTACATCATGTTACATTCTCACTGGTAACGTGTGAGGTTCAAATGTCTCCACATTCTTACCAATACGATCTTTTTATTTAAATAGCCATTCTAGGATGTGAAGTGTATCTCATTGTGGTTTTTATGTGCTTTTCTCTAATGACTAATGATGTTGAGCATTTTTTTCATGTGCTTCTTAGTCATTTGTATACTATCGTTAGTGCAATGTGTGCTTAGATCTGTTGCCCAGTTTTTGATTGGGTTGTTTGTTGTCTTATGTAGGATTCTCTATAAATTCCAGGTGCAAGTCCTTTATCAGCCATGCGTTTTGCAGATATTCTCTCCCAGTCTGTTGTTGCTTGTCTTTTTATTTTTTAATGGTACCTGTAAAGTCCAAACGTTTTTAATTTTGATGAAGTCCAGTTTATTTATTTTTCTTTTACTATCCTTTTACGGTCATATCTAAGAAATTTTTGCCTAATCCAAAGTGTTTCCTTCAGTTGTATTGTTTTAGCTTTTACAATTAGGTCTACAGTCCATGTTGAGTTAATTTTTGGGTGAGGTGAGGGTTTAAGTTTTTATCTTTTTGTATGTGGATATCCAATTTTAAAAGTATATGTTAATGCATTAAAGTAATAATAACTCATTACATCATAGCATAAATAACATATTCTTTATGAAAACTAATTTCCAAAAAAGAAATAGTGAGAAGCGTTTTACATTTTTACTGTCCAGCTTAATAGAAGACTATTTCTCATATTTACTTCTTAATTCAGTCTGTTGCAATATCACAAATTATATAATCTCTAGAAAACTGGAATACTTGCAAGAGAATTAGAGTGAAAAAGTCAAATAATGCCTTAGTATTGTAATGAAAATAGTTTTAATCTCGTGGATCCCACTAAGAAGGTGTGCTAGGAGGTTTGCAGATGACACTTTGAGAACCTCTGGTATAAAAGAGCTAATATATTAATTTCTACTTTTTAATGTCACTTTTAGAATTTCATTTAATGCATATCATGTCTTGGCATCTCATTTTCTCATCTGATTTGCGTTTTATTATAAAGTTTTTAAATGTCTTCTAAATTTTTACAAATATGTAATATTTTAGTACGACTGTTGAGGAGATTTATAGATCAGGGCTTAGCAAACTATGGTCAATAAACGAAATCCAGCCAGGTTTGGATTTTGGTAAAGCTTTGCTTGTTTTGGTGTAGGTTTTATTAAAACACAGCCACACTCAATTGTTTATATGGTGTCTATGACTGCTTCCACTCTACAAGGATAGAATTGAATATTGTGACAGAAACCATATGGCCTTCAAGCCTTAATATTTACCATCTAGCCCTTTAAGTAAAGTTTGTTGACCCCTATTGTAGACTGCAGTTTCTAATGGCTGATGTTAAATGATATGCTTCAGCGGCAGGATTGAAAGTAATTTCTGTAATAAACAATGCCAATCAGCTTTGTAGTTAATAAGAAAAGATGTTGAACTATCACATCATGTTGGGAAGTTAGGCTTAGTCTTATTGACTTGACACTATATTTTCTTAATTATTTTTCAAAGGATATTTTTCTCATGTTAAAAATTAGTTAATTCTTTGTTGAGAAAGAATGTGATACTGTTTTGCACATCAAATTAAAACACTTTGTGAAGTACTTTCACAAAATCATCTTGAAATATTAAAAGATGTTTAAGGGGTTGTCAAGTTGAGTCTTAAATGTTGTAATTTGCACTTTCAGGATGATCTTGAAGACCTTATTGTTAATTGGGATGAGAGCAAAAGCATTGGTGACATCTTTCTTAAATATGTAAGTATTTTATTTCTTTGTAAAGTTTTTATATTAAAGTATCATCTCATCAAGGACTGGCAGGGAATGAAAGTCACCTGTTTTAAAAGCTTTTCAAACTTTGACAGTGTTTGTAAAATATACGATTTAACACTTTCTCAATAGCTCAAGGTCATCATTAGAAACACTAATTGTCATTCTGTGCTATAATTGTTTTACTATATATCAAGTTATTTGACTTTCATAAATGGCCATAGATTAATCATTTTTTAACAATGTTCTATAAGTTTTTATTTCTCTTTCCTTAGTTGGTTTCACTTTTTGCTGTCATTGTGTCTGCTCTGCATAAAAGCTCCTAATGAACTGCTTCTCTTTAGGATAAAAACCACGTAATTTAAGTTTTTCTAATAAAATCTTCTTTTCATTTTGCATGAGGTGCTGTGAATAGGATTTATGAATTTCTCTCTATCTCTTCGAATATGATTTATACGTTTCAGTGCCTTGGGTTCTGGCACATTTATTTTGTATTTTGAGGCCTTCTATTAATAATTTCCATCCTTACCATATAGTTTCATAGATGTTTTTTCTGGTTGGTTGAGAATTCCAGATATGCAAATTAATGTCACATATCTTTTTGATACCTGTTAGTCTCCATAATTAGTCAAGACATTTTTCCTTCTCTTGTTTCCATTTTTGGGTAATATAATTGATACTTTAATGATGGTTTGGATCCTTTAATAAATAATAGCTTATTCTTAGGTTCTGCATAGATTAACTCTAACTGCTATATTCTGAACTTACTGACTTTTTCAAAAATTATATAAATTTTAGGTGTACATTATAACTCAGCAACTGTAAACAATACGAAGTGATGACCCCCAAAAAGACTAGTTAATTATCTATCACCATGCAGTTGACCCCTTGACCCCTTTCAGCAACCCCCTAAGCCCTTCTACTCTGGCAACCACCAATCTGTTCTCAGTATCTATGCATATTTTTGTTTTTTCTTTTTTTTGGTTTTATTTTTAGATTCCACATATGAGTAAAATCATACAGTATTTGTCTTTCTCTTTCTGACTTATTTCACTTAGCTTTATGCCCTCAAGTTTCATCCATGTTGTTGCAAATGATCATATTTCATTTTTATGGCAGAATAACATTCCATTACACACACACACACCATATCTTCCTTATCCATTCATCCATTGATGGACACTTAGGTTGTTTCTGTATCTCAGCTATAGTAAGCAATGTTGCAATGAACATAGGGGTGCATATATCTTTTTGAGTTAGTATTTTCATATTCTTCAGCTACATACCCAGGAGTGATGGTAGTTCTATTCTTAATTTTTTGAGGAATCTCCATATTGTTTTCTAGGGTTGCTGCACCACTTTACAATCCCACCACCAGTGTTCAATGGTTCCCTTTTCTCCACATCCTCGCCAACACTTGTTACTTCTTGTCTTTTTGTTAATAGTCATTCTAACAGGTGTGAGGTAATTTCTCATTGTGGCTTTGGTTTGCACTTCCCTAATAATTAATAATGTTGAACATCTTTTCATATGCCTGTTGGCCATCTGTATGTCCTCTGCCCTTTTTATATATTCGGTTATTTTTTTGTTGTTGAATTACATGACTTCTGTATATATTTTGGATATTGACCCCTATTGGATGTATGATTTGCAAATATCTTCTCCCATTTAGTAGGTTGCCTTTTCATTTTGATGATGATTTCCTTCACTGTGCAGATGCCTTTTTAGTTTGATGTAGTCCCGTTTGTTTATTTTTGTTTTTGTTTTCCCTTGCCTTTGGAGTCAGATCCACAAAAACATCGCTAAGACCCACGGAAAGGAGATTAATCTCTTATGTTTTCTTCTAGGAATTTTATGGTTGTAGGTCTTACCTTCAAGTCTTTAATCCATTTTGAGTTAATTTTTATGTATTGTGTAAGTTTTGTTCTTTAGCATTTGGCTGTCCAGTTTTCCCAACACCATTTATTGAAGACTCTCCATTGCATGTCTTGTTTCCTTCGTCGTAAATTAAATTTGTAGAAGTTTTTAATCTTGTCATGTTTATATCAATTCAATAAGCTTTAATATACTTTTGTTTCTTTCAGGGTCTTTATTTGCTTTTCAAGTTTTAGGCTGTGTGTACCATTTGAGGCATTTTGTTTAACGATTAACTCACTCATTAGTGAGAAGTTTATAAAATAAATTTCTGTATTTAACTTGAGAAACTTATTTTAAACTTTTGCATTTAATATGTCAGATTGTGACTACTAATTATTCTACTTTAAGTTTCATTGTCTAAGGGTGACATGCCATACAAATTAATGTTTTTCGTTTTTTTTTTTCTTTCTTGTTCCTAGTCAAAAGATTTGGTAAAAACCTACCCTCCCTTTGTAAACTTCTTTGAAATGAGCAAGGAAACAATTATTAAATGTGAAAAACAGAAACCAAGATTTCATGCTTTTCTGAAGGTAATGTACATTCTTTCAGATAAAAATCTGCGACTAATTTCTGAAGGAGTTCATTAAAATTTGACTTTTAGAAAAAAATGTATCCATGTAAGAACACCTTAGTTTTTCCTATAACTTTAGCTGTACCGGAGAGTGGCAGTGATGTTTAACTTCAGAAGATCTGACATATTAGGTAGCAGGGTCCAGGAGGCAGCTAAGTGAATGAGAAGGTTGTATGTGATTTCCCCCCCCCCCCCCCAAGTTATACGTGTTTCAGTTCTCAAAACACCTGGTAATTTTCCAGGGGTATTTTGTTTTGCCTTTAATGATTATTTTCCCTTACAAGTACCTTACTTTTTTTATCCAATGTTATCAGCATAATTAATACCTTAAACTTTTTCTTGTGAATTATATAGGCTTAAGAGCGACTTAAGATGTATTATACAGTAGTCTGTAAAGGAACTCAACTTCTGGTTAAGATGTTAACACTTAGCTGGCCAGGAGGTCATTACAGGTCCTGGGAGATTATTTAGCCTCATTAATCTGTCAGAGAACAATTGCCAGCCATCTCACCTCTCCTATTCTTATCAGGGCACTAATGATAAGGTGTAACCTAATAAATGTAGGGTATCTAATGTTTGCAGAAAACCTTATTTTTAAATTGTTGAATAAATTAATTCCTTTCAGATAAACCAGGCTAAACCAGAATGTGGACGGCAAAGCCTTGTTGAACTTCTCATCCGACCAGTCCAGAGGTTACCCAGTGTTGCATTACTTTTGAATGGTACTTATCTGATCTGTTTTTAGACTACTTTGGATGTTTTTATGGAATTGTTTTGTTCTGAAAAACTTGAAATTCTTTTTGTTTTCATAGTTTTTTTAGATTTCAACATTAAAACTTATATCTTTTGCATAAAAAATATCTTTGTGGATAATCTTACTTATTGGTGCTACTAAAATTCAGTCTGGCCTAAAATATTGTATTTGTTCTGATATCAATTATATTGACTAGTATTGTACTTTTTATCTCTCTACTGAAAGTCTTTTTGCATTTGATGGTGTGTCATTAATTCAAAGTCAGTTTATATCCATGTAAACATAACATTCACCCACAAAATCAAAAGACAAAAGATGATTCATATGTCTCAAGTTATTTGGTTCTTTTCTGAATCTTAGGTTCTGAATACTTGGTCTTATGCTTACTTTTTTTCTTTTTCTTAGTGCAGAAAACTCTTGAATCGTGCATTCATTTATTTTAGAACTTAAACTACAGATGTCAGCGGAAGGGAGTTTTACAGCTGAGAGTTAATTTTTATGAATAAATTTTGCCTTCAGTAAAAGACAAGCATATGAATATGCCTTTACATTTAGCTGCTAAAGTAGTGAATATTTTTAGGACAGTGTCAGTTTTTATATAAAAATTTAGTGTGAAAATTATATTAAAAACAGGAAACAATCTGTAATACAGCATTTTGATCCCCAAATCTTAACTACATTAGTAGGTATAGCTGACAAAGAGGCTAATTTTGTGACTGTTTAATCTATTTTTTTCTTTGAAATATTTTGGTTAACATGTGAATTATAGTAGTAACTCAAAAGATTGACAATTTTTGTTCTCTTTAAGCTTATCTAATGTAGTTTAGAATTACTAGTTTATAAAGTGATTTCCCCAGTCTTTAAAAGCTGTCTTAGTTTATAGACTATAAGGCGAATATATGAACAAGGAAACTTTTAACTTTATAAAGCATTGTATTTTTTTGCTTTCTTCATTATTGTTTCATTAGTACTTGTAGAAATCCATCAAATATTGTCATGACAAATATTGTCATCTTAAAAGATCAAAATGAACTTGATTTCTGAGCCTTCTATCATTTCACTTAAAAGATTAGGTGGTTGTAGTACTACAGAACCATTAGGCTAAAGATGGCTTAGGGAACATTATGAACAACCTAGGTATAAGAAGAGTCAAAGTGTAAGCATCCCATGAACCTAAGCAAAAACTTCTTGTAAGGACACCGACTGCTCTCTGTGATGGAGTCATGGGCGCCGGTATGAAGTATAACATATATAATAATTTCTCAACTAATTGAGGACCATGTGTTTTCATTCAGCACTATGGAGAGACTTTAAGAAATCTAGAAGTCCCCAGGCTTTACTAGAAGGGAATTGAGATAGAAATGTAAGAAAATTTGTGTTATATATTCTGAAACTTTAGGCAACAGTAAGAAGAGAGCTCTTAAGGGAACATTGCATAAATGTTTCTTTTAAAGTAGAGGTTAGATAGTGTCTTTAAAAATTATTAGCATATATCTATTCAGATAGCATTTTTAAGTCTTAGATGGGAAACCACTGAATTTTTGTTAATCATGGAAAAAAACATATTATTACAGATCTTAAGAAGCATACTGCTGAAGAAAATCCTGACAAAAGCACTCTAGAAAAAGCTATTGGGTCACTAAAGGAAGTAATGACGTAAGTGCATTATTTCAATTTCTTATTGTTCCTTAGACTTAGAATGAAATTGATAGAACAATTAGAATCAAATGGAGAGAAAAATATCAACAAATGTTGTAACATATCTAAATTATTTTCCTAATAGTGGAGTTACACATTAAAATGATGAGAGAGAAGTATTGTAAGAATACATTGATTAATACATTTATTTCTTAAGGTATTAAACTGTTTGCACAGAGAGTAAAAATGGTTTACAAATTTGAAAATGTTATAAATTAAATAGACATTTTCTTTATATATCTCTAGTCATAGCTTGTTTTTGTCTTTATATTCATTACCCTAATGTAACTTGGGAATTTGACCATGATGAAATGAAAAGGTTTATAGTACTTTTTTCACTTTTACTTTTGACTTTTTGTTTCTTACTTTTTATTTTAAGGAATTAAATTGTTGAGATTGGTTGGGGATGTATTAAAAGTATAAACTCAATGAAATTGACTTGGGGAGCTTGATTGTTAAACTTGGAGACAAAGTTCTGATCAGAAATGATCAAGGTTGTATGTGATTTTTTTCCTAAGTTATACATGTTTCAGTTCTCAAACGCCTGAATTATTTTGAGATTAGTCCTTACTGTTGCTTATCAATAATTCATTTCCATTTATTGTTTTCCATTGTATGGTTATGCCACAATTTATCCGTTTATGTGTTGGTGGGCATTTTGATTGTTTCCAGTTTCTGGCTATTGCAAATAAAACTGCTATAAACGTTTGTGAATAAATCTTTGTATGGACACATACTTTCATTTTTCTTAATAAATACCTAGGAGTAGGAATGGCTAGGGCATGTAACTTTTTAAAAAATTGCCCAGCTGTTTCCAAAGTGGTTATACAGTTTTGCATTCCCACCAACAGTGTATGTTGAGTACCAGTGGCTCCAGGTCCTTGCCAACTCAGTATGGTTAGTCATTTTAATTTGTGAAATTCTAATAGATGTATAGTAATATAACTCATTATAGTTTTGACTTGCATTTTCCCTAATGACAAATGATGTTTAGCATTTTTTCAGGTGCTTATTTGCCATCATCCATCTTTTCTTTGGTGATGTGTATGTTTGAATCTTTGTCCACTTTTTTTTTTTTTAAATTTGGGTTTTCTTGTTTTGAGTTGAGGGTTCTTTATGTATTCTAGTTAAAAGGCTTGTGTCAGATTTGTGAGTATTTTCTCGTAGTTTATGGCTTTTTTTTTTTAAACAGTTTCTTTCAAAAACAGGGATTCTAGATTTTTATGAAATCCAATTTACCAGTTTTTTTATGGGTGGTACTTTTATAATTTTATCTAAGAAATCTTGATCTTGATCTAACCCAGGTTCACAAAGATAATGTGTTTTCTTCAAGAAGCTTTGTACTTTTAATCATCAGGTAAAAATCATTTAGGTCTAATACTCATTTTGAGTTAGTTTTTGTATAAGGCAAGGTATGGATCAATGTTCTTATTGTTGAAAAGACCAACTTTTCTCCACTGAATTGCTTTTGCACCCTTGTTGAAAATCAGCTAAATGCAAATGTGAAGGTTTTTTTTTGGATTCTCACTTCTTTATCATGGCTCTGTATGTCAATGATTGCGTTAGTACCACAGTCTAGATTACTGTGCTTTGTATATTAACTTTTAGAATTGGGAAGTGTGAGTCTTCCGACTTTGTTCTTCCTTTTCAAGATTGTTTTGACTATTTTGGGTCTCTTGAATTTGCATTTTGCTTTTAGAATCAGCTTGTCAATTTCCTGTGGTGGGAAAGAACATTGAGGAATTACATAGGGATTTTGTTGAATCTGTATTTCAGTTTGGGGAATATTGTTATCTTAACAATAATAACTTTTCAGATTCATGAACATTTATTTCCATATATGTAGTACTTCTTTAATTTCTCTCAACTATGTTTTGTAGTTTTCATAATGTAAATTTTATTCTTCTTTTGTTAAACTGTTTACGAAGTATTGTATTCTTTTGATGCTATAGTAAGTGGAAGTTCTTTCTTAATTTCATTTTTGGATCATTCACTGCTAGTGTGTAGAAAGACAATAGAATTTTATACGTTGACCTTGTCTTGTTCCCTGCAACCTAGCTGAACCTGTTTTAGTTCAAATAATTTTTTTAGAGGATACCTTAGGATTTTCTGTAAACAAAATTATGTCATCTGCAAGTAAAGATAGTTTTAATTCTTTTCCAATTTGGATGTCTTTTATTTCATTTTCTTGCCTAATTGCCTTGCTAGAAGCTTCAGTACAATGTTGGAAGTGGTCAGAGCTAACATTAGTCCTTGTCTTGTTATTAATTTTAGGTGAAAAGTATTCAGTCTTTGACTACTAAGTATGATGATAGCTGTTGGATTTTTTGTAGATTTCCTTTATTAAATTAAGGAAGTCCTTATTTATTCCTAGTTTGTTGAGTGTTTTTATCATGAAAGGGTGTTGGATTTTGTCAGATGCTTTTTCTGTGTTTTGAGGTGGTCATGTGGTTTTTGTCCTTTATTCTATTGGGATGGTGTCTTATGTTAATTGATTTTTTGATGTTAACTTTGTATTTCTGGGATAAAATCTCACTTGGGCATGGTGTAAACCTTTTTATATGTTGCTAGACTTCTTTTGCTATTATTTTGTTGAGGATTTTGGTGTCTATTCATAAAGGATATTGGTCTATAGTTTTCTTGTAATGTCTTTGTCTGGCTTTGGTATCAGGCTAATACTGGTTTTATAGAAGAACTTGGTGTTTCCTCTTTTTGTATATTTTTGCAAGAACTTGTGATGAATTTGACGTCATTTTGGGCTGGGCTTTTTATTGTAAGAAGTTTTTTAATTACTAATTGAATTTGTTGTTATAAATCTGTTCGGATTTTCTATTCTCGAGTCGTTTTTCTGCAATGTCTTTCTAGAAATTTATTCATTATATCTTCACTATCTAATTTGTTGGCATATAGTTAGTTGTTCATAGTATTTTCTTATAATCCTTTTTATTTCTGTAAGGTCAGTAGTGATGTCCCATATTTTATTCCTGATTTTAGTAATTTGAATCTTTTCCCTTTCTTCATGGTCATTGTAGCTAAAGTTTTGTCAATTTTATGGATCTTTCAAAGAACCAACTTTTAGTTTTGTCAATTTTTCTCTATTTTCATATTCTCTATTCCATTAATTTCCACTCTGACATTTACGATTTCACTTTTTCTGCTTGCTTTAGATTTATTTTGCTCTCTTTTTTTCCCATTTTCTTAAAGTAGTTAGTTAGGTTATTGATTTGAGACCTTTTTATTATTATTATTATACCCATCTATAGCTATAAATTTCCCTTTAAGCACTGCTTTAGTTGTATCCATAAGTTTTGGTACTCTGTTATTGTTTTTATTTATCTCAAAGTATTTTCTAATTTCCCTTGTGATTTCTTCTTGACCATTGATCATTTAGAAGTGTATTGTTTAATTCCCACATGTTTGTTAATTTCCAAATTTCCTTTTGTTGTTAATTTCTAATTTCATTTCATTGTTGTCAGAGATATACTTTCAGTCATTTCAATCTTTTTGAGGCTTATTTATGGCCTAATCTGGGGACTGTTCCATATACAGTTGAAAAGAATGTATATTTTGCTATTGTTGGGTGGTGTACTTCCATCACTTTACTTTCAGCCTATTTATGTCTTTGAAATATGTCTCTTATAGACAGTATAAATTTGGCCAGCTTGCCTTGTTTGTTTCCGGTCTCACAGGTATTGACTTTCAGTGTCTTGAGAACCCTTGCTTCTTTATATTTTGATAGCTTTTTAGTTGTTTCAGGCTGAAGGGTAGGTCCTTTGCTACTTATTTCATCTTGTCTGGAAGCTGTAGTCTTAGTTTTTGTCTAAATGAAATGAAACTTCATTTCATACTTAAAACTATTAACCTGAAGATTGTACAGGTTTAATGTATTTTAGAAGAGTATAGAGAGTATAGTAAAAAAATACATATAGTAAGGAGTATAGTAAAACATACTTTTCTTAAGGGTCTATGGAATTTTTTTTAATGTAGTGGAATACTTTTAGGGAATATTTTAACTAACTGATTCAGTTATCAGAAGATAGAGACTCATTGGAAGGACTTTTTTCTGACATGAAATGTATTAATTTGTATGTAGTTTTCATATTCTGTTGGTTTAAAAGTTTTAAAATAACCTCAATTAATTTTTCAGGCATATTAATGAGGATAAGAGAAAAACTGAAGCGCAAAAGCAAATTTTTGATGTTGTTTATGAAGTAGATGGATGCCCAGTAAGTATTTGTTTTTGATGATTGCTGATTTACTTTCTCTTTCTTGTTATTTAGATTCTACGGTTAACAGAATCTTGATACCACTTTCTTTTAAATGATATATAGTTTTAAAAAAGTTACTTGCTCCCAAGTGATCTCTTCTATTAAAATTTTCAATCTATACAGGCTAATCTTTTATCTTCTCACCGAAGCTTAATCCAACGAGTTGAAACAATTTCTCTAGGTGAGCACCCCTGTGACAGAGGAGAACAAGTAACTCTCTTTCTCTTCAATGACTGCCTAGAGGTAAAGTTGTACTTAATATAATAACATTGATGGTTTGTGTGTTGGATGTTTACAACCAAGCTATGACTGAAATATTACATATAAATTAAAAGTAAAGTGAACTTAAATAATCACACTTTTTTGATGAAATTAATTGTTGGTTTAATACTATTAATAGAATGCTTTTAGAAAAAGGCCTAATATTAAGAAGTATGATACATTTCCATGACTTCAAATTTAAGTCAGAATTAAAATTTAGTTTATTTCTATGCAAATAAATGCTTATAGGTCAAGAATGTTAGGAACTTCTTGTTTCTATGTATATTTGTAAAAGATTTACAAAATAATTATGAGTTAATTTTGAAATTTAAGTAGATTTTTCTAGCAAAGAAGAAGTTAGTATTTTGTTGAAGAGAGGGATAACTTGATTATTTAATAGTATGTATTATGAGCCCCTTAAGTTAGCAGATTTTAGAGTGAGTGAATGGTCAGTGTATTAGGTGGCTTGCAGTGATTCTAGTTCTAAATTTCTCATCTAAGCTAAATTTTTATCCCCCATATTACCCCTGCAGGCAAGTTGAACTATGTTTCTGTGCTTTTTCAAGTCTTTTTCGTTCATTCTGTTAATAGTATATTGTTAAACAACTAAACAGCCTAATGGGGCTATAAATGAGTGTATTTTCTTTAATCTCAGAAGATAAAACTGTTCATTTTGATAAAATGGATATTAACCAGAAGACTAATTTGACATTTCTGTTATTGGGTAACTTTCTGTTGCTTTCAGTAAAGTTATTTGATGGATTTTTTTTTAAGCCTATACCTCTTTTTTCCTTTTCTACTTCATTTCTTTTCTAATACTGCCCTCTTGTATCATGTGTATTTTTATAAAATACAAGGGAATTTTAGAGAGTAAGTCATGCATAGTCACCAAAAATTCAGTTGTGTTAAATGCAGTTTTGTTGTGAGGTTAGTGAAAAATGCTAGTTTCATTTATTCAGTGATGTCACAAACACAAAAATAAAGACTGAAAATACTATACACAATTGATCATACCCTGAAATGAGAAAATTATAAAAAAATCATGAGACAGGTAATTCTGAGCTTCTTGTTTATCCCATAATTAGAACTGTAGGCTGCTCTGCTTTTGAGAACAGGGGCTGGGGTGGAGTCAACTGTCAATCACATTTTACCTCAATTTACATTCTCATGGGGTTTTACTGTTCATAGTTGCTCAGTACTTGTATTTATTAGCTTCTGTTAAAGCTTTTTAGGTTTTTCCTGTTGAATTCCTAGGTCACCTGGCCCCATTCAATAGATTAGGTTTTCTGTACTTCCCTGCTAATCCATTCTGGTTTTTATCCCCTTAGTCCTGAGAGAGTTGTGGCTAACTTTAAAATTTTGATATTACACCTCTTCATATTCTGTGAAGTCTTCTATAACTGGCTCATGGACTCACCTTCCACTTTAATTCCTGCCATTGGTCATCCCTGTAGCTTCCAAGTCCATTGTGTGATAACCTGGCCTCTCATTTCTTTTAGCAATGATTTTTTGTTCTACTCTCTTAGCCTCCCTGTCTCAGAATCACAGTAACTGAAACAGCTCTATTTCTAACATTAAATTTGGAGTTCAATATTTACAATCCCTAACTCTTATTCCTTAGCTTGTTTGTTTTAGAAAGAAAACAAACCTCTTAGCATATTAGGAAAGAGGAGTATGGTAAAAGAAACATTTAAATTGGACAAAATCTATATTGGCTTCTCTTAAATATGACAGGTGATGTGTTACTGAAGTTAAACTAATACAGTATTTAAGAATATATTTCCCTTTTTATGTTTTATCTGTTTTGAATTTTTTACCTTGTATTAATAGTAACATTTGTATTGTTAATACTTGTCAGTTTTTTCTTTTTAAAAATGAGCCTTAAATTATTTATTTTGCCTAACCAAATTAATTTAAAAGTATATTCAAATATTGCAGTGGAAATAATTATTTGAAGAATCTATCACTTATTTTTACTATATTAATGCAAATAAACTTTTAATATTTGATATGTAACAGATCTGTCATATTTCTGCCTCAATGTGAATATGACACTAATTGCCTTTTGATTTTTTCTAACTAACCAACACAAGGTAATATACTTTTTAGCCATACTTTGTCATATTTATGATGGTGACCAGTCAATCTCAATTCATTGAGTAACTTAATCTAACTCATTTTGTGTGCATGTCTTTCAGTTGATGATTATAACCTCAAAAGAAATATTCTTTCAAAAGGGCAAATTAACATAGTAGACTTTCATGGAAATGAAAACAATAAATTTAGAAAGCTTATAAAATGTGCGGAACTCAAGTACATCATGAATCACATAATGTACTTGATTTTGCTCCTGGCTATTTGAGTGATATTTTACCTATCTCTTGCTTTTGCATGAATCCCCAGCTTAGGTAAAGTTATTTCTTAACACAGCACCTTGAGTTTAAAATTTGTATCATTTGTTTAATGTGTTGTTTAATTTTCCTCTTTCTCAGTAGTATGAAAATATGAGAGGCAGAACCATTTCTGTGTTATTCACTCCTTTATTCTCAGAATCTGAGATAATTGTGAATTCTGCTCTTAAACTGATATCAATTATCTTTTGAACCCAAGACAGAGATTCCAGGGCAACAACTATTCCCCATTTCTGAACTCAAGAAGATTCCTTGGGTTTTTTATCCTATTCTCACAATGCTTCTAAGTTCTTTCACTCCTCTGGGATCTTTTGCAAAGATCTGGTGCCTTGGCCTGTGTTCCTGACTGTTGAGCTCTTCTTACATAAACATGAACATTTCTGCTGCACAATTACATGTATGCATTTGCCATGTAGTAACTGCTTATCACATATTCTGGAATAGGAGACTAATAGATGAGCTGCATACAGATTTATATGATTAGTGCCATTTTATTTTTAACTGTTTGGTCTTTGTTTTTATTCATGTGACTTATAATGACGTTTTTTTCCCCCTATAATCAGATAGCAAGAAAACGACATAAAGTTATTGGCACTTTTAGGAGTCCTCCTGGCCATACTCGACCTCCAGCTTCTCTTAAGCATATTCATCTCATGCCTCTCTCTCAAATTAAGAAGGTGCTGGATATAAGAGAGACGGAAGGTATGCTCATTGGGTAAACTTGGTTGAATAAAAACAGTTTGTATTCATTGTAGGTTTGAATCACTTCCTTATATTTTACTTTCAACTGGTAAATTATCTTTATATATAGTTCTTATACTTCTGTCCCACCTATTTCTAGGAACTGGCTTGATTTTTGATTTTTTTCAAATGCAAGTGCTATCTCAGTCTGTGGACTATCTTCATCCCTTAAATTGTGACATGTCTAAATAATGCCCTAACCTAGCCTATTCCCACACCAAAACTTTTTATTTCTTCAGAATCCAAAAGAAATCACTAGTCTATTACCTGTGTTCCACGTCTTATACCTTCCGTGTTGCCAATGACTGTATTATTAAGGATACATTTAGGATATAGCCAGGAATAGACGTGCATGAATAAATGCACCCAAAGTAACTATAGTAGACTTGACATGGAGTTAAATGTGTATTAAGGAGAACTTGTACTCTCAACTTTGGTAGTTTTAGGGAGGGTTGTCTGAAGGCCTGAAATTGCCAAAAGTTTGTACCTACCCAAAACAGTATCATCTATTGAACTGGCACCTAGTGATGTGTCTGCATGGCCGTATTTTGGATGTTGGGCATATATTTTTACAGTGTAGGCTGGTTGCGTTACTGATCCCATCCTCTAATGATGGAAGGCTTTGAGTTAATAGAAACAATTAAAGAAAACATGAGCATAAACTTATATTGATATCTTTACTTGGTTGTCAAAGTCTGGATTTATTAAGGGTTATGCAGTGCATTTATTTTAAATCATTTTCATATTTTTGGATTATAATAATGGAAGATTTCATTGTTTAAAATAGGTTCTGTTTTAACATCTTGGTCACAAAACACTTTGCAATAATTTTCATGCTTGGACATTTTATTTCTTTGAACTTAATTTAAGTAGGTTGAGTTCTAATGCCATTTTATTTTAAAACTCAAATTCTAGAATTCTAAGAAATATAAACTCATTTTTTAAAAACCATCATAGAAAATAATAAATGTCATGGAAAATGCTGTTTACTTAATGTCAAATTATTGTTGGTTCCTATATGGTGCTTATTATTATAAGTCTTTCTAATGTTTCAGTGTAATAACTGTGATGCTCTTTTGTCCAATTAAAAATAGAAGGGACGGGAAGGGTGGAAAAGAGACAATTTCATTGGAATTTTGTTGGTCTGAGGGAATTAAACTTGCATAAATCTATTATTTTCTAAGGAGTAACACTTAATGTTTATGATTCTGGAACTAGATTGCCATAATGCTTTTGCCTTGCTTGTGAGGCCACCAACAGAGCAGGCAAATGTGCTGCTCAGTTTCCAGATGACATCAGAGGAACTTCCAAAAGAAAACTGGCTAAAGATGCTATGTCGACATGTAGCCAACACCATTTGTAAAGCGGATGCTGTAAGTTCTCAATCCACAATTATAATGAAAAGTTAAACTCCATGGTAATGCATTTAGGCTGAACCTATGCATTTCTAATAACTTGTTAATTATGAATATAGGAGAATTTTTCTTTTTTGTGTATTGAGGAAAGCTGGTTTAAAAGTTCTTTTGGAAAAGAATTTTTAAAACTATAGACACATGAAACATTTTTTTGAGTTTCTAGTTTATACGTAGGCCCCGCAAAGCCTTATAGCTCCTATGGCTGTGATTTAGTGGGACTTTTGGGACTTGTTATAATGTACCCTGTGATTTTCATTATGCTGTTTGACCTGGTTGTTTGTAAAATCGAGGATATTGTGTTCTGTGGTTCTTTTATCTAACTGAAAGCAATAGGCGAGTTATAGCAAGTTGTTTTTCCTATCAGGCAAGCAGCCAATTCAGTTTTCTTGGTCCAACCTCTTAAAATCAAATACTATTATGAATGTATAATTATCTTTATCATATACAGATTAAAATGAAGATATGTGAGAAATCAAATTATCAAAGTTAAATGATTCACCAGAAATTAGGGAGCCTAATACTTGCATGAAATATAGGTCCTTTAAATGCTAATTTGATTTCTTCATCACATATGGGGGAGATGTGTGTTAGACACCTTCATCTTTGCCCAAGTGACGTAGAGGAGAATGTATTAATAGACAGCCCTTTTCAATACAGTACTACTGTTACTGAGATTCCTGTGACAATGAAATGTTTATTTTATACTTAAGTCTTCCCTTGAAAGACATTGAGGTATAATTATTGTGGTTTATAAAGTAGATAATACTTGATTAAAACCCCCTACCTAAGTGTTTAGGACAATTAACAGACTTTTTGATTTGTTTTTTAAAATTTCTGTGGGCCCAAAATATGGTGTTATATAAATAAAGGGTTGTTCCACAAAAAGGGTCATGGAGGGAATATGGTGATAGTCATAAAATAGAATGCTAGCTAGAAAAATGATGGAAACATTTTTGTTATAAAGCTTACAAAATTGCTCATTATAAGGAAGAATTTTTTTTCATAGTTCTAGATATCCATGTATAAAATAGTGATTGCGTATTTTGGTATAGCGATTGCCTATTTTAGAAATTGGTCCTACATTTATCATGATGTCAGACTAGGTGGCTTATGCAGTCCTTGCCACACATTTATAACCATAATACTAAATCATAAACAGTTAATGGAAAAATTTCCTTAAAATACAATGTATTGAATTACTTACTTAGCTACAAGGTGGCTAATAATCCAAGAACTCAAATACAAATAACTAACGAAAAAATTTCATGAAGTAAAATTAGCCACAAGATGGCAGCAAACATTTAACTATGTCCTGATTTACACTTAAACCACAAAATTCTTTCAAGTGTGAAATTTTGTTACTAAAAAATATGTTTGTAAATTCACATATTCAATGACTCCCGTTGAGTTCTTTCCTGAATTTAAAATATTGCACACAGTAAATTTTTTAAAAAGCCCTGAGTCAGTGTCTTATCATTTGAGAAAATTTGCCATATAGAAGAGGTCTTTCTAAATATATATATATACACACACACACACACACACAAAAGGTAAGAAGATATAAAAATTTCTAATTCTTTGATTCAGTAGTTTTTGTCCTGTTGTATATATTTTTTGGTGCCCTAAATAATTGGAGCTTAAATAATTAAGCATAAAATAAGTATAACTGTTTTATTCTACACAATTTCATTTGTCATGCCCATTTGTATATGACTTAAGAATTTAAATTTTCAGTCTGAAAGAAAACTTAATCTGATACTATTTTATATGTGAAACTAAGGCCAAGAGCACAAAGCTAACATTTTGAACCCAGATATCTTTATTCTTGGTTAAACCTTGATAGTTTTTCTCCCCGTGGACATTATGTCCCATATTCTCTTATTTCAGAATTTAAAGATTAAAGTTTTAATCAGTTGAAAAATTTTCTCCCAGAATACTTAAGTATGTACTTTTGGTCTCTTGCCAACATTTAACCTTTAATTGTGTGGTCTATACTCTTAAGGCTCGTAAATCACCTGAGGTCAGATGGTAGCTTTGCTGAAGCTACAGATTTCTAAAGTCTAACATCAAAAGTATAATTTTATTAACAATTGAATTTCAGCAATGTTATCACTCCCCATCCCCCATTTTGAATAGTTTAGAAGTAACTTGATAATTAAATGTTCTGTGCTGCACTTCAGTACTTTTACCACTAAGTCTTTATACGTTTTTAAAAATCAAACTAATTTTACATCTTGATGAAATCATCACTGGCTACTTAATTCTTAGTTTTTAAACTTACAACTAGAATTTCTAACTACATGAAGAATAGACCAAAGATAGAACATAGACAAGAATTTGTGTTTCTGAGCCAATAATATTTATAATGGAGTCAATATGATTTCTGTTTAGAATTATAATTATTATGCTGGCTGTTGGCCATATGTGATTAAGTTGTTAATATAAATGTCTGTTATTGGTACCACTTTAATTTGGCTATATCAGAAGATCTGTTACAAACGTGGTTACAGAGTTTGACAAAATCACTGAGGCATGGGCTCGGAGGGGACACAGTGATGATATTTTTTCTTTCATATCTGTGAGTTTGAGGACTAGTGGGAGAGAACTTAGGGAAACAGTTCTGATAATTCACATGTAGTTGAGCTTATTGGCTTAAGATGTTGGGAGTGCTAGAAAATTTCCTGTGAATTAACACCCAGCAATAGGCCTCTAAAACTGTAGCTGAGGTACAGTTTCTCTTGAAATTAATATTATGTATCACAGTGGGAGAAATTGATTACTACTTTATAATCTTAAACTCAGCAGATCTGTCTTTAGAACTGTCTTAGGTATACATTGGGGCTGATTGAAGAACACTTTCCCAAGCTTCTAATTTAATGCTTGAGATATGTGGACTAAGGCATAAAATGTTTTTAGAATTGTGTTAGTATTATTAAAATGAGTTGATTATGTTACAAGATTCATTTTTATTTTAGAAATTTAGAGGAATAGATTAGAAAGCAGTAAGATTTTTCAGGGGAGAATGGGAACTGTTGAGAAAAAAGAGTAATAGAAAAAAGCCTAGGAGTACTGAAGATAAGTTTCCCTTACTTGGCACTTTTGTCTGTGATTTGCTTGAATTTACCTTCCACTATGCAGAGAGCTAAAGGAAGTTCATCTCTTTACATCTTAGCAACATCTATATTTTCTGTTCACTGATTCTGAACTCAGAGCCTTTTAGAAATGTAAAATACCTTATATCTATTTCCCCCACACCAAATCAGAAGCAATGTATTTGTTCGTAGAGAGAAAAGATGAAGCCATCTGCTTCCTTTTTAGTTCATAGGTGGTTAATAGTTAAGACAGCAATAAGACGGAGAATCTGTTTCCTTTATTAGCAATTGCTTTAAATTTCAGGGGCCTTCATTATAAAAAGAGCATTTTATCAAAATTAAACATACTTGATATTTTGCTTCTCTAAGTATACATTAATATGTCTTGCATCTAAATATTTTATTCAAGGAGTAAAGTTACCGATATTTAGTTTTATATTCATGCTGTGATCTTTATTCTGTAATTTAGATTGAAAAATATTTGCACATAAGAAAAAAATAGATAAAAGTACACTGCAGTAAAATATATGCACCTGTCCCACTAGTCTTTTCAGCAGTGCAACTTTTAGTACTTTTATGGTTATCTTTCCAGAAGTACAAGTACGCATAACCGTGAGCATTTCTTGTTAGATTTATTCCTCAGTAATTTTCTGTTTGTAATATTATTATAAATGATACACTTTAGCTGTTTAAGTTATTTTATATGTAGCTGAATTTTTGATGTATATATATATTAATTTCATAACGGATCATTTTTTATTAAAGTAATTCTCTTACTGTTTTCAATTGTTTCCCACGTAATTCTATTGGATTTTTCAATTTCAGTTTTTAAAAAATGTCATAAGTTGACCAATTCAGAGTAAGCATTGGGAGTTTAGTTAAGTATCCAAATAAAATATAAATACCTACATATCAATAGTTTTCTTCTTGTCTGCAGTAACCAAGTAAAAATTGTTATAAATGAAGACCCCCATTTCCAAAAAAATTTGGTACAAATTTAATTTTAGTATAAATCTAGGAATAGCCTTATAAGGAACAAATGAAACCTATTTTAAGAAAACTACAATACTGTCTGGAGAGATCTGTGATGTTCTTGAATGAGAATGTTAACTGGCCATAAAGACGTCAATTCATTGAAGTCCTTAGAAAATCCTATAGGGATTTTCTGGAATTCGACAGAATGATTCCAAAGATGATCTTTTTTTAAATTAACATTTATTGGGGTGACTGGTTAGTAAAATTACATAGGTTTCAAGTGTACAATTCTGTAATACGTCATCTATATATCACATTGTGTATTTACCACCCAGAGTCAGTTCTCCTTCAATCACTATATATTTGACCCCCTTTACAAAGACGATTTTTAAAGAAAAAGCAATATAAGAAAATTTGATTACAGTAGCTTTGTAGTGAATTTTGAAACCAAGAAGTTTGAGACTGCCAACTTTGTTGTTTTTCAAGATTATTTTTGCTATTTAGGATCCCTTGACAATCCATACAAATTTTGGAATGAATTTTTCTTTTTCTGAGGGAAAAAAAAATTGGGAATTTGGTAGGGATTTCATTGAATATGTAGATTGCTTTGGGTCGTATTAACTTCTTAACAATATTAAATCTTCCAGTTCATAAACACAGGATGTATTATTTCCATTCAATTGTGTATTCTTTAATTTCAGCAACATAACATTTTGTAGTTTACAGTGTGTAAGTCTTTCACCCCCTTGGTTAAGTTTATTCCTAAGTATTATTTTATCATTTTTCATGCTATTATAATAGTTTCTTTCCTAACAGCAAGAAAGTGGAAACACTTTAAGTGTTCAAAATAGTAGAATGATAAAATTAATTCCTGTATAATCAGAAGACGTTTCTATAAGCTGTTCATTAAGAGTAATTCCTTTGAGTATTAATGACATGAAAAAATGCCCATAGCATACCACTAATTGAAAAACATAACATATAGAATTGAATAGTATAACTCCAATTTTGTTAAAATAAAATGTTTTTTGCATATAAGAAAATATCTGTTAGGAATATACCAAAATGTAAATAGCAAGTAGTAGAGTTTATGGGTGGTTTTATCTAAAAATTTTCTTCTAAATTTCTTACAATGGTATGCTTTAAAAATATTATATTAATTTTAAAAGATACTGATGGCTATAAATATTGTTACCTGATTAGAATTAGATAAACAACTATTGTCATTTAGTAAATGGATCAAGTGGAAAAGAGAGGGTCTGGAGCAGACGCATCAAAAATCTTGAGTAACTTCATTTATATATACTCCCTTGTGTATACAAGTGCATAAAGGCTTGATTTTTAGCAACACTTGTGGTTTTTTTTTTAAGTGTATTTTAAAATAATAAAAACGTTTATTTTTTCAACAGGAAAATCTTATTTACATTGCTGATCCAGAATCCTTTGAAGTAAATACAAAAGATATGGACAGTACATTGAGTAGAGCATCTAGAGCAATAAAAAAGACTTCAAAAAAAGTGAGTCTTAGTGAAGTTATTATTTAACATATCTCCAAAAAGTATTTTTCAGGGTATATAAAAATAATACTGCCATAAACACCAGTGTAAAGATAGTTTGTAACACAACTTTGATGATTCAAATGAACTTCACTTTTTTAACACGTTGCGTACGGATCACGAGAATCTTCATGAGGGATTTAAACCCCGCCGTATGCAACGTTTTAATAAATTGAGGTTCAAATGGCTATGGATTAAAGATGTCATAACTAAATTTTAGTGGAATTAGACAAAACCCTGGGTTTTATATCAATTAGTCTATGGTAACATTGGTTTCATTATAAGTCACAGAACCTATTGATATTAAGTGAGGACTTATTATACTACATTTTCTCACTGCTTTATCCAAAGCAATTCCAATTTTGCCATACACTATTTGTACAAAAACTTTTGATGTGCATTTGGCTTTGTTTATGAATAATTGTTTTTATCAGTTGTGTTAAGTTTATGTAGATTTACTTAATTGTAACTCTTTTTCAATCTAGGTTACAAGAGCATTTTCTTTCTCCAAAACTCCAAAAAGAGCTCTACGAAGGGCTCTTATGACATCCCAAAGTTCAGGGGAGGGAAGAAGTCCTTCCAGCAATGACAAGCATGTAATGAGTCGTCTGTCTAGCACATCATCATTAGCAGTAAGTGACTTTGATTTAAGGGGCTAAATGACTTACTCATATCTATGGAGTTGGTATGGAATTTAACTTTTAAAGATGGAAAAATCTTAATCCCGCAAATTAAAAAAACATCTCTAAATTTATAACTTTATTTATTGGGTAAGTTACCTAAAGGTAACTGAGAAAACCTCACTTCATGAACTAGAGATAGACGTACTTAATATGTATTTGATATGAAATTTTATTGGGATTGAGATACATTCTAAAATCTGTAAGAAAAGAAACATGTTTCAATCTGGCCTATCACTTTATTAACATAAATAGTGACAGTTCATTTATACAGATGGTTTCTAGTAATATAACAGAAACTGAGTTTTATTCCTTTTACTATTTCTATGATAAGTAGAATATAATATCTGAAGTTGAACTGCAAAGGATGATGTGGGTTCTACATTTATATGTATATTTTTAAATGTTTTCTGAACAATTCATATTACCAATGGTGTCAGAATATTAGACATTTAATTAATATTAAGGACATTTCTAACATTTATTACTGTCACTAAGTATACAAGTGCTGTATCTGTTCTTTGTAAAATTATTCTTAACCTACGCTAAGGCTAAGAAAAGCAAGTGAACTCTCATTTAGTTGTTTGTCTGTCATCAAGTTTCTTATTCTCTTATCCCCAGTTTGGCACATGAGAGAAGAGATGAATAGTACTTGCCCTACACTGTTATTGTAAGGACTAAATACACACACACACACACACACACACACACACACACAATGTATTGTGATTATATAGTGCGAGGCAGTTTGAGTAGTGGTTAAGAGCATGAACTCTGAAATTCACATGTTCAAATCCTTGCTCTTCTGCTTACTAGCTGTATGACTTTGGGCAAGTTGTTGAAGAACTCTGTTTCACCTTCTGTAAAATGAATCCGAGGTAATAGTTGCAAGGGTTAAATATGTTAATTCATGCATTGTGCTTTGAACAGTCCCCTAGCATGTAGTGAGTGCTTTAGTGTTTTATAAGTGGTTACCTTTTAGTATATAAAATTTAGGCAGATGTGGCACATCATGCTCAATAACTATTTTTGTTAAGGTAGTTAAGTCTTTAGTTAACACACCAAAGAGTTACAGCTAAATCTATGAGTATGTTTATACAGATACTTGATCAAGGTTAACTTTCAATGAGAGAGAAGTTGTATTTAGCTGAAAATATAAATATATGCAAAGAAATTTGGTCAATGAAAAAATGTATTCAAACTGACAAAACACAGTAAACATTTCTTTATTAAAATCAGATTATACGCTTTCTGAAGGCCGAAGTACTATCCCTTGTTTATTTTCTGCATCTGTAGTAACTAGTATAAACATTACTGGTTTTCAAATGAAGGTACTCGTATTTTATAGAAATAGTTTAGAAAATTAATTTATATTATTTATGGTTTTGTCACTTTTATGTAGACAATATAAATAAGAAGAACCTAAAATATCTTTCAGACATTCATGTCCTCTTCTCCATTGCTTATTTCTGTTCTAACAGATTGTCCATTCTGTTTCCACAAGCAATTTAATGGGATTTACTAAGCATGTTTATGTTCAGCGTTCAGACTCTACTGGTGGGCGCTCTCAAAACGCCTGGTTTCGATCTATACGTCATTCTATTTTTTCAGAGATGCTAGAAAGAAATACTTATTTTTCAAATTTCAAAAAAAGTTCTATCCAAGTCATCTTTGACATTTGTGAAGAATTAGGAGATATGCCAACCAGTAATGGAAACCAGCCTCATGAAGTTTAATGTGAGCTTATTAAATATTTGAAATTTGTATTTATGAAAAAAGAAAGTATTCTTTCTCCACAGAATTACTTTTTAGGTGGGTGGGGACTTTTGAAGTCACAATTTCATAACTGCTTTGAATTTATAACAATTTAGGATTAATAGAGTTTCTTTGCGTATTGGCACATAAAAATATTTTTGCAACGTAATGTTGAAATCCAGGAAAAAGTCAATACTGTTAGACATTTTCTTATTTATGAAAGTGGTAATTTTAAAGAATAATAGTTGTCATGCAAAGTGGATTCATATTTCAAATCTGATTCTTAATTTTAGATTTATGGCAGTTTAATAAAATTTATGCTTTTAATATAGCAAATCAAAAATTTCACTTGAGGAAATGTAAGCTTTTTTTAATATCTATTTAAATCATCCTTTGGTTATTGCTTGAGTGGTAATAGTTTACCAACACAGCTCTTTAAACACTATGTATTGCTACCTTGTAGATGAGAACTTATAGCCCAGCTACCTTTTGGCTTTAAGTTTAGTTACACATAGCCATTCATGTATGTTAAAATAAAACAGTAGCTTTTTTTATAATTCATTTTGATTTATACCCACTCTTGGGCTTTTGATATTGTTGTGCATTGCTTCTTCATTGTTGATAAAAATTCTGATAATGTTTAACTTTGATCTCTAAAACGATAAGTCTAGACAGTTTACTAATTTAGTAATCTCCATTATCAGATGTACTGCCATTTTGCTCAATTTTGATATGGAGGAAAATTATACACACATACATATAAACACATACATACATACATTAGGTTGTATACCTAATACAAAATCTCCTTAAAGTGTATGGCTTTAACTTTAGAAAATTATTCCCATGAAGTATATTCTCCTCTTAATTCTGCCTTATGATTAAGTTAAGAAGAAACCATTAGGGTTTGTCTTTTTACTTCAAAATTTGTTTACTATTTTATAACTTTTTAATAACCTGAAACACTGAATCATTAATATCTCACAGAAGTACCACTATGAACAGTGAGCCCATATGTGTTCCAATGAGTTGATATATAGTTAACTAGTCTATTAATTTGTTTTGTTTTCAGAATGATGAAATAGTTTTGTTTTTTCCTGCCCTTAACTTTAAGTTATTTATTTAAAGAGTTTAGGATTTTCACATGTCTTTTAATTACTTGTTATGGTAATTTGTAAACCATAAAACTGATATGTATGACGCTAAACTATATGTTACAGTTTTTTAAAAGAAAAATTTTAAATATGAAATATTTGTCTTGTCTTTACAGGGTATTCCATCTCCCTCCCTTGTCAGCCTTCCTTCCTTCTTCGAAAGGAGAAGCCATACCTTAAGTAGATCTACAACTCATTTGATATGAAACTTAAAAAAAAAAAATAGTCTTATTTTATAGAAACTTAAGAACACCTCATAGTCAAATACGAAACTGACTTTTAAATGGTACTTGTCCTTAGCACTTGGTGAAAGCTGGAAAGAAGATAGGTAACACTAAACTATTTGATTTCTTTTCTTGAAAGAGTAAACTTAACCTCTAACATTTTTCAAGTTAATTCATGTAAAATATTGTATTGATTTTGATGTAATTTTTCTCTCTGCTTGAATCCTTCATTTGAAGACCATAACTTAAATTATTCCTGATATTGGTAGCTTTGCAACACGATACAGTAAATAAATTTTATTGGTGGATGCCAAATACTGCTGTGAATATTTTTGTATAGTGTCCATGAATGAATTTTGGAAATACATATTTGTGTATCTCAATTTGTGCAGAAATTAAGTGATATCACAATACTTAACTATATAAAAATCTGCATAGATTTCTGATTAAAGAGTGGGGTCTTGTTTCACATGTGCTGTTTGAAGTAATTACTTAACTGCTTCTTTTGCAGCTTATTTTATTCTCAAGTATTTTCAAGATCTAGTGTGTGGATTTAAAAAGATTTGCCCTTATTAAAAAGAATAATGGTTAAAGGAGATAGTTTCAGAATTGAGATAAGGACAGACAGATTAAAAAGATGTATATTTTGCACAAACGTGATATTGGTTTATACTTATAGCTGCTTCAGAGACATATACTTATGGTGATTTTTGCCACTAACACATCTTAATTTAGTTTGATAGTGTGTGGAATTTTATTTTGAAGGATAACCATGGGGAAATATGATAAAGATTGTGCCTTTATGAAATAACTCTAGAGTTGGCATCAGTTTTGCTAATCTGCTGTAAAATACATAGATATGTGTATGGTCAACTTTTTATTGTGGTACCATAATTAAATGTAAAATTGAAATACATTTATTTGTTGTTGTAAAATATTTTCCAATTCCTGGTGTTATCTTTCACAGTAGTTGTTTAAAATTTGTTTTATAGTCAGTAATGCAAAATAATCAAATTCCTATGGATATATGCATTTTTATTTCCTACCTGTTTAGGGAGTACTGCAAACATTTCATTGTCATTTAACAATTTTCTGTTATCTGCTTTAATAGTTTAACTGACTATATAGATTTTTTTCTATACCATGTATGTATCTCTTTTAAATAGTAAATGACCCTTTACTGCTATATTTTAAAAGCAGTTGTCTTAGTAAGAACTTTGTAAATAAATACTTAAAACCTGAGTATATTTTGTTTCATGTTTTAAACAATTCCTTTAGACAAATTTTTATAGGCCAGTATGAATGCCTGCATTAGTCTCTGCATTGTTGTGTATTTGCATATTTATTTGCTTATTCCTTCCTCTTGATATTTTTGAGCATTATGTATACTGGGCTTATGTATAGGGTAGGATTTTAATCTGGAATCTACTTTGCAGAGAGTGGGGGTAGTGGATCCTATGATAGTTATAAAATTTTGTTTATGTGTAGGTATGTGTTTTTTTTTTATTTCAGGTGTACCAAACAATGCAAAGTAGACATTTCACCCCTCACAAAGTGATAACCCTCTGCCCCCAATCTGTTGCCCCTCTGACATCGTATGTAGCTGTTACAATTCCATTGACTCTATTCTCTATATTGTACTCCATGTCCCGTGACTATATGTATATTAAATTATAGTTAACACACAATATTATTCAGCTTCAGCTTCAGGTGTATAATGCAGTGGTCAGGCATCTACACCGTCCATGAAGTGGTCTCCCTAATAAGACATGTGCCCATCTGACACCCTGCAAAATCTTTACAACATTATTGATCATTTCCCCCAAACTGTCTTTCATATCCCCATGGCAATCTTGTGGTTACCCATGTATGCTGTCTAATCCCCCTTCACACTCACCCTCATTCCACCCTCCTTTCTAGCAACCCTCAGTTTTTCCTCTATATCTCTGAGACTATTTCTGTGTACTTTGCTCCTTTATTCAGTTCTTTAGATTCTACCTATAAGTGAAACCATATGGTATTTGTTTGACTAATTTATTTCATGTAGCATATCGTTCTCTAGGTCCATCCATATCGTTGCAAATGGTAAGATTTCATTCTTGTTTTTCTGGCAGAAAGTACACCGCTTTTATCATTTTACTGGGAATGGAGCAGTGATTCTCTTAAAGTATGGGGTTTCTAGGGAGAGGAAATAACATGAGATAAGGCATGAAATTGGAAACATTGGATCTACACAGATATATTAAATTCTGGTACAAAAATTAATATAGAAATATTAATTGTATTTTTTGACTGGCCATAAACAGGTTGAAAATACTTTTCTTAAAAGATACCTGTTACAACAGCATAAAAGCCATTGAAGTACTTCAGAATAACTGTAACAAGAGATGTACAAGATCTTACAGAGAGGACTATAGAACTTTATTAACAATAATTATGAACCTTAATGGAGATACTGTATCGTAGTCATGGATTGGATGCTTCAATGTTGAAAACTGTCTGTATTGCCCAAATTGAACTATACTAGTAGATTCAAACAAAGCCAATCAAAATACTGACAAGGTGTGTGTGTGTGAGAGAGAGATAGATGACAAAATGTTCCCAAAATTTATATGGAAATACAAAGGGTTAATAATAACCAATCAGTTGAAAAAGTGAGAAGACTTCCTCTGTCAGAAACAATGTTACTTACAAAGCTGTAGTAATCAAGACTGCCAGGTGTTAGAAGTCTTGAGGTGTTAGAAGTCTTGGTATAGTGAACACAAATCACAAATAAACTAATGGATCACAATTGAAAACCCACAAACAGATAAAAGTGCACTTAAAACAGTGGGAAAAGGACAGTTATTTACCAAGTGATTCTGAGAAAAATGGGTATCTTTATTAAAAAAAAGAAGAGAAAGAAATCTAATCTTCTCTTCATACTAAAAAAAATTTCAAGGGATTATAGACCTAAATCTGAAAGGTAAAAAAAAATTTTTTTTAGAGATATAATATAATATAATAATCTTCTGTCATCATATGAAGAGATTGCTTAAACATATTACCACGTTTTAAGAAAATTATAGTGAAAAAGACTGACAAATCTACATTAAAATTAAGAACTTCTAGTCATGAAAAGACAGTAGTAAGAGAGTGGAAGTCACAAGAATACATGTTTGCAATATATGTAACTGACAAAGGTCTCATATCCAGAATACATAAAGTACTAAAAAATGAGAAAAATCAGACAGTAAAAATCAATTTATATCTATACACCGGCAAAAAATTAAAAGCTACAGTGAAAACAATGGAGCAGTTATAATAGCAACAAAAAATAGGAAATGTTAGCATTCCAACAGAAAACTTACAAGACATGGAGAAAATTAAAACTTTATTAGAAGGCATTAAAGAAAATCTAAAAATCCAGAGTATTCTTACATAGGAAATTCCCCAAATTGCTTGTCAATCCTCAATAAGAAATTTTAATTTATTAAACTAGCTCATTCTAAAATGGGCTTACAGAACAAGTAATTCTGGATAATCCCAATTCCTTCTGGGTGAATGAGGGGTGAATGAAGAGAGAGGGTGGTCAGAAAATGTACAGCACAAAAGGTGCATCTGAGGTACTGATATTTATTAATTTTTAAACAAGATGAGGTATACACATTTTGTTATTTTTATGGTATTCATTTACATTTTTAAGTTGTAGTTTATATTTTACAATAAAAATTTTTAAAGGAAAGTATTCTCTATAAAATAGTAATAAAAGGAACATGATAAACCTGATAAAAACTATAACAACTGACAGCAAATGTCATGGTACATAGTGAAATACACCATTGCATTAAATTAGGAAAAAGTAGATTTACCTTCCATCACCAGAACTATTTGTTGGGTTTTTAAAGTCTTAGCTAAGTCAATAATGTAATTAAATAATTGATATACATTTTAAAAATAATAAGCAACATTTTAATTTGCAAATAATGTGGGTGCATAGTACAAAGATCTAAAAATCTTATAAAATTCGTATTTGGCTGGTTACATGATACATATACAAAAATCAAAAGCTTTTCTCCAAATTGGCAATATCCAGTTAGCATTTGAAGCAACAAATTAAAAATTGCCCTTAGAATATTGACAAAGTTTATAAAATCTCTTGGAATAAATTTAATAAGAAAGGTACAGGCCCTGTGTAAATTCAAACCCGTATTAAAGGGCATGAATCGATCTGAATGACTGTAGAGACTTGTTTTTCCTAGATGACAATACCTACTATTTAAAATAATTCTTCCTCAATATCTAAGTTCACTGCATTTCCATTCAGTACCTATTTATTACCATTTTGAGATATAATTGACATTTCAGGTGTACAGCATAATGATTCAATATTTGAATATATTGACGAATGATCACCACAATAAGATAACATCCATCACCTCATTTTTTGTGAGATAAGAACTTTTAAAATCTATTCTCTAAGCAAGTAACTGTTTTCTTGGTGTTTTTGTAGTTTCTCTCTGTTCTTCTCTTGTTCTTTGTTCTCTTACGCTGATGACTTTAGTGATTTGTTTGGGTTCCTTTTTTTTTTGTGTGTGTGTGTGTGTGTCTATTACAGGCTTTTGGTTTATATTTCTGATGAGTTTTCATATATAACAAGGTATGTTATATAGCAGTCTATTTTAAGTTGATGATTGCTTGAGTTTGAAAAATTCTAAAAGCACTACATTTTTTTACTTACAACCCCACGTTTATGTTTTTGACATATTTTGCATCTTTTGTGTGTATATGTATCTTTTAATTAATTACTGTAATTACACATGCTGTTACTACTTTTGTCTTTTAACCTTCATACTAGCTTTGTAATTGGTTCACCAACTACATTTACTAAATGGTAGCCTTTATCAGTGAAATTTTTTCATTCTTACATTTTTTTATTTTTATTTTTAGCCTTTTCTTTTCCACTTAAAGAAGTCCCCTTAACATTTTTTGTAATGTTGGTTTAATGGTGATGATTTCCTTTCACATATGCTTGTCTCAGAAATTCTTTCCTTTAATTCTGAATGATAACCTTGCTGCGTTGAGTATTCTTGGTTGTAGGGTTCCCCCCACTTTAAATGTATTGTGCCATTCCCTGCAAAGTTTCTGCCGAAAAATAAGCTGATTGTTCCTTGTACATAACTACCTGCTTTCCTTTTGCTGCTTTTAAGGTTCTCTCTTTAACTTTTGGCATGTTAATTATGATGTGTCTTCGTGTGGACCCCTTTTGGTTCATGTTGCTTGGGACTCTGTGCTTTCTGGATTTGGATGTCTTTCCTTCACCAGGTTAGGGAAGTTTTCAGCCATCATTTCTTCAGATAGGTTTTTTGTTCCTTTCTCTTCTCCTGGGTCCTTTATGATGCGAATGTTGGTGCACTTGATGTTGTCCCAGAGGTCCCTTTAACTATCCTCAGTTTTAAAATTATTATTTTCTTTTTGCTGTGCCCGTAGTGTGTTCCAGCTCACTGACTTGTTCTTCTGCATTATCGAAGCTGCTGTTGATTCCCTCTAGTGTATTTTTCATTTCAGTTATTCTTCATTTCTGATTGGTTCCTTTTTATAGTTCCTATCTCTTTGTTGAAGTTCTGAGTTCATCTATTCTCCTGAGTTCACTGAGCATCTTTATAACCGTTGTTTTGAACTCTATCTGGTAGATTGCTTGTCTCCATTTCATTTAGTTCTTTTTGAGGGTTTTTGTCCTACTCGTTTATTTGGAACATATTTCTTTGTCTCCTCATTTTGGCTGTCTCTCTGTGTTTGTTTCTATAAATTAAGTGAAAGGGCAACCTGTCCCGAACTTGGAGTGGCTTTGTGTAGGATCGTCCCCTTTGTAGACTGTGCTGGGTGTCTCTGGCAGGCCAGCAGGAGCTGGAGCAGGCACGGGCCACAGACCCAAGAACAAGCCATACTGGGGCCACCGTGGCAGGCTGATTGGGAACTGGAGCTAGAGTGAGTGCAGGCCATGGGAAGTCCCAGGGGTAGGCCTCACCAGGGCTGCCTTGGTGGGCCAGCTGGGGTTGTATTTGGAGCCCACTCAGGTTATGAGGAGTTTTAGGGTGAAGCCTAGCTGGAGCCACCTTAGCAGGCTGGCTGGAGGTATAGTTGATACAGGTTTTGGCCATAGCGAGTTCTTGGTGCAAGCCCAGCTGACACCTGAAGGTGTAGCTTGAGTGGACAAGGCCTGCGGGAGGTCCTGGTGGAAAGCCACACCCGGGCTGCCTTGGCAGGCCAGTTGGAGCTGTGGTTGGAGGGGGCTTAGGCTGTCGGGAGTCCCAGGGGCCAGCCACGTCGGGAGGAGCTGTAGCTAAAGTAGGTGCGAGCCGTGGTGAATGCCAGAGTCCTGGGGACAAACTGTTCTCTGGCCTGGAGCTGTATTGGAGAGGGCACAGGCTGTGGTGGTGAGTCCTGGGAGAACGGGCTGCACCAAGACATGGAGTGTGGCTGGAGCGAATGTGGGCGTGGGTTGTCCTGGGGGCAAACAAGCTGGTATGGGCCCCGGGCCTAGGGCGCACTGGGCCAGCCTTGGCCGGCTGGCTAGGCAGCCTGCACTGTGCTCTTGCCCTGCAGTCATGGTGGAGGGGGCAAAAGTGCTCTCTGGTGCCTCTGACACTGGAGAGAGTCCCTGCACTTCCCCTCCCGTCTGACAGATGCTCTGGGCTTAGGAAATGGATTTCTTTCCCATAGGGTCTAAGTGCCATTTAAAGCACTGTTATTTTGCTGTGCCCCAAGGCAGGCAAGTCTGCCTGTGGGCCCTTCCGTGATCCCTCCCTACTGCAGGCTGGTGCATGGAGTGTGTGTGTGTGTGGGGGGGGGTGGGGGGGACGGGGACGTGCGGTTCCCGTGACACTGTGTCTCTGTCTCTCCTACCCATTTCTATGTGTCTCTTGTTTCTTACCCAGCAGCTCCTCAGGCTGCCCTCAGTTCTTCAGGGAAAATTGCTCTGTCTATAGATGTAGATTCTATGTGTTTGTAGGAGGAGGTGAGTTCAGGGTCTTCCTATACCTTCACGTTGGACTGGAAGACCATCCTCTTCGTTTTTTTTTTCCATTAATATCATATAGTCTTCAAAGTACACGTCATTCACCTCCTTGGTTAAATTTATTTCTACGTACTTTATTCTTTTTGATGCATTATTCCCTTCTTTTAAATACTCTTTCCTCTGGATTCTGTGTCACTACTTTTTTCCTCCAACCTGTTAAACTTCTCAGTGTATTTCTTTGAATGTATAAAATAGACTTTGTCCATCCCTCACATTTAGATCTTTCTCAAATGTCCATCTTTGCTCCTCGCTTACAGGATATTATTTTATGTATGTATATCTAAATCCATATCCATGTCTATGTTTATAACTATAAAATTGACTATAAAACATCCCTTGAATAATTTAAAACCCCTTCACACTTTGTATATTCAAATCTGGTGTCTTCTCTTTTGTTCACCCCTCCAATACTGTTGCTCTTTTCTCCTACAGCTTTCCACGAATGCCCCGCCGTCCACCCTCCCACCTGAGCCAGACACCCGGGAATCATCCTCGCCTAGGTTGTCTCTCTTCCTCTTTCCTCATATCCAGGCTGCTGATCCCACATCCTTAAGATTTTTAAAAATTTATTGGGGTGACAATTGTTAGTAAAATTACATAGATTTCAGGTGTACAATTCTGTATTACATCATCTATAAATCACATTGAGTGTTCACCACCCAGAGTCAGTTCTCCTTCCATCACCATATATTTGATCCCCCTTACCCTCATCTCCCACCCCCCACACCTCTTACCCTCTGGTAACCACTAAACTATTGTCTGTGTCTATGAATTTTTGTTTCTCATTTGTCTTGTTCTTTTGTTGTTTTGGTTCATATACCGCATATCAGTGAAATCATGGTTCTCTGCTTTTTCTGTCTGACTTATTTCGCTTAGCATTATAATCTCAAGATCCATCCATGTTGTCACAAATGTTCCTATATCATCTTTTCTTAAAGCCGAATAGTATTCCATTGTGTATATATACCACAACTTCTTTATCCATTCATCTATCGAAGGACATTTTGGTTGTTTCCATGTCTTGGCCACCGTAAACAAAGCTGCAATGAACATTGGAGCACATCTTTCTGGGTAGATACCCAGGAGAGGGATTGCTGGGTCATATGGCAATTCTATTCGTAATTCTTTGAGGAACCTCCACACTGCCTTCCATAACGGCTGCACCAGTCTGCATTCCCACCAACAGTGTATGAGGGTTCCTTTTTCTCCACAGCCTCTCCAACATTTGTTATTGTTTGTCTTGTTGATGATAGCCATTCTGACTGGGGTGAGGTGATATCTCATTGTGTTTTTTATTTGCAAGGGTTTTATGAATGAATCCATTTCCTCGTCTCCATTCCCGTTGCCACGCTTTACTTCAGGCATGCATGACTTTCTCCTGGATTTATGTGTTAATCTTTAGTCTTAGTCTGGGTTCCACAAAAGCCAAATCTGAAACAAAGGCTTATGTTAAGGTTTATTTGGGTAGTTTATCCTGGACAGGAGGAATGGCGAAATAGAGAAGGGAAAGCCAACATAGTTTATCAAACTGGCCACCACCATGAAGCACTGCTGCTTGGTCTTGTGGGAAATTTCAATCTCTTGTGTGAAAGGGGAAGCACAGCTTCCATCTCCGGCCGTTCCGGTGCGGTGCCGTGGACGCTAAATCCTCAGCAATTCCAGGTTGCACTTGCATGCATGTTCAGCAATTCTGACACCCCAAAGCCTCAGAAAACCCTGGTGCAGGAAGAGAGGTAGGTGTACATACTTCCTTGGGGCTGAGAGAAGAGGTGGGGCTGAGAGAGTTTGAAGTGGCCCATAGGAAGTGTCTGATTTACCTTCTAACTGATATTCCGGGCCTCCCTCTGCAACCCATTCTTTAAAGCAAGAGTAATCTTCATCGAACAAAACGACTATGCTATTTTCCTGCTTAAAATGCTTCAGTGTCTCTTTTAGAGACTTCCAGAAAAATACATGCGCCTTAGAATGTCATAAAGGCCCCTTTTTGATCTGGCCCCTTCCTACCTCCCTAGAGCCATCACTTACATTTCCCCATATAAGCCCTTTTCAGAACATGCCCCACTCTATTCTGGCTTCTTGCCTATGCTGTACCCTCTTCCTAGAATGCCCTTCCTCTCTTTTTGTTTGACTACTCTTGCCTTCAAGAAGCCTTACTTGACACTCCACTCTTCTTAGGCTGGGTTAGTTCTCCTACAAGTTCCAGCAGCATCCTTAGTTTACCTTTGTCACAGAATCTATTATATTTCATTACTTTCGTTGTTTTTCTCTTTTGGCTTAATTTATTTGTTAAACTAGATTGTCAGTCCCTTGCACAGTACTTGACAGGTAATGGCTGCTGAAAAACTGTTGGGATTGTTCCAGTATCTATGAGAGAGCTATAAATGGGGGGAAGTGAAACAACTATATCACTGAAATGAAGTATAACTACTTTCCATGTATGTCTAAATACCTTTGGGGTTTTAGTTCCTCTCTGAAGGTGTTAATCTAACATGTCCCTGTTAGATGTGCCTTAGAAAGAGTATAGATTTTAGGCATTGCACGAAGGAGTGTTAGGTAAAGAGATGAAAAACGTGGCAGCTCTGACATGCTAGAATGGTCCAAAGAGCAGTCTTGTTGTTACTGATGGAAACAACACTTTGCAGATCATGTGCCTGTAAGAAGTGTGAAAACCGACAATAACCTGTGTAGCAATCTCTTAAAGTGTTCAGTCCTCCAGCTATGTAGCACCCACACGCTGGAGCTAGAAAAACAGCCACATGAGCCTGGATGAATTTGGGCTATGGGCCAGGATAATTTTAGTAGCGTTTGAAATTATGACATAAGGCACTAATATTGTATCTCCCTAGGATGCGAGTCTCACTGCCAAGAGGTGTGGCATTGCTACAACCCTGGGAAGGGTGGCAAAGACTTGGGAAAATATTGTTGGCTGAGAGATTACTTTTCACGTCCAAATAAATCTTCCAGGCTGAAGTCATTTGCAAAAGAATAGATTCAGTTTGATACGTTTGGCTTTTGTGGTTTCAGCTTTCATAGAATTAATTTGTGCCAAACTTATTATAACTTTATTTTTTAAACGAGTAACGGTAAAATTCTTTACTTGATTTAAAAATAATAAGTGCTTATAACTATTTTTGGTTTTAGTGTTTCTAATGGTTACCTCCCTAACTTTAAATAATATAAAAAACTGTGTCTTCAGCTGTCAACCTTAGGTATTATTGTTTGCTGAACTTCGGATAAGCTGAAAAGTAGTCTTAAGCTATACTTTCTTCCTCCAATTTAAAACATTTTTTATTATTTTGTTTTCCCAAGTGAGACAGCATTGCGTACAACTCCCACTGATGTTAAGCATTTATTGAGTGCTTACTATATGTCAGGAACCGTTTTAAACACTTCATATATATTAACTCATTTATCCTAAACATTGGACCTAAGAAATAGGGATTATTATCCCCATTTTTCAGGCATAGAAGCTGGGGCACAGCACCATTGCATAATTTGCACAAGGTTACCAGTTAACAAGTGGTAGAGCTGGGATGGCACTATTGTCTGTGTTATTAATTATGATGGCCTACTGTTTCCCCATGGAGGAACTATCAGAACAGCTCGCTTCTCTCCACTTCACCTTTCCAGTTTCACCATGTATCTACTGTACCCCGTGCATCAACAACTCGTTTCCTTTCACCCCCCACACACATCCTGTTCACTTTCTAGGGCAAGAGTATCATTCATCCTTCTTTTCAGTCTTTGGCTCTTCTCCCTCAGAGGAAGCCCTCTTTTCTGTTTGCCCCCAGGTCTCAGAAGTGAAAAGGCTGCCCTTCCACGTCCTGGGCATTTGGGGTGTGAAAGGGGGGCATGCTCTTGTGCACACGATCTGGGACTCCTGAGGGTGCCGTGGGGCAGAGGGCCTCATGCAGTTCTGAGGGGATGGTCATGTGGGTGGACTGCCTGAAACTGCACTGAAAAAAAATTAATCTCAGGTTGTCAAAATTGATAACATTTACATTCTGTTATGTAACATTTTTAAGTTTTCCAGCTTTGGTTTACAGGTTAAGTCAAAGGTTCAACACTAATACACAGTATTTACATTATTATGATTAAGTGGATCCCATAGACAGGTAGTGTGTTAGGCTTATAGATAGGGTGAACGTTTTAACCTTTGGTACCAATCAAGGCCAAATGATCCTCACAGCCAGTTCAAATAGGTTTCCATTTCTTTCCAGCAAGCCCTCCTTCAGTTGCTCAAAGTCACGCCACATTTTAGTTTACATGGTTTTTGGGACATGACTTTCTTGGAAGTTTCTTTCTCCTTTGTTCCTTATTACTTTCTTCCCCTCATCTGTCCTCAGGACCACAGCCTCCCTACACCGCCTTCCAGAGTGTGGAGCAGAGGAATTTTAATCTCTCTTCAGCCCCCTGTCTTCCGGTCTTCCTCCTTACTTCTGACCCTGAATTTAGAGTCTCTCTGCCATCATGGTTAACAGTCTCTTTTTTGCTGCTTTTTCCCTTCTATGACTTTTAGGTCTCTTCTTCCTCAGTTGGTTTTATCCTTCAACAGGCTTTTGTCCTCTTTCCATCTTTTAGAAATGTGGTCAAAACTCTCTTCTATGGAGTTTTTCCTTCTGTGCATTTCTGTTACATTATTTCTTCACTCTGTTGGAGTCTTCGTTGGGTAATTATTGGGTAATCATTTGTGCTTAAGTTGCATTTTGAACTAGAAATCCACACACACACACAAACACGCACACACACACACACAAATAGCATTATCAGGTAGAAATAGCATTTGTTTCTTTAATAGTAAATGCCTTAGATATAGATGAATATTTACTTAGAGATACCTGAAAATGAAAGAAAATGATTTCAGAATATTACTCTCCACCTTCCACCTACCCCAGGCTAGTAACACAGAGAACACTTTGTTATCGGTGGATCCATCATTAATTAGACGCCTTATCAGGTTAAGCACACTTACAGTGGAATAATAATTGATGCTCATGTTGATGTCCTAAGGCAATGCAAAACCCCACAGTACCTTCATAATGATTGGAACAAAGTTCAATTATGTTCAAGATTAATTTTAGTGCAAATTATTTTGAGCTAGGTCTAGAGACATCGGTGATACGTACATTTATTGCCCTGCCATATTACAGAAAGGATTTGAGGTGATTTACATAAAAACATACTACCCAAAAAGATCAAAGAAAACAATGGCAAAAAGAATGGAAATGGAAAGATGAAGCTAGGATTGAGGTTGGTACTCAGCACACGCGCCTGCAGTGTCTGGTGCCTTTGTTGGAAGTGCACCGCACATTTTATTCTGAATGTTCTAACAGCAAACACCAGCTCCACTGCCAGTAGGACCAGCTCCTTGATTCACAGCACCTGTAAAATGAAAACAGTTTGCTGTGGAGGAGAGCTATTGCTGGCACGAAGGCTGGGGCAAATTGCTTCCTGTGGGCTTTGGTAAAGAAGGTATGTTTAGACTATAATGTCCTACATAACTTCTTTATAGTAACTAGAGCAGCATGATGCATATGGGAGTTATAATAATATGAACAAACAGAACTCTATAAGGCACAATTATAGCAACGTTGTGTTCTTTCTCCCATTCCCAAACAACAGTAAATATCCATTTAATGCCTGTTGATTTTCCCCACTCCTTTTGTAAAATTTAGGACAGGTTCCTTGAGTTTTTTTGTATCATTCACAGAAAACAAATTGTTTCCATTCACTTTTAGTCACTGGAATAGTCTCCTTTTAGTCTTTATTATGTTCAGTCCATCAAAATAATAAAAACTGTGAACATCGTTTGACGTTGAACTTTCCTTCTCCCACAGGTTGGGTTGGAAGTCCTTAGTGATAAAGAGGGCATGCTCTTGCCTCTTGCTTCTTTCTAGGTCTTAAAATTGTATTTCTCTCTTTCCTTCTCTACTTCCTTACACCCTCCCTTTCTATTCCCATAACTAAGTTGTCCCAGATGCCTCTGATTTGGGGAAAAGAGGAGAAGACCATGTCAGGAAGCTTCTTCCTTGACTGGCAGTGCGGCGCCCATGCTGTGGGTGCAAGTGTAGCTAGCGCCCCCTGCAGCTTGGGCTCTTGTACATCGGGATACATCCTTCAGGGTTTGTCACTGTGCCCTCCGTGTTCCAGGAAACACAAATCAAGCTCCGTAAATGTTCTCCTGAAAGCCCCTTTCTCTAAGCTTGAGGTGAAAGGGAAGCATCCTTTTTCCTCCCAAGGGAGGAGCAAGGAAAAATGTCACAGGACTGCAAGTTTTCTTTCTCTGCCTCTTCTAGAAAACCTTTTTACACCTTTGACAGGGTGTTGAGTTAAAGGTTGAAAGACCAGTTTTCCAACAAACACCTCTTCTGCAAGTCTCCTTTGACACCTATTGTCTGGCGCTCAGCTTCTTGGTGGCCTCTGCTGAAACAGATTCAAAAAAGAGTTCCATTTTAATATCTTGTTACATTTTAAATAAGGTTCTGCAGTATTAAGTGGATGAGAAATATTGTTAAAATGACTTTCTGCTGTGAGGACCAAAAGAATGTGGTTCGGGTGTAAAGTATTCTGCCAGTCCAGATGATGGCATTTTATTCTATTGGTTTATCTTTTTCCCCCATTTAAACTATACGATTGCGACATACTCATTTTGATAGATTAGAAGCATTGCTGAGCAAAAAGGAAAATTGTTAAAATTGTCCTTTTTCAGGGATAGTTACTATTAACCTTGGTTTATATCCATTTATATCCATTTACATTATAATGGATAATCCTTGCCATCTGAATCTCACTATCTAAATCTTTGTTTAAATGACTTATAAATTTTTTCCCCAACACTCACTATCTGAAAGGAAAACTTATTATAACAAATCCACATTGTTACAGAGATTTGTGCACAAATCCAGAGGAGGAAATACAGAACACGCTGTAGTACCGTCTCAGCTCTTCTTTTGATGATACTGAATCTTGTGCTTGCACGGCTTAAACATGTTGTGCATTATCTCATCAGATTCCCTATATTATTGTATGAAAATATCTCCGAAGAATGCTGAAAAGCCTGCAAAGATGGTAGATGAGCCCATAAATCGCAAAAAACTATCGACAAAGGTGATTGAACTGCAAAGCAAATTTTTAACATTGATGAAATTGGGCTATTTTGGAAACAAATGCTATCCTGTATGTTCATTTCAGGAAAGGAGACAAAAATGCCAGAACATAAATCATACAAAATAGGCTAACACTGCTTTAAAGTGAACGTGATGTTACGCTAACACCTCTGCTGGTGTATTACTCCAAAAACCCCAATGCCTTTTAAGGACTACTGAAGAGTGAATTTCCTGTTAATGATATTCAACTCATAAAGACTGGGTGACCAAGGCAGTGTTCAGTGATTTCAGGAGGAGCTAGCTGTCTCTATTCATCAGAGTATGCGAGAATGGAAAAATCGCAACCAAGGCTTTTTTGATAATAGACAATTCTCCCAGATGTCCTTCTATTGTTGACAATTATGGCAATAATATCACAATAGTCTTTTTGCCTCCCAGCAGTATGTCGTTATTGTAGCCTCTGAACCTAAGAGTCACTGCAGTCTTTAAGGCATACTGTTTACGGATGGTGATGGAGGATGTAGCACTTATATGCTGATATATGGTCTGATGATACCGGCAACACTGCTTCCATTAAGGATTTATGGAAGAGTTTTGACATTCAGGAGGTCTTCCAATTCATCAACTGGGTTTGGCATGTATCATAACAAACAATGAATGGAGTATGGGAGAAACTGGTCCCACAATTATTGCTGACTTCCAAGGTTTTGAGGAAGTGATTAACGCAAAGCCAAAGTCCTAAATCTTGTGAAGAAGGCGAGATTGAGTGAAGTGGATGGCACAAAGAATTTATGACCAAGAAACTTGTTCAACTTGATGTTTGGGTCAAAGGAAGAGAAAGAAGAGGAGCCATAAATATCTGTCGCCGGATCTTTAGAAAATGGAATTGTGCAGATAAAACGATTGTTTTTTGCAATTTTTATTTTATTTTTGGGGTCTAGGGTTGTCTACCATTTCAGCTAATGGTTCATAGCTATCCACTTCTAGAGGCTCAAGCGCCAAAAAAAGATGACTCTCCTCAAGTTCCTTAGACTTCAACACAGGTGACTGCAGGTGTTGTGTTGGCTGTTTCACATGCTCTCTGCTCGGTCCTTCTCACCCACTGCTGCGTGATATCCGTGTCCACATAACTGCAGCTGCCATCCTTTTCTTCCTAAACTGCTCCTTGTTTGGTAAGTAACCATTTAGAAAAAAAATTTCCATATTGGCTTACTTAAATAACGGTTATTTGTGTTCATTACATAACTTTATAAAATATATAGTATTTTAAAATTTACACAATTATATATGCTTGTTACAGTGCATAAGGAAAACTAATTTCTACTGTATTGTTGCATATTATATGAAAATATATCCACTAAAAAGCCCATTAAATATTAAATAATTATGTAGTTGATGTTGTATCTAATAGATTTAGGCAGAAATCCTTGAGAATATTGTGATATACGTAGATGTTTAAGAGTACTTAAATTTTGAAAAATTGGTTGGTGTTTTGGATGAGCTTGAAACAGATGATAATTTTTTCTCATTTAATGTAATGGGATACTTTTACCCATTCTCCCACTGCTTCCAAATTTGATATCCAACATATCAAACCTGGAAAGAATTAGATTCAAATAATAAACAATGCCTGTATATAAAGTTATTTATTTTTTACAAAAAATGAGGTACTATCTTATTGATTTGACTCTGCTCTTTCACAATACATTGTGACCATATCTCTATGTAAATAAATAATATTTTTGATATTTATAAGAATATGTTATTTGCCCTATTTGTGTAAGTGGATAAGCCCAGCCTTAAAATATCAGCAATACCCCCAGCTCCCTTCTGGGGGTTTCCTACCCATGACCCTCTGTTGAGGGAGCAGAACCATATCATTTCTTATAAATAGGGAGCTCTTTCTTACCGCCTGATTTCACCATTTTGGTCACAAATGATTGGAGCAGAGGAAGGCACTTACCTCAGAGTTTGCAAATGTAAAAGCCAATAGAGGCCAGCAGGTAAGCAGGCACATGCCTGAGACAACAGGGAGCTCATTGGAGGCTGCAAAGAACTGGACAGAACATGTTCTGTCTTAAAGAGGAGGTAAATATTCAGGTTTTGCCAACTGTTGCCATCCAAAAATAAAGGCTAAGGATTGTCCAGATCTTTGGGTTTTTAAGAAAAGCTAAAAGTTTCTGTTTTTAAATGAAGTTCCCTAATCTCCCCACTATATGGGCCAAAAAAAAAACAAAAACAAAAACACCTCAGGTCAAACAAATCATGTTTACAGGCTAGATTTAGTCCACATTTGGTTTGTTTGCAAACTCTGACCTTTCTAAGAACAGTCCATGAATGGATATTCCAATGACTTAGAACCTAGGAGATGGCCTGCCACGACAGCTTGCTAAGTCAGAGATGATGGCAATTAGCACAACCAATAGTATTCTTTTGAGAATTGAATATATACAAGGATTTAGTCAGTGACAGTGGAACTGAAGGGAGAAGATCCTCTTGGAAAAGGTTGGCAGGAGGAAAACACAGCAGCGAATGCCAAGAATAAGAGAAAATGATGATTATCAGAAGCTAAGTAATACAGAGTTGAGGCTGAGGTAGCTGGTTAGTAGGAATCGTAGAAGCAGTTAGGTCGTAGCTGAGTCCTGATACAGTCAGGATTAGCAATTCAGAGTGATGAGAGAAGGACAAATACTCTGGTTTCATAGGCTGCTGGCTCCTGCATGACTCTTTAGTTCTTTAATTCCCCTCTAGTGTTTGGAAAGTCTTAATGAATTACGCGGGCTTGTGCTTCCTCTGAGAACATTTTTGGGTTCCACTGAAGCATTACTATAGGGATAACATTCCCAACTTCCTTTGTGTGCCATTAGTTGTTCCAATATGTTTTCACTTACTTAAGGCAAATTGAATGAGTCTTTCTTTATAACCAAAAAAATCCTAACAGCACGACTACCATAATTTATTTAATCCATTCCTCATTGTTGAACATAAGATCATTTCCAATTTTCAATTTATAGTAGAACTAAAAATTCATTTTACTTTCTGCAGTGTCAGTTACCTGTGGTTAACTGCAGTCCAAAAATATTAAATGGGGGAATTCCAGAAATAAATAACTCATTAAGGTTTAAGATGTGCACCATTTTGAGTAATGCCCAGCTCTGTCCCACTCAGGCTGTGAATCATCCCTTTGCCCAGTCTATCCATGCTGTGTGTGATACCCGTCCGTTAGTCACTACTAGCTGCCTAGGTTATCAGATGGACTGTGTGTATCGCAATGTTTGTGTTCAAGTAACCCTTATACCTAGTAATGGCTCCAAAGCGCAACAGCAGTGATGCTGCCAATTCGGATATGCCAAAGAGAAGCCATATAGCACTTCCTTTAAGCAAAAAGGTATGTAGGTATAGGAAAAACATGGTATATATAGGGCTTGGTACGATCCGTGGTTGATTTCAGCATCCATTGGTGGTCTTGGAATGTATCCCCCGCAAATAAGGAGGAACTACTGTCCATACAATTTTTCTATGAAAACCTTTGTACATTCGTGATAGTGTGTGTGATATTCCTTAGGATAAATTCCTAGAAGTGAAATTTTTCAAAGACTACGTAGGCATTCTAAGAATTTTGATGTATATTGCAAATTGCCATCTAAGAAGACTTTACAGATTTATACTCCCCCCAGCAATCTCTGAGCGTGCCAGTTCCTCTTCCTTTTGCAGTACTAAACGTTTTCTAAATGTTTACTAATATTTCTGGGGAAAGCACTGACTTATTAGAGTTTTCTTTAGTTTATTAATAGTAATAGCTCATATTAATTTAGAACTATGTGTCATAAATTGTGCCACGAACTCTAAAAGCTTTATCTCGTTTAATCCTCATAACATCCTCATGAGGGAGCATATTGGTCTTCACACATTAGAGAAATGGAAACTGAGTTGAGAGATGTTTAATATGATCAAAGAGTAAGTAGTGTGATTTGTACCCAGGTTTATCTAATGCAGATTGTGAGGTTAGTTCATGAATTAATTTGTGTTTTTAGGTCACATATGCGGCAAGGATTTTTTCCCCCAGTTTTTAATTTAACTTTATTTATACTTGTTTTGACTGATACCCAGAACTTAAAATATTTTATATATATAAAATTCTATCCATTTTTATTTATGGATTGTGTTTCTATTGTCATGCTTTAGAAAGCCTTCCATGTCTCAATATTAAAAAAAGAACCTTTTACATTTTCTCTTAGATATAGATTTTACCATATCCAGGAAATGGATACCCTTGGGATTATACTTACTTTTCTATCCTAATTTTTACTCTTGAGAATTGTATCATATTTTTCTGTATGCTTCGAAAGTACTTGCACAGTATTTCATTATGGCCATACCATTAATTATCTTCCTTTACCTCACTGGCAGGTATTTAGTTTGTCTTTAAATTTTCAAAACTATTCTGAGAAACATCCTTTATGTAACTTTTTGATTGCATTTTGAGCATTTTTTTCAAGACAGATTCTTAGAAGTAGAATTATTGAAACAGAGGGTCTGGACATCTTTGTGTTTTTAAAATTTTTTTTAAATAATAGATTTCATTTTTTACAGCAGTTTTAGGTTCACAGCAAAATTGAGCAAACATTTCAGTTGCTGTAAAGCACCTGCCACTACACAAGCACAGTCTCTCCTGCTATCAACACCCTGCTCCAGACCGGCACATTTGTTATAAACAGTGAACCTACATTGATACATCATATCGCCCAACGTCCATACTTTATGTCAGAGTTCACTCTTTGTATTGTACGTTCTGTAAGATTTGACAAATGTGTAATGACACGTACCCACCATTACAGAATAATACAGAATAGTTTCACTGCCCTCAATATCCTCTGTGTTCCACCTATTCATTCCTTCCTCTCCTCTAATCCTTGGCAACCACTGATATTTCTTAGTGTCCATAGTTTTGCCTTTTCCAGAATGTCATATAGTTGAAATTATACAGTTTGTGTCCTTCATCTTTACCTTTTGACTCACATTGCCACAGTGCTTTCCAGGAAGTTTGTACCAACATGTACCCCACCAGCAGCGGTGTGTAAGACTTTTCACATCTTATCTTTGTAAGCATTGGTGTAACTTTCCCAAGTTACAATTTTGAGAAGAGAAAAAAATTTTAATTTGCATTTGTTTAATTTCTAGTTAGGTGAAATGGTTGTGTGTGTGTGTGTGTGTGTGTGTGTGTTTCTTTTTTAGTAAATCACCTAGGCTATTGATAATTATTGAGGGGCAAAGAAATTGAACTTTCAATCTTTTAACAGGTACTTAGAGTCGTTCTGTGCTCCTAGTGAAATGTGGAGACCTGTGCTTTCATATCACTGAGCAGGTCACCGCCTCTGGTTGTAGGGGTTATGCCTTAACTGGTCTCGAGAGGAGAGTGGTGACTGAGGTATGCAGCCTGTACTTATCCAGCCACAAGCTCTGGCATGAGGCCACATCAGGCTGGAGGAAGGGAACCTCTTTTTAGTTTTTTAGGCTGTTATTTCTAATAATTTGCACAAAGGCATGGGTTGTTTGTTCTAATGAGGATTGGATTTATTTATGGTGAGAATGCAGCTAACCATGCGTCGCCCACCTCCCATAGCTGACTCAACTGAGGAAGGGAGGGGCCTTTTCCAAATTTCTTTGTGGGCCTCACCACCCCATCTTCAGGGATTCACATAGGCGGCACACTTAGCGGTCAGTTGTGCAGCAGAGAACCACACCGCTCTTACTGATATCAGTGTGTTGCATTCCACAGGAGTGCTGGGGCACAGTGAAAGTTGAGAACGAATGCCATAGTGGATGACAGTGATAATTTTGAACATTGTTCTTTTGTTAGGTATTTAGAAAACACCTGCAGTAGTCTTTCCCAGCTATACCGGGTAATGAAGCAACCGTGGAGCATCCTTTAGAGAGTCCCCACAAGCTGCAAACTTCCCAGGATGCCTTTTACAGGTCACAACACCACTTATCCCTTTTCTTCTCATGACAGTGGAGTTTGCTCCCATCTGGTCCAGAAGCCCAGTATTTCCAAAACAACGAATACAGAGTCATGTTCATTTTGTGATTTATATAATTTAAGATATTGGAATAAACCAGATTAAGTTGAAACATGTCATTGCTGGCAAATGTTCCATGTATTAGGAAAAAAACATGCATTTATGAATATATTAGGGAAAAAACCCCATGTATTTAAGACCCGAATTCAATGATCAGCTCTGCTACCTACTGTGGGCTGTGATATCCTAGCTGAGTTTCTTTTATCTGTATCTGCATTTTATTTGCAAAATGAGAATAATGTTACTTCTTTTGGTGGTCAGGAATAATTAAAATTATGCATGCAAAGACAGTATCCCAAAATGTTAATTCTACTCCCTCATATGTGTAATGAACATATCAATACCTTCAGATGGTGACCAACATGTAAAACCCTCATTGGCTGGGATCACAACCATGATCCACTAGAAAAAACTATCAGGCACCTCAGAACAGCTGTATGTACTTGCATGGTGTATTTTCAGTTGTATTAAAATTCTCATTCAAGCCATAAAATTCGCACACAAAGTCCTTGTTTCTCTTAAAGTGCTGGGGCTTTCTGCCTGTAATAATTTGCCCGACTAGCCACATGTAATTATGTTTATCTAAGCAGTAAAGAACTTTGCAAATCTTTCATCCTCACCAAGTGCCTCGAGCAAAAAGGCATGGGCTAGGCCTGGACCCATGTTGTAAATAGGGAAATTCAGTGATTCAGCTCTAACTGAAGTAGATCTCCTAAGTCCTTATAACTTGGGCCCGGTGATAGGTCTTTCAGCCAGAAGAGACTCTGATAGGTTTGGGTAGCATGTGAAAACCTTGGCCAACATTATAGGACAGTGCCTTAAAGTTCTTTCCACATTAAATTACAAGTGAACACTTATGATGCTCATTGGGTAGAGTTCACCTCTTATTCTCAGTATCAGTTTTAGGGATTCAAACAACAAAATATACATGATTACTCCACACATTTCCCAGGACAGCGTTCTTTTTTAAATTTCACAGATTTGAATTACTAAATTATTGATTTACTCTGAGCCTCAATACTCCCTCCCAGGTCTTAAAGCACCCTTATAACCCATGTTTACCCACTTTTCTTTCCCCCAGGGAATAGCGGACGATTAATGAGGTAAGGAATGTGAGGAGAACTACCTGGAGGAAAGACATTTCGTAAACATGAAGGGAAGCCTAGCTGACTGACTCAGATTCCAACAGCTCAGAGCTATGGATAAATCTTTTGGTACGAATCCTACTTACTTACTCTACCTGCCTCCTGTACACCTTAAAGCTGGAGTCTGGAGAGTTTCCTAAATGTGAAACTGATCCTACTTAGAGCAAAATTCATCCTCCAGTTTGTAATTAACACACAGTGGTTTTGAAATGAAATGCTGGCTCTCTCAAGGCTTTTGCAGTGTGAGAGGCAAAGTGGTCTCAGGACTAGCGTGGAGTGGGATTGCCTGTGTACTGTAGGCAAGGGCTGCTTTGCTTGGCTTCTCATGGGCTTTCAGAATAAAAGTACTAGCCCAGAACCATGCCCTCTAAAACAAATTGATGTTTTCATTATCTGAAGCTTTTCTATTGAAGTGAATTGGTAAAATTTTAAAAAGCCTAAAGCGAAAGATAACAACTCACAGCTGGAAAATTGAATGACTACTATACCCAGATGTTTGCCAAGGATCTAAAGTATGTCAGGGATGTCAAGATGTTACTGTAGATGTGGCTGGAAGCTCCTCAATATGCCTCTGGCTCTGTGGGTTGAAATGGAAAACAATTTCAGAAGAAGAAATAAAGAAATGATTTCCCAACTCAACTTCTGTGTTCAGTGAAAGCCACAGCATTTTGTTAGATTTGAAAATCAGTCAAGAGACTGATTAATATACATTTAACATTGGTGTGTATTCTTGATGAATTGGCTTTTTTTTAATCATTACAAAATGTCCCTCCTCTGTATGAATTTTAGGCATGGCTTCTCCTCCTCCTCCTCCTCCTCCTCTTTCCTCTTCTTCTTTTTAACTATTATAGATTAACATTTTCTTTTTTTCACTTTAAAAAAAAATTAGTTTCAGGTGTATAAAGCTATGTAATAGTTAGACATTTACACCCCTCACAAAGTGATAATCCCCCCAATCTACTACCCCTCTGACATCACATATAAGTGTTACAGTACAATTGACTATATTCCCTATGCTGTACTTTACATTCCGTGACCATAAATATATATCATATATATATATATATATATATATATATATATATATATATATATATATATATATATATATGATATATATTTAATTATAGTTGACATTCAATATTATTCTACCTCAGCTTCAGGTGTATAGCACAGTGGTCAGGCATCTACACAGTCTATGACGTGATCCCCCTGATAAGTCCAGTGCCCATCTGGCAGCTTACATAATCTTTACGACATTATTGATTATATTCCCCATACTGTATTTCATATCCCTGTGACTATATTGTAACTACTAATTTGCACTTTCTAATCCCTTCACTTTCTCCCCCATCCCCACCCTCCTCCCATCCAGCAACCTTTAGTTTTTTTCTGTTTATCTCTGGGTCTATTTCTGTTTTGTTTGTTTGTTTATTCTGTTCTTTAGATTCCACATATAAGTGAGATGGTACGGTATTTGTCTTTCGGAGTCTGACTTATTTCACGTAGCATAGTGTTCTGTTGGTCCATCCATGTTGTTGCAAGTGTTAAGATTTCATTCTTTTTTATGGCTGAGTAATACTCCATTGTATAAATGTACCACAGTTTTTTTATGCAATCGTCTTATCAATGGGCATTTTGGTTATTTCCATATCTTGGCTATTGTAATAGTGCTGCAGTAAACATAGGGATGCATATATATTTTTGAATTAGTGTTTTGGATTTCTTTAGATAAATACCTAGGAGTGGAATTGCTGGGTCATAAGGTAGTTCCATTTCCAGTTTTTTGAATTATCTCCATGCTCATTTCCACAGTGGCTGCACCAATCTGTAATCCCACCAACAGTGCACGAGGGATCTCTTTTCTCCACATCCTCACCAGCACTTGTCATTTGTTGATTTATTGATGATAGCCATTTTGACTGGAGTGAGGTGGTATCTCATTGTGATTTTTATTTGCATTTCTCTAATGATTAGTGACACTGAGCATCTTTTCATATGTCTGTTGGCCATCCATATGTCCTCTTTAGAGAAATGTCTCTTCATGTCCTCTGCCCATTTTTTAATTGGGTTGTTTTATTGGTATTGAGTTGTATGAGTTTTTTTTAATAAATTTTGGATATTAAACGCTGATCAGGTATATCATTGGCAAATATCTTCTTGCATTTAGTAGAATATCTTTTTGCTTTATTGATGGTTTCCTTTGCTGTGAAAAAGCTTTTTAGTTTGATGTAGTCCCACATGTTTATTTTTTCTTTTGCTCCTCTTGCCCAAGGGGATATATCAGTAAAAATATTACTAAAGGTAATGTCTGTAAATTTACTTCCTCCATTTTCTTCTATGAGTTTTTTATTCTTGTATATGGAATAAGACTCAATTTCATTTTTTTGCATGTCTGTCCAGTTTTCCAATCACCATTTATTGAATAGACTGTCTTTACCCCATTTTAAATTCTTGCTTCTGTTGTCATAGATTAAATGACCATACAGGCATGGAATTATTTCTGGGCTCTCTATTGTGTTCCATTATCTATGTGTCTGGTTTAATAGGTTTAGTTTCTTTAGCTTAGTTTTGTCTGTCAGTGCTCTTCTATTTGCTTTTTGTAATAAATAATTATTTTTGAAATTTCTTGTATGTTGATAGCTCTCATGATCTCTTCATTGTTATAACATTAGAAATTAGTTTATAATCTGATATCTCTGATCATTGGGGTAAAGCTAGAGTTTTTAAGAAATGATGCTGGACAACTGGGTAGCCATTTGGAAGAAGATAAAACTAGATCCATATCTCACACTATGCACAAGAATAAACTCCAAAGGGTTAGGGATCTAAATGTAAAACATGAAAACATACAAGTGTGTGTAGAAAACATGGGTAAATTATCCTTTAATCATATTAAGGGTGTAGGGAAAGGCTATGTAGCCATGAATCAAAATCTGAGGTCAATAAAAGTAAAGATTGAGAAATGTGACTATTAAAAAAAAAATCTTACACACACAGATATACACCCCAACCATAAGCAAAATCAAAGGACAATTGCCAAACTAGGAGAACATTTCTGTAATATATACCACAGACAAGAACATATATATAGACCTGTAGAAAATGAGAGACAAAGGACCAAGAACTATTAGAAAATGGGAGAAAAACTAGGAACAGATATAAAAATGTAGAGGGTGCCAAAGAAATGTATTCAGATTTTAAGAAAGGAAAACTATTAAAATTACAATACTCAATATATACCAATAACAAAAGATGAATACAAGTCATGTTTGACTTCTGCAATTACAAGAGGTGCCCAAAGTGGTTACTATCAGTGTCCAGACACTTCTGATTACTGCAAACTATTGCCTGAGCAATGTTGAAAAAGTGCCCAATTGTATACATTTTTTAGACATCCCCCCGTATGAATAGCCCTCAAACATATGAAAAAAGTTCAGATTCACTTATAATTAGAGAAATGCACATTGAAACAATCCTGAGGTATAATTTCTCACTATTACACTAGCAAAAATCAAAAAGTTTCTCAACAGGTTTTGTTAGTGAGGTTGTTAGGACACAGACACTCCCTCTTAATTGCTGGTGAGAATGTGCACCAATACAACTCTTCTGGAGGGCAAGTTGGTAATACCTAACAAAACTCCACATGTATGTGTTTTTTTGCCTGCGAAATCTCACCTCTAGGAATTTACCCTGAAGATATACTTCCAATATGTACAAAAATATACATGTGAAGCTTATTTATTATAACATTGTTTGTACTTGCAAAATAGTGGAAAACTAAATTCTAATACATAGGGGAATCTATTGGGGTGGTGTGCTAAATTATAGCACACCTACACAGTGCAGTGCTATAATATTGTAAAAAAAGAATGAGGAAGATCTCTATGAACTAATATGGAGTGATTTCCAGGACATACTTACTACTAAATGAAAAAGAAACGTACAAAATTGTATCTATAGCATGCTACTCTTTGTGTGAGAAAGGAGATATAAGGTTATAAAAACTACATACGTATTTACACATTTGTGCAAAAGAAATACAGGAAAGATAACTGAAAAACTAGAGATTAGTTACCTACAGAGGTTGGTAGGAAAGGTGTGGGAAGAAATGAATGGGGATAGGTTAATATGGATGAAGAGAGAATACACTCTTCTGAGTATATATATATATATTCTTTTTTTTACAAAGTATTGACTCTTAGAATTAGAGCAGTGTTTCACTGCTATATGTATTGTATATACCTTCTCTCTAACAAATAATTAAAATCTACCAGGAAGTGGAGGGAATTAAAAGTGGAATATAATCGGTAACAAATGAACCAGACTATATTACAAATGAGTGACATAACTGTACAGAAGTGAATCAATTAAAAAAAACACTGAAACAGCTCTGGAAAATCATATTTTGACTACATACTGTGAGGCTAAAGATAAAAAGAACTGTATGCAAATACTGTTATCTAGTTAGTAAACCTGTATCTTATGGGGTATAGATTAACAATTATATAACCATTTTATATGTATACAAACAAATGAATATATTATAGACCATGGGAGCCGAGTCTTACTGTTGGAGAAAGAAATTACAGATCAATAGAGAAGGCTACAATGAACCTCATGATGTTGGATTGGAATCATAGGTATCAGTATAAATCCATGGTTTGTTATGTGTATATATATACTGAGAGGGATAGATGTAGAAATGTAGATGTATGTATGTGTGAGGTAATATTCATATGTATTTTTCCGCTTTGTCAACTGAGAGGGCCTAGGTGTAATGATACTCCAGTAGCACACTTTGTGGCAAAATTATCAATGCTATTCTCCAATAAAAGAAACCAAAGCTCATAAGGACACAGGAGTTAACCTAAAGAAACTCCAAATGGCCAAATATGGAACGATTTGAACAATAGATTATATAATGATAATATTGGATTATAACAATAGAATAAAATAAATATCCTTGAGTCAACACTGATATAAATAAATAATCAAATAAATAAATGAGAGGAGACAGCTCTCCCCTACAGAAAAACTCAATTAAAAAATGTGGGAGGATTTTTTGTTCTGGTAGTGTGGAGTTTCCTCAAAAAGTTAAGAATAGAATTACCATATGACCCAGCAATCCCTCTCTTGGTTATCTACCCCTAAAATCTGAAAACATTTATCCGTAAAGATATATGTGCTCCAATGCTCATCGCAGCTGTATTTATGATCGCCAAGACATGGAAACAACAAAAGTGTCCTTCGATAGATGATTGGATAAAGAAGGTGTGGTATATATATGCAATGGAATATTACTCTGCCATAAGAAAAGATGAAATAATGCCATTTGTGAAAAAGTGGATGGATCTTGAGATTATTGTGCTAAGTGCAATAAGCCAGACAGAAAATATCAAGAACCATATGATTTCACTGATATGCGGGATATAAAACTAAAAGCAGCAAAGGAACAATACATACAAATGAAGAAAAAAAACTCATAGACACTGACAATAGTTTATTGGTTACCAGAGGGTTAGTGGTGAGGGGAGTGGTAGATGAGGGTAAAGGGGGTCAAATATATGGTGATGGAATGAGAACTGACTCTGGGTGGTGAGCATACAATGTGATATGTATAGATGATGTATTACAGAATTGTACACTTGAAACCTATGTAACTTTACTAACCATTGTCACCCCAATAAATTTTAATTAAAAAAAATTGTAGAAGGAGTGAAAGAAACTCAAAATTATTACTGGGCAAACTCAGTAGTAAGATCTACTGAGTATGATAGATGCTAAAATCATTGGGCAAAAGTTTGAGGAGAAACAAGATATTAACCCAGTCTCAAACAATCTCCATTAATTACAAAGGGAATAGTTGTAACTTTAGAGAGGAAACACTTTGCAGACACCACTTTAGCCAAAGATCTAAGTTAACAGCACCAGTAATAAGGCGTGACCCTATAATACGCCCTGAGAAGGACAAAACTTTACTTCATGTAGTATTCTTGCCTCAAAGGCTTACGGTCAATCTAATCATGGGAAAACTTAAGAAAAAACCAAATGGAGTACTATTTTATAAAATAAATGACCAGTAGTCTGTCAAGAGTATGAAAGACAAAAATATAAGGAGGAATTGCTACATACTATGTGGAGAAGATAGGACGCAATGTGGGATCCCCATTACCATGTTTTCCCGAAAATAAGACCTAGCCAGACAATCAGCTCTAATGCATCTTTTGGAGCAAAAATTAATGTAAGACCTGATCTTATTTTACTATAATACCAGGTCAAATATAATATAATATAATATAATATAATATAATATAATATAATATAATATAATACCAGGTCTTATATTAATTTTTACTCCAAAAGACACATTAGAGCTGCTTGTCCACTAGGTGTTATTTTTGAGGAAACATGGTAGATCCTGGAACAGAAAAGGACATTAGGGGGAAAACTCGTGGACTTTGAATATGTCTTTAATTTCGTTATTAATGTTGTTACAGTGTTAATGTCCTGGTTTTGATAATTAAACTATGGGTATGTAAGTTACAAACATTAGAAGAATCTGAGTGAAGGGTGTACATAAACTCTGAAATATTTTTCAGCTTTTTTTTTGCAAATCGAAAATTATTTTAAGATAAAAAGTTACAACAATTTCTTTATTAACATTTTTACTTAGTCTCAGAGAGTGTATAAAGATATCTATTTAGTTTGCTATTTTGAAGTGAAAGAATGTACATTACTTTTTTATTAATTTTTTTGTCATAAAAATCACTATCATAAAATTTACCATCTTGGCCATTTTTAAGTGTATAATTTGGTAGTGTTAAGAGTGTTTGTTTACATTGTTGTGAAACAGATCTCCTGAACTTTTTCATCTTGCAGAACTGATACTCTATACTCATTAAACAACAACTCCTATTTCCCCTCTCCTGACAGCCCCTGGAAATCACCATTCTACTTTCTGTTGCTATAATTTTGACTACTCTGGGTACCTCATGTAAGTGTAATCATACAGTGTGACTGGCTTATTTCACTCAGTATAATGTCCTTAAGTTTTATTCATGTTGTAGTATGTGACAAGACTTCCTTCCTTTTTAAGGTTGAATAATATTCCATTGTATGTATAGACCACATTTTGCTTATCCTTTGATCTGCCGAGGGACACTTGGGTTGCTTCTACCTCTTAGCTATTGTGAATAGTGCTGTAAAGAAGATGGGTGTGCAAATAGCTCTTTGAGACCCTGCTTCCAATTCTGTTGGACATATACCCAGAAGTAAGATTGCTGAATCATATAGGATGCATTTACTTTTATTTATACTTTTTATTGTGAAATGTGTCTGTCATATACACAAAGAGTGCATAATACCTACACACACACACACACACACACACACACACACAATTTAATGCAGATACAGTTTAAAGGATAATAAGACATTCACTTTTTACCATTAAAGCTTAAATAGCACCAACACCTCAGAAGTCCCTGATCCCTTCCTTAAATTTTTCCCCCATAGTCTCCTACAAAAGGTAACTGCTGCTCTCAATATTGTGTGAATCATTTTCCTTTTTTCTTTTTGGTTTCATCACATGTGATTTTTTCCCCCTAAATAAATATATATTGTTTAATCTATCAAACAGTGAATTAATATAGCATATGAGCGCTACAACCTGCAATCAAGGTATTTAGAGCGGAGACATCGCAAGGATCAGTCTGCTAACAAGCTCACTCACATGACTGTTGATAGAACTCAGGTACTGTTGTCTGCTGACACCAGTTCTAAAACATATATTTAAAAAAAAAAAAGTGTGGGGGGCTGGCTGGTTTGCTCAGTTGGTGACACCGGTTCTTTGTCATGTGAGCCTCTCTGTAGGGCAGTGAACAACATGGTAGGTAGCTGATGTCCCTGAGAGTGAGTGAGTGAGAGAGGAAGAGAAAGAAAGCAAGGAGGAAGTCACTATTTATTTTTGCAACCTGATCTTGGAAGTACTTATTACTACTTGGAGGTACTTATAAGTAAATAAATACTTATAAGTACTTATTACTACTGTATTATATTTGGTAGAAGCAAGTCCACGTCCAGCCCACACTTAAGGGCAGGGAACGTGGAAGTCACTGGGGACTGTCGCAGAGGCCACAGACAACTAACAGCACCAGGGAGGGCAAGAGGAAGGGCAGAGTCGGAAGCTGGAAGGAGAACCAGTGCTACTTGGGACATCTTGTGTATCAAGTGTTGCTGAAATTATTTAGGTGGAGATGTCTGTCTGGAAGTTAGATGTTGAGCCTGAGGCTCAGGTACCAGCTCAGAACCAGAGGTAGAGCTTTAGGTATCTTCAGACTGTGAGTGACAGTTAAAAACCATAGGTTAGAAGTCAATAACACTCAGAGAAAATGTGCAGGCTCCATTGGAAAGCACCGTATTTAAGACACATGCTGATAAAGGGAAGCTCACAACAGAGATATAAATGGAATGACCAGAGAAGCAGAAGGAAAATCTACAGTGAGATATCACAGAATCCAAGGATGAGAGTGTTTGAAGAAGAGAGGAGCAGTCTTAGGGGCAGCAGCACAGGGCAGTCTGTTAAAACAAATATCGGGAAGTATTCACTGAATCGGACATTGAGGTCCCTGGTGTCTTTGGCAGGGCTAGTTTTGGAGGTCTGGTGCTAAAGGAATGCAGAGGCTTTGGCTGGACTGAATAGGAGATGAAGACGTGGAGAAGCTAAATGAATTCAGACTCCATTCTTGGGAAGCCTAGAAGGAAGTTATATACCACCTCTGTGTAAGTGTACTTGGTACACTCATGTGGCTATCTAAGAGATAGCCAACCTCCATTCAATAAAAAGGCTGAATTTTAAAGCATTTCCTGTTAACTTCCTACAAATAAAAGATAATTCTATATTTCTTGAACATGTACTAGTTCCTATGTTCTTTAAAAATGGTGAAATATTTCTGTAATTGCTGACCATAGGAAATGCATTTCCCATCATTAATCTCATAAATATTCAGCTATTGTACCTTTCCCCAAACAGCCAGAGATTTATTCATTATATTGACTTGCAATCTCACCCTTCCTCTCTGCTCCTTTGTAAAGAGAAAGATAATATTTCGGCAGTTTTTGCAATGCCTCAGCCTTGAGGGAATGTAAATATAAGCATAATTGATTTTCTGAACTTGCTTTTCCCCCCTACGTTCCAGTGCTTTATGCATTATAGGTGGAATGACTGACAAATCACTCCTGATTGCTAATTAGAAAGCAGACTATATTAAAAGCATGGCACTTATATCCAGTTTGCTCTCAGTGCAAACCCTGGAAATGTGATGCTTCTCAATGCTCTAGGGCTGTCTAATTACCTGCTCTTTTGCTTTGACTTAACCATTCAGGAATTATACTAGCTCTGTCTGGCAGGTCAGGGGTGGTTGCTAATTAAATGGTGGGATTCACTTCGCCTCACCTTGACTCATCGTTTCTTCCCCTCTCCCCTCCCAAGTGACACTTTTCCTTAAAAAGCATTTCTTCCGTTCAAGTCTTGGCTGGATAATGAAGGCTGGTGCTCTTAACCCTGTATGAAGCCCAAATTCTCAAGGTAATTTTACTTCAAGGATTGGTGAAATAGGAATTCCGTCCTCTCCTCTTTCTAGCTTTGGTATAAAGAGGTCTTTTTGTGTCCGTGCCCTTAATGGCAAGGCTAGACCCCTGGGATTCCTATTCTTTCCGTGCATCACCTCAGCAATCAGTGAGTGGCCCTGAGAGGAGAGGCCATCTTTGCCTTTGTGTTTGAAATGAGAGTTCGCTCCTCACACCGGGAAGTCTGTGGGCAGCTGCAGGCTGAAAAGTAAGGATTGATTTCCTTTCACCCTCCCACTAATCTGAATGTCACCTCGGAAGTGCCCAGGATTTAATTGATCTGTATCAACTTCACGGCAACCATAGCCCCCTATTGAATGATTAAGAATATTAAAGAGGTTGGAGGCATTAGCAACACGGAGAGGTAGGGATCTGCTTCTCCTCCTGGGACCTCGTCATTAAGCATTTGCATAGAACTTGATTCTTACAAGTGCTTTAAACTGGTTTCTCTTTGTTCACTGCTTTAAACTGGAAGCATCATAGGGGACGGAACCATACAAAATTGTCAATATTTGCGTGTTTCCAGTTTTAAAGGTGGCATTTTCATATAGTTCAGTTTAATATTAGCCATTGTCAGAGATGTGAAAGGTTGAAACCCAGATAGATAGATAGAAAGAAAGATAGATAGATAGATAGATAGATAGATAGATAGATAGATAAAATAAATTCTGAATTCCCATCCAGAATCTTTGTTCTTATAACTCACTAATGGATTAGTAAAGTCACCCATTTACTCATTAACAAAACGTTTGTTGCACTTCCATTCTTGTACTGAGCGTTGAGGCAAGGATGCCAAGGGCTGGGTAAGTACTGGCACTGCTTAATTACCCACTAGGCAAATTAGACATGCATGTAAGCCTCTGCAAAATAGGGCAATATATTGTCTGTAATTTAGTTTAAAATCATTCAGCAGAGAAAGTGTAATACATATGTGTGCGTTTAGCTAGTTTAACTTACCTCCAGGGGCAGCTTTCTAATATTTGAAGTACCTTAATCAGAAATACACACTCCAGGGGAGGTTGGTTAGCATTTGAAAGACTTTCATCAGGTAGCGACTGTAAATGTTTAACTCCCAGCCATCCCAATTAGCGCTAGAGGGTTTATTAACTAGCCTGAGGGATGCTAGCAATAATTTTAAATTAGTGAGATAAGTAGTATTCAGGATAAGTATACGAAAGAAATAGTATTCAAGATAAGTATATTGGCTGGGAATATGGCACAGGCACCACCGTCCTTGCATGAATAAAGTATGAGACTCTGGGGTGCTCTTGACCCAGGGCTCTGATTCCCATTAGAAGGTTGGCTGCATTCCTGTTGCAAGGGTATATGGGTGCATTGCCTTCAGGGAACCTTTTGTGAAAGGTGCCTGTTGCAGTGTTTCTAAGGAGAGAGAAAGGGGAGATTCATGGAACTTATAATACTGAATATATAAATGCATATGATTGGGTTTGTTTTCAGAAAAAACATTCCGACCGCAGTGTAGAAGATGTGTGGGGGTGTTCAGGGACTGTAGGGAGAGTGAAGAGAGTGAAGCCAGTCAGGAGACGCTAAAGGTTATGTAATGACGGAGGCCTGAACTAAGGTGGTGGCAGTGTGATGGATGGAGTAGAAAGGATAGACTTTAAAGATTTGTAAGAGAAAGATAAATGGGTTTAATGAATAATTGGATGTGGATAGAGGGCATATGGGTAAGAGGGAGACATAAAGACTACCTCCAGTGTGTCTGATTTGCGTGGCACCATTTACTGAAATACAGAACCAAAGGTAAGGGAGAGATTGGGGCCAGCTGAGAAGAACCTACTTTTGAATAAGATAAATATGAGATGCCTGTAGGACATTCACGGGGACTAGTCCAATAGGTGGATATGTGCGCGTGCGCACTCACACACATTGTTTGGGGCTCAGGAGGGAGACCTGGGCTAGAGATAGATATTTTTTTTTTTTTTTTAGGGGAACAGGACTTTATTGGGGAACAGTATGTACTTCCAGGACCTTTTTTCCAAGTCAAGTTGTTGTCCTTTCAGTCTTAGCTGTGGAGGGCGCAACTCAGCTCCAGGGCCAGTTGCCGTTACTAGTTGCAGGGGGCTCTGCCCACCGTCCCTTGCGGGAGTCAAGGAACTGAACTGGCAACCTTGTGGTTGAGAGGATGCACTCCAACCAACTGAGCCATCTGGGAGGCAGCTTAGCTCACGGTGCCGTGTTCAATCTTAGTTCCAGGGGGCGGAGCCCACCATCCCTTGTGGGACTCGAGGAATTGAACTGGCAACCTTGTGGTTGAGAGCCCACTGGCCCATGTGGGAATCGAACCCGCAGCCTTCGGAGTTAGGAGCATGGAGCTCTAACTGCCTGAGCCACCGGGCCGGCCCTAGAGATAGATATTTAATGCATCCAACAAATATGTATTCATCATTTTCTATGCTCCAGGACAAGACTGGTGTGATACTTGCCCTCATTATGATTATAAGATTTGGTAGACACAGCATAATGGGTGCATTTGAAGTCTTAAGCATGCAGTCACCTGGGGAGAGTGTAGTTAAACGTATGCAAGGAGGATCTCCAAATGATTAACGTTTAAGATGCAGAAGGAAAGATGTGAAGATATTTTGCAAATGAAAATGGGAAGGAGGATTGGCCAAATAGGAGGAAAATGAGAAGACAATGATACAAACACATCAAAGGATATACAAGTTTCAAGGAGGAAATGGCAAATGGTATCAAATATTGCAGAGATCCAATAAGTAAGAAGTGGAAACCTCCATTTCACATGGCTCTTTGGAGGTGCATGAATGAGACCATTTTTCTGTAGTGGAGGGAATAATAGGTTGAAGGCTGCGACCTGAGGAGAGAGTGAGAAGTGATGGAATGTAAGTAAGTCTTTAAAAAGCTTGGTCATAAAGGGATAGTAGGAATTATTGAGGAGGGGGTTTTTGAGAGACAGTTTGCCAGAGCTCTGCCTCTTGTTCTATGTGATATAGGGACTGAACTCTGTAAAAGCAACTGGCACAGAAATGAAGTAGGGTACAGTAATCCAAACAGTGAGGTGCCAAAAGAGTAAAGGAGACAAAATTACTTATTAATTTCAAATGTGGTTCATTATAAAGAAAACAAACACCCGGGTAGCTACATATTTCGGGAGGCAACCTGAGAAGTGTTGGCTTCTCGAACACAAACCTGTCACATGAACATCAAGCAGACAGAAAATGTCCCATGAGCACTCTTGCTGAAGTGAGGGGGGAGAGACCGTGATCAGAGGCCTTTCATGTCTGCTGGAAGTCTGACAGGCCACTTTATATGGGACCTGGTTCCAGGAACGATGTTCCATTATAAGTGAGTCAGCATTTCTGGGCCTGTCACAGTTTTACTGGAAATAAGTATCACCTTATCTTTCTGAGCAATTACTTTTAAGAAATATGATGGGAAAAAAATGTCAAAGCTCTGACCTCTCCAATTTACTCTTCATTTTTTCAGATTCTCTGTAGAGTTGTTCATAGTTAAGAATTGTTTTCACGAGGAAGCACATATGGACACTATTGGCAATTAAAAGCAGCCAAATCTAGCTGCAGGACCAAAGGTGAGATACTACCTAGAAGTCTGGAACCTAAAACATGGCTTTGAGGTCAGATGGGCTTGGGCTTAAGTCCTACCTCTGTCGTTCATTAGCTGTGACCCAGGGCAGTTACTTAGCCTCTCTGAGACTCAGTTTCCTCAGCTGTATAATCTGGGATAATAAAAACAACTTTACAGGAAAATTGTAAAATAATACACATGAAGTGTTTTGGAAGCAGTAGTCTGTTCAATAGCATATACAGAAGGTGCCAAAAAAAAGTGTACACATTTTAAGAAAGGAAAACTGTATTAAAATTGTAATATTCAATATATACCGACAACAAAAGATGAATGCAAGTCACGTCTGACTTCTGCAATTACAGAGGTGCTCACAGTGGTTATCATCAGCTTCCAGACACTTCTGATAATGGCGAACTACTGCTTGAGCAACGTTGACCAAAGTATCCACTTGTATACATTTTTTTGGCACCCTTCATGCCAAAGCGCACATATATATATATATATATATATATATATATATATATATATATATATGCTTGTATATATATTTATATGTGTCTATATATATACTTGTATATATATATTTTTTGTATATGAATCTACTTGACATGATTGGTTAAATTTGGTCAACATTTGTTCAGTATCTATATATGATAAGCAAAGTACTCTGCCCACATACACTGCAAAAAGGTAAGGGATAGCTACTATAAAAGATGGTTCATGAATCTTTTTTTTCTATTTACACCAATAGGTCAAGAAAGAATGAAGTGAAATTGATGCAGGAGGGATTTAGATTAAAGTGCAATAGAATACTATTTCAAACCACAGTGAAATGCCATTATGCCATTATAAAAGAGTCAATAAGAAACCTTTAGTAGAGATTTTTAAGAAAAGGGGTAGTAATTGTTACTTTGAGACGATTCAAGTGCTAGAAAATTATGATGTCATTTCCATGGTTTTGTGCTGTCTTTATCATTTTATACTTTCAGAGAGGTCTGGGCCACGTCCACATTTTGAGGTTCCCAGTGTACTTATAAATGGAGAAATGCTAAAATAGGGTTAATAGGTTGAATATAAAAAATATATGTATATATGCATATGTATGTATGCATATATCTATCCACCTATCTATGATCAATTAATTTTTGTGAAAAACAAGATAGTCACAAGATTTATAAAAACTTATTTCAAAGTTCATGATAGGTGCTAGGAAGAACATGTTTTTTCCGTTTTGGCAGTTTGTCCTTGGGAAGATATCACAGCCTACATTTGCCTGGACTACATTGGCCTGCATGCATGTGAGGTCTGGGCATGTGTCCTCTTGCCATAAATTCTTGGCGATGGACTCTGACCAGTACCTCTGAAAGTTTAGTTCCTGGCATAACATAGATGCTCAAGAAAAGTTGGTGAATTAATTGGTGAATTGTTTTGCACTGATTATCAGGTAGGAAGTTTGCTGAAGAGCTTTAAAACTGTTGTGCTACTAGATTAGTAACAGCTTGAGATTCCATTCATTTACAAATGGACACAGCACATTACTTTTGCTGGGCTTCTGCTCTCCTTTTATTGGTGACTTCCCTTTAATAAGAGAGTGCTCGGTGTACAAGATGGGAAGTGGGAGATGGTGAGGGATGTGGGTAAGGGCGCTTCATCAGCCTCAGTTTGCTTGGGTGTTGACTGTTCAGAACACTGAAGGATTTGGGATTTTTACACAGCACAAATGACAGTCTCAACCTTGTAGTTCACCAATAGGAGAAGTCAGTTCTGGCAGCAGCAGCATTCTGGGCATTCCTAATTTCACTAGAAATTAAGAGAAACCCATCTGTTTGTAAATGCAAGGCTTCTAACTAACCTCCAATTCCCGTTCTTAATAATTCAAAGGTGTGCTAACTGCAGTTGCTGTCTTTAGACTTCATGTGTCTAGGACAGACCGGCCAACTGAACTTCTGCAAGATGCTTGTCATTGTTGTTAGACTCCCTTCTCATCTCAGTGTGGTTCACTTCTGACAGAGAGGAAGCAGGGCAGAGCATTTAAATCCTCCTTAAATTGATGCAGCTTAGCAGGCTCAATTCTGAAGCCATCTGAGTCCCGGGGACCTGTTTTTTTCCTTTCTAGATGGGCTAATACTTCTGTTCATTCCCCCCAAGTAGGTAATTAATTCTGACTGGTGTGCTGGAGAGAAAGGAAAGGCAGGTTGCTTTAGTTTTGAGCCTTTGAAAGACTCCAGTCCCCTTTACCCATGGGATCTTTCAATATTCCTGGGCACAGGGGTGGGAATAGCACTAGTAGTAGTAACAATAGCAATACTACCACGACTACTAATAAACCCATTATAATTTTGGATTTAGAAGTTACCTCTTTAAAAAAAAATCTGTGGATTTTAAAAAGTATGGTTAAGCTACACATCAGCCTCCCTAAAAGTGAAAGAAAGCAGACTCATTTCACTGAAGGAATTCAATGTAGTGAACATTTGTTGAATGTTCAGTACATGTTTGATTCTATATTAGGCATTTTGGCTGCAAGAATATAAAGATGATTGTAGATTATGGTCTTTGTTCTTAAGCCGCAAATCTAAAAATGGAGACAAACTTGCACCCAAGTAATGGAGTCTGGCTGGTCTCAGTGCCAAAGCCCTGTGCCTCATTGCCTTGCAGCTCCTTCTGTCACTCTCTTTTCTCTTTCCCACCATCCCTTCCTTCAACCACCATTTACTGGACGCCCATTTTGTCAGGACATAGGCCAGGTGCTGAGGTGTTGGTTGTAACATGGGGAATGTCCTGGATGAAACTGTGCCCCATACACAGAGGGCAAGGAGAGAACACTCCAGATTGGGAGGTGGCAGGTTTAATAAGCAAGGGAAATTATGTACAAGGTTTGTCTTGGGTGGCTGAGAAACACACAGACCTCTGGATCCACCTGTCAGAATCTTATTAAGTTACACAGAAGCATTAACTGCCTTCAATCATGTATTCAGTCCAGATGGTCTCAGCAACAGGCTTATTTCACTTAGCATGATGTTCTCCAGGTTTAGCCACGTTGTGCAAATGACAACTTTTCCTTCTTTTATGTGGCTGAATAATATTCCATTGTACATCTATATATGTCACTTTTTCTTTATCCATTTATTCATGACTACTTAGGTTGTTTCCACATCTTGCTATGTGAATTATGTTGTATTGAACATGGGAGGGCAGACATCTTTTGAAGATACTGCTTTCATTTTGTTGGATAAATTCCCAGTAGTGGGATTGCTGGATCATATGGTAGTACTATTTTTAATTTTTTGGGAAATTGTTTTCCATAGTGACTCTACCAATTAAAAAAATTTTTTTTTAATTAAAAAATATAGCCAGCATACAATATTATATTAGTTTTAGGTGTACATCGTAGTTGTTCAATATTTATACACCCATAGAAGTGATCACCATAAGTTCAGCAGCCATCTGACACCGTACTATGCTACCAAATATTATTGATTATATTCCTCATGCTGTACATTACATCCCCATGATTTATTTGTTTTATATCTGGAAATTTGAACCTCTTATTACCCTTCACTTCTTCCACCATTTTAATATTTCAATTATGGTAAACATTCAATTATTTTGTGTTAACTTCAGGTGTACAGCAGAGTGGTTAGACATTTACATAATTTAACAAGTGATCCCCCTGACTAGTCTAGTGCCCACCTGGCACTATACATAGTTATTACCATATTATTGACTATATTTTGTTTGATTTACTTTACATCCCCGTGACTATTTTGTAACTTCCACTTTGTACTTCTTAATCACTTCATTTTTTTCACCTTGTCCCCCAAACCCCCTCCCATCTATCACCCTGATAAATCTGACATCATATGTAGCTATTAACATATTATTGATTATGTTCCTTCTGCTATACCCTATATCCCCATGACTCCTTTGTAAAAACCAATTTATACTTCTTAATCCCTTCCTGGTTTTTACCCACCTCTTCAACTTCCCTCCCATCCGGTAACCATCAAAATGTTCTTTGTATCTATGAGTGTGTTTCTGTTTTGTTGGTTTATTTTGTTATTTAGATTCCACATATCAATGAAATCACATTGCATCTGTCGTTCTCTGTCTGACATACTCAACTCAGCACAATACCCTCCAGGTCCATCCATGCCACCACAGACGGCAAGAACCCATTCCCTTCCATGGCCAAGCAATTTTGAATTGTATACATGTGCCACCTCCTTTTTATCCATTCTTCTACCGACAGACACCCAGGCTGCCTCCACATCTTGGCCATTGTAAACGATGCTGCAATGAACATATGGATGCACACATCCCCTCAAAGTAGCATTTTGAGTTTCTTCAGATAAATACCCAGAAGTGGGATTACTGGGTCCTTCTTTGTCTCATGTTATAGCCTTTGTTTTAAAGTCTGTTTAGTCTGGTATAAGTATTGCTACCTCTGCTTTTTTTCTTTTTTCCATTTCCATTTTCATGTAATATCTTACTCCATCTCTTTACTTTCAGTCTGTGTGTGTCTTTTGATATGAAGTGAGTCTCTTCTAGGCAGTGTATGTAAGGGTTTTGTTTTCTTATCCATTTAGCCACCCTATGTTTTTGATCGAAGCATTTAATCCATTTACATTGAGAGTATAATTGTTGATAGATGTGTAATTATTGCCATTTTTATTATTCATATTTTGATTTTTTTTCTTTCGTCTTAAAGAAGTCCGTCTAAGAGTCTTTGTAATACTCGTTTGGTGGTGATGACCTCCTTTAGCTATTTATTTATTTATTTTTTGTCTGGGGAGCTTTCTACCTGTCCTTCAATTTTAAATGATAACCTTGCTAGGTAGAGTAATCTTGGTTGCAGATCCTGGCTTTTTATCACTTTGAATATTTCCTGCCAATCCCTTCTGGCCTGCAAAGTTTCTGTTGAGACATCAGCTGATAATATTATGGGAGCTCCCTTATAAATTACTAGGTGACTTTCTCTTGCAGCTTTTATGATTCTCTCTTTGACTTTAACCTTAGGCATTTTAATTATAATGTGTCTTGGTGTGGGCCTGTTTGAATTAATCTTGTTTGCAACTCTCTGCACTTCATGGGCTTGTATGTCTATTTCCTTCATCAGGTTAGGAAAGTTTTCAGTCATTATTTCTTCAAATAGGTTCTCGATCCCTTGCTGTCTCTCTTCTTCTGGTACCCCTATGATGCAAATATTATTACTCTTGATGTTGTCCCAGACATCTCTCAAACTATCCTAATATTTTTGGATTCTTTTTGCTGTTCCGATTGGGTGGTTTCTGCTACCTTGCCTTCCCAATTGTTGATTTGATCCTCTGCTTCATCTAGTCTGCTGGTGATTCCTTCTAGTGCATTCTTCATTTTAGTTATTGCATTCACTTCTGAGGTGGTTCTTTTTTTATGGTTTCTATGCCTTTTCTTTATGCTTGCTATCTTTTATTTTTGAAGTTCTCACTAAGTTCCTTGAGCATCCTATAACCATTGTTTTGAACTCTATCTGGTAGGTTGCTTGCCTTCACCTCATTTAGTTCTTTTTTCTGGAGTTTTCTCCTGTTCTTTCATTTGGGACATATTTCTTTGTTTTCTCATTTTGACTGCCTCTCTATTTCTTCCTATGTATTAGTTAGATCTGCTACATTTCTTGCTGGGTGGCCTTATGTAATAGATGCCTTATGGGTCCCAGGTACCTTGGGAGGGTTGAGTGTACCTTGTGTGGGTTGTGTGTGCCCTCCTATTGTATTTGAGCCTTGATTGCTATTGATGTGTCAGTGGTTGGGTCTGACCCTCAGGCTGATTGGATGTAGGATTTGGCCATGTCCACAGTTTACAGGCTGCTGTGCTGGGGGGCTTACCACATGGAGCAGGATTTGCCCCAGCTGGCTCTGGTGCCTGTTGAGACCTCCCTTTGGGTATGCCACTTGGGGGGCTAAGTGGGCATGCTCTGCTGTGGTCTGAAACCAACCTCCAAGTATGTTGGTTCTGGGGTCTCTTGGGAGAGGCTCTGGTGCAGGCCCAGGTGACCCACTGCCTATGACCAGCTGGGGACTCCCTGGTAGGAGCTACAAATTCATCCACTGTTGGTCACTGCCTGATTGGAGCTGGAGGTGTGTGGGTGAGGCCATGTTGCAAACTGAGGATGGCTGCCACCAGTACCAGACCGGGGGTAGCTCTGCAAAAAGCCAGGACACACCAAAGCCTGCTGCTGGTTGCCAGCTCTGGAAACGTTCAGCCACCAATAAAGCCTCCTATGGTAGGGAGTTGCGTGTGGCAGGTTCTCAGTAACTCGGCAGGGTGGAGCTCACCAGGCCAATCAAATTCAGATTTGGCCATAAATGTAGGGGGCGGGCGCAACACAGAAAAGAGGGCACCCATCTGCCTGCTGCATGGGAGCAGAACTGCACACAGGAAAAATGCCAACTGCCCTCCAGACTGCCCCCCAAGGCCACACACTTCAGTCTTCCCCCTGTATATCTCTGATGCCCCCCCTCCCTCCACTGGAGCCCGGGGTGAGTCACCTGTGAGCAAGTGAATCTGTGTGTGGGCCCTTTAAGAGGATGGCTGGGTTTTCCACTGTCTCATGTCCCACCCTGACTGTCAGAATCCCCACTGTTTTCACTGCCAGATGTTGTGGGGCTCCTCTTCCTGGAACCAATACTACTGGCTGGGGAGCCTGGTGTGAGGCTGAGGTCCCTTGCTCCTTCTTGGCCTATAAAATCCCCTCCCAATTTTCATCCACCACACAGAGGTTTGGGGCCAGCTGGTTTCGCATCTCCTTCCCTCCTACCAGTCTCCATGTGGCTTCTTCTTTATATCCTTAGTTATAAAACTGTTCACCTAGACTTCAGATGATTCTCCAGGTTGATTGTTCTATACTTCAGTTGTAATTTTAATGTGTTCATGGAAGGATGTTTATCTACTCCACCATCTTGTGTTGTTCTACATGACTCTACCAATTTACATTCCCATCAGCATTTCACAAGGGCTCCCTTTCCTCCATACCCTTCCCAACACTTGTTATTTCTTTTTGTCTTTTATCTGCTATTGTCTTTTGATCATAGTTATTCTATAAGTATGAGGTGATAGCTCATTGTGGTTTTGATATACATTTCCTGATGATTAATGATATTGACTTCTACTCGTGTAGCCATTGGCCATTTGTATGTCTTCTTTGGAAAAATGTCTGTTTGGGTCTTTTGCATATTTAAATGAAATAATATTAAATCGTATATATATTGCACATCTTCTTTATCCATTCACTCATAAATGGACATTTCGGTTGCTTCTATTTCTTGGCTATTGTGAATAATGCTGAAATGAGCATGGAAATGCAGATACCTCTTCAAGATCTTGATTTCATTTCCTAAGAATATATACCCAGAAGTGAGATTGCTGGATCATATGGTAGTTCTATTTTTAATTTTTTGAGGAACCACCACACTGTTTTCCATAATGGCTGTGCCAATTTACATTCCTCTGAATAGTGCACAAGAGTTTCCTTTTTTCCACATGCTCAACAGCTCTTTTTGTAATTTATCTTTCTAATAAAAGCCATTCTAAAAGGTGTGAGGTTATATCTCATAATGGTTTTGATTTTCATTTCTCTGATGATCAGTGAAGTTGAGCACATTTCCATATACCCATTGGCCATTTGTATGTCTTCTTTTGAAAAATGTTTATTCAGGTACTTTGTCAATTTTTTTTTACTTTGTTTTATTTTATTTTTTTGCTATTGCATTGTATGAGTTCCTTATATGTTTTTTGATATTAACTCTTTATCAGATATATGATTTGCAAATATTTTATTCCATTCTGTAGTCACATTTTCACTCTGTTGGTTATTCTTTTTGTTGTGCAGAAGGCTTTTAGTTTATGTAATCCCATTTATCTATTTTTGCTTTTGTTGCTTGTGCTTTTGGTGTCATTCCAAAAAATCATTGCCCAGATCAATGTCAAGAAGATTTTCCCCTATGTTTTTTTCTAGGAGTTTTATGGTTTTCTTTCTTACATTTAAGTCTTTAATCCATTGTAAGTTGATGTTTGTATGTAATGTAAGACAAGGGTCTAATTTTCTTTTGCAGGTGGATGTCCAGTTTTCCCCATACCAATTATTGAAGAGACGATCTTTTCCCCATTTCTTGTTCTTGCCACCCTTATTGACTGTAGATGTATAGGTCTCTCTCTGAGCTCTCTATTCTATTCCATTGGTTGACATGTCTGTTTTTCTGCCAGAACTATACTCTGTTGATTACTGTAGCTTTGCAATATATTTTAAAATCAGGAAGTGTGATGCCTCCAGCTTTCTTCTTGCTTAAGATCGCTTTGGCTATTTGGGGTCTTTTTTGGTTCCATAGAAATTTTAGTTTTAAAAATAAATTCTGTAAAGATTACCATTGATATTTTTAATAAGGATTACATTGAATCTGTAGATCACCTTGGGTATTATGGCATTTCAACAATATTAATTCTTACAATCCAGGAACATGGGATGTCTTTCCACTTATCTGTGCCTTCTTTAATTCCTTCATCAATGTTTTATCAAGTTTGAATTCTTTAACATAGATTTTAAGATCCTCTATGGTTTGGTCTTTGATGACCTTTCCAGCTTTATTTTTCTATTGTTTTCTAATTGGCTATCTGTGCTCTGACTGAACTGAACTGCCCCAAAATACGTTTTTTCAACCCAGTGCCTTTTCTTATGCTATAGGAAAGCCTCTATGACAATACCTTTCTTTACCCTCATCCCCTTTTTGTTTATCTAAATCCTTTTATTCTTCATGTTCTACCACCCTGCCTCCATAAAATCCTAATTTATCCCAAGAAATAAGTCATCTCCCTTTCTTTTGAGAATTGAGTGCTCCTAATTTTTTTCAAGCTGGTGTGACATTTTTCTTTTCATGTCCTCTCCCGTAATGGGCCATAGGCATATCAAAGACAGGGACCATCTACTGACTATTTTTGTATTCTTGACAATGTCTTGCACATAGCAAAAACTCAAGAACTATTTGGTCGATAAATACATACCCTTAGAATTTGAAATTGGAGATTTTGGATATGATTGACCATTATCTTAAGTTCTTAATCATTTTAGTTTACCTCCTAAAATTGATTTTTATCTTATTTTTTCTATCAGTTTCTGTCACCCAAGCTCTTTAGAGCTCTGACCATCTCTTCTTATCACCTTGATATCTAGTCATATCTTGTTAATTTTTCATTTAATGAGATCTGTCTTTGTCTAGATTCTAATTGTCTGAGGTTTTCCAGCAGTTTGCTCAATAACCTTGGTTATAGGCTTCCCATCTCTAGTCACCCTTCCTATCACCTCACAAAGCCAAACTCACTTGTCTAACAAGTAATAGTAATAATAACTAATATTTACTGACCACTTGTGGAGCACTAGGTATTACGTTTGCATACTGTGTTTCATCTTATCTTCCCAACAAACCTACAGATAGTGTTAAGGACTGAATATTTGTGTCCCCTCAAAATTCGTATGTTGAAGCCCCCTGCCCCTATTTAGAGAGAGGGCCTTCACAGAGGTATGAAAGTTAAATGAAATCTGTAGGGTGGGGCCCTGATTTGGTAGGATTAGTTTCCTTATTAAAAGAGGCATTAGAGAGCTTGCTTGCTCTGTCTCCATGTACGTACACTGAGGAAGGGCCACATGAGAAGTTGGCAATTTGCAAGCCAGAAAGAGAGTCCATCCCAGAAACTGACATGCTGACCACTTGATCTTGGACTTCAAGCCTCCAGAACTATGAGGAAACTGTTGTTTAAGCTACCCAGTCTAAATGGGTAGGTCACAATATTAGGATATGAGGATAATGAGGCTCAGAGCCAAATGACTTGCTCAAAGTCTCACAGCTGATGGATTGTAGAAGTAGGAGTTCAATACATGTCTCCCCAATTCCAGATCCCTTTCTTTAACCACTACATTATATTTCTCATGCTTTCATCTTTTGCTCCCAAATGTGTGCTAGAAAACTGGATTTCTGGGGGATGAGGTGTAGAGAAGCTTGATTTATAGTCCTTGGCAATTTCTGTAGTGTAAATACTCCCACATTTTAAGCCACCAATGGTTCAGCAACTGTGAATAGTTTTGTATATTTAATAATTGGCTCTTACAATCCAATGCAAGCTGCCTCCAGCACACCATTGGTTGCTCCCTTCTTTAAGACTCTCTTGAGGGAAGAAAATAAAGGACACTAACAAGAGTAAAGGCTCATGAAGGCAGGAACAATGCTCATATTTTTAATTAGTGCTGTAGATTTTCCGTAAGTATTCGTTAAATATTTATTAGTCACTCAAGAGAGTTCATGTTTGTTATATTTCAGTTAACTAGTGGACTGAGGGGTAGATATTACTATTCTCATTGTAAAGATTAGAAAAATAAGGTTTAGTAGTGTAAGTAACTTGACATCTTTCCGTTCCTATCTTGAAGCAAGGATTTTGCCTTTCCTGTGGTTTCAACAAAAGAAGTTTTAAGTAACAGCTCAGTGAAGACTTGATGCATGACTGTTTGCATCGTCCTGAAAATTCTTCCTCTCAAATCTATGAAACGCACGGTGCCTATTAAAATGGTTATATCTTGTTTTATATAGATGTGTGTGTACATGTACGCATGCACGTACCTAGAACAATATAACAGTAGTTTTCTTAAATCCACATGGAAATATTAAATGTAGAAACAGAACAAGAGGTGTTTTTCTTGGCTTGAGTCTGAGAGTTAAGAATACTCTTCAGTGCCCAAAAGATGAGCCAAATCCGGGGACTGATCTCCTTTTGAGGAGAAAAATAAAAGACAGTGTTAATTGGAACATTTAGTGCTCCTGTGTGGATTTGCCTGGCGTCATTGTTATACTCAACCTGAGACAGACTTCTGTGCCAGACTTGGGGGATCTGGAGAGAAGACATCCAAGTCTGATGAATTTATAGACCTGCATTTAAGTGTGTATCTCCTGGATCCAAAACCAGCGCTGGAAGGGGAAGTGCTGAGCCTCAAAAAGTAGCTCCGTGAGGAACAGCTCAGATCAAAGGGCTGTATGCTGTGTGAGTGGGAAGTCTGATGCAGGAGATAACTACTACATGTGTATTTTACTTGAAATACCATTGGGCTTTCTTGAATTCATTTGATAAATGGAAATTTATTAAAGGCCTAAGGATAAAGTGGGGGAAGACATCCTAATGTCTCAAATTGAGCCATACTGTCTTCTTAATATCTTTGTGTGAAGTAGAAAAAGTTATCTCTGCCTTGAGACACTTTACTGACATTCATTTGGAAATTTTCATAACGAATGAACGTAACTATGATAAACAATATGAATATCACCCCCTAGAGTAGTGCAATGCAGTCATACATTGCGGTCCTGCAGGGATTATCCAAAGTGTATAAACATATGATAGTTTGGAAGACAAAGGAATAATCAGGCAGCATACAAATTTAGTCAAATTAAAAAAGGATTCTTATCCAGAATCCATAATAAGATGTAACTCATATAATCTCCATCATATTCTGAGTGGCGTGAAGAAGTTAAAATCTAATTAACCTCTAATGCACTAATCTGAAGATTATTATATCAATTTTAAATGAATCAAAGTGAATCAGAGAGAGCAAATGCCTGGCCCAAGGCTGTTGAGTGAGTGGCACAGGTAAAATTTAAATGTAACTTTCTCCAGTTCTCTTTGGAAGGGCTTGTTTTTTTTTTTTTTTTCCTCTTGTTTTTCACTAGCCATCCAGATGAGACTTAAAGCAAAACTTGTAAGATATGATGAAAAGTGGCAAAACTGAACCTGAAAATAGGTTTGAAGGTTTAGATAAATTCATAGCTGACAGACCCATAATGGTAACCAAGCGAGATATGGATGCCTGAGAAGCATCCCTAATTATTGCACATAGTAGAAGCACCAAGGATGGCTTTTAAGGGGGCCACTGACAGTTAGAAAACTTAGTTGGGGGTGCGGTGTCTATTTCCTCTCACCATGGGTCACCCAAAAGTTGTGTTTTTTCCCCCCCAAAAGTTCTTATTAGTGGTCTCCTTCCGCCCTTCCCCACCACCTGCCTCTTTCTTTCATTCCTTCTTTTTGTTATTGATTTTAAAATCTCATGTAGATACAGTCTATCCCTGCAAAACAAAACAAAACAACAACAACAACAACAACAAACAGAACAGGGGCTGTATTTCCAAATGCCTCAGAACCACAGAATGATCAGCGGAAAGCTCTCTTCCTGTCTATTTCTTAGAACATCTATGGTGATCCTCGCTTCTACAGTTGGGATATCCTTATTTGGTTGTAGAAGTAGAAAGGCCAGGCCTACTGCAATCCCAGTTTCAATTTCAGCTTCCAAATTTTCTTCATTGATTGACTGCTTTATTAACTGAGTCATTCATTCACTAGAAGTAGCACATAGTTTTGTGTGTATTTGCCTAGGGTCTATAAAGACAAATAAATCACGATTCCCAGTTTAAGAGTTATATACTGATAATGATGATGACAGCCTAATAAAAACAACAACAACAATAACAACAACAGCAGCATATATTGAGGACTTACTACATTTCAGGCACTGAGCTAATTACATTACAGACAGATATTAATCCTACTCAGAATGATTCTGTGAGATAGTTATTATCTCCTTTTTGTAGCTCCAGAAACTGAAGCCTGGAGAGGGGAGGTGACTGTCTCATTACAAAGCTAGTGAGTGAGATAGGGGATATGACATGCAAACTATAAACAAGGAAGAACGTAAGGAGGACTAAAAGAGAAGAATGTACTCTGAAATGGAAGTTCACAGCAAGAGAGATGAGCTCAGGCAACAAAATGATGTCCGAACTAGATCCTGAGGGATGGGTAGAGTTTGGGTAGGTTGAAGTGAACATTCCAGGTGGAGATAATGCGTTGCAGGTATTTGTTGCTTTTGGCTGCCCAACCTCCGTTGATTGTTCTTTTGGTACTAACACTCAGATTTACTTTTGGAGAATTCTCTTCTCCCGTTGGATAAAGTTCACAAAGTTGTCTACCTAGGTGCTCTAATTTTCTCTAACCAAAGCTAGGTCAATTGAATACTCTCTGGAACTGGAATCTGAGTGGGCTGTCAAAACAAAACAAAACAAAACAAAACAAAACAAAACAAAACAAAACAAAACAAAACAAAACAAAACAAAACAAAACCAAAACCTCAAAAAATCTCGGGCTCATGCATTTACTTTGGCTGTGCATTGAAGAGATTGTCCAAAAGTTCCTGCTACTGAGAAACCCGCCTGCTCTGAACAGCTCTGATTTCTGTCCTCTCTGAGCCTTGCTCCTTAGAGTTTCTGAACTTCCAGCATATCCCCTTCTTCCTAAGGCAGCCAGAGTCTGTTTTCTGTGGCTTGCAACAAAGAACTCAAAGTGGCAAGAATAAAGACACGTGTAGGGGACACTGCAGAGTGCCAAACCATCTAGACTGTCAGCAGTGCCGAATGCACGAAAGAGGGTAGTGAGCGATATATCTGAAAAGATAGTTTGGAGCCAGGTTGTATGAAGTTGAATGCCAGGTTCAGGACGTTCAATTTCACTTGGTAAAAAATGAAGAACTATTGAAGCATGTAAGCTGGGGCAATATTATATCTTTCCTTCAATATTAATTTGGCAGCAGTGTGGTTATACAAATTGGAGAATGTGAAATTTGGAGACAAGGTGACCAATTAGGAAGCTCTTGGTCAATGGCCCAGGTAGCGGGTCATGAATGTTCGGGCTTATGGTGTACAGGTAGCAGTGAAAAGGTGGGCATGGAAAGAGCTTCTTGTTTTTCTGGACAGAAGCCAAGGCAAGAGAGTGCTGATCTGTAACAGAGCTGGTGGGGAGCCCATCCCATAGGCATAGAGAGCTGATGAATTCTGCTGCATTGCCCCTTAAGCACCCCAGAGAAGAAGGCTGGGCTCGTAAAGGGGAATGCAGAAACTCAGTCTGGAGAGCAAGTCAGTTGAATTTGAACCAAATTAATATCTTGAGTTGTTGATGCTGAAGCTTCTACCACTCCCTTGACAAATCATTTTTGGTTGAAGCAGCACGCAAGAGAAGTTCCCATTTGCAAGATTTGGTATTTCTGTGGTTTCTTTGCCTGAAAAAATTAAAATACAAGCCTCATTTTTTTCTTAGTGGTTCATAAAATGTTGCAAAAGGGAAAACATTGAGCAATAAAAGGTGTGTTTATGTGTATTCATAAGAAGTGGGCTAGAGGCCAATTCCCATAAATGTGTTCACTTGTACCTTGGATACCGAACAATTATAAGAACGCTTGAGGCTCCTATTTCATTCAGAGGATATAATAGATGCAGCTTTTGCAGCCCTTCCAGGCTAATCAACTTGATAGACTGAATTGGGGAGCCTGCACCTTTAAGTGTTGACAGTAAGCACAATTGTGATACTAGTAAAGATGGTCTTTGGAGCCCATTCTCTCTATTTTCCTCCCTGGCTTGGCAAATGCTTATGTCTAAATGCATCCCCTTGTGTATCCAGCCAGTATCATTTGCTCTGACCCTATCCCAATTGGCAACATCCACTGTTTATCAGGTTTGGGGACACCACTTTCAAGTGACATTTTGTTGTCCAGGCACTATAGCAAGTGTTTTCCATTGTGCAAACTAGATCCTTCATATCCACAGATATAAGATTTCCTTACAGAAAGGGGAGATGGTGCCCTATTCAACAGGCTGTGATATTACTTTCCCTATTCTCTAGGCCCAGTGGGGAATAAGGAGGGACATTTTTGGGACAGTAGATGGGGGACCTTATCCTTCCCCATGAAATCACACTACAGAGACAACTGCTCATTTCATGTAGGAGCAAGGCCAGCTCTGACTTCCACAGTAGTTATTGCCTGAAGCATACAAGTGCCTGGCAGGGGCCAAAGACATGGCCTTGTAGTTGCTTGGTTCCCGTCACTTATAAACTTGCTTGTCACACAGGATTGAAGGCCGTCTTGCAGGCAGAAACTATCAGGAAAAAAAAAGACTTCAATATTAAACTTCCCTTCATTTGCATGTCTTGGATATTGAGTCTATTAGTGTCTTATTATTAGTACTTCTGTAACAAACCTCTATAAATTTGGTGGCTTAGGACAACACAAACGTATTATTTTACAGTTCTGGAAATCAGAACTGAGCTAAATAAAAGCAAAGCATCACCAGGGCCATATCCTGTTCTGGAGGCTCTAGGGAGATTTTTTTTTTCTTTTCCTTTTCCAGGTTCTAGAGGCTGCCCACCTTGCTTAGCCTATGGCCCCCTTCCATCTTCAAAACCAACAATGGCTACTAGTCTTTCTCAGATAGCCTCACTGACACTAACCCTTTTTCTGCTTCCTGCTCCCACTTTAAAGACCTTTGTGATTATATTGGGTCGACTCAGATAATCTAGGAAAATCTCCCTATTTTTAAGGTCCGCTGATTAGCAGCCTTAATTCCATCTGCAACCTTAATTCTCCCTTGCCATGTAACATGACATATTCATGGATGCTGGGTATTAGGATTTGGACATCTTTGGGGGTATTACTATTCTGCCGGTCGCAGTGAGGAAGGATTGAAAAATCTGCCTCCTTCTTGTCTGTATTCCGGTTACTCTTAAAAATTTTAAAACTTCTTAAAATGTATTCCAACTAGTTCACAGTCTTCAGAAGTAGCACACCAAATTTTTCTTCTTTTCAAATGGCTTCAGGGTATGAGGCCCTGTGCTAGGAGCTATTAGAGGTACAAAGGAGAGCGTGTGAGAGTATATTACCTGTAAGGAATTTTTACACACTCTTTGAGTGGATGAGACAGACACACACAGACAGCGCAGCAGAGCAGGACTTGATAAATGTCACGGCCTGGTTCAACCAATTGGTGCCACGGGAGTTCAGAAGACGGAGCATCACTCTGAATCCCATTGACCGAACGTTTCCCCTCCCGACCTACAGTCACTCCTACCAGCGGAGCATTTCAATAGGCTTCACGGGAGCAAATTTTCTCCATTATTTTTTATTACATCAGGTATCCTCCAGCACAGGGGAGGGGGCAGAGGAGAGAAAGACCAAATGCCAATTATTGAGTCAGCTGGCCCTAGACAGCTATAACTTACATGGCCCTCCCTTTATACCACACAACGCTGGAGAGATTTCTTCTCTTCTTTCTAAAGCAGCCAGTTCCTTCAGACTGATAATAAGAGTCGGCAGAAATCTGAGAGCAAGAGTGCAGCTCTTTGGCACAGTAGCCTTGGTAAACAAGGAAAGAGAATCATTTTCTAAAGGGACAGGCGGGAAAGGCAAATTTACTAGAAACCCGTAAGCATTTTCAAATATGACCGCTGGAGAGAAGTAAACAGCAGATATAAATAATTTCTATCACAAATGTTTTGGGGTCTTTTCAGCTGCCTTCATCTTTGAGCCTTCGTGTTCTGGGACTTGACATGGTTGGTGAGGAGATATTTGAAGAGGGGATTGACTGAATATAAGTGTCTTTGCGGATAGCTCATATAACCACTTAAAAATGCAGCCTTTGGGACTTGCTCCTGTCCCTTCTTTATTTGTATAATAGAACAATATACCTACTAATACCAGAAACGTGCTGAAATGACTGCTGTGCTTTACTGGTGTGGTGGTGGGAGCAAGTACACACCTTGCTCCCAAACCTGCCGTCCTCAGCCAGTTTCCTACAGTGGCATCTTCTCCAACAGAACAGGATACAGGAGTGCTTCTCTCTTTCTGAGGCAGCAGCTCCTTCCTTAATCCACCCAAAGGTACATCCTATAGAAATGAAAGTGTGAAGCATGCAGACGTTTCAACCTCAGCAAATACACCTGGCCTTAGTTCAACATTAAAAACATTTCGCAGTGTGTCATTTTAATATGTGAAAATGAAATGATCTCTGAAGAGGCATTCTTTTTCATCCAGAGTGCTTCAGTTTGAGAATTTTTCATTCCTAGTAAATAAACCTGCCAACGGATGAAAAAGCATTCTTGGAGACCTCATCTCCAGCACTGCTGAGGGGAGTCAATAAGAATAAAGCAAGCGAAAGAGGTAATCTCCTAGGTGGCTCCCTTCCCACAGTGACCACCAGCCTCCTAAAGAAGAGCCAAGGCTGAAGGGCTGCCCCCTGATTAATGCCTGTGGTCCAGGGGGAAAGCCTGCTTTCAGGTTGGTTGGGAAATGCAGAGTCAGCAGCAGGTCAGGTTACTGCCCCGTGGCTGCCTTTCAATCTTCTGTGACTTCTTCCTGTGATAGTGCCCTGGTGACACTTGAAGCCAAGAATCTCTTTCCTTGAGTATTCAGAGTGGCAGTAAGCTGTATCAAGGAGGTCAGGTGTGTTACCTAAACCATAACCATACAGGTGATGATTTCCTTTTTACGACTAGCAGAGCTGGCCATGAAAGGGCTGTCGAGGCCAAATGATTTTTGTCATCGGAAAGCAGGCCTATAATCATAGACCTGTCCAGAGGGACGAACTTTAAAGGTTACCAATCTCCCTGCTAAGGGACATATTCCTTCTGCATCCTAGACAGCCTCTATTTGAATATTTCCTATGATGGGAATCTCACAACCGCATTAGTAGCAGACCAGGGGTCAGCGAACTTTTTCTGTAAAGGGCCAGATAGTGAGTATTTTAGGCTTTGCGGGCCTTAGGGTTTTGTTGCAACTACTCAACTATGCCTTTGTGTGTGAAAGCTGCTACGGATAATATGTAAACAAATGTGAGTGGATGTATTACAAGAAATCTTTATTTACAAAAATATGTGGTGGGCTGAATTTGGACCATTCTTTTAGGGGATGGCCTTAGTTGTTAGAAAGTTCTACCTTGAGCCAAACTCTGCTTCCCTTTAAATTGGTCACAATGCTTTATGTCCTTTATCATGCAATACTTTGCTTAAATAATATTTGATTGATTAGCTACCACTCTGCCTTTTGTATCTAAATTATTCATAGCATACATTCTCCAACCTAAAGCACTTTTTTCTGAAGACAGTGTAATTAATTGATTGTTTCATTCGTTCATCCATTTATCAATCATTTATTGAACACTTGCGTAGATGCTGGGGATGTAAAATTTTAAAAAAATCTTTGTCCACCAGGAGTCGGTCTTGTGGGAGAAGATAATAAGTAAATGGAAGAAAAAACTATGGTGGCGATATTCACTGGGAGCACATAGGAGCGGCACCCACCCAGAGGGGTGGACCGTGGGGAGGATGGAGAGGCTTTCTTAAGGAGGTTGCACTTGAGCTGAGTTTTAGGGAGTTGGTCAGATAGAAGCTAGTATTGAAATCTGGGAGTTACACGTGCAAAGGTATGCAACTGAGAGAGACTGCAGCTTTGTGTTTCAAGAACCACAGGTACTTTATTATGACAGGAGTGCAGTGTACTTGAGTGTGAGTGTTAGGGTGGAGGTGAAGACAGAGGTGTGGCTGGAGATGTCGGCAAGGGACCAACCGTGCCGTCCATCTTAAAGTCAAGGAGAGTCAACCAAGGTAAGTGTAACTCTGCTACGGTGGCTGAAAATATTTTAGCAAAGCATTTTCTGAATTGATACACAAAGTTCTGTTTTAAAAGCAAGACATCCTGACCTTAAGCCCGCAGTGGTTTAAAAATACTGTAAGTTTGAAAAACTATGACTGGTTTAAAATATTGTAAAATACTGTCGTTTAAAAATACTGTAAGTAAGTTTGAATAACTATGACAGTAACCTGTATTCATATCCTGCATACACATTTGCAGCATACTTTGTTGGATTCTTAGTTTTGTTCTGGGATGTTGATAATTGATTATCTATAGTCTGCATCTACAAACAAGTGGCAGGGATTTGCCTGGAACTTATCAGAAGACTCTAAGCTAGGTGTTGGATGCGTGCAGGTTCTGTGGTTCCAAGCCATGCCAACTGTGACTGGGTATATGCAACACAGATACACAAGGTTTCCTAACACATTCTCTGACATCCCTGGAAGCTCCTTGTCACAGATTGTACTTTTGACTTTGCTGTAGGTCTTCACACATATTCCTTTTTCTTCCAGGTGTGTTTTCCCTTCCACTTTACAACTGTCCAACTAAACTTTCACTAGGCCTGCAGTGCTCTGAATAATTCCACAGCGCTTTTCTCTTCCTTGCTCATTTCCTGACTTGCCTCTGAGCTCCAAGGCTCCCTGTTGCACATACTGTCAACATATTCAAGGCATTGCATCATTATTGTTTTATTTGTTTCTCTATGACTAGACTCTGAAAGCAGAGACCAAGTCTAATTTTATTTTGTGTTTCCACATGAAGCACATAACTTGACATACAATAATAGTTGTTGAGTCAATGATTTCTAAGTGAATAAATGAATGAATGAATGAACGAATGAATTAAGGATATTTACTATACGTGATAAGCCAGAGTCTTGATTAACTTTGGGTAATCTGTCTGTTATTTGGGGATTACTGTCAATACAGAGTGGTGCAGGGAAGGGAGGCTCACAGTCAGTTCCTTTGGTATGGAGCTATGCTGTCCAATCCCATAGCCACTAGACACCCGTGGCTATTGGGCACTTGCAATGTGGCTAGTTCAAATTGAGATGTGCTTCAGTGGAAAAGACATACGATGTCAAGGACTTAGTATGGAAAAAGAGTAAGATGTCCGGTTAATACTTTTAAAATATTGTTTACATTTTGGAATTATAATATTTTGGACAGATTAAGTTAAATGAAATGCATTCTTAAAATGAATTTCACCTGTATTCTTTTTTCTATGTTTTTAATGTGGCTATAAATAAGTTTGAAATTGTATGTGTGATTGACTTTTGTGAACTGTGTTATGTTTTTATTGGATAGCATTGGTATAGAGAGCAGATCCTCCTCAGAGAAATGGTTGCTGCACCCTTCCATCTCAACAGTTTCCAAGATGGTTTTGCATTGAGATGCCAGGTCCTATTATTCAGATCATGTGTTTTCATTTTGTCTTTAGAAAATATAGTCCCGGTACTACTTCATTGTTGGGGCAGTAACCAGCTCCTTGAGAAGTCATCTGTTCTACAGTCATCTGGTACAAGCCTATTGGAGATGTCCAATTAGACCTGAGAAGGCAGGAACCATGCTCAGCCAGTCCCTGCAGTGCAACTGCACATCAGAGGACATTGTAGCCTGAAATTTTGACTGAACTCCTTGAAAGCTTTTCATGCTCTGCATAAACATTTGTTCCTAACTGCAGGTAGGCCTTAGTCAGCTGGCATATCTCAACAAGGCTGGTTTAATTATTTTCAAAGACTTGTGAGATCAAGGGAGATAGTAATATGAAACAGCATAGTACCCAAGTTAGTTGCTGTCTTTTTTTTTTTTTTTACACTTTATTTATTTATTTTGACATTCAATATTATTTTATATTAATTTCAGGTGTACAGCATACTGATTAGACATTTGTATAATTTCAGAAATGATCCCCCTGACTAGTCTAGTACCCACCTAGTACTATACATGGTTATTACCATATCACTCACCATATTTCCTATGCTTAACTTTACATCTCTGTGACTATTTTGTAACTACCAATTTGTACTTCTTAATCCATTCTCCTTTTTCACCCTGCTCCCCAATCTCCTTCATCTATCACCCTAACAAATCTAGTACCCATCTGACACCATACATAGTTACTACAATATTATTGACTATATTCCTTATGCTATACCCTACATCCCCATGACTACCGTGTAACAACCAATTTGTACTTCTTAATCCCCTTACCTTTTTCATTCACCCTCAAACTGTCTCCCATCTGGCAACCATCAAAATGTTCTCTGTATGTGTGAGTTTGTTTCTGTTTTATTTGTTTATTTTGTTCTTTACTCCACATACTGTATAAGTGAAATCACATTGCATCTGTCTTTCTGTCTCACATACTCCACTCAGCACATTACCCTCCAGGTCCATCCATGCCACTGTAAATGGCAAGAATCCATTCCCTTCCATGGCCAAGCAATATTCCATTGCATATATGTACCACCTCCTCTTTATCCATTCTTCCACTGACAGACACCCAGCTACCTTCACATCTTGACCAAACGATGCTGCAATGAACATATGGATACACACATCCCTCAAAGTAGCATTTTGAGTTTCTTCAGATAAATACCCAGAAGTGGGATTACTGGGTCCTTCTTTGTCTCTTGTTATAGCCTTTGTTTTAAAGTCTGTTTAGTCTGGTATAAGTATTGCTACCTCTGCTTTTTTTCTTTTTTTCCATTTCCATTTTCATGTAATATCTTACTCCATCTCTTTACTTTCAGTCTGTGTGTGTCTTTTGATATGAAGTGAGTCTCTTCTAGGCAGCATATGTATGGGTTTTGTTTTATTATCCATTTAGCCACCCTATGTTTTTGACCGACACATTTAATCCAATTACATTGAGAGTAATTGTTGATAGATGTGTAATTATTGCCATTTTTATTATTCATATTTTGATTTTTTTTCTTTCATCTTAAAGAAGTCCGTCTAAGATTCCTTGTAATACTGGTTTGGTGGTGATGACCTCCTTTAGCTATTTTTTTTTTTTTTTTGGTCTGGGAAGCTTTCTACCTGTCCTTCAGTTTTAAATGATAGCCTTGTTAGGTAGAGTAATCTTGGTTGCAGATCCCGGCTTTTTATCACTTTGAATATTTCCTGCCAATCCCTTTTGGCCTGCAAAGTTTCTGTTGAGACATCAGCTGACAGTGTTTTGGGAGCTCCCTTGTAGGTAACTAACTGCTTTTCTCTGCTGCTTTTAAGAGTCTCGATTTGTCTTTAATCTATGGCATTTTAATTATGGTATGTCAAAGTGTGTACCTGTTTGGGTTCATCTTGTTTGGGATTCTCTGCACTTCCTGGGCTTGTATATCTATTTCTCCTGCCAGATCAGGGAACTTTTCCTTCATTATTTCTTCAAATAGGTTTTCAATTCCTTGCTCTCTCTCTTCTCCTTCTGGTGCCCATATAATGTGAATATTGGTATGCTTGATGTTGTCCCAGAGGCCCTTTAAACTATCCTCAGTTTTTTGGATTCTTTTTTCTTTTTGCTGTTCTGATTAGATGTTTTCTGCTATCTTATCTTCTAAATCATTGATTCAGTCCTCTGCTTCATCTAATCTACTGTTGATTCCCTCTAATGTATTCTTCATTTTAGTTATTGTAGTTTTCATTTCTGAGAGATTCTTATTCTTTTTAATATTTTCTTTCTCCATTTTTGTATTTCCTATTTCTTTGTTAAAGTTCTCCCTGAGATCATTGGACATCCTAATAAGTAGTGTTTGGAACTCTGTGTCTCGTAGATTGCTTGTCTCCATTTTGTTTTGTTCTTTTTTGGAGCTTTGTTCTGTTCTTTTATTTGGAACATGTTTCTTTGTCTCTCCATTTTGGCTGCTTCCCTATGTTTTTTTCTATGTATTAGGTAGGGCTGCTGTGCCTCCAGTCTTAGTAGAGTGCCTTATGCAATAGGTGTCCTGTGGGATCCAGTTGTGCAGTGTCCTTGGTCACCAGAGCTGGGTGCTTCAGCAAGGTCCCTTGTATGGGTTGTGTGTGCCTTCCTGTTGTATTTGAATCTGGTTGCTGTTTGCACATCAATGGGAGGAATTGACTCTCAGGCTGATTGGTTGAGGACTGGCTGTGACTACAGTGGAGGAGCTGTGGTGCAGGGGCTTACTCTACAGAGCAGAGTTCACTTCAATGGGGCCCTGGTGCCTGCCCAGTCTTCCCTTTGGGTGTGTTATGGTCAGGTGATGCTCCTACTTGGTCTGAAGCTGGCCATCAGGTGTGCCATCCCTGGGGCCTCTTGGGAGGGGACCCACTGCAGGCCAAATTGAGCCATAGACTGTGCTCTGCCTGGGTCCACCTGGAATGAGCCGCTAAGCAATCTGCAGATTGCAGCTGCCTTCACTGGGCTTAAAGGTGCCTCAAGAGGCCAGTTTGTGAACTGAGGCCAGCTGTCGCTAGTGTGGGCTTAGGGCTGCTTAGCCAGAGGTACGGGACACTCCAAAGACAGATGCTTCTTGTTTGGGTTTAGTGAAACTTTGAGAGATATTTTGAAAGTTCACAGCATCAGCTAAGACAGGTTATTTATATGGAAAAGCCACTGGAAGCAGCTTAGGTGTGCCCAAAAGTTGGGTGGGGCAGGGCATCAGGGAATCACCAGGAAAGGGCAGACAAAAGATGATAGCCAGTTTGATGGAGACTCAGAAATGGCAGCCACCTGTGTCTGCATGTAGGGAGGGGGAGGGCTCAACAAAGAAACAATGGCTTCCACCAGCTCCTGTGTTCAGAAGAAAGCTGCCCCTCCAGCCCTCATCCTGAAACCAGATAATTCAGTTCCTCCTGTATGTTCCAGACACCTTTTGAGCAGCTGCCCCAGTGCCTGAGCTCAGAATGAGTGAGTACAGACATGTCAGTGAGTAAGTCTGTGTATTGTCTCTTTAAGAGGAATGCCTGGGACCACAGCTGCCTTCTGTCTCACTCAGCCACAATTTCCCGTGGTTTTCACAGTCAGAAGTTATGGAGATTTCTTTCCCCGGCACTGGAACCCTGGACTGGGGAGCCTGATATGGGGTTGGGACCCCTTGCTGCTCCCGGGGGACCTCCGCAACCTGGATATCCCTGCTGATTTTCAGTGGTCACTCACAAGTGTGGGACCAGCCCGTTCCGTGTCTCTGCCCCTCCTATCAGTTACAAGGTGGCTTCTTCTATATGTCTGTAGGTGTGAGACTTCAGTTCTTCTAGACTTCAGGTGATTCTCAATGATGGTTGTTCTGTGGTTTAGTTGTAATTGATGTGGCCCTGAAAGGAGGTTAGCACAGCATTTACCTACTTTGCTATCTTGACCAGAAATCCTAGTTGCTGTCTTTGTGGTTGTTAGTAGCAAAATCTTATCTTTGTTCACAAAAGTAGAGAGAGAAACAGAAGCAAAATTTTACATTATTTGTGTTGTTTGCATGTGTTATGTGATTTAAGGAAGGGGGAAGGGAGGCAACAGAAAGTGGATTTCCTTTACTTAATTACATTTTGCTTAGGCCAGAACTAAAATTGCATTTCCTCGACGCATCTTCTCCATGTCTTTGCTCTTTCTCCTAGCAATGATGTCCTGTGAGCTGTCTCCATTTGGAAATGTCATACTTGTCCCTCAAAATCCAACTCAAATAACATCTCTGTTAAACCTGCCAGTTTGCATCTCCTGACATGGAATTTTATTTGTACCCAAATTCTACCACTTAACAAACAAATGGTACAGATAATTTATCTGTTACTGCTTCTCTTTCCACTAGGCCACATGTTTTTTAAGGGTAGGGACTATCTCCTTATCATTTTTGTATAGTCCATGTCTGTTGCCCTCTTACTCTGCCTAGTGCATAGTAGATGTAGAGTAAATGTTTGTGGAAGAAATGAATGGATGAACAAATGAGTTAATCTGTTGTCTGAGAAGACTAGTGATTGGTAAAAAACAAGTGGGTGACCAGACTTCTATTTTTTAAAATACTGCTTGCCAAATTTACATGCAAATGAAGACAGAGTGTACATATTTACATTTTTATAATGACCACAGTTAGAATAACAAACAACAAGAGGCTGTTTATATATCCAACTGGAATTCCTGAGGCTGCCATATCCATCATAAAACACTGTGTGGAAATGCTTTAATGAGCTCTTAGATTTGCTACACATGGTGGTATAATTTACCTCAAGCTTTGCAGTCTCCAAGGGGAAATTCCCCATAGGTCCCAAATATCACCTGTGTATAAAGCCACCCAAGGGCAGTTGGAGTGTAGGTGATGGGGATAGGGGTGTAATTCTATAAAGTGAGTTCAGCTACTGGCATGCTACCGGTTTCTTATGCTTGATATTTTCTGTGTTATACAAGGCTAGGCAATCTAGCTGGACCAAGAGTGAAAAAACTAATCAATACAGAGAAGAAAAAGTTATTTTTTCCTTTTTAATTTAGAAATTCCTGGATTTTTATGTCATCCTTGCATTTACCCAAATGTGGGATTTGAATAACACGTGAAAAATGTAACTTAACTCATGTCTTTTTAGTTTTTAAATTTTTCTTGCATTGCTGCAGCTATAGTTTTCCAGATGGTTGTACATAGCACAGTAATAGAGGTGGACACACACTGCTATGGTCTTGCTTTAAGCCATAATAGTTACTGGGCAGGTTAGAGCCCAGAGGCACTGGGCCTAAGACTTTTGCATTTGTTTCCTTGAATATGAGCTTTGATATCTTCACACTGTATTTTCTGAATAGTATATTTCTAGAAAAATAGAGAACTTGGGTTGTTATAGAGGTTGTTACCAATGTTATAGAAGTTCTTTTAATACAAATACAATAAACAGATTGAGCTGAAAAAAGTCCCTATGAAGGAATAAAGGATACTCTGTTGCTGTAGATTGTTGTAGGGAAGGGAGGGCAGAAATTTCCCCAGGGTTTATTGACGTATAAACTGCATATGACATGAAAGCATTAGAAGAAGAAAGTCACTTTAAAACGATTCAGGAAGAGCCTTGCTCTGTGCCATTTCTCATGATTACAGGCTGGGGACTTGGAATAAGATATCAGAATTTAATACCTGAGCTAGTTTATGAAAAGCACTAAGCAGCAGGCTTTGTGCTTTAACCTTTTTAATATCCTGGAAGCTAATTGTCCAGACCATCTCCCTTTCCCAAGTTAATGAAGTGGCTAACAGGCCACAATACAAAATGACTACTTAAATTATGACAAACAAGGAAGCAAAACAAAACAAAAAACCAAAACAAAAGAGAGAGAGAGAGAGAACGAGAAAAAGAAAAGAAAAACCAAATGGAAAGGTCTGAAGTTACATAAGCTTTTATTGTCTTCCATTCTGTTGTCTCCTTGTGATGGATTGCAAAAAGAATCAGAAAAGGCCCAACATGAATCTGCTCTCAGGACAATGATTGTAATCAAAATAGGAAATGTTACAAATGTAAGCCATTCTCCTTGCAGTTTAGAGATTATAAATCCCTTATTCATCTGTTATGATCCAGGGCCTACTTGTGATTTTTATAGTTCTTTATACGCTCAGAATTTTAAAACTGTGATGTAAAGGGGCTACAGCTGTTCTCTTTCTGATTTGGATGTTTAATCCCTGCTCGGAGCATTGCTCTCTGGTCTCCCCTCCCTCTGCCCATCTGTAGCCTAAGCCCAGTGCCAAAGCCTTGCACATGAGAAATTCAGCCCACCACAGTCTCTTTCCCTCCAAGTGACTGAAACACGGCACCTACTCCTCCAAGGTTCTCTGGGAAAATTCAGGAGCACTTGCCAAGGGTTTTGCTCTTTCTCAGAGAATCGAACCATTCTCATAATCATTGTGCAATTTAAAATGGTAGTGGGAGATGCAGTAGGTTTGGACCCAGAAGACCTGGATTTTCATCTTTCATGTGCCTCTTTCTAGGAGTATGACCTTCTTTCTCTAAGTCTTCATTTTCTCCCGGAAAATAGTTGCACCACCTACTTACTTCAACACAGGGTTGTTTTGAAGATCAAAGGAGCTAATGCTTTGGGAACTAGGACCAGATTTTCCAATGTAAAGTGCTGTCAGTATTGATAGCTGGCAGTGAGGTGACAAATCCAAAAGGGAGGTAATAATAATAGTGATTTGTGGCCTTGTAGATTTCTTAAGTACATTGAATGCATTGAGCTGGATTTTTCCTGTTTATAAAAGACTCTTAACAGTGAATGGAGTTCCTTGGGAAAGCCAGTTCTTCTAGTAAACCTGAGAGACAGTGGGTATAAGAAAACTGATTTCCTTAGCTGTTAGCTGTGTCGCAGGGAACAATGAGGTGATGCACTCTCCAAGGTGTTCAGCTGATACTCTGGAAGGACCTTGTTCTCATGTTTTTCTTTTTCTTTCCTTCAAATTGAAATTCCTCAAAGATGATCAAGACAAATATTCACCCCCCCCAACTATTTACAAATGCAATGTATGAAGTTTTATGCTTATTATTACAGTGCTTCTAAATTTGAAATGCTCTCTGTTTGTCACCATAGTCTTATTTTTAAAGTGACATCACAGCTCGATTATTGATACAAATTTACCAAATGCATTGTGAATGAAAAAGGGGCTATGTAATAAACCTGGCAAGCTCAGGGGATGCCATGTGGCAGCCTTCACAAGTTCAATGACCAAAAGTAACCACACAAGATGTTCTGATCACAGACTCCTAACTGGGCAGGCCATGGTGGGTACTTATATCCCAGGCCAGCAGCTTGCTTAGCAAAGGCCAGTCTTTACCTGAAGTGAGCCCTGTCTACTGTTCTTATGCATTTAGGACAACTTTGACATGTCAGAGTAATTGTTTTTCTAGACTTCTCAAAGGCACAACCTCAGTCACCAGGAAGCAAGACCACCAGAGCATGAGACCACAGAACCCCTCGTTGTTATCCTGTTCCCCCATACCTTTTCTATATGCTGTAAATGTTAGTTATTAACTATCCTATACTCACCAATGTAAACGAGGTATGTGTTTCTCCATATTGCTTTTTAGTCAATCCTAGAAATTTCCATTTTGCTTTCTCCAACTCCCTTAACCTACCACCAATGGATTTTGTGTAACAGTCTTTAAAATTTCTCCTTTGATTCTAAATTGATAAAAAGAACTGCAAACTTCCATCCCCAGAGCATTTTCTCAGTCCGTTGAGTTCTTGCTTCTGTATATGTCCTCAAAAATTTGGCTCGGATAAACTCTTATAGAACTTTCCTATACGTTTGAACATTGTTTTGTCAACAGCATCCTTTTCCTATTCTTTGAGAAGCCTGCTTTCATCTGGAGTGCCCATCCTTTGAACTTTACTATATTTTTGCCTACTGTGACACTTTCTCCTGGCCTGTACCTTGTTGGCAAGTAGTTCATGTTTTCACCTATGCTGTGATGTCACAATCCTTGTTTTCTAGTCCCACATTGCTCCTCCATTGGCAGCTGTGTCTTCCTGAATAACCCAGGGGGGTCTTTCTACACATGAGGAACTTCTCAATTCCCATGGTCACTGCTGACCAAGAGCCTAACACTCTTACCTATGGGCATCTTTGGGTTGGACGTCCTGATACTTCCACATTTAGGGAGCACATTTTATTCTGTGACTATTTTGGTTTTGCATTTTCTAATTTCATTCACTTCTGTATTTCTTTCATTTCTGATTTCTATAGAGGCAAACATAGTTTTAAGCATTCCTTTTACCAGGTTGTCTTGTGATTTTAAAGAGTCTTCACATATGAAAATTATGTTTTTATGTAATATAATTTTAATAGAAGTGCTCATTTTATGGGGGGGGGAAATGACTGATAAAAATTTGGCTGATTCTTAGGAGCCTCTTATACTCTTTTTATTGCTTTTTGATATGGCTTAATTCGTTAATAAAGGAGGATAAGTTGGAACTGTGGCATGTTTTATCTCCTATCATTATTCAACAAAGGGGAACATTTTTTCCATCAAAATTTTAGAGCAAATTTCTAATTTTCCTTTTCCGAAAAATACATTTAGAAAACAGGAATGACCTTCAACTCGATTCAAAATTGAAAATTTACAGCTGCTCTTTCCATTCATTTACTCCCATAACAGTCCCAGGGAGGTAAGATCTATTACTATTATTTCTCTTTTGCAGATGGGGTGAGTGACATTCAGAGAAACAATGTGGGTTGTTTTTGATCACAGCACAGCCACTTCATCTCTAGGAAGTAGGCTAACAACCAATTGTGATAAATTCTAAACTCAATTGCGAAACATTCCCTTTCTCGTTTCTTCTCTTACCATGCCTGTTTTTCTTTTCTTCTGTGAATATTTTTGGAGAATTTGCTCTATCCTAGACACTTTAAAGAAAGCTTGGGGATAAAAAGAGAAAAAGTCCCTTTTCTCTAAAAGTCCACAATGAATGTAAAGGAGCAAAACGATGTGTATACAATACCTTCTTATAGGATGTGATAGGACTGGAGTTATGCTAATGGTATGAACAAAATGGTCTATGAATGTTGAGAAAGTGGTAAAATCTGCCTGAGGTTGCAGAAGGGAGAAGTGAATGAGTGAAGGCTTTAAAGAATAAGTGACATTTTGTGCTGAGTCTTTGAAGGCCAACGAGAGAAGAAGGGAAAGGGTGTAGGAAGGTAGGCAGTTGTCAGGGTGCAGTGTCATGCTCAGTACCATTGAAATACAGGGTGGTCTGGGATAGGACTACTCAAGAGATGGGCAGGAAGTTCGGCAGGATTGGGAATCAGTCTCAAAGCATCCCAAGTGGTCTAACCTACTCTGAGGAAATGGGTGGCTAATGATTTGAAAAGCAATGCTGTTACCAACACTTGTGATTCTGAAAGACTGCACTGGTCACCACGTGACAGAGGCCTTAGAGGTTGGAGAAACTGGGAGAATGAGGCCCATCAGGAATAATTACAACTCATGGAAGATGATATATGAAGCCTGAGCTACGGCAGTGACCCTGGGAATCAAGAAAGTGGGCAGGACAAATTTGAGATTTTCAGATAGAACAGAAAAAAAAGACAAAAAAAGACACCTAGTTGTAAAGGGAGAAGGGAAGTTTCTGTCTTACCAAGATCTAGAATTCTGGCAAAGCACACATATACTTAGTTTAAAATTGTGATTATTTGAAACACAGCTCATTAAATACCTCAAATAATTGGCTTCTCTGTGCTACACATTTATGAGGATGCCAATGACAAGAAAACAAGCTGAGGGCAATTTTATTTTCAAGGAAGCCATTCCTACTTTTTGTTCTGGGATCACTTCCTCTCAGTTCAGTTTCTTACATCTTCAGTGTCACATTCCTGCACCCTCTTACCTCTGAACATCCGCCTCTGGTTGTCCTGCATTCACACACTCACACACACACAGTCGCACACACACACACTCACACACGCACACACACTCACACACACACACTCACACACACAGACTCACACACACACAGACACACACACACACTCACACACACACACGCACACACACGCAGCAGCCCCTCCTTCCTTTCTGTCACTCTAGAGGTGCACAATTACCCCACTAGCTGTAGCTCTGCCTTAGGTGTCTGTCTCCCCACCAGCTATGGTGTTCACTCTTTCAGTTTTCACTCTTTTATCCCTCAGAGGGAGGGCACTAAGATTGAAAGAATCTCTGGTATGTGTCACACCCTGTCTAGACAATTAAAATACATGATCAACTTAAGACTCTCAACACCCATAGGAGGACTGTTACCCTCGTTTCACAGATTAGGAGACTGAGACCCAGATCACATAATGAAAAACCCAGTGCTTTTTATGTTATTTCACATTACTGTCCCAGTGTCTTTTTTACCTCCTGGCACGTAGTTGGATGTTCCAGTAGATGTTTAATTCACAATACTAAGAGGTGGGTCTTCTCATCAACAGTGGATAGGGAGTCCCTTGTCCCTGGGGTATATGAATAATATTGTGTTTCTGCTTTATTCTGGGTTAAGAGCAGTATTGTGAGTTAGTGCAGGAATTTTGCTTTACTGCCACTTATGTTTTTATAAGATAATGTGACTCAAGGGACTTACAGTGGTTACAAATGTAACCAAGATGTCCTTGACTTCTCCTGGGGTAAGTATACATGTGTCACATTTACAGTAAGATCACAAATTTCAGTGCGCTTTGAGTGTCTCTCTTCCTGTCAGCAGGACGTTTAGTCTTTTCCTTATTTCCTTCTCTCCATGTATTCCCAAGAACCCCTGTTGTGCAAAGTGGGTGGGTCCCATTGTAGTCACCATCTGTCATGAGTCAAAGCAAATCCTACAGTTCTATGGGGTAGAAAGGCTTTATTAGGGAAACTTACAGCAAGGTTCAACAAAGTATGGGGTACATGACTTCTATGAAAGGTGGGCTGGGTGTAGGACACTGCGCTGGATTCATTGGGGGTGTATATTCCATGAGCAGGACCTACCTCCTTGTTGTTTGCTCGTCTTAGAGGCGAGCATGAGAGCAAACTCATCAAGGGGGAACACCAATGAACCAGGGCTCTCACGGTCAGTTGTCTGGGAAAGCAAATTGCTTTGCCTTTGGGGATCTTGGAGGAGCCCATAGTAACTTACAGCTAGGGTAGGAAGGCCAAGTTCCTCTCAGTGCTTCCTGCCAGGAGGAGGGGAGAGCTCCCAGTGCCTGCTGACGTGTTTCCCAGGCCAGTGCTGGTCAGTAGAAATATAATGTGAACCACATATATAATTTTGAGTGTTTTAGTAGCTACAGTAAAAAAAAAAAAAAAAAAGAAAAAGGAAGAAAGAAAGAGAGAAACAGGTTAAATGAGTTTTTAATAATATGTTTTCTTGGAATCACTCTATCCAAAATATTATCATTTCAACGTGTAATCAATATAAAAATTGTTGTTGAGAGATTTCACATTCTCTTTTTAAATAATAACTCTTTGGAATCAGGTGTATATTTTACATTTACAGAAATCTCTCAATTTGGGCGCAAAATTTTTTTTGGAAATACTTGGTCTGTGCTTAAATTTCGTAAAATTTATAGTTGAAAAGTGGATTTTCATGCCCAGGTTGTTCCAAGTATACTTCAAAGTTTTCCAATAACTGAATTGAGTATGAGATTTTAAATTTAACTTTAAAAAGTTAAATTAAAAAAATTGAAGTTTAAATTAGTTCTTGGGTTACCCGAGGCATATTTCTGCAGCTGGATAGTCCTTCGTGACTAGCAGCTACTGAATTGGACAGAGTGAGCTCCTCGGGTCATTTCCGGGCAATCACAGGTATGTGTAAAGCTGATGTTACCTGGGACCCACACGGCCTTAGAAACAGTAACACAAGGATAAAACACAGAGAGGCAGAATACCATGCTTCAACTCTGGGTTTGAACTCTGGCTATGCTACTCTCTAGCTACTTTACCTTCTGGGCCTCAGGTTACTCATCTGTAAAAGGGGATATAATATTTTCCTTCTCAGCTTTGTAATGAGGACTAAATAGGATAATGTCTGGTTTATAGTGAGTTGTCAATAAAGGTAAGGTGTTATTGTTTCAGACTTTAAAAATCATTTCATATTTCATTATCTTATTTGCTCCTTACTGAGACCTCATTAGGTAGGGAAAGAATTATCCAATTTTACAAAAGAGGTAGAACTTGAACTCAGCCCTTCAAACTCTAAGTTCATTTTGCTTTCCACGTTACGATTACCATCATCATGAGCTAACTCGAATTCAGTGGTACCTGTGAGAGGGACTGTTCTTAGGGTTTTACATTTAATAGCTGTGCTACACCAATTTTCCCCTCCCGGTTTTAAGGAAGCAGGGCCTGACATAGCAATTCATAACTGTAAACCTGTTGTACAAGGCTCAGAGAAAAGGCTGACTTGCTGTCAGTACTAGGGTTTCGGTCTTCTCATTTCTCACTAAGTATTTGCCTTTTCCTAAACATTTATTTAGAAAGAAAGTTAAAGTCTGGATTATTAATGCATGTTAGTTCTGCACATTGCCCTGGATCGATAGAAGATCACAACAAAAGAGCATACCCAATATTTAGTTTTCAAGTTTCCATACATTTATTAGAGAATGTACATGGAAAGTGATTTTGAACTCCAGTGACCTCATACAGACTGTTTCAGGCTTCTTTTCATTAAGGCACAAGCAGAATATGCTTACATTGATAACTTTTGGGATATTCTTTGGGTCTGTTTTCTGATTTTTCCTCCCTTTGATGGCTTGTCAAAAATAGGTGCCTACCCCCAGGTGTCATTCCATTCCATGCTGATAATCTGCTACTTGTCAAGATTGCACAATAGTCCTTTGTATCCATGTCCTGGGAGCCCTGGGAACTGCTGAGTGGATCAGGCAACTTGTGAAATATCTGATTGAACTTGGACTCCATCACGCTATCTCAATGAATCAAGCCACTGTAAATCAAAGCTTTGCTCTGGTGGTGGTCTCTCAACTTTCAATACATTTTGATTTAAAGGACTTTGGTGTGTGGTCATATTTTATAAGATGATACCCTGTGAGTACAGGGAAAGTATGAAACAAAACAATCAGAGGGGAAAGCTATGAGGAACAAAAAAAGCAAGGGCGATAGGAAGAACCCATATGTGGTATCAAGTTGCTATTTGTAAAGGCAAGTAAAACACCATAATTGGTGCTCTGTGTAGCAGTCACTTGCATAACCTTTTGGACTGTGTGTCCCAGGGATGTTTGGTGGAGGTAGTCATAAAAAGTTTTATGCCACAAATAATTCTGTCCATAAAATGCTTCTACTAGCCTTTGTCTATGCAACAACAATTATGTGATGCAAATATCAGAATATATATGTATACACTCACACACATGTGTGTGTATGTGTGTGTGTGTATTCTTGTAAATAGGCAAAGAAAAACTGATGTAAATTGGTCTTTCTCTACAGAGTGATACTAAATAATAAAAATATTTTAAAGGATATTTATTCTTATTATCAAAGAACATATACTTATTGCATAATATTAAGGAAAAGATAATAAAATCACCCATAACTGCCTCCACTAAAGATAACCATTTTTAATATCTTATTGTATTTCCTTCCATTCTTTTATATGCATATATTTTATAACCTAGTTATAATTGTGCTGTATATAGTTTTATATCTTACTTTTTTGTTTCAGTATCATAAAAATTTTATGTTATTAGGTTAAACATTAGTTAGACTGTCATAAATCATTTAGTCTATTATGTAAGTTAGGAAATTTTGGTTGAGTTCATTTTATTTTTCTGTTTGAAATAACCCTATGATCAATACCTTTTAACTTTTATCTTTTCACACATATTTGATTATTCCTGCAGCATAGTTTACTAAAAGTGGTATTATTGGGGCAAAAGATATAAACATCTTTAGGGTTCATGAAACATACTGACAAACTGCTTTCTAGACAGGTTTTTGATTTATAAAGTTTTCTGTTCCATCAGAAGCATATAGAAGTGCCTGGCGAGACAGATATTTTTTTAAACAAACATACTGGCATGTAGATACCAGTGTACACGGGTTTCTTTTCAGAGGAGTCACCTTGGAAAGCTGTACCTACTTCAGTGCAGTTGCCTTTGTGTGTGCTGTTACTTCACAGATACACATGATCTTGGACACAGAATAGCATCATTCAGTTGCCCATTGACTTTATTCACCAATTTGAGTTCTGAGTAATTTTTGGCTATTTACGAAAATTGCATCATCTCTTCTCAAAGAATAAAGATGTCACCTTTGGAGATGCACGAAAGTATGAATTACTGGCTCTGAGGTAGTAGCTTGCCTTTGCTACTTGCCTTTTCTTCTTCAAGGACCTAGCCCCTGCTGACTGCTGCTGTGACTATCAAAGAAATGCCATAGAAAGGCCAGCAGTGAAAAAGAGGACAGGGACAGTGTGGTTGGTGTGTGCCAGTCAAAGCCTCTTCCCCAGCAGTTTCTAAGTAACTGTGGCCACTTGGTTAATTTGATGCAGAGGACAAATTGAGACCAGCAAATGGGGATTAGCATAGTATTCATGATAAGGTAATTTAATTAAATGAAACTATTTGGTTTTTCTCTGAAATGTGTTAAATGGATTTTACTTGGGGAGAGAGAAAGAGAGGGAGAGAGAGAAAAAGTGCTATAAGGGGCAGAGAGAAAGCAATGAGGCAAAGGGATTCGATGTGAAGGGTATATCCGTTATATTGTAGTATTCTTTCCACTTTTCCATAGATTTGAAAAGTTTGAAACTGAAAAACTGAGAAAAACAAACATCTGTAGGGGAGGAAAAATAATTTTCCTTCTACCCTTATAGGTTCTTGGCTGAGGTATCCCTGTAATAATAATAATAAAAAAAACCCAGATTAACAGGAGAAAAATTTAATTATTGAATTTTGCCATGTATAATGCACACTTTTTGCCCAAATTTGTGAGGGAAAAATAAGGATGCTCATTATACAGGGATAGTACTAATTCCGTATCTATATAAATGTTTTAAATTCTTTTTTTATACTTATGAATTAAAAGTGTAACTCTAGAAATCAATAATGATATCTGTATGCAAAATAATACCCTGGAAAAATATGATAATCAGTTTTGTTGAACTTTTGATGAACTTGCAACGACGAAGAGTTCTTGGCCTTCTATGATGCATAAATATCATAAATTTGTTGCCAGTACATAAAATTTCTTGTACCTCGTATCTGTTCTTGTGTTTTGTAATTATTTGTTACATAAAATTTCTTGTACCATAAGATCTTAAAAATAAATGATAAAATTCCTTTATAATACAAAAAACAAGTACCTAAATGTAAACAAATAAAATTTTGAATTAAAAAATTAAAACAAAAGATTTTTTCCCTGAAAGTTTGGTCCAAAAATATGGGTGTGCATTTTACATGCGAGTGCATTATATACGGCAAAATACAGTATGTATGTACTTATGAGAGCCCAACAAATATATGAGACTGAGAAATGTGACCAGACCTGGAAGCTTTTTTACCTTAAAGACAAAGAAACAATAAGTCTGCATAGAATTGACAAGGCAGAGGGGTTTGGGTGCGGGGTAGTAGATGGTGAAGGGTTAAGAAGGTTTGTTTATACAGCTTTCTCAGCCCTAAATTCTCTGTCTCTGGTGATAAAAATGTCTTCTATCCTCCTGGTACAGGGAGGGTATGTTTCACATGGGAGATTTATTTCCTGCTCTCAGAGGGATGAAGGAAGATCTGAGTGTCCTTCTTGCACTGGCTGTTTCTCAAGTAACTTTAATTCAAAATAATCAATATGCCAACGTGGCATATTTTAGGGTGACAGATTCTGAACCCCTACACATACAAACTCATAGCACCAAAATGCCCTGAAGAATGATCAAGGAATTGTTGAGAATGATCAAGTGCCTGGCATTAAGGCAGATATTGATCAGCACACATATGATTTTCACGTGGCCATGGGTGGCCTCCTTTGGGATTCCTCCTTTGGGGGTGGGACTTCTGAACTGGAACTATTTCTTACGGAAGAATATCCAGTGGCAGTTCCTCAAGATACATTTTATGGACAGCATTTATCACTTTAATGTAGACAAGTTGGGAAGAATCTGTTTGTATATTTTGAAAGATGCACTAGAGATCAACAGAGCTCGGCTCCCCATCCAGATGCATCAGCAAATGATCCAAGAACGCAGAAGTAGTGGAAGACAAAGGAAGCTGAAATTATAGAAGCATTTAGGGCATGGACTAGCTATATAATTAATCATATTGAAATTGGTCTGCTTATAAAATGTGTATCTTTTCAGCCAATATGTCTTTCTTTTGTTTCAATTAATGTCTTCAAAATATTACAGGATAAAATTCCACATATCTTCAAGAAATGGCTGAAAAAGAGCACATGTCCTATTATCACTGAACTTTAATTTTTTTTTTTTTTGGTGCATAAATCTTTGCAGAAATGATCATATTAGGAGATAATCATTTGGGTCAAAACCTAACAGTGGATACATCATCAGTCTCTGTGTCAGGTTAATTTTGAGCTGACAGAAAAATATTTTGCAATACAGTAAAGAAGCAATTCTCAAATTTTAATGTGCATAAAACTCATCCAGTGATCTCATTAAAATGCAGATTTTGATTCAGTAGATCTGGGGAGGAGCTTAAAATCCTGCATTTCTCACAGATTTCCGGGTGATGCTTATATTGTTCATCCATGGACCATATTTCAAATAGCAAGCAGAGGAAAGAATGAGTCTTGGAGTCATGTAAGGTCTTAACCCTCTTTCTCCAATTGTAATAATGGAGAAAATGTATACACGAAGAAATTGTGAAGCTGAAATAAGATAACCACTCTGAAATTATTTTTGTAAACTTTGCTTTCTCTAGTATTGATTTATTTTATTATTATTATTTTTTATTACTAATATCATATTGCTTTACATGTCCTTCTTGGAAGACAAGTTAAAAACAAGGGATGGGAGTCCAGGTGCAGTAAATTGTGTTGCATTATTGCTCTTCCAGGCTCTTGATGGCAGTGTGGAAACCATGAGCAAAATTAGTTCCTATGGACATTGCTATTGCATCTATTAAGAATTCTTAAGATTTGATACCTTGTTGAAGGGCTATGAATGTCAATTTTTTTTCTGCAAAAATGTTTCAGATTTTGGATCTGAATTCAAAACTTTTGAAAGTTTTGGATTCCTATTTTACATCATCCTTCCTAAAACCAAACTAAAACAGCTCTTTTCCCTACCCAAGCCCCAGCCAAAATAACCAATGGATACTTTGTATTGGATTTGGGGGAAATGATCAAAGAGTGAAGCCATAATTTAAAAATTGTAATTATATCATTTTCAAATATAACATTTAGGTACCGTGGAATGAGAGAAACCTAATTTTCAAAGAAAAAAGGTAAGGCAATTGAACAGCTATTGAATATCAACAGGATTTCAGAAAAGAGCTGCGTAAACAAACAAGCAGTGCTAAGATTCCAATACAATTAAAAAACCCCAAAATTGTTACAGAACGTAGAAATCCATTCGGAAAATAAAATTTGAACACTAAAATTAAAATTCAAAGCTGATAAGCTTCATTTCCTAGAGATATTATGAAGATTTTTTTTTTTTTAATAATGGGAAATATTCCTGGACAATGGTCAGAAGTGATAACAACATCAGTGGTCAGATGACTAGATTTAAGAGCCCATAGAATGAAATTATGAGAACAGAACTGAGATGTGGTGCCAGTGTGAGGTTAGAAGCAAAAAGGAGTTTTTTAAACTCTACAGTCTTTAACTGACTCCAATCGTATTAATAACTTACCTGAGGGAAGTTGATGGCAATGGTGGTGTTCTCTGGGTGGCGCTGGATAGAAAAGAGGGGCTATTTGATTAAAAGAGGGGAGGTGAAGTAAATTGTCCCCAGGGAAACCAAGATCCTATTTTATTTCAGGATTTAAACATATTTATATCTTGAATAATTATGACTATACAAACCTAACATACATTTAAAGCTAAATTATTAACTGATTCCTTTACAATCTCATTGCATAACGAATCATTTAGCACTAAGTGTTTTATTTCTCTTTCCCTTTTCATGTTGTTTATTATCAGTGTACTCTGAGATCCTATTAATTTTTCCACCACTTTTAAAAATTATGGTTTCTTGTCTGTTTTCCTGTGTATCTGACTTCCTCCTCCATAACCTGTCTTCAAACCCCTTTGTTGGTGTCAGCTGAGGTCGTGAGTGATGGCTATTGACTCACTATCTTGTCAAATATGTGCATTGTGTTGAATCATTGAAGGGGAGGGAATATAAAAGATCCAGAGGAAAGAATCAAGATTTTAAAGAGATAACTGATAGCATCAGCCATAACAAATATAACCATCTTTATAAGGATTGAGAAAGTCTATTATCAGTTGTATGATTTTTAAAATTTGCATTTATATTGTTTGTCTATATCTGTATGTAGTACGTGGATAATTCTTAATAACTGCACATGAATATGCAACTATACTATAAGCATACTTGGGTAGTCCTGGCATTCCTTAGTCAATATTGAAGGAATAAGGCAGGTGAAAGAAGCAGCAATGGTTATTTTATAAATGATTTAAGTAAGATGAATTTGAACAAGAGTCGAATCAAATTTGCTGAGAACGTTTATTGCTGCCAGTTGAGATTCATGAATTATAGATCGTCTTTGCTAAAGATGAGCCAAGGGGAGTGCCACCTCATTCCCTTGGTGATAGGCCTTAGTTACTGAACTGCCACTGTTAGGCTGGCAGGATGTCATTGCCCCTTTCTCAGGAATGTCTTGTGGTAGCGCCTGCTCCCCAGTGACTAGCTTTGCTGCACAGTTTGAAGCCGCTTCCTTTTTGTTTTTTGCCTTCGAGCAGTTCTCAGTTTTTTAGTTTTTAAGAAACCATCCTCTAATTGGTATAGAAAGTCTTCAATTCGTCCAACCTAGAAGAAATAAACATAAAGAAGATTTGTTGTTTTTTCTTGGGTTTTGTGTACTTAGGAAAATGGTGATGTATTTAAAATTAAATGGCACATAGAGGTCCATGTTGGAACAGAACTGGCAGAGATGGACACGATTGCACATAAAGGCCTCCTTCTGTTTCCATTTTGAGTCTCCCTGTTTTAGAAACGAAGCAGGCATGAGGGAGTTTTCTTTACCACTCAGTCCTACCTACTGGGTATGGGAATCACTTGCTGTCTTTAATGGTCAGGAAATCTAGGGATTTCAAAAAGAAATGAATGGTGAAACATTAATCTATTATCAAAAAGAATGAAAACAAACAAATCTACCTCCTTCAAGCCAGAGATTCTAGCATTTGTATGGCCCTGGAAAACTTGGAAGAAAAATGAATATTCCACGTTGTCTTAGCAAGAAACATTTCCCTATTAAATCAAAAGCAAATTTTGAAAAAATACATTTTCATAAAAAATGCCACACCTCAGGGAATAAGGTAAACTAATGACAGACAAATCAATAATTCTTAAAAATAAAGTATTAGTCTTTCTCTGAAAAAACTTCTAATTATTCATGAATGTTGGTTGAATGTATTATACAATTTGTCAGAAAGAATTATAGAATAAAACAGTTTACATGTATGCTGAGTTGGGCCCTCATGAAAATCTGTAGATATAACAATTCATACTTAACTCGGATATAGTTAAATTTCTCCAAAATCACATTGCTGTTTATGATGTCTGATCATTGCAGCAATCATCAAAATATTTTGACAGAATATTTTCAGGTCTTGTCAAGAAGTCAATGCATCATTGTATGTATTCCATATATTTATATTATCTAACTTACACCAAAATCATAAGTAAAAAATTAACAGAGCACAATCAAAACAAACATAATAGATGGCACTTTACCATTGCTTCAACTGTTGAATTGATGGCTCACTCATGTTATCCGCACTGAAAATGTATTATTTAAATCAAAGCTCTTTACAATTAGAATGTTTGCAATCAGCCCAAACACAATTTAAAATTACAATCCTAATGCACCAAAAATGCTTCTTTCAGTAATACAAAATAATAATTATTGTGAAATATTCATTAGGTGGCTGCTGTCTTTTTTTAAAATTGTGTTTATTAATAGTAGTGTTGACTAACTGGGTTGCCTTTTATTCCAAACACTAGGGACAAAGGAGAAACACAAAACGTGTTCTTGGAATTGAGAGGACTAATGAATTAAGCTGGGGGGTCTTGAGTACAAATGACAAGTATGTCTCACCTGGCCTGTATTTACTTCCTACCTGGCCTGCTGACATGCTGAATTTTCAATCCATTCTCCTAATGGTACTGGACCGATGTTTTAAAAATTGTAATCCCGATCACATTTTCCCCTTACTTAAAATACTTAAGTAGCTTCCCAAGCCCTTACCATGGCCTGCACAGCTCTGGGTGATCTGGTTCACTTGTCTCTAATTCTGTTTCTATCATTCCATCTGCCTCAGCTGTGTGATACATCGTTCAGATATGTAAGCACAGTGTGCAGTGTTCTCTGCACCCTTGATCTTCCTAATGCTATGCCTTCTGATGGAATACTCCCATCAGAACCCTGACACATCTTCTGGATTTCAGGTTTGACATGTGTGCCTCAGGAAAGTCCTTGACAGCCCAGACCAGATTGGGTCTCTCAGTAACATATTCTCAAAGCAGCCCATGCATCTCTTTGCATATTGTACTTTTTACTTAATTGTTTATAATGATTTGTATCATATCTGTCTTCCCATCTGGGCTGTAAGCTCCATAAGGCAGGAACTAGGTCCGTGTTGTCCACTATTCCCGCGCCTAGGATATGGTAGACCCGCATAATTCTCCTCTCTGATAATAGAGCTGCAGACACTCAGAAACCAATGTGTTTTTCTGTACTCAGAGTGATGCCTGGTGTGGAGCATAGCAAAAGGCTTCCTTTTCTTTTACAAATGAAATAATTACTACTTTCATATGCCACCATTCTATTAGCATTGTTTAGCGTTGTCACTCTTGAGGCAAGGTAATAACAAGGTGTGGTCTCCATGCTTGAAACAGCCAAAGGTAGACAGGGTACTGGATAAGGAGCCAGAGATGTTGAGTTCTGCTCCTGGCCTAGCTTATAACCCTGGCCTGTGACCCCAGAGAAGTAACTTGGACTTTCTGAGCTTCAGCTTTCACCACCCTTTGGTGAGGAAAGGGTTGGCCTGGATAATTTCCAGGGATACACCGAGCCAAAAAATTCCATGACTTGTACTCACATTCAATCGGTTAGTCCAGTCTTAAGATGAGCCCTCACATCTTTTCAAATCAGAGGTTATTCTCTTAGAGTACACCATTAGATGAATGACCCACTATGCAGTAAAGTAAGTCAATTTTAGCTTCTGTACTTACTGAAGTGTAGGAGAGCTGCAATGTGTTTTTAGTAAAGCTCATTCTTTCTTTTCTTTTTTTTTTTAAGTCAAGGAAAGAAAAATGCTGGTTGAAGAGAAAATGGATTCATATAACTAAGATGAACAGATTGCAAATGATATAAATTTCTATAAAGCCCTTAGGGAAATAAAACACAAAGAAATATGTAAGCATGTAAGGAAGGAAATGAGTCAGTTTTTTGGAGCAGAGGCCTTATTAGACTTCCTTTTTGGTACAGAATCTACTCGCTTAACTATATCAGATAGTCTACTCGGTCATTCTGGGTCTACTTTTCCCATTTGGAAAATGGGCAGATACCATTTTCTTGTGTATGTATATGCCAATGCTGACTTGGCATTACAGAGATATGGACAGCTGACCACAGGATCTTGCAGAAAACTTTCGGGTGTCAGATAATCAAGGGGAACTGAAGATCTGAGAAGGAGGGCAGATTCTCACCCACCATATGGCTATCAGTCATAATCCACATCAAAGAGTAAGGAAATTGTTATCAACTAGTTTCTCAGGACATTTCAGTTCTTAATACACAAAAGTCTCTCAGTCATGATTTACTATAGATTCAAAAAGTCCAGAATAAAGATGATTATAAAACCATAAAAGAGAAGATAGCCTGAGGATATAGGAGATCTCAAAACTGAAATTCTAACAGTACAAAAACAAATAATACGAATTAGGAAGAAATGTGGAGGTAACTAAATAGACCAATATATATTACAGGAAAAGTTCTAGTCAGCTCCAATTTCAAAGGAAGTACATTCATCATTTCATGCAAATATTTATTGAACATCTATGTTTTTGGCACTGTACTAAGGTGGAAAGCAAAAATATCAAGACGTTTGTTTATGAAGAAGTCATATTTGTGTAGGAGAGGCAGTTAATGACAAATTATTATAGTAAAGCATGCTGTTTATATAATAATTATGTTCTGTTAACAAAAAGTTCTGTTAACAAAAATGTCAGACCTGTGAATTCTATCTGAAGAAATGCGGAGGTGCACCAAAGGTGATAGGAACTGGGTTTTAACCAGGACAAGAGACACATTCCAGACAGAGAAAATGGCATCCATTAAAGCAAGGTTGTGAGAAAACCTGGGCTACTTGATAGGGATGAGTTGCTGATAGCATAGACATAAGCTTGAGGGCACTGAAACATAGAGACATAGACAGCAGGAAATACAGATTGGGGTCAGCTCATAAAAAGTTGAAAAATACTTAGCTATGTGGCTAGAAAAATCTGATGTCATTATGTGGAGTGGAATGCAGTAAGGGAGACTAAAAGCAGGTGGATCAATTAGGGGGCTAGTGCAATAGGACATGAAAATTACGATGAGGGTCTGAATGAAGGATTTAAGAGACATTAAAGGAAGTAAGAGCTATAGACTTGATGAAGCATTCTGTGTTGGGATAGGAAAGCAGGCAGAATTAGGAATGACTGTGAAGTTTCTAACTTGAAATACTGATCATATCATAACAAGTAAGGAGTACAGGTAGATGAACAGTTTTAGGGAAAAAGAATGAGTTTAATTAGTGACAAACACAAGAGATGGAAAAAAGGCCACAATCAGATATGTATTAAAAAAAATGTACTTGTAATAATAGCCTAGCACTAGGCTAAAAGTCAGAACAATGCAAAACTCCAAATTGAAAAGAAAAAAAAAAGCAACCCACTGTTTTATAGTCTACCATGTGAGAAGCATTCTAGAAGTTAAAAAGTACTAAGAAAAATAAACAAAAAAAGGATGCTTTTCGTTATTCAGAAGAAAAAGGTGGTCATGGCAGAGATATGGCTTACTGTTGAAGTCACATGTGTCTGGGTTGCAATCACAGCTCCAGCATTTTCTTGGTGAATGACTTTGGGCAACCTTATTTAACTTATTGAAATCTAAGTTTCCTCATCTATCAATTGCTTCACTGGGTCCTAGTAAGATTACATTAAACAATTTATTTGCATAGGTGTGATGTATTTGCATAGGTGTGAATTGCTAATATTTAGCAATAGTGTTAATACTTGAATCTGGAAGCGTACACCCCATAAATAGGTAAAATATAAATAAATGGAAAAAATACATACAAAAGTGAAATAAACTAAAAAGCTGAACAATTTTATCTAACGGTCACTGTGTTTTTGGCTTCTGTGTAAGGTATGCTGCCTCACTAACTGTGCTAAGTAGGTATTTGACACACGTTCAAGTCTTGTGATTAGGTCTCAAAATTCCACTACATAAAAGGCAGAATTAGAAGGGGGCAGAAAAGGGAAGGGAGAAAGGTGAGTTTCTGATAGTATATACCGTGTTTCCCCGAAAATAAGACGGGGTCTTATATTAAGTTTCGCTCCAAAAGATGCATTAGGCTTATGTTCAGGGGATGTCCTCCTGAAAAATCATGCTAGGACTTGTTTTCCGGTTAGGTGTTATTTTTGGAAAAACACAATATTAGTTACAAGTTCAATATAAATCAACAGTATTATTACACAAAGCTGATCTGAGTACAGTCTACAATGTTTAAAATACGTCTCTCTCAAAAGAAGCAATGGTTTTCTCTCCTCTGCTGAGTTCTAGATATGTTCAGGGTCTCCACTCCAAACATTATTAAGAAAAGTTGAAGGATACAGAGGTGTTTAATATGGAGAAGAGAAAACACAGCAGGAATCTATGGTACCCTTAGATATATCAAGATTGTTATGTGGAAGAGGTGATGGATTTGTTTGTTAGCATACACACTGGAAAGAGAGTGCTATCTAGAATTAGAGGATGAGTTTGAGTTTCAGTTATGCTACTAGTCATGGGACTTAACTTCTGAATTTTAATTTTCTCATCTCTAGTATAAATAAAAATTAATAATAACAAACATGATCTACTTTACAGGGGTTTTGTGAGGATTTAATGGCTTGATGTTTGTGAAAAGCTCTTCATAAATGACTAATAGCAGTACATTTTGTAGTGCCTGGTGGTTTCATACTAGGTTCTCAATAAAACTTTGTTGAATCAATGAATAACTGAATAATTAGTCAAATGAGTAAAAAAGAAGATAATATATGAATATTAGGTATACCTTTTTCACAACTATATAAAAGTATAAGGGACTTCAGTATGAAGTATGGTGACCCCCCTCCCAGAGACTGGAAATCACACATTAGAGGATGTCTTTGGTGGGAGTGGAGTATTTGTGAGTCGTGTGAGCTGTGGGCTGGATTAAATAAACTTTAAAAATCCATTCCAACTTTAAAGTAGTAATTTTCTGATGTTTAGTTTGGCCTGCATTCATTCTACAGAGATGTGCTCAGTGGAAGGAGGATGCACTGCTCTTTGCCTTGTACCTCACGGAGAAGAAGCACTATGGGAATGAGGGGATCAAACACTTCTGTTGTAATTTTGTCTGTAATGAAAGATACTGAACTGGTTAATATAACCACCCATAGATATCAGGATTCTTGGGCCTCTGCTCTATCCCACTTATAAAATGATCATACCTATAAAACTTACAGATGTATAAGAATTTTATTTTGCATCCAAGGGGTCCTTACAATAGATTAGCTTAACATTCAGAAGGTCATTCGCAGCACATGTTGTTTCTTTCTCATCCTATAACTGCGTTAGATTATTTACTGGTACTAAAATATTTTTCAGTTAATGATTTTATATTTTTCAGCATATCAACACTTAGGATTTTCTACTGGATTCCAAGATAAAAATGCAATGATTTTACAGATTAAAATAATATTTTTCCAACCACTTCATAGTCACTTTTGGTATAGACATGCTAAAGGGTACTTGAATATTTTCTCTGATAATCTTTTACTGTAAAATGGGTTTCTGTCTTATATACCCAACATATTCTTATATGTAGGTGGAAAGTATGGGGGTGGCTTGGGGTCAGGTGAGAGCTTTCTTGTGGGGGAGGATTTCTATTGACTCTCCACAACTTTGTGGTGCTGACTGTAGCTTCATTTGTACATAGATCGAACCTACTTTCATTTGGTAATTGCAGGCCTATGAGCCAGGGGTGAAAGCAACATGACCCCCTTTCATTTATTGTGCGAAGACTGGTCAAGGGCACTGCTGAGCAAGAAACTGAATTTCAGGGCAACAGAGAGTTAGGAAGCTATGGGGCAAGCTAACAAAAGAAATAGCAAGAAACTCAACATGAGCAAAGCTGGTGAGAGGTGATAACAGAAAGGGACAATACAGTAGTGACCTAATAGAGCTTTGAAAGGAGCATAGTTCAGATGTGGCAGATGGGAAGGAGAGCCACTGTGAAGATGTGGTGACCTTCTTCCTTTTCAAGTTATTTAAAATCAAACATTACTGTGATGAGTTGAATTCTGTCTCTCCCAAATTCAGAGGTCGAAATCTTAACTCCCAGTATTTAAAAACGGGGTCTTTACAGAGGTCACCAAGTTAAAGTGAGGTCCTGAGGGTGGACCCTTATCCAAAATGGTGGTGTCCTTATGAGAAGGGGGAATCTGGACACACGAGGAGAATGCCATGTGGACATGGAAAGAGGGATCAGGGTGTTGCTCCTACAAACCAAGGTACAATAAAGATTGTCAGCAAACCACCAGAAGCTATGGGAGAGGCATGGGACTGATTCTTCCTCACGGCCCTCATAATGACATTTTGATCAGATTTCCAGCCTCCAGAACAGTACATTTATGTTGAAGCCACTCAGTTTGTGGTATGTTGTTACAGCAGCTCAAGCAAAATAATATCACTACTAAGCTATAAAATAAAAGGAAGTGCAATTAAGTTCTAATTTTCCCCTCAAACATGACTTGGCTACTTCCTAGAATTCCCTTTGCCCACTGCCTGATGCTCGCTACTTGCTTGGTGTGTCCTGCACAGGTAAGCATATACCTTGGGAACCAGGGTGGTTTCTTTCCAATATTGGCAGTGAGAAGAAGCTGATTTAAAACACAAAAGTATGGGTAGATTTTACACTGAAAAGCAAGGCACTGGGCTTGAATTGGGACTTCCTATTAGATTTCATCTAGTTTGGATCAAGGAGAGAGGATTAGGTATGTTTATAAAGCATTTGCGCATGTTCACGCCTTAGGAATTGGGTCCTCAAAGGATTTTTTTTTTTTTTTTAGTAAAGCTTTTGAAGGCGTCTTTGAAGAAGAAAAACGGTAGATGGAATAAGAATTGGATTCTCTAGGAATAAATATCAGGTTTACATGACTGTAGTGGTGGTTACAGAATGAGAATGTGGTTCCTCTGATTAGCAGCGGGGACCCAAATCCTCTTGGCAAAACAGACATTTCACTCCACCACAGTGGATTTGATACCATTCGTTTCTTTGCTCTGTTCCAGTTTAGTTTCCAGACCAAATGCTTTTAAATATTTATCATCCAAAATGGTTTGAATTTTAATTCTAATTAGAATTACAATTGTTTTCAAACAGGCTTGAAATTAATTTCTAAAGTAAGCTTACTTTCTGAAACGAAATTGTTTCTGCTATTCGTAATACCGTGTTTCCCCGAAAATAAGACCTAGTTGGACATTCACCTCTAATGTGTCTTTTGGAGCAAAAACTAACATAAGACCCAGTCTTGTTTTACTTTATAATATGATATGATATGATATGACATGATACGATATAATATAAAACCGGGTCTTATATTAATTTTTGCTCCAACAGACACATTAGAGCTGATTGTCTGGTAGGTCTTGTTTTCGGGGAAACAGGATATAGCAGTTTTCTTTAGATTTTGGCTAGCATTCAAAACATATAAGCTCCATATTTCTCCTTTTACATTTAGTGAATTTGGCATGTTATTCAGTGTTTTATTTATGAAAGAACAATGTAAACTCTGAGACACCTACTCTGAGATGTTAAAAAGTGTGCAAAAAAACTTCCTGCTAAACTTTATTTCTCTTAACTGCAAATGCCCATAATGATACCACTTTTTATTATCTTTAGTATAAAGAACATTACAAAACCTAGCTATCACTCTGTCTAGGAAACCAGGTATCATGGCTGTTTAAAAATTTATTTTTCAAGGCAAAAATTATTTGAAGGTTTGAATATATATTTTTTAACTTTTTATTTTGAGATTATTATAGGTTCTCAGGCATCAGTAAGTAGTACAGGAAGAACCTATGTACTCTTTATGCAGTTTGCCCAAGGGTAACAATTTGCAAAACTGTGGTAGAACACCACAGCTAGGATATTGACATAGATATACTCAAGATACAGAACAGGGCCGTTACCAGGAAGATCTCTCGTGTTGTCCTTTTATGGCAACGCCCATTTTCCTCCGGGCCCCACCCCCTTTGACTCCTGGCAACCAATAATCTGTCATCCATTTCTATATTTGTCATTTTCAGGTTATATAAATGAAATCATGTAGTATATAACTCCATGTTTCTCTGGAGATTTGGTCAGGTTGTTGCATGTTTCAATAGTTTGTTGCTTAGCAGTATTCCATGGTACGGATGTACCATAGTTTATTGACCTTTGAATGATATCTAGATTACTTCCAATTTTTGGCTATATGAATTAAGTTGCTATAAACATTTGTGTATAAGACTTCATTTCTCTGGGATAAATGCCTAGGAGTGTAAATGCTATGTCATATGGTAGGTGCATTGTATTTTTTTTTTTTTTTTTTTAGAAATTATTGTACTGTTTTCTACAGTGGCTGTACCATTTTCCATTCCTACCATCAATGTATGAGTGATCCAATTTCTCTGCATCTTCACCGGCATTTAGTGTTGCCACTATTTTTTATGCTAGACATTTTGATAGGTGTATAGTGTCTTACCTCATTGTCTTTTTAATTTGTATGATTTCTATTTCTTTCAATTCTGAGGTACGTTTTATGGCCTATTTTGGTGAATAGGCAATAATAATAGCAACAATGCATTTTATTTTATTATTATTATTTTTAGAGATTTTATTGGGGAAGGGGAACAGGACTTTATTGGGGAACAGTGTGTACTTCCAGGCCTTTTTTCCAAGTCAAGTTGTTGTCCTTTCAGTCTTAATTGTGGAGGGCACAGCTCAGCTCCAGGTCCAGTTGCCATTGCTAGTTGCAGGGGGCACAGCCCACCATCCCTTGTGGGAGTTGAACCAGCAACCTTGTGGTTGAGAGGATGCACTCCAACCAACTGAGCCATCTGGGAGCTCAGCGGCAGCTCAGCTCAAGGTGCCGTGTTCAATTTTAGTTGCAGTGGGCGCTGCCCACCATCCCTTGTGGGAGTCGAGGAATTGAACTGGCAACCTTGTGGTTGAGAGCCTGCGCTCCAACCAACTGAGCCATCTGGGAGGCAGCTCAGCTCAAGGTGCTGTGTTCAACCTTAGTTCAGGAGGCGGAGCCCATCATCCCTTGCAGGACTTGAGGAGTTGAACCAGCAACCTTGGTTGAGAGCCCACTGGCCCATGTGGGAATTGAACTGGCAGCCTTCGGAGTTAGGAGCATGGAGCTCTAACCACCTGAGCCACCGGGCCGGCCCATTTGATTTTATATATATGCTTATCTGTAAGTAAAACGAATGACAGCAATGATAGAAGGGGCTAGAAAAATGAATTAAGATTATTTTATTATTATAAGGGACTCACCCTACCTGTGTAGTGGTATAGTGTTATTTGAAAGTGGACTGGAATCAGTTGTAAGTGTATATTGCAAACTTTGGGGCAACCACTACAAAAAGTAAAAAAAAAAACTAAATAAAGTATAATTGATAATGCTAAGAAAGGAGAGAAAATGCAATCATATAAAATGCTTAGTTAAAACTACAAAAGGCAGAAAAAGAGTTGAAGTCTGTCTTTGTTAACGTATTAAGTAGAGCACAGGCTGCTTGAAGTTTATTACTGAGCTCCTGGAGGAAGCACCCGGCCTGCCTTTAGGGGCCACATAGGAGGTCAAGGCGGGTATGAGCTGAGAGACAGAACACGGGGCACAGGCCTTTATTAGGGTCCATGGGTATTGTTCAGATTAGGTCATTTCTATTGTATCTTTATTTCACTGATTCTTTCCTTTGAGCCCTTCATTTTGTTGTTGAGCCCCTCCAATGAATTTTTTATTTTAGTTATTGTATTTTTCAGTTTTAAAATTTTGACTTGTTTCTTCTTATAATGTCTATTCTTTACTGAGACTTTCTATTTCTTTGCTGAGAGTCTACTTTTTCATTTGCTTTAAGGTGTTTGTAAATTGTAGTTCTTCGTGAAAATATTTGTATGATGGCTGCTTGAAAATCTTTGGCAGACAATTCTAGTATCATTGACATCTCTCTGTTGGCCTGTATTGATTATGTTTCTTCGTTCAGTTTGATATCTTCCTGATTCTTGGCATAATGAGTGATCTTTGATTGAAATCTGGACATGTGGGGTCTATATGTTATGACACCTCTGACACCACCCAGTAAGTGCAAAGGGCAAAGGGGGCCTTACCACCCAGTGGGGTTGAAAGTCCAGGTTCCTTATTTGGTCTTCTCTGACACCACCTGTTAGAGTGGGAAGGTTGGGACACCTTGTTATAGCCTTCTGAGAGTAGAAGTATAATTCCTCACGTAACTTTTGCTGACCTGGGTGGGGGTTGGACCTCCATTTTTTTCTGTGGTGTATGGCTGGAGTAGAATGATTATTGTCTAAGAGTTTTCTGTCTTGCTAGGCTGCCCCTTTCCTTGTCCTTTCGCTAGAGAGAGCTGGCTTTTGGTGTGTGCGTGAGTGTGGGGGCTTTTATTTTCTGCACATATAAGTATTTCTCAGTTACCAGCTTATTCAGCAACAAGTGTGAGATGTACAAGACTAAGAAAAGTCCAGTGAACTCACCACTGTGTCATTCCTATGTCATGTCCCAAGGTTGTCTGCCTTTTGCATTCTCTGAAAGGTAGAATGAAAAAGGCAGACAACCTTGGGACATGTTTGTTTTACATATAATGTCCAGGGTTTTTAGTTGTACTTAATGGGAGGAATAGGAAAAGCAAATCTACTCTATATTCCTGGAAGTGGAAATACTCTATTAATGGCTTTGAAAAAAAATGATTTTTGAACCCTGTACCTCAGGAAGATGTACTTTCATTTCTAGAATTACCTTTCCCAACTGCTTCTAAATATCTTCAACAATATAATGAAGTGAATCATTGTGAAGCTGAAGGGGTCTTCTCTCCAACTAAGAGGTCTTGGGACCTTAAAAGCCTCTCAAATTCCTTTTAATTCAATAAGAGAGGGGCCTAACTGTATCTCTAGGGTAGGATCTCTCTAACATAGGTCCATATTCAGCTTTTCACCAGCCATCTCAGACTCCTCTCCACAGTCTTTTCTCCGGCAGAAAGCCATTTCAGCAGTATGCGTAAATTTTATACACACAGAGTTTTGATGATGATAAGAGATATGGGTGTGTTTGTGCTTGTGACACTTGTATGTGCTTTAGATTACAGTCTTGTCCCCTCTTCTACATGCACCATTCTAAGAAAATCATATTCAGAAGGACAAATGACCCATACCTTCCTTTAGGGCTGCATGTCAAGGCACTTTCATTTTTGCCCTTCTCCAAAAGATGCAAGGTACAATGAGTACATTCTAAATGACTGAATGAGCTACAAGTCAATTGCTCTGAACTCTGTATTAATCCCAATTTCAATATAGAATGGAAGATGTCCTATGGTTCATTTAGCTACCAAGTGGTATAAGCTGTTATTCTGTTATTCTCCAGAATTATAAAGGATTGCAAAACTTAATATAAAATATGTGCAATAAAATGCTGGGCCACCAACCAAAGAAGACACATTTTGATAATTTAAAGAGAGTAATTTTTAGAATGAACTGCAAACTTACTCTTCAGTTCAAAACACAATTGAGATATACGCTCTCCTTCCTCGCCCCAGAATATTTTGCTGAACTTCTGAAAGATGCATTTTGAAAAGCTTTTACAAAGATAAAAACACTATTAGGTTTTGAGTAACATGAGCATTTCCAATTTCTGTCCCCTTCCTCTGTTAGCTTATTAGCGAGACAGGCAGGAAGAGATCACGGGAAGTGAAGGAGGTTAATGTGATGTCCAGTCGCAGCCTCCAGGGCTCTGTGCTGTGAGGGTAAAGTTTGGAGGGATTGTGGCAATATGTGCTTCTGAAATTGTGTTTTCATTGAGGCCCTGATGCATTTCAGAACGCTAATTCAGATAACTCACCAGAGAGTGACACTAGTGTGGCAGTAAGTGTACTGTAAGAATGACTAGACTTCCACGCTATGTTCTTGAAGTTCTGATGTTGCAGGAAGAGGAAAAATGGTGAGCTATCAAAGCCAACCTAAACATGATATGTCTACAGAGTGAGGGATGGTGAGAGAGAAGAGAGTAAGAGCAGGATGATCCAGGGGATAGTGTGTGCCAAGGTTTGGGTTTGGTTGGGGAGCTGCTGCAAAGCAGTCTGGGTAAGTCCTCAGCTGGACTGTAAGCTGTGATCTGAAGAAAGACAGAGGATGCCTATGATATCAGCTTCTGAGGCTTCTATCCCACTCACTGCCAAAAAGTAGACTTAAGGATTGTCTCATTGATAGTCTTACAGAGTCTGAGCTTGGGTCAGGCTATGCTTTCTGTGCTATTGATTTTTAGTAGCTGCATTTGGTTTAAGCAAAGCATTCTACCTAAAGTTAAGAACAGAGCCTTGGACCCAACCCATTTGATTCAAAACCAAACCTTGTTACTACAAACTTGGGCTTGTTTCCTTTGTTAATTCTACAAAGTTCTTTTTCCTTTTCTTTCTTTTTTTCCCCCCACTTCTTCCACCTAACCCCCACCCCCACTCTGGTTCAAGCCGTTGTTTCTCAGTCTAGTTGTGTAGGGCACAGCTCCCTGGCCCATGCTGGTATTATGAGCCTTGCGCTCCTCCTGGCTGAGGCAGCTGGTTGATGGCAGCACAGCAGCCCACGTAGCCCACGGCAGCTCATGCCAACCTCCGGCTGCTCACGGGCCAGCCCTTTTCTTTCAAAGGAGAGAGAATTGCATCTCCCTCACAGCTTTGTTGCAATCATTACAATGGTAACTTGTGAAGTGCTTAGCACATACTAAAAGAGCAATAGTAATCATTGATAACATTTATCATCATGACATTATTAACTTAATTATTTAACTGAGATAAGTTTTTCTTTTTTTAGAACATTATTTTTTATTTTTATTTATTTATTTATATTTCTTATTAATTTTATTGGGGCAACATTGGTTAATAAAATGATATAGGTTTCAAGTGTCCAATTCTATAATATATCATCTATCTATGGCTTTGTGAGTTCACCACCCAAAGTCAAATCTCCTTCGTCACTATATATTTGACCCCCTTTACCATCTTCTACCTCCTTTACCCTCTGGTAACTACTAAACTGTTGTCTGTGTCTATGAGTTTTTGCTTATTTGTTTGTCTTGTTCATTTGTTGTGTACAGTTTTGTATCCCATATATGAGCGAAGTCATTATTTATCAGAGATAAACTTTTTTATAGCTTGTTTCAATTGTGATAGCTATTCAAAAGCAAGCTTCAAAAAGACTGACATAGTTTGGTAATTTGTTGAGTAGCAGAATATTTTATTAGGTACAATGGCAATTACCTTTGTCTGCCCCTTGGTAAACTTCTGGTTAAAAATGGCAAAACATTTGGATACATGCTCCCTAGATGAAGGTCACGCTGAGATTCAACTCCTGCCCAGAAATGCTTCTGCTGCAGACATTTCCGACCATATCATCAGAGTTTCAGAAATCATACTTCCAGCCAACAAAGTATATAAAAGAGGTATTTCCAGTTTTGGAGGAAAGGCCAAGTATAGGTGGGAAGTGAGTGATTAGCTAATGTACTTGTTGAAAATGTTTAACAAATTAACCACAGAGTTTTTCCTTTAAGTCAGAGGAGAAAGATACTGTTTGGTTTAAATGATAATTGAAATGTGCCATTTAATTTGGAGTATCTCACAGGGGCTGGGGGAGATGGCCAGAACTAAGGCTGTTGTGTTTCTGCACTTTCCAGGCTAGCCTCAGCTGTGCTGTGGGTGATATTTGAGGATGAGGTCTTCCCCTCATGTCCCACTGCCCCAGGGCTCAGGCTCTGACCACGACAGGAGGTTTGCCAGGGTTTCGGTGGAGACCCCTCTACCACAGCTGCTGGCTTGGACACCTATGGGCACAGACTCATGTATCCCAGGAACTGCAGTGATTTATTCTGTGCACCTGGCCTTTTGGTCCCCTTGAGCCTTGCCTCCCTCCTCATCCTCAGAGCTTCTCCCCTGCGCCCCACCCCCACCCCCAGAGTGGTCATCATCAAGAGCACGTAGGTTGCTCCCCATGGTTTGCGTTGTGCCGTGCACAGAACTGCTTAGCAGTGCTTGGAGCACACACTGTAAAGGAATTTGGGGATATATGAATAGGGAAGCCAATAACTAGAAGCTGAGACGATTCAAAATCAAATTGCAATACATCTGCAATGACTCCTTAAAGAACAAGACACACAGGAAAAGCCTGATTGCTGGAAAAACTGCTTTGCAAATGAGTGGTACGGCTGCTGAATCTTCGGAAAGACAGCAGTACTTTCAGAGAGATGCAGCCGCACGCCCTAACCACATATTTGTCAGCCCAAATGACTGGTGGATGAGTGATACCATAGTGCCGCATGTGCAGTCTCTCTCAGGCGTTTCTGGAAGGATTCAGGAGTTTCTGGAATGCTGATGTGGAAAGTAAATAAAATGTTTCAATTTGCTCTTCTCTCTCCCTCTTCAACCAACTGCCCCTGGCCCATCTCCTGAATTTTTCTCCCTTGCTTGCTTTGCCTACATCAACAGCGTTGAAGAGAGCAGAGCTGCTAAGTGACACACAATTCTATACCATTTTCATCCTAAAAGACCAAATTAGTATACCAATGAATGTCATGCCTGTATGATGACAAGTATGATTTATAAGTTAAGATTTCAAGATAAAAGAAATACAAAAAGGTCAATAATTTTGAGTAAGTCCATATGAGTGGTTTAAAGACACCCACCTATACTCTATTAGTCAGATTCATTGAAGATTATGATGTACTGTTATAATATTTGATGAAATTTAAAAGTAGCATTACTTCTCATGAAAATTCACAGGACAATGATTGTATGCTAGAGTATTTTTCTCATTACTTTAAAAATAACAAAGTGTCATTTCTCTGATTTAGTCTCAAATCAGTGACCCAGGGGCATATCAGAATAAGACATTACTTTATATTGTACCATATTAAATTTTGATCTCAGTGAAAAATTTCAACTTTGTAAATAAAGAACAAGTAACTTTTCTTCTAATTTGCAGACAGAATGTTGCTTAACTCTTTCTTTCAACTGATTCTCTGATGAGAAGAAACAAGAATGTGCCAACTTAACAGTTGGTGCATTTTTTTAAGACTTTTTTTCTAAAGACTCCTTTTTCTATTTATCTTCAGGCCTAGTTTATAAAGCTTCAATGGGCCATAGGATTCAATGCTAAGAAACACAAGATCATAGATTCTGAAGGTGGTAAGGATATAAACGCATTATGTTTCTTAGGAGGGTGTGACTTGCCTAAGGTCCCATGAGTGGGAGCTGAATTAATGGGCAAAGATTTGCAGATTTTGGTGCTGTATTTTTTCCAGTTATAGGTGGAAAACTAAGGAACAACAGAGGAGAAGGATCCTATATAGGTAGATTACATCGGTAGATAAGCAAAAAATTCCTTAGTGACTTCTTTGGCTCAGAGTAAAAGAACTTTATTTTGAGAACTCAAGACAGACAAACTGGGCTAGTTTATGGCCAAATTCCATTTTGATAGGAGGTCACTTTAATTCCCCATTTGGCCTCACACCTATATCTCAGCTATCCATACGACAATGCGGTCAGCCAGGCTTTCTCAGGCAGAACAAAGTGTGGGCTTCTATCAAGAAAGAGTTTAGGCTCCGGGTCCAGATCTAGTCCTGGCTCTGGCACTTGCTGGCTGTGTGACTTTAGGCAAAATGCTAAACTTCTATGTTTAATAAATTATACCTTTTGCCTCATGTGAGGATTAGTGAGTTGGTGTATGTAAATTGAATAGGAGAGTGTTGGCACATATTAAGAGCTCAGTAAACACTGACACTCTTTCAGTTTGAGAGTCTGGTTTTCAAAAGACCCATTCATTGAGAGTTGGGAGGTGGGGAGAACTTTGAATCTTCTAGTTCAATATCTTTATTTTACAGATGAGAAAACTGAGGCCCAGAGACAGGAAGTAGCTTCTGAGTTAATTGTGACAGACCCAGGTCTCTAAATTGCTAGTGTAAGGTGCTTTTTTACTGTACTAGCTTTCATCTAATTAAGCCTTTGTTCTTCTTCTGGATAGAAGACCGTATCTGACCAGCTTCTCACATTGACTGCCATTACCTGGGTGCAGGCTCAAGCCATCCAACCTTGGGTTTAACCCACCTTGGGTTTAAACCACCGTAATTACTCTCCTATCATGCAATAACCTACTAACTAGTCTCCCTGATTCTACCTTTGTCCCCTTCAATCTATTCTCCATTCAGAAGCTTAGATTGTTTCCTTGTTTGACAAAGCATTACATCCTCTACACTCTCACTTCACTTCCTATTACTCGTGTTAATTCTACTCCAGTCACCCTGCCCCCCTGCAGTTCCTTGTACATGCCAGATACGCTCCAATCCTGGGGTTTTGCATTTGTTATTCCTTGGAATGATTTTCACCAGATATTTGCATGGTTTGCATTTCTTTCAGGTTTTTCTTCAAATGTCACCTCCATGAATCCTGCCCTGACTATTCTATTGCAGTTGAAATCATCTGGCATGTTCCATTTTCTTTTCCTGTGTCCTCCACCCATGCCATTTATTACTTACAACATATTCCATATTTCTTTAGGTAGTTTATTTCCTACTTTCCTCTAGTACAGTGTAAACACCACTAGGGCCCTGCTCTTAACAGTGTCTGATGCAGAGGAGGAGCCGGGTAAATGTTTGATGAATGCATGAATGAGTTGTGTGTTAACAGGACCCGTGCGTTATTCAAAAGGGTGTGATTTCCCAGGCATTTTTGTTATAGACTAAAACTAAGCAAAGTGTGATCATCTTAATTAAAGAGTCCTGTGGCATGGGACTTGCTAACACAAGAAAATTTACCTGTTTTTTGACTAACCTACTTAATTTTGTATATGTACGGCAAAATCAAATACATATGCCTTTTTTGAGTTAATTACTGGAAAGAAAATAATACTCTGTAATGTCAAACCAAAACAAAAGCTGACTTCCTAAAAGTCTATAAAGAAGGCTTTTTTTTTTTTTTCAGCATTTAAGAATGTATTTTAGTTCTAGTGAATTAGGAAAAAACACAGTTGCCTCATACTTTCTCTTTCTGGATTCTTAGAGAAATCTCAAAGAAAACAAAATATAGACAGGAGGTCAGCACTCATGAATCAGATTTCATCTTGATAGGCTTTTTATAGACCTATAACAAAGTGGAGCCCTGAAAATTGTGTTAGGTAATGGGGATTCTGACAGTCTCTATAACTACGTGGAACTAGGAGGTACTGCTATAATTCTGCTGCTTCCGACGGAAACTTCAAGTGTTTTCATTAGGTACAACAGCTGTTTCTATTACAGATAACAGATCTCAGAGGTGGTGATACTGATATCAACTTCTAGTAGGCTGAGAACACAGTGTAGCTTGTACAATTAGTTCTTTTTTAGATTATTTTTTTCTGCACACGCAAATTAACTCTGTAGCAATAAAAGAAAATTACTTACTTGCTATGGAATTATCTGAAAGTGATAGGATCATCCTTTGTAGAGTCACATTAACCAAATTAAAAGCCCTTGGGAAAAATTTGGCACCCTGTTCCTTCCCATTCACATCTTCCTAAAGACCTCTCAGGAGCTTCTATTTAGAAAGCTAGGATCATTACGAGGGCTTTTAATTTGGAAAGATTGGCTGCTCACCAGTGAGGCTTTCTAGACACCCAATGGTTGGGTAGAGTGGCTTTGCAATGTTCCGATCTCAGTGGCCTTGAGATGATTATCCTCTTGACTCCTGCTTGCTTGCTAGTAAGTTTTCCAGGCCAGGCAGAGTCACAGCTCTGCTGCTGAAGCTTGTCTCCAAGACGGACACTATCATTTCATTCTGTCACTGAATGCATGTCTACTCCATGGAGAAGTGGAATCTATTCCTCCCACCCTATGAATCTCGGTTGCCCTGTGACTACTTTGACCAGTAGATCTGGTGGAAATTGCTCTGCCAATTCTGGGACTAGCCAATAAAAGGACTGATGGTTTCCACTTTCTTTCTCTTGAAATACTTCCTTTTGGAACCCAGCCTAAGTCACATGGAGAGACCACATTAACGCACTCTAGTCAACTGTCTCAGCTGACTAGTGTCACCTGTCAGCCATCCTGGAGCCCAATGTCCCTAGCCCCATGCACAGAAGGCTTCTGATTGAATGGCATGAGAGACAGCGAGCAAGAACCACCTAACTGAGTATGGTCAGTCCACAGAACTGTGAGAGATAGTATCGAATTGTTGTTTTAAATCACTGTATATTTGGGGGTGATTTGTACCACAGCAATAAGTAACTAAAATAGGGGCAAAGTGGGAAGCCACAGGCTAAGTGCTCCTAAGATTGTGGGCATCAACAACGTAGCCTGTAGGGAGGTGGTATTGCTGGTTGTTTATAAGATGCAGACAGATTTAGATAAATGACCATCTGTCTTCCACTTTTTTGGCTGGTCATCGGAATTTCACAATTGGGCTGTTGTTCTATTATCACTTAGATTTATAAATACAAATATTACTATACAAATGTTGTTTGTATACTGTAAAAACAAAAATATTATTACATTACTGTACAAATGCAAATATTTCTGGGAAGGGTAATGCTCTAAACCAAGGTACAACAAGCTTTTTATGCATAGAGACAGATAGTAAATATTTTAGGCTTTGTGAGCTATACGGTCCTTGTGGAGACTACTCAACTTGGCCAACGTGACATAGATGATATATATAAATAAATGGCATGGATGTGTGACATAAACTTTTTTTTAAATTAAAGTTTATTGGGGTGACCATTGTTAGTAAAGTTGCATAGATTTCAGGTGTGCAATTCTGTAATACATCATCTATATATCACATTGTGTGTTCATCACCCAGAGTCAGTTCTCCTTCCATTACCATATATTTGATCCCCTTACCTTCATCTTCCATCCCCGACTCCCCTTACCCTCTGGTAACCACTAACCTATTGTCTGTGTCTATAAGTTTTTGTTTCTCATTTGTTTGTCTTGTTCTTTTGTTGTTTTCGATTTATATGCCACATATCAGTGAAATCATATGGTTCTCTGCTTTTTCTGTTTGACTTATTTCACTTAGCATTATAATCTCAAGATCCATCCATGTTGTCACAAATGTTCCTATTTCATCTTTTCCTACTACCGAATAGTATTCCATTGTGTACATATACCACAACTTCTTTATCCATTCATTTATCGAAGGACATTTTGGTTGTTTTCATGTCTTGGCCACCATAAATAAAGCTGCAATGAACATTGGAGCACACATGTCTTTATGGATAAAAGTTTTCAGATTTTTTTGGTAGATACCCAGGAGAGGGATTGCTGGGTCATATGGCAATTCTATTCGTAACTTTTTGAGGAACCTCCACACTGCCTTCCATAGCAGCTGCACCAGTCTGCATTCCCACCAACAGTGTATGAGGGTTCCTTTTTCTCCACAGCCTCTCCAACATTTGTTACTATTTGTCTTGTTGATGATAGCCATTCTGACTGGGGTGAGGTGATATCTCATTGTGGCTTTTATTTGCATTTCTCTGATGATTAGTGATGTTGAGCATTTTTTCATATGTCTATTTGCCATTTGTATATCCTCTTTGGAGGGATGTCTCTTCAGGTCCTCTGCCCATTTTTCAACTGGGTTGTTTGTTTTTCTGTTTTTGCCTTGTATGAGTTCCTTGTATATTTTGGATATTAGCCCCATATCAGAGGCGCTGTTTGCAAAAATCTTCTCCCATTCAGTTGGTTGCTTCTTTATTTTTTTGATGGTTTCTTTTGCTGTGCAGAAGCTTTTAAATTTGATATAGTCCCATTTATTTATTTTAGCTTTGACTTCCCTTTCCTTTGGAGTCAAATTCATAAAATGCTCTTTGAACCCAAGATCCATAAGTTTAGTAGCTATGTTTTCTTCTATGCAGTTTATTGTTTCAGGTCTTATGCTTAAGTCTTTGATCCATTTTGAATTAATTTTGGTACACGGTGACAGATAGCAGTCCAGTTTCATTCTTTTGCACATGGCTTTCCAATTCTGCCAGCACCATTTATTGAAGAGACTGTCTTTTCTCCATTGTGTGTTTTTTGCTTATTTGTCAAAAATTATCTGTCCATATTTATGTGGTTTTATTTCTGGGTTTTCAATTCTATTCCACTGGTCTATGTGTCTGATAAACTTTATTTACCAAAATAGATGGTTTGTCAATTTTGACCTGAGGGCTGGAGTTTGCTGACCTTGTTCTAAACAATTATTTCTATATCCAACATAGATATTTGATTATACTGCTCTCATCAGCATTGTATTTGGTTACCTCTAGCTCCTATCTCTCTTGCCATTCCTTCTGAGTCTCCTTTGTAGGTTTCTCTTCCTAAGATGGAAATGTGCTCCTCTAGCCTCTCTTCTTTCCTTATTCTATGCTCTTTCTCAGCCATGTGACCCACTCAAACGATTTTAGTTAATACTAATTTGGCAATGACTGAGAAGTCTTTATTTTTGTTCCGTATTTTATCCAGAACCCTTGAATATCTTGCCAACACTGTACATTCAATGTACTTTTGTGCCAGTTATTAGCTTTAAAGTCTCTCAACTTCAAACTCACCCTTTATAATTAGTTCTTTGATGCTGGGGCTGGAAGTCTGCAAACCCTATTCCTTCTTTACCAGCTCTTAGTCTCTGTCAATAGGGCAACAGAGGGACACTTCAATGCCAAAGGACCAAGGAGGGACTTGCTGCTTCCCCGTTTACTTGCTGCTGACTTCCTGTCTACTTGGGGTTCCTGGGAGCACGTCTTCAGCAAAGCTTCTTCTCTCCAGAAACATGTTATTTTCCGTAATAGCAGTTGAATCTAGGTTTTCCAAAAGTTGCAGAATTACTTGTATTACCACTCCCTCCCCTCTTCATCCCCTACTTCAGCACGAGTGGGTTTGTGCCCTCTCCTCAGAAGTCGGGGGTCTCAGACCTTCAGGACCCCTCCTCCAAGCGCGGAGATACTAGCACCACCAGCTAAGCAGCACCTCCTAGTGGGAGGTCTGAGTGTTGGCCCAGCTGGGTCCCTTTCCTAGTTTCCGTTTTAGTAATTCCAACCTCTTCTCTTTGACTTCCCAGCCCTAATGGATGGTAGATCCTTCCTTTAATTAGTTCCTTTGTGATCAATTATTGTTCTCCTTTGCTTTTTCAGTTACCTAGTTAATAATTTCATACCTAGTTAACGATTCTTTATATTAAATTCCCTTTCAAATATCTGGCATGGTTTCTGCCTCACGACTGGATTCTGAGGGAGTTTATATTCTCCACCAAAAGTGGCTCTTCCAGCAGGGTTTCCTTCCTTAGTAAATGGCACTAGCAAACCTCTCCCTATCCACTGCCCAACAGCTCAAGCCAAATATCTGGGCATTGTTCTTAATTCTTTCTATTCACTACACTCCCATATGCAACCAGTGAACTACAAGGCCTGTTGATTTGGCTTCCCAAATGTTTCTTGTATCTATCTGCTTCTCTCCGTCTCTATGTGCTCTACTGTACATCAAGCCACCACTTCTAACTGAATGTAGCCCCTCCTTCTGTTCTCCCAGTACGACCCTAGAAATGTCTCAAGCACATTTTTCAGTGAAATATTTTCTGAAACATTTCGAATTCTTAACATAACTTAAAAGTCCTTCTGTGATTTGACTTCTGCCTCTGCAGTTCATTTTGAAATATGTTCCTGTGCCTTTGTCAGTTTTTCAGTGTGCCATGCTTTCTTTGCATTCTTGGTAGAAACTCTTCCCTTTGTTTAGAAATCTCCCTTTTCACTTGAATAATGACTACATATCCTTTAAATGTGGTATAAATATCTCTTTCTCAGAGATGGCTTTCCTGGCCTCCCAGACCAAATAATACTCCCGTATTTGCTTCCATAGATTGCTGAACGTCCACTCTTTCACTATAGTATTCAGTAAATGTATAACTAACTGCTTTATTTCCTATATGGTAAGGCCCATCTAGGCAGGCGCCATGCTTGTCTCGCCCAGCACAATGTCCTTAACACCTAGTGTTCTTTCTGGCATAGTAAATATTCAACAAATATTTGCTGAGTTCAGCTGATGTCTGTGTTATACATTTATCATAGGGCCTCTGAATTGATTACAGAAGACACACGTTTCCTCAGATGTACCAGGATCCCTCATGGCTGGCTGACTATTACCTCTTAAACTGAAGGCTTCTTTGATTTGCTTCTCTCAGATCTCCTGACACCAGTTGTCCCTTTGTGGGTTCTTACAATGTTTGGAGGAGACTGAATGGGGAGTGGATTGATCAGAATTTATTACTTTTAGCTGGACTGGAGGCTCAATATTACTCATGTCTATGTTGTCCGAGGGCTGTGTAGTATCACACAAATCTCCTCACACAAGTCTCATGCATACCTGGGGCCAGGTACATTTTGGTGATTGTTTTATTTAAGTTCTGGTAACCATGAAGGGATGTTTCTCTACTTCTAACACCAGTATCTTACTCCTCCCCACAAAACATCGATGTGCTAGTTTCTCTGTTGTTCCCTGAGATGTAGCCATTTTGTAGCCATTTTTTTCTCAAGTGACAGAAAATGGGAGAAAGGGTTGGGGAGTGGACTAAAACACTGATGGAAGGGATTTTTGAAAAAATCTATAATAACCAATAATGAAGAAGCGGATGATGAAAACAGAATACAAAAAAGAGCAAATAGGAAGACCCATGAAAGCATACGACCACAAGCTGTTGGAAAAGAAGCAGACCTGAGGGAATAGGTTTAAAAAATCCATATTTGATTTGGATTCCAGAGAGAGAGCTGCACTTATTTTACAAAAAGAAAACAAATGATAAAACAACCCAAAGGACTTTCTTTTCTTTTTATCTTCTAAACAGATTTCACCAAAGATGGACATTTCTTTAAGACTAAGATATCCTTTCCCTTCAGCTGAAAGTTTTACCTTTTGGATTGTATTCCACACACGTTCTTTATCATTTCTTCTTCCTTCAAGGGTGTCCATAGCATCTGCCATTAGTGACTGCAGCTGTGGCACCAAGATAAAAATTATCAGTGTGGATTTCACACAGAAATAACTTCTCTAAATACACAGATTAAAACCTAATTAAAAAATCATTTGTACGCTGATGATTTTATTACTCATCTTTCCGACAATGAACATTGCTACCTCATCTTTGCTTCAGTCATTACCGAGTATTATTGCAGATATAAAATACTGAAACAATGAAGAGATTCTTCTTGAAAATTTGTAGAAAACATATAGGTTTTAATGCAGTAAATGTTGATGTTTTGTAAAAACAGATTTGGGTTGTAAAGAATGAAGGCGGTAGTTAATTCCCTCAGGAAATGGCAGGCAGTACACGAACACGTTTTTTCTCCTAAGGCTAATGTATCATAATTTTAGGCATCATGCAAAAGCTCACCAGAGGACAATTCTAACATAGTGCTGTTTTATTGGCTCTTAAAGGATCTAGTTCATTTAAGCTCTTTTACTGTTCTTTTCTTCTCTAAAACTTCAAAACAACCAAGTTTTCTTTTTAGGTTCCATTCAAAGGCAAGTTTAAAACATTCTACCCTTTGCCATTTTCCAATTTAAAGCAGTCTTATACACACGCTGCATATGTGGCTGCAAAGTAATGAAGCCGTATCAAGCCATGTGACAGTCGAAACTAAAAAAGAAAGTCCTGTAAAAAAGAACAAATGCCAGTTCAGCTTACTGTGGCATCAAATAGTATGAACCCTCAGATAATCTTTCTGTACTTTAGATACTGCAGAGCTTAAGCAGAAGGGCAGAGAGTTGTCACTCATAACTCTTCTATTGACCAGTCACTGTTTATAAAGCACCATAAAAGGCATTACTAGAATTTATTGTCTAGATTAACCCATGCTTGGAAGTTGAAAAGTGACATCTATTACTTATGGTGATGAAATCTTGCAGGGTACATGATTTAGAAATATTTGACCTGTACATACATATACATCCATATACATTAAATTTTTTTTCTAGTGTGCATATAACATGAAAATATCCTATTAAATCCTATTTTCCAAGGTTTGAGATAGTGGAATATTGCACTAACATATTACTCAGGTTGTCAATAATGCTAGTTTGGCACTCTTTGTGTATATTTTGGAATATAAGTATTTTCAGAAAAAAGAAAGCCGCAGATGTGTGGTTAAGATCTAAGTGCAGATAACTCCCCTGTATTTTTCATTTAAATCTTGCATGTGTTTTTCAGGAAGACAGGATCAACATTGTGCCAGCTTCTTAATTTAACATTTTCTTTTCTTCCTCTTATCTCCGAGGAGCATTAATCATCTAAAATTGGCTGTAATATGCACTTTGAAAGTTCCATACTGACTGCAGTCCTGAACGCCTTATGAATGGTAGGATAAACACTTAGCCTTTTAGAAAAGCATTCTGCTGCACAACCATAAAGGTTTTGAAAGTATTGCTGCCAATTTTGACTTAGTAATTCCTTGATTCATAGACTTTTTCTTTCCCCATAGTTTTTATCTTTAGTAAGCACAGTTTTATTATTTGTCTAGTCAGATGATTTTACAGGCTTACTGTGAATATCAGTATATATTTAATACCCTGTTACAGTTCAGATGAACATTATAAATGTTGGCAGTCCATTTCTTGATGAATTTGTTATAACTTTGAAAATTCAGAGAGGGAGGGTTCCTTAGTTATCTGAAAATTACAGGTGATTGGTTTGGGCTGTTCTCATCCTTGCTATGTGCATTCACTTCAGATCAATAATTAGTTTTATCTACTCAAAGTCAAAAGCCCTTCCCAACAACCCATTAGGATATCCATATAGAATACATGTTGCCTTTCCTCAAATGGCCAGCGCACTGTTTAATAATTGTTTTTCAAACAAGGTGCCATGGTTTCTAGTACTAATTATGGTTATTATATACAAATCTGTTCGAAGATTGTTTGAGACATTCCTTCAACTAGTTTTTGACTGCCTCTGAGTTAATTGGTTAATTCAGTTTAAAACCACAGCTGCTTAACTAACTACATTTTCTCCTCAAATAAGATAACTGTTTTATCTAAAAGTACTAATGTGTGTGTGTATTGGCACTGCCAACTTATCTGTGACACTAGAAATGGCTTTGTAGGCTTGGTTTTCTATACAGAAATTACTTTTTTGCCTCTCAATTTTCCATAGAAAAGAATCATGTATTAACGTATCTTGGAGTTTAAGAAACAATTTATTGAAATTTAACTTTACTCAAAACAAAAAGCCTGACACACAGTATGAGTAATCAGCCCTTTCTTTCGTTTTTACACATCACACAGTTCTTGATATAAAAAATGGAAGCTAGTCAATGTGAGCAAATAAAAAAAAGACATTCACTTTTCTACATTTTCCAGTTTCTTCATTAGAACGCTTCATGAGGGTTGGGGAGTTCACCCTCAGACTACATTTATTATGACAAATTTCTTTCAGATCATATCACTTTGCTGTTGGCTCAGGGCCTATGAAAGCCTTAAACAAAGAAACACAAATGCTTACCAATTCCGCCTCCTGTTGACTGATGTCCTGTAGATAGGGAATGGTTGCTAGCTCTGCCATTACTTGATTGATCACCTGGGACTGCTCCTTTACTCTCTGCAGCTGGCTGAGGAGGCTGGCGTATTGCAACTTCTCCATCACGCCCGAGCACGCATGGAAATTCCCCTAGCCTCCCAGTAAAAGTAAATGTTTTAGAACAAAACCACAGAAATAGACCTTTCTCTGGGGATTAAAGCAAGGGTTTGTTATGTTTACATCCTTTGAAGCAATGGTATCTAGTACAAACAAATGTTTCCTTCTATCATTTTGGAGAATTATCTGTACCTTTCCTTCAAATAGATGAATGTATGTAAGAGGGAACACTTTGCAGGACTATTGACAAGGATTTGCAGGTGGCCCTGCATAAAGAAGTTGGACTGAGGGAAAAAAGGGGACTGAAATTGAACCTGTGCCCCACTCTCCCAGTGGTGATCCCACCGCGCTATGTCTATTCCGAGTGGGGAGACTTTATCTATGTCACCAAGGCATCATAAGAGCTAAGAGTTGCCCACTATCTTGTTTACATAAAATAATATTTGTAAATGCAAGTTGAATCCTGAAAAATGTTATACACACTGAATTCTGTTTACCCCAATGGCTTACATCAAACCTTAGCTCTGCTTTTATCTTTAGATCTCATTTTTGGCCTTGGACACTGGCTCCTCTCCTTGTGGGATTATAGCACTTTATTCTGACTCCTAGGACCATTCCAACAACGGACATGATCTATCTTGAAATAGACCATTGTCTATATTTTTAAGGGCCACCAGCCCCCGCGAATCGACTAGTATTTTGGGCTTTCTTAAAATGGGGCCTACTTATAATAAGGTGGCCCACTTATGTGTTTGCTACTGCCGGTCATGAAAGAGGAAACATTACCTTCCCTAAAAAGTTTAATATACTTTATAATGCTTGATAGGAGAAGCAAAATTTATAATAAAATTCTTACATTTACATTTAGAAAAAAGTATTTCTGACAAAGGGGAATCTCTCAGGGTTAAAAGAAAAGCCTGACTTTCTACTGTTTGGAGGGTGATGAGAAATTGGAAGTCATACGAGAATTTAGTTTGGCAATTTCATGCCACATCCTGGTGCTCAGAAGAGGAAGGCTGGCTGCCCAGTGTCCCTCTATGGCATGGTTCCTCCTGGACCATCTGCACTGGAATCACTAGGCTTTTGTGTTAACTACGAAGAGTCCTGGGCCTTACTCAGTGAATTACAATCTTTCTTTCTTTCTAATTAAATTTATTGTGGTGACATTCGTTAGTAAAATTACGTAGGTTTTACGTGTACATTTTATATAAAACATCATCTATATATTGCACTGTATGTTCACCACCCAGAGTCAGGTCTCCTTCCATCACCATATATTTGACCCCCTTTACCGTCTTCTACTACCCCCACCCTCCTTTACCCTTTGGTAACCACTAAACTGTCCTATGTGGGATAATCTCTTGATATGTGTTTTTAGAAATATGGATTTTAGCTAGGTACCCCAAAATATTCAAATATCGTAAACAAGTTGAAGAACCACCTTAAAGCTTAGTAGTTGAGCAAGGACCATTTTCATTTGTCCATACTTACAAAACAGATTCCTTCCCCCCCAGAAACTGGAGAAAGCAGACATTATTTTTCTTTCTTAAAATAGACTCTCTTCTTAAGAGAAAAATCATTAGAAACCGGCATTACTAAAGAGCATCTGAATTTCAGCTTGAATTTAGAAAACAGTCCTTTCTGAAATGTCATACTCATAGTTTGATTGACACCAACCTCTAGAAGTTGGCACTTTTCTAGAATCTTGGTAATAGAGGAAGGTCGAGCACCGTGGCATTGTGTTTGGCCCTATACCTATCTATGCCATTTGAGTTATAGTCTTCTAGCCCTGCTGATTTGTTCTCTGAAATTAATAATTTATCTGAAAATCTATAAACTTATAGGAGCGATGATTGCAAACTGTGGATTTGGAGTCCTTTTTCTAAATTGACGAAATAGCTAGCCTACCCGTTTAGTTTAAACATGTAACTAAACAATGGATTCTGTCAAATAGAGGAAAGCAAGTTGCAGGAAAAACCGTTTTCTTTCTGAAGAAAAATTGCTTTCTTTGTCTTTTAAAAAAAATAAACAATGGGGCTGCTTGTAGGATAGAGGTGTAGTGACTCAGCTCCAAAGAGCAGAAACAACTGAAGCCTGCTCGGGAACATACTGTATCAGTGTAATTTTCCAAAACATTAGGAAAATAAAACTAGTGGAAGGCAATGGTGCTTTGTTAGCTTGATTGTTGGAGGCATGACAAAACAGGGAGTACGCCATACAAATCAAATACTAGAAAAAAAGAATATAGTTGACTGCTAATAGTCACCCATCCTCCCCCAGCCTCCAGCCAAATGCAATACTGGTTATCAGGAAACTACAGATGAATATTTTACATATACAGGACAATGGTCTTTGAGAGACAAAGTGAAAAAGAAATAAAAATTAATATCTACTGCCAGCAGGAATGTTCTGATGCTGTTGCTTTAAGAAAATAATAAAAAAAAAAAAATGAAGGAATTACCTTAAACATCTAATGCTAGCTAGCAAGGGCTAAATCTAATGGGAAGTAGCCCTCCCAATGAGATTTCACGAGTAATCAAAGGGCTCCTTAGCTGCTGGAGAGAGTGTAATAAAGTGGCAATGATTGAAGCTAAAACCTCACACAGGTACAATGAAGGTTAGGTAAATAGCAAGTTCAAATGAAGGCTTCAAGTTAGAATTGCTAGATTTCATAGCAGGTATGGATAAATGTTTGTCAAGTAAGTGGCACTACATGATAGCACTGAAAAGCACAGCCCAAGTGTTTGGAATATATTTCCATTTAGTATAACATATAGAAATATTCACTGCAAAAAAAGGGGTAGGAAACACATATTATTGTTTATTTCAAATGTGCATGTGTAAACATTTTTTTATGCTTTGCTTGGAAGAAATTAAAAGTAAAGTTAATGAGGCATTAAAATTATGGTTAGTTGGGTCATTTTTTGGCAAGTCAGCCTGTGAAGGAGGTTTCATGCATGGCAAGAGATTTTATTATTTTAACTCTTTAACATTTAGCCTAGGAAGCACGGTACATACGGTTTGAAACTGACAGCAGCCAATAAAGTTAACGAATGGAAAAGCACAGTGCTGTCCGGTAGCATGTGCAATAATTAGGACAAAGATCTAGAGAAGGAAAAGGACCATTAAAGCAGAGTTACGGGTTGAATGGGGCTGAGGTTCAGTGGGATTAAAAGCCACCAGATAGGGAGGTGGTAGAATATTTTAGATTATAACTCTTAAAATGCCAGAATCATTCTTGTTTGGCCATGTGTTGTTGTATGCCTAGCAAAGGAATTTATAAAGATAAGGAGACTGGTGTCAGAGTATAAGGAGAATCATTGCTTAACATGTAGAAACCTCCTTCATACCAGAATGCTCAACTGTGTCTACCACACCTCATGGCAAGAAGTGAAAATTCATGTTCCCAGGAAAGACCTACTGTGTGCAGTAGATCTATGCCTTGAGACGGTACCTCAAATTCTGCTTTTGTGATGCAAAGCACAAAGGTACCTAACTTTTGTGACACTGAACATATCAGTGATCTAAGAAAAAAAATTGGAAATCCACAGGACACTTGCACAATCTTCATTTAGAAGAATATGTGATTTCAAAGTACACAATTTATATAAAGAAAAAGAAAGGTCTGTAAAATAGTCCTCTTGTCAAAGCAAACTAAAACCAATACAAATAACGAAAACTTCTACAGTTTGTAATATTCTACAAAGCGCTTCAACATGGATTATGTACTTTTGGTCTCACAACAACTCTGCAAGGTGGGCCTGGCAGATATCAGCCTATTTTATAAATGAGAAGAAACAGCTCCGAGGTTAAGTGACTTGCCCTCAGATTACACAGCTAGAGCACAAACTTGGACCAAAGCCTTTATCTGCAGGTGCCACAAAATAGGGTAGCAGCTAATAAGGGCAATGCAATGCCTAAGCATTCAAGTGGATGGCATTTGATGTCTGACAAGAAAAAACATACCTCAAGGGATCTGAAAAACACCATTGAGGGCTGCTTGGGTTACAGTTAATGGTACCGCATAGGAATAATTTCTACTCAGCAACTCATTACTTGCTTCATTAAGCTAGGTTACCTTTGCAGACAATTTTATTCGGTCTTGCTTTATGAAGCTATGGTTGGACATATAATAAGAATCTTAAAGGCCAATAGTTGGACATACTTGTGGTCCCTGGGTACTTTCAGGATCACTCACTTCTTTCCATTAAAACTCTCTGAGGCAATCTTTCAAAAACTGTTATTTTCCACAGAGGCAAACATAGGAAAGTTGAAATTCCTTGCAGTTAGCAGAGTGGTACTGACTCATTCTATTGAAGATTGAGTTATTAATTAGATGCTAAAAATCTTAATTACTATAGGGATTTTAAATCTCCTTTATAGACACATAAAGATACATGCATATACAAATTGCAAGTGGTCAGAATGCCATGTGAAAGGTGAGAAGAAAATGAGTTAAGAACATTTTAAAAGTACATAATACCTAGATAGGCACAAGCTGCATTCACTATACACTGTGAGATCTGAGTTGGTAACAGATGATGTGGTCGTTTCCCTGACAAGTGATAAGGTCTGGCAGGTATTCACCCCAAAAGCCAGGGCACAGACAGATCACCTCCACAACGTCCAGCACACTGGCTCCACCAGGCTAAGCATGTGCGGACAAGGTGAAGTAATGCTACATGGTGATGGTTCTTGTTAGCAAAGCTTTCACTGTTTGCAAGGGCCTGATGCTGCCGGTGATATGTGTGTATCTCTAATTAGGGTGGGGAGGTGGGTAAGGGGTTATGTGTGTGTATCTGTGTGTCTGGAGGAGTTTGTGATAGAGGGTGAACTGAAGAACAGTCCCCAAAATTTGTAGTGCAGTCAGAGATAAACTGAATGTTTGTGTCTACCCCAAATTCATATCCTGAAGCCCTAAGCCCAAGTGTGATGATATGTGGAGACGGTGTTTTTTGAAGGTAATTAGATGAGGTCATGAGGTGGGGCCCTTACGATGGGATTAGGGCCCTTATAAGAAGAGACATCTCTGCTAGGTAAGGATACAGCAAAAAAGGTGGCCAATTGCAAACCAGAAAGAGGGCCTTCATCAGAACCTGACCATGCTGGCTCCCTGATGTTGGAATTCTAGCCTCTAGAACTGTGAGTAAATACATGTCTGTTGTTTAAGTCACCCAGTCTGTGGTATTTTGTTAGGACAGCCCAAGATGATTAAGACAGAGATGGATTTCTTATTAACAGAAATATAGAAGAGATAATTGGGTGTAACACAGTTGTGGGGAGGGAGAGATACACAGTAGGAAAATCAGAAAAAATGTACTTTTGTATTTGAAATGCATAGAATTGCAAATAATGCAAACAAATTAAGGGTTTTACAGCTTTTCTAAAATCCTGAATAATGTTATTGAGCAGATAAACTGCTGAACAGATGTTAAGTTGCTATTTGTGATGACCCCCTTGGTTCCACTTGTAAGGTAAGAACATCAAATCACTGATGTAATACAAAATCCACAAAAAGAAAATTCTTTAAAATTTCCTGTTTATAGACCTTTCATAAAATACAGTAGCCCTCACTTATCCTCAGAAGATATGTCCCAGACCCCCAGTGGATGCCTGAAACGACACATATAGAACATTTTTTCCCATACATGCATACCTATGATAAAGTTTAATTTATAAATTAGGCACAGTATGCGATTAACAGTAATAACTAACAATAAAATAGCACAGTTATAACAATATAACAATATACTATAATAAAAATCATGTGAATGTGGTCTCTCTCTCTCAAAATATACTGTAAGTACTGTACTAACCCTTCTTGTAATGATGCGATATGATACAATGCCTACATGATGAGAGGAACTGAGTGACTCAGAATGGTGTGCAATTTAAAATGTATGAATTGCTTATTTCTGGAATGTCAGTTTGATATTTTTGGATCATGGTTGACCTCAGGAAACTGAAACCATGGAAAGAAAAACTGTAGAAAAGGGGCTACTGTATTAAAAAAGAGGAATCTGCAGCCTTTATAGCTTGTGAATGAGAAGATCCCTTTATGTACTTTCAGTACAATGGCTTGAATTTTGTTAAAATAGCAAATTCATTTCTTATTTTGGGCTTTTTAAGACTGAAAAGCCAAAAGGCATATTTTTCCTGGATCAGAAAAAAGGATTAGATCATTTATGTGAAACGTATACAAAGAGTAAGTGTTTAGAGTAGTATTAAGTTTCTCAGTGTGGTGTGGTGGCACTAACTTGAAAAGCTCTGAATTCTCGTGTAGGTAATGGGATGGTTTGAAGGAATGGCCCAATACATGAAATAGGGAAAGCATTGTATTTGCTAAAAATTTTTTATTGATTTGAAATGAGAAATTCACTGCAACCTTGAAGTAGATATCAGGAAGGCACAGCGAAAAGGCTCTTTTAAGAAACACAAGCCTTATAAATGCAGGAAATTGCAACGCATACCATTGGAATATGTTTTAAAATAAAATCATTAGCTAAATTTTGGTTAGTTTTTTGCAAAGGAGGTTTACTATGAAAGTTTCTAAAATCCTCCAATACTTGCAATATTTGCACCATAAACATGCCATACTTCTAGAATTGTCTAATTTTTATACATTGGACAAATATTAAAAGAATTCATATACCTACATTCAACTGGGTGCTTCTAATAAAATCCAATATTGGCAAGATTCTCTTCCCCGTTGTTTCCATTTGTCTCACTGCGTCTTCTCCGGTCAGCAGACCGAAGGGAGTTTTATGTTCTAAAAAATTGTAACAATAAACTTTTGTACTATATTTTCCAGACTTCCATTTCAAAATGCATTCTTTGGCAAGCTATAAACAGATAGCTCCAATGTTAATAGATATAAAATCTTTAGTACAGAAACCAGTCCCATCCCTGGACCACGTGTATAACAATGAAAGATCTATGAGGAGAAAGGCAGAGGAGACATTGCCCTTTAGAGACTATCATTTATTCATTTTGTTGTGTTTTGTGATTGAGAGATCTAAGAGACAGCCTATAACAATTCACCTCTTTCTGCAGAGTATGTTTTCCCTGAGTTGTGAAAAAAATGTTGTCATAAATGTGTCTGATTCTTGTCTTGTTCCTCCCAGGCATTATTCAAGTGTGTAGATCGCATTGACTTTGAATGTAGCTCAAAGTTGAGATAAGCCTCAGAGGATACAGTGCCAAACAAAATACAAATCCTTAATTATGTGGGTAGGGCTGAAGGAATAAATTCAACCTGGTCGTGAATTCAGCCCAGAAGTTTCAGACTTCAACTCCCTGTGACTATTTTCTTGCAAGTTTCAACTAGAATTACAGAACACCATTTAATTAAAGTACTCTTTAGGAGATCTAAGCTCTTGGTTAATTATATAAGAAAAGAGTGGAACTGATATTAATACAATAGCAGATAATCTAAGTGATTTAAGGTTGTCACTGGCTATAGTTTCCATTTCATAAAATAGTTTTATGGCACAATTATCTTCTCCATTTGCTAATTAATGATGACAAAAGCTTGTATTCTTTAAGTGACCTATGAATAGACATTGGTCATAGTATGCTTGGGGTGAGATGGTTGGAATGAGGAAGGTGGATACTCTGAGATTGTGTTTGGTTTTGCAGGAAGCTTTCCTGGAACCAGAATTCCAGGTATTGTTAACTAACCCACAGAAAAGACTGGGAGGAGTTAATTATAACCCAAGAATTTTGGGGGCCCAGGCCTTACTATATGCAAAGCCTTTGTGATGAATAAGACTTAATGAATAACGTACACCTCCTGCCTTATAAAAGTATCGAAAGATAATAACTCCAGGTGATTCACCTGTAAATGTTGGCAGCTTCCTACTTGATACTTTTTCTAAAAATTTCCCATCTTCTTTGTTTTTGAACCCAAGAGTCAAGAGATATTGTTGGGGAGGAAAAGATGACCAGTCAGCTGTCTGAGGCAACACGTGGAATCCTTGAAGGTCTGAAATACAACAGAAAAAGACTAAAGACTGTTATCACATTATTGTTTTCCAAGTATTTTTTTTTTTTTTTCAGATTTCAGGAATTGTACTTGGAAAAAAATGATAAGTACAAACATCAAAGATACAAAGTAAAAGTATGTGCATCAAAGGTCAGTTAGCTGATATATCAAAATCATATTTCATTATTTATATTTTTCTTAAAATATGAATATACACAAGGCATAGTAATAAAATATGGCTAAATTGCATTTCCCTATTTTCAAAATAATAGAAAATTCAGGACCAGCTTGCAGCCTTAATATTTTTATCTGTGACTGTTTTCAAGAAAATCTGATTTTTCTGTTCATGGTTTAAAACTTAAGGAAATAAAGTTACATGAAAGGAAAGAAAAAAATTACCAAGTGAGAATTAAAATATAAGGCTAATGAATTAATTTAGTTTACTATCCTGCCTAGTTGTAAAAGGAAATTTGAAACGATAAATGTACTGACTTGTAATCAGATTAGGAAGTGACTTGAATGTCATGAAAAGGGTTCTTAAAAAAACTCAGCTTTTAATGACTGTAAGCGGTAATGGTTACTGAGTCCTTATTTCCTACCTATGTTGTTCTAAGTATTTTGTGTGCATTGTCTTTATAAATCTTAAAACTTTACAAAATTGGTGATGTTGTCCCTCTGTATAAATATGAAGTTGAGGTACACAGATGGGCAATGATTTGCCTGAGAACACAGCCTGCAAGTGGACAAAGTAGGAGTCACACCGGGCAGTCTGACTCCAGAGACCCAAGGACTAACCGTGGCATGAGGCTTTCAGCGCTCTTGCCTATGGATTGCCTTTGGGGTAGGGATGAATGTCAGCCTTAGGATCTTGAAATGCAGATTCATTTATTTCCTTTCTGAATAATAAGGCTTTGGTTTATTTTAAAAGACTTCTCAAATGAAGGAAGATGAACAGAGAGTTTAACGAGCCCTCCCTACTTGACACTGCCAGAAAGGGGAAAAGATGAAATTTCAAAGATCCTTGAATTATGATTTAGTTAAAGACCCATCTTTAAGGTTGAATCAGAACTCAACTGGTCCAGAGTGTGAGGGGGATGGGGGGTGGGAGATGAGGGTAAGGGGGATCAAATATATGGTGATGGAAGAACTGACTCTGGGTGGTGAACACACAATGGGATTTATAGATGATGTAATACAGAATTGTACACCTGAAATCTATGTAATTTTACTAACAATTGTCACCCCCAATAAATTAAAAAAAAAAAAAAAGAACTCAACTGGTATAGACTTCATGTTTATCTGTAATATTTCTTTAAAAAAAAATGTTGACAGAGTAAACCATGAGTGTTTTTATTGACCCTCCCCGTCCACCCTTCTTTAGCTGTAGAACCCTTTGTTCAGACTAAAATTTACTGAGTAGCCCAATTTAAAGCTGATAACTGTTCCCTGGTTATGGTCAGCTCTTTAATGTGGTTTTGCTCCTTAGCTTAGAAGGTCCCACGATCTTCTCGCCATGCTGGTGATGGTGTCTGGGATTGTCCTATGGGGATGTCCTTGGCTCCCTGGGGAATGCTGCATGACTAGAGGGCCCCTGAATGGGTGTAGGTAGGTTTTACAGCTGTTCTAACCCTCCTCTTCCCCCCCCCCACTGATATATCTAACATATTGACATAGACGTCTGGATCTCAGATGCCCTGAAGCCTCCTGTCAGCACTAAAGAATACTCCAGCTCAGAGAGGACACCTCCAAGACTTTTAGGCCTACATTGAAGTTTTCTTGGAGGCTTGGTGTCCTGAAGCTCAAAATAGATAGTATGTATTATGCATGGACTGGTGTTTGTAGTGGACTGCAGGAAGCATCTGGAGATTTGGTGCAGATTTTCTGGTACAGCTCTATTGCCAGTAACAGCCAGATGTTTGAGGGCTCTATTTTATAAATAACAAAGACTTTGAGAGGTTGATATCTTCTTGCTCTTAAATATTTGATGTGTAAAGATGAGACCAATACTAAGAGTGGTAGTGATTAAATTGATGAGTGAAACTAATATTAGCACTATAGCTAATTTATTATGAAATATGCTTGCAAAAAATAGAAGTATTTTCTGTTCCATTTAATCCTATATGTTTCATCCTATGAGTGTGTATTATTAATTCATTATTAATTTCTAGTCAAAGTATCAAAATATGAGAGGTCCCTGCATACATTCTGTTAAATTGAGGGAAAACAATTTAAAGTATCATTCATATTCCATTTGTATGCAGTGTAAATTGCAGTTGTGTGAACATTTAGCTGAGCAGGTGGTCTATGACCCAAAATGACGAAACACTTACCAGATGTCGAATCTCATGTAACATTAATTTGAGTGCTAATTGTTCTCAATTTTATGCTCATAAACCTCTACCTACGTCCGAAAAGCCCCGTGCCTCTGATGGATAGGAAAGTTAACCAGATTATATTGTCCTTTGGTAGAAAAGTTGAATTGATTAAAAATGTCTTCTTTGCTTCTGTCATGTCAGAAGAAAACTTGGGACAAATAAATCTTTGAATGCACTTCTTCACAATTTATCACATTAGGAGATGAAATTTAGATGACTATGACCAATTTATTATCTAAAAAAAATCTGTTTGTGGGCTGGCCCGGTGGCTCAGGCGGTTAGAGCTCCATGCTCCTAACTCCTAAGGTTGCCAGTTCGATTCCCTCATGGGCCAGTGGGCTCTCAACCACAAGGTTGCCGGTTCGACTCCTATAAGGGATGGTGGGCTGTGCCCCCTGCAACTAGAAAACGGCAACTGGACCTGGAGTTGAGCTGCGCCCTCCACAACTAATACTGAAAGGACAACAACTTGACTTGGGAAAAAGGCCTGGAAGTACACACTGTTCCCCAATGAAGTCCTGTTCCCCTTCCCCAATAAAATCTTAAAAAACAAAAAATAAACAATCAGTTTGCACAGATGATGCAATTCCAAATTTTTACCATGAGGGAAGTGGATGCTTTAAAAAAGAATATCAAAGATAGATTGTGAAGATTAAATTTCTTTCAGAAACATAATATTTCATTTCCCCCGTCCAAATGAAAGATGTCTAAGTTGCAGCCAAAGAGGATAAAGTTTGCACTTTATCGAGAACTTTTATTGTACCACTGAAGTCTGGGACTGACCAGTTTTCAAGTTCCCAAGTTATTCATGGCCTTTGACCTTCTGTCCTTCGCCTTCCTTCTCCTTAAAGTCACCTCCTTAAAGTTCAGTGACAGTCATTTTCTTTGTCTGTCTCTCTGTCTCTCTTTCTCTCTCTGCCTCCTGTCTCTGTCTCTCTGACTGTCTGTCTCCGTCTCCCCCTCTTTCCTACACACATACGTACATACTAGCTCCTCTTTCTCCCTTCTCCTCCTGCCTTCTCATTCAGTGCTCCTCCAAACTGTCTCTGGCTTACTGGTATGTTCTTCACACATACAAATACACTCTTGGGGAATTTCTCCATTCTGTGGCTTTAGCTATTACTTCTAACCAAAAGATTGGGGATCAAAGCTATAGTCTCATCTGAATATTATCACCAAATTCCATCACTGTATTTACAAATGACAACTGGAGACATTCTAATTTGCAAAATTTACTTCAGACACAGCCAATAGATTCCTCAAAAATGATTTTCATAGTCATCACAACTCCCCTCTTCCCTGCTTTTCACAATATGTTATAAGGTAGCTATTATTCACCCTCTTATTGTGGCTTAAAGTTTAGAAGCCACTGTTGATTTTTCTTTCCTCTTATTTCTTGACATTTAGTGAGTCTCAAAAGCTAATTAAACCTGCCCATTGTAATACATCTCACATTAACTCCTTTCTTTGCATAATCAGTGCTACTACCCTGGTCAATTTGTGATCACATAAAATTTGGATTATAGAAAAAGTTTCCTAACCAGCCTCAATGCCATCTGTATCATTTCATGCCAATATATCTCTGAACCATCACCTAATATCTGTAGGATTGCCTTTGTCATTGTCACATCTGCCCTCAGGAACTTCAGTGACTTCTGTCCTGGTAGTCAAGGGTCTCAACTATGTGCATCTGTTGTACAATTGATACCTAATTCCGATGTTTTCTCCGGTATCAACCTTATCCTCAGCTCTGCTGATTCCACTGAGTTGTACCAGCCTTTGCTTATGTTGCTTCTGAACTTTTCTTTGTGCTTTCCACCCAGAAACACCTACATATTCTCCCCATTTTTCCTTTGTTCAATTGATCACTATCATCCTAGATGTACCTAATTTAAGTCCCACCTTATCCATGAAGGGTTTCCTGAATATTTCGTTACCCCCTTCACACTCTATACCATTCACTCCAGAGTGAATTTCCTAATGCTTCATGGGGGTACATCTCATTTCCCCAATACACTTAACCCTCTCAAAGTTCACATCTTCCAGTTATATTCACTCCCTAAGCTCAACCGGTTTTAATGGTCCAAATTAAAATAGAACTTCTGTGAATCAAAACTAGTGAAATGTTCAAAGTTTTGAGACATAATTTATGTCTGTCACTAAATTTAGAAAAGAGTAGCACACAGTCTTTGCTCTTCATTTTGCCTGAACCTTAAATGATTTCTGTTCAATTTATGAAGGGGGAGTGAGGTAAAATAATCTGTAACAGATGACTCAGTGGAGCAGATGCGCAAATGAGCAGAGCAGCTTTGCCTGGATAGAGGCATTAGTTTCATACTCAGGTTGTACCTTTGCTGCCACGTGTTCTCTGGGAACTATGGACTCTTAGTCACAAAGCAAATTGGATTAATAGAGAGTCTGGCATAGTGCAATTGTGGCAGCACCAGAAAAGTATCTGCAAAAATATGAAATATTGACTGTAGATCAGCAGACTCATCTACATATATGAGGGATAGCTTTATTTGTGATGAAGTTAAATATCCATAAGATAAAATTTGAGCTCCCTAGAAGTAAAGTACAAAACATATATGCCATCGTCATCAGTACCTTCAGTTGGACACCTCATCATAACCACAGCCGGCAGATTGTGAATGAATTTTTCAAAGCAATTTTTTTAAAAGAAAAATCATAGAGATTTTAAAACTCTTTTAGAAATATGCAAATTTGATAGTGTTCTATCATCACATTTCTCTAAGTTTCACTTTCTTTTCATTCTTTGGTGTCTATGTCATTTCTCTGCCCTTTGTCCATAACAAAATGTTCTGACATTTTGGGTTAGAGCAAATCTCATTTCTAAAGGTCCCAATTGCTCAGTGTGAGATGGGACCATGTCAGTTTTATATGACTTCTTTTTACTGATCAGTTTCAGAGTTTAGTTTTACAGTGCCTTCATAATGCCAACACTTTGTCATTACTTCTTTCCCAGTTATTTTCTCAGTATTATCTTGTATTCCTTTTAATGCCAATACTTCTATCTTGGAAGTTATCCACCAATTCATGTCAGCAAGAAAAGAGCAAAAGGCAGCAACTTTGCAGCTAAGTTATCATTATTGCTCCCCATAAATAATAAAACAGCTTCTACTTTTAAAAACATAGATAGCATATTTTGATTTTTGCATTTGATGTGTGAGAAAGTTATATGTATAATGAATCTTTGTATAGTAAGTTATATTTTCCTCTGACCTTCATTATAATTTCAGAGTTATAGATACAAGTGGAAAAAATTGGTTTTCGTTCCCAAGATTCCTAATTTTCACTTTGGGCTGCTGGTTCTCCAAAACCAATCTGTGTATTTCCTGTCATAATACATATACAAACTTTGAAAAACAAGTAATTCTCTCAGGACTTTTATGCATAGTGCTTGTTCATTTCAATCTAAATTCTTAGTGATTCCAAAGTTTTATGTATAACCTGCTGTATTATATTTATTCTCGGGCATTTCCTTAATTCCATGTCCACCAAAGTAGATTTGAGATCATTAAACATTGAAGATACTTCTATTTCCTTTAATATTGATTAGGCTCACAGTCAGTGAAATAATACAATGTTACTATAATTCTCATAAATGGCTGTATTAATGCATTATATAAGGGTTGGAATGGGCATTGGTTGGTTGGCTCTCTAGCATGCCTTTTCTTCTCCCCCCCTTTTTTTTCCTTAGAAAATTCTCTCAATCCATACCTGCTCTAAAAGTGAGACTAATTGAATTCAGCCAATCAGACAATGGCATTACCTCAACCTCAGTTTTGGTTCATCGTAAGCATACAATGCAATTTGGGCGAATGAGAAAGTGTGAGTCCCAGTAAATTGCAGGGAAGAGGCACTCACTGTTCCTTAGGACAGTGTGATTTAAGATCTGTAATGACATTTGAGCCTTTTGCTTTTACCAAGAGCTAGCACTTGAGGGCATGGTGCAGGTAGGTAGTAGAACACCAGGTAAATGAGAATAAAGCTGACTGCAGAAAATAGAGCAGTGAGTGAGCTGTTGGATCAAGCTGTATTTAAAGTCAGTCCTGCCTGTGGATCTTTAAGTTATATAAGTCAGTGTATTTCATGCCTCCTACTCCCCCTTTAAAACTTAAAATAGTAAAGTTAGTTTGACCTGTGATTCCTACTACCTGAAACAAAAGATTTCTGATATAGGGATTTAGCTAGTAGTTCAGTATATCTGCAAATACTATAGAATCCCTAGAATATTGTAGCTGAGATGTAAGATAGTTATTAACCTTTCAAGTTGACTATCTGGGAAAAATATTTTCCTCATTTAAGAAACATAACAGTTTAAGGATTAGGAACTACTAATTTTAAAACTAGTACAAAGATTGAATACATCTTGGTGATGCCATTATTATGATATTATTATATAATTACTGATAACTAGAGTCAAATATGAGATGATAATAAAAATAAATGTTTAGAATAATTTTTTTTGATCTTTATCATAATTATTATTTTTCCACTTTTGGTTAGATTCTGCATCTCATTGAAAGTGACTCTTGGGTAGTTAACTAAGAATGCTAACAGAAGTCTTATATAATCTGAAAGCCTTTATTATCCTGACTATCTGAACTGGTCATCTACTTATTTGTTTGTTTATATCCCACTCTAGAAGTGTAATGACTTGCCTTACATAAATACTTATAACATAAGAAAAAGTGTAAAAGAATATTTGGGTAAAACAGACCAAAAGGAGATGTAAGAGACAGGTGATGAAGTCTTAAGTGAGATTAATACACAAAATGTGTTTTATAAGGCTCATATATACTTGTCAGAAGTAAAGAGGATCAGCTATCTTATTCACAATGTTCCTAAGATTAAAATAATAATAGTAATGCCATCCTAGAGATGCACAGCAATTTCTTTTCCTGAGACCAGAGATTTTCTTTTGTTGCTTTCTGTTGAAATTGGCTTCCTACAAATTTTTGTTTAATAAATACAATTATTGAAGACAATTAAAAAAAAGAATCACCATGATTATCATGTACAAAAACTATTATTACTCATGACTTATCATGATTCATGAGCAAATGATCTTATGGTAATAACTCAATAATTTCCTGTAGTGGACATATACAATTTGAAAGTCAGCAGCCTTTGACTTAGGATTTGATAAAATGTTCTTTACATATGGAAATCTAAAAAAAGAGATTTTCTTGATTATTAGGTGTTAGATATTACTTTTCAGTATTCACTATTCATTATTCTTAGTCAGTTTGGTTGTGATAAAATTACTTTTAATTTGTTTTATTCCTATTAAACTCAGAAACAAAATGATTGCCTTTGACCACTATTATTTTATGTTAAAATATTTAAGCGGTCTTTTTTTTTTTTAAATTGGGAACATTGGGGAACAGTGTGTTCTTCCAGGACTCATCAGCTCCAAGTCAAGTTGTTTTTTTTTTTTTTTCAATCTAGTTGGAGAGTCATTGTTTTCAATCTAATTGCGGAGGGCACAGCTCTCTGGTTAATGTGGGAATCAAACTGGTGACCTGGGTACTGTGAGCACTGCGCCCTAACCAACTTTGAGCCAACTGGCTGCCCTGACTACTATTATTAAGACTATTATTACCCTCTACAACTTTGGAATTTCAGGCCAAAGTAATAAGACCTGAAATAATAATGAGAGATGTAAATATTGGAAGTGAGAGACCAAATTAGCATTACATAAGGATAGATGATTATTTACATAGAAAATCCAAGAGAGTAAACTGAAAATCAATTAGTATAGACAAGTGTTCAGTAAAGTATCAAAAAGGAAATACACAAAACTCAAAGTAAACAGATGTAAGATTTAAAAAGTCAGTTAAAATATATAGGTATAATAAAATATACAGTATAATGAGAATATTGGTTTAATTCATAATAGCAACAAAAATGATAAAATATTAGAAATAATCTTGATGAGATATATAACTTAAATGAAGAATTAATGATCTAATTTACCTGACAAATATTTGTAGGCCTTTTTTACTGGAGTTTACATAAATGTGTCAGGTGTTATGATAAAATAGTAGGATAATGAATGCCATCATGTTGCTTACCATTTGGTGCATGCAGTATACAGTCAATAACAATATAGTATGATACGTTCTTAAATAAAGGTGAGACTGGGGAACCAGTAAATGATAGAGATAAAAAAAAATCCAACCATTGATAAAGGAAGTTAAAATAAATTTGTCTGACTTATCTGGGCCTGGGGTAGGATTTTTTCTTTCCTTTAGGAATTTTAGCTCTAGACATGTGGGATAAGATTTGAATTTACTATCTAGGTAGTCCAGAAAATCTCAACTCTAAAAATAAAGGCTCTCTGATTGATAATAGTACTTTCTGGTATTTGGAGAAAGAAATAGAAAATCTTCTCTGGAAGAATGCAAAGTCAACACAGACTGTACAGAATTCTCACAGATAAAAACCACACTGAATAATGGCTTGAACCCAAGAGTAAAAAATACACAGACATATAATTTACCGTAAGTGAGAAATCGTATAGTATCATAGAAAGATGTTTGGCCTTTGTCCCCAGTTCCTGGCACAGAGCTCCTATAACTATGGACTTTTCCTGAGTGATAAAGAATGATAGAAGTGTCTTTTGTTCTAATGAGGAGACTCTTGACAGGACCTTAGATAGCTTTTTTTAGGATGGGTGCTGGTCAAAAAAAAGATCAAGCCTTGATTAGAAGCTTGGAACTTTCAGCCCCATTCCTGGCTCCTGGAAACAAGTGGTTTGGGAAAGGAAAGGATGAAAGGGTTAGGGTTGAAGATCTTTGATCTTGGATAGCCACTCATGGTATAAAATTGCAGCTGTGCTATGATCAGTTATTAAAAGTGAGCGTTACCAATAGTAGAGATGACTCCAACTTTTGGGAAGTTGGTTCACTGGATGCCTAAAAAAAAACCATTAAGAAAAAAAGTGATATATGCAATCCCTTGATTATTATTATCTGTTGCAGCTAAAATAATATCATAAGAGAGTGATGGGTTGGACCTTGAAGCTGGGTCAAGTTCAGATTTTGGTTGGTCTGAGCTTTGACCACTAGCCCCAAAGACTCCTCCAAAGGGAAAAGTTAGGTGGGAACAACACAGAGTAGCTCTAAGATTTCTGATCACCAAATGGAAGTAGGCAACACTATGAAACCATTAAAACTAGAGGATATAGTGTTGTTTAAACAAACAAACAAACAAACAAGCGAACAATCAACAAAGAGAGAGAGACAACAGGCCCCAAATAAATTCACCTATGCTAAGCCCACATCACCAAACCAATAATTAATACCTAATCTAATTGTCATTTCAACCTTTTCCGGGAATGTAAACTTTAACCAGTCAATCTGGGATTACCTGGTCAGCACTAGTGAGGTAATCACCTGATATATCCCTTCCATTCTCCCGCTGCCCCAGAAGGTGACCTTGTCTGGAACAATCCACTCTTTGTTAATAACTTCCTTGTCTCACTTCCTTTCTTCCTATAAAAGCCTTTCACTTTATACTATTCTTTGGACCATTTTTCTATTTGCTAGATGGGATACTGCCTGATTCATGCTTTGCTGAATAAAGCCAATAAGATCTTTAATTTGTTTTACTTTGTAGATCAATATCATTAGCCTCCTGGAGAACCTTTACTAAAATGGATTGTGAAAGTGACTAATTCAGGGACAGTTGTTTTTAAAGGCTGCAGAGTGGAAAAGCATGTTTGGGTTGATGCAGGACCCATAGTTCACTATGAAACAATCACAGATGGTGATGCATGATCTAGACACACAGCCAGTTCTTACCAAGGAAACAGCCAGATTGGTAAGGTCTGTTTACACTGAGAAGGAGGACTTTTTAACTCCCATGTGAATGAGTGGTATGCTTTGTATGTAAGCAATGTGAGACTGGAGTTATGATAATTGAAATACTCACCTACCAAATATGTCCATTACCTAGGTCATGGTCAATGCTAGGGTTAAGGGGCATTCCATGTAACCTTACTGCTGCAAATAGAACAGCAGTTGGGAAAGCCTTACAAATTTATTGTCTCGGCTTCCCATCATGGGTCATACACATGCTAACAACACAGTATAATAATAAGAGAATGGGAAGAGAGAAGAGTCAAGGGACTCATCCCAGAAGGGTAAAAGTTTTTTAATGGTTATTAAGAAATGGGATGAGTAAAGAAAACTGTGATAAGAATGAAACAAAAGGGGAAAAGGGCAGAGGGTCAAGGGACTCTGGTCAAAAGGGTGAAATTTTTAGATGGTTATTAAGGAATGGGAGAAATAAAACAGCACAGAGAGACAAAGAAACAGAAAATGTAATGAATAGTTACAGTAACATGGAGGATAGAATGAGTAGAAGTAACAAATGTTCAGTTAAAATTCTTAAATGAAAAAAATAGTAAGCATTAAGGGACTGGAGTATTTAAAAAAATGGATGATAGTCATTCGGAATTTATGAAAGACATGATTCCTTAGATTATGAAGCACAATGATTTCCAAGTAGATTAAGAAAAAAAATACATGTAACACATTTCAGTTAAACTGTAGAACATCAAATAAAGACATAATTTTAAAAGCACCAGACATAAAAGAAGATTATCCACAAAGATCTGACTTCTCAACAGCAATGACACAAGTCAGAAGACAGTAAAATAATATCATTAAAGTGGTAATTTTTCAGTTTAGAATTTTATACCCAGATGCACTGTTATCCAAGAACCGGGGTGAATTAGAAATATTTTAGACAATCAGAAACCAAGAGTTTACTACCAACAGGGTCTCACTATGAGCACTTCTAAAAGATGTACTTTACAAAGAAGGAAATAAAATCCAGAAAAACTGAAATGTAAGAAAAAATTGATAGATATGTATAGAAGATAACTACAGAAAAAATGTTAACTGTGTAAAACCAATTATGACTATAATAACTAACTTGAGGAGTGACGTAAAAAATCCAAGTTGGAATAAAATATGGTATCTATATTTTAGGCATGTAAGTTTAGTTAAAGTATTTTAAGGCCTGTATCTTGTTCAGTAAAAATAATTATTAAACTTTAATTCTGTAAAGATATCTATGCATATTTGAGTGTCAAAGATAATCCTTGAAAAGAATGGAAACATAATTTGTAATTTACAAACCTGTAAAGAGGAAAAATGAAGAGAAAAAACCTTGAAGAATATATAAGAAGGCAAATTGGGAGAGGGGAAGCCCATGGAATAAAAGCTCATAACATGGTAGAAACAGACTACATCAATAAAGATCTATTTAGCACTCACTATGTGCCAGGCACTATTTAAGACAATGGGATATATCAGTGAGCAAAACAGACAAAGATTTCTGTGTTTCAGAAACTTCTATTGCAGCTGAAAAACTCAAGCAAATCAAAAATTGTTGAAAGACAGAGATTGACTAAATAAATAAATAAATAAATGTTCAGTTATGTATTAATTTTAAGAGAATATTTAAATATAAAGACATAAAATGCTGAAAATAAATACCAGAAAAGTACTAGTCAGAATAAAACTAGTGTTTTTATATTAATATCAGATGAGATACATTTTAATACACAAAACATTAAGTCTAAAGAGTGTGATTGCATAATAACATACAATTCATAAGGAAGTTTAACAATATTAAAAGTGTATGCATGGGTGCTCAGTAAGTATTTGATAAAGGACAGAAGGAAGGAAGCAGCCTGGTAGAAAGGGACGGCAGCATGAGAGGGCTGTAAGTGCAGTGACGGGGCCAAGCATGGAAAGAGGATGGTTTCCTGGAAGAGTGGGATGAGAATGGGTTCAGATTGTGGCTGTGGAGTTGAATAGGCTGGCCCAGTTCCAGTAGCATCACTTATTAGCTGTGTGACCCTAGGCAAGTGACTCACCTTCTCTGTGCCTCATGTTCCTTCTCTCTAAATGACAGTAATAAAAGAACCTACCTCCTAAACTTATGGGGATTAACTGAGTTAATTTGTAGATGTAAAGCCCCTAGGAGAGTGCCTGGCACATGGCATTCACCACAAACGTTAGCAAGTATTTCCCTGGATAGACATCTGTAGCCATTCTCAACACCTATCTTTAGTTAGTCACCACCTTTGATCAATTTTACATTTAAGTATTTCTTAAAGATGGCTTCTCCATCTGGAGGGCCACAGCCTTGGTTTAGAGACTCCTAATCTCTCATTAATTCATTCAATTGCTTCTTTTAGTACAGATTTCCTGAAGTCCATACTGCTTCATATGAACAGTTAATTTTGTAAAGTGCAGATCTTGCCCTGCCACTCTCCTGAAATCCCTTTAGTGGTCCGCTGTTAGCCTTGAGGAACTTGTCATTAATCTCCAGTACTAAGTCATGTGAGGCTCTCCAGAATTTAACCCCTGCTTCGCTTTCCTACCTCATCTCCCAACACATAGTCGGTGAACACATGATTGAACTCTGGCTCCAGCCTTCCAGAGGGGGCAGGCAGCCCTCACTCTGCAGGGCAGCGCAGGACGCACGGCAACAGTGGGAGCCGGCCTCTTAGTGACCATTGGGAAAAAGGACAGTAGTCCCAGGACCTTTAAAAAATTTTGTTAAAACGTGAAAACCTCTCTTCCTGTCATGATAAGTGTGTAGGAAAATAAAACACTGAAACTAATCCTGATTTAGTATGCTGTAATGGAAGACATTAGCAACATTGAGAATTCCAAACTTGTCAAGAGCACTATAATACAGTTTCTCCCTTCTTCATCTTGTTGTGTAACATAATATGGAACATTGTTTCTATACCTTTGTGAATTTGCATACTCCTTTGTAAGTTTGGATCAGCTTCCAACATTATATCCTCTGTGCTTTCAATGTTATGAACTCTCTCCTGGAATTCCTTTACTGTGAAGCTTTTGCCGGCATCAGTTCCTCAGGACATCTTCATCCTTTCGCTCCTTTATGTTGGTAGATGAGTGGATTTCTTCTAAGTCCCTGTGTCTGCACATCTGAAGCCTTTCGAGCAGCAATAGTGTTGACATACCCTTGCTCAGCTGTTTCTTCTATAAACCCCATTTACGCTTGATTCAAGTTTCACTGCCAGTTTTACCAGTTTTCTTTTTTTCATGCTCATCTTTGTTTTGGCCAATACCCTGTTGGGATTACCCATTTTTGTAAGATGTGAAGTGGGTTTATCACTGGAAGACAAGGAGGTAACACAGCGACACACCTTGCTGTCTGTATGTAAACTAACCGATGCACAGTGGCCAATCACCAACAGCTGTGAAAGAAGTGATGCGATTGGTCATGGATCTTGATACACATTTATTACTGATGTAGTGATTTGTGGACTGAAGAGGTAGTGGTGAAGTTTATCTTTTATGTAATTATCCCTGGTTATATACCACAATAACTTACATTTGAGCCCTATTAGTGGGGGAATGGTGTTATATAACTAAAATGTGGTAACTGAAATGTACAAGGTGTGATCACAAAATATGGTGACTCCTGCTGCCAAGTGCCATCCAACGGAAAGGCAGGGATCTTCAATATGGAAGCGGTGCATGGAACAGTGTGTGACAAGTTTCAACTTGTTCAGTACAGTCAGTCAGGTATGAGCTACGGTTGAGAGAAGTTGTGTTTTAAAGTGTGCCATAAATCATCCTCCATCATGACAACGCTCCATGTCACACATCAATTTCTGTCAAATAAAAACATTACGATGTGTCCTCAGCTACCTTATTCACCAGATCTGGCATTGTGTGACTTCTGGCTCTTCCCTAAAGTCAAAATGACCATAAAAGGTAAATATTTTGAATTGATTCAGGACATCGAGGCAGCCACAATAGATCAAATAAAGACACTCATGAAAGAGGATTTCCAGAACTGCTTCAGAAACTGGCAAGAATGATGGAATAAGTGTGTTCAAAGTGAGGGGGCATATTTTGAGGGTGACTAAAGGCAATGTGACTTTTACTGTAATAAATTATTTTTATTTAAAAAAATATAAAAATGTTTATGCACTTGAAGCCAAAGCATAAATAGTAACAATTGGCAAAATTACAAGGATAAACTGAGAAATCCATCAACATTGTGGATTATTTTAATGTTTTTTCTATATATTGATACATTGAACATATAAAAAATTAGTAGCATATCCACAAGATGTGGGTAATTTTCAGGCTTGAACTAATGGACACATAAAAATACTGCTTTTGATAATGAGAACAATACATTCTTCTCAAGAACAAATGGAGTATTAACCATATATTAGGCCATAAACCAAGCCTTAATAATTTCAGGAATTATTATAATTTAGATTATGTTTTTGTATACAATGCAATTAGGTTAAAAATCAATAACAAAGAAGCTAAACATTTCCTTACATCTACCATGTTTCCCCAAAAATAAGACCTAGCTGGACAATCAGCTCTAACTCATCTTTTGGAAAAAAATTAATATAAGACCCGGTCTTATTTTACTATAAGACCGGGTATAATATAGTATAGTAAAGTATAATATAATATAATACAGTATAATGTAATATAATATAATATTGGGTCTTATATTAATTTTTATTCCAAAAGACACATGAGAGCTGATTGTCCGGCTAGGTCTTATTTTTGGGGAAACAGGGTAGGTACTAAGTATGGCATATCTAAGTAAGCCATGGCTCAAACTTTTCATATTAGAGCTTAGAAAATATTTTAAGGTGAAATACAGTAAATTGTTTTTCGAAATTTGTAGGATGCAACCAAAATTATTCTTGGAGAGAAATTTTTTGTCTTTACTAAAAAAGGGGGAAATGCTGAAAATTAATAAGCTCACAATCTAATAAAATAAATTTGGTGATAACAGAATAAGTACCCAAAATATGAACTAAAGAAAATAATAGATATAAGAGTAGAAAGTAGTGAAATAAGAAAAAAATAAATATACCATAGAGAGGGTCAGCAATGCTAAACATCTAGCAAAATCTAAATAAATGGGGACTTCCTTAACCTGATAAAGAATATTTTCACAAACCTACAGTAAACATTATATTTAAAGATTAAATTTTAAAATCTTTTGTTTTAAAATAAAGAACAACATGTGAATACCTGCTATCACTTTCTCTGTTCAATATTGTGTTGTGCTCCTAGCCAGAATGATAGAACAAGAAAGAGAATGAACGAATATCTTTATGTACAAGTAAGGATGCATTCTTAAACAAGACAAAGCCAAAAGTTATTGAAATTTTATAAAATGTAAACTTTTGTTCATCAAAAGACACCATAGAAAATACAGGCCTCTTTTTGGGATAAGATATAAAATTCTCCAATAAATCAATAATGAAACTATTCAGAAAACCAAATGAGCAAAGGATATGAACATACAACTTACATGAATATATAAATAGTAAAAGTGTCATTTTCATAAATTTGAAAAGTTTGAGAACAATTTTGTGTATCCTTTAAGGAAATGTAACCATAGGTCAACAAATGACTTGATAAGATATTCGACTTGATTAATAATCAGGGAAATATGTATTTAAAAAATGTGTGGTATTGTTTTCACTCACTGACTGGCAATTTTTCAAAAGTCTGACAGTACTAGATTGATGATGATTTATATCTGTAGACATACTTATACAGTGTTATTTAGAGGGCTGAAACAAAAATACACTTTAATAAGCAAGTTGGCAGTGTTTAACAAGTTAAAGATGCTTATGCTGTATGACACAGAAATTAATTCTACTCCTTAGTATATACTTCAGAAAATCTCTTTCACACATATACAAAAGGACCAAAAATGTTCATACCACTTTTGTTTGTAATAACAAAATATTGGAAACAACTTAAATGACAAGAATATTTAAATTGCATATATAAATTTTGGTAAATCATACCAACACTGAAGATAAATGAATTAGAGCATATTGTATAAACCTGGATGGATATTATAACATTGAATAAAAGAAACTTGCAGGAATATGAAAATAGTAAAAATAACAATTATATGAATTTCTAAACACCTGGAGGACAATTTTATACATCTTTTAAGGATACATATGTATATCCATATATGTATATAGTAAAACCACAAAAATATGTATAAGCATAATAAACATTGAAAATTAAAAAATGATCCACATACAGTAGCATCAAAAAGAATAAAATACTTAGTAATAAATTTAACCAAGCAGGTGAGAGACTTGTACACTGAAATTTACAAAATGTTGCTAAAAGAAATTAAAGGAAAAATAAATAGATAGAAGAAACCCTGTGTTCATGGATTAGAAGACTTAATATTGTTAAGATGTCAATAATACCTAAAGCAATTTGCAAATTCAATGCAATCCCTATCAAAATCCCGACAGAGTTTTTTCAGAAAGAGAAAAATCCATCTTAAAATTCATATGGAATCTTAATGAACCTTGAAGAGCCAAAACAATCTTGAAAAACAAAAAAGTTGGAAGTCTCACACTTCCTGATTTCAAAACTTACCACAAAGCTACAATAATCAAAACTGTAATGCACTAGCGTAAAGACAGACATATAGACTAATGGGATCGAATAAAAAGTCCAGAAATCAACCCTTACATTGTCAGATGAGTTTTGACAAGGGTGTCAAGATCATTTAATGGAGAAAGGACAGTCTTTACAGCACATGATTCTGGGAAAACTGGATATCCACATGTAAAAGAATGGAGTTGCATATTTACCCTACACCATGTACAAAAATTAACTCAAAATTAACCAAAGACCTGAGTGTAAGAGCTAAAACTATTAAAAGTTTAGAAGAAGACACAGAGACAAAGCTTCATAAGATTGGAATTGGCAATTATTTCTTGAATATGACACCAAAAGCACAGATAACCAAAGAAAAAAGTAGATAAAATGGACATCATCAAAATTTAAAATTTGTACATCAAGAGACACTATCAACAGAGTGAGAAGGCAACCTATGGAATGGGAAAAAATATTTGCAAGTCATTATCTGATAAAAGGTTAATGTCCAGAATACATAAAGAACACTTCCAACCCAACAACAACAAAACAACTCCATTAAAAGGATTCGAATAGACATTTCTACAAAGAAGATATGCAAATGGCCAATAAGCACATAAAAAGATGCTCAACATCACTAATCACTGAGGAAATGCAAATCAAAACCACAATGAGATATTACTTCTTATCCATTAGAATGGCTATTAAAAACATAAAGTAACAGAAAACAACAAATATAGGATATATATATATATATATATATATATATATATATATATATATACTGTATGATTCAGTAATTTTGCTCCCAGATATATTGCAATAGGAAACATATGTAAGAATGTTTATAATAGCAGTTTTTTGTAATAGCCACTAACGGGAAAAAACACACATGTTCATCACCAGCAGAATATGTAGTCCAGAATATAAGTTCTGGACTATATATATAATGGAATATTATATAGCAATAAAAATGAACCAAATAATGCATTTTGCAACACGGATAAATTTCATAAACAAAATATTGAGAAAAAAAAAGCCAGATACAAAAGAATATCTACTCTATGATTTCATATTTATAATGTTTCAAAACAGGCAAATCAAAGTTTAGAGTTTAGAAATGCATAGTTAGGTGCTAACACTATAAAGAAAAGTAAATAAGTCATTATTCTAAGAATCAGGACAGCAGTTACCTTAGTGGAGAGTAAGAAGTGGTTTGGGGTTGGAAAGGGGCCAACTGAGGATCAGGAGAACTGGCAATGTTTTATTTTTTTGACTTGATGTTTCTTCTGTAATAATTAGTTAAGCTGTGTATTTGTTTTATGAAGTTTTATATATGCATAATGTTTCATGATTAAAATGTTTTTAAGAATAAATAAAAGAAAAATACAAATAGCTTAGGTGGGTTCTATTTTAGGTGTGAAATGCAGTGATTATCTGTGGACCATTACTGCCTATAACGTGTAAGTTAACTGTGAGCCAAGTATTAAAACAGAAATAAATAGGATTCAAATGCCGACTATGTGAAACTAAATTTAAAAATTGATAACACTACAAAATAGAAATTTCTAATTCTGTGCAAAATCACCATGTAGAATTAAAAATGGAGAAAGTAGAGATCTTTTTTCATATGATTGGAAGGTCAGTTTTTAGGGATTTTATGCTCAGCTGCATGATTTATTATATGGCAGTGCCCAGTGATTAGCTTTAATATTGCAGAGTGGCTAGGTTAGAGAACATAATAAGTGTTTTGAAAAAAACAAAGTCTTAAATATTTGCCTCACTCCTCCCTTAACCTGCTAAGATGAGCTCTGTTTATTTTGAAATATTTATGGAGCTTTTTTATGCAGATTGGGGTAACTGGTGATGGATAAGAACCTGAGAAACTGGTAAAGCTACCAAGATTGACACTGGAAAGGGACAATTCAATCAATGAAGGATAAATTTGGGGAGTGTATCTGGAAAGCTTAGAGTGGCAAAGGAGACTTGGAGGAAAGCTGCCATGTAAGTGTGTGTGTGTGTGTGTGTGTGTGTATGTGTGTGTGTTTGTGTGTGTGTGTGTTTGCTGAGAGTTATGGATACAATACCTATAATACTTGCTTCCTGTCATGTATTCCATTCCAACTGCTCCTTTTCCCAACCCACTGGTTTTCCTTGAGAAGCTGCAGTAAAAATTTATATTACTTCAACTTACTTTTGGATTATTGTCTGGTATTTATAAAAATGCAACCCTGTCTGTCTTCAGTCAGATCTCATAAGAAAACAGACTAGGCAGGATACATGTTAGTTCGAGGGAGATCCAGGAGAAATGCCGTCACAGAAAGTGAGAAACGCTAGATGATGGAGACCAGAGGCAAACAGTGCTGTAACCTGCTATTGCAGAGGACAATCACACGCTCGCTGAGAAGTGTTTACTTTCATCAAATAGAACAGTGCCAGACCACCACACTTCCCACTGGGGAGACCAACATTTTAATAGTTTAAGGCTAGAGACTTTAGCTCTGTATATGAGGGATTTCTTTACTTTGGGAATGAGTCTCTGTTTATAACAAGAATTCTGTGGTGCAAATATGAGATGATTTATTGTCTTTATAACCAATCTGGCTGTAACACTTTCTAATAATGTTGGGGATGTAGTTTCTTTAATTCTATAGCCTCTTCCATTTGAGAAAGCAAGTTACAAGAGGAAAATAGTCTGATCTTGAAAAGTCTTGATCATGATAAAACTGTGACATTTTAAAGAAGAAGAATAAAATGAGAAATTTTAATTTCATGTTTTAGAGAGCATAAGAATGTATTATCCTTATGGGTGAATGATGACTAAATAAAAGCAAGGTTATAAATTTCAGTGAGAAGCAATTTTTAAAGGTCTATTTTAAAACAATATATTATTCCTCTGAACACACATATTTACTCTTGGGAGTTAAATTGCATTGGAAAGACAAAATATGACTCTATCCACCTAAGTGTTAAAGTAATTGATATCTGATCCAGAAAACTTTTCTATTAAACATTACTAACCACAAATCCATTACTGAATATTTATTTATTTAGCAAATAAATCTTGATATTTTCATCAAGAGGAGACAGGATATGCTTATTGTATTACTTTATTATTATTAAAATACAACCATGCAAGAATAAGTACTATACAGAATTGCATTATTTCATTGGAATATATGAATAAAAATCTCAAGCAAAATCTTTATAAATGAAAACATAATAATTCTGGGGCTGGTGACTTATTATTTGTTTTATATACCCTGACTACTCTGCATGAATCAAACTAGATTTTTCCTTAAATAAGAAAAATGGATAGTTACATCGCTAAAAAATTCAGTAATTTTTTTTCTCCATGAAACATAATACAATACAGCTCTATTATAATATGGATTTAAGATTTTGGTGGTTCTTACCACATCCTCAAAATAGCAAAGGATGAACAATAAGTTCCTGAGGATGGATAAGCCTGGTTGTCCCACAAGGCAGATTTGAATTTTAACCCTCTCCCATCAGTCTTACAGAAGTATTAAGGTCAGTATAGTCCTAGTACTACTGAGGGTGAAGTGGGTTTTTCTCATAATACATCACTAATTTAGTTAGTATATTCAATTTAAAAAATGACAAATAATTAGGGCCCGGTGCATTTTGAAACAAATGTCTTTTTCTTGTTTTTTCCCCTTTGAATTTGCTTTTCATGTGGAAATCCCTGACAAGGGTGACTCTGAATTGGGGCTGGCTAGAGAGAAAATAGTGCCTCGGTGATCTCTATCGTGAATATTCTTCCTGCTCATCACCACCACTTCTGCCAGTTATTGCTGGGCTCAAAGCACTGTCACATGACCAAGGAGTAATGGATTTAATACTATGTAGGCTTGATGAAGGTGACCTGGAGTTGGGCAGAGTTTCTGAGTTGGAGGTTTGTCTGCCAGCCCCTGGTGGGAGAATTAAATGTGTTAGTCTCCAAGTTTTAATGATAATAACTGTTTATCCAGGAAAACTTTGATAGGTAGACTCTTCATCCAAGATCTTCAAGATACAGATATTATGACTTTCATCTGTTGACTGTTTATTTAGAGGATCTCTATAATTTAGAAATTCTCACTACGACTTCAATTTCTCTTGCTGCAATGAAAACTACCTGTTTTCTACGTGTCACGGGGCATCGGTGACTCTCCTGGAATGTTATCTTTCTGGGTGAGTATAAATGCAAAATGCATGTGGATGAGAGCATCCACCTGTAGTTGTCTATAGAAGGATGAGTGAATGTGAAGTAGAAGAGAATGGGCACAAACTCTGAGTGTTTCTGAGGATGGAGTTGGTTGCATATGGAGAAGTGTTTGTTCACTCATTGAGTTCACATGAATTCATTGTGTACGTTGTAGATGGAATGTAAGTGCCTACCTGTTATGATGTAAGGCAGATGTTAGAGTAAATCTACCTGATTTAACAAAGAACCCCTACATGTCAGTGATCTAAAGCAAGAAAATTTTGTTGTTTGCTCATGTGGGTATTTAATGGGGGACCTTCCACATGGCCATTCAGGGACCCAAGCTTCTTTTGTGTCGTGACTTCTTTAGTTCCATGGCAGTGGCTAGGGAAAGAGAGTTCTGGTAGGGTTTTATGGGCCAGGCCTGGAGGTAGCATACATTATTTCTGTCCACATTCCATTGGCCATTATTCAGTCACAGGCCTTACCTAACTATAAGAGAAGCTGGAAATATAGTCTAGTTACAAGCATGAAGGGAAAAAGATAGTTTGGTAAACAACTAGCCAGTCTTTGCCACTTTTGGTGGCAAGGACTTCTACTTCCAAACTGTTCCCTCATTTGCTTTCTCTTCCATCATTCTTTTAATTTGAGTCAGCCTTCCATTCCACAATTAGAGAGTAGGGTTTTAATTAAAAACATTCTCCAGAAGAGAGGGAAAATGTAGTCAAATATTCAGCCAGAAGTATAAATTACAAAGTCAGATTCTTTCTTAGGAACAGGTATATTCTGTCACCACCTAGAATAGCATCTAGAATATACTCGTGTGTGCTCAATAAATGTTTATTGAATATATGAATAGATGAACAAACTACCCATTGTCATTGTAGAGCCTCTTCGTGTCCTGAGGATCTTGGGATTCTGTTACGTGAAGAAAGGTAGAAGAGAAATGGTAGAACAACACAGCAAGTTGGAGAGAGGGCTAAAACTACTTCCAGTCTCTAATGGAGTAGAGAGGATTTCTCTAAGTAAGACTTGGAAGGTGACTGGGTTCACAAGCCAGCGTTCTGGCAAGGAGTGGCTCTAGGCTGGGCAAACTTGTGTGGTAGGGGTGGTTGGGATACATATAAAGAAGCATCTACATTAAGAAGCAGCATGGGCAACTCATATATGTAGGTGTCCTTGAGTCACCTAATATGTCACATAAATGAGCCCATCGTTGGCTCTGCTCAAGCCAAACTGAGCTGATCTCAAGTTGCACTAGCCATGCAATCAGAAGTATCAGCCTGCACCAGACTTTAAAAGAGGACTCTCTCCTCTTGTACCAGTGACCCCTTCGGACACTGGGTACAGTTGAGCTCTGTGAAAGTTGAAAGCAGACCAGAGGATGAAGAAAATCTCATGGAAAGAAAGGGGAAGGAAACTAGTGAATTTGATTAGACAGTTACTGAAGAAAGGCTAAATTTTAGATATGATTGGATAGGACTGAGTCCCCCGAGATGAGATAGAATATATTTTGGCTCTGGGAAGACCAAAGATGAATATGTGTAGGTAAAAAAAAAAAGTCTCATGTTTCAAACATCTGTCATGGCTGTTGCATGACTATTTGTTAAAATAACTGAGTAAATTTTTGTCAGGACAGAAGCTTTTTCATTTCTATCTACAAAGTAGATAGAAGGAGAATCCTGGTTTGGGGCCAGTAAGTACCAACAAAACAAAGTAGCTACTCTTCTAGGCCCTAGCTCTCTTTGTGTGACTCATTTCCAGCTGTTACCTTTGGCTCCTGATGCCTGCCCTAATTGCCACCCTGCACCCCCTGTGAAGGATACCCAGATGCCAAAGATAACATTTCACCTTTTTCCTTCTTTGCTTTGTGCCCTCACTCACCTTGGAATTACCTGGGGGGAAAAAGCCATACCACTAAGACTGTGCACGTACAGTTAGTAACAGTGGTTTCACCATCATTCCAGCAATGGCTTTGGGGAGGACCATTTCATCATTTGCAAAAGAGACAAGTAATGTCATCAATGCAATAGCTTAGTCCAAAGTACAGGTTCTACAGAGCAAAGAATCTAACTGGTTCCAAAGAAATTTAAAATTCTATGCTGCCTTCTTTGCCTCCCCTTCTCCTTCCGGAAGCAGGGTCTTTCCTCTCTAGATTCTCATATAGTACTGTCATACTCCGACAATTAGTAATTATAAAATAATAGAAACTATCATTAGTAACTTATAATTATCTTCTCTACCAAAGTATAAGATCCTTTAGCATGAGCTGTCTTGCCAACAGATCATAATTCATCTAGATAACAGGTTTGATAGAGTTACATGAGACATGAATCTGGCTCATTAATGTTATTATTGTTTTTAAACTATCAGTGGCAACAGTGCTTCCTAAGTATTAATTAATCTTCATGACTTCTCTATAAAGTAGGTTAAATATAACTAAACTCATTCTATCGGTAGAGAGGATTAGCAAACTGGTGATCTCCTTAATGAGTCTCTCTTCATTACGAATAGATCTGAGACTAGAAATGGAAATAGCTGAATTTGATTCATTTTTTATGACACTAGATAGACATGACTTTTGTGTGCTATTGATGCTCCCCTCCAAAACACTTAAGATATCCATAAAAAAAAAAATAAATGCTTTATAACAATTGGCAACTATGTGAGTTCTGAATCATTTGCATCTGTTTCCTTACAAAATGTTCAAACTAGGTAAATAACCATCAATGGTCATTATAGCGTGCATTATATTTTCTTCTCTTCCCTTTCTCTGCCTTCAAATTCTCATTGTTTCTTAGGGATTCATTATTTAATCATCACTAGGTAGATTTATTTACTGTCTTTCTTCTGAAGAGCTTGAGGCATTGTAGGAAAAAAAAAAGACTCCATAGGACCTAAATTTAATGCTTTCATTACATCTCTGTTCCTATCAGATGGAAACTGTAACTCAATGGCAAGGATGTGGGTTCAAATCCAAGGCCTGCTGCCACTCATTTGCTATGCATCTTTGGAAAAGCTATTTGTTTCCTCTGATAGCTGTTTTCTTGTTTCTAAATGAGAATCATCTTACTCACTTCATAAGTTATGGGAGTAGCAAGAGATAACAGATGTAGAATGCTGGGCACATTAACAGTGATCACTAATGGAGTACATTATTTCTGATATAAATCAGTAACTTGGCCTCAAAGCCCTGAAAAAAGGAATGAAGGGGCCTTAAGAGGAAGATGCGATATTAGTTATGTGCCTTTAGAAATTTTACTTAACATGGGAGTCATTGCTAAGTGGCTATTAATTTAGCACAAGAAAATCACTGTCTTAATTCAGAATAACACTTGCCACATACTAGAGAGTAAAAAGGATTTTTGAATGAATGAATAAAAGCAAGTGGCTTCCAAAGACAAAAAGAGGAAAAATACCAGTGTGTGTCCTCTGTGTACACTTGGCTATCTACATCTCATATGAATACCAATGATCCAAGAACATAAAGAAAGAGGGAGGTTTGAGCTGTGCGATAGATGGAGGAAGGAAAGTAGAAATACCAGGCACTGAAGAAAAAAAAAAAATCCATCTCAGGAAAATACTATAATCATCTAGTTTTCTGATGATGGATATAGGGAAAGTTGTTATTTTACCACAATATTATTCCTTCAGTTTTTAAAAATCTTACAGTTCCTAGCTTTTACCCCTCCTCTTAAATATAGAAATATGATGGCACAAGAATATTGTGTTAGGCCTATAGGTCTAGACTTACTTAAAACCTTAAAATAACTTCCCATTTCAACTCCTCAGATGAAAACAATATACCCCTAAAACCGGAACAATAAACAGATAAAGCAGAAATGGCTTTGTATTTGTTTTAATGGAAATAAAGTATCAGCCGATAACTTGAAGACATTGAATCTTACCTGTGTAGATATATTCCACATAAGCAGGATGAGTTTTTGTGAACACCTCTTTTACTTTTTCTACTTTATCAGCTCTGATTTTTGTTGCAAATGGTGTGTACATAACCGAGAAAGATTCCACTCTGGTGATGGCTTCTTCAATCATGGCCTGAGAGGAAACAAACAACACGTGGCATCAATAACAACATATGATTTTTTAAGAATATAAAATAATATAATTACCTTTATGGATGATTTAAATATCTATATACTGTACTGCAAAGATAACATTTTGGTCTTGAATATTCATTAGAATGAAATTTTAATTAGTTCTGGAAATATTATTTCCTATTAAGAAAACCAATTAAATGAAGAAAGTCTATAAACAGACACCTCTACACTGAGCTTGCTTTAAGATAAAAATAAAAGTTCTATTTTCTCATGTGTCATTTTTTACTTGATTTTAAAAATCAAATTCTTAAGTCTAACATAATTATCTTACAGACATTGATGAGCAATTTATACTTTAAAAAACTAATCGAGATAGCTAGATCAAAGCATTTTCTATAAATAACATGACAAACCACACAAACTAGGTTTTTTTCTTCTTCCAATACCTGGGAAAGCCTTTCGGAACAAGAAAAGCCTTTCTCAACTTCCGCCTAGCAAAGCTTCCCTTCTCTCTAGATCACAAGAGCTGTTTGAGATGGATTTGGCTATTTAAGAATTTCTTTAAATTTTCTTTGCTCATATACTATTCTTGATAAAGCCTGGCATCACCCCGAACTTCCTGTTTTAAGTAGGTCGTTTAGTATTTGAAACAGACCAAAAAGAAAGTTATGTGAAGTTTTAAAAGGAATTTATTCCTTTCCTACAACTTTTTCTTCTAATGAAGCTTGAACATTGAATTAAAAGTAGAAGTATCTATAGTTATCTTATTTTTCTGAACATAGCATAAAAGCATATTATAAAAATCTACATTTATTTATAGGAATAAATTTTTTTCCTGACAACTAAGAGTGCCAGCAACCAATAAGGAAAACTAATAGATCTGAACTTTCCAACAACAACAAAACAATTAAACAAACAGCAACTTATATCATTATGGCATAGTATTTTGTACACACGTTTCTGATTAATATTACAAGTAAGAAGAAGTAGATTTTAAACTGAGACGCCTAATTTAACTTGTTCATTGCCTACTCCACACATTTGTGACTTCTAATGGCCTCTATGATCATCTAGATTGCAGGTACAAGAGCAGCTTTGAAAGAATTTTCAGGATGCAAAGGATCCTCCTTTCTCTGAGACTTGAATTAGAAAATTATGTATATTTTCCAATTTACATTTTAAATTCCTTGTGGGGTAAATGTCTGAAAAGCTGAATGAAAGAACTTACACTGCCCACAGCACTGTCCTTTCCAAGTTTGAGGAACTGGAAGGGAAACAAAGAATACGATTGTGATGCCAACCCCAGAGCCAGCACTCAGATGGAGGTAGCGATGGGTTTTGAGTGTGCACCAGGGTTTGGATGCTAAAGCCTGGATGCCAACTTTGGAAGTCTAGCAAGGGTAATACAGGCAGCAGGTTTAGAATTCAGAGATGTGGATTACGAGCTCAGACAAGGTATTTAGGCACCAAATTCTGGTCCTGCAGCAAAAATAAAGATCATTTATATTAAGTGCGAGAATAATTTCTCCAGCTTGGTGCTTACATATGTTCACTGTTGGAACCAATCTTGGGATGGCCTGTCCAGACCAAAAGAGTACGTAGTTGTACATAGATGCATGTGGAGTGATGTGCTGAAGAGGGAAGCTGTTCTAGGCCCCAGTGCTAGGGTCACTCTCTGACATTACAGCCTTTTGTGAACATATTTTACTTATTTATTTATTTATTTATGTATTATTTTAAAAGTAGAGTTCATTGGGGTGACAATTGTTAGTAAAATTACATAGGTTTCAGGTGTACAATTCTGTATTACCTCATCAATATATCCCATTGTGTGTTCACCACCCAGAGTCAGTTCTCTTTCCATCACCATATATTTGATCCCTTTTGCCCTCATCTCCATATTAGTTTTCTAGGGCTGCTATAACAAAGTATTGCACACTGGGTCACTTAAATAACAGAAATTTATATTCTCATAGTTCCAGAGGTTAGAAATCTGAGATCAAGGTGTTTGCAGGGTTGACTCTCACGTCTTTCTCCTTTGTACTCATTGGCTGTGTAGCCAGTTTATCCTCTTTGTGTGTCTGTGATCTCCTCTTGTAAAGACATCAGTCATATTGGATTAAAGTCCACTCAAAGACCTCCTTTTAAGTTACTTTTCCCTTTAAGGACCCTATTTGTAAATATAATCACAATCTTAGCACAGGGTTAGGACTTTAACATATGAATTTGGTGGTAACACATTTAGCCCATAAGAGTTCCTAACACCCAAATAGCTTTTCTGATAGTCTCTCTGAATATCTTGATAAATGATATTTTGCTTTTAATTTTGGATCAAAAAAATTTAGCGAAGGTATTTAATTCTCTAGTTGGCTTCCAGAAAGACACTAATAGTATCCCAGTAAGGCCAGGATAGAAGAGAACACTCTCTCTATCCATTTCTTTTCCAACTGCTGGCAGATCAAGTAACTTCTGCAGGATAGCTTTGCTAAGCCATCTCACAGCATGATCAGTAAGACTCGTGCCCAAGAGCCTACACCAGCTTTTCTGCAAGTGTCAGAAGTGAGGTTTTGTGTGGCAGCTTGATTTGCTCATTTAAGGCATTGTACTCTTGGTATGATGCTCAAGGCATTGCACTCAGGCTTTCCTAGGGCTGTCCACTCAAGAGGGTGTTTTCTGGAGCGCAACCTCTCACTCTCCCCACTCAGAGCCAACAGAAATGGGGTTCTCTTGTGGCTTCTGCCCTCCATCACGAAGATGGGTAAGGAAGTTGGTGAGTGAGCAGTGTGTGTACGTAAGAATAAGAACTGAATTCTCCATGGAGATACTTTCTCAAAGGAAATTATTATAGCCCCAAGAAGAAATAGAGAGGGTGCCAAAAAAAAACACCACATATTTTAAGAAAGGAAAACTATTAAAATTGTAATATTCAATATATACTGATAACAAAACATGAATACAAGTCACAAGAGGTCTCAAAGTGGCTACTGTCAGCATTCAGACACTTCTGATTACTGTGAACTACTGCTTGAGCAACATTGACCATTCTTGCAAACATTCCTCACTCCTCGGGGGAGAACCTCTGCGACTGAGATTCCCTCCCCATTTTTAATGGTTACATGCAGTGTGGGACCAATCCATTTCACATCACCTCCCATCCTACCAATCTTGAAGTGGCTTATTCTATATGTCCTTAGATGTATGGCTTCGGTTCAGCTAGACTTCAGCGCTTCTCAATGATGCTTGTTCTGTAGTTTAGTTGTAATTTTGATACAGTCATGAGAAGAGGTATGCACAGCATTTACCTACTCTGCCATCTTGACCGGATCCACATTTATCGAGTTTTAAAGCTTATAGTAACATTTACCAAGAGTGTATGGGGGCAGCTCATTTGCTATATAAACAGAAACTTAAAATAATTTCTCCTTGTACAAAAAGCCACTTGCTACCTCAGATATCAAGTTGCTCAGGATAATTGTATTATATAGTGAAAGACGATGGGAGAGACAGGGAGAGAGATAGTCCATCAAGAGTAAAGGAAAAGCAATCAAAGCAGAGGGAAAGATGACTAGCAAAAGAGAAACAAAATTTATCTCCCTCTTCCAAACCCAAGAAGGTTGGTTCTTCTTGGTAAAATTTTAAGAGTACTCACGGTGCCCAGAATAAATCCAGCAGAAACTATACATCTCAAACATTTTCAGCATGACAACATTACAAAGTTTTTTTCCTATAATTTTGCTGGAGGATTTGGAGAAATTGTAACCTTTTAACTATGTTTCCAGTGACGGTGGCTCACTAAGTAGAAATCCTGTCGCTTCTAATTAGAAAATGTGATCAAATTATTATAGATTGTTATCAAATTATTCCTTTAATGCTCCCAATATCAGGGTTGACCATAATTGCAGTCAATTGCTTTACATGCAAGATTAGATCTGGAAGGAACCTTGGGAATTTTCCAGCCCGATTCACTGAGTTGGAGATGACTTAAGTGACTTGGAGAGGATTAAGTGACTTTTCTCAGGATGAATAGCTTTTTAACTTTATAGAATTCAAAATTAGGGTCTCAAATATTATATTTTACTTGGTCTTTAGAAAATTATGGTTTTACCTCCTGGGTTAAAAACAGTCATAACAAAATATTTTATCTTCTAAAGTATTTAATTTACTTTAATTTTGCAGTATATTTGAATGCTGTAGAATTTTAGAACACATGTATGTGTATATAATATAGGCACATGGTTAGGCATTTTTCAGACTTCCTTGCAATTAAGTGTGGCCATGTGGCTGAGTGTGGGCCAATGGAATGTGGGCAGGAATGATACTCTTTCCAGGCCTAGCCCATAAACCCTACCTAGTATGATCCTGTATTTTCTTTCTGTATCAGCTGCCTGAAGAGGGAGGACTCAGAGTACAGGGAGAAAGCTGGACCTATGCCTTGGAAGTAGTATGGGTTCCCACGTTCCTGACTGGAGGAGAACCAATCAGGAACACACCCATTGGATTATACTGTGAGTGAGAAATCAACTTCTATTTTTAAGTTACTGAAATTTTGGAGTTGTTTGTCATAGCAGTCAATCTATCCTGATATACAAACAATGATAAAGAAAAATTGGAATCTCTTTCATAATTCTTTTTTCTATTAAGCCTCAAGCATTATAAAAAAGGTAAAGAAAAAAACATGGTATTTTAAGAGGTAAAATAACTTTTCACTTAGTAGTGTGATGAATGCTTTTATATATCTTACTTCCTTGAATCCTCATAAAGTCCATGTAAGAGGTATTACTAATGAATGAATATTATAATTGCATTGTTTTATTTTCAGAGTTAACATTATTAGAGTCAAAGGAAGCAGTGGTATACTTGCAAGATATAAATGACTGAGACGAGAAACTTTAGTCTCTAGTGGCTAATATGTCTGTTATTATATTAATAATGATAGAATTTTGAATGATGACTTGAATTTTCTAGAAAATAAATTTTGTGAGCAACATTTTTCAAATTAATCCCTTTAAATATATATAGGTTTAATTTGAACAATTTTAATTTTCTTTCTCTTTAGGAATTAACCTAAAGAGAAAATTTTCCTAAAGAGCAGACTATCCTACCTTGAAACTTCCTTTGGTTTGCTTATTTATTCTGTTCTTTAGATTCCATATATAAGTGAGATCATATGGTATTTGTCTTTCTGAGTCTGACTTATTTCACTTATCATAATATCCTCTAGGTCCATCCATGTTGTTGCAATGTTAAGATTTTCATTCTTTTTTATGGCAGAGTAATACTCCACAATTTCTGTATCCAACTGTTTATTGATGGGTATTTCAGTTGTTTCCATATCTTGACTATTGTAATGGTGCTGCAGTAAACATAGGGGTGCATATATTTTTTTTTTCAAATTCATGTTTTGGATTTATTTTGATAAATACCCAGGAGTGGAATTGCTGGGTCATAAAGTAGTTCTATTTTTAATTTTTTGAGGAACCTCCATGTTTTTCCCATAGTGGCTACACCAATCTGTAACCCTACCAGCAGTGCACAATATATATATCCATATATTATGTATGTGTGTGTGTACACTGCTATCCATTATCCAATCTGGTTAGCATAGGGTTAAGGTTTTATATGTGATGTTTCAATTAGCTGAATAACTTCAGAATTTAATGCCTAAAATTTACCCTGTATTAATTTGTAATCATTTATATTTTGTAGCAAAATTTTATTTCCATTTCCTTTTAGCACTAAGGAGATGAAAGGCATCTAAGTTATTTTAAAATCACTCAATTTTATAACCAAGGAAGCTGAGGGTGGTGAGTTTCGGTGACTCACCTGAGGTCACAAAATTAGACAGAAGCAAGACAAGAACCTAAGTCTCCTAAACCAACAGTTTCTCTTAACGCCGAGCAACTTTCCATCCTTCTAATTAGATTATAAATTCCTGGGAGCAAAAGGTCAAATATTACTTTCCTTTTTATTTTTCCATGACTGTCTTACTCCTGTCTGAACTATGACAAAGATTTGACTCTAATACTATCAGAGAAACAAATGAATTACATCAAACCTAAACTAGGTCAAGATCCTCTTCACACAATTAATCCTAACACAAAACAGAATATTCATCCTTCAGACCTGCTGGCCACAGTAAGACCATTTTGTCCACTGGCCGCTCATCAGATTTAGGATATGTTATCAATTAGCATGCCTGTCTCAAAGAGAAGCATTTATAAAACTTAAATGACAGTCTTCTTGATAGGGAAACTTAAATAGTGTGCTTGAGATTGTCTAGTTTATTAAAGGCCAAATACATATAATTTATAATTAGAATTTAAAGTACGTTCTTGTTCTAAAGCCGCTGACTAATTTTCTGCTTGCACATTGGAGAAACACCAGTTGATAGAAACTCAGAGTGATAAATGTGGGTTTCAGCAGCCTCCAGACTCTTTAGGATGCCAAAGAGCTTTTATTCTCGATGACTTAAAATGTGTCACCAAAAGGTATCACAGCAATAAATAGCGACATTACTATAATTATTTCATAAGCATAATTGCATATAACGAATGAGTTTTAGCCTCTGTGTTCAGTGGTAAATGTCAACAGAGTTTGGGACCCTTTTTTTGTCATGGTGCATTTCATCTCTATACTTCATTTAGTTTTACGAAAGTAGGTATTCCTTTCCCTAACTGTATGTTGTTTTCCGATTGTATTTCTTGACTGGTGATTTTCAGATTGGAGTATGGCTCACTGGTGCACACAACTGATTAATGGCAGGGTTGGGACAAGAACCTGTGGACCTGGTTCCCAGACTTGTACTGCTTTTTCCATCAAGCATCTGTTTTATCTCTTGAGCTACTATGCAAGGTGATTTTGACTGGAAAAGTCAAGGATGCACTTGAAAAAGTGTATATTGGAGAAGTAAAAAGATTTTAAGGTTGTTTAATTTAGAGACAAGACATAGGTTGCAAGGACTAACTTTCTGTCATCAGAAAGTAACCTGCCCTTATACTCTGCCTACGTAAACTTTGTTTAGTTCATTGATGAGTTTATACAACTCATTTATTAATTAAATGAGTGGTCACGGTGCATTGGCTAAGTGCTATAAATAAATTATTCTGTTTATTTGTTAAGACAACACTGGAAAACAGGCATTGGTATCCCATTTTACAGATGAGGAAAATTCAGTCTTTATATTATACAATATGCAGTAGTTTACATGTGATAGAGCTGGGATTCAAATCAGTTTCATGTCAGTCAGAGCCTGCTGTTCTGAGCTATTTATGCGGTGCAGGTGCATAAATGAGGTCTATACCCCTGTCCAGCACACTAAGATAGGATTCCCAATATAAGAAGGGCTCCTTTATAAAGCTTATTAAATACAGGGCAGAAATGAAATCCTTAGCAGAAAGGAAAAAGTTCTAAATGAGCCTTCCAATGAAGGAACTGTTCGTATTGGAAGCTCGTAGATCTGGGGCCCTGGTGGGGTACAGACCAAGGAAGGTTGATGGTCTAACTGGAGTCCAGTAAAAGGGACTACTATGTCATATAGAAAAGTGTCTCTACAGTGCTAGAGTCTAGTACTCAAAGTTTGTCTTTAGCATAGTCCTATCTCCCCATGATTTCTTTTTTTTCTGAAGTTTAAGCTTTGTTTGGCAACCAGACACCTCTTCTTTTTCTATCTTATTTCTCTTATTTGCTCATAATTAATGCCTTCCAGTCTGTGGTTCGCCCCAGAGGACTTTATATTTTAGAAGACAACAGATTGCAGTAGGATAATATTATGGGGCAGGTGTCCTCCTATGTGTGACTCCCCATCATTAAGGTGTCTCAGAACGGGGATAACCGCATCAGTGAGAAATGTGATGGACTTGCCAAAGTTTATATATACATACTCTGTGATGACAACAACGAACTACAACTTCAAGTGATGTTAAATGAAATGAAGGGCTATCTTCAAGAGACCTGCCACTGTACTTCCAAGTTATCTGTGTCCAGTCTCCAGTCTTATCTCTGATTTGTGTCTTACATGTGAATGTTAAAGCAGGCCAATCCCCACCTGATGGAGAATAAATAAAATGAAGACTTGCCCTGCTTATTATCATGTTTTTCATCTCTTTATGTTTGGCTTGACATAGTGATCCCGTGGTTTTCTTGAGGTTATTATCCCTCAGAGGTTGTTGGCTCCTGGTTGAGGCTGTAGTATATGAAATAGCACCTATGCTGTCTTGGATAAAAACAGATTAGCTTAACGTTACCTTATGATCCTGAGAAAAAGTAAATCATGCCACATGTTAAAGGTTGACATTTAAAATGCCAAGTTCTCATTATGTGGAAAAGCGGAGGTTATAACAAAGAAAATGATTTAAAAACCTACAGTACAGGTAGAATAGGTAGTCTTCAATAATTAGTGAGGAAAATACAATCATCTGACTTCAAGAAAAGAGGAGAATTTATTTTTAATTGGTGTACAACACCATCGAAAGAATGGCTGAATACAAATAAAAACAACAAAAGCTTTGAGTATTACCAATTATCTTATACCTGGGTGAACACAGCTTAAAAAATGTCATGATTTCATGGAATAGTTATTCCATATCTCCAACTGCTTAAAAAAAGTGACCTCAATTTCTCTGTAAGTTTGTAAATCAATAACCCATAAAAATCAATGGGAAATATAAAAGATAACCATAAAAACCTCTAAATTTGGTTTTAACAATTTTTGATTTTGATATGCAAACAAAAACAGAAGGAATCAACATGTTTACAAATATAAACTGGAAGGCAAAGCCTCTATGTAAACAAAAAAACATTATGGCAACTAGCAGAACAGCCACAGGACTCCTGGGAATCAAACAGCTAAAAGAAGGTCCAAATTGCCTTAAATCTCCGAAACCCATATCATTCTCAAATGAGGGAACATGAAAAGAAATTTAGAGGTTACTTTTATCTTCCTTAACAGAAACCCAAAAAGCTTTTCAGGAGGGGGTGGGAGAAGAAGCTGACTGTTTAAATGTGGGCTTCCTCCACCCCTACTGATATTACTGCAAAACCAAAGAGCACCGTTTAGAAAAAGATGTAAATTTTTCTCAGGAGTAGTTGAGGATTAATTTTCTTGCTTTGATATGATGCCACCATTTTCTAAGTAACTTGAATAATCAACTTGCTGATAGTGGGCTGAGGTACAAGTGAAGTATGCTGCCCCCTGCAGGGCATATTCTGAGGCCATGTCTCCAAATTCTTCTGAGATCTGGATGCCTGCCTTTTTTTTCCTTTTTCTTTTTTCTTTTTTTTAAGCAGGAGACAAAGCTGTCTATTTCTCAGTGACAATGGGGCTTCAAAGGCAGATGATCTGAGAAAATGTGGCACTCTGACTAAAATTCACATGGCGGTGAAGTAATTGGATGTTGGACTCATATTTGAAAGAAGGGCTTGGCTCTTTGCATGTACATGTGGGGTTGAAGAGGAGGGACATTGTGGGGAGAAGGAAGGGATGGGTCAGTTAAAAAGCAATCTCACCTGCTTGACAGTTTAGCAAAATCAATGTCACCAAACATATATATGTAATAGTATTGAAATGTACACATGAGTTTAATATGTTTATGGTTCAGATGCCTTCCTCCCTCCTTCCCTCCCTCTCTTCCTCCCTCCTCCCTTTTCTCCCTTTCTTTCTGCCTTCCTAATGCCTGGGGCACTCACAGAACGTCAACAGAAGAACTACACAAAACTATATAAACAGAAAATAATGTCACGGTCACTATCTCCTTCACGGGAACACTCAACCTTGGATCAAATACATGTCTCAATTACATTTTTCATTTAAAAGTGAACCTCCCCTACTGGCATAGTACCCCAAATAGCATCAAAGCAAAATGAAACACAGGCAGCATTTAACAACGCTGTAACCATGGAAACATATCATTAAAGAATATATAAACAGGAATGAATAATTAGATGAGAAATTCATTTCTACGTTTATCTTTACCCAAGACCTAGGAAAGGAAGTTCTCTTTTACCTCTCATCTTAATTTGGACACTTTCTCTCTAGCCTGTCTTTTAACTGAAAAAATATGAGAATTCGTAAAATGAGAATTTTAATATGCCTATCATAATGAACAAATCTCTTTGTAGGCAAGTGACTAAAAATCTTGCAATGCCCTGAATGTAGGAAATGTAACACTGAATGCAGGAAAGAATCCAGAACCAGTCATGGAATTTGTTTTGGGGATGTTAGGTGGGCAGGAAAACCTAATTTACAACATGGTGAGAAGGGGAGAGACATTATTATCCTTTACAAATAGGAAACACAGGTTGCCTCACTTACTGGAGGTATCTACATAATGAGAAGACTGAAGGGATAATCTGGGGCTGATGCATTATATCGGTTGCATTGTCAGGTAGCATCACCTGTGCAGGTCATCTGACACTCTGCCTTTGCATCTAGGGAAGCTCTAAAAAACTCTATGGTAAGCTAAGTTGATCATTAACTTAAAAAAAAATTGTAAATGGCCTTAGAGACCATCTAGCCCAGGATTGTGCATCAGAATCATCTAGTTGGGGGACAGTAGACAAATACAGTGCTCAGTCACCCAATGTTTTCCCAAGTGACTCTGACACAGTTGGTCACTAGACCAGTGTTTCAGAACCACTGACCTAGGCTAACTTCCTCATTATACCGAAGCAGAAACCAAAGTCTAGAGCAGTAGTGGTAGATTGAGTTGATGGTCTCAATTTCCCCCTCGCTATAGCAATAGCACACCTTTGTCATGGCTTTGCAGTGAGCAGATGAATTTTATCCCTTGCCCTTGGGCTTGGTCACATGGCTTGTTTTGGTGAATGGGATGTTAGCAAGCATGGTATGTGCAAAGGCTTGAAATGTGCTTATATGGTTTTGCATTCCCCCTTAGAATCCTGCATCTTGCCACAAGAAGAACAGACATCAGGTAGCCACTGGTCAAGGGAGCATGAGAGACATGTGGATCATACTTGGGTCTATTGGCAACCTAGTCAAGCCCAGCCAAGCCCAGCCTAGATCAGTAAAATCCAAGCCAACTTGCTTATTATTATAAGCCACTGAGTTTTAGAGTGATTTGTTACACAGCAGTATTTGTCATGTGTTATTGTAGCAGTAGCTGACTAATACAGAAAGGAAGTGTCTTATTCAAAATTGAATTCTAGCACTGGAATAAGAAGCTACGTCTTGTGAATCTCAGGCCTGATCTCTGTCTATTGCGCATATTGCCTGTTTCCTTTTGCTTCCTTTCCTTCACAGAGTCAAGCACAGATACCCATTGCCTTCATAAGGTCCTTCTGCTCCACTTACATTCCCTATATTTCAAAACGTTCTGTCACCTCTCCTCACTAGAGCTTGTATTCTGTCACCTTTTGTCATCAGAGTTTACCATTCCTTTCATCTTGTTCTTTCAGGATTATGTTTTCATGTGTCCAAAGAGACTGAGAAGTCTCAAATAAATTAATTCCCACAGTTGTGTTCAGGGGTCACCCATTAATCAGTTAAAAACTTCCCAATAAAATTCTTTTGCATATGACCTAGGGATGGCTAGAGACTCAATGAAAAATGGTGGGACTGTAAGCATGATACATGGCAATTGACAGGGGAAAAAAAAATAAAAAAATAAAATATATATATATATATATTTTTTTTTAAATTAAAGTTTATTGGGGTGACAATTGTTATAAAGTTACACAGATTTCAGGTGTATAATTCTGTAATACATTATCTATATCTCACATTGTGTGTTCATCACCCAGAGTCAGTTCTTTCCATGACCATATATTAAACACTGTTTTCCCTCTTCTAGAGCCTCCCTCCCCCCTTTCCCTCTGGTAACCCCTAAACTATTGTCTATATCTATGAATTTTTGTTCCTTCATTTGTTTGTCTTGTTCTTTTGCTGTTTTCAGTTTTATATACCACATATCAGTGAAATCATATGGTTCTCTACTTTTTCTGTCTGACTTATTTTGCTTAGCATTATAATCTCAAGATCCATCCATGTTGTCACAAATGGTACTATTTCATCTTTTCTTACTGCCGAATACCGTGTTTCCCCCAAAATAAGACCTAGCCAGACCATCAGCTCTAATACGTCTTTTGGAGCAAAAATTAATATAAGACCTGGTCTTATTTTACTATAATGTAAGACCGGGTCATATCTACATAACATAATATAAGACCGGGTCTTATGTTAGTTTTTGCTCCAAAAGACGCATTAGAGCTGATGGTCCATCCAGCTAAGTCTTATTTTCGGGGAAACACAGTAGTATTCCATTGTGTATATATACCACAGCTTCTTTATCCATTCATTTATGGAAGGATATTTTGGTTGTTTCCAGGTCTTGGCCACTGTAAATAAAGCTGCAATAAACACTGGAGCACACATGTCTTTATGGATAAATGTTTTCAGATTTTTTGGGTAGATACCCAGGAGAGGCATTGCTGGGTCATATGGTAATTCTATTCTTAATTTTTTGAGGAACCTCCACACTGCCTTCCATAGCGGCTGCACCAGTCTGCATTCCCACCAACAGTGTATGAGGGTTCCTTTTTCTCCACAGCCTCTCCAACACTTGTTACTATTTGTCTTGTTGATGATAGCCATTCTGACTGGGGTGAGGTGATATCTCATTGTGGTTTTGATTTGCATTTCTCTGATGATTAGTGATGTTGAACATTTTTCATATGTTGATATGCCATTTTTATGTCCTCTTTGGAGAAATGTCTCTTCAGGTTCTCTGCCCACTTTTCAATTGGGTTGTTTGTTTTCTTGTTGTTGAGTTATATGAGTTCCTTGTATATTTTGGATATTAGCCCCTTATTGGAGGCACTGTTTGCAAAAATCTTCTTCCATTCAGTTGGTGGCCTCTTTATTTTGTCAATAGTTTCTTTTGCTGTGCAGAAGCTTTTAAGTTTGATACAGTCATATTCATTTATTTTAGCTTTTACTTCCCTTGCCTTTGGAGTCAAATTCATAAAATGGTCTTTGAACCCAATGTCCATAAATTTAATACCTATGTTTTCTTCTATGAAGTTTATTGTTTCAGGTCTTATGATTAGGTCTTTGATCCATTTTGAATTAACTTTGGTACATGGTGACATACAGCAGCAGTCCACTTTCATTCTTTTTCGCGTGGCTTTCCAATTTTCCCAGCACCATTTATTGAAGAGGCTGTCTTATCTCCATTGCATGTTTTTTGCTTCTTTGTCAAAAATTATCTGTCCATATTTATGTGGGTTTATTTCTGGGTTCTCAATTCTATTCCATCAGTCTGTGTGTCTGTTTTTCTGCCAATACCATGCTGTTTTGATTATTGTTGCCCTGTAGTACAAGCTAACGTCAGGGAGTGTGATACCTCCAGCATTGTTCATTTTTCTTAGGATTGCTTTGGCTATTCGGGGTCTTTTGTGGTTCCATACAAATCTGATGATTTTTTTGTTCTATTTCTTTAAAAAGTGCCATTGGGGTTTTGATGGGGGTTGCATTAAATCTGTATATCGCTTAGGGTAATATGACTATGTGCTGATTCTTCCAATTATTGAGCACGGAATGTCTTTCCATTTCTTTGTGTTTCTTCAATTTCTTTTAAAAATATCTTATAGTTTTCAGCATATAGGTCTTTCACATCCTTGGTTAAGTTTATTCCTAGGTATTTTATTCTTTTTGTTGCAATTGCAAAAGGAATTTGTTTTTAAATTTCTTTTTCTGTGATTTCATTGTTAGCGTACAGGAATGCAATGGACTTTTGCATGTTGATTTTGTAGCCAGCAACTTTACTGTATTTGTTTATTGTTTCTAATAGCTTTTTGGTGGAGACTTTAGGGTTTTCTATATATAGCATCATGTCATCTGCAAAGAGTGATAATTTAACTTCTTCATTCTCAATTTGGATGCCTTTGATTTCTTTCTCTTGCCTGAAAATAGTTTTAGGTGAATGGGCTAGGTGCTTCTCAAATATTATCTAATCTAGATACTACAAGGTCTGGGTTGCTCTTAGGTTCTCCTTGTCCAAATATTTTATAAACTCTCAGCCTGACAGGGACAAATAGACAAATAAATAGACTATAAATGTACGCTGTTAAGAGAAATGCTCATATGATGTTTCTATTTTGTTCCTTTCTGTGAAAATTTTTTTCACATGGAAACAAATCTTTAAAGAGAACACATTTTTATTCTCCAGAATATGTAGGTGTTTTGTTAAAGATAATCAAAATTTTTTTCTGTTTCCTTGACCTTCTGTTGCCTGTAATTTCACATTGAAGATTTATTTTTATTCTGAAGTTGATGTTATAAAATTTAAGCATGTAAATTACTAATATTAGAATGACTTTGCAATATCAAGAAGAAAAACAAAGAACTGGAATGAAAAAGTTAGTCTTCATCATTAGTATGAGGGATCAACTTATATTCAGTGTTCTGGTTAGTACAGAGAAATCCATTAGCTTGCTGCTGCCTTGACTGCCATGTTTGAAAGAAGAAGCTAATAGCTAAGACTGTAGGATTTGTGTGGAGACACCAAGAAGCACAGAAACCAATGAGACAAAAGATTCTTGGTAATCTACAACCTTCTAATATTCTGATGCATCCCAAACTCAACTAAAGCCCAAGAATTGTCCACAGTTGTGAACTTAACACACACACACACACACGCACAACTACTTGTTGAATTCATGTAAGCACTGAATTTTTAAATCACAAACAAAGCAACTATTGCAAAATATTTTCCACATTATTGGCTTAAGCTTCACATCAAGCCAATATTTAATTTGGTTGATTGAATAATTTACCAAATACATATTAAGCCGCTCTTTCAAATTCAGTTGGATGGCACTTAGAAGAAAAACAGACTAAGAATTGGTGTCTAATTTTAGTACCATCTGTTTTTCTTGGTAAATAATTTGTGTTAGAATATATACTCCTTGAAGACAGGGTGATGTCTATCTCGTTTGCTGCTGTATTTCCAACACAGCACAGTGCCTAACACATAGTTACTAATAAGTGCTCAATAAATATTTGATGAATAAGTATGAATGACAAATACAATTTGAGAGTAAAGAAGAAAGGTATCCACTAATTTAAAAGGTGTCTGGAGACGCTAGATTGGAAAGGTTTCAAGCTTGAATGACTACGTTGCATTTTAAGGAGGCACTGCATAACACCAGCATTCTGGGTGCTATTTTTTGCTTTGAGTGCTGGAAGCAAGAAATGGCTCCTGCTAGGCTCAGGACCAAAGAGAAAAAGGGCAGTTGCAAAGAGGAAGGATAGCTCAAGTGTCTTAACCTATGATCTGTGGACCCCTGAAAGCCAAGGAAGGGCTTTAGGGGCCTACAGACTGTGCATCCTCTTCCTTTAATATGTGGCTGGGAAAATCCTCTCAGTGTAGCCAGCTCCTGATCTCGTCCTTTGAGAATAATTACACCAAGGAAATATTCCTTTTTGGTGAGCCCTCTTTGGAAACTGTTTATGCCATTGATATCTCTGAAGTGGTGAACATTTCAATGCCAAGTACAACTTGAATTGGATGGAAAGTCTTGGTATTTTCTGCACAGATGGACGACCTGTGAAGTTGGCACTGCCTCAGCCTTTGCTTCTTCACTAAGGAAAGATGTTCCACATATCAGGCTTTCTACATGGGCCTGTACTGGTGTCAACAGCCCTTCCAACAATCCCAGAAGAGGTCCTTCTACTGCTGTGAAAGTCTTCACCATCCTCAGAGCCAAGAACTCGAATCAGTGCCTCTTCAGTAGATCTCTGTCAAGATACAAGAGCACACACCACGAGGTTCTTTCCTATGAAAAAAGTTTGTTGGCAATCCAGAGAAGAAATTTAGAAGTGATTTGGTTTGGTTAATTCTTTAAAAAGTTTTAAGAGAAAAGAAAACCCCTTCTTAGAACAAATCTATAGTGAGAAGTTCATTCGGGGACTAACTTTATATGGATGCTATCTTAGTAGATAAATGAAGTAAATCTTTTGATTGAAATGCTGAATTTACTATTAGAGATACTGCTGAAAACTGTGAACTTTTTTTGGTCAAGCTGCTACTTGAAATGAAGTAGCTGGAGTCAAATAGCAATAGGAATTTTCCAATACTAGAGGTAAGACTGACAAAGTCGTGTGAGTTTCTAGGTACAAAAGTCTATAGACATTCAGTAAATGGCTTACCTGTTGTACAGGTCACTTTTTGTTCGGGTGGCTTTAACATTGAAACAAATTGCTGACATAGATAGCCTTGATGATATAGATTTAACAAACATAATCTCATTGACATGAGGACAAAGGAAATGTTGTAATATGAATTGGGGTATTTTTTGATGCATGACTACTTATGTATTGTGAGCTATAGGAGATCTGACGCCATTAGATATTCAAGACTGTGAATCAGCATTTTACCTCTTATTGCCATCAAATTGAAAAGTTGACATTGATGAGATGTCAAATATAACATTTCAATTTCTTATTCCAGGAAAATTGCACAACCTTCTCACAAGAGTGAGAAAGCCATAATTCTCTGTAAATGCTGCTTTGGTATCCTGACTATGTGTGGGAGATCAATTTCCAATGCAATGAGATACGAATAAATAGTAAGCACATTTTCCTCTATGTATGTATTTATGAGTATTGTTTCTAGGCGGATGCTTGCAAATTGAATCAGATTCTCAGAAAAGGTTTGTGACTCAAAACGAAAAAAAATTAAAAAAGAACAGTTAAGGTGGGGAATGAGATTATCAGGCAGCTTGCCCATTCAGTAGGGTTCCTTTGCATTTGTTACATGGGATTTCTGCAACAAAATTAGCTGTTACCGCCTTTTCCCACTCCACTGTTGAGTGTTGCATATCAGAGTAGGCTCTGTTACTCACGTTGCAGGAGATAAAGCCACACACAAGACAACCCATATGGCTGAGAGCATGGCTGAAAGTGAAGGTAGGAAAACAGGAATTGGAAACAGGAGTGGAAGAAGAGGAAATCTTGTATGTTTGTTTCCCGATTCCAATTAAATCTAGTCCTGGATCTAAGGGGCAAAGGGTTTGGGAGGTGAACTAGAGTTTACTATAAAATTCTTCTTGGAACTCTATTATTAGTTTAGGAGCAATATAAAATTCTTAAGAGTAGAGGATTCCAAATAGCTAATTCTCAGCCTGACTAGGACTTTCCATTTTGCTAATTCAGAATTGTGATGAGGTCTTGAGGTGTTTGAGAAGAGCAGGGTGGCTGATAACAGAACATGGGTTATAAGGTTGCAGAAGCATGCTTGCAAGTATGATCTGGTGACAAGTCATTTCCAACCCTTTCTAGCTCTGATGAGGTGACACTATAGAATAACATGTGCAAACACTTTTATTCAAAGTGATTATTCCAGGTTTAGCTGTCATATAGTATAGAGTTTATGCCCTTTTTTTTTCTTGCTAGGTTGATGATATGAAAAAATATTCTTAATACCATTGAAAGGTGTTCTTGAGCTCACCAAAGGAAAGGTCTGTTCTTTTGCATATAAGAGTTTGTAAGTCAGTCATCTACGAGAGTGGGTGTAGACTGGTTCTCAAATTATTACATTCTGAAATTTTCCATTCCTGTTTAAAACCTTTAAAAATAATACTTGATCAGGGTTGTAGGGATTTTATGCAGTTGAAAGGAAGATATATAGTAATTTCTCTACTTGCAAAGATAGTAAAGCCAGGCTTTGTCTATTCAGCCTTAATAGATTTCTACAAATATAATGCAAATATAATTCCTAGTTTGTGATTTTGGGGGCAAAATTCAACAGTGTAGTTGCCGTGGTGATTTGGATAGTGAGGCATCCCTGTCTTTAAAGTTGGCATGGGCTGGGCAATCTCCGGCAATGTCCAAGCCTCCTTTTTGATTTAGGGCAGAATAAGGTTTGGGGGAAGATGTATATATTTGAATTAAAATCAAGGAGAAGCTAGCTAGCAGAAGGAAGAATACAACTAGCGAGACAATGGTGTGTGTGCTGATGTTGGGGTTAGTTAGAGGTGTTTAGTTTATAGAGTTTATCTGCAGGATGCAATTTTTAGTTATGTTTCTTCTTTTTTTTTAAAATTTGTGACATCATTTTTGGACATCTGAAAATATGAGATTTTAGTGCTAAAATGGGCTTAAGAATAGACCGTCTCAAACACTTTATACTAGTCATCTCTTATTTTCTATTTGAAGCTGTTCTAGAGACTAACTTGCCTTAGGTGAGATAAGTATTTGGTGTTAGAACTTGGACTGAATCAGACCTGACTTCCAGACAAGGGCTCTTGTTCAATATACCAAGTTGCTTCAAATTAAAGGAGAAAAAAAGAATACAAAGAGAAATATGTTTTTCTTATAATTTGTAAATGTAGACTAGTAAAATAATAGTATTTATTCTCTTTTAATATAGAAAACATTCATGTATTGATTATTGGATATTATTTTCTTAGTTTGAGGTGAATAGTGATATTAGTACTCTTTGGAAGGTAAAGGAAACAAAAATAATATGAAGACAAATTTCACGCTCTTAATCTGTTTTAGGGTGAACCAACCTATTTTTTCTTAGTTCAATGCAGAAAACACAGTAGGTACTCATGTTTATTTAATGAATGAACAAACTAAAATAAACATTCATTTGGGACCTAGTATATGCCAGGCCTGCTAATATATTATCTAATCATCAAGATTTAACTCCTTTCCCACCTCTCTCCAGAAACCTCTGAAATGCTTTAATTAAAAAGTCATCTTTCTTTATCTATAGCCCACATTATTTGCTCATTTGTCACATCTAACAATTCTATACAACTATTTACTTCCATGCCTATAAGCAACTACTAATGTTTTGCATGTTCACGATTCCTGTAGGAAAGTCTTAAATTTAGCAAATTAATAATTAATTTTGAGATTAAAATTTTAATCTCTGTTAACTGTCAATTTTAAAAAAAATCACAGATCTCAATTAGAGTAACACTAATTTAAATTCTTATTTTTTATAGTATGTAAATTGAGCTCCAAATATTTAGAGGGAACTACATTGATTACTGAGCTTTTTATATGGTAAACCTGATACTTTACTGTCTAATGAAGCTAACGTGATAGACAGAAAACTAGTGCAAAGACATAATAGTGAAAATGTGAAAAAAACCAGGAAGCATCAGAAGACTGTTGATTATTTCTCTTTTATATTAGTGTTTTGGCAGACCTTATTCTAGTTGGTTCATATTCAATTAAATTAAACCATCTTGAAATACAAAGAAAAAACAGCCCCACATGGCATGGAGAGCAGAAGATATGGAGGAGGGAGTTGGCCTTTGTAGTTGATTTTCAAATATTTGAAAAATTTCATTTGGAAATGGGTTTCCCTTTGGTCCACGTGGCTCCACTGGGGACCAGTTAATGGAAGTTTTAAGGGAGAAGAAATCCACTTTAATGAGGAAAACCATTTAATAATAAGCAAATTAGATGTTGTTTCTTGGGGCTAAGTGAGTTCATCATTCTGGATATATTTCAGTAGAAAGTCATTGATAGTTTATGTTTGGGGGATGAGAATAGGACAAGAACACATTTGTTTGTGGTGAATGAGATTGAACTAGTAAATGCTAAATTCTCCTTATAATTCTAAGAAATTATGACTCTCTTCTTGACATCTAATTGACCTTTGGTATGACTTCTTGCTGCCATTTTGATAATAAATAAGGAACAGATCTGCACTGTGTTATTGATTAAGTGTTCCAAATACTATATGTTACCCAACAAATATAACTGATCTTTCCATTTTCCTTTATTTTGTAATTGTTATTACTTCTAGTATCGGATTTTACAGGTCACAGATCAAGAAGAATCTATGAAAATACAATGCTGATATTTTAAAGGATCATGTTACTACAGCAGGCCTGGGAAAATAGTTCCTAGGAAGTCTAAAATTTTTATTGGCTTGTAAAACTGAGGTATGTGCCAAGGGTTAACAACCTTGCATTTTGCCCTTAAAATTAGTCTCAGAAAATCTACTCCATTATAAATACATTACTACTGAGTAGTGTCCTTCTTATTGATATTCCCAGAGCTACCTTTTTCAGCAGTTTTTTAAGCACCAATCCTTATTTTGGTTCTAAAAAAGAGATGGGCTCCTCCTTCCTAGTTCGGATATCAATTTTTACCTGCCAATACAGTTTGATGAGCTTGCTTATACCCTGTTCACTTCGTCCACAGAGCCAGAACATGTAGTCAGCAATCATGGCACTCCTAGGAACAAGGACAGATTAAAAAAAAAAAAAAAATTTATAGGAAGAAGATCTTAACAGGAAGTACATATAAATGTTGAGGAAAAAGATTTTGTAAAGTGTAAATTTCACTAGACTAATAGTAAACAAAGCATAAGACACAATTTAGAATGTAGAAAGTGGTTTTTTGTTTGTTTGTGTTTTTTTTTGGTAGCTAAACTAAAACTATAAGAGAAGCAACAAGCCATTTGTTTTCTAGATGGGTTTTTTTCTGTTTGTACACTAAGAATAGTGCTTAAAGACTATGAGAGAATGCTTTGTTTTGGTTGCCTTTTATTAAGCTTCAAAGCATTTATAGAGTAACATATTTCATGTACTCTAAAATGCCTTCAAACCTAGCATAGCATATATAGTTAACTATTAGACTGGTATTTAACATACCTTAGACTTTATGTGAATTAAAGATTATTCACCTCTGATTAAATTAACCTCGTTAAAATTGAAAATAAAAAAATTTCCAATAAAACAAGCACTCCCTTCCCCCCAAACTTTGAGTTTAATTGAATCGGTTTTAGTATCTAATGTATACAACCACTGCATTAGTCTTATAAGCTGAGGGGATATTAAAAACTATTGTGCAATGGATATTAATTCATTGCTTTAGCACCCTTTGGAAAAACAGTTTACTTTTATGACTGTTTCTCTACTAAGCCTCTCTATTTCTTTTCTCTAGAGATTCCAAATCCAATTAAATGTGACTAGAAGTAATTCCAAATTGTCACGTTAGCCAATTAAACATATAATAATCCTGTGTACCTAATCACCAGTACCAAAAGTTTATTTATTTAAGTAGAGCTATCACTGTGTACCCCTGAATGTTTTTCTTATCTTTGCCTGCAGATACGTGTTGTTTCTTAACATCATGGTAAACTGAATTAGAAATTTTCCTTCTCTAAATGTAGGTTGTCTAAGGCGCAGCAGCTATAAACTTACTATAGTACTCTGCTGAAAGAATTAAAATGTTTAGATTCTTGCTCAGAACAGAGACAAATTGGGACTTTAAAAATTAACAATAAAAAATACCACCATTTTGAAAGACTATTCGCAGCTCAATATTTTTATATATGTGGCATTGGAAAGAAGCTGTTCACTGACATTTCAACATACATGACAATAATATAAGGATAACTAATCTTTTAAAAATCCTTTTATATTTTTCAAAGCTCTAGTTTAATAAGATAAAGTGAGGCAGGAGGTTTTGATGTCATGTGAATATTTATAGGGTAGAAACAAGTTATAAAAATCATAGACTAGAGAGGGGCAAATGTGAATTTCAAACATTTGCAGTTTGGTAGAAACACGGGAAAATTTTCTTCCCATGACTACCTAAAAAGGAAGTCTACTTGACATGTATGTGCCTGTTACCTAGTAGAAATCTATTTAATAGATTCTGAATTGAAGAAATCAGTGAAAAGTCGTAATGAAAAAGATCACTCTCAAGGACAGCATATACTGTATTTATAGAAATTGGGTACTCCTAGGTGATGACTGACTCGGCTTTTTGATTCCACCTTCTATTAACATTTGGATATGTACATGTGGCTTAACAAATATTGTTTAATGATGACACCAGGTATTAATTAAACCAGGGGTGGGCAACTTTTTCTTGTAATGGGTTAGATAGAAAATATTTTAGACATTGTGGGTCATGTGGTCTTATAACTACTCAACTTTGTCTTGCGGAAGTAGCTATAGACAATAAGTATACAAATGAAGTGGGGCTGTGTTTCTCTTTTTTTTTTCCTTAAAGTTTATTGGGGTGACAACTGTTAGTAAAGTTATATAGATTTCAGGTATACAATTCTGTAACACATTATTTATATCTCATATTGTGTGTTCACCACCCAGAGTCAGTTCTCTTTCCATCACCATATGTTAGACCTCATTTACCCTCTTCTAGAACCCCCCCCCTTCCCCTTTGCCCTCTGGTAACCACTAAACTATTGTCTATGTCTATGAGTTTTTCTTCTTTCAGTTGCTTGTCTTGTTCTTTTGTTGTTTTTGGTTTATATACCACATATCGGTGAAATCTTATGGTTCTCTAATTTTTCTGTCTGACTTATTTCGCTTAGCATTATAATCTCAAGATCCATCCATGTTGTCACAAATGGTCCTATTTCACCTTTTCCTACTACCGAATAGTATTCCATTGTGTATATATACCACAACTTCTTTATCCATTCATCTATCGAAGGACATTTTGGTTGTTTCCATGTCTTGGCCACCGTAAATAAAGCTGCAATGAACATTGGAGCACATGTCTTTATGGATAAATGTTTTCAGACTTTTTGGGTAGATACCCAGGAGAAGGATTGCTGGGTCATACGGTAATTCTATTTGTAACTTTTTGAGGAACCTCCACACTGCCTTCCATAGCAGCTGCACCAATCTGCATTCCCACCAACAGTGTATGAGGGTTCCTTTTTTCTCCACAGCCTCTCTAACACTTGTTACTATTTGTCTTGTTGATGATAGCCATTCTAACTGGGGTGAGGTGATATCTCATTGTGGTTTTTATTTGCATTTCTCTGATGATTATGATGCTGAGCATTTTTTCATATGTCTATTGGCAATTTGTATGTCCTCTTTGGAGAAATGTCTCTTCAGGTCCTCTGCCCATTTTTCAACTGGGTTGTTTGTTTTTTTGTTGTTGAGTTGTTTGAGTTCTTTGTATATTTTGGGTATTAGCCTCTTATCGGAGGTAATGTTTGCAAAAAACTTCTCCCATTCAGTTTGTGGCCTCTTTATTTTGTCGATGGTTTCTTTTGCTGTGCAGAAGCTTTTAAGTTTGATATAGTCCCATTTATTTATTTTAACTTTGACTTCCCTTGCCCTTGGAGTCAAATTCATAAAATGGTCTTTGAATCCAATGTCCATAAGTTTAGTACCTAAGTTTTCCTCTATGTAGTTTATTGTGTCAGGTCTTATGCTTAAGTCCTTGATCCATTTTGAATTAATTTTGGTACATGGTGACATACAGCAGCAGTCCAGTTTCATTCTTTTGTATGTGGCTTTCCAATTTTCCCAGCACCATTTATTGAAGAGGCTGTCTTTTGTCCATTATATGATTTTTGCTTCTTTGTCAAAAATTTTCTGTCCATATTTACGTGTTTTTATTTCTGGATTCTCAATTCTATTTCATTGCTCTATGTGTCTATTTTTCTGCCAATACCATGCTGTTTTGGTTATTGTTGCCCTGTAGTACAAGCTAACGTCAGGGAGTGTGATACCTCCAGCATTGTTCATATTTCTTAGGATTGCTTTGGCTATTCGGGGTCTTTTGTGGTTCAATGCAAATCTGACGATTTTTTGTTCTATTTCTTTAAAAACTGCCATTGGGGTTTTGATAGGGATTGCATTAAATCTGTGTATTGCTTTGGGTAATACGGCCATGTTAACTGTGTTGATTCTTCCAATTGAGCACGGACTGTCTTTCCATTTCTTTGTGTCTTCTTCAATTTCTTTTAAAAATATCTTATAGTTTCCAGCATATAGGTTTTTCACATCCTTGGTTAAGTTTATTCCTAGGTATTTTATTCTTTTTGTTTGCAATTGCAAAAGGAGTTTTTTTTTAAATTTTTCTGAGATTTCATTGTTAGTATATAGGAATGCGATGGACTTTTGTTGTTGATTTATAGCCTACAACTTTACTGTATTTGTTTATTGTTTCTAATCGCTTTTTGGTGGAGTCTTTAGGATTTTCTCCATATAGCATCGTTATCTGCAAAGAATTACAATTTAACTTCTTCACTCCCAATTTGGATGCGTTTTATTTCTTTGTCTGGCCTGATTGTTCTAGCGAGGACTTCCAACACTGCGTTGAAAGCAGACGTGATAGGGGACAGCCCTTTCATGTTCCTGAACATAGAGCAAAGGGCTTCAGTTTTTCACCGTTAATTATGATATTAGCTGAGGGTTTGTCATATATGGCCTTTATTATGTTAAGCTTTTTTCCTTCTATACCTATTTTATTAAGTGTTTTAATCACAAATGGATGTTGCATCTTGCAAATGCTTTTTCTGCGTCAATTTATATTACCATATGATTTTTGTCCTTGATTTTGTTTATGTGATATATCACATTGATGGATTTGTGTATGTTGAACCATCCTTGTGCCCCTGGGATGAACACCACTTGGTTGTGATGAATAATCTTTTTAGTGCCTTGTTGTATTCGATTTGCTAGAATTTTATTTAGGATTTTTGCATCTGTATTCATGAGAGATATAGGTCTGTAGTTTTATTTTTTTGTTATCCTTACCAGGTTTTGGTATCAGGGTAATGTTGGCCTCATAAAATGAGTTAGGGAGTATTGTCTCTTCTTCAATTTTTTGGAAGACTTTGAGTAGGACAGGTATTAGGTCATCTTTGAAGGTTTGGTAGAATTCACTAGTGAAGCCATCTGGTCCCGGACTTTTGCTTTTGGGAAGGTTATGGATGACTGATTCAATTTCCTTACTGGTGATCGGTCTGTTTAGATTTTCCAGTTCTTCGTGATTCAGCCTAGGAAGGCTATATGTTCCTAAGAACTTGTCTATTTCTTGTAGATTATTGAATTTGGTGGCATATAGTCCCATAGAATTCTTGGATGATCCTTTGTATTTCTGTGGCATCCATGATAACTTCCCCTCTTTCATTTCAATGTTGTTTATTAGTGTCTTTTCTCATTTTCTCTTAGTGAGTACAGTCAAGGGTTTGTCAATTTTATTAATCTTTTCAAAGAACCAGCTCTTTGTCACATTAATTTTTTCTATTGTCTTTTTGTTCTCTATTTCATTTAGTTCTGCTCTGATTTTTATTATTTCCTTTCTTCTGCTGACCTTGGGTTTCATTTGTTCTTCTTTTTCTAGTTCTTTAAGGTGTAACATGAGGCTATTTATCTGGGATTTTTCTTATTTCTTGAGATAGGCCTGAATGATATAAATTTCCCTCTTAAAACTTCTTTTGCTGCATCCCCAAAATTTTGGTAGGATGTAGTTTCATTCTCATCTGTTTCTATGTATCTTTTGATCTCTTCTCTTTTCTTCTTTGACCTGGTCATTCTTTAAAAGTATGTTGTTTAAAAACCCACATATTTGTGGGTTTTTTCCTGCTTTTTCTTTGCAGTTGATATCCAATTTCAAAGCCTGTGATCAGAGAATATGTTTGGTATGATTTCAATCTTCCTAAATTTGCTGAGGCTAGTGTTGTGTCCCAATATATGGTCTATCCTTGAGAATGTTCCATGCACACTAGAAAAAAATGTGTAGTCTGATGTTTTAGGATGAAGTGCTCTATATATGTCAATTATGTCCATTTCATCTAATATGTCATTTAGGGCTGCTATTTCTTTATTTATTTTCTGTTTGGATGATCTGTCCATAGCTGTCAATGATGTATTTAGGTCCCCTAGTATAATTGTGTTTTGGTCAATTTCTCCCTTTAGTTCTGTTAGTAATTGCTTGGTATATTTCAGTGCTCCCTGATTGGGGGCATAAATGTTGATGACTGTTACATCTTCTTGTTGTACATACCCCTTTATCATTATGAAATGTCCATCTTTGTCTCTTGTTACTTTTTTTATCCTGAAGTCTGTTTCATCTGATATCAGTATGGCTACACCTGATTTTCTCTGGGTACCATTTGCTTGGAATGTCAATTTGTGTCCTTTTACTTTGAGTCCATGTTTGTTCTTGTAGCTAAGATGTGTCTCTTGGAGGCAGCATATGGTCGAATTTAGTTTTTTGATTCAATCTGCTACTCTATGCCTTTTTATTGGTGAATTAAGTCCATTTACATTTAGGGTGATTATTGATATATGAGGATTTCCTATCATTCTATCTTTAGTTTTCTGGTAAGACTGTGTCTCCTTTTTGTTGTTGTCTATTATTTCTATGTGGTGGTATTCTATGATTTTTCCCTCTGTTTCTTCTTTTATTACATTATATATTTCAGTTCTGGATTTTTTTGGAGTAGTTACCATTAAGTTTATGTAAAAGAAAGTTTGATATTTAGAGTATTCCATTTTCTTCAGCATGCTTCTTTTCTCCATTCCCATATTCCAGTTCAGGCGTATACTCTACCCCCTTTTATTTTTTGGTTGCCACAAATTATCCCTATTGATGCTGGTTGAATAGTCTCCTTTAGTATTTCTTGTAGTGCAGGTCGTGTGTTAGAAAATTCCCTCAGCTTCTATATGTTTGGAAAGGTCTTTATTCCTCATTCACATCTAAAGGTATCTTTGCTGGATATATTATTCTTGGCTCATAATTTCTGTCTTTCAATAGTTTGAATATTTGGTGCCACTCCCTCTTGGTGTAGAGTATCTGCTGAAATATCTGATGATATTCTAATGGGCTTTCTGCTGTAGGTTACCGTCTTCTTTTCCCTGGCTGACTTGAGGATTCTTTCTTTGTCGTTAATTTTTGACAGCTTGAATACAATGTGCCTTGGAGAAGGCCTGTTGGGGTTGAGGTAATTAGGTGTTCTATTTGCTTCTTGGATTTGCAGATCCAGTTCTTTCCACAAGTTTGGGAAGCTCTTGTTGACTATTTGTTTAATATACTCTGTGTTCCCTTCTCTCTTTTTTCTCCTTCTGGTATGCCCATTATTCTTATATTGCTCTTTCTGATGGAGTCAGGAAGTTCTTATAGAGTTCTTTCATTTTTTTTTTTTTAAGTCTCACCTCTCTTTCTTCCATCCATGTCATTTCAGGTTTCTATCTTTGATGTTAGTGATTTTTTCCTCCATCTGGTCAACTCTACTACCTAAGCTGGCTATTTTATTCTTTTTTCTTTTATTTTCTGAAGTTCTTAATCTCCAGAAATTCTATTTGGTTCTTTTTAAAAATTTCAATCTCTTTGGTAAAATGTTCATATTGTTCTTTGATTGTGTTTCTGAGTTCATTAAACTCACTGAGTTTTTTAAGAATTGAAATCTTGAATTCTCTGTCATTTAAGTCACATATTTCCATATCTTTAAGTTCAGTTTCTGGAGACTTTTCATTTTCTTTCTGAGCTGTCTTGTTGCTGTGGTTATTCATGGCAATTAATGATTTATTATTTCTCTTCCTAGACATCTACAGGAGTGGGTTCTGCAACAGGTTGATAGAAAGAGGTCTTTTTTTTTCCTAGTAGGTGTTTTATTTTCTCTCTGACTGCAGCCTTTTGTTCTCGCTCATACTGTAGTGCTATGCTTTCTCTGCACCATTCCAGCTTCTCACACAATGGGGGGATTCCCTGGAAGGCGGGCTTCTCCTCTGTGAACAGTTTGCCCGGATCATATGGCATCGCCTCTGTGGGGGAATATGGAGAATTTCTGAAGTTCCAAAGCTCTTCCTGCACCAGATTCAGAGCCTGTATATTTCAGCAGCTCTGTTTACTCCTACAGGGATCTGCCCAGGTAGTTGGGGACAGGGCATGGTGGGTTGTGAGAAGTGGCCCAGAGCAATGGCGGCGACCACCAGCACAGCCAGTCTTGCTTCCACAGCTCCCTCCCCTTTGCCAGAACTAGTTGGGGTGCGAGTCCATGTCTGTGGACCACAGTTCTCAGAACTGCAAATATTCTGTTCTTTTGATCTGACACTGCTACTGTTCTGCTTCTAACACTGGGTTGCTGGGGGTGGGGTGAGCTCTGGGAGGGTCAGGAGGGGGCGGCTAGTCTCAGTGCCTAAGGCTTCTATTCTCTGCTCTGAGGTCTCTGCCAGGAGCATTGGGTTTAGCCATGTTATATGCTGTCCCTTTAGCCTTGTGGGCCATAAATGCAGCCCTAGCAATCCGAGTTCTTCCCTCTCCCATAGCTGCAGTAGTTCCGGGATGCAGCGAGCTCGGAGCACTGAGCTAGGTCTGTGTGCTGCGCCAGTGCAGCCCGTCTCCACACTTCTCCCTTTCCTCCTCCCCTGCTTGTGCAATTTGCCCACTTTTAGGTGAATTCAGTAGTGGACCTCTTCGTATTGCCTGTCTGCTGTGCAGGGAGTCCTTTGTGGAGTTGTAGTTGTTCAATTTGTTATAAATTACAGGGAAGATTTCCAAAGGCTCAACTTATGCTACCATTTTTATGACCTGTATATGGGATTGTGTTTAAATAAGACTTTATTTCCAAAAATATGGCTGGGCTGGATTTGGCATCGTTTGCCTAACTAAGATAAACAAATTACTAGGTTGAGCAACAGGTGGCCTGCATTAGTAAAATCATCAGTCAGTAGTCAGATACCAGGCTTCTATGCCTTTTGGCCACAGGCCCCCTTAAAAATTTCCATCTACTGTTTTCTCTTCAGGGACAACATGCACATTATACTAAAAGTACTGTGCAGATTGCAGGAATGAAACTTTACAACTTTGAAACACATTCAACAAATGTAAAAGATAATCCTGGCTTATAGACACAGTGTCTTGAATTAGGTAAAAGCTAAATTGATAGTTTCTATTATGTTAGTCACTGTCACCCTTGTATTGGAACAATTGTGAGAGAAAGGAGATAGACAGATCACCACAGTGGGTTTCTTGGGCTCTTTTGCATTTCTAAATCTTTTGGTGATTTGGTTTTGAGTTCACCTATGTAAATTTAGAAGTTTTAGTATTTTTATTAGTATTTTCCAAAACTTTCTTTTTCTGTAATGATGTGTTGTCAAAATTGCTACATTCTTAACCATGATTTTATTACACTTGGGGACTCAAGTCTTTTCCCAAAGGAGCACATCTCCAGATTTATAATGAAGCAAGTGAGGAATTAAGATTCATTGAAATTTGTTATGTGCCTTCAGTGAAGCACAATGATCATAATAGTAAAAAAGAGACTAGTATTAAATGACAAAATATGATGTCATAAAACTTCGTGTTTATAGAGATATTTTTCTTAAGTATAATGCATTTCTTCCAATACCCAGCACAGAATTGTGTTAATGTTAGGATCACAATCTCGATTGTAGTTGTTCCAATGCCATTTTTTCCCCAGCGGAAATGGGAGTTATGCCTTTACCATCCACCTTCCTTTATCTGGTTCTCTAACATAGCTCTGCCCTACAGCTTAGCCTTTATGACTCAGTATAAAAATCAGTCGAAGAACACGAGAAAAGCATGGAAATAACACACCATGCAATATTTGTGAGGCAAGAGACAGGTGCTTTTCATCATGCTGACTTTATAAAGGGCAAAGACAATTAATCAACTCAGAGTATCTACCAGGAGTTAAGTACCTTGTGGAATCTTGGTTCTGGCTGACGTACCTCATGAATTGAATGTAAACAGTAAGCTATCATTCTTCCTACTTTCCTTCAGGTATCTCTGTTTACCTTTAGACCAATATCCTGGATGCTTATCAATGTGATTCAATGTTGCTTCTAAACGTCTTTGTTTCATTATCATTATTCTAGTCAACTTACTTTCATTAATCTACTGAATGCTATAGCTGCACTGGAACTATATGATCAGATTAGCCAAACCCTTTAATTGACAGCTGGTGTTTTAATATCTGTCAGTTCTGAGCCTTTAACAAGCCCTAAGCACGTTATGCTCTTTGCATAGCAGAATATGAACCCAACCCACCCACACTTCTGTACCAGACCTCATCGTATTGTGCCTACCTGTGGAAACTGCTCCAGCAATATTCTCTCTCTCTCTCTTTCTCTCACCTCTCTCTCATGTTTCCATTCTTTCTTTCAATTTTTCATTTCCTCTTGGAGCTTTTCTACCAGCACACAAAAATGCTGTTCTTTCTACCATCTTAAAATAAAATGCACCAAAACCTTCTCTTGATCCACTTCCCTTCCACTTACCATCTTAATTTTTTTCCTTCTTACCAAACGAAAAAACACTCCTTAAAAACCTGTGTGCATTCTCTCTCTAGCTGTATTTTTTCTCTTCCTGTTCTTGCTAGAATGCACACCAGCAAAGTTCTCTTTCCCACTGCTCCACTGAAACTGCCCTTGTCTACGCTACCAGTGGTCTCAATGCTGCTTAATGCAATGGCTCAATTCTTAGTCTTCATTTTACAATGCTTATTTAGCTTATTTTGTAAGACTAATTTGACCTGGGTCGTCTTTTGCTTACTCCTTTGAAAATCATAAGCAAAACTTCAACTGTTTTTCAAGGTTGATATGTGGTAACCACTAACCAATTCTCTATCATTTAAAAAATTCTAATACGATAACCAATCAGTATAAAGAATAAACAGTCACTACTTTCTCACTACAAAAGCTGCTTTATAACAATACAGCTCTGAGCCCCAGTCCATGTTTTGATTTGCATGTTCCCAGTTTGCAAACTATCTGTTTGGTGTGTGCGCAATAAATTTTTACTAATGACTACTTCAATAATTCATTGGTTTTACTTTGGCTATTTTGACAGATACCTGACAGATATTTCATGCTAAACATTTCCACACCTGAGAGACTGATCCTCTTTACTTCTCATCCCCTAATCTCTAGTCATTTTCTCATCTATCCAATTTCTCAGGCAAAAAATCTTGGTATCGTCATCGACTATTCTCTTTCTCTCACATTTCCTATCCAATCCAAGGTAAAATTCTAGTAGGTTATCTTTAACCTATATCAGCATCCTGCCACTTCTCACCTCCTCCACCATTACTGTCTGGTCCATCATGTTTCACCTGGCTTATTGCAACAGCCTTGAAACTGGATTCCCTGCTTCCTCAGCCTTCTATTCTCAACACAGCAGCCAGAACGATCTCATTAAAATTAGTACGCTGGAGCAGGTCACTGCTGTGCTTAAAACTGCAAAGGCCACTTATCTCACTCAGAGTACAAACCAGTCTTTAAAATGGCATTTGAGTCCTATGCCATCTGGTCACGTGTTACTTCTCTGATCTCATTTCCTACTCACTATGACTCTAGACAAACTCTCTACCTTCCTGTTCCACAAAAAGAACAGGTACACTATCGCCTCTGGGATTTTGCACTTGACAGGCCCTGTCCTAGAATGTTCTTTCTTAGACACCCACGACTCTCTTGTTCACCTTCTTCAGGTCTTTAGTAGGTGTTATTTTCTCAGTGAGGACCACCCCAACACATTCCAACTCTAGCTGTACTGTTCCTTTTTACTTTTCCACAGTATTTGTCACCATTCCACACAGTGTTTATTTTATTATCAGTAGTTTTGGCAGTGTTTATTGCTGTCTTCCTCTATGGCTGGGGTCAGCCAACTATGGCCTGTGGGTCAGATCTAGTCTGCTACCTGTGTTTGCAAATAAAGTGTTAATGGGACACAGCAATGCTCATTCATTTGTGCATTTTTTTATGGATTGCTTATGACTGCTTTTGTGCTACAATGGCAGAATTGAACAGTTACAAGAGACCTTATAGTTCACCAAGCCTAAAATACTTCCTATTGGCCCATTACTGGAATGTTAGCTTCCTAAGGGCAAGGATTTTTGTCGGTTTTATTCATTGCTCTATCCACAGTGCTCAGAATAGTGCCTGGTGTGGCAGTCACACAATAAATATTTGTTGACTTATTGAGTAAACATTATCTTATTTATTTAAACTAAAAAAACTTAAATTCTTGTTACAAAGTACCTGAGGCCTACAGAGTTACACAGCTTTTTAGAATCCCAACATAAACTATCTGACCCTAGGGCCACCTCCCTGTCTATATTTAACAGATACTTTTGCAGTGGAGCTGGCATGGGAATGGAGTGATAGAGTGGGTTTTTTCAAATTAATTTGTCCAATGTAGAATTCAATGCAGCATTTAGCTCATATGAGAGCTTAATAAATGCTAATGGATACTGACATATTTATTACATAAATTAAAGAAGAAAGGTATCATTGACATAATGTGTTGCATCTAAAATTATTTTTGACATGATGTCTTCAGTCATGTGTCAGCAATCTCTGTTTCCTTGCAAGCAAATCTACTATTCTTTTGATACGATATTTGAATTCATTTTACAAAATTGTTTCTGAAGTCACATTTAATTTACTTAATACATCTGTTAAATGTAAAAGGATCAGAATCTGGCTTTTAAATACATATGCATCTAAAATAAAAGATTTTTAGGTCATGAACTTAGCTTATTATGAATCAAATCTCATTCCTATACAATAGCAAATACACAGTAAAAGAATTTGACATGTTATTATTAATAAGTACCAGTTTTGTTTTCCAAATTAATACCATAAAAGAATCATGATGCATAAGGATATTCATGCAGGTGATTTTACACGTTACATATTTCTAAACAGACTGCAATTCTAAGGTTATGAGAATATATTATTGACATTTCTCAAGGCCTATGTTCAGATGCAAAATTTATAACATTTCTACTCAGCGTGGCCACATGGTGGTGTAAAACAATAAGCTATGGGTAAACAAAAGAAAATCACAGCACGCAATCAGCTGTGTGGTCTCATCGGGCTGACTGGCTGGGACCTTGAAAAGTCATTCTGTTGGTCACCTTGCCTTTAGGCAGGATCACACTTATACCTTTCAAATGGGACTGATGAGAATCTATTCTGTTTTAAAGACATCCACAGAAAGACACTGTTTTCTGCTTTCCTCACTGATTCCAGAGTTTCACAGCCATAAATAGCATCTTCTGCAGTTCTAGCCTATGAGCTTCAGTTCTCTCTCCAGTGTTAGTGCAACCCAAGTAGGCCTTCCCCTCTGCTTAGCAGTTCTACATATCCTCACAATAATTTATTAACCTTTGATTTCCTAGGTTAATTAATCAACCCTTCTTGCTTTAGTCTGTTCTAGATATCAGTCAGTTTCACAGTTGTATCTCTTTTTTCTCCCATAGATAATTTTTTTAAATTAAAGTTTATTGGGGTGACAATTGTTAGTAAAGTTACATAGGTTTCAGGTGTAAATGAATGGGACTACATCAGACTAAAAAGCTTCTGCACAGCAAAAGAAACCAAGAAAATAAAGAGGCAACCAATCAAATGGGAGAAGATTTTTGCAAACAACACTTCTGATAAGGGGCTAATATTCAAAATATATAAGGAACTCATACAACTCAACAACAAAAAAACAAACAACCCAGTTGAAAAATGGGCAGAGGACCTGAAGAGACATTTCTCCAAAGAGGACATACAAATGGCTAATAAACATATGAAAAGATGCTCAATGTCACTAATCATTAGTGAAATGCGAATAAAATCCACAATGAGATATCACTTCACCCCAGTTAGAATGGTTATAATCCACAAGACAAATAGTAACAAGTGTTGGAGAGGCTGTGGAGAAAAGGAACCCTCATACACTGTTGGTGGGAATGCAGACTGGTGCAGCTGCTATGGAAGGCAGTGTGGAGGTTCCTCAATAAATTAAGAATAGAATTACCATATGACCCAGCAATCCCTCTCCTGGGTATCTACTCCCAAAATTTGAAAACATTTATCCATAAAGATACAAATGCTCCTATGTTCATGGTTGCCTTTTTTACTTGAATTCCTTTTGATCTTTTTTCTACAACCAGAAATTGACTTCTCTCAAGAATCTAAGGATAATCTTATGTCTTTGTATACAGCTATTTCATTTATGTAACTGGTCTATGCATAGGTACTTTTAAAAAGTGTGTCTGTTGGATAGTTCTAACTACAGAGCCTTTCTTTATTATCAGCATATTTAGGAGATTGTTTTTGTCCTCTTGTATTTAAAAAAAGCTCAAGAAAATATGTATATCATGTCATTAATTTTAGATGAATTAATATTGATGCAAAGTATATATTCTTTTTGAATACAAATACACATTAATATTAAAGAGATTATATTGTGATCAAGAGAGTCAAACTAGCAAATTCACTCAAGCAACACACACACACACACACACACACACACACACACACACACACAAAGCATCTTTCCACAGGCTCACACATTATCCACACAGCAATAAGCCAAACTGATTTTTAAAAAAATTTAAAGGTAAATTACCTTAAATAAAATCCAAGCTCTTACTGTGGCTCACTGCTCTCGTAATAGGTTGCCCTTGTTTTCCTCTCAACACATTTTCCATTACCCTCCAGTTGAGTGGCTTATTTAGTCGCTCAAAGCAAAGAAGAATTTTCCTACCTTTGGGCATTTGTGGATGTGGTTCCTCCTGCCTGGCATCTATTCTTTCAATTTTTCATCTGGCTGCTGCTTCTCAAGATTTGGGCCTTTAGGTTTTGGCTTAAATACTGACAACCTCTTCAGGGCAGGTTTCTCTGACCACTCTATCTAAATAAATCTGCTCTCCCATGCCTCAACCAGAACTTTATCTTTTCCCTGCATATGCCTTATGTTTTAGAATTACTGGTTGGTTTACTTTATTATCTGTTTTCTCTAGACCTCTGTGCTGTCCAACATGGTAATCATTAGCCATATGTATGTGGCTACTTATACTTACATGAATGAAAATTTAAAATTCAGCTTCCCAGGTACACAAGGCACATTTCAAGTGCTCCACAGCCACATGTGTCTAGCAGCTACTCTAGTGAATGCACACGGCCCACCTCCATCAATAGTGTAAATCCCCCTGACAGCACTGCTATAGACTGGAAGCCACAGGCACCCACCATTATGGTGCCTTGTACAAAACCTGGTGCTTGTGGTGGCTGATTGTATGTGTCAACTGGACTAGGCTATAGTTTGCCTACATATTTGATTAAATATTATTCTGGGTGTATCTGTGAGGGTGTTTTTTGGTGAGATTAGCATTTGAATTTATAGACTGAGTAAAGCGTAGTATAGATTGCCCTCCCCGGTGTGGGTGTAGCTCATCCAATTTGATGACGGGCTAAAGAGAACAAAAATTCCCGGGAAAGAACTCGCTTTCTGACCATTTTTGAGGTGGGACATCAGTCTTTTCCTGCTTTTGGATTCAGACTTGGATTGGAACTTATGTCATCGACTCTCCAGCTTCTCAGGCCTTTGGACCCAGACTGGAAGTATAACCCTAGCTCTCCAGCTTGCCAGCTACTGATTTTAGAACTTCTCAGTCCCCATAATTGAGCCAATTGTATGTATGTGATCTCCCATTAGTTCTGTTTCTCTGGAGAACCCTGACTAATACAGAGGTCAATAATTGTATTTGCTTTTGTTTGCAATTTGCCCGGGTCACATCTCTCCCTACTGCACTACCCCCAGTCATTTGATGTCCTCAGGAGGCTGAGCCCCTATATTGCTCTGGATTCATGCATTTCAATAGTGGACAGGCATTGAAAAATTTATAGTGTGGTCTCTGGACCTTTGTAACAAGTCTGTCTCTCTGTCTAACCATATAATTCTCATGGCTGAAAGTTGTCTCTCAGACCGTCTCTCCCTTTTGCAGACCAATCCAGTTAATGTGTTTCTGCCTTGATTGTATTTCCAGATTTTGATTATTACTGGTATTCTAGCCAAGCTTGCTCCTGCAAGACTGTCCAGGAATGGAAGAGAGTTTTTCTTGAAGTTTGTTGCCTACCTACTAGTCTGAAATTTCAAATATTTCTTGTCTCTAGTTCTCAATTGATAACAAGAACAATAATAGTACTATTACTATTTGTAACAGCAACCGATATTTATTGAGTGTATACCATGTATACAGTAAGTGCTTTTACATCTCCTTTGAGTCTTACAACCACGCTATGAAATGACGAAATTGATGTTCCTCAAATTGAGGAAGCTAATTTTCCAAATTTGGTGACATGGTTAGGGTCCAACCAGGTACATTTATCATCAAATTTTGGCCTCTTAACCATGGTGTTGTACTACTTCCATGTTGCCATTTTTTTTCCTGTGTATGTTTTATAAGATTATTATCTTTTGTTGGACTTCCCTAATGCTGATTTCCTGCCAAACTTTTGACTACTGGTGCGCTCTCTAAAAACTGTATTCCTATGGTTGATTAAGAGTGTGTGTGTGTGTGTGTGTGTGTGTGTGTGTGTGTTATTATTGTCTGTTGACACCTGGTCCTCTTCCCCTATCACTATCCCATGCTTGTCCCATTAGCAGACACGTCTTTTTCTTAGTTCTGGCTTATTAATCTGGTAGTCAACTTTTCTTTTCCTGGCCATATCAAAACATGTGTTATTGCTTCTATAGAAAATACATGTCCAGTTGAAGAAGCCTAGGTGAATAGGACTCATTTCAGATTATGTATGAAGGATTGATTTTATTTTTGATTATTATTATTTTTCTATGTGGAGCCCAAAAATGGGTTTATCAACATTATCAACAAATGTTTATTATGTTTATTACAATAGTCACGGTTTGGAGTCATGTCAACATGCAAAAGTAGAAGGACATGATGCTGAGTCTATGAGCTGCCAATCTGACTATTGATATGATGGCCGTATTTGAAAAGAGTAATCAAAATATAAAGCAGTTTGATAGCCATAAGGAACTATGCAAATGCTAAGTAAATAACATTAACTAAAAAGTACAGAGCATACGTGCTATAGAATTTCAAAGGGGAAAATGATTACTTTTGGCTCTAATGGACTTACTTGATGCTGAGACCTGAAGAATGGCTAGCATTATTTTTAAGTGGTAATGAAAGAAAGGGATTTTTTTTTTCTTTCTTTTTTTTTTTTACCAGAGACCTAGCACATGAAATGGCATTAAAGGTTGCAAGTATTAATGCAGGATTTGAGGAGAGCCAAAGGGATTGAGTAAAAGAAGAGAGGGAGCAAAAGCAAGAATAATATGTTGGGGACAGATTACAGTAGGCCGCAGAGTCCAGGCAGATGAGTTTGGACTTTGTCCTGTAGATGTTGGGGAGAAATTGGCAGACTTTTGGCAGGGAGAGTAATATGGAGACTTCTAGTTTTAAAATCTGTCACTGCTGGTCTGGATTCTATGTTGAGGAGGACCTCTTAGGGACCTCTGTCCATCCTGGGAGTATTCTGAGAGTATCTCTACTTTGCGTTTTAAGCCTGAGCTTATAAACAGTGTTCCCTGATATCTGAACTTTGCTTGTTCTCCGGGATGAAGAAGAGGGTCTGGAGAACCGGGGTCCTGACAGGACCATATGGATATAGAAAGGGGTCTGAGTACATTATTTTATTAGGCTGATACTTCATGAATTGTATTAGACTCATATTTCACGAATTGATTCATTCACAAAGATGGAGATTCTAAGATGATCAAGCCATTTCCTATTATTAAGGTCTAATGGGGGAGGCAAACTTGCACAAAAGTAATTACATCACAGTGAGTAAAGTGGAATGGTTGATATATACACTAATGCAGCTGAGAGGGTTGGTGTGTTCAGGGAGGGGGGCCGAGAGAGGTTGAGACCTGGGTCAGCCTAAAATGACGACCAGGAATAAGCCTAGAAAATGGAGAATCAGACTCGGAAGAGCATTTTAGGCATAAGTACAGCTTGAACACAGGTGCAGAGGTTACAAATAGGAGGAAGAATGTGAACCCACTATAGGGCCATCTTGCTGAGTTTCAAGTAGGCAAGGAAGGCGGGGGGAAGTCATGGAGGAGCTTGGATTTTATCCTATAGATTGTAAGCACAGAGTGACATGGACAGTTCTGGGGTTTAGAGAGGGAACCTTGGCAACTCTTTAGAGGCTGCATTAGAGGATGAGAAGACTGGAAGTCATAATAGGAATTCTGGGAAAAAATGGGGGAGCCTAAACTAGGCAGTGACTGTAGGCAAATAGGCATTGAGATACTGGTCCATTCCTATGAACAGAGTCAAATGACAAAGGCATTTTGTCATTGTATAAAAAAAGGCATGTGAGAGGTATGAGTCCTTAAATATGGTAATATTCCAGGGCCTGTGGTAACCTGGTGTCAGACATGAGGCGTAGTTTCCACGGAGGCATATCCTATTGATATTGTGAGAAAAGAAAAACCTAAAACTGAATTGTTTCATTTTCCAAATGAATTAACTAATATCTGATTCTCAAGGAAATCATAAATAATGAGAAAAAAATAATGATCTTGGACTGAAGCCCACAGTATAACTCTTGGGAAGAGATTGACTGGTATCATAGATCAGAATCAAATTAAATAATGTGCTGCCCTGACTCTTTGAAGAGCGTTGATGGAGCCTGTGCTTTCTTAGTGCTCATTCTTGAAGGTTTCCTTCTGGAGCATTCCTCTAGGGAATGTTCCTGCTGGTGACCAGTCTCCTACCCCACCATATCCCAGGTCACTCTCCCTTGACCAAGAATTGAGCCCCCATCCTTGGAACATTCATTTACCAGCAGAGGGTGCCCTCACCTTTTGATTTATGTAAAAATCCAGTACACATGTTTCTCTAATCTTGAACAGGATCCTAAAGTTTACCCAACTTCTCCTGGGATCAAAGGAAGGGGAAAGATTAAGAAAAAAACAAAGAACGTCATGTAGGTCATCCTGAAGAGGGAGAAAAGCTAGAGGAGAGTCTGGCTGTATAAAAACAGGCACTCCTGAATCTATTTTGCTTTCAGAAGTTCATATCAGCAGTTTCTGCAGCCAATATAAAATGTAAAGCAGTTGGAAAGAAGAGACAGAGCAGAAAATAAACCCATTCACAGCAGAGGAACAGTTTAACAGCAAATGTAGCCAGAACTAGCTGTTTTGTTACTCCCTAGAAATAAGGAAAAAGTACAGTCTTACTGCTTGCCATTCCATCTCCTGATCTTTGCTTGGGTAGGAAAACTCTCAGAACATATAAAGATTATACAGTCTGATAAAACATCTTGATTATTTAGCATATCGAGCAACTGATCTACAATCATAAATTCAGCTGCCTATTTCTCAAGAGCCTGAGACCTACCTGTCCTTCAGGTAAAGAAGGGGAGAGTGAGGAGAACAATAATTAGCTGGCATAGGCAGATTCTAGTACGGTAAACTGGTTTTTTGGAACGTCTAATCAATTTTCCAGTAGAACCAAAGTATACATACAGAATGGTGAGGTTTTCAAGGCAGCCTGAGAGACACCCATTTAAATCACAGTTTACTGAAATGATATACATTTAACAGTCACGCAGTGTTTTACTAAAAAAATAAAATGAAATAAAAGCGTAAATAATAATTGAATAACTTAATAATTCTGAATTTTTGGTGAAATACAAGCTGGTTTCATTTTCAGTGTTTCTCAGTAGTGTTCACTCTTGGTAATCTTGGCTGGTTACATTTTGGGTTGTGTGGGATAGCCCTGTGCATTGCTGGAATGCTCAGCAGCCCTGGGCATCCCATTGTACATGCCAATCATGCTTGCCAGTTACTGTGACAACCCAAACACCCTCACTCACTTCCCACGGGATGGAGAGGGGCTGAGCATCACTTGGAGATCTTTACGGAAGTTCTGAAAGTGAATCATAGTCACTTTAAAGGTTAATGGAACAGATTAAAAATTTTTTGGGGGGTTGAGTTTTGTTACAGTTGAGAGTATGTTATCACGAGCATCCTTCTTATCAGTCTTGAGCAGGGTAATTTTTTTGGCTCCCAAATGGAACAAAAAGGACAAGCCATAAGAAGACTGCACAATGCTGAAAGACTATGTATATCTTAGAAAAGTTTCCCTGAGGTGCAATAACCTGAGCACCAAATGGGGAAAGAGAGAAAGAAAGGGGGAAGCATTGTTTGCATGGTCCGATGTGAAGCCTGAACCCAGGTCCTTACTCTTTTATGATATGCTTGACCATGGGCAAGTCCCTTACTCCTAACATTCCATGGTCCATCTGTGGAATGAAGATGATTTTAATCGTACTTAGATTCTGGAGCAGCATGTGTGTGTGTAAGTATTATTATATATAAAATAATTTGAAACCTATGACATAATCAACCACTTCTAGGTTGATAGCATTTTTCTTAATATTATTTTTGTCAACCTGAGAGTGAATGTGGAGATGGCGAGGGTCAGAAATGGAGTCAGATGTTCCCAACTCAGGCAAGCTTTCAGAATAGGAATAATGTGAAAGACGGCCAGAAAGAGCTGGATGTAGGGCTGGCAGAGAGTTACCATATACCTGGGGAATGTCTTTTTACTATCAACATGGCCAAAATTGTACACTTGGCGAATGGATCTTTAAAAGAATGTTATATGTAGCATTCTCAGTTTAATCTAAATAGGAGAACCACCACCACAACAAACCACCATCACCACTAACAACAAAACCTTTTTGTGAAACTCCCATGAAGATACATTAGTCTGTTTCTCAAGTGTTAACAGCTCACTGAGGGAGGACTGGCTCAATCTTCCAAGATAGCAGAAGGCTATAAAAGCAACATATAAGCATTTGATGATTTTCATGAGTGATATATATTCAGGGTAGATATTAGACAAAATGATGATGTGTTCAAATTTGCTTTCTGCACTTCTCTGGATGCCTTTAAAGGGTTCATGCTTCTGTTCTGGCATCTCCTTTCTTTCCAATGTACTCTGCTTGTATTCTGGCCGCCAAAGGTCCCCACAGTGAAACCCACCTGCACCTGGCCTCAGGTCAGCATTACAGGATTCAACGTCTCCCTTTCTCATTACTTTCCTTCATCCAAGCATAACTATTCTACTTCTAAAATTTTCAACGCAACAGTACATCTAGAAGTAAACAGGCAATCTGTAAGGCATCAAAACAATCCCCTGCCCCCACTTAATGTTGCCCTTAATGACTTGAAGTGCCATAAAAGAGCACATTAGTCACTTCTTTAGGTTGCGGTAATAAACAGAATTGCACATTTGTGTTTTCTCTGAAGTAAAGGTGTTATCATTCATTAATAATTTGGAGTAAATTATTTTCATCAGATTAACAGAGAGGCAATACAGGATAGGGATTGAGAACTCAGACATGGGAGCTACACAGCATCTATTTGAATCCTAACTCTACCGTTTTCTATCTGTATGACTTTGGACAAGTTACTTAATCTCTCTGTTCCTCAGTTTCCTTATATTATCATGTAGATAATAATAGTTGCCAACCTCATGGGATTGTCAGAAAAATGATATGTTCTGTTATATGGAATGCATGTCGAGCCACGCTTGTTACTTGGGAACCACTCAGAAAGTGTTAGCTTGCAACTCATTCTTCTGGCTAGGCACTACCACTGATAGTTGGGAAAATGAAATGCACGTTGCTTCACTGAAAAGCTTATACCCAAACAGGCTTCTTTAGACTGTTTCAAAAGTGTATTGATTTTCTCTTAAATGTTATTTATTATTTAAATATTATACTTAAATGTTCTCGTCTTCCACCCAGTCATAACACTTCACTTGTAAGTCTCTGCTGAGAGCCCTTTAACTATCCCTTGTAGATTAGCTGTTGGTATCCTTTAAAGGCATCTCTGATACAGTGTAATTTTGTGGGAGGCAAGGATCTCATCTCACTCATCATTATGAATTCACCAGAGACTTGCATAGTGCAGGCACTGGCTACATAATTATCAAATGAATGAACAATCGAAAGATCCATAGGGACAGATATTTTTGAATGGTTGCTCATTGCTGTATCCCCAAACATCTAATGACTGGCACACAGTAGGTGGTCAATAAATATTTACTGATGATTTTTTTTTAATGCAGGGGGGCACAGATATGCTATTGAAGTTAAAATGGGATTCCATATATGTAATTTCCATTAAATTACATGAGATATTTTAAGATCTATTCCTCCAGAAAAAAATAATGTGCACTGGGGAAGCCAACTATGGTGCATAGACTAGGACTTTTGCTTGCTCTTTGGAGATATTTCTCTGTAGGGAGGGCAGAGTAGTGGTGGTTGTTACGCATTAGCTATACTCTTGTCTCAGGCCATAGCTACTACCTCATTCATTCACTCATTCACTCAACCAAAAGCTGTGGACCACTTGGTACATGAAGGACACTGTGGCTGGAGATGAGTGGCATGAGGCAGGAAGGATACACAAAGTTGCTGACCACAGAGTTTATGTCAGTGGCTAAAGGCAAGTGGAGGCCTCTTGCTCACTGTGAATAAACTGTGATGGTCTCAGCCAGTCCACTTCTAAGAGAAGTGTCTGCCCATGCCTCCTGATGAAGGGGCAGGGGTCGGTGATCGAGATCCTCTGTTCTGTCTGCACCAGGATGGGCAGTTAAGTTTCAGAGACTGATGACATCACCCAGGCCAAACATCTTGGCCAAAGCAGGCTTGATGAGCAATCACAGATGCCATCAGAACTAGGACATTCAGAAGAGAAATGGTGAATAGCAAGAGGAGAATGGGGAAGGAAAACAAAGTGATCTCCATCTCCTCTATGTCTCTTGTTCTTCATGTTCCTCTCCGCAGTAGGCTGCCTGGCTGAACAAGCCCCTTGAAAGTATGTCTGCTGGGACTGTTTTGCTCAGGAGAAAACTTCCGGGCAGAGTGGTCAGCACTGTGAAGCCCACAGCTGACTCCATGCTTACGGTGAGTATAAACCGAGCTTTTCCAAAGACAGTTCTCATCTACGCCTGTTGTCCTAGGGTAATTAATAGGGCCACTTTCACTATCGAAATCCTCATGGTCTAGATAACAAATGATGTGGTTTCCTATTGTTCTCTCAGGGGAGATGTTTTAGAGCACGATGCATGTTGCACAGCCATCCTCCATAGTTAAATATGCCTGTTTAATACTCTGTAAAGAGAATTGTTTATCTTATCTCTGGTAGGATTGTAAACTCTTGAAGGGCAGGAATCTCATTTTCTGCTTCTTTTATTCCTTCTTCCTGGCAAGAGATGATTATATAGCAGGCTGCAATAAATTCTCATTAAATTACATTTAACTTTTTCTCTGACTTCAGATTCTATGGAAAAAATACATACACATGTGCACATTTTCCTCCTAAAAGATAAATATTTTCTTAGAGATGCATGTTTTTATCCTCAGTCAACTTACTGGGTGACTTTCTTATAGAATTTATTAGGAGATGTAATCCATAGGAACCCTGATTTTTATGCAAAAACAGTGCTTTTCAAATTTTGTAGCTTTTAATTTATAGATTGGAATAAAAAAGCCTGGCTAACACACATTAAGTAAGGTGTATTTTCACTACTTCACAGATTATCCAATATACACAACTCTACCAAAGTAAAGTAAATTTTCTATATATTATTTCTTAGATGGAAAGAGAACACAAGGAAGGTTGAAGGAAAACAATGAGGGATTCCAGATATGAACAATGTAAGGAAAGTCAGAGAGTTGGGAATTAAAATGGTATGCATAAAAGCAAACAACTGTTTATTTACTGAGCACTTACTATGTGCAAGTTACAAGTAGTATTTATATTATCAAGCTTTCGGCATAGAATACATGGAAGACTTTAGAAGCCAGATCCTAGATTCTAGCAGTACAATGTTGAATTTACAAGGTAATCACCCTTTCACTCTGAGGAGAAACTTTTCCATCCTTGAACTGGTTCTGGTGTTGATTTTATATTTCTTTTAGGGCAGAGTACAATATCCATCTGTTTATTCAGATGTTTGTTTGAAGGGGGTTTATGGTAGGCAGAGACAAGAATCTTTTTTTATTCTAAACAACAGTTTGCATGATGTTTGTCTTATTTTTTTACTTGTGTTCTTAATTTTGTAAGCAATAACAGCTAGCAAGTATTTTTTCATATCAGTTGTGCGTTTTTTCTGTTTTTGTTTTTTAAGATTTTTATTAAAAATATAGCTAACATAAAATATTATATTAGTTTCAGGGGTACACAATGTTTATTCAACATTTATATACCTAAAGAAGTAATCAACGTAAGTCCAGCAACCATCACAAGTGCCTATTGGACACCCTACAAAATCTTTACAGCATTATTGATTACATTCCCCAAATTGACTTTCATATCCCCGTGGCAATCTTGTGGTTACTGATTGTGCTTTCTAATCCCTTCACTTTCCCCTTTATCCCCAACCCCCCTCCCATCTAGCAACCCTCAGTTTTTCCTCTATGTCTCTGAGACTGTTTCTGATTAGTTCGTTCATTTATTCTTTTCTTTAGATTCCACATATAAGTGAGATCATGCGGTATTTGTCTTTCTCTGTCTGACTTATTTCACTTAGCATAACGTTCTCTAGGTCCATCCATATTTTTGCAAATGGTAAGATTTCATTTTTCTTTATGGCTGCGTAATACTCCATTGCATAAATGTACCACAGTTTCTTAATCCAGTCATCTACCAATGGGCATTTTGGTGTTTCCATATAGTAGCTATTGTGTATAATGCTGCAATAAACATAGGGGTACATACATTTTTTTGAACTAGAGTTTTGGATTTCTCCAGATAGATACCTAGGAGTGGAATTGCTGGTTTATAAGGTAGTTCTATTTTTTAGTTTTTGAGGAAACTCCATATTGTTTTCCACAGGGTCTGCACCAATCTGCAATCCCACCAACAGTGCACAGGGTTCCTTTTTCTCCACATCCTCGCCAGCATTTGTTGTTTGTTGATTTATTGATGATAGCCATTTTGACTGGGGTGAGGTGGTATCTCACTGTGGTTTTTCTTTGCATTTCTCTAATGATTAGTGAGGTTGAACATTTTTTCATATGTCTGTTTGCCATCTGTACGTCCTCTTTAGAAAAATGTCTCTTCATGTCCTCTGCCCATTTTTTAATTGGGTTGTTTGTTTTTTGGAGTTGAGTTGAGTGAGTTTTTAAATAAATTTTGGATATTAACCTCTTATCGGGTATATCATTGGGAAATATCTTCTCCTATTCAGTAGGATCCCTTTTTGTTTTATTGATGGTTTCCTTTGCTGTGAAAAAACTTTAAATTTGGACTTCTTATTCCCTTTCGATTTCCCCCCACCCTTTTTAATTTTTAAATTACAGTTTTCATTCAATATTATTTTACATTAATTTCAGGTGTGCAGCATAGTGGTTAGACATTTATATAGTTTAAGAAGTGTCTTCTCTAACTAGTCTAGCACCCACCTTGCACTATACACAACTATTACCATATTACTATATTCCCTATGCAATACTTTATATCCACATGATTATGTTATAACTACCAATTTGTACTTCTTAATCCCTTCACCTTTTTCAACCAAGCCCCCATCCCCTCCCATCTATCATCCTGATAAATCTAGTACCCATCTGACACCATACATAGTTATTACAATATTACTGATTATATTCCTTATGAAATACACTACGTCCCCATTACTACTTTGTAACAACCAATTTGTACTTTTGAATCCCTCCACTTTTTTCACCCACACCCTTAATCCCCATCTGGCAACCATCAAAATGTTTTCTGTATCATGAGTTTGTTTCTGCTTTTTTTGCTTGTTTATTTTGTTCTTTAAATTCCATATATAAATGAAATCACATTGTGCCTGTCTTTCTCTGTCTGACATACTCCACTCAGCACAATACCTTCTAGGTCCATCCATGCTGCCACAGGTGGCAAAAATCTATTCCCTTCCATGGCCGAGCAATATTCCATAGTACATATGTACCACCTCCTCTTTATCAACTCCTCTTGCATCAACTCCAGGCTGCTCCACCTCTTGACCATTGTAAACAATGCTGCAATGAATACGTGGATGTACAGGTCCTCTCCAAGCAGCATACTGGGTTTCTTCAGATAAATACCCAAAGTGGGATTACTGGGTCCTTCTTGTCTCTTGTTATAACCATTTTTTTGAACTCTGTCTCTGGTAGGTTGCTTGCCTCCATTTCATTTAGTTCTTTTTCTGGAGTTTTCTCCTGTTCTTTCATTTGGTACATATTTCTTTGTTTTCTCATTTTGGCTGCCTCTCTGTGTTTGTTTCTATGTATAAGGTAGATGTTCTATGTCTCCCAGTCTTGGCTGGGTGGCCTTATGTAAGTAGGTGTCCTGTGGGACCCTAGCATAGTCTCTCTGGTCACCTGGGCTGGGTTCTCCAGGAGTGTCCCTTGTGTGGATTGTATGTGCCCTCCGCTTATAGTTCAGCCTTGATTGCTATTGGCATGTCAGTGGATGGCATTGGCCTTAAGGCAGATTGGCTGTGGGGTTTGGCCACATCCACAGCTTACAGGTTGCTATGCAGGGGGCTTACCCCACTGAGTAGAATTTGTCCCAGTGGGCTCTGATGCCTTTTGAGATTTCCCTTTGTGTGTGCCATTTGTGGGTCTAATTGGGTGGTGCTTTACTGTGGTCTTAAGCCAACCTCCAAGTATGTTGGTTCTGGGGCCTCTTGGGACGAGCTCTGGTGCAGGCCCAGGTCAGCCACTGCCTGTGACCAGCTAGGGATTCCCTGGTTGGAGCTACGAAGTGATCATGGTTGTTTACCGCCCGTGCTAAAGTCGGAGGCATGTGGGGGAGGCCACACTGCAAGCTGAGGATGGTGCCACCAGTACCAGGCCTGGGATAGCTCTGCAAAAAGCCAGGACACCCCAATGTCTGCTGCCACCTGCCAGCTCCCTTATGGTTCAGCCACTGATAAAGCCTCACCTGCTATGTGAGTTCAGTGAGGCAGGGTCTCAAGGAGTACTCACCAGGTTAATGTAGACTCTGGTTTGGTGCCAGTGCTGAGCCTGGAGCTGCTCATCAAAAATCTCAGAGCACACCAAGGCCAGTAGCTGCCTGCTTGGGGCCTGCGGGCTGTGATAGTTTTCCAAGAAAGAGTGCAATGGGAGCGGGGTTAACTGTTCATGAGAAAGTGCCTCCAGTGTTGGGGGAGTTAGGTGGGACAGGGTCACAGTGCAGCTCACCAGCCAATCAGATTCAGATTTTGCCTGTGGAGGTGGGCTCAACACAGGAAAGACGGTGCCCACCTGCTGGCTGCATGGGGAAAGGACGCTGCACAGGGAAAATGGTGACTGTCCTTTAGCCCTAGCTGCAAAGCCACGCACTTCAGTCTGTTCCCTGTATGTCTCAGATGTCCCCTCAGTCACTGTCCCTCCGCTGAAGCCCAGGGTGAGTGCCTGGGAGTGAGAGAGTCTGTGTGTGGGCCATTTACAAGGACGTATGGATTTCCTCAGCCTTCATCTCACCTGGATGGTCAGAATCCCCACTGTTTCTCACAGCCAGGTGTTATGGGGGCTCCTCTTCCCACCACCAGTACTCCAAGCTGTGGAAGCCGGTGTGGGGCTGGAGACCCTCACTCCTCTGGGGGGAAACTCCATGGCTGAGATAGCCGTCCTGATTCTCAAATGCCACAGAGGTTTGAGGCCAGACTGTTTTGCATCTCTGCCCCTCCTATCAGTCTCGACATGTCTTCTTCTTTATATCCTTAGTTATAAAACTTCTGTTCAGCGAGACTTCAGATGGTTCTCCAGGTTGATTGTTCTATAATTTAGTTGTAATTTTAATGTGTTCATGGAAAGAAGCATGCATAGTGTTTATCTACTCTGTCATCTTGGATCTCATAGCCATATGAGTTGTTTTTAAGGAAATAAATAAACAGTTCTGTAGGCATGAAGAAACAAACCATACTAGTTCACAGAATAGTCGACTGTACAGCAAGAGCCTCTTAATAAAATTATACCTTTTTTGGAAACTGAGAATAAGTGTATACCTTGATGGAAGGTGTGAGTCTCTAGGCTGTGTCTAGGGTTGCAGGGGTGGGGTGGTGGGATGGGGGAGTGAGGTCTAAGGAGGCTATATCCCTTATACAAATAAATATTCATGCTGAGCGCAGGGGAGACCCTGCTTCTTATTGAATTACTATAATCCACTTGATTCTGGGTAGAAGAGAGTTAATAACAACCATGTTAATATACTTCTGAAATGCTTCTACTGCACTGGGGATGATCAAATGTGAGACACAGGAAGTCTCAAGGCCTTTTACAAATGGGATCCATTTCCGTTCTTTCTACTTCAGGAAATGACTCTTCCCATTAAAGGGCTGGGGCTTGCATCCCTGAAGAGACAATGTAGTCATCTGTGCCCTAGCGGAAAACAGAGATTTTAGAATTGACTGCCATGGCCAGGACTTTACAGAACTTATTGGAAGAAACAAAATCCTCCATGGAAATCAACTAATAGAGACTCATGACTCAAAGATACGCTATTGAGCAATTACACTAGAACACAACAAACCTAGAAGATCCCTAAGAGACTATCCAGATTACACTAGCAGATAGAGAATTCCCTTAACCCCCAGGTTTGGGGGTTGTTCCCAGATCCTTGGTGAGAAAGAGAGACTGAAGGCTGAAATAAAACCCAGTAACAAAAAGGTCATATATGTATGCGTTTAACCTAGTTGGATTTCAAAATATTGATGAAAACACAAAAGGACAATGAAAATTTAAATAGTGCCCAGTGCCAGCTTGCCATTTTGTTCAATAAGCTTAAGCCCAGAGACAATGAATGAACTCAGTCAAATCAGTGATAATCATTGCAAGTTTTAAATCTATTTTTAAAACATGAGAAAAATGTTAGTGTTTTCCCTGATCAATGGCAAAGAAATCAAACATCTGCCAGACAAGTGGATGGTCCTTCAGGCCTTATAGGAACAGCTTTAGGGGTGTCCAAACTGTGGCCCACGAGCCAACTGCGGCCCACGATCCATTTTTTATTGACCCACAGCAAGTTCCAAAAATATATTTAGTTTACTTAAATAAACCAGGTGAGGCAATACGTATTTCACCTCGCGTAAGTGGCCCGGCTGTTTGTGTATTTTACCGCATATGGCCCTTGGTGAAAAACGTTGAAAAAAGTTTGGACACCCCTGGCTTAGATAATTAATTGAGGGCTAAAGAAGAGTTAGATGGACTGATAAAATCATCTATGGAAGACAGAATGATGACAATAAATGGGAAGGGCCAACAGAACAGAATCTTCATTAATTTGCTGAAGTATTCCAAGCAGAGAAATCCTTGAGTGACAGTTTCTGAATATATCATCTCTATTGAATTATATACTGAACATGACAATACACATTATATGTTTTTGTTAGCATATTTGTAAATAGTTTGTATACACCAAACCATGCACATGCTTTAGATGCTGACATTAAAAACTAAACTCTTCATATCATGCTATTCCCCTCTATTCTTTTCTGGAGTGTGTGTGAGACAGTTCCCAGGAATCCCAAGTAAGTTGGGGGAGAGGTGACATATTATGTGCGTGGGAATAGAAACCAGTATATTGATTCGTTGCCATTATTATAATTTTATTTGGATAGGCTTGGGGAAATTTAAATCATATAAGATATAGAGTAAAAATCATAGTTTTCATTACAGAGTCTGGGTCAACTTATTCCCAAGAAATCTTTTTGTTGACTTTTACAAAGTTATAGAATAAGGAACTCCCCTGTTATTCTTTATTTGGATGTATAGACAACTGGTCTAAGGAGATCTTATCTACCTTACTATTAGATACAAGATTTTGACACCTAGGTTATGTTAATTTAGGTAAGGAACTCCCTTTTGAAGAATTTGTTCTTTACAATGCTGACTGAAAATGTCAGTGTGTTACAGTATGAATTTAAATAGCAATATTCTCTTTCATTGCAGAGTATTCTATCTGTGGTATAGTATGTGCTTTCATATGCATTATAATTTCAGTTCCACAAATATTTATACTGTGACTAATGTGATTGAATCATGAAAGCAGGTAGTGAATGTAAAAAGGTGAATAGGTCAGTTCTCCCTCTTCAAGAAACCCATGATAAACAGACATCTGAGGAGATAATTATGACATAGGATGTGCACTATTAACAATAAAGACAAGGCAGAGAAATGGTAAGAAAAAAAAGAGTAATTAATTCAATTGGGAGAACACAGAGCCAGGGAAACCTTAGAAGAAGCGGGCTCCCAGAAGGGCTTTAGAGGTGAACAAAGAGGGAAAAGCTATTCTGAGCAAACAAGATGGTGTATGCAAATATGTATAAGCATGAAAAAGCATCATGTGTTGGCTTGGGCAGTATTTTAGTATTGAAAGTGTGTGTGTGTGTGTGTGTGTGTGTGTGTGTGTGTGTGGTGTGTGTGTGTAGAGGAGGCCAGAGCGATAAACAGGGTCTTAATTATGAGACACCTTTTTATTTTATTGCTGGGATTTATTTTGTAAATTATGGAGAGCCATTTGAAGTAATCAGTCTGGAGAGAGATGTGTTCAAATTTGTTTGGTAAATAAAGCATATCACACATACTGTTTTTTAACCTGCTTTTTAAAATGAACAATATGGTGAGGATATCTTCCATGTTAGCAAATATTCATCTGTGTGTGTCACGTGTCATGGAGTTGGCTTCGTACTCCTGGTGACTCTGTGAATGAGCCACATCCAGAAGTCCTGTCCTCAGCAGCTCTGTACAGCTTCTGTAGACTCCTGCCTATTGCTTCGTTTATGGAGTCAGTCCATTTTATTTTTGGTCTTCCTCCTTTCCTGCTGGCTTATATTTTCCCCAGCATTATATTTATTATAGTCTTTTCCAAAGAACCCTGTCTTCTCATGATGTGCTCGAAGTAGGCACATATGTAGTATTAATTAAGATGGTTGCATTGCATTCTGTGGGTGTTTCATTGTTTAATCACTTTCTTACGTTAGATAATTAAGATATTGTAGAGTTAAGTTTTTGAAAGCATTAAAGAATTCAGTTTAGAACATGTTTTGATTGAGATGCTTATAATGCAGCCACATGGGAATATCCAGAAAGTGTTTGAATATTTAAATGTGGAGATTGAGGGTAAAAGTTGAGAATGTAGACACAAATTTGGGAGTCATTAGTATATTGATTAAAGCCAGGAGAGGGAATTTAATGACCAAGGAAAAGTAAATGCGCAATTAAAAACATGTAAAGGGAATAGAACCTTTGGAAATACTGATTTTTAAGCAGTGGGTTGAGCAATAAGAGATTGGGAAGGAAAAGTCAGAGAGGTTGGACAAAACCCAGACTGTATGATTTTAGGGATTAAGGGGAAAAGAGAATTGATTCTTCTAACAACTTTTAGAGAGATGAGTCTAGGTACTATCATTATCATTATTCTTATTTCACAGAGTCCTCTTGCTATGGCCAACAGAATTTTAAGTGATAAAACTGGATTGCCAATCTTGACCATCTTGCCCAATTTTAATGGAGTTAGTACCAGATTTTATGATTCAGGTAACTAAAGAAGAGTTTAAAAGAATAGCAGAATAAGCTTCAGAAGCTAAAATTAAGATAAATCTGTAGGAGATATAATATATAGAAAAAGAACACGTTCTTAAATTATAGCAGGCAAAGGATATCCCGAAATAGGCTGGGAGAGAAAGAGGATAAAAATGTCTTTAAGATGTTAAGTCTTGGCTTTCAAATTTGGGAATATGGTGGATAGATAAGAGAAGCCATACTCAGAACAGCTGATAATCTTAAACAAGATGGACTGAAAACAAACATAACAAACAGGTATGTGTATATATTTTTTTTTAATTTATTTTGAAAGAATTTTAAATTCACAGAAAATTTGCAAAAATAGATCATTAATGTATAAGCTTCTCCTAGTTTTCTCTAATTTTGACAACTTATATATAACCATAGTACAATTAATAAAACTGGGAAATTAATATTAGCACATTACTATTAAGTAAATTACAGATTTTTTTAATGTTCACCATTTTTTTCCATAATGTCCTTTTTCTGTTCCAGGAACTCATGATAACATTTAGGTGTGTCTCTTTAGTGTCTCCAATTTTTGACATTTCCTCATTCTTTCCTTGTTATTCATGGCCTTGACACTTTTAATGAATACTGACTAGTTATTATGTAGACTATCTCTCAAGTTGAGCTTGTTTTCTTTCGACATTTTCTCCTGATTATATTGAAATGATTACTCTTAGGCAAGATACTATAGAAACAATGTGGTATCCTCACTGCATACTAACATAATGCCAATGTTTTATTACTGGTGATATTAACCTTAATCACTTGATTAAGGTTGTACTTGCTGTATTTTCATCATAAAGTTACCAGGTTTCCCTTTCCAATTGAAAAATATGTGGGGAAGATATTTTGAGATTATGCTGATATATTTCTCCTCAAAGTTTTGCCTACTGATTTTAGCATTTATTAATGGATTATTTTTTAAAATATATTTTAAAAGTTTTTCAATTTTTAAAATTAGTAAACTTTATTTTTCAGAACAGTTTTAGGTTTACACCAAAACTGAGCAGAAAGTAGGGAGATTTCCCATAAATTCTCTGTTACACAAATACACATTCCCCCACCATCAATATCCCACACCACATGGTATATGCGTATTTGTTATGATCAATTAATGAATCTATATTGGCCAATCGTTACCATTCAGTCTACATTAAGGTTAATTCTGGGTGTTGTGCATTGTATGGGTTTTGACAAATGTATAATGACACGTATCCACCATTGTAGTACCATAGAAAATAGTTTCACCACCCTAAAAATCCTTTGTGCTTTGCCTATTAATTTCTTCCTCCCCTCTACCCTCTGGCAATCACTTTTTTTGTTGTTGTTGTTACTTCCATGGTTTTCCCTTTTCCAGAATGTCATGCAGTTGGAATCATACATTCTGTAATCTTTTTAGATTGGCTTCTTTCACTTAGTAATATACATTTAAATTCTTTTCATGGCTTAATAGCTTATTTCTTTTTGGTGCTGTATAATATTCCTTTGTCTTGATGTACCACTGTTTATTTATCCATTCATCTACTGATGGACATCTTGGTTGCTTCCAAGTTTTAGCAATTATTAATAAAGCTGCTATAAACATTGTGTGCAGGTTTTTGTATGAACATAAGTTTTCAATTCATTTGGGTAAATACCAAGGTGTGTGATTGCTGGATCATATGGCAAGAGTATATTTAGTTTTGTAAGAAATTGCCAAACTGTTTTCCAAAGTGGCTGTACCATTTTGCATTCCAACCAGCCATAGATGGGAGCTCCTGTTGCTCCTCTCCAACATTTGTTGTTGTTAATGTGTTGGGTTTTGGCCATTTTAATAGGTACTTAGTGGTATATCATTGCTATTGTAATTTGTGGTTCCCTAATAATGTTGAACATTTTTTCATATGCTTGCTTGCCATGTGTATATCTTCTCTGTGGGGTGTTTGTTCAGGTCTTTTGATCTTTCTTTTTTTTTTTCATTCTGTATTTTTATTTTATTTTATTTTTTTTTATTAAATTTATTGGGGTGACAATTGTTAGTAAAATTACAGAGATTTCAGGTGTACAATTCTGTATTTCATTATCTATAAATACCATTGTGTGTTCATCACCCAGAGTCAGTTCTCCTTCCATCACCATTGATCATTTAAAAAATAAGGTTGTTCATATTTTTATTGTTGAGTTTTAAGAGTTTCTTGTGTAATTTGGATAATAGTCCTTTAACAGATGTGTTTTTTGCAATTATTTTCTCCCAGTCTGTGGCTTGTCTTCTCATTCTTTTCACAATGTTTTTACCAAGCAGAATTTTTAAATTTTATTGTAATCCAGTATATGAATTCTTTCTTTCATGGCTCATGCCTTTGGTGTTGTCTCTAAAAAGTCATCACCATACCTAACATCACCTATATTTTCTCCTATATTGTAGGAGTTCTATAGCTCTGCGGTTTATATTTAGGTCTATGATTCACTTTGAGTTAATCTTTTTGAAGATTTTAAGATCTGTGTCTAGATTCTTCTTCTTTTTTTTTTTTTTTAATGTGTTAAGGCTACTTGTTCCAGTACCACTGTTAAAGACTATCTTTACTCCATTGTATTGCCTTCTTGCCCCTTTTTAAATGATCAGTTGACTGTATTATGTGGGTCTATTTCCAGCCCTCTGTTCTGTTGCATTGATCTATTTGTCTATTCTTTCACCGATACCACACTGTTTTGATAACTGTAGCTTTATAGTAAGTCTTGAAGTCAGGTAATGTCAGTCCTCCAACTTTGTTCTTCTCCTTCAATATTGTGTTGGCTATTATGTGTCATTCACCTCTCTACATAAACTTTAGAATCATTTAGCCTATATCCACAAAATAACTTGCTGGGATTTTGACTGGAAATGAGTTGAACCTATAGATCAAGTAGGAAAGAACTGACATCTTGACAATATTGAGTCTTCCAATCCATGACCATAGAATCTCTTTTCATTTATTTAGTTCTTCTTTGATTTATCTCATAAGAGTTTTGTAGTTTCCCTCATATATATCTTGTACATATATTGTTAGATTTATACCTAAGCATTTCTGTTTTGGGGTGCTAATGTATATGGTAATGTGTTTTTAATTTTAAATTTCACTTCTTCATTGCTGGTGTATAGGAAAGCAATTGATTTTTGTATATTCATTGTGTATCTTGCAATCTTGCTACAATTGCATAATAGTTGCAAGACTTTTTTGGCCAGTTCTTTCAGATTTTCTACACAGATGATCAAATCATCTGCTAACAAGACAGTTTTATTTCTTTCTTCCCAATCTGTGTACCTATTATTTCCTTTTCTTATCTTATTGACTTAGCTAGGAGTTCCAGTATGATGTTGAAAAGGACTGGCAAGAGGGGACATTCTTGCCTTGTTCCTGATCTGAGTGGGGAAGATTTCAATTTCTCACCATTAAGTATGATGTCAGCTGTAGGTCTTTTGTACATGTTCTTAATCAATTTGAGGAAGTTCCTCTCTGTTCCTAGTTTGCTGAGAACTTATATCATGAGTGGTTGTTGGATTTTGTCAAATGCTTTTTCTGCATCTATTAATATGATCATGTCAGTTTTCTTCTTTAGCCTGTTGATGTGATGTGTTACACTAATTGATTTTCAAATGCTGAACCAGACTTGAATACTTAGGATAAATACCACTTGGTCATGATATTTACTTTTTAAAATAAATAATTAGATTCAATTTCTTAATACTTTACTTAGTATTTTGCATCTATGTTCATGAGAAATATTGGTCTGTAGTTTTATTTTCTTGTAATGTCTTTGAGTTATTTTGGGGTTAATGTAATGCTGGCTTCATAGAATGAGTTAGGAAATATTCTCTTTGGTGTGATATTTTGAGATTGTAGAGAATTTGGCATAATTTCTTCCTTAAGTGTTTGGCAGAATTCACCAGTAAACCCATCTGGGCCTAGTCCTTTCTGTCTTAGAAGATTGTTAAATATTGATTCAACTTATTTAACAGATACAGGCCTGATTTTCTATTCCTTCTTATGTGAGTTTCGGCAGATTGTGTCTTTCAAGAAATTGGTCCATTTCATCTAGGTTAACAATTTTCTGTGCATAAAGTTGTTCATAGTATTCCTTTAATATTCTTTTAATATCCATAGGATCTGTAGTGATGTTCTCTCTTCATTTCTGATAATAATAATTTGCGTCTTTGTTCTTCTTCTTTTATTTTCTTTTTCTTAGCCTGGCTAGAAGCTTTTCAATTTTATTGATCTTTTTAGTGAACCAGTTTTTGGTTTTGTTGATTTTCTCTATTAATCTCCTGTTTTAAATTTCATTGATTTTGGCTCTACTTTTTATTATATCTTTTCTTCCACTTACTTGGGATTTAATTTGCTCTTTTTTTTTTTTTTTAAAAAAGTATTTATTATTATTATTATTATTTTTATTTTTTTAATTTGGGCCATTGGTGTGATGGAATGGCTAAGGGAGATTGGAGTTCGGTATTTCCCTTCCCCCATGTGGAAGGCTAGAATGAGCTTGAGTTGGGTATTTCCTTTTCTTCAGGTATGTTAGGCTCTGGTAAAATAGTTTCTCTTGAGGACAAGCCTCCTTAAGAAGAATAGAATACTCTGGTATATTTCACCTTGGTTCCTTTTCTTCTCCTCTTGCTGGAAGCATGGAGATTTTCTTCCCATATTCACAGCAAGGGACTGATAGAATCCTGAAGGTAAAACTCACAAAAGTGTAGTGGTCTCCCTATGACAGGTTCCCCTAGGAAGTTTTAGCTCTCAGAGTTGTCCACATTGAACCTCCAGCAACTTGTTAATTACAGGTTAGATTTTTCCACCACAGCACTGATTCCTGCAGAGTTTTCTGATAAGAGGTTTGTTCTCCAGTAAGTTGCAATTCTCTGTATCTGTTTGTCTGCCTTTCCAATTTGGGGACAGTTGACTTGCCCTGTGACCTCATTTTTCTTATGGATCTAAGAAGAGTTGTTACTTTTTCAGTTTGGTCAGCTACTTACTTGTTAAGGTAGAGTGGTGACTTCTATGCTCCTTACATGTCAGACTCGAAACTGAAAGCCCACTTGTGTATTTTGCTTGTAGCATTTATTACTGTGGTGTTTGCTCATATTGATGTTCTCTCATTTATTCTCCATATATTTACTTATTCAATTATGTTTATACCAGTATAGACTCATAGATATGGATATTCGTTTAATTCTATGGGTTATAATTTGATACTATCGATATTTGTTTTGTTACTCATATTGTTTCAGCTTTGGTCATTAAGAGTACCCTCTGCTTGGCTCTTATGGCAAATGGACGTTTTAAAAAATGCATGCATATTGTCATATAAGTAAAACGGGTTTGGTAAGAAAGCACTGAAGCTGCTTTTTTTTTTCCCCCTCTGAGGATGTCTGTTAGTATTTATTGGTCTAGTAACACTCTTTTAACAGGAATATATACATATATATGTATGTATATATGTATCAGGAAAAGGAGACAAAGCTTGGGGTCTGAGCAGAGTAAAGATTGAATAGAAGCCCAACCACAAACTTTTTTTTTAAGAAATAACATGTTTAGTGAAAGAACTAGGAGGAATTCTTATAGAGAAATGTAGTGGAATTACATGGCAGTCTTGGCTTTGGATCCCGGTAGAGCACAAGAAAAAAATAAGAAAGTCTTCCTTGGGAATTTCTAACTAGAACTTACACTATCCTGATTTCGAATTCAAAGTCACACTTTTTCTACAATTTATGTGGAAGATCAAAAGGCTAAGAATAAACAAGACATTCCTGAAAAAAAGAATCAATTATACTATATATCAAGACATATTATAAAAGCATTCTATATAGAATAGTGTGGTTTTAGCAATGCGACAGATAGATATTTTTATAGATTTAAGACCAGAAATGAACATATTCATATGGAAAACTGATGTAGACAGAGACAACATTGAAGATCAATAGCGAAAGGATTTAATAAGGTGATGTCAAGATAGTTGGCTATCCATTGAAGGAAAAACATGACAATAGATTTCTATCTCATGCCTTCTGTAAAAATCAGTTATTACTGGGTCAAAACTTTAAAGTCAAAGGGAAACTTAAAAACTTTTGAAGACAATATAGAAGGCTGTCTTTTTTTTTTAAATTAAAGTTTATTGGGGTGACAATTGTTAGGAAAGATACACAAATTTCAGGTGTACAATTCTGTAATACATTATCTATATCTCACATTGTGTGTTCACCACCCAGAGTCAGTTCTCTTTCCATCACCACGTATTAGACCCCGTTTACCCTCTTCTAGAGCCCCCCTCTGCCCTTATCCTCTGGTAACCCCTAAACTCTTGTCTATGTCTATGAGCTTTTGTTCCTTTCTTTGTTTCTCTTGTTCTTTTGTTGTTTTCAGTTTTATATACCACACATCAGTGAAATCATACGGGTCTCAATTTTTTCTGTCTGACTTATTTTGCTCAGCATTATAATCTTAAGATCACCAGTCTGCATTCCCACCAACAGTGTATGAGGGTTTCTTTTTCTCCACAGCCTCTCCAACACTTGTCACTATTTGTCTTGTTGATGATAGCCATTCTGACTGGGGTGAGCTGATATCTCATTGTGGTTTTCATTTGCATTTCTCTGATGATTAGTGATGTTGAGCATTTTTTCATATTTCTATTGGCCATTTGTATGGCCTCTTTGGAGAAATGTCTCTTCAGGTCCTCTGCCCAGTTTTTAATTGGAATGTTTGTGTTTTTTGTTGTTGAGTTATATGAGTTCCTTTTATATTTTGGATATTAGCCTCTTATCGGAGGCACTGTTTGCAAAAATCTTCTCCCATTCAGTTGGTTGCTTCTTTATTTTGTCGAAGGTTTCTTTTGCTGTGCAGAAGCTTTTAAGTTTGATATAGTCATATTCATTTATTTTAGCTTTTGCTTCCCTTGCCTTTGGAGTCAAATTCATAAAATGCTCTTTGAACTCAAGGTCCATAAGTTTAGTACCTATGTTTTCTTCTATGCAGTTTATTGTTTCAGGTCTTATGCTTAGGTCTTTGATCCATTTCAAATTAATCATGGTATATGGTGACAGATAGCAGTCCAGTTTCATTCTTTTGCATGTGGCTTTCCAATTCTGCCAGCACCATTTATTGACGAGGCTGTCTTTTCTCCATTGTATGTTTTTTGCTAGAACGCTATCTTGATGAGCTTGGGATAGGAGATTTCTTAAAACTGAAACAATGTAAATCATAAAGGAATTTGACTACATTTAACTAAGCTAAAATAAAGAATTTAGGTATATTATTTATCAAAAGATACTATTAAGAGGGAAATTATATAAATCATAAACTAGAAGAAATTACTCTCAGCATGTATTATCAAAAATTATTACTTTGCAGAATATATAAAGATCCTGTGATTCAATGATAACAAGGGAAACAACCCAATAAAAATGAGCAAAATATAGATACACTAATACACATTTTACAAAAGAGGAAGTAAGATTGGCCAACAAGTATATTAAAGATGCACAGGCTCACTATTAAAAAGAAAATGAAAATGTAAACAATAAGGCAATACAGTTTCAAACGCACCCAAATGGCAAGTATGAAGTCTGACTCATACTTTCATGTATGAGTCAGGGTCATGACAATAAAATTAAGTTTGAATTCTAGATTTGCTATTTATCAGTGTTGTGATTTTTGACAAGTCGTTCAAACTCTCGCTTAAGTTTCCTCACCTACAATATGCAGATTATTACTTCTTTGTAGAGTTGTGAGGAACAATGATAATGCACAATAAGCATCTGCTGTAAAGTTTGGCAAAGAGCAGAGGGTCATATCTGATGGCTGATAAAATTAAGATAAATTTGAGTGGAGCTGAGGAATATGTTTATACCAAAGTTTCACTCAACAGAATTAATTTAATGTATTAGGGTTTTAAACATAATTCTTCAAAGTGTGCAACAGCAATAGTGGCAATAATTAACTGAGGGCTTACTATGTGCCAGCCACTTCGTTTACTGTTTTTCGTTCATTATTTCTTTTAATCCGTATGTTCACTTTGTAAAGTAGTGTTGTTATCTCCATTTTATGGTTGAGGAAATTGAAACTGAAAGAACTTATTTAATTAACTTGCCCAAGGTCCCATGAAGCTAGTCATTTGTAGTCTTGGGAATAGAACACAGGCCTTTCTGACTTGACTATAATTCTCTAGTGTAGATGATTCCTCTTTAGCAGACAGACACAGAAATAGAACTTTTGACTTACAAGCGATTTTTATAATTAGTGGCTCAAGATTAATTTATGTTCATAATAGTGTGATGAACCAATGCCAATATTCTTTAGAAAAAATGTTGAAGAATTTCAGAGTGTCAGGCAATGTGCTGTTAGGATTTCCAGTCTAATCTTTTGTCAGGGTATCGCTACTTTTGACAGAAGTAAGGAAAGGAATAAAAGGGAGAACTAGAGTCAAGACCAGGTTACCTGAACATCTGTCTTTCTCTATGTCTTTTGAAGCTCCACCGCCCATCCCAGGGGATTCCATACTCTAACTCCCTTCAGGAATAATTGGAATATCACCCATAATAAAACCTGATGCTAAAATTCATGATATATTCATACACAAAATTTTAAAAAAATCAAAATCTTGCCCCTTTCAACTGCTTAAACCAATGAAAACCTTGTCCTTCAATCCGTATATTAACACTGGACTTCCTCAAAACAGACATGCTGACTTTCAGAGTGAGACAAGATCCAATAATTCTCTGGTACAATCTTGTAGTGCAATACCTCAGGTAAATGATTGCTCGGCATATTTTGGTTTCAATTCTGAGAAACTCATTGTCTCTTATGGTAGCTTCATCTATCTTCAAAGAGCTGTACTTGTTAACAACAAAAACAATGATAATAGCTTTTTTTTTTTTGAGAGTTTATGATGCGCCAAGTACTGTGCTAAATGCACTACGTAAATTGTCTCATTTATCCTCATAATAACCTCTCTGACACAGGTGTTATTATTATCTCTAATTTACTGATTAAAAACATAGAGGTATTAATCCATTCATCATCATTTTAGCATCTGCAGACTAATCTCTAATTCACTTGGCAACATTTAGATATTAGGAAACAGCACTGAGCACTCAGAGTTAAACTTCAGCTCCTTTGGATTAGACTTTTTCCATGTTTAATTGGTTTTCTACATTCCATTATTGTAGAAAATATGGAATCACATAGACATCTGATTGAGTGGAAGAAGGGAAGGAAGAAAATATCTTTATTTCTTCACCCTTAAAACGTGACATCCAAGGACCTGACTGTTCTCTTTTATGCAGTCTTAACGGCTCCACCAACTTTTTAGAAAAGGTTAGATCCATAGCAAAGAAAAAATGTTTTTCTGTACTCTGTCATAAATTTTGTAGACCAATATTTGCAGAAGTGCACACAGTCCAAGAATTGTGCATTTCTAAACTATTTTAGAAATGTTTACAGGTAATGTAAATGCATAGTGTATCATTTCAAAGAGAATAAGGACAAAAATAATTATCATGATAAATATTAGCAAAGTGGAGGTATTCACAAAGCCAATCAATGTTTCTCTCTAATGAATTTTTAGATGTTCTTTTCAACAGACAGAGTTAAAATTTTTTTCTACATTTGTGTAAAATTCTGTATCTTTGCAAGAATTTACTTATAATTTGGATCATGTCCAAAAGGTTCAACTTTCCTAAGGCAACAGAATTACTTTTAAGCCACCTGATGTCATTGCAACTTCAAGATTAGTATATTTGTTATAAGATTAGATATTTATACACCTGCAATTTTAAATCCTTAAGACGTAAGAGATGGCTAGAAACTTGAAGCTTTAGTATATTTTATCCTTCACTTTTTTCCCTGAAATCACAAGCACTACAACTTACATAAATAAAAATCGGGTGAGTGGTAGACTTATAGTCAGATATTTAGCCTAAACCATGTGAAATGACTAAATGTGTCTTTATTAATGTCTGTTTTAGAAATCATACACTAAGAAGCAACCTTTTTACAACATTTAGGGTTCATACAGCTTTGTCATATCTAGAAAAAGGGATGGACACTTAATGACAGAACGATCATGTCTACCTCCCAACATGCAGCCATATGTTACACATGACTGACTAATGCCAGCCCACACTAAAGCTGTTCTGGCAATGGTGAACTGTCTCCAAGAAAGAGAAAGAAAGCCCTTGAGGCAGATGGCAAGTTTAAGAATAAAAATTAGGCTACAGTCTTCATTTATTCTGTTCATAGGCACCAATGAAAACTTAACCAAAAAAATCTGTGATGTATTTTTAGCATCTTGCATGGTGAGTGAATGGATTTTACACTTGCAGTTGAGTCAGAACTGAGTTAAAATAAACTCCCAACATTACTATCATCTCTTTAGAATCACTTGTCTTGACTCTACCTGTCAGTGTATTCTCCTTTCTTGCAAGATACATAATAATCTCATTTAAAATCATAGAGTTTCGTGGCATCAAAAATGCTGACACAGTTTCTTGCTGCTTGCTGTTGTAGTATTACTTGTGAGTGATTGCTTATCTACAGCAACACCACTGTTTTATGTTACCAGATTTCTGAACGAACACTACAATTTATTTTTGGATCACTCTTTTCTTTTGGCAGATTGTGATTTATGTATGCATTATTTCAAATTTGCACGGATAACTTTTGCAAGAAAACAACAAAACCAAACCCCCAAGGCTCCTGCTGGGTCTCAAGAAACCCCCATCTATTCCCACCCCTAACTTCTACTATCTGGCTTGTCAGTGATGGTAGCCATGAATTAGTGTATCTTAAAGTATGTGTTTTGATTTAGCTAAATAGAAATACTGCTTGGCACACCCCGCCCCCAACACACACGCCAAAAACAACTCTGGGATATTTTGATGCTCATGTACATCCTAGACCCTAAGTGTTCGTATTAATTCTCATTCAGAAATTGGTACTCTAACGTGTCATACTTTAGGCATGGCTGATTATTCATGTCTAAAAGAATCTGTTTTTCAAGGGATTTATTTATTGTTTGAGGTTTACATTGTACATTCATCCAGAGATTAGATTTCCAGAAAATTCAAATATCCCAAGTAGCCTCCAACTCAGAGGATCAAAAATAAAATAAAACCAAAGAAAATGTAATCACTGATATGTTGAATCAATGGCAATCACCAAGGAGGGCCACAGGCTTACAGACTAACTGAGATGCATTGAGAATGGTGTATTAAGGACCAGACGGAAGGGATGCTCACAAGGAAGGGAGACATTTTTGAGAAAAAGGTAAGAGCACAGAACAAGAAAAGAGGCAAGTGCAGAAGGGCAGAGAATGAGGATGAGAGTGGCAGGTACCCACATGGTAAAATAGGAATAAAGAAAAGACACTGTCAGAGATCGAGAATGAGAGAGGCAAAGGTGAGAATTAATTGGAGGGAGGAAATTCTTAATGTAGCAAAAAGCAGACTGATAAACTTGGTCACATCTTACCAATTTGCTTTTTTTTTAAATCCTGGAAGGCACAAGTCATATAATACACCTCCAAAATCCAGTGTGTCATTTAGTGTATTACTTTAAGAAGAGCAAATATAAAAAAAAATTAGATTGCATATTTTATTATTTAATCTATTTTCGCCACATTACGTACATTACATGACATTAAATAACATAGCAAAATAAAAATCAGAACAGACCAGATTTTCTGCAGATAGTTAATTAACTGAACCCATTGCACTCTGTAAAATACCATCTTTTTTTAATAGTGGACTGCTGGTTTTAGACTATAGTCTTTCCCCAAATGACCAGCACAAAATTCACATGGGAAAGGATGCTCTTGCTGGTAGGAGGAAGCTCAGCTTCTATCTGTAAAGGATTAAACTCTAGTATTCACTGAAAACTGAAAGACAGAATTTGATCCAAGCTTCAAATCGGATGCTGTGACCTACCCCACAGCCTTCTGTGGCCTCTAGGTCCATTCATAAGATAATGAGTTTGTCAAATGACCAATTCATCAAATTTGTAAATATATTTATTTCATAAAACTTAATTTATGGTAGCTCTTTAGAAAATTTTTAGCAATCCTACAGAGGAAGTTGAAGGGAGCAGGGCTCCAGGGTGCTGAGGCCTTTAATTTCTCTCTGTTCTTTGGTCTGCCCCTCTGTGGAATCCGCAGCCCAGATTGTGCCGTGACTAGCTTCAGGCACAAAACAAAGAGCTGTTAAAATAATCTCAGATATGAATTGTTGTAAATGCTATCAATAGCTAAAACATATCTTATTAAATAGGTAAATGTGTTCACGCTCCAAAAATTGGGGAATCCTAAAAATGATGATGTTAAAAGTAAAAAAAAAAAAAAAAAAAAGAAGTCACTTTTTAAAATATTAGCAAGAAATCAGTGTAAACTGAATTTGCTGAATATTTCATGAGGGATATGTACATAAGCAAATGTAGTCATATTAATTATTCAAGAAGATTATTTCTTACAATAAGTTTTTAGTAGTCTTTAAATTTGGTGAATTCTGTAAATTGGTCATTTGGCAAATAGATTCTTCAGTGAATTACATCTTCATGAATGGGACTACTTCAGCTTTCTTAAGATGAAAATCTGTTTAAAAACCTCAAAATAATTGCCAACTTTTAAAAGTCCAGAAATTTCATAGAATTATTATACTATCTTGTGACGACTCGAAGATCTGCAACACTGAACCTACATTCCTATACAGCTGCATTAGCTGGACTTGAATATGGACACTCCCTCTGGAAGGACCAGTGGTAGGGTGACAATATGGCCAGGGTGCTCATGACAGCCCTGGTTTATGGGCTGGTTTCCTGGTATAATTTTTAGTAGTGCCCACTTTCATTATCATAAGTGTCCAGTTTGGCAGATGAGTTATATGGTCACTTTACTTAGTGATCCCCAGTTCTCTCTATTTCATACGACACCTTTTATCTGATAATTGGCCTCCTTCACTCATCATCTGCCTGGGCTTTGTAAGCATGTGAGTGTGTTATTCTCGCTCTATTATCCCCTGTCTAGTTCATGTATGTAGAAATAGACAGCTAACTCTTCCTCCATGATGGATAAAAAGACTGTTGTGATTTACCCATTAGTGTTACCTTCTATTTGCTTCCTCTTGCACAGCATGGTCTTCCCTAAAGATTCTGTTCAATGTCATCTATTTTTTGCCTTAAGAATCTTCGCTGCAGGAGGCATGCCACTATCGCATAACTTTACTATACGCATACTCTCATATTTCTCCTTCAACAAATGTTGTACTAACAATTTCATGTAATATGTTCTTACTGATAAAGTGAAATGATTATTAACCACCAACTCCAAAACTAGTTGCTTTAATTTGCAAACCGCAGGCTGGTGCTTGGTACATGCCAAGTCTGCGCTGAACATTGAGCATACCGAGATGAAAGACATTGTGCTATTCAGGTTATCAAGAGTCACTAGTTCTCTTCACAAAATAGTCATGGCTTTTGTTTGTTTGTTTCACGTCTCTCTCACATCTTATATTTTTTTCTTGTCTTGACTTTCTTATGAGGGTAGTGCCAAATATTTGTGTGTGTGTGTGTGTGTGTGTGTGTGTGTGTGTGTGTGTGTGTGTAAATGGCAGTGTTGGGGGAGAAGGGACAGATTTGAGCAAAGACACTCTATTTCAACACATGTACTTTAATATGCATAGAAACAGAGAGATGTTAAAGAGCTAGGGTGCTTGCTATTTCAGATAAGGCCTCAAAGTTTTCTTGTTTCTTGGGTTTGGGGTTACAGCAATTTCAATTTAAGTTTGTGTTTTGAAAATGTGATTTTTTTGTTTTTAAATTTTATTTACATTCTATATCAGCAATATGCATGACAAATTAATTATTCCTTCATTATACAGAATTTTGAATTCTAAAAATATTGAAAATACAAATAAGTTTGGGGATTTTGCTAAATATTCTAGCTTTTGGTTTCACTGGGACTACAGAGAATTCAGTAGAGAATCTTACAAATATGAGTTAGGGAACAGAGTAAGAATATTCTCCTTGAGTTATTTCTCTGTTTGACCGATGGAATACAGGTCTTCTGTTTTAGAAGAAAGAAGCACATTACCTGGCTTTCTGCTCCCTGGACTCTCCCAGTGTTACAGATTTATATTTAGGCAAAGGTGAGAATGGGATGTCCACCCTGGAAGCTAAGCTTTAACTGGTGATTGCTGTGAAGGAGCAAAGCTTTGTATGACTATCAGAAGGTGAAGAGGTTACTGCAAGAAACTCCATAGGGGGCTGCATTCAGATATAGCCTATCCTGCCCCTTTTTGTTGCCTGGGGAGGTCTCAGCTGAGAGCTCAGGTGGAATCTAGGCTGAGTCTATGTGTAGCTGGGGCTAGGAACATTGGCTCATTGCCAAGGGCTGAGCTTGACAGAAGCTGGAGGTCACCCCAAAGGAAAATTGTTCATAAGGAGTCAGAACCCAGGAGCAAACAGAAAAGTAAGGTGGAGTCTGAAAGAAGATTCCATTAGGTGACTCGCAGTAAAAGCCATAGGTGGGTTTCAGAGACAGAGACTGGACGTACCATGCACAGATGTTGCTTCTGTGAAAAAATGTGATTTGATCACTTTAACCAGTGCCAGTTTTACCTCAACGGTGACTTAGCCTCCAAATAAGCCTATTGATCTTCAGTTGTGTGCTGTCTATATATTCTTGCTCTTTCTTCTGGTACAATGTCACCGAAAAGATATTGACACACAAAATAAAAGGACCTGCCCATTGCTGTACACCCAACCGGCGCTTTGCGTTCAGCCATAGGGAGAACCATTTCCTTTAGCCTCTCTGGTTGAGAATCTACACTTTTATGAGGCTGTCCTGGGAATCTTTTCTGGATTATTCATTAGGAATTCATTTTTGAGAAGAGCTAGTTAGGCTCCGAAAACCTTAGACAGACCAATTTCCAGGTACCGGTTATAAGTGCTCTAACTTGGATCAGATAGGACATGATCCATTTTACTAGGAATCATGGTTTAAGACCCCTTAAGTCACAGAAAAATGGCATACTTTTGTGTTTCGTAGGTGTTTTTCAATCTCAGAAACATGAGTACTTGGAATCCTAGAGGAAATAAGCTTGATGTGTTGGCTTTTCTAATGAGTTTTAATATAATGTGCTTGTAAGAGGCCTGAACCAAACTACCCAAATCTCCCAAGAAATTAATCGATAAACAAATGCTTTGTGTATTGATTTATATTTATTGTTTCACATTATAATTCTAATAGCTAAGAGACACTAAGATATTCATGTTCACAGTTCATAGCATGCTTTCCCTTGGGGGGAAAAGGATGACCAGCACTCTATATTGAGGGCTATAAAATTGTGTATTGAAGGTTTACTAAGGAAACCAAAATGAAAAACATTTGTATCTGAATGTAATTGTTTATCTGCTTCTCTGTTGGAAAGTCCACAACAGCATAAGCAACAATTACCAGGAGATTTCTCAGGGAGAATTGTGAGATCGGTCACCAAATGGTATTAAACAGATACGTATACTTATTTCACTGCAGGGATTGTCAAGGACAATGGCTATTCAGTACCAATTTTGCATGAGAAGTGCTAAGAAATTTCTAATTTTCAAATTCTCTTTGTTTATTTGTTTGTTTTACAAAGAGTTTTTCTCACCACTTTAACTCAAATTGGCTGGGCACAATTAAGTTATAATTAATGATAGGGCAGTAACTTGGCTCTCCTCCAAACCTAAAAGGGCTGGATTTGTAGCATTTGCCTATTTCCAGAGTGTAAATTCTCCTTAGATTGCTAGTGTCTCCTACAGCGTTCTAGAGTCTGTACAAGCTGACCCCAGCATACCAACAACAACTTTTACTCGTGGCATTCTAGTTCTGAAGTTGCATTTGCCTTCTCCTATTAGTCTTCTGATTAGATTATGAAGACACCACCCCTTGAGGAAAACTGTTCCATAGAAAACTGTAAAATTGATAAACTGATAAGAAGAAATGGATAAAGACCCATTTTAATTTTTGAAAGTGGACATTAGCACACAGGTAAATGATGTGTCGTATTGGTTGTTTGACTGCAAAGTGAGAGTAGTTGGGATTAATTCTGCCTTCCATATCCGGCATTTAATTGACTTCAGGTAGCCCCGATGACCATCTTACACAAACGGATTTCATGTCAACCTCATGGTATCGATTTTACGGAACCATTTTATTATCTACTTAAATTCCTTAAACTTCATTTTCCAAGAAAGTGTTATTTGTAAATGTTCTAGCAACAGTAGCCGCCTACAACCTAAGCCCCGCTCCTCCAGCCCATTTACTGTGGATTTCTCCACAGGAGTTGTGCTTGGATTAAATGTAGAAACCACCACACTTTCTTGCTAAATTCCTGGTGCGGTAAAGTGGATGAGTGAAAAACAGCATGTGTCTGGACATTGGGAGATGAGGAAAATTCTTTGAGAGAATTCATCAAAGATAAGAGAAGTCAGATATGATGAACTTGACACAAGCAGAAAAAAAGCCTCAGTTGTCACATGTAGGAAGGAATTCTGAACATAGCATTGAGGGTGTTGCACAATTCTTGCAGTTCTTTGTGGTAAGTCTAGGTTCTGGGGATGAGAATATTAAGAGCTATCTCACTACGTTTTTATGAAACATATTTGGATGCAAGAAGCAATACTTCAGGACACCTCTAACAACCCTGAGAGTTATAACTGATGCCATCTCCTCTTGAAATGGGCTTCTGGGGTCCTTTTTATGGGGTTGGATTTCATGTCCAGAACTCAAGAAAGTGATAGCCACAGAATTGTGTCATTACAACTAGGACCAGGAATGTACTTGAGAGCAGGAGGTCAAGTTCATTTCTAATCTTCCGTGGAAGTTTTCCCATCGTTGTTAGTGAGCTCATGGCTGGAAGTTTGAATTTTACTAAGAGCTATGAACACAGAATAGCTTTAATTAAAGAAAAAGAAAAAGATAGTCAATAACTGTTGGTTTGACGTTTATAAAACAATAATTCTGGTAAAATCATATTCCATGAGAGAAATGGAAAGTTCTATTATGCTATTACCAGAAGCTGAGAATAAAATTAATTTAACTTGAAATAAATCTTCACAAAAGTTATAACAAACATACCGGGCAGCTTCTGAATATCTCTCCAGACATCTAAACACTGTTGCCTGACGAAGATGATTTCGAAAATAGGCTGGGTTTAAAACAATGCTCCTGTAAAAACATAAAAGAAACACAAATGTTATTAGGTTTTTAAAAGACAATTACCAGCAGTGTATAGGAATGAAATAACATGCATCCAATTTTATCTATTATATATTTTAAAAGATACTGAATGAAGCCCTTTTCTTCCTGTAATTGTCAGTGAAAACAAATAAACAAGGATTATTGGAAAGATAATTAAGTTTTCATTATAAAAGCAATTTTATTTATAGCACTGAAGATCTTTTATAGATATGACAATGACAAAGAAGTTGATTCCAAGTTATATTACATATAAGACATGATGTTATTTTATTTGCTTAGGTTAATTAATCAGGCAAAAAAAAATCACAGATTATTTATGGTGTGTCTACCTATAACGAAGGAGAAGGTTGTTAGCTGCTGAAGTTCAGTTAAAAGAAAGGAACTACACTTTGAGTGACATGCTAATTTGCAATCCATAATTAGTTTCTGTGTCTTCTCCCAACTGGACGATGTAGTGGAAAGGAAGGAGTGTTATACTGTTATTTAAGGACTCTGATCTTGACCTTGCCACTTTTGGTAAGGCCCTTATTCACTTTGGGTTTCCATTTTCTCTTGAAACAACAAGGCTTGACTTGTGGATAAAATGATCTGTCTATCCTTACTTGCTGATTCCTCCATCATTTTCATAGTGTTCTGGAGCCTCAATCTAAGCCCAGGTGAGATGATGATCACGCCCCAGCTGCCTTCTTCCCTGGAAGATAAACTGGTAGACATTTTTCTTCCTTGCTTCACTGAGAGCAAGGCTCTGTTCAAGGCATTTGATATAATGAGGTGAACTAGACAGATGTAGTCTATGGCCCATCACTGAAAGAGGAGACAGCCATTAGTGAAAGTTTGAAATGTAGCTTATATTAACAGTGTGTGCTGTGTTATCGATGTGAGATACAAAATGTTACAGAACCAATGCAGTATTATTAAGCAAAACTTGTGAGCTTGTTTTTACAAGTTGATGATAATCGCTTGGAATTAGTTCATTATTGACGTAAGTGGTTCTTAATCTTTTTTGAGAGATTCACAGAGCTTTTTGAGAGTCAGATGAAAGCTACAGACTTCTGTCCAGAATAATGTACAAAAACAATTGCCCAAATTTAGGGAATTCATATGACCTGTAAGCCTTTTCATGAACTCCAGATTTTAAAAAATCATGCAGGCAAAAATAGTTCCATTCCCAGAAATAATGCTATGAAAAGAATGAAGTAGAAAAGAAACATCAATCAGACCCATGTAAAATTATAGTTATATGATTATATAAAATTATATGATGAGATAGATTGATTAAATAACTTAGCTCATTTTAAGCACAAGTGAAAAGAAATCGGAGCAGTTAAGTGACCTTTCCAAAATCTTACACAATTAATCAGTTGAAGAATTTCAAGGTCGTTGTGTTTGCCATCTCTAGCCATAGCACTTTGTATTATACCTTCCTGCCTCTCCTATGCTGATTTCTGAATTAGATGGGCCTGAGTTAGTAATGTTTTCTTGTAGTCTATGACTAACAACTTGTACAAATAAATATATCAATCCTCTAAGAATTGGTGTATTTTTTATTAAAATGTTGGAAATTTAAAAAACTATTGTATGAGTTTATTCCATGTCAATAGTGAACTACTAATTCCATGACTAATACTGTATATTAATTCAGAAAAAGAATGTTTACAAAGCATGTTTGTATATTTTTATCCCTGTAAAAATAGTCTTGTAAAAGTAGATCTGAGTGAATAAGAACAGAATTGGTCTAGTGGCCTGGGTTTTTCCAAGCCTAACCAGAATATTTTCTTTCACATAAAAGGTAATTCTTCCCTCTTACTTTGGAATCATTCATTCACTTAAGCATCTACAAATGTGATGGGACAAAATTCATACTGAATGCATGTTTCTAGCCTTCGACATCTCTTGGCCGTGATGTAGTATTCTGGCTTTGCTAAGCTGTTCTCCAAGAATCTCGCTCTGCCAAAGTTCTTTTTCTCAAAATAGATTATACTGGGGAGAAGGATGGGGAGTGGTAGGCAGGAGTAGCAGTGAGGGAAGGGTTTAGTAAAAGAGAGGGAGGAGGAGGAGGAAAAGTCATTAAAGTGGCTTTTGATGTAGATGGAGGAGGAGATTTTTGTGGGTCGTGAGGGTTGGTGAGGTATACACTGTTTCAGTGTGATTTTATAAAAAAGGATAGATTTTTAAAAAATTGCTTGTAAACACAAGGCCTTTGTATGGTGTTGAAGAAATATAAACAGAGGACATGAGTTTAGAAATCACTATTGCTGACTGGGCTAGGTTCTTTTAATTATAACACCACTCTACACTGAACCACATGAGTCACAGCTTTGTAAAAGGGACCCAAGGAAGACCTAGACCCAGTCTACCCTGAGAGGTGGAGGCAATTAAAAAAGTATGTTAGAAATTTGGGGTGAAATGTGTCTGACAATTTATTATTTTTGACTTTGTTATAATTATCACAGCATTCACTGTGTGTTTATAATATGCCTTGTTAGATATTTGGCAAGGAAATGCTAGTGGTGACTGTGAAGCCTAGTTTTTACATTTTTATTAATTTATTTGATGCTTTCTAAAATTTACATATGTACAACTTGTAGAGAAAATGTTCATTTAGCCTTTAAAAAATTCTTTGTCATTTATCATTTGATGCCATTTGGAGAGCTGTGGGAGGCTACCTACAACCAAAATGGATAATCTGACTGGGACTGTAATGAAAACAAAAACAAAACCAAAACCAAAAAACCTACAATTATAATCAGAGAGAGAAGATCCCTGTGCTGATTGGTCTGATTTTATCATAGAGGAAATAACTGATTTAGCTATGCTGCTAGGGCTTTTGGTAACAAACAAGAATCATGTTAGAGAAAATAACTAAATTATAGAAGTCACTGAAATTTTGCCAGAAGAATTGAGATAGTGTTAGTTGTTACAGGCTATGATTGCTGCCTCGATTGATTAACACTATTTTAAGATAATGTAAAATAATAAATATTGTAATAGATAAAAGTTTCTTTTCTTTAAAATATATTTTTTTTAATTTTTCAACTATAGTTGACATACAGTTGACAATATTATATTCGTTTCAGGCATGCGGCACAGTGGTTAGACATTTATATAACTTATGAAGTGATCCTTCTTATAACTCTTAGTACCCACCTGACACTATACGTACTCCTAGTTATTACCATATTGTTGGCTATATTCCCTATGTTGTACTTTACAACTTCATATGTATTTTGTAATAGCCAATTTGCACTTCTTAATCCATTCACCTTTTTCACCCAGACCCCCAATCACCCTCCCACGTGGCAAAAGTTTATTTTCTTTATCAATTTGGTCCCTGTGGTGTACATGTTATGCTTTTTATTATTTCTACTTGTGAATGTCTTAAAATTCATCTTTTATGTTAAAGTTCACATAATTTGATGTCTGTATGCATGCATGGATATGCACTTGTTTTAAGTCCTAAGGTCATAATGTTGTGAAGCCAAAATATGTCTATTTTGGTGGTTATTTGAGGTGTCTCAGTTCAGTTGTTAAATAATATATTCTTCTCTTAGTGATTTGATTTACCACTTTTATTATATACAAAGTTCATATGCATACTTGGATTGATGGCTGGACTTTGTACTCCACGCTTTGAATCTGTCTGTTTCTGCGACAGAAACAAATTGTTTTGATTATTGTCATTTTAAAATACACCTTAATTTCTGGAAGGAAAAGAACTGCCTAATGTCCTCTTTGTGAAAATATTTATCATCTAATATGGCTTATCTATTCTTGCTGATGAACTTTATAATCTTCATTTTTTTAAAGCTGCAAAAAACAGAAACTTAGTGGTTTTCATTGGTGTCAAAATATAGGCATTAGATTCATTTTAGGAAGAAGAGATATTTTTATACTCTTCCTATCCAGGAATGTGACATTCCTCTTCTTAATGCCAGTATTTTTTATGCCTCCTAGTAATATTTTTCCTGTTAATTCTTAAATTTTAAAATTATATGTGAGAATGTAGATTTTACATGTATATGTATATACACCTGGATGCTCATTAGAAATGTAAATATTGGTTCCCCATCAGAAACCTACTGAATCTGCATTTTAACAAGAACTTCTGGTAATTTGTATGTACATTAAAGTTTGAAAAAACTATCTATATGCATAATAAGAATGAGATTTTCTTCATTCTATTTCCTAACTTATTGTTAACAGATGTGTACTTCAAAAATATTTATTTTTCATCCTTATGACTTAATATTGTAAGAATTTCGTTTTATTTATATCATCTGCAAATAATTATGTTGGTATGGCTTTTCAATATTTACATTTTTTTTCTCTTACTGAATAGGCTAAAATTTTTTGAAAAGTAATTTAAATAAAGTAGGCTGTCTAGGAATGTTTCAATATTTCACTGATAATTTTGACTACAAATTGACTTGAGAAAAATTTATTATTTTCCAAGAATTAATATCAGAAATAAATCTTGAAGTTTTCAAATACCCTTTATATCTATCAATATAATCTTATGGACTGTGTCTTTTAGGAATAATTTGAATTGATTACTGATTTAAAAAAAACATTAAAATTAATAAAAAGAATATTGAAGTTAAGGATTAAGAAAGTGAATAATAAAACTACATCCAGGACAAAAGTGAACAAACATAAATTTAAATTTTTTATTATACTGTGATTTTTATAAAATATTATGGAAGAATTGAGTTGCCAGAGACTTTGTATTTTTTTATTTTTTCAACCAAACTAATCTATTCATTCTATTTAGCTACTCATTCTATTGTTCTTTTTGTCTTTCAATTCATTCATTTCTACTTTTATATTTGTTAATCCATTTTTGTTCTCTTTGGATTTTATTTTATTATTTTTCTTCTTTCTGACTTACTATTCAATCCATTTATGTTTCTTTCTAAGTAAACAAAACATTTAAAGCTATGAATTTTTAAAACTCAGCTTTGACAGAATCCTTAAGAATGATAGAGTATGTTTTGTTCTCATAACATTTCCCCTAGTCTCTAATTACAGATTTTCATTCCTCTTTGACTGAAAATTTATTTAGGACAACACTGCTCAAATTCTAGAGGATAGTTTTTCTTATTATAGCTTTTATTGTAAATTTTTTATTTTACTACAATCTAAATAGAGAATATATCTTGTGTGTTCCTGCTTTTCGGATGAATCAAGAATAATAATGGAGTGTTGGAAATATTTTAATGGCATGCGAAAAAATAATATATTCCTCATTTGTAAGGTATTGTTAGTTAGAAACCACTGAAAGTGAACTTAATAAGATTTTCAATCTAAATAAAAACTTCTAGATAGATATGTTTTTTTCACTCAAGTTCCTTGGGAGACTTGAGTTTTCTAGACTTAAATTTTAATGATAATTATTACCATTTCGAAATTCAGTTTGTTTTTAAAGGAAATATTGATTTCATGTTCTTTGTTCTCATCTTTATATTTATTCTCTAATTTTTAGAAAATAAACTTATTTTAATACTTGTATTTAATTCAGTTCTATTGAGGTATTCACCTTTTTAAAGTGTACAGTTTGTTGTGTTTTGACACATTTATAAGTATCACTACAATAAGAATATACAATATTGTCAACCACACCAAAAAGTGGCGATGGAGGCACAAGAGTTTCCTACCTATTACCTCAAAGAGAGATGTGTTTTGTTTCTAATTCTCCACCAGAAGCCATGGATTTTTGCTTGGACTCTGTGAATAAGAATGTTTCTATCATTCCTTCAGGGGCTTAAGGTTTTAGCTCTACATGAGATTAGAGATCAAGGAACCAATTTCTTATTTGGGCAATAATGCTTAAATTCAGTGTCCTTTACCTTGCTTGGTCATTAACAAAGTAAATTAGCATTGTCATCCTCCTGAATGACAGTCACCTTATTCTCCTATAAAAGTGCTGACATGTTGTTTTAGAAATTGTTGGTAGATGTAGATAATGCCAGGAATGTTACCAAAGATGGTAACATTTATGGGGGATAATGGCATCATTTAGTAGATTATAAGTAGTTGAAAAATTGATCAATACTGTTGGGGTATAGTCTAGATTATTATGAAAGAAGAAATTTAATGGCTCATCCTTAGCCCTTTTTATGGATAATATATCCATTAGTGACTAAGATTAAGAGATTGAAAGGATGCCTATGAAATTTTCAGATGGCATATATTTTACTTAACAAGGAACTAGTATTACTGATGATAGAAGCTAAATTCAAAATGATTTGGACTGGTTAAAAATAAAAACTTTATCTTACAAATTTAAAAAATCAGTTTTACAGATATAATCACAGTTTGAGTGTGACCACATGGAAAAGTCTGAATATTTAAACTAGTCACAAGCTAAATATGACAAGACAATATGATAGAGCTACAAAAACTGTACATAAAATTTTACATTAAATCCATCAAAGGTACTGTGTACAAATAATATATGATATTTTCACTGAATTGTGCCTTAGCCATACAGTTTCTTAAATCCTTCTATAGTTCAGAGTATTTGTGAAAATCATCATAATATTGGAATGCGTCTAGCATGTCCAATGGGTCTGAAGAACAGTGTGTGAAGAGTATGGAATGAAAATGATATGTTTAGAGAGTTAAAAAAGATTAGTGGAGACTAAGTAAATATTTTCAAATACAAAGACCTACATGTGGAAAACACAATAATTATTCTACATAATACCAGATGAGTACAGGCAAAAACCAGTATTATAAAGTTATAAGTAGTTTCATTCATCATAAGGAGAAACTTATCAGCCAATGATGCAACACGTTTTGAAGAGAGTTTCTATTACTGGAATCATTTAAGTGATATTTAGAATGCTTTCTGTCAGGATGTACAGAAGAAATTCTTTACTGAGTGGGAGATTAGACTAAATGACTTTCAACTATATTCATGAAAGTCCCTTATAATACATTGTTGAGCACTGTGAAGGGTCTGAGTTTTTCCCTACTTGCTAGTTGACAATTTAGCATGACATAGTTTCATGGATGCTGGTAGAAGACATGAACCTCCAGGGCCAGAGACAAAGTAGGGTTTCTTACTCACAGCTATAGCAGTAGCCAGTGTATCAGTCTTTTGTTGTACTGCTACAATTCCCAGATGGCAATGCAAAGAAGGCCAGGTGACACGTTCACATGAAGCAGGTTGCATTACAGGAGAGGAATGCTGAGCTTAGGGAATGTAAATCTTTTACAGTGGGCTGTAAGCATGCCTGTCCTTAGCTCTAGAGGCTGACATTGACTCCATCTGTATGGCTATAAGTAGACTTGCCTTATCTTCCAAAGCTGTTTACCCCACAATCTTTGAAAAGATACTCTGGATCAAAGGCCAGCCAGTGCCTTTTTCAAAGGACATGCAAAAATGCAGGAAAGCCATAGAGAATTGTCTCCCTACATAGATAACTCTTGTTCAGATATGCAAATACTTTGTTCTGTCCATGCCATTAAGAAATGAAAACAGGTTCATAACAAGGTACAAAATTTAAAATATCATAGGAAAAGGACAAAATACCTAATATTGCAAAGTGAGTGACTATATCAATATCTATTTATATTTGGTTCTAGAAGAGTTTAAGGCAGCCTATCAAATACTTATGAGGCTAAATTAAAATAAAAATAGCTCACAGGCAACAAAAGAAAAAATAGATAAATTGGACTATATCAAAATTAAAAATTTTTGTGTGTCAAAGGACACTATCAACAGAATGAAAAGGCAATGGGAGAAAATATTTGCAAATCATGTATCTGATAAGAGATTAATATCCATAAGATATAAGGAGCTCCTACAACTCAACAATAAAAAAACAAAACAAAACAAAAAACCTCAATTAAAAAACAGGCTCAGAACTAGAACAGACATTTCGCCAATGACAAATAAGCACATAGAAGATGCTCAATATCACTGATCATTAAGGAAAAGCAAATCAAAACCACAGTGAGGTACCACCTCACAATCATTAGAATAATTACTATCAGAAAATAACCAGTGTTGGCAAAGATGTAGAGAAATTGAAACACTTGTGCATGGTTTACAGGAATGTAAACTGGTGCAGCTGCTATGGAAAACACTATGGCAATTCCTCCAAAAATGAAAAATAGAATTACAATATGATTCATCAATTTCACTTTTGTGTATATGCCCAAGAGAACTGAAAGCAGGGTTTTGAAGATGTACCCCCATGTTCATAGCAACAGTATTCACAATAGCCAAAAGATAGAAGCAAGCAACACAAGTGTCCAGCAACAGTTGAGTGGATAAACACAATGTGACATATACATACAATGGAATATCATCAGTCTTAGAAAAAGAAGAAAATTTTGATACATGCTATGACATGGATGAATCTTCAGAACAGTATGCTAAGTTTAATAAGCCAATCACAAAAGGACAAATACTGAATGATTCCACTTATATGAAGTACCAAGGGTAGATCAATTCATAAAAGGAGAAAGTAGAGTGCTAGTTGCCAGTGGCTGGGATGAGAGGGGAATGGAAAGTTGTTTAATGGTATAGAGTTTTAGTTCTGCATGATGAAAAAAGTTCTGGAGATTGATTGTACTACAATGTGAATGTACTTAACATTACTGAACTGTACATTTAAAGTATGAGTAAGATGGTAAATTTTATGATATGTTGTCTTATCATAATTAAAAAGAAAACAAAACATAACTGAAGGAGGAAAGCAAGATTAAAAGTAGGAGAGTTGAGATGAAGCCTGGATGAGATTAGTACACAAAACATATGTCATAAGATCCTAAGAGTTTGGTTGAAAAAGTGACTACACATTTTTTTCTAGGTTTGCTGGTAGTTAATGGAAAGAGGGTCATGTAATTTGTTTTAAACAAGCCAGTTGCTCAATTCAAATATTTTTTATAGTATAATCAGAAAGATCACCTTATCCAAAGATGCCCTATAATGTAGCAATCTGTGTGTCCTCAGTAACAGATTTACAGAAATATCAGTAAGTGTTCCATATGGTTGCTTCTTAGAGCTTCTTTCAGCATGGGTTGTTGGCATAATACTAAATCTCAATTTGGTAACCTAAATTCCAGGGTAGGTGGAAAGAAAGGGAGTGTAAAGGAAACTTATGCAGAAGTGCCATCACCACACAAAGAGTTCGTGAAATCTTAGCGATTGTGTCTTATTTCATTACATAGTTCACTTCAAAAGATTGATGATTAGAATTAAAAGCTCAAATAAAGTATAACAGTCCTCAACTCATTGAGAAGAACTGAGAAATCCATTGCTTACTTTAAGTAACTTACATTGACAAGTGATACAGAACAATAAAATTACTAAATTTAATTTACATGGGAGAAATGGAACTATTAGAGCATAAAATTAGAATTAAAGGCATTGGTTTCTGAAATAAGAAAATTACAGTAGATCATTGTCAAATAAAGCATATTGCTCTGCCAAAACAGTAGCAAAGTATGTTTTTGCAAAAGCATGAAAGTAAAACCTAGCTCTTTAGGGAAACAAGAAGAAGAAATAATTTTCACATATATCTTGAAATCCCAACATGTGCATGGTGTAGACAACAAAGTTAGAGAAGAAGCCAAGCAGGGGAGTAACTCAAATACCATCCCTGATGTTTTGTCCCAAAATTAGAATTGTCACGTGTGGAAAATATTAAATATGGAATTACTCAAGTGAGCAATAAACACCTTATTTCTTGACAGGATCAAGAGTCAATGGGGTAAATAGTTTAAAAATTGCCATATTGTCACAGTGCTGAAAAATGTATAGTGAGAAGGGAGATGTTATATTGTCTGTCTTCTTGATAGCGTTAGTGTAATGAATACACATTAAAGAATGATTAAGATCTATGTTTAAGTATATTTTACTTCAGATTTTTGAGCATGATATTTCTTTGTTTAGAAAAACAGAATGAAGATTAAAGGTTTCAAATAACATGTGTAATAGCTCAATACCAAGAAATAGGAACCTTGAGAAAGAGGCCTCCTAGATATTTCAGTCTTCCATATTCTTCATCAACATGAATATCATCAATTAACATGCAGGAAATAATCATAAAAAATAACGATGGCACACTACTGGATCTTTAGAACTATGCAGTGATATGCCTTTTTGAGCAATGAGGACCATGTCTTTTTCTCCACTTCCTTTTACTTTTTTACTCGGTTAACTACTCTGTATCCTTTGGAGACCTCTCCATAATAGGAAGTAATGCTTACCAATAATATTTATTTTTATATATGCAGTACCTCGCAAATGCCTAACACATAATGGACACTCAATGAATGTTTATGGAATACAGCAATGTTACTTAATGAGTGAACACACCCTTCCAAAGGAGCCACCAAAGACCCTAATCTTATCTAACATTCTCCAATGAGATCTACATTTATTGTGATCCGAATATAGTAAGGTCCTCTCTCCACTGATTTTTGCACCTATATCCCAATTGAATGTCAGGTTTATACAATCTCATAATCCCAAACTGTATGTAGGTGTGATCAAGAATGGAACTCAGTTTATGTAAGTAAAAGATACAGAGATAGAGATAGATAAGTAGGCCCTTTGAAAAAAAACTCTCAATACAAAATTATTTTCATAATTTGAAAACATGAAAAAAAACCACCCACGTTTGGAGCCTGTAATCATGTTTTGCCTTTTGTTTCTCTATCTGTCAAATGCCTGGATAGAGTAAACATGAAAGGAATTCCTATTTATTTTTCATCAACACTGAAATCCAAAGGCTGTCCAGTAAAAGCTGTTAGTAAATCACTTGGTCAGTTCTCCCAACAAAACAGTCTTTAAGTAATACAGTATATCAACTTATCTTTTGACGTTTTCATTTTTTGTTCTTGACATTTTTTCTAAAAAAATAATGGTGTTGGTCCTATTATCTTTTCTTTAGGATCCATGAACCAAATACCAGCTCTCAACTCTCTTGTAGAAAAACTATCAAGTTACAGAAACCAAAGACATAGATGTAAAGCCCTATTCATCTGTCTATGTAGTATTGAGGGGGTGGAAGGTGGGGTAGTAAGGGGTGATTCAAGAACAGCGTGACAAATATCACGTGTTTCTTCTATTCTCTGTGTTACTTGGGTGGGATGCATTTTGGAATGATTACTTTGTAAAGTACAATTAATAAATTCTCCTCTGCTCTAACCTACCAGAAATTACTTATGATTTATTCAGCAACAATTATTGAATATAAAGCATGTTCCAGACACTGTACACTTTCTAAAGAAAAGAGCCAGAAGGATAAATACAAACTTAAATTAATATTTTGAGTAGCTCTATTGTATGGGAGTAAATGTCTCCCTGCATTCTATTATTTTTTTATGCTGCCTTCAACTGGCAATTATGCAGAAATCTTTAAAAAATGAACTGAATTTAATTATAATGAATTCTACCAGATAGTTTCACTGGACAATGAAATGGTATATTTATTTCTCTGTGAACTAGAGGGATTTTGTATATTATCAAGTACTAAAATTCCTCACATTAACATTATTATGTTTTGGTTTGGAGACTAATAAATGACATCCAGATAACAATGTTTTACCTAATATAAAGCCCCATGTAGCCCCTATAGTAAAGGAGAAGTATTAATGTAACTCTGAGGCTTAATGAAGCAATTGGACTTCTGATAATTGTCTGTGATTTTTCCTTGTTGAATTAACAGAATTAACAGGATCGTACCACAATGGGGGCTGTATTTATGTTGATCCTGGCTAAACCACAATATTATGTAATATAGCTTGCAAGTTTAAAGTCAAAGTTTGAATTGCATATAGACTTTGATTATGGAAAAAGCTCTCAATGTTGGATTCAATGTTGAGTTACAGACCAAATTACCATTACTCAAAGTGACCCCAGTTAGGGAAGTCTACTGATTATTCATACTATAAATGAAATGTTCGTGGTTTCTCTTTGAAATACAGAGGGATTTTCTAATGTGTTTATTAATCCTCTCTTTACTGACAAAGATGACTAAATCTCCCATTTTACATCTTATTCTCTTTGGCTCAAAATATTGAGTCTTGTACCAAATAGTGTCATAGCACACTACTTTGGAAAGAATACATTTTCCAGATATCTTTAAAAGTGCTGCCATTTCTGTGAATAGAATGATAACAGCATATATTGTGTTTCTTTTGTTTAAAAAGCTATGTTAGACACTAGACAACTAGCCACCAAATAGAAATATTAACCCAACTGTGAACAATTATAAAAATACATACATAACCAACAATAAATATTCTGAAACTTGAAACAGTTAAATTGTGAGAGGCATACAAAGGAGATGGAAAAAACAAAATGTTTAGGAAAAAGGCGTGCAATGACAGGAAAATAAAAAAACTTGGAAAGAAATCATGAGGACGTGGATATTGAGCTACACACTGAAATGCTCACAATTAGGGGAGAGTAGTAGAAAATCCAAATTGGAAGAGTAGCCCCCAAATGACTTGGTGATAGAGGATGGTAAACCATATTAAAAACTGCCATGTAAATTTGCTTGACTAAAGTAATAAATTGACTCTATAGTGGAATGCAGGAGCCTATTAAGGATCTGTTCGTTAGTTAAAGGATTTTTAATGTCACGGAAGAAATTACTAATGTTTCAGGCATTACTAAGCAAGCGTATGGTGGAAACATTTTTTTTTTTTTTAAAGAAGATAATCATTGCAACTATTTTGAAGAAAGATGAGAGATATAAAAACTGAGAGGAGACTAAGGATACTATGAACTAGTATAGTGGTTCACAAAGTGTGGCCTGCAGATTCCGAAGCATTCCTAGACTCTGTCAGGGAGATTGCATTATTATTATTATTTTCATAACGATATTAACATATTATTTTCCTTTTTCACTGTGTTAACATTTGCACTAATGTTGCAAAAGCTATGGTGGGTAAAACTGCTGGCTCTTTTGTAGGAATCAGATCAGTAATATTAAACTGTTCTAGTCACTGAGTATTTTCTTCGTAGATAGTATGAACTTCCCCCCCCGCCCGATCCCCCAATTATAAATCTCAACCCTTGAGTAAATGTCTTTTTAATATTTGGCATTACGAGATGAGACGTATGCATAAAACCCTTCTCTCTGGCATAACAGAATATGATGGTTGTCTTGAGGAAAGCATTTGTGCCATTGTTTGCATTTGTGAGCTGACTTTAGTGACTGTTTGCATGGAACACTGTGTTTTACTTGGAAGAACAACTAACAGAGTTTGATTATCAGACTTGGAATTTTGCAGACATATCTAGGAAATAAAATAAGTGTGCCAGTCATTTAAAGGAACATAACTGATAGTATTTATTGCTAGTGATAAAAGTTTGAGGTTTCAAGCAAAAATTAGAATTTTAGAAAACATATCTGTCATTTTGAACTTGACAGCCACCCAATGTTTAAAGACTTTTCTGATGAGATTGATGATATTAACATGTGTGATTTTTAGAATTTACTATTGCATAATTGAACTCCACATAATAGGAATCTGCAAGTGATGCGTTATTTTCCCAGTCACCAATGTATGATGTTACTAACTCGTGCATGGGTAAACATCCATTCAAAGTGTAAGGAAGACCAATGGCTTTTAATGTAACAGCGTACAAGTTGGTTTATATGGTTTTAGAATTTACATTGCCATTAATCTTTAAGAAACTACCACTTGTCGAGTCTTGGTGTAGTATCAGAGAAGAATATTCATGATTATCTGGAAAGTCTATAAACATTCTCTTTCCTTTTATAACTATGCATCTGTGTCAGACTCGATTTTCTCCATATAATTCAACCATATTGCAACAGATTGAAGAATCAGATATGAGAACTCAGTTTTCTTTTTTGATGCCGTACATCAAAAGATTTGCAAAAATGTGAAACAATGCTGCTTTATGCATTTTTAAAAAAATAGTTATTTTTCATAAAATATGTATTTTATGTTAACATGTAATATGTTTATTGTTATTTTTAAATGGATGAGTAACTAAATATTTTAAAATTTCTACCTTTTAATTTGGAACATGGTAAATATTTATAGTTATAACCCACACAAAGAAAATTCCCTTTGGGAGCCTCAAGAATGTTTAAAAATAGAATGGGGCCATAAGACAGGTTTGAGGGCCACTGCACAGGTAATAGTCAAAATTTATAAAAAGGCTCTAACTGTAAGGATGAAGATCAAGAGGTACATGGGACATATTTGTTTAATAATTTGCATTATATCACACCATCCTCTTCACCTTTCTTCTCTCATTTTTTGGGCTACGTACACATTATTTTCTTTCCACAAAAACCAAAAACTATTTTCTGTGAACCTCCATGTGTTGAACAGGTTCTACAAGGAAAGCTTACAGGAACTAAAAGTCTTAAAAAGCAAAAAGATTGAGATGATAGTAAAGTTATATATTAGACTTCTTTCATCTGCTGATCTCTTACTGTGAAACATCAGAAAAAAAAATCAAATACTATGTCCTGTGTGAAAGTCGTATGTGCTAATAAAAGCATAATAATTGCTAATATTGTAAGGACATTTATATCCAATTACAAAATTACTTTGCCTCAGATAACCTAGGAAAGGCATATAATCTGCATTTTTTCCAGTGAGGAAGATTCATAAGAAATGTATGTCACAGGTAAAACCTGTGAGCAAAATTACAGGCAGTGCCATCAAGGAGACATTTCTTTTCAAACTAAAGGTGTTGTAACTTAACATATGGCTGCTCTTCAGACTTCTGTGAAAAATGAAGAAAGGTCACAGGACTGAGAGAATGAACAGGAGAAATTCTTGCCGTAGCAACAGAAGAGGAAATGGGGGAGGGTTTAGATAAACACAGCAACAACAGTATAACCCCTGGATTTGCAAAATGCTAGTTGAGGCTAATACTATGTTGTAAAATAAACTATCCATGAAAATATCTATACCCATGAAATGCACATTCATGAATTATGAAAAGTAAAATAGATCGTAGAGTGGTACCTATATTGGTAAAGTAGTCAGCTCTTTTAAAGTAAAGTGTTAAAGTGAGAGCAAATCGGGCACATCCAACAAGAGAATTCTATCTGGAAAATAAGTAAAGAGAAAATTGAAAATATCAAACACAGGATGACAAGAGCTACAAAATGAACAGGGGCTGGCATCAAGGTCATGTTTTTCACCTGCTCCAAAAAATCTGGCCTGCACCAAGTTTCTCTCTTGCTACTTGTAGGCCGATATGTAGTAGCCTATACAGTGATTTCTCCATGCCAAATATCCCAGAAAAGATCCTTAGGACTGAAAGAGTGGGAAAACATTGAGGAAAGTTGCGTTGAGTACAAGACACAAACATAGTTTTACAGTTTAGCCTGGGTGAGGCAGATAGATTCAGTGGGAATAAGCATTAGTCCTCTAAAACAGTGTTGGTTAAATGCGGAGATGTGGGTAGTCCTCCATTTAAGAAACAATTAATTCCTTAGTTATTTCTTAACATTTTTGGACACCCAGTATTCATTAATTCCTTGTGTTTCCCTAGACTTTTTCAGTTTTAGTACTGGTCTTGACCTATTCCATTTTCTAACTACTTGCCTGGAAATCTTTTTTGCACATAGAGGCAGCAAATTAGAATGCTGAAAACAAGCATCTCCATGGGAACCACCAAAATAGTTTTCACTTTGTTGGTAGCATCAGATAGACTGACTGCTCACCGTGATAACCAGAGCAAATGTGTTCCTGAAAAGAAGTTTGTGGAGTCTAGAATTGTGTGAAATTTCAGGTTGGTCACCTGATGTGTTTGAAAATAAAACACAGTGGTGACTTTTAGGTTAAGAGTTGCACAAATATTTTCCATTTGCAAAACACTTTCTCATCTATAGTATCATTTGACTCCTTTTCAAGTGATAAGGAAGATATTGCCATTATCCTGTGTTCACAGGTGCAGAACTGAGGCAAAGAGAAGTTAAGTGACTTGTGAAAGTCAGGGCTAGTCGGTGATGTTGCAGGGAGTCAAACCCAGGCCTTTGCTTACTGAATCTTATCTCAGTATAAGGAAATTTACAGCGCCTCTTCTTTTCTTTATTTGTAATTACAGAATGAATCCTGGAAAATTTAGAACTTTTTAAAATCAATTGACCTCACAGGAAGTAGAAACAAACATACTCTTCTGTTCTCATTATTTGTCCTTACCCCAGGCCAAACAACTTACATGTTTTAGAACATTTCAAGTATGTGAACACTTGAAATATTCCAGTGAGAATTTACAGAGGAAGGGATTGTGGAAAGGCCAAGTGATTTGTTCAAGCCATCAGAATGGATTTTAGAGCTGGTGCATTAGAAAGTGAGAAACAAATATAACAGAATCATCTTAAAATGACACAGGAATAAACCCACTGAGGAGGAGTGTGCGTGCAGTCTTCTTCTCAGCTTCGAGGACCAAAATGAACATTTCCTGAACATTGTACTTAGCAAGGGAGCTGTGCATTGACAACCCCTGGTCTGTTTTTCAAGATCCACAGGGGAGTCAAAAGCAGGGGAACAAATCAGCAGTAACTGGTGGATTTCCATGCTAAAGAGGTCCTGACAGACACGCATTGTTGCATGAGACTATCACTAGATTCCATTAATATACGGCTTCCTCATTTATAAACCATTTTTAGATCAATGAGTTAATGGGAAGGAAAGATAAAAGCCAAGTGGATACTGGCCCGCAGAATTAAGAGTAGGCTAAATTCTTAGAAGAGAAAGAGTGGAAGCTGAGATGAGACATAAAACATCAAGCAAGATGATAATAAACTAAAATGCAGTCAATTTGAATATAAAAGTAGAAGATGACATGTCTGGGTGAAGAGCCATGGAAGGAATGGCAAAGTATAATGGAGGCAATACAGGAATGCTGTAGGCAGAGTTATTTTAATTAATCTATTGCAAGCTCTGTATAATGAAAAATACAAATATAAGCATTACATTTTGTAAATATATTTAATATAAATAGAGTATGACCGTTTTATCACATCTTTTGAAATTTGAACAGGCAATTCAAGGGATCTGATCCATTTTCAGAAACTACCTATTATTGAAAACTCAGGAGGGGGTCAACCTGTCTTCTTCTGCCTTTGCTAAATTTTCAAATTTTCTTCTCTCATCAGACGTAATTATTATCTTCTCTTGCCCCCTCCTCCTCTCCTTGTTCCTCCTCCTCCTCCTTCTTTTTCTTCTTCTTTCTCCTCCTCTTCTTTTCTTCTTCTCATTCTCCTCCCTTTTCTCTCCTCTTTCCCCTCCCCTCTTCACTTTCCAGTTTCTCCTTCTCTTTTCCTTCTTCTCCTCCTTCTTCAGAAAGGAGACTTCTACTGAAATGGCTGGGCCATCAGGGTCCTGTTTTCTTGTGTTCTTACTAAGATAAGTGAATGATGATTCTTAGACACTTAGATATTTATATTCCTTGGATAATATATGACCATATTTAATTATTTTCTGGAATTAATTTGCTTTAATCTTGTTTTCGTTTTGTTTTTAACACATGTAAGGCTATGTATTTACCTTGCAAGACCATTTCATTAATTCGTGTGATAACCACAAAGAAGAGTCAGGGCTTTAGGTAAAAGGAAGGGAGAAAAGTGGTGATGATAGAGTCTTGTGATTTGTATCACAAATCGCAAGCTGTGTTGCATCAATATTGTACAGTAGACTTACTAAATACTATTATTCACAAATCACACATGAAGAAAGGAAGGCTTTTTCAAAACAATCAGTGGAGGGTAGCTGAACCCAGATTTTATGATTTCAAGGACAATGCCCACTACATCCCACTGTTAGCTTAACTGGTATGGGAACCCCTCCAGATTTTAAAGATGCTGTAATTTTGATCATTTTCTGGATGAAATAAGACAGCCAGAATTTTTAGAAGAAAGAATAATGTCTGTAATGTCATAGGTTTCATGGAACATAGTTCCTTTATCTGTAAAATGGTAGTAAGGAAACCTTTTCAGGAAGTTATTAGAAGGATTAACTGAAGTAGCATATGCAGTGCCTAATTCACACCTGCTACACATTAGGTGTTCAATAAAAGCTTGTTCCCATTTTTGCCTGAGAACTATTTCTTAATGTGGTCAGCTTTGCACTGCAGAAAGTCTTGTGGCTGTTCCCTGCAGTATAGTATAGTGAACATAATCTTTGCCCTTCAGCAGAAATTGGCATGTTTATAATCTTTCAGAGTTGAAAAGAAAACTTAGAGTGTTGAATATAATCTTCAGTGGAAGAATGTTTTTCACAGGTAGATATGTTTTCATGGGGATAACATAGTAAGAGACATAAAGGTACTATACAGTACTGCAGCACGCCTAACTTCTCAAGAAGCAAAATGCTTACCTTAAAGTCCAACCAGATAGCTTTAAAATGGCAATGCCATGATTTCCCTTTGTTTTCTCCACATTCGCAAGCTCATACAAATGTACATGCATACACGGGCACACAAATACCTACAGATTGTGCTTATTTCTTTCAATTAGAAGAAATAACCAGTAATCTAGTGATCACAGAAGGCTAGAACTAGGAAGAAACAGGGACTTTCTAACTCAAACCTCTCCTTTAAGTGTTGAGAAAAATGAGTATGGATAATGTAATGTTTTTCTGAAATTAATGGCAATGTCATCAAAATAGTCATCCATGTTTTCCCAAAGTAAGATGCTGTGAAATACTCAGGGTTATATATATTCAGGTAAAATCACAGGTTTTTCTTTTGTGTTTTCCATTATTATCCCCCTATAAGCAGTATCAATACTGACTTTATAGCCTATACATTTGTTTGTATCAGAAACTGGTACTAGCATTGTTCCCTTTTGTTTTACTATTTGTATTGTGGTTTTGTTTAAGTTCATCTAAAATTGTGAGAATTATTTTGTTTTATATAATGTGATTGAACTGTTAAATTTAATGGCCAAATTTTATTTATTTATTTTTTGCTTACTTCTTTTTATTTTAATTTTCCCTTGAGTTTTATTGAGGTACACTTGACAAATAAAAAATATATATATTTAAAGTGTGAAATGTGATATACATTGTAAAATAATTACCACAGGCAAGTTAATTAACACATCTATCATGTCACATATTTACCTTTTTGTTTTATTTTTTTGGTGTGGTAAGTACACTTAAGATTTACTCTCTCAACAAATTTCAAGTACTTAATATAGTATTATTAGCTATAGTCATTTATTCATCTCATAACAAAGCTTATACCCTTTGACTAGTATCTCCCCATTTTCCCTACTCCTCAGGCTCTGGCAACCACCATTCTGCTCTCTGGTTCTATGAGTTAGACTTTTTTAGATCCCACATATAAGTGAGATCATACAGGATTTGTCTCTCTGTGTCTGGCTTATTTCACTTAATGTCATCCAGGTTCATTTATGTTGTCACAAATGGCAGGATTTCCTACATTTTTATGGCTAAATAATATCTCATTGTATACGTGTGTGTGTGTATATATATCACATTTTCTTTATCCATTTATCCATCAGTGGATACTTAGGATGTTTCCACACATTTGACTATTGTGAATAATGTTGCAATGAACACAGGAGTGCAGATATTTTTTCAAGCTACTCACTTCATTTCTTTGAATATATATCCAGTAATGGAATTGCTGAATCATATTGTAGTTCTACTTTTAATTTTTTGAGGGAATACCATACTGTTTTCCATAATGGCTACACCAATGAACATTCCCACTCACAATGTACACATTCCCTTTTCTCTGTACTCTCAGCAACACTTGTTATCTCTTGTCTTTCATATTAGCAACGCTAACTGGTATGAGGTGGTATCTCATTGTTTTGATATGCATTTCCCTGATGATTAGTGATTTGAGACTTATTCATATGCCTGTTGGCTATTTGTATGTCTTCTTTGGAAAAATGTCTATTCAGGACTTCTGTCCATTTTTAAAATCAGGTTATTTGTTTTTTTGCTGTTAAGATATAAATTTGTTGTATGTAAAATATCCCAGTCATGAGATCTTCAAGAAATTTAAAAAATTTCTTTTATTTCCACTATGAATAAGTTCATTCTGAACTCATGAATGTCTGTAATGCTTTAAGCACATATCACCTCTAAGCATTTCAATTATCCTCAAAGTTATGGAAAACGAGACTTCAAAAGTTGTGTATTTATAGAAGTTTTCAAATTTTCTACTTTATAGAGTATCTGTTGGGGTTGAAAAAGGATATTTTAAAAATAATAGTTTCCTCTATGCATATATAGAATTTATTGGTATTATTACCACCACTGAAAATAATCTGAATTTATTATTGATGGTGAAATTAAAATCAAATACAAATATGATATATTTTGAGATTCAGGAATGACTTTAAGCAGTATACTTAAGATGGGAAAACAGGCAAAGAGAAGTTAATTTACTTATGAAAGTCAAAGCTAGTAAGTTATGAAGCAGAGATACAAACCCATGCCTTTGGTTATTTTATTTTCGTATATTTTGATACATGGTTATTTTTATTTCGATGTGTATTTACTAATATGGTTTGGTTCACCTCTACTATCTTGCTATTATTTTCCAGTGTCCTATCCATTATTTGTTCCTTTAGTACTCCTTTCCCACTTATTTTCAGTTAATTAAATATTCTTCAGTATATAGCGTTAAGTTCATTATTGACTTTCTAGCTGTGCCTTTTATATTTTTAATGATTACTCTAAGGATTATAACTTACATCCTTAATTTAACACAGGCTTCTTAGAGTTGATATTATATTACTGCATGTAAAAACTTTAGTAATAAAATTCCATTTGTGTTCCCTCTCACAGCCTTTGTAATATTATAGTAAAATATTTCACATTGAAATATGTAATCTTGTTATTTGTTATTTTTACTTTAGATAATATGACAAAATGTTATTATTTTCCTTTCACTAGTCATTCATCTTTACGTAAATTTTGAGAGGAAAAATAGTGTTTTATATTTACTCACTTATTTACCATTTCTGGTACTAGGCATTCCTTTTTGTAGATCCAAAGTTCACACTATTGTCATTTTCTTCAGTTTGAAACATCTTCTTTATTATTCCCCAAAGTGAAGATCTGCTAAAGATTAATTTTAAAACTTTTATTTATATAAGATATATTTATCTCACTCATTTTTGAAGAATATTTTTGCTTAATATATAATCTGCTTTGACATTATTTATTTTTCTTTCACCACTTTAAAGTTGTTGTTCTGTTGTATTTTGGCCTCTATTATTTCTGATTAAAAGTCACCTATTATTTGTATCATTGTTCATTTGTATGCAATGTGTTGTTTTCCTTTGGCTACTTTAATATTTTCTCTCCATCTTGAGTTTTCAAGAGTTTCTTTATGAGGTTCCTAAATGTGGTTCTCCTTGTATTTATCCTAATTGGAGCTAACTAGATTTTCCTTTAAAAAACAAACAAACAAACAAACAAACAAAAACAAATTTGGGTAATTTCCAGTAATTATTTTATGTCCTATTCTCTCTTTTATTTCCCTTCGAGACTTCAATTACATGTATGCTAGATTGCTTGTTACAGTTCCTGAAAGCAAGTCACTGAAGCATTGGTTAATTTTTCAAAATCTTTTTCTCTCTGTTCTTCATATTGGATAATTTCTATTGATTTTTTTTTTTCAGTTTCACTAACCCTTTCTTTAGGAGTCTCTAATATGATGTTAAGGGTCAATCAGCACATTTTTTAAAATTTCAAATATTTTATTAATCTATGAGAAATCCCCATTTTTTTTCTGTAGTCTTTTTTTAAAAATTTTTTATTCCCTGTTAGATTACCATCATCTCTTCACTTATTATGACTATCTTCACTTCAAGGTACTTGAACCTATTTTTCACAGCTTCTTTATTAAAATCCTCTACTAATTCCAACATCTGGGTATTCCTGGGGTCTGTTTCTATTGACTGTTTATTTTCTTAAGTATGAATCTCATTTTACTACTTCTTTTCATTCGTAGTAATTTTTGATTTTATGCTGGACATTTTGGATAAAATTTTGTAGGAAATCAGATTGGTCCTGCAAACCTGTTGAATTTTTTTTTTTTCCTATCAGGCAATTAAATGATGAATGTTCTTGTTCTTGAAATGCTTGGTTTTAGTCTATATTAGCGCTGGTTTATTTTGGCTTTGAGCTTAACCCTAAGGTGTGGTTCTTTTTGAAGGCATGGTCATTACTATTAAAGCATGGCCTTTCTGGGGTCTCAACTGAATGCGTAAGGTACTCAGTGAGGCTTTTTCACACTGGTACTCCAACATCTTCTATTACTACAGGTACTCTAGTATTTCCATTTAGCAATTAGCCCTGTAGCAGGACATCTGTGCTACATGGAGTCCCACTCCTCATATTGGCCATGACCCTGCCGTAAATCCTCATGCAGACACATATTCCAACTTCCTCACACAGATACCTATTCTTTGGCCTCCTGTTCTGTAAATTATAGCTTTTTTTTTTTTTTTGGCAGACTAATATTTTAATCTCTGCATCCTTAGACTGAAGTTTAACTTGATCTCCACCTTCCTGAATTAAGGCAGAAAAATAACCCCAGACAAAAGCTGAAGAATTTGTGGTGCTCATAATGTACATTTCTCTTCTGTCAAGGATGAAAGCCAATCCTGCTGTGACCATTGTCCAATGTTAGACAACTGTAGTCTCATATATTTCATCCAGTTTTATAGTTGTTTACAGAAGGAAGGCAGGTCCAATACCAGTAACTCTTTCATGGCTGGAATAAAAAAATTGATGGGTTTATACTCAATTTTCACAAAATCTTGTGAGATAGTATTTGCAAAGTAGGTACTATTATTATAATCCAATTTTGTAGAGAATTAAACTCAGGCTAACTAATGAGTAGGGGAGTGAAAATATGGATCTTGGCAATCAGATTTCAGACTCTGTTCTCTGATTCAGTATACTATGCTGCCTCTGTAACATGAAATTATGTTGATTTCCTTCATAGAATGTATCACACTCTTTTTCTCATATATTTGTTAATATTTTGTTTTCTAACTTTGTTTGCTACTTCTTCTACTGTATATAAATACCAGATATTTCCTGTTTGCAACTGCCTCCCCATTACTCTAGGTAGGCATTCAATAAATATTTGTTGAATGAATGAGTGAATTGTAAATGTCACCATTATAAATCAATATTGAAAATAGGATCTTTTCTATATACTTGGTATTTTATACTTCATTTTGCCTGCCACCTTGTGGCATCAAAATTTTTCAACAAAAACAAATAAAAATCTAATGGTGGGAAATATGCAAAAATTAGTGTCATGCCTCATTACAATCTTTACAATTATATACCTCATGATATAATTATATGATAGGAAAAGAGTCATACAAGAATTTCTACTCTTGATAAGATTGCAGTAATTAGAAATCAGTCTTAGGATGTTCAAAACACATACTGATAAACAATGACACTAGTTTGATGAAGTGAGCACAGAGTTGATATGTTTGGTGAATCTAAGCACCATTTTTGGTTGAAGTAAAATGAAATGATATACATGTTTGCCATTTTCAACATGTTATTAGAAAAAAGAAAAAACATTTGTGTTACCGTGTTTCCCCGCAAAAAAGACCTAGCTGGACAATCAGCCAATCAGCTCTAAGGTGTCTTTTGGAGCAAAAATTAACATAAGGCCCAGTCTTGTTTTATTATAATACAAGACCAAGTATAATATAATACAATATAATATAATATAATACTGGGTCTTATATTAATTTTTGCTCCAAAAGATGCATTAGAGCTGATTGTCCAGTTAGGTCTTTTTGGGGGGGAAACACTGTAATAACTATTTCTAGAGCCTTTGTATCACTTATTATCATATTTTAAATGGCAATACTCAGCTGATTATTTTAAAAATGTATCTTTCTTGAACTTAAAACTATAAAGTTTTAGTTCTTGTAGTCTTCTATAGGACAAAACAATATGCACTTATTTTTTTCAGAAACAAAACTACATGATGGTTTTAAGCTAATTTTTGCATTAACAAATCTCTTAGAGATATACAGTAGGTTTCACATTTACATAAAATTAAAGAAAGGATGCTTCAGTAAATGAATATAAATGCAAAAAGGAATATTTTAATTTTGATCCATGATTAGTGTCAACCATCACAATGTAATAATACAAAAGGAAACTTTTTGCATTCTGTGCATAATTAATGGTTGTAGGCTATTTATAGAGTGAGTACCCTGATTAATTAATTTAGAAATATATTTATTGATTATATTTCAGGATCTGCTTTTAAATCTGAAATCCTTGAAAACATTTTAGTATTAGAATCCTATGCAATGACTTCTGCAGTTCTGCACTATGACAAGCCCAGCATAATGATTTATTTCACTTGGTGCATTATTAATTGCATGAATTGACTGTTTAACCTCTATTGATTTGCATTTCTTACTTAATGTTCAATTTAGAAACAGAAGCAAAAATTACTCTACAATGGAATAAAAGGATGCAAAAGTTAATTCTAGCATTATAAGGAAGATCATTTGACTAGTCATCATTATATATGCTCCCTTTAATAATTTTCAAGGTCTTGAAGGAGAACTCTGTTTTTAAACAAAAGTTTTTAAGTCTAAATAGTGAACTCACTAAAAGTTATACTTGCATCCTCAGGAACTGTATAATTTAATTGTTTGTTATATCTGGATTTTAGTGGAATTTCTGATCCATGTTTATTACTTATTTTAAAAGTACTGAATAGAATTTTGACCTGACCATACCAATTGGAACCCTTTTATTATTAGAAGTGATTTGAAAATTCATCAAGCCATTCTGATATGTAGGAGGTATTTTTTTTTTTAAGTGTAGGCCATATTGGTGGCCCTTCTTATGTGTAGTGAAAGCCATGAAGGTGATATATATAATTACTTTTTGCATTTCAATTTATTATTGTTTACATATGCATATAGATTTTCTAGGCTAGTCCCAATTTCAAATATTTCTTCCAAGGTACTCACAAGTCACCCATGTAGCCCAGAAATTCCAGTATGTTGACATACTGAAATACATTTCCAACACTGATTCTTTCAAATGGAAATGGAATATAATTCTTGGACATGCCACATGTCCTGATATTGGGTTTGGAAACTATGGTTGCATAAAATGTTTCCAGAAAATACAGAGAGCTGCATTTTCTTTTGGTGTCAAAAGGAATCTGCCTTAGGTTCTGTAGTTTATTTAAGTCGGAAAATTTCTTTCAAGCGGGTTATCTTGTGAATTTCAAAGTGAGTTTGTTGTCTGCTGGTCCTTGATGTCAAGCTTAAGCCTACAAGCTTGAGGTCTCCTCAGGGCTGTGAAGAACTTTGGGTAGAACTTTTACGTCTTTGTGAGTGTGGAGTTGTAAGTAACTTGAACCATGTTGGCAGATCTCCTGCTTACATAATTGATCTTCATATAACTGATAGTTATGTTTCTCAGTGGTTATTAACAGGGCAGGTATTTTGCTTTCATGTTTGTATTAGTTTTGCTGTTTGTGTCCAAAAGAAGTGTAGGATGGGACATCAGAGAATGGGCGAGACAAATGTTCTAGGTAACTTGCTCTGAGTCAGGAAGGGAGGGATGGAGGCATCATAATTGTAAGGAAAGAGTTATTTGAAAGGGATACACAATCACTTTATCTTTGCTGTAGATTAAACTGATTATTACCTATGAGAAAAGCAAGGCTTTTAAGAAATAGGCCATAAGAGAGGAATATTTTTGTAGAAAAAAAAGACATGCCTGGGTAACCCTGGAGATTCTAGGAAGTCACAAGATATGTAACGATACAGAGTTCTGAAGAGGAATGGAAATATGAAAAAAATCAATATTTAAAGACATAGATAAAGTGTTTCATACCTTTATCTATGCATGACATACTTTGAATCAGCTATGCAACTACCAAATAAGCCACAGACTTTCAAGTCTCCGTTTATGCGTCACAGTTAGAATTCCCTTCCACCATTCTCCAGGTTTTGTGCAATTTTGGAAACCCTCTCATCCTTCAGTATCACCTCCTTTACTTACCTGATTTTCTCCCTTCTTTCTTCCTGCAGTAATTTGCGATGACAGTTATCTGCCTTTTTATTTTGCCCTGAATTATGAAATAGTTGTTTATGTCTATTTCTTTCATTAGGTTTTGAGATGACCTTTTTTGTTTTGTCTTTAAATTTAAACAGACTGGAAGATGATAATACAAGTTCACATAAAACCCTCTGCTTGTATAGATAGTACTTACTTGTGGCTATTAATATTTCATTTTACCTGTGAGCATGATTCAAGGCAAGGTCAGGTTTCCTCATCCGTAGATAGCATGTAACAAGCTTTGTCTCAATAAAACTTGCCACGCTTGCTATATCTTCAGCAGATGCTTCAAATGGCTTTCCCAGAGCTGCTCCTTTGCTGCAAAGCTTAAAAAAAAATACAACACTTTAAATGTCCTAATAATCTTGGGATATAATTGATCTTTTAAATAAGCAAAACATATATATATACACATACTTTTTCTAAACTACAAGTTAAATATTAATATTTTGATTGTAAATTAAATAAATTGTTCCTGCTCACTATTATGTGACTATAATATAAAATAAGTAACACATTTTACTGTAAAATGCTTCCTGTAAAATATTTTAAAAGTATGATATATCTTAAAGGAGTACCATTTGCTAAGAATGTCTGTTTTAAAAATAAAGCACATAATAAGCAAAGATATTAACAGAAAACCAGGTATAAATCATATTAAATACCAGTGCTTTTATGAAAACCCAGCTGAGCAATGATCTAGCGCACTATCAAGTTTGATTTAATATAATAAGGGGTATCGGAAGTAAACTCCTAGGAGCCATTAACATCATCAGTGATTAATTTGAGTCTGAATCATATTCTCTAGGATGTTATTGAAGGAAAAGAAGTAAAAATTTATTAGAATTTATTGGCAGAGGCCACAGTAGCTGAAAAACATGGCAAGAATGTGGAATTCTTAGTAAAAAATTCCAGGAATTTAATGGTTTCTGGGTACTATGGATAAAACTGTAGAAGAAGGAAATAATTATTTTGGATAACCTCAAACATTAAGAAGTGTCCACAATATGACAAGGGTAGATCAGCACATTTTTTTGCCCCCTCAGTCTTTCCTCCTGTTCCTTGGAATCAAGGCTGATGGGTAATAAGAAACTCTATCTTTTCTTTAGTGATCTTATTCAGGATATCTGCATCTTTGCCCTTGTCTGTTTTTATTTGTGTACATACTGGGGGAAATTTTCTCACCGGAGATGGTAATATTTAGAGTTAATACCTATTTACATATACACATTACTCCTCCCAACAACAGCAGAATACATATTTTTCTCAAGCACCCATGAAACGGTTATTGATATAAACCATATTCTGGACCATAAAATAAACCTCAAAAAATTGAAAAAGAAAAAGAAAACATTGAGTATATCCTTTTACTGTAATGGAATCAAAACTCAACAGTAAAAACCTTCAAAACAATCTATATATATATATATATATACACATATATGTATATACATATATCTATACATATATACACATATATATACATATATATATCAATTACATCCTTTTGTTGATTGTGTTGTTCATATCTTCTATATATTTGCTTAGTTTCTTTCCAGTATTTCTATCATTTTATGAGAAGGGGATATTGAAATACCCAACTATAATTATAACATGAGCATATTCAATATATTTTAGATTTTTAATTGAAAACATATAAAAAGAAGCAGAGCATATACAATATACAATTTATTATGATACAAAAACATGAAAAATATAGAAAAATATGCCCAAATTAATGGCAATTATACATGGTAATAGAGTTATGGATAACTTAGTCTCTATCTTTATTATTTTTTTGTAATTTCCAATAACAGTATAAAAATCTCTGATTGGATGGATGATATATATCTTTATTTGTCAAGATTTGATAACTCAAATAATGCCACATTTTCCAAGATTTATTGTTTTGTCTTAGATCTTAAGGGATCACTCAAAATTATGTACAAGAAATATACTAGGTGAACTATATAAGGAGAACCTATTAGTAATATCACTCTTGCTAATGATAATCCTAATTAAAGAAAAATGTGTGGTTGCATTTTTAATAATGAGGCCCACAACATAAATTAATATTGGTTATTTCTACTTTTAATGGGTTATATGTTGTTTTTATTTGTGCTTTTAAACAAACTTGAAATTCCTATGTGCACAATTTCTAAGAATAGGTTTGATATTTACTTCTTTAAAAACTTTGAGATACCTTAGAAAAAGTATTTTTAAAAGCATTATCATCTTGTTTTCAGAAAATTATCAAATATATTTGTAAAATAAGTATTTTCTTATTAAAATTTGAGCTTGTGATTTTAATTTACTATTTCAATCTCATTTAATACCTAGCTTCTCATCAAAACAACTATACCCATAAGGGTTTTCAGCGTATTTTCCCTTAAGTATTATGCTTTTAATTTGTGCATGCTTCATTAAAAAATACAAATATTTTAGACTTCACTTTGAAATAAAAAATTAACACCTAATATACTTTTTCCTAATTCAAAATCTTCTCACTGATATACTCTATCAGGTAGCTTAAAAGTTTCTATTCCCTTACCTCCATGACTTATTCCATCAATGACTTAGTGTATAGTTTTAAACAAATATAACTTGTACGAAGTCACTCTTTCTACATTCAAACAAATTCATGCCATATTAAAAAGTCCTTCACCTTCTGGAGCATTAACTGTTCTGTCTTCACAAATGTTTGTGTAGAAGTTTAAAAATTCAGTAAAGTATCTGGAATGTTTATTATAATCTTGACATCAGTATTTTGTGTACATTTACCTATAATTCTACCTTTATATTCAATATATTTCATAAATATTAGTTTTGTTGCAAAGATTATTTCAAAGATGTACAGGAACAAGTAAAGCAATCTTTGATAAAAGTAAGAGATTTCTCTAACTACAATACTTGACTGATAAACCAAGATTACCACAAATATACATAGAACCTATCCCATAAGCTGCCTGTTTTGCATTTTAATATGAATTTAAAAAATTATCTTTGTCTTTCACTGCTCTCTTATAGTTTGGTTTGATGAAGTATTCTTTTTAGTGCTAAGATTTATTATTTTTATTTCTTTTCTGGCCTTGCATCTCATAGAAGTAGGGAATATTGCAGACGTTAGAAGAGCAGGCATTTATTCTTCACTTTATCTTCATGTTGCGATTTTAATTTACTATTTTAATTTACTACTCCTCCCAACAACAGCAGAATACATATTTTTCTCAAGCACCCATGAAAAGGTTATTGATAGAAACCATATTCTGGACCATAAAATAAACCTCAAAAAATTGAAAAAAAAAAAGAAAACATTGAGTATATCCTTTTACTGTAATGGAATCAAGACTCAACAGTAAAAAACCTCCAAAACAATCTATTTTGAAAATGAGTAAAAGACATGAATAGACATTTCACTGAAGAGGACATGCAGATGGCAAATAAGCACATAAAAAGATGTTCGACGTGATTATTGTTTGACATCATTAGTCATTACAGAAATGCAAATTAAAAATACAGTGAGATATCACTATCAGAATGACTAAAATGAAATATAGTGAAACACCAAAAACCGAGAATCATAAGGAATCGGATCAATCACACATTGCTGCTAGAAATGTGAAATGGTACAGCCACTGGAGAAAACAGTTTCTTAAAATACCAAATACACAACTACCACAAAACTCAACAGTTGCACTCCTGGGCACTTATTCCAGAGACGTGAAGACATGGTTACACACAAATCCACACGTGAATGTTTATAGCAACTAAATTCGTAATAGCCCCAAACTGGAAGCAATCTAAATGTCCTTCAATGGGTGAATATTTAAACTGTAGTAAATCCATATTACTCAGCAATAAGAAGAAACAAATGAGTGATACATGCAACAACTTAAATGAATCTTTAGGGAATTATGTGCCGTGAAAAAAAACCAATCCAAAAAGATTACATACTTTATGATTACATGACAGAATTACAGGCATAAAGAAGCAATCAGTGATTGTGAGATGGGTGTTGTGGTTATAAAAGGACAAGAGGAAGGAATCCTTGTAATGATAGAACTGTACTGTATCTTGACTTTGGTGGGTGGATACATCAATCTACACATTGTAAAACTGAACAGAACTAAATACACCACAGTGCAAATAAAGCTGGAGAAATGTAAGATTGGTGGATTGTATCAATGATAATATTCTGGTGTTGCTACTGTACTATAGTTTTGCCAGATCTTACCGTGGGAAGAAATGGCATAAAGAGTATATGAAATCTCCCTGTTTATTTCTTACAACTATATATGAATCTACAATTATATCAAAGGAAAGTTTAATTAAAAAATAATCATGCTAAGATTGAGATGTATTTCATTTTATCCTCCTCCCCTTTTTAAAAAAGCACAATTATAATCATCTTTAACTGAGGTTTTAGATGAGAAGCTAAATCCTGTAGGAAGGAAAATTTTTTCTCATAGGTATTTCTTGTCAAATCATAGACTGATTTCTATAGTAAGAGCTAACAACTCATAATGAGGCTTGCTCTGAAGTTATAGTCAGAAGCCATTGTGAAAGGATGCATCAGTCCCCCCATATTCTCATTATGTGGTCTCTTGTCTGAGCACATTTGCTGTAAGATGAGGGTAGTGTTTAATGGTATTCACAGAGGAAAATTGGTAAGTCTTTTTGTAAAATGATTTCTGTATAATTGATTTTTTTCATCGTCTTTCAGTTTGCTAACATCCACTAGAAATTTTTTCGGGAGGGGATCTGGGGATGGTAACTTTTTTCTTGTGCATAGTTGAGAATATATGAGTATTTTTGTTGACCTTACACATGTAAATGAATGTGGCTGAGTATACATTTCTTGAGACATAACTATTTCTCTGTAAATACATAGTTCTACATTTACATTATTTTATTTAGCATTCAGAAAAGAAGAAACATAATACTTTTTTGATGAAATCGTACACAATTTAAAAACACTTCCAGAGCTGAAATTTCTTCCTTTTCCCCAACATGTAGTATTTTTTTCCCTATCTTCTTGAAATTCAGATTATTACCGTGAATCCTGATATGTTCTATTGGTTGGTGCAAAAGTAATCGCGATTTAAAAGGTTAAGCACAATTGCAAAAACCGCAATTACTTTTGCACCAATCTACTATATTCATCTATTTTGCATGGAGAGAGGTAAGTTGTTTGTTTTTCCTGTGTTTCCATACTCAGACATTTTTTTTAAGCTTAGAAAAGTTTTCTCCAGTTACATCTAATTATTGGTCCCATTCCAACTGCCACATTTTCTTTCTTAAGAAAGTGATTCTTAAGTTGCTATTCCATCTCTATTCTTTAGGTTTCCTGATTCTTATTTTTATTTTTTTACCTTTGCATTCTAGGAGAGTGTCTTAAGATTATCTGCTGCATTGTCAGTTTTATTTTCCCCCATTGGTTACTATATTTTTAATAAAAGCAATATCAGTGATAAGAAATGAAAACATTTAAATAGTTAAATATGTTGTTACTAGCAATGTTCTGAGTGTCCTACCATGTTTCTCCAAAAATAAGACCGGGTCTTATATTAATTTTTACTCCAAAAGATGAATTAGGGCTTATGTTCAGGGGATATCATTCTGAAAAGTCATGCTAGGGCTTATTTCCAGTTAGGTCTTATTTTGGGGGAAACACAGTACATCAGTTACCTCATTTAATAATCACAATGTGAAGCACTATTTTTATGCACATTATCTTAGTTCAGACTGCTATAACAAACTACCATAGACTGGGTGGCTTATAAAGCAAACCTTTATTTCTCACAGTTCTGGAGGCTGGGAAATCCAAGAGCAGGGTGCCAGTTTGGTCAAGTTCTGGTGAGGGCCCTCTTTCAGGTTGCAGACTACTGACCTCTCAGTGTAACCTCATATGGCAGAAAGAGAGTGAGAGTGCTCGCTGGAGGTCCTCTTCAAGAACAATAATGCCATTCACGAGGGCTTCAACCTCATGATTTAATAACTTCTCAAACGCCCACCTCCAAACATCACTGCATTGGGGATTAGGCTTCAACATAAGAATTTTGGGGGGACACAAGCATTCAGTCCATAACACTCATTTTACAGAGGAAACAAGCTCAGAGAGTTTAAGCAATCTGTTCAAGTCACCGAATAGGTATTTGGGATTTATACCTAGATGTCTGCTTTAGAGTCTGTCTTTAGTCACTACATCAGTGCTACACAGTGTCATTCCCTGAACTACTGATCCATGATGAGATAAGTACGGAAAAAGAGAGTAAACATTTAGAAACTTTTAAGAAATTCTACAGAGAAATGTGATGTCTGTTGACTCTCAAGGTAAAAAATTAGGTTTTATATATCTATATCTATCTATCTATATCTATCTATATCTATCTATCTATCTATCTATCTATCTATCTATCTATCTATCTATCTATCAAGATTTTATTGGGGAAGGGGAACAGGACTTTATTGGGAAACAGTGTGTACTTCTAGGACTTTTTTCCAAGACAACTTGTCCTTTCAATCTTAGTTGTGGAGGGTGCAGCTCAGCTCCAGGTCCAGTTGCTGTTGCTAGTTGCAGGGGGCGTTGCCCACCATCCCTTGCAGGACTTGAGGAATCGAACTGGCAAACTTGTGGTTGAGAACCCGCGCGTGCTCCAACCAACTGAGCCATCTGGGAGGCAGCTCAGCTCAAGGTGCTGTGTTCAATCTTAGTTAGGTTTTATATTTTGATGTTTTATTTTTACTTACTTTTTTCTAGTAATTTTTTTTTTTTTTTACTGTGTTTAATAAAGTATCACTCCATAACAAATTGGGACAAAAACAAACAAAACAGGTTCTTCACCATGGGTAATGAAAAGAACTCTACTGCCCTGTTAGAAATTTAGATAATTAAGAAATTATATGGAAGCAAAAATATTCACAACTTTATTATTAAAAATGACCACTGTTGATTTTGGTATGAGTCTATCTATCTATCTATCTATCTATCTATCTATCTATCTATCTATCTATCTATCTATCTATCTTCTATCTATGTCTATCTACCTGTCTATCTATCTATCTAGTTATCATCTATCTTTATCCTTCCATTTACAAAAATTATATTATTCATTATCCATACTATTATGTAAACTTATTTTTTTATTTCTTTGAATATATAATGGAGATTTCCATGTTAATAAATGTAGATATACATTTAAATAACTGCATAATTTTACTAGATCCCCATTTAATGTTATCCCTAGTGAGAATTTCTCTAGTAACATTGAAAGTTCTCAATGTCATAATGTCCATAGAACAGACTTGCAAATACATCCTTACCCACATATTTGAACATTTTCAAGTTGTTATAGCTATCTGTTATAATGAATTCTTACATATTGGAATTGCTGAGTTAGGAGAATACAATTCAAAAAAATATTTTAGAATATACATCATGAAAATGCGCTCCAGAAAAGTTTTACACTTTTACCAGTAAGTTATTTAAGTTCTTATTTCTCTATACCCTCATCCATACTAGGTCTTAGCAATGTTTTATCTAATTATTCTTTGCTAATCAGATGGGCTCAACCTTGCAGGTTTATTGGCCATATATATGTGTATAATGTTTGTTTGAGAATTTTATTCATTTCTAAACTAGGCTGTTCTCATTTTTATTTACTTATTTTCATTTAGTAAATATATAATTAGATTTTTTTGCCAAATATGCAATTTATTTTGAGTTATGTTTATCACATTTTTGTATCAGGCTTATGCTAGCTTTATTAAGCAAATTGGAAATATTTCCACCTTTTGCAATACTCTGGAACATTTTGAAATAAATAGATGAAAAATATTTGACACTGGCTCCTTTCAGCTTTTTTTTTTTTTCTTATTTGATTATTGTTCTGTTCTGGTTTTCAAAGTTTTGCATCAATTTTGTTAATTTATATTTTCCTAGAATATTATCAGTTTCACTCAGATTTTAAAATTTGTCATGACAATCGAGAATATTGTAGTTTCACATTTTAAATGCCTGTGTACTAGTGGTGTCATTCCCTTCTTCACTCTCGGTACTATGCAGTTTTTTTGTTTTGGTTTTGTTTTCCTGTTTATTTCTTAATTAGAATTACCAGCTTGATTATTTTGTTTTGTCTAAAAACAACAAATTCTTAGATTGATTTATTAATTCTGCATCATGCTTTCTAAATCACTAATTTTCTGGGTTTAATGCTGGCCTTTTCTTTTTTTTTTCCCTCCTGTAGTTCTTTTACTAATATCTTAGTTGAATTCTTAGCTCATTTATTTTAGTTTGTCTTATATATATGTATGCTTCTGTATTTTACACAGGAAAAAAATAGCTTTTAAGAAAGTATGGGTTTACTATTATTCTTTAAAACTTTACCGCCTGCTTTTCTTAGCTACTTGTAAGACCAGACTGTTTTTTTGCATATGTGTTAGTCATTTATATTTCATCATTTAAAGGTTGTGTGCTCAGATCCTTTAGCATTTGTCTTCTGTTTTTTTTACTATTTTTCCTGCTAATTTCTATCAGCTCAGTCATGGAAGATTGATGTTTTGGCATGTTCTGCATTTCTGACCCCATCCTACAGAACTGAACTCCTCAAGAGAACTGCCTTTACCTGATGTGCTAGACTTTTTCAAGATATGGATATCATGACAGCAGAAACTTAGTGTTGAGGAATCCTTCTTTGCTACAGGAGACAAATTTCTGTCTGAGAATGAAGCCAGTATAAAAGGAATGAAGCCAAATATGGAGAAGATAGAAAACTCAACACTTAATCCTGAAGTTCTCTTGAATTAAAAGATGAACGATTTTCAAATAATTTTTAAAAAAGACTTTAAAATAGGAAATATGAAAAGGGAGTATTCTTTTGGTTATTTTGAAAAAGTGAGATGAGGGAATTGGAGGAAATAAAGAAAATTATAAAGAAATTAAAAATTAAATTGCAGAAGAAATTTTAAACTGGAAGCAATAAGTAAAGAATGAATCAGTGATAAAATCAAATGAGAAATGTGGAGGACAATCCATCAAAAGTGAAAGATATTAAAACTCTATTACTAATGAATTTTTATAATTTCTAAGACTTTTTCTTTGATCTATTTACATTTAACTTCTTAGTATCTCCATGAAGTAGATAAACCAATTTGTCCAATTTGATAGGTATTAAAACCTACACTAAAAATGGTCTAATAATTTGCTAAAAATGGTCTAATAGTAGCAGAGGCTAGAACTAATGAATTTATTTTTAATAAAAAGTTCTCTTTTTTCTACATCAGACTCATTGTCCTAAATTATTCTATGCATTAAAATTTTATTTTAAATCTTAGTACATAACACCTCTGTTAGACTTTCAGTAGGCCTTCTCATTATAACTTGCAATAATTTTCTTTTGGAAAATATGACTTCTGGATTCCACTTAAGTTTAATGCTTTTTTTTGTTTTCCCCACCATGTAGGCTCTTTCAAAAGCCCATCTTTCTGTAAGAGACTGGTATATGCCAAATTTTTGCTAGAAATTGGCTTGGTGGTTTCTTCTTGGTCCTCCTTGCAGCGACCTCAGTGCTGTTAGACTTTTCTTATAGAATGTTCTTTGCCAGGAGAATTGGAAGGGAAAAATACCAACCCCAAACAAACTTCAACCTCCAGAGTTCACTGCTCTTTCTTTCACCACCTCTTCAACTTCATATCTCAAGGTGAAGTAAATCACTGCTAGTCTAGTTTATTTCCCAAATGTTAAAGGGATTAACATTTATGCATAGATATAAAAAGAGAGGTACTAATAGTAGAATTAGGGGATGAACTAGCACTGAGAGTCCTAGAAATGAGTCTGAACAAAGGGGGAGTGCTGCATTCTAGTTGCAAAAGGTCAGTGTCTCTGAATTGAGCATGCAATAGAGATAGGTAATAATCTACTTTTATCCTCTGTTCTTCCTTGGGGATTTGTTTTTTGGAAATTCCACCTGGTCTTTGGCAGATCTTTGCAGTTATCCCAGTTTTCAGAAATTTCTTCATGTCTGTTAATGCATGTAGTGGATGGCAATTAGGCACAACAGATAGCATCATGCTAAAATTTTCAATGGCATCTTTAAAATTCCTTTTTAGATACCAAACTAAATATTCAGACTGTAAGGGTCTCAAAATTAGTAGTTTTCAATTTCAATAAATATCTTTTCCTATTCCCTTATCAGAACGGAAAGAAGCTCTACACTATAGAATAACACCTATTGGTTTTAAGATTTCTATCATCTTGTTGCACGAAAGAGGAATGAATAGAGAGCTCATCACTTGTAGCTTTCCACAAGTGAGCTACAAGTGGGAGAGACAGAGTATGTGAGGCTAAGAGATACAGAGAATTATGTTCACACATCAACGGACTTAAAAGTACCATCAGGGTTTCAGAAACAATGCTTTTCAGCCAGGTAGGGCACGATGTGACCTCTGTTAAATTTATGGGAATTTGAGATATGAGGTTACTCCATGGGTGACAAGCAGTTGAATGACAGTAAAAAGTAATTAATCACTCCTACTCCTGTTTGTTAAAATAGCTGTGCTTCAGTTTTTTTTCCAGGTAGCCTTCAAATAGAGGTGTGGCCACAGTGAGTTCATTCCACTGTATTTCACCTTGATATGAAGAGCCAGTAATTTGCTTATGCTCTGAAGCATGTAGATGATACACATTAACCTTCAGTTTTTTTTCCAGGACACCCCTAAACTCCAGCTATCTGATGTGTAAAGAAGATTAGAAACATGGCAGGAGTGAGATGAATACAATAAATCTTCCTTTCTTCTTGCCCTGCATTTCAGCACATAAAGGCAGTGATTTTAAAATAAAGACAAGGTTAATTGCATGCTTATTTGAAGGTAGTTATTTGTATTACAAAGTAAATATCACATACAAAGTTAGCTCTTGTACAGTAATTATAATAGCTAGCATTTATTGAGTGCAGGCTATGTGTTTGGCATTGTGCTAAGCTCTTTATATATACTCATAGTATCCCATTAGACATTGTCCTTTATAGATGGTACCTTATTAAATATTATTACTTCCAATTCTCAGATTTAGTTTAAGAGAGGGTAGTAACTTACAGGACAGGAAGTGCTAGAGCTAAGATTTGAAACCAGATCTGCTGTCTCACCCTTACCTAGATCCTGTATTCTTTAGATAGTGTGCTCTTCAGCTGGCCATTGATGTTAGTCATAGTTAGATACCAGAAGGACCAATGTGAATCCCAACAGCTATCATTAACACTGGTTTCTTATTTATGACCACTTTATTCATATTCATGTACTCAGTGATATATATATGTATATATACATATACGTATATATATAATGTTTGTATATATAAAATGTTTATATATGGAATACACACATATACAGGTATTTATATCTCACTGGGCTATCATTAAGGAACTAGTAGTTTAGGTAGAAGAGGCAGACAAAGAGACAGGTCAACATTTATTGGGCAAACAGCTAAGGCGTTTTTACATACATTAATCACTTAATTCTTACAATCATCCATTTTATACACAGAGCTGACTAGAGCAGAAGAAGCTAGAACATGTAGAAATGGAGAGACGGACTAGATGGTACATAGGGATGAGGAAAAGAACAGATGGTGGAGGTGCTATAGGGAGAAAGGGAGGATAGTTTTTGTCAAGATCACAGGGGTCCTTGTCTGGGGTCCAGTGATGAAGGCCTGGGCTGGCAGCAGTGAGCAGCTTGGTGGGCCAATGATTGTCAAGCCAGAAGTACCAGTTCCCTAGGCAAGGGAGTTTCTGAGCTACTCCTCCATCCCCTTTACTGAAGAGCAGTAAAATTAAAATTAATATTTTGAGGGAATTTGATAATAATTAGGATTTTCTGGGACTCTTGGTCATAATATATAAACTGCAGATTTTTCTTTTCCAATTTATATTCATGTTAATTGAATGTTTTTCATAGCCTCATTTTGTTTACATGGGGAGAGATGGGCTGTCCGAGACAGTATCTTTTCTTTAGAAATATTGGGATAAACATACTGAGACAAGTGAGATATCAAAAAATTACACACTTTTGACAGGACATAGTTTTCAAGAACTTAAGAATTAAGGGAATTAAAAAAACAACAACATTCCACAAATTCATTGCCCTATGATATATCACTTGATTTTATTTCCATGTTCTCTTTCAGTTTCTAGCAGTATTAATCATTTTGGAGAAACTCCTATGGAACAATACATAAGTCAGCAATTACCATGAAAACACTGCAAACGCACTGCATATACAAATATGCAATTATTTCTTATCCACTCATCTGCAGGTTGGCAAAGTTTGGCCAATCTAGGTTACATTCAGTTAGGATTCGGTTTAAGATGATAATTAACTCTAATTAATCTAGGACTTCTAACAATAGCTATCTGAGACATGTTTTTCTTATCAAAAGGATGAGACAACTGGGCAAACATATGTAAAGCCTTGCTCATTTCAGTCCCACTAACATCCCATTGGTCAAAGCAAGTCATATGGCCAAGCCCAACGTCAAAGGCTGAGACCATGTCTGGGGTGAAAATGTATAATACATTCTATGACTGGGTGGGGGTGGGGGTAAAGAATTAGGACCAACAACTTAAGTTACTACAAGCAAAGAGATAGATCTATCTCTCCAAGAATTTCTTTTCCAAATTCCTTGTGATGTACTATGTGGGTTATGACACAGGATAAAAGTTTAGATCTCTACTCTTACTGTCCTTCCTTTTCTTTTAGTACCACAGGTTTCTTTAGGACAGAAACAGTTTCAAAATTGTTATGTTCTACAGGATGTTAAGGAGTTATATAAAAAAAAAATTTCTCAGATCAAATAATCTTGTGATATGCTTGACTGTAGGGCTACTAAAACTATTTAACATACTAATGCATATTGCAAATATCTAAGAGGAAGATATGGCATACAATATTTCACAGACTTATTTGACCATAGAATCCCATTCCTGCAACAAATTCTTTTTTTAAAGAATATCTTGAGGGCCTAGAGTTTTGTGGATTTCATTTTGCAAAATGTTGTCCTAAGGTAACTTCCATCTTTCTTACTTCTTAGTTCAAATGGGGTTGACATCTGGTTAATACCCAATTTTGAGATAAATGTTTCTAAAAAGAATTTGAGGAGAGAAAGAAGCAAGCTTAGCACATCTGATTACAAGGCAATATAATTATATTATTGATATGAGCTGGTGTACTCTATTTCAATTTATATATTACCCATGCTATTTTTGAGTTGGTCAAATCCACACGTTTCACTTTCTTTTAAAATTCCCCCTATAAACATTTCAGAGACAATTAATGTGCTTATTTAAAGTATATAAGAAATTAATGTTTGCAAATGTCAAGAGATTTCTATTTCTAGTCCCAGAAAGAATGGAGTTTTGGGGTCATTTAATCCATACGGTGACATCAGGTGTAAAATTCAGGTTAATATGAGGCATGACCAACAATTATGGTTAATATTTAAATTAAAAAAATTATTATAGTAAAAGACACATTGCTATTAACCCCCCTCAAAATACTCCCCCTTGTTTGGAACACATTAATCCACTTCCTGAACACATTGCCACTTCCTGAAGCAGTTCTGGAAGTCCTTTTTTCTGACTGTCTTTAGTTGTACTGTCATGGCTGCCTCAATGTCCTGAATCATTTAGACTTTGGGGAAGAGCCAGAAGTCGCAAGGTGCCAGATCTGGTGAATAAGGTGGGTGAGGACACACTGTAATTTTTTTTGTTTTTGACAGAAATTACCGTATACCAGAAACGATGTGCGAAATGGAATGTTGTCATGATGGAGGGTGATTTACTGCACACTTTAAAACACACTTTCTCTGAACCGTAGCTCACACCCAATTGACTGCACCAAACAAGTTGAAATTTGTTACACACTGTTACTAAGGTTTGACCCGCCACTTCCTGTATTGAAGATCCCTGTCTTTCCATTGGATGGAACTCAGTAGCAGCATTCACTGTATTTTGTGATCACACCTCGTATAATTTTTTTTTAATTAGCAATACCAATGGATATTTTTCTTCTCAGAGTACATGTTTAAATTAACACCTTGTTGTTATACTATGAAGAATAACACCTTTTTAAAAAGAAACACCCATGAGGCTGGGACAGTTTTAGCTCAGTAGAAAATATTTTTTACACCTAAAATTTTTATAGAATGTTATAAATCTGTAAAAAAAAAAAAAAAGATTTTAAACAGCTGAGATTTTATAGCCGCTCAGGGAGAGTAAAAAGTTTGAAGAATATATTATATGATGTAGATGAGAGGAATATATTCATCAACATTGTGACTTTTTAAGAGTTTGCTCTTAAAAATAGATAAAGGAAAATTATTCACTAATCTTTTAGGTAAAATGTCAGTATGTTTTTGCATAATTCCTCTTATAAATATATCCTAATGTTCAAAGAAAGAATATGTGGTATAGGACGTTCTGGCAGGAGTGAACACCATGCCCTTCAACCTGGCAGGACAGTTCAAGGTCCCATTATAAACGGCAGCAAACTCTTCAGAACCCTCAAAGAGTTTCTGAAGAGCAGCTGAGTAGTTAATTCTGTATTGCTAACAATATTTGAATGGGGACTTGGAATATATATAACAATTCTGTACATTATCTTATTTTTTCTTCACTAAAGCTCAAAGAGGGAAGTCATGGAGGTGCTGACTCCCATTTTGTGGGTAATAAAACTGAAATTCAGAGAGATCTCGTGACTTGTTGAAGGTCACACAGTTCATAAAATAGCAGAGGAAACAACTAAAAATATTTCTTCAAATTTCAAATTTAGTGCTTTCCCCTTATCTTTTTACATTTCTTTCTGAAATATTTTGTTCACAATGTTGGTTTTCTGACTCTAAGTATACAGTCCATATTATAAATTAGACTTCATCTCTCTCTCATGAGTTTAGTTGAAAAACGGTAGAAGTTATTTTTTTGTTTTTTTAAGGTATTGTTTTCAAATGTAAATATTTTAGGAGAAAAGAGACATAAAAGAAATGATCAGAGGATCAGAATTCCCGAAAGGGACTTTAGAACAATATTTATGGATCTATACAGACAAAAATAAGTTTTTATAGTACATGCAAGTCATTTCTTCATACAAGGATAAAACTTTATTTAAAGCACTATCATTGAAGTTCAATGTAAAAGCAAGCATGCTGTTTTCAAGAGTTGGTGGCGAGACATCACAGAAAGGAATACTTTTGCTAGAGAACTAATCAGGATTTTAAGGGATGTGAGATCACAGGTGATAACTTACTTTGATGGCTCTTAGTCCAAATGCACAAGAAGAGAACGATTACTTTCTCTCTCACCAACTAATACGCTCATATCAGAGTCTCCTAAAGACTCTGTGAAAATGTTTTCTATTTCTGAAAGAAAGGGAAATATTCACCGAGACAAATAGAAAGTGAGTTTCTATACTGACCTTGCTTAGGAAATACAGATTTAACATGAAGACATCCCTTTCCATCTCCTGTTTGCCTAACACAGCAGCCGCTAGGAGAAAGTGTATAAAGGAAAGAAAAAAATTCTACCTCAATATTTTGACTAGTTATATGTGAAGGGAGAAAACTCATGAGGAAATGTGATAATTATAACATTTCTATAGTAAATTATACTATAATTTCTATTATAACTATTATACTATAATTTCTATACTATAAGTTCTATTAGAACTTAAATTTGTTAATATTTTTCATAGTAATAATAGCAATTATGTATTGAATATTTACATATGCCATGAATTGTGCTAAGCCCTTTACTTCTATTACCATATAAGATAGGTACTAATATCATTTTCACTTTATAGATGATAGGACTTAGGCTTTGGCAGTTTTAATAACTCCCTTAAGGTCACAAAGCTATAGCAAACAACTGCCCTTTCATTCAGATTCACATATTTCAGAGCTTAGAGGATATCTCTTAACCATTGCACTTTTAAATGGTCTGGTATTTGAATACTGGCTCCTACAGTATTGGCTCCCAGACAGGAAATGTATACATCTTTCTACAGGACTCTATCCCTTATCAGTCATGGCTGTTGGTTCACGTATTGGCCCTGGTACACAAAGGGCAAGGAGAGACCCAAGAAAGAGACAGGTCACTCTAGATAGGGAAGTGGCAGGTTTAATAAACAAGGGAACTTACATACAAGTTTTGTCTTAGGTGACCGCAAAATGAGTGAATCTCCACACCCACCTACCAGAATCTTAGAAGTTTATATATGTAGGCCTTAATGGGGTTCAGTTACATATTCAGTCCAGATAGTTTCAACAATGCATCAATTTCTGAAGGTTGCATTCTTGAAATGGCTCTAGCTGTAGGAATAGTGGGCATAATGTACATTCTATGTTCCAAGGACAGGGAAAGGGGTTAGGATTCTCTGATTATCTGGGTCCAGCTTCCAGTTCAACTGGTATTCACATCTTCTTGATGATCTCCGACACGGCAAAGTTAAAAGGGCAAATGTAATGAGAAAAAAGGAGTTGAAAGCATTTTTAGGATGGGGAATTCTCTGGATAAAAACATACCAGTTGGTTAAATATAGTTTACGGCTAAACCAGCTAAGAAACATGCTTAATTCTGATGTTAGTTGCTGCCACCTCATAGTTACTGTGAACCATACCTGCGTGATTCTGACTATATAAATCATTTCAATCATATTCAAAATAGCACAAATGCCTGATGACCAGAAAAGAGAGATGATATCAAGTATGGACTTTAACTCATCAACTTCCCAACTGTCAGATTTGCATAGTATCTTAGACTCTTTTTACTGCCAAGAAGTGATATCAGAACAAGCCAAACGAGTAAGAACTGCTTTCCCTTAGTTAGTATTGCAGATCTTCCTTCAGGCTCTTTGGGAGCCCGGATGTCATGTCACTTTCCATAAACACCCAATGAGCAGCTGCAGATTCTTTCCATTGCCCAACTTTTACAATAGTCTTTGGTGATGATGAATAGAAGGAAATGGGTCTGCAAATAAGTAGAAGAAAATCTTCCTGCCATTATTTTCTATTCGTATGGTTACACTAACTACAAGAACTTGGAAAAGTTTTCAGTACAAATCCATTTTGTCATTCTTGCCTGCCTTTGATACCTAAACACGTCTATTGTTAAAGTCACCTTCAAAATGTTTTAGTTTATTAAGGAATTTCTGTGGGTGCCTAAATTTATAAAGTTACCATCTGAAATATGATACTGTCAAAAGATTGACAGTGAGTTGATATTGATAGTTGACACAGTTCAGGTGCAATTCTCTGTATTTCTTGTGAGCTTGACAAGTCACAAATGTTTTATATGCAGTTTTCATTGTGACGTGAAATCACTTGTAGGTTCAAGGAGTACGTTGTTGAGAATATTTTGGTGAACATAAATAAGAAGACCCATGTCCACGATGAGGTCATCATTTAAAAGAAACCAAAAAGTTTCAAATTAATAAAATAAAACAATCTGCAATCTCTTTCCCCAAAACAAAACCCCATGATCATTTAAAAAAATAACATTTTTTTTCTTTTTACAGTGTTACAAAAATTGCATTTCTCATTTTTTTTATGCATTAGGGAACAAAAAGCAATGATATTGTTATGTATTTTCCACATGAGTTTACTCTATCTCCTCTTCATAAGATTTTAGTCTGCGAACTGTACCTTTTATTTAATTTTAAATAAAAATTTTTAATCATTTAGTACACAGAGTCAACTAAAATAATTGGTATACACTGATCAGCTATTTAGTACATATTGAAGCGATCACTCTCAGTCAATAGCACAAACATGTAAATTAAAACCACCCTCATTTTCTTCATTAATGTACTACCAATCAATAAAGGAGATAATTTTTCCACCCAGTGCACGAGTAGCCAGATGTTATCAATTTCCTAAGCAAAATTATTCCTGAAACTCTATTTTACTTGTTCTTGATTTTTGAAATTGTGAGATTATTTGTGAAGGTATATGTAAAGGACAATAAGCCTGTTGGGACTAGAGATATTTTAGGGTTGCCAGACTTAGAAAATAAGAATACAGGAAACCCAGCTAAAACTGAATTTTATATAAACAATAAATAATTGTTTAGTATGATTATGTCCAATGTATTACTTATACTATACCATACCACACTATATCATGCCATGCCATGCCATTCTATACCCTAAAGTATCAACCATGTTTATCATTGTTGAGTCTTGGGATTATTTGCAATTTTAATTTTCTTCATTTTGATTACCCACTCATTGTGTGGGGTTGTCTGTGACTTGATATTCTAGAACAGAAGTCTGGGAGGAGACAGAACACAAGTCTTGCATTTTGACACTGTCCTAAGTAAAAAATTTCCTAGGTCCAGACCAGGGCCATCTTTTACCAGAATCCACTGAAGTACCCTTCAGCAGGGAGGAGTCAAAGAAGAGTGGAGAAATTCCTCAGAGGACCAAGTAGTTACAGACCAGGAAAGACTGGAGAGAGTCAGAAAACAGGCAAGCAAATAGCAGAGCAAAGTGCTGTTCTTCAAGGAGAAACCAAGGATGGTCTTTTCATGTTGAAACTCCAAATACTAGATGAAGCCATCTCAGTGCCCTTCACCTGTCATTTGGTTATTCTTTCTGAGACTAGAGCTGTGGGTATAACAGGAATGGAGAAGAAAGGAGAGACTAGGGTGCTAGAAAGTGAGGTCCAGCAGAGACAGATGGGAAAGCTACTGAGGAGAATTTCGTTATTTTATGAAAGTAGAATCTTAGAGATCACTTTCATTGTCAAAATTATACTTGATAAATAATGGAAGAATCAATTTTAGGCAATTTCTGATCTGGCCAAGGCTTTGAATTTAAGTGAATAGGGCCCCACTAGACAAATTCTGAATGGAATCCCTGATTTATGAACTTATAAAATGGTACTGCAGGGAGGATCAAAAACACACATCTTAAAGTCCTGCCTTCTAGTTAATGTAGGAGAGTTCAGCATAAGTATGCTTGATGTCCAAAAAATTACCACTGGTCCTAAATTGTTGGGGAGAAAAGACTTATATCTTATACAAGCTTGGAATGAGATATTTTTTCTGAAAACATACTGTGAAAACAGGCAGCATCCCAGTTCTCAAGTGTTCTATTATAAAATTTGAGAAGGAGCCAGAGAGCAACCTCAAAACTACTTTTTCATAAAGATGTCTTGCCTTTCCATTACTCATTGTTTAATAACAGTCCTTTATCAAATGTCAAATATCAAAATCTTATCTGGGAATTTCTAGTTTAGAAATGAGAGAGCGAGAGAAAGAAAGAGAGCGAGAGAGAGAGGGAGAGAGAGAGAGAAGGAATCTGCAAACACAGTAGCTAACAGATGCCTGGCAGTGACCAGACAAACAACTTTAAAATAGACTCGTATTCTTACTCAAATTAAAAATGCCATATGACTTGTTTATATTCGATTAACTGCTTGTTCCTCATAGCCAGCCAGGCCAGAACTTCCACCACCACTCTCTTCCTTTGCCAAGTTCCTGATTATGTGTTAGGGCTGGAGGGTATAGGGATGCTATTTGCCTCCAGCTGATACAGATTAATAATCAAGACACAGGAACCATTTGGGAGAATAATGAGTTGCTTCCTGATCTAAACACCAGCTCCAGGCAATGGTTGACCAAACAAATAAAAGATCATAAAGAGGAAAATGGAGGCTTCCACTGAATCTTGAAAGAGAAAAATTTGAGATAAATAGAAGTTCATTTTAACGAGCAGGTAGTAATTTTATGGAACTCATGCCTTCAAGACAGGGTAGAGACCAGCAACCATGACAACAAACCAGAATGTGGTAAAGGACTTTTAAAAAGTGGTGAAGTAAATGAAAACATAGTTTTTCTCACTTAAAACTATGCATTAAATCACCAAAAAAGGAAAAAGAAATTAACATTTGCCAAAATGAACTGGCTGGAAATTTAAGGTCTATGTTAAATAATTGAATAATACTTTGATACTTGTTTTCTTGTCTTTGGTTAAATTTAAAGGCAACATTGCTAGTACTTATAATTTAAGTATGATATCAGTATATAGTTTCATATAAATACCACTTATTATGCTAAGTATATAGTTATTCTATAATCTTAAAAGTTAATTGAACACAACTGTTTCCTGGATTCCATCAAATGCATTTTTGGCATCTATTAAGAGGAGCATATGACTTTTTCACCTTTAGCCTACAAATGTAGTAGATTACGTAAGTAGCACATCCTATGGCTCAGCCTACTCTGCTGAACTTACTCTGCCAAATCATGATTTACTCTGAGAAGTCTTCTATACACCCTCATATAATCTTAGATCTCTCTGTTAGGTGTCCCTATAGCACCTTGCACCAGGCCTACCTGCCCCAATATTTGTAGGACCTAGGGGAAGAATACAAATGAAGGCCCACATTCCATATGTCTAAATATTTTAAAGCTATAAATCAAGCTAACAAACCATTAAATAAAATATGTTCCATCCTCCTACCTTGACAAATATATCCTCAAAACCACCTGGAAAACTAGGTTCAAATTAGAATTTTCAGAATCATCGGAGTTCTGTGCTAGAACATGACTTTGGAAAGAAGTGGCTCCAGCCCCTTTTCCTCAGTCTGTAGCCACTCCTCTTTTCTTTTCCATTTCTGCCTTTGTCCAGAATAGTGAGGAGTTTTTCCTACATGTGTGGGGACAACCCAGATCATACATTCAACCCTTGTTCACAACCTCGCCAATTTTTGAATTTGTATTTCCACAAATGGAAACATAAATACAACCTCCATCTTCAGGAGGATGGATCAAGAAAAGACTTCTCTGGCCCTAGAAGTGGGTTTGACCATTTCATCAAAGAATCCTGGCATTCCTGCTACGCACAGATGGGTGTCATGGTGGCTGGAGGTTCCAGATGGGCGTGCCCAGGATGCCCATAGTCTTTTCACGTGGTGAGAAGGGGAATAGGTGAAGGAGGGCCACAGTAGGGTTCTCAGAAACCTGGGACCAAGGTGCAAGGGCCTCTTTTTGCCTGGGTTCAATCATAACACATCACAGTTTATTTTCTTTATTCCTTGCTAGACTTTAAATCCTCTAAGGACAGGGATCTGCCTTGTTCATTCTTGCATCACCAGTTCCTAGCATAGTACCTGGCATCAGCTAGGTATTTATAAATATTTTGGGAATGAGAAAAATGCTAGTCATTTAAAAATGAAACTACATCTTTTAAAGTATACCTGTGATGTGGTCACCCCCCAGATTTCCAGCTCAAACATAGGCAGTGACCAATTGCATATAGCTTTGTAGCTCCTGCCAGGTAGTACTGGGCCAGTCACAGGCAAGGCTGAAATTCAACTGTACAGGAGCCCCTCCCAAGAGGCATCAGGAACAACACACCCAGTAGCCGGCTTCAGAGCACAGCAGAGCACTGCCTGATTAGCCCCGCAAGTGGCACACCCAAAGGGTGGTCTCAACAGGCACAAGAGCCCAGTCAGGCAAATCCCCCTCTGAAGGGTCTGCCCCCACACAGCAGCTTGTATGCTGTGGGCGTCGCCAGTCCTCACAGCCAGTCAGCCTGGGAGTCAGTCCCACCCACTGACATGCCAATAGCAATCAAATCTCAACTACAACAGGAGGATACACATAACACACACAAGAGACTCCTGGAATACACACACAGATGACCAGGGAGACTGCATCACTGGACCACACAAGACACCTACTACATAAGGCCACCTCGTGAAGAATGAGAGACATAGGAGAGCTACCTAATACATAGAAGCAAACACAGGCCACCAGAATAAGGAAACAAAGAAACATGTCCCAAATAAAAGAACAGGAGAAAACTCCAGAAAAAGAACTAAACAAAATGGAAGCAAGCAACCTACCAGAAACAGAGTTTAAAACACTGGCTATAGGAATGCTGAAGGAACTTAGTGAGAACTTCAACAAAGAGATAGTAAACATAAAGGAAGATATAGAAACCATAAAAAAGAACCAGTCAGAAATAAAGAATACAATAACTGAAATGAAGAGTACAGTAGAAAGAATCAGCAGCCGATTAGATGAAGAAGAGGATCAATTCAGGGATTTAGAAGACAAGGTAGCAGAATACACCCAATCAGAACAAAAAACAAGAAAAAGAAAAAGAAAAAAAGACAGTTTAAGGGACCGCTGGGACAACATCAAGCATAGCAACGTATTTATCATAAGAGTACCAGAAGGAGAAGAGAGGGACAAGGGATCGAGAACCTATTTGAAGAAATAATGACTTAAAACTTCCCTAATCTGGGAAGAAAATAGACATACAAGCCGAGGAATCACAGAGTCCCAAACAAGATGAACTCAAACAGACCCACGCCAAGACACATTATAATTATTAATACAATGGCAAAGTTAAAAAAAAAAAAAAAAGAATCTTAAAAGCAGCAAGAGAAAGACAACTAGTTAATTACAAGGGAGCTCACATAAGATTGTCAGCTGATTTCTCAACAGAAACTTTGCAGGCCAGAAGGGAGTGGCAGAAAATATTCAAAGTGATAAAAAGCAAGGGCCTACAACCAAGATTACTCTACCCAGCAAGGCTATCATTTAAAATTAAAGCAGAGATAAAGAGCTTTCAAGAGAAGAAAAGCTAAAGGAATTCATTACCACCAAGCCAGTATTATAATAAATATGAAAGGGACGTCTTTAAGAAGAAGAAGGGGGAAAGCAAACAAACAAAAGATAAAAAATATGAATAATAAAATGGCAATAACTATGTACCTATCAATAATCACTTTAAATGTAAATGGATTAAATGCTGCAATCAAAAGACACAGGGTAGCTGATTGGATAAGAAAACAAGACCTATACATATATTGTTTACCTCAGATTGAGAGACACTTATAGACTAAAAATAAAGGGATGGCAAAAGATATTTCATGCAAATGGAAACAAGAAAAAACCTAGGGTAGCAATATTAAATATCAGACAAAAGAGGCTTTAAAACAAAAAGTATAATAAACAACAAAGAAAGACATTACGTAATAATACAGGGATCAATGCAACAAGAGGACATAATCCCAGTAAACATCTATACACCCAACAAAGGAGCACCTAAATATATAAAACAAATATTGACAGACATAAAGGGAGAGATCAACAGTAGCACAATCATAGTAGGGGACTTTAACACCCCACTGACACCAACAGACAGTCTTCCAGGTAGAAAATAAAAAAGGAAATGGTGCCCTTAAGTGATACACCAGACCAGATGGATTTAATTGATATTTTTAGAGCATTTCACCCCAAAACAGCAGAATATACTTTCTTTCAAGTGCATAAAGAACACTTCCCAAGAGAGACCTCATGTTAGGCCACAGAACAAGTCTCAAAACATTTAAGAAGACTGAAATCACATCAAGCATCTTCTCTGACCACAATTCTATAAAACTAGAAATCAATTACAAAAAAACAAACAAAAAAAATTGTAAAACACACAAAGACATGGAAGCTAAATAAGATGCACCTAAAAAATGATAGGGTTAATGATGAGATCAAGAAAGAAATCAAAAGATACCTTGAAATAAAAAAATATGAAAACACAATGACCTAAAATCTATGGGAAACCTTGAAAGCAGTTCTCCTTGGGAAATTTATAGCAATGCAGGCCTACCTTAAGAAACAAGAAAAATCACAAATAAAAAAATCTAACTTTACACCTAAGGGAACTGGAAAAAGAACAGCAAACAACACCCAAAGTGAGCAGAAGGAAGGAAATGAAGATCAGAGTGGAAATAAACAAAATGAAGGCTAGCAAAATAATGCAAAATATTAATAAAACCAAGAGCTGTTTCTTTGAACAGAGACACATAATGGATAAACCTTTAACCAGAATCATCAAGGAAAAAGAGGACCCAAATAAGTTAAATCAGAAATGAAAGAAGAGAAGTGACATGGGACACCACAGAAATACAAAAAAAAAAAAAATAAAATAAAATAAAATACTGTGAGCAATTATATGCTAACAAACTGGACAATCTTGAAGAAATGGATAAATTCCTAGAAGCATACATTCTTCCATGGATGAATCAAGAGGAAACAGAAAATCTGAACCATTTCTCCAAAGACGACATATAAATGGCCAATAAACATATGAAAACATTTTCAACGTCACTAATTAACAGAGAAAATGCAAATTAAAACCACAAAGAGATATCACCCCACACCTGTCAGAAATGCTATCATCAATAAATCAACAAACAACAAATGTTGGAGAGGATGTGGAGAAAAGAGAGATCTTGTGCACTCTTGGTGGGATTGCAAATTGGTGCAGTCACTATAGAAAACAGTATGGAGGTTCCTCAAAAAATTAAACATAAAACTACCTTATGGCCCAACAATTCCTCTTCTGGGTATTTATTCAAGAAATCCAAAACACTAATTTGAAAAGATATATGCACCCCTATGTTTACTGCAGCACTATCTACAATAGCCAAGGTATGGAAACAAATCAAATGCCCATCAATAGATGATTAAACAAATTTTAAAAAGTGAGGTACATATATACGTGTACATTGAAATAATATCCTGCCATAAAAAAAGAATGAAATCTTACCATTTATGACAACATGGGTGGACCTAGCGGGTATTATGTTTAGTGAAGTCAGTCAGGCTGAGAAAGAGAAATACCATATAATCTCACTTATGTGTGGAGTCTAAAGAACAAAATAAAGTAACAAAGAGAACAGAAACGGACCCACAGATGCAGGGAACAAACTGATGTTTGCTAGGTGGGAGGGAAGATGAAGGGATTAAGAAGTGCAAATTGGTAGTTACAAAAGAGTCATGGGGATGTAAAGTACATGGGGAATATAGTCAATAATATTGTAAGAACTATGTATGGTGTCACATAGGTACTAGATTTATCAAGGGGATTACTTCATAAATTATATAAATGTCTAACCATTACGTTGTACTCCTAAAACCAATATAAAATAATATTGAATGTCAAGTATAATTTTAAAAAATAGTCATGGAGATACATAGTACCGCATAGGGAATATAGTAAATAATATTCTAATAATTATGTACAGTGTCAGATGGATAATAGACTTATTGGGGTTATTACTTTGTGAGGTATATAAATGTCTAATCACTATGCTGTTTTGTTTACTTGAAACAAATATACAAAGACAAATAAATAAATAAAGTACACTTGTGACATTTATAAAAATTATCACGTTTTAGGGCTTAATAAACAATTCTAATTAAAAGTCAAAGTTTTGTAGGCCCCAACCTTTTACTACATTGATATAACACTAGAAATAAATAGCATACATATAAATAAAACTCATACAAATAGAAACTGAAAAATCCTTTTAAATGATAATAGAGAGAAGGGAATATTTTTAAATATGGCAAGATATATAGGAAGAATATATATATATATGTATATAATATTCCTAACACCATTTTCTGTAAGAAAAAAAATTGAAAAGAGTTTAAATAAGTACTAAGTGAGAAATGGTTATGGTATATCAAATTGATGGAGTACTATTAAGCCAATGAAATAATAATAAAGATTAGTTGCTGCTATGGAAAACATGTATGATATAATTTTAAGTAAAAGAAGTACAATGCAAAATCTATGCCATATACTTACAATAACTGAAAGTTATTTTTATATATGAACAAATTGGGGAAAAACAAAAAATGTTAACAGTTGCAGCAGGTTGATAGAATTATGGTCCAAATTTTCCTTTAAAAATAGTTTAATGATATTATAACAAAGCCTCTGTCCAAAAATAAAAATTAATAATACTAAATAAAACCATTTAGCTGTGAGTAGATTTTGCGTGCCAAAGTATATTTCTTATAAGTTAACGACTGCTTTTAATTAGTTTTTGTTTACTGTTGCTCTATACTTTGTAGCTTTATGTAAGTAGCTTTATTTAGAAAAGTAGATTAACTGAATTATATATGTAGGTATATATATATACATATATATATACTTATATATATGCAATCTATGTTTAATATCCTTTTTTGATGTTTACCTAGGTGAATTTAGATACATTGGAGTAAGATCAGAGGAAGGGAACTGTATTGAACTTGAAACTTTCCTTACGAGAACTAAGGACTTCTAGCTTGGAAAAGACTCGGATTATATTTCATAAAGGTCTTAGATACAAAGTGCTGTCCTGTAGAAGAGACCACAGACACACAAACAAACATTCATTCATTCATTGAGTCATTCACTCACTCACAAGTATTTCTTAAGAGCCTACTATGTTTTAGGGGTGATGGAGAAGCAGTGATGAATGGTATCAGACAGTAGAGTGTCTGACCACAGAAGCTGTTGGAGCATCCTGATGGGAGAGAGAGTAAAGAGAAGATAGGATATTCAGGAAGGCAGGTTTCAATGAATTCAGGTGAAACATGTCTCCTGGTCAGAGATGTTCAGGGATGGACAGACCACCTATGATGAAATGCATTCCCTTTCAGGCTGCACAACCCACTGGAGGTGATGGCATTTTAAAAAGCAGATGTGTATTGGGACCAGCTGAATTTTGAACTTTGAGATTCCCTCTAATCATTGACTACTTCTCCAGAGGAGATCAAAGAGGAAAAATAAGACTCAAACACCTCAATAGTGAATTTGTTTGGACATAGGGGAAGAACTTACTTTCAGAGTAATAATTCACTGTAGGTTGTGACTAGAAGTTAGAGGAAATTCTGAGAGAGGAAGTGAAAACACACATCTTGTGTGGCACATTCTCTCTTCCTCCAGAGGCAGGAGGCCACATCAGATGGTCCCTATTTCATTCCGCACAATACCCTCTAGTGCCCCCCATCTTGTTGCAAATGGTAAGATTCCATTCTTTTTTATGGCAGAGTATTATTCCAATGTATCTATGTACCACAATTTCTTGATCCGATTGTTGATGGGCATTTCAGTTGTTTCTGTATCTCGGCTATTGTAAAGTAGTTTAGCTATTGAAATGTTCCTATCTATGGATAGCTGAGAAAATTAGCACTTAAAAGAAGCTGCAGGAAAGAACTGGGAGGCAGAAGAGGCTGTGGGGTTAACAGCTATGATGGAGAGCAGGATTGTCTATATCAGTGACAGCTGTCAATGAAGAAAAGGATTAGGACCCATTCGTTTCTGCAGGAAGTGAGCCAGCAGAGGCTCTGAAGAGGGGAGTCTCTGTGACTTGAGGGGACCTGAAAACATGGTGGTGGCAGTTTGTGTTGGGAATGTGAAAGGTAAGGATGAGGAGCTGTCACGTCAGGAACATATTGTGGTAAGCCTCATTGAAATGGGGAGTGAGAGAGGCACTAAAGGGAAAATGAGCAGGAGGGGAGAGATTGGGACAGCAGGCAGGAGGAAATGGGAAAGTGGCAATAAATTGCAGAAGTGACTTCCTCCTGGAGTCCCCAGTGCAGCACTTTCTGCAGCGCGGGGCCCAAGGCGTGGCTGGGGTTGAGATTTCTGACCCGATCAGGTCACAAATTGCGGACTGTAATCACACTCCTTGTTTTTTAACTTCACCTACTAAAAAGCCTGCTGTTAACAGGCGCTGAGGAACTCCCTTAAAGAAAATTCCCAAACAAAAATAAAATTAAAAGGATGAAATCCAGATTAAAAAACAACAAAAAAAATTACACTTATGAGTTAAGGTGCTTCCACAAATACTGCATCATGTCACCTTGAGATCAGAGCTAGAACAACACGCTTTCATTCTTTCCTGGCAAATGAGAAAACTGAGGCTTAGAGCACACCGAGATTGGATGGGGGAGGAGCTAGACTTAAAACGCAGGTTTTCTGACTGCAATTCCTAAATGCCTTCCACTGAATAGCTGCAGCATTTTACCTGTGGAAGAAAGCCACTGCAGTTTGTCATGCTCGTTGGCAATTTGTAAGTGCTTCTTTTGTCAATACATTCAAATTGATAAATTTAACATAAGAGCAATAACTTATTACAGCACAAAGGTATGGTAATAGTAGGGGTAGTGCTTTACCTCCCGTGGGATAAAACATTATGAGTGGCAAGATTGTAATCACTGTGTATGTAGAGTATAAATACAATCCTGTTGGTTTCTGAGCAGCTCTCTTTTATGAATAAAGTCTGCCACCTTTCCCTTGGTCTGACACCACAATGTTGGTCTCAGGATTATTAGATGGAAAGACATTGACAGTTCACCTTACATGGTACCACTTCTAGGGGAATAGTTGCTCAAAGAATATCTTATTGGTATGTATCTATTACCACCACTTCTGTACATGGAGGCTAGAACATATTTCTTTTTACTTCTGACCTAGCTCATTTTTATCGTTAGATAGTATAATATTTTCCTTGTAGTCTTCTTTGCCTTAAAACTGGGAACATAAATAATCAGCAGCTTTAACTTAGGAGAATGTCAGGAAAAACTCATAAATGTTGATACTTCTAATGTCAAATGCAATCATTTATTTATATAATCATTTGTTTCTTTAACTTGTTGCAGCCATTACTTGCTCTCAGACTGGGGTTGGATTTAATATGTAGAAATGAATTTAGCTGCTTTCCACTTCTTAGTGAAGGCCTTCTCTCAGTCATTGTTTTCAGAGACTGACATTTCACATCAAGGGAAGATTAGCACCTGAGTTTTCTTCATAATTACCTGTTTGTATCAGGGCCCTAATTAGAAAATTTGCTAATATTTGTTTTCTCATTATGAACTGTGGTCAAGTTGTCTTTTTTATGTTAGTCATTAGTTTATTAAATTAGCCAAAAAACTCAATATGTTTTCACATAGAATTATCTGATAAGACAGTAACAAGAAATAGATTAGGCACTAGAAAAATACTTAAAAGCAATGTATAAATAAATGGAGGTGCAGTAGAACAAGTAAAGAAGTTAAAAAAAATGGTATTCCAAAATGAGAAAACCAAATCTTTTAACTTAAAACTAACTGATTTTAAAATGATTTTCAAAGAACTAGCCCTATATTTGAGAAACTGTAGACCAGGTTATTAAATGCATATGCAGCATAAAGATATTGGAGGATAATTTTCCAAGGGTCTCTAGTTTTTCTGCATGTCTTGCAAACAAAGTGGTAACCACCCTTTGTTCTGGATTATCTTTTCAAGGAAGTTTGTATAATGAGCAGACTTGGAGAAGGGAGGTCGTGTCTCCCTTTGGAAAAAAAGGGAAAGCATGCTTACTGACCATTATAAATGATTCGGGTTCCTCTCCTGCAACACAGTCCAGGATGTGTGTCGGCATCCATCAGGCCTCACCTGTATCACTCCCGTGGGGCGTGGAGATGAGGGGAACTGTTGCAAATGTGATCATGGTTATGCTGCTTGCTGTGCCATGAATAAAGAAATCCTTTGTTTGACCCAGGCATCTCATGCCTTCTACTGCCATCCATGAACTCTGGCAGGCCATCCTTTTAGCTTGCAAATAAAGTAATATCTCACAGACTTCCCAGTTCTTAACAAACCAGTAGTTCAGAAGGAAGCAATTTAGCACATACAGTTTTCTCCATTAGTCAGAGAGTGTGGCAGGCAGAATAATTGCTTCCCAAAGATGTCTACATCCTACTCCCTGGGATCTGTGAATACGTTGTGTAACATGGCAAGGAGGAATTAAAGTTGCAGATGGAATGGAAGTTGCTAATCAGCTGCTTTTAGGATAAGGAAATTATTCTGGATTATAATATATGGTTGGGCTTAATGTACTCACAAGCTTTCTTTGAATGTGGAAATGGGAGACAAAAGAGTCAATGTCAGAGTCGGGGAGAGATGTAAAGATGCTACACTGTGATTTGAAGATGGAGAAAGAGGGCCATAAGCTAAGGAATGCAGGCAACCTCTAAAAGCTAGAAAATGCAAGGAAACAGATTCTCCAATAGAGCCTCCAGAAGGAAGGCAGCCCTGCAAACACCTTGATTTTAGTCCAGTGAATATCTAGTCAGTGAGACTGAGATAATACATTGTGTTGATTATGCCACTAAGTTTGTGGTAACTTTTTACAGCAACCAGAGCACACTCATACAGAGGGGAAAATGTTAAACATTTTTGACAGGGAAAGTTTTAGTTTATTTTTTGTTGCATGACTGGTTTATGCTTATCCTTTGGGCCTCATTATAAATGTTCTACCTGTTCTAATTAGAGTTCCCTGTTCCCTTTTTCTGAAGTAGCCCTCTCCTGTTATCTGTCATAACACTATATTTTTTGTAACACTTTCTACAAATTGTAATTAAAATTGGGTTTTGATGTAATTTTTCTGCAGCTAAAACATTACATATATTTCAGGTTAAGATTGACTGCTATCTTTGTCTATTGTCTTTCTTGGTGAAGAAAGACATTCTAAACTATCATACATTTTAAAATTAAAACATCCTTTAAATGAAACGATATTGTTAGAAGGCAGTGGTTGCTCCTTTTTTCTCGTTCAATTATCTTTCCTCTGCTAATAAAATGTTGGCAACCTATGTAAATGCCCATTTAAAAAAATTATACTGATTCATGAAATAAAAAATCTGGGAACCACAGCTCTGGAAGCTGTGAAATGTTATGTACTGTCATAGCCTCTTATTCTTCCTTCACTGAAGCACACACCACATGTTCTTTTCATTTCTGAACTAGGATCCCCCTAAAGGGAGAGAACGTGACTACTTTGAGTTACATCCCAGAGCCTAACACAGTGCCTGACACAGAAGAGGCAACAATTTGCTGAATGTTATTGAATTAGGAAACAAAAATTTCCAAGAGAGTAATATGGATATGATGATACTATAAGCATTATGATCATATTCACCATGCAAGCACAAGATAAAACTTGCAAAAGTTATGCATTTGAGACAAAAACAGTCACTGATTTTGCAAATACCATACTCTCCAAATTATACTTATATTATACCTAGAGATTTGAACCTCTTTTTCCCTTTCACCTTCCCCTCACTTTAAAATTTTTCAATCACACTTGTCATTCAATATTATTTTATATTAAGTTCAAGTGTACATCATTGTGGTTAGACATTTGTATAATTTAAGAAATGACCTCCCTGTTGAGACTAGTACCCACCTGGCACTATATATAGTTATTAAAATATTGTTGACTATGTTCTCTATGGTTTACTTTACATGCCCATGACTAGTTTGTAACTATCAGTTTGTACTTCTTACTCCTTTCCCTTTTACACCCTGCCCCTCAACACCCTCCCATCTATTACCCCAACAATCTAGTACCCATCTGACACCATACACAGTTATTACAATATTATTGACTATATTCCTTATGCTATAACCTACATCCCCATGATTACTGTGTAACAACCAATTTGTACTTCTTAATCCCTTACCTTTTTCACTCATCCCCAACCTCCCATCTGGCAATCATCAAAATGTTCTCTGTATTTCTGAGTTTGTTTGTGTTTTCTTTGTTTATTTTGTTCTTTAGATTCCACATATAAGTGAAATCTCATTGCCTCTGCCTTTCTCTGTCTTACATACTCCATTCAGCCCAACATCCTTCAGGTCCATTCATGCTGCTGAAGACGGCAAGAACCCATTCCCTTCCCTGGCTAAGCAATACTCCACTGTATATATGTACCACCTCCTCTTTATCCATTCTTCCATTGACAGACACCCAGGCTGCCTCCACATCTTGGCCATTGTAAAAAATAGTGCAATGAACATATGGGTGTATATGTCCACTCAAAGTAGCATTTGGGTTTCTTCAGATAAATACCCTGAAGTGAGATTACTGGGTCCTTGTCTCTTGTTATAGCCTTTGTTTTAAAGTCTATTTTGTCTGGTATAAGTATTGCTAGCACAGCTGTTATTGTTTTTTGTTTTGTTTTGTTTTTTCCCATTTTCATGAAATATCTTTTTCCATCCCTTTCCTTTCTGTCTGTGTGTGTCTTTCAATCTGAAGTAGACAGCATATGTAAGGGTCTTTTCTTATGCATTCAGCCCTCCTATGTCTTTTGATTGGAGCATTTAATCCATTTATATTGAAAGTAATGTTGATAGATATGTAGCTATTGCCATTTTATTATTGATAATTTTGATATTTTTTTCCATCTTAAAAAAGTCCCTCTAACATTCTTTGTAATACTGGTTTGGTGATGATGAATTCCTTTAGCTTTTTATTGTCTGTGAAGTTCTTTATTTGTCTTCTGATTCTAAGTGATAGCTTTGCTGGGTAGAGTACCTTTGGTTGTAGGTCCTTGCTTTTCATCACATTGAGTATTTTGTGCCAGTCCCTTCTGGCACTATATATAGTTATTAAAATATTGTTGACTATGTTCTCTATGGTTTACTTTACATGCCCATGACTAGTTTGTAACTATCAGTTTGTACTTCTTACTCCTTTCCCTTTTACACCCTGCCCCTCAACACCCTCCCATCTATTACCCCAACAATCTAGTACCAATCTGACACCATACACAGTTATTACAATATTATTGATTATATTCCTTATGCTATAACCTACATCCCCATGATTACTGTGTAACAACCAATTTGTACTTCTTAATCCCTTCCCTTTTTCACTCATCCCCAACCCCTCTCCCATCTGGCAATCATCAAAGTGTTCTCTGTATTTCTGAGTTTGTTTGTGTTTTCTTCGTTTATTTTGTTCTTTAGATTCCACATATAAGTGAAATCTCATTGCCTCTGCCTTTCTCTGTCTTACATACTCCATTCAGCCCAATACCCTTCAGGTCCATTCATGCTGCTGAAGACGGCAAGAACCCATTCCCTTCCCTGGCTAAGCAATATTCCACTGTATATATGTACCACCTCCTCTTTATCCATTCTTCCATTGACAGACACCCAGGCTGCCTCCACATCTTGGCCATTGTAAAAAATAGTGCAATGAACATATGGATGTATATGTCCACTCAAAGTAGCATTTGGGTTTCTTCAGATAAATACCCTGAAGTGAGATTACTGGGTCCTTGTCTCTTGTTATAGCCTTTGTTTTAAAGTCTATTTTGTCTGGTATAAGTATTGCTAGCACAGCTGTTTTTTGTTTTTTTTTTTCGTTTTGTTTTTTCCCATTTTCATGAAATATCTTTTTCCATCCCTTTCCTTTCCGTCTGTGTGTGTCTTTCAATCTGAAGTAGACAGCATATTTCTTATGCATTCAGCCCTCCTATGTCTTTTGATTGGAGCATTTAATCCATTTATATTGAAAGTAATGTTGATAGATATGTAGCTATTGCCATTTTATTATTCATAATTTTGATATTTTTTTCCATCTTAAAAAAGTCCCTCTAACATTCTTTGTAATACTGGTTTGGTGATGATGAATTCCTTTAGCTTTTTATTGTCTGTGAAGTTCTTTATCTGTCTTCTGATTCTAAGTGATAGCTTTGCTGGGTAGAGTACCTTTGGTTGTAGGTCCTTGCTTTTCATCACATTGAGTATTTTGTGCCAGTCCCTTCTGGCTGCAAAGTTTCTATTGAGAAATCAGCTGACGATTTTATGGAAGCTCCCTTATAAGTTATTAGCTGCCTTTCTCTTGCTTTTAAGATTCTCTCTTTGTCTTTAACCTCTGCCATTTTTATTATGATGTGTTGTGGTGTGGGCGTATATGGGTTCATCCTGTTTGGGACTCTCTGTGCTTCCTGGGCTTCTATGTCTCTTTCCTTTGCCGTGTTAGGAAAGATTTCAGCCATTATTTTTTCAAATAGGTAGTCAATCCCTTGTTTTCTCTCTTTTCCATCTGTTTTCCATCTTTTAACCCTATGTTGTTTCACTCAATGTTGTCTCAGAAGTCTTTTAAACTATCCTCATTTTTTGGATCTTTTTTCTTTTTGCTGTTCTCATTGGGTGTTTTCTGCCACCTTATCTTCCAAATCATTAATTCAATCCTCTGCTTCATCTAATCTGCTGGTGATTCCTTCTAGTGCATTCTTCATTTCAGTTACTGTATTCTTCTCTTCTGACTGGTTCTTTTGTATGGTTTCTATGTCCCTTTTTATGTTTGCCATCTCTTTGCTGAAGTTCTCATTAAGTTCCTTGAGCATCCTTATAACCATTGCTTTTAACACTGTATCTGGTAAGTTGCCTGCCTCCATTTTGCTTAGTTTTTTCTCTGGAGTTTTCTCCTGTTCTTTCACTTGGGATGTGTTTCTTTGTTTCCTCATTTGGCTGCCTCTCTGATTGTTTCTATGTATTAGGTGGTCTGCTCTGTGCCCCAGTCTTGGCCGGGTGACATTATATAGTAGATACCCTGTGGGGCCCATAGGAGTCTCCCTGGTCACCTGAGCTGGGTGCTCCAGGAATGTACCTTGTGTGGGTTGTATGTGTCCTTCTGTTATAGCTAAGCTTGAGCTTTGGTTGCTATTGGCATGTCAGTAGGTGGGAGTGACCCTCAGGCTGATTGGCTATGGAGTTTGGCCATGTCCACCATTTACAGGCTGCTGTGAGGAGGGCTTACTTCACTGAGTGGGATTTGCCCCAGTGGGCTCTGGTGCCTGTTGAGACTGCCCTTTGTGTGTACCATTTGTGGAGCTAATTGGGTGGTGCTTTGCTGTGCTCTGAGCCATCCTTCAAGTATGTTCTCTGAGGCCTCTTGCCAGGGACTCCAGTGCAGGCCCAGGTCACCCAATGCCTGTGATGAGCCAAGGACTACCTGGTAAGAGCAGCAACATAATATGCTGTTGTTTGCTGCCTGTGTTAACCCTGGAGGTGTGTGGGAGAGGCCATGCTGCAAACCAAGGACATCTGCCACCAGTACTGGGCCTGGGAGCCATGCTATCATCTGCCAGCTCCTTTAAGGTTCAGCTACTGATAAAGCCTCATGTGGTATGCAAGTTGGTTGCATGAGGCAGGATCTCAGGGAATCACTAGAGTTGTGGCCACCAGGTTAATGTAAACTCTGGTTTGGTGCCAGTGCTGAGTCTGAAGCTACTCAGCAAAATGTCTCAGAGCGCATGGAGGCCAGTCGTCACCCACCTGGGTCTCATGGACTCTGATAGTTTTCCATGAAATTGTGCAATGTGGGCTGGGCTGGCTGCTGTTGGAGAAAGTGCTTCTGATGTGGGGGTGTTGGGTGGGGCGGGGTCCCAATGAGTCAGCAGAGTGGAGCAGCGGAGCTCACCAGACCAATCAGACTCAGATGTGGTCTTAAGTATAGGGATGAGCTCAACACAGGGAATATGGCTCCCACCTGCTGGCTGCACAGGAGAAGACCCCTGACAGGAAAACTCAGACTGTCCTTGTGGGGACAGAGTTCCAGAGAGCAATTTCCAGGCTCTCAGCCTCACATGGAAAGGTTCTAGCTCGGTTATTAGATGGTCATCAGCTCTAATCAGATAGACATCCACTGTGGCTGATTGGTCATCAGCTGTTACCAGTTAGCCACTAGCCAGTAATATAACTGCCATAGCTACACTAGGGGGTTGGTTGGTTGGTTGTCAGAAAAGCAAGTGGATTGTAGCTAGCATGTGGGGGTTAGTTGGTTGGCAGAGAAGCGGTCAGGGGATTGCACATTGTGTGGAGTCTGCTTCTTATATCTCCAACCCAGCCGCCAGTGAGAATATAGTGGTATGACTCCCTATCTATGGCTCCGTTGCTGTTCCTTTTTGGCTTCACCATATCCTGCATTCTTATGCGGGGAACGGGGCCAGAGTCCCTGCATGACAGTCCTCCAGACCTTGTCTCAAAGCCACACACCTCAATCTGCCCTCTGTATGACTCCGACACCCCCTGAGTTACTGTCTCTCCGCTGGAGCCCAAGGTGAGTGCCTGGGAGTGACAGAATCTGTGTACTGGCCCTTTAAGACAATGTCTGGGTTTCCTGCTGCCTTCCATTGCCCTCCCCCCATCCATGGTTAAAATCCCCACTGTTTTTCACAGCCAGATGTTGTGGGGGCTCCTCTTCCCAGTACCACTACTCTAGGATGGGGAGAACTGTGTGAGGCTGGGGTCCCTCGCTCCTCTGGGGGGAAACTTTGCAGCTGAGGTATCCCTCCTGGTTCTCAACTGCCACAGGGAGGTTTGAGGTTAGCTAGTTCCGTATCTCTGCCCCTCTTACCAATCTCAACAAGGCTTCTTCTTTATATTGTTAGTTATAAAACTTTTGTTCAGGCAGACTTCAGATGGTTCTCCAGGTTGATTGCTCTGTAATTTAGTTGTAATTTTAACTTGTTCGTGGAAGGAAGCAGGCACAGTGTTTATCTACTCAAACCTCTTGGATCTCCCTCCTTTATATATTCAATATTGATACTCTTTCTACAGATTCCTCTCTACCAAATTTCTTTTAGAGCTCAATAGTAATAAAAAGACTGTATCTTCTCATGGATCAGTATTATTTAAAATTAGTATATGTGAACTAGCTAAATGAATTCCATCTCTCTTTTCACCTTGGCTCCCAGTAAGCACAAACTACCACTTTGTACTCATTTGGAGTACCAGGGAGCACAGACTAGGCTTTGTGATTTATTCTTTTTCCTTTTGTCCATCATACTCCCTCTATCCCTACTCTATTTAATTCCCTTTTTATCTGTGTTCCTCTGCTCTTATTTTAGCTATGTTTCTTTGTCTAGTAAGCCACAAGTACTTTCTGAAAAAAAAAATTCAAATACTAACTGGCTCAATCACTGATGTATTGTGGCCCCAATATATGAGTTTTCACAATTGGTAGGCTTGTCCTCTACTCTTTTCTCCAGACCTTGTCTGATTTTCTTATGGTAAGAGCAACATCCAAGGGTCATCTTCCCACTGTGAAGTTTACCTGGTAACTATTTAAATAAATGAATCATAAATGTTTAAAGTGAATTCCTCTTTTGGACATTGTATTCTCTATTTTAAACAGGAAAGCAATTTTGAGCCAATGGGCAATTGTAAGCATATAGTTGTGAACATATAGTAAATGGCCATAAAGCACAGACAAATATTTCCCGGCAGGGATAGGCTAAAACATACAAGGATGGGTTTCCTCATGAAACAATACTAAAAAGAATTAGAAGTAGTTCTAATCAAAATATATTTTAAAAGGGTTTGAATGAATCTGTATTTTTATCTCCAATTACTCAGGAAGAGTACAAATATGAGAAATATGAGCTCTTACATTAGATCATGGATTAATACAAGCAGTATGAGGCTTTATGAGAACTTTTTTCCCCTCTTTTAATATCAAACCTCAGTTTCTGTGAGGGGGTAGAAAGGGGAAATGAGGATAGAATGAGCTTCCTCCAAAAGACTGTGATGGGCAGACAACAGGGTGAGTCACTGGTCCTCCACAGTAGCCTCAGAACTGTTTCATTTTATCTTTCTAAATTTACTGAGCTCATTTTCAGCCATTGATTGTAGGCATCTCTTCAGATTAATGTGTGACCTTTTTATGATTGTTTAGTGATTTGGCTAGGTTGCTTATAACATATTTTGAATATGACTCATGGTTCTATGTAAGATTTTCTTTGAAAAAGGGCTCCACTGCTAAGTAGGTCGTAAGTGTCGTGGTTATAGTTACTATGTATTTGAAATCACATAGGCCTAAGTTCAAGCTCTAACTCTGCTACTTACTGGTAGGGTGATCTTAAGTAAATTATTTGACTTCCTATAACCTTAGTATCCTTAGCTGCAAAATGGGCCTAATGATAGTCCTACTTCTTTGGGTGGTTATTAGACTTGAAGGAGGTATAGTAAGAAAACTGCTGGCACACACTAACATGTAATAAATGCTGACTTAAGTGCACAAACAATAAAGCAAACTAAAGTTCAGACCATACCTGTAAGTATTTAAATGGAAGCGATTTCGGGACAATAATAGAAAACTATTTTGTTTGTTTGTTTTTGCTGGGTATGAAAGTGAAGGGAAAAAAAAAGATGTTTCTTCTCTCCTTTATATTTTAGAGATTAGGAATGAATAAAAACAATTTAAAAATCTCCCTGTGTATCTGTAAGTATATAAATTTCAGGTTAAAAAGAACAGTATTACTGGAGGCAATTGATACTCAAAGTTCAGCACTGATCTTCTGATGCCCTGGAAGAAAAAGAGCCTTTCTATCAAATCACTGCCACCAGTCAGAGAGCATTGCAAGTTGGGTAGCATGGTCGACTTAGCCATTATTGACAGTCTTTATATTTCTTGTTCTAGAGTAAATATGTGATAAAAGGAATCAAATTGTTTTCCTATTTGAAATCAGTGGTTTATACCAGACACTAATTAAAATGTAACACTTTCAACAAAATTTAACAAGGAAAAATTCACCCAGAATGAATATAACTGGGCTGCCATATGCTACCTATAAAACACATTATTAGATAAACAATCCAAGTGAAATCTACCTTTAGCTAGCTATTAACCTTTACCATATTTTTCCTCTCAGAATTTTTCTAGGAGAAATAACAATGCTAGACTTGGTGCATTAGAAGCAACATCAAAATATAAGATGGCACAATCTCAAATAATAAACAATTCCTAAAGTGCCAAAGATTTTATAATCTCCCAATATATGAAAAATAACACTTTCTTACAAGAACCTTACTACTAATAAAGAGCTTTCTGATTTTTACAGACTAGCAATAATTTTTTTCTACATGTTATTGTTAACTAGTATCCCATTTCTTGAAAATATAATCATGCACTTCATTTTAGAGATGTTTACATCACACTGTAAGGAATGGCCACTCAGGTTAGTCCTGGCACTACCAAGGGATGGTAATTGGGTTCAATGCAAGTTAATCACCCAACACAAATTAAACGGAGAAGTCATTTTCTTCTACTCTTCAGAGAATTACAATTATATAGGAAAAATATTATTTGCCCAAAAGGAACTTTTCAGACTTGTTTTGAATTTCAAACCACTGCATTCCTAAGAAAAACTTGGGGTGATATAGATGTGAAAATGGAAACACACAGAAACAAACATCTAAATGACTCTTAAACATAGGAAAAGATGCTCAACTTACTCAAAATAAGAGAAATGTAAATTTGTCTTATACTCTGACTTTTTACCTGTTATTTTAGAAAATATTTTTAAAAATTTGATAATACACTGGTTTGGTGAGAGTAAAAGAGAATGCAATGTGATAGTATTTATGAAAGTTTCAAATGTTTAAACTCTTGGATTCTAATTCAAAGAATATGTCCTCAAGTATGCCTGCATTCATGCAAAATGACATGTATACAAAGTTATTAATTGCAGCACTATTCCTAAGAGGAAAATACTGGAGACAACTCAAAGGTTCATCAGTGGAGAATAAACATATCTTTAGTATAGTGGAATATTATTCAATAAGAAAGAGGAGGAAGTATGTTATATGCGGATATAGAATAGTCTCTAAGACATACATTAAAGTAAAAAATCAGTTGCAGAAATAATATTATATGCTACTACATTGCTTATAATTATTAACTTAAAGGATAAACAATGGTCGCCCATTTGGAGGGAAAACTGGGTGGCTGGAAGAGGTGGAAAGGAGACTTTTTACCGCATACTATTTTGTATCTCTTGAATTTTGAACTGTGTGAATGCATTACCTTTGTATTAAAAAAATAAGTGATAAATTTAAAATATATAAAACAAAAGCAGGGAGTGGCACAGAACAGCTCCCACTGGTGTTAGTCACGCTGTGTGTGTGTGAACTGATGAGTGAGCTGAGGGTTTCACTGTACATGTTACTGTCACCAGGAGGCACGTACGTGGAGGTCAAAACCCTATCACAGCCACCCACACTTCTCTCCAGTTTCAGCTACGGCTTTTGGCATTCGTTTTCATTTTTTCATATTCCTCCTTTGACAGTCTAAATTAACAAGTGGTGGTGGCAGCAACTGTGTGAAGCCTTAAATGGACATCCCCATGTGTAAGATCGTGTTCTCTGGCCACCCCCTCTGAGAACTCTGCCTAAATCCATCACTTAGCAGTTGGGACCTGCTTTAGAATGCAGCCTCAGCGTTCATGACACCATGGTGGAGGGAAATACACAATAACTCAGTTTTAAAGTATCTGTGAAAAAAAACTCTCTGTGGGAGCCAGAAATGCTGAGCAGGCCCCTGAGTGCCAGCAATGGCTTCCTGTACTCAAAGATGACATATGTTCCCAGTGTTGGAGAGCATCATATTTTACTTACTTCTCTTGCTTAAGTGGCTACTTGACTGCTGCTCCCATAACCCGTACAAATGGTAGGACATTCTGTTCATTACTAATTTGAGATTAGTATCAGGCCTGAGTTACTTTAAACTACTTTGGGCATCTTACTTTGATCCATTGCTGGGTGAAGTTTTAAAGTTATAAAATGATTAAAATAAAAACAAAAGAACCAACTAGTATGAGGTTACCACTTTCAGCATTCACACCTTATGAGGGCATCAGAAAGTGTGAATAGTTGTTGTTTCATTAATTTTCATCATTTTGCTTGGCATTTAAAAACACTTTTTTGTTGTATTTAAAACTTTACATGCCAACAAATAATTATCATCATATCTATAATAAAACCTGGCTCTAGGAAATATCCCAAATAGAGTGTACTAAAAGCAAAGAGCACATAAACAGCATACACACGTTGTATGTTAACAGAGCCATTGAGAATTCTTATTTATTAATATTTTAAATTAATTTCTAAACACCCTAGGTAAATTAGGATAATTTTTTTCATTAAAAAGGCGTGATTACCACTGTACTATGTATTGGTATGTTTCCTTCTAGGTAGTCATAAACAATTATTCACTAATATTTCAAATAGCAAAAGCAAGAAAAATACAATAAATATAAATAAACATGCCAAAATATAAGCAACCTTGCTGACTAACTTTAAAGGTGTATTATAAAACCAATTTATCATTGTGGCAGTTTACATAATTCTAATAACTCTTAGTCTTTTTTGATTAGTGCTTACATACATAGGAAGAAAGGACACAGGGAGGTATAAGTAACAAAAAGAAGAAAATTAGCCCACCCTTTGCTGGGTATGAAGGACTCTTTTCTCTTTCCTGCCTTGAGACTAAGGCTTGCTGAGCTTTCTAAGAAGATTAAGCACAAGTAGATTACATACTGACCTTCACCTGGGCTAGACAACTGACCAGTCAGAATGGAGGAGAAGGATGATTAATACTTGCTGCCCCTAGCATGTTTCAACCCATCTTTGAATGAGGTGCTCCCAAATCTCATTCCAATTGTGCTCTCTGGCTTCCCGTCTGAAACTTGTTCTCCCATTGCTGCCACTCTCATGTAAACTATCCCTTCCATTGTAAACCAATTACCACATACAACTGATCAAGAGGTTGAAGAGTGTCTCCACATTCTTCAATTTAAGCTTACCCTCCTGTAAGCCCACATTTATGATAGCCTCTGTCACATGGATGTCTTTGTCTTTCCTGTTCCTTAGCACAGTATTGTAGAACACCATACCATCTAGCTATTCTACCCTAACCCTGTCATCTACCAACTCTTGATTGTTTCCCTACATTTACTCTTTGCTTTTTGTCCCGACATTATCCTGAGTGACTTCAGATACCCAGCTAGGGATGACTCAGCAGTCATCCACTTATATCCTAGCCTGTCACTTTTTTTTTTTTTAACTCCTCAACTTTTCTAATTTACCATTCCAATCCCATGGGATTTAACCTCCTTATATTTCAGCACTACTCCTTAACCAAACTTTGCCTTTCAGTTCTTTTAATCTCTTATACTCAAACCCCTTTCGTTTAACCTTCAGTCCCTGAAGCACTACATGCTCTCTCAGTCTGACAGCTCCTTCTGTCCTTTCTTACACCGCCCAGACCCACAATCTACCACTACCATTCTTTCCTCATTAAAGACAATGGTTTTGTCCTCTTATCTGTCTCCTCAAAACCTCAAGTCTGAATCAAAACTTTTGGATTCTCAGAGACACATTGTAGAAAATCACAGAACTTTGCATGCAGTTTGCTGCCATTACAGATCCGTGGGTCCCTCTCCTCAGAGAGTCCCGGAATCCCCTGCCTTAATCCTGGTTAGCCCTTGTCTAAATTTTCTCTGTTGTCTGTCCAGTCTTCAGTTTCAAGTCTCAAATTCCTCAGCTGCTTCCAACTTGATTAAAAACTCTAGGTTAAGAATTCTCCTAACTTACCCTCTATCCATAAAAACTCCTCCTTCTTATCTTACTGGAACAGGTAGGTTTCCACCCAGTGTTCAACTCTAACCTTTCCGTCTTTCTCCAGACCCTGATTCTTTATATTTCCTTGGGGCTCTCACTCCTGCATTCACTGTTTCATTACTTTTGTTCCCCTCTCTTTGTGGGCATTTGCAACTAAACATTGTTCAAATTCTTTTAAAAAACGTGAAAATAAGCTCATCACCACATTTCTTTAGAACTACTGTCCCATTTTCCTTTTCTTTTCAAAGTAAATACTTTGGATACTGTGCCCACTTCTTCCCTTTTCAATCTCACGTGTGCTTCTGGCAGTTGACTTTGTTCTGGCAGAAAGGTTATATCCTGCGAGCACAGTTTCCCCTTGATAACAAGCAAGGGAATCAGGTGTTAGTTGCAGAGGATGTTTATTCTTTTAATAGAGGTCACTGACATTATATCATAAGCTCAACCATATAATGAGTACAAAGACTAATTGTGCCAGTGTGTGAAATTTCTAGGTACAAATTATGTTTACTAAATTTTAGTTCACATCCTAAACGTGGGATATGAACATGGTTAGTCTAACTTTTCAGGTCAAAACTATTTCATTCCCGGGCTTGCTAAACCAGAGTGTGTCCTGTCCCAGATTTGCAGCAATAACCATCCAAATTGTTCTATCCATAGACCTTTAACAGACAAACAGATTATTTTTCACTCTTAATGTTACCTTTAGAAACTCTGTAACTAGGTATTTTCCCAAAGCCTCCAGTCCATAAGAAGTAACTTCTTCTAGGTCCCTCTTGATTAATTTAATCTCATCATTTCTTAATCTGAGACATAGTCTTTTCTTAATTGTCCACATTCTCCAGGATTCTTTCCTCATACCTTTTTCTTATTATACTTCAGGTGGCATCACTTTCTGGTTCTCTCATTGAGGATAATTCCTCAATGTCTAGTTTTGGTCATGAACTCTCCTCTGCTTTCCACATGCCTCTGGCCAACAAATATGCTGCTCCAACTAACCTAGCTGTCAGCCTTCACACAAAGCACAGCCAAAATTGCATTCATCCACTGTACCTCTAAATGTGCCCATGTTCCCAAGTTGATGGCTCTGTGATCCTTAGGAAATGCTTCTTTGTTTCTCATCTGTCACCAAGGCATGAAAACTTTCCTTCATTCCCTCTCTTCTCCCTCCCTCCCTCCTTTATTTTGGTTTCTCCTCTTTATACTTATTATTATTCATCTGGTTCTGCCCTTTACTTTTCTCATCTAGATTATCACAGGTATAACCTAATGACCTCTAGTCTTTTCCCTGTCAAATCTGCCTCTAAACCTGATACTTTTGGTGTTTTTGACCATGATCTATAATAAGAAATATATTTTACTTCACAACCAGGACACACACACACACACACACACACACACACACACACACACAGAGCTAGAGAACACACATAATTAATTTATTTCTCTCTCTTTTCCCATCTGTATTTCTATTTATAGATAAATATAGATATATTGGAATACATAACAGAAAGTTCCCACAAAGTAAAGCTTACCTCCCAATACTCCATGAACTCTAATATTTTCTATTGTATTATAGTTCTATTCTATTCTATTCTATTCTATTCTATTCTATTCTATTCTATTCTATTCTATTCTATTCTATTCTATTCTATTCTATTCTATTCTATTCTATTCTATTCTCCCATCCTTTCGATTTCAATTAAACACAATGCTGGCCACAACCCATTAAATTCATTTGACAGCCCACTAATAGGTTATAACCCAGAGATTGAGCATTGTTTTTACTCTCTATATACGCTAGAGTGATATAGCAGAAACAAAAATCTGACTTTACCATTTGTCATATTAATCCTTTTGGGAGGCCTCCTGTTGCTTACTGGGTAATGTTCAAAATTGTGAGTAGACATGCGTGGCCACCTGACAACCTGCCAGCTCCTCCAGCTTCATTTCTCCCCATTTTGCCCTGCACTTTTTACCCTACGCACTCCTTCCTATTTTACCTTGGAGTTTTCTCTTTCTGGTTCTCTCATACTTGCATCTCCCTGGCTGTTCTCTCTTAAAATCAATACTTGAACCATGGAAAATAAAATGTCTACTATAAGAAGAGTATAATTCTATTTCACATGCAACTGAAGAAAGGATAAAGAGCTATAATTTTGGGATCGGAATCTTATACTTCCTTGTAGCTCTTGTAATAACCATTATAGTGATAAAGTAGTAACTACTCAATATTTCCTTCATTGAGTCTCAATCCCCTTTTTGTTTTTTACATTGTTACTTTCCTATCCAAGAACACTGCTATTGCCTTCACTACAAATCCCAATTGACTCTACCTGGTTTTTAAGACCATTTGGAATCTGGCTTTATTTAATCTACCCTTATTTGATAATAATGCTCTCCTCTGGCCTACCATCTCTTTGCTGTCCTTCTTATGTTTCATGCTTCTTCCTCAAATTCTCTATCCTGCTAGTAATGTTCCTTCCACATATCATACTCATTTTCCATCCCCTCTAGCCAGTCTACTTTTCCATTCCATTATTTATTTTTGAGGTCCAGTCAAATCCCTAAATTCACCCAAAATCCTCTCATCATTTTCCTGAATACATTTTTATCTCTTATTAATAAGTAATAATAATAGTTCCCAGCCCACTAGGTTGTGAGGATTAGAGGAGTTAATATAAAGTGCCTGCCACAGAGTTCATGCTCATAAATGTGTATCACAAAGTCCATCAAACTCTCCCATCCTAAACCTTTGTCCTACACAGCCACTGCCCATCACTGGACACGTGAGAGATACCGAATTACCTTACAGTTATAGGACTTCTGTCTAAACCTTGAGTCTAAATTCCTTGAGACCCAAAGCCCCGTTATATAATGTGTTCTTACCCCCATGTCACACAACAAGTTGATAGAAAGTAATGAGAAAGTGGTCACTTAATAATTTGTGGTTGATTTCTTGGGATACCTTATCCCCCAAATCAATGATTAATTCCTAGATTAGTAGCATCCTCTTCCTCTTCCTCCTCAGCATCACAGACCAAAGCAAGTTCTCCAGAAGTTATTTATTTCTGGGTATAAAATATACTTTGGTAATGGCGTTCAAGTTTGTATGGATCTAATGTTCTAGGCACTCATCACAATGCAATAAGGGACCCACAGAGAGTGTACGATAATAATCTGTCTGTTTCCCTTTTTCATCATCTCCTGCCTAACTGCATCCTATTCTCTCATAGGAATAGAATCATGTCCCAGGTGAAAACAGACTCCTTTATTTTAGTGAGTGTCAAATGAGGCAACAAGAGAGTTAAATAACTAGATGTTGAAATAAAAGTTTCCTCTTAACTTTCTTCTAAATCATCTGAATCAGAAAAGTAACCACAGCCGCACTCTGTGCTGCATTTCTGTGAATACGTTCAAGTAGATCTCATCCATATTACCTGTAGGGTCTGTTTGAACATCACACTATTTTGTGTATGAGGGCTGGAAAGGGGTGGAGGAAAGAGAGAGGATTACTGTTTTTAACTTTATGTAGCTTTGGAAACCATGTAATAAATTTGGAAAGTTGGGTAGTGGGAGAAATATGGGGCAACATTACCCAATATTTTGATAAGAATCATCTTTTTGTGTGTGTGTGTTTGTTGGGTTTTGATTCAGAACAATGTATTCAGAACTACTACATTTAAAGCTATTCTAATATTTACTGTCCTTTGAATCAAACCCATCATGACCACCTGTAAACTATGAAAATAATCCTGCTCATGAAAAAGATCTTGCTCAGCTTCCTCTGGATTAATAATTCATTTTTTGTGTGAATTATTAATAAAACAAACAGTATTTCAGAGACACATGCTAACTAACCACTGACTGGAGTTTAGTAACAATCTATTTCTTAGTGTTAATAGGAAAGCAGTCATTAAGTTAATTTGGTTTTTAAGTGAATATGATATTAATTTAAGTGTAAATTTCCAAAGAATATATTTCTATGACAATGACATTTACATTTTTCTTAATGCTTTTTAATAGCTTTAGCATGTTTAGATATTGGTTCTCTTAATTCCCTTTAAAAGGGCACATGTGGTTTAATACCAATTGCAGGTGATTTTAAAGGAGAGGGAAGGTATGAGCATCTTCTGTGCTAGCAGTTCTCAGCTGTTAGCGGCTCAATAAAATGACCTATGAACTTAAAAATACCAGTGCCCCAGGCATGGTCATTGTTTGGACCCGATACAATTGTTTCAGACCCTCTGAGGGTGAATTTGGGTATCCGTATATATATAATTTAATAGCCCCTCTAGGTGACTGTAATTATGTCAAGAATTTATGAATTTCATAATATTTTTATATAAAATGTAATTCTTTCATTTGTAAAGTGATACATATTAGAGTATATAGTCTTATTTCTTGAAAATTCTCCTACTCATCCCTCCCCCACACTTGACCACTACGGGAAAACTCAGTTCTCCTCAGGACAGTAATGCCTGCCTTGTAACCCTCACTCAGTTGACCCCCTTTTCCACTCTTCCCCTCCTTTTGATTCTCCCCACATCCATCTCCACAAGCTCTCCCATGTTATGGGTGCTGTGTACAAATAAGAATTGTTGTTCTTTTCTTGCTGTGTCAATGGCTGCTCACATGCAGGAAAGGGAGAGGGCTTAACAGGAGTCAGATGAGTCAGAGGGTGGGCATGCGGGGGACCCAGGCCATCTGGGTAAAAAGCCTCGATACTAACAGGGTCCATCAAATTCAGGAATCACCGCAGACATTCTTCCATCACTTTTTTAATAATGGCCTGGAAAAATAGTGTTCCTTTAACTGATAATCAGCTCTCCTTTGTGTAGCTTAAATCTTTTAATCTTTTTTATTTCACCGGGGTCGGGATGATGGCCACTGAAGTTAATTAAATGACACTGAAATATGTTGGAAGTCCCTCTAAATGTCCACTTAAAGGATATAGTTAAGAAAGAAAAACTTTTAAGATATAAACAATAATAACACACTAAATTAAAAATAAATGAAAATACATAACCTGAAAATGCAAACGAAGTCTTGGAACACAGGCAGCAGAACCCTATTGTTTGTCTTTAGTCTCTGGCTTTTTGAGGGCAGGACCTAGGTTTTATTTATATTTGTGTTCCCTGAATCTAGCACTATGTCAGGCTGAAACAGGCAATAAATGTTAGTGATTGTAACATACTTTTTTTCTTATAATGGCAAATCCTGCTTTTCTAGAGATTTGTCTTATTTAACTAGTATTTAATTATAGGGGTATATCTAATTTTGTTATTTTAGTTTTGAGGGTAATAGAAGAGTTTATTTTGTATTTTCTTGATATGTAAATTTGCTAGCATTGCAAAAAAATCTTTTATCATTAAATATTTATTAGATATATTGTCTCTGGATAGAACAAAGATGGCAACAATCAAGTTATAAACTGAAATGTTTAGCCCTGAAACATGAAGAGTTCAACAATCAGTTTATACATGGCAAATAAAAAAATTGAACTATTTCTAGCATAACAATTTGTGCATTAAAGTGAAAGCTTATATTTTTGTCAAAAGCAGTTAATAGTTCAAAATAGTGTTTGATTTAGACAACTGCTTCTGAAAGAGGGTGATAGAGTAGAAAGCAATGTATTGTTTTGACTGAATTTCAAATATCATTAAAAGGTGATAAATTTTTAATGTTAATCGAAGGGGAAAAGACATGGATTAAAACAATGATCGACACTGAATTGGGCAAAATCCTTTGGGGTGCTAAAGTTTTAAGTTAAATACATACTGTACAGGGAAATGTGGTACTTGAGAAGTACAGTGGCAACTTGTACATGAATTTAGAGTTCATCATGCTTTTAAACAAGCAATCCTATGTAAAAGTGCCTTGAAGTTGGGCATTAGTTATTATCATTCCTATTTAACAGTGTTCTAAAGGGTTAAGAAAGTTGCTCACATAGCAATTAAGTACCAGAAGCAAGGTCAAACACAGATCATCTGATTCCAAATTTGGTGCATCATCTGTCACAGCTCTGGGCCTACATGGCCAACTAGGGCTCTGTGAGCTAGATGCTATATGGAAGTGCTACTGCTAACTCACTAGAGGGACAATGGCAGGCAGGCATTGGCCAAGCCACCAGTGGTGTGGCACACGTCATTGTTACTCAGAGGGTCCCTGCACCAGCAGTATGAACAGTATTTGGGAGCTTATTTGAAATGAGGCATGTTGTGCTCTATCACAGATCTAATGCATGAGAATCTCCATTTTTAACAATATTCTTATACAAATTTTACACACTTTAAGGTATGAAAAGCAATAGTGTAAGAATTCCAGATGTGAAATCAGGGCATCTGAATTCAGTCTCAGCCCTGCCGCAAACTAGCTGTGGCACTTTAAGCTTTTTGTTTAACATTTTGGAACATAAGTTTCCTTATCTGTAAAATGAGGATGATAATATCTGTTTTTGAGGGTTATAGTGATGATTATCTGAATAAAAGGGCCTGGACCCCATACTAAGTCCAAATGTAAATTCACAGATGTGTAAAAAGACTGCTAGGGTACTCAGAATTTGGTGAACTCTTGATTTCTTGATTATGTTGCACTAAGAACTATCTGTGTTAGAATTCATTTAAATTAAGCTTTCTGGGATGTCCACATTTTCGTGCCCTAGAGATTTGCTACAGAATTATTCTCAGCAGAGCAATTATAGGTGAGGCTGCCCTATAATGAGATATCTTTGCTACTTCATTAAATAAACCCCCTTGGATGGGCTCCAAAATGGACCTGCCTCATCCCAAATTCCATTACACTGGAAGTAATCTCATAAGAAGGCCCTGTGTAAGTTCAGTGGTCCTGGATACCTAACGTTTTACCATAAAGGGAATGTGTTCTAGAACAGTGATTCCTAAAAGCTGGTTCTCAAACCGATGCTTTACTGATCCAAGGGGAAATTAAAAAAAAATAAAGACAATTTAGCCAACTTGTAATAAAATTAAAATATAATCTATTTAAAAAATATCCTTCGTTCTGAGAATATGCTGTTTCTATTTTCTTTGTCTCATTCGTCTGAAACTGCACCATATTTTTGTGAAATAATAATGGTAGTTTTTATAATGTTCTTGCACAATAAAAGTACAATGTTAATCCTCCTCCACTTTTTTATTTTTTTTTAATTTTACGGGTCCTTGAAATCTAAAAATTCTAAACCTTTGTTATAGAAGAAAAAAAAAAAAAACTGCTTAAAAGGAAATTCTTTCCTATGAAATCAGTGAGGGGCATTTTCAATTAGGGACCAAGCGGCAAAGTTTTAATAGGGGGGCAAATCTGTTCTGTGTTGGCACATAACAGAGTGCCTCGCTCCTCACACTGCAGTGTGCGCAGGGACCAGTTGGGATCTTGTTAAAATGCACGTCCTGATTCTGCACGGCTGGCACAGTCCAAAATTCTGCATTTCCAACAAACTCACACTTAGAGTAGCTGGTGAGCTCTGAACCAGATCACCCTGGTTCAGCTCCTGGCTTTAGCACTTCTAGGGGCTGACCCATGAGCAAGTTACATAACCTGTATATTCCTTTGATTTCTCATTAGTAACACAAGAATAATAATCATCCCATCTCATAAGCTTGTGAGAATAAAATGGAATCATAAATGTAAATATGCCCAGAATGTAAAATATAGTATCTGACCTGTAGGAAGAGTTCCATAACTGTGAGTTATTACTCTCACTACACAGATCAGTGACTGGAGAGCCAAGATATTAAAAAAAAAGATTAGCACCTCAAGGGGTTCCTACGTCGTGAAATCAGAATTGAACGTTCCATTTGGAAAGGGGTGAGCTGTGTTCTGTCTTCTTTGGCTGGCTCAATGGGACTGTTGGAAGCTGTGTGTTTTGAAGGGTGTGTATAGAGCTATTCTAATTCAGAAGGTGGAAACCTCTTAATTACTAAGGTCCTATGAGTAAAGCTGAAATGATAATAGTGTTTAGGTTGCATGCCACAAACTTAGAAAAACCTTTTATCATTTCTTTGAGTGTTTTGCCTCTAGGTGACAGGAAAAATTCGATGAGTACATTCCCAAACCTTCAAGTTTTCCTATAGGTCTGTTCGTTATTAATAATTATTTTTCTTCCTATGAAAGCACAGCTAGAATGTTTATTAATTTCTTCCTACTTTTTATTGACAGCTAAGCAATTTATTAAAAGTAGTATGGATTGCCTAATATGTTAATACAAATACATGAGGCCGGTGTCTTACATATTCCTTATACCGTAGAGGACCCCTACTGTTTTTACAGTGGGTGAATACTTGCCCTTTAAAAAGTCCAGGGAATAGCATCTAGGCATGAAAATGTGATTTAATATGAATTTATGTGTTTGTCTTTAGCTTATACCTTTTGCCCTACTAGTGTCATTTCTGATGTGAATACAAACACAAGAGCAAATGATGACTCGTTTTAATAAAACTTAACAAAGATTGATGAGTGGTCACAGAGCTAAGGACTAAGCTTACCTACATAATTGGTTCAACTTTATACAGTCAAGAGAAAGCATAGCAAAATAAGTGTCATCAAGCACATTTAATACCTGCCTCCAGTGTTCTGAAATCCTAAAAGATTAAAGTTGACTACTTTTTGGAAGCTAAACTTTGTCTTCTCGATCATTGCATACCACTTTATCTTCATCATTATAAAATGCTATTATAAGGTTACCTATCTAGTTAGTGACTATTATGAAAATGAAGTAAGTGAACACTTTCTCCACAGCACAAGAAAACTAACATATAAATAGAATGTTCATAATGGGATTATTATATGCATTGGAAATTATCATGCCAATTAATAAATAGTCACAAATCTCTGGGCTCTTTCCCCAGTTTTTATTTTTCTGTTTCTTTTCTGTGGTTTATCTTTATTCACAACCAGTTTTCTATATATTCCTACAGCTGATTTTGTACCACCTATTTGGCAAGCATTTTGCATGTCTCACAATGTCTCCCAAATAACAAGCGTCTATGGGAAAGTTGCTAGTTATCCTCCAATATCTGTTCTCCTTTTCTTCCTCAGTAATAGGACCACTGAATGGTAAAACCATTGGGAATAAAGACCATATTTTTCAGCCTCCCTTGTATGTTTGTGTGGCCACAAGATTAAATTTGGGGCAATGGAGAAAAAAATGGAAACTACTGGGAAGTGTGCTTATAGGGACACAATGTGCCTTTGGTCCTTCCTTTTCCCCCTTCTGGATGGCTAGAATGTGGATGCGATGATACTAACAGGAGCTACCGTTTTGGACCATGAGATCAAAGCCACATCTTGAAGAACAAAATAGAATCTGGCACCCTGATGATCTTCCCATACCAGCACTTTTCTACCTACGTTTATCTGAAAGAAAAATGTACTTCTCTCTTGCTTTAAACACTATTATTTTGGGTTTCCTGTCACTTGCAGCCAAAGCTAATCTTAACTTACACACACTCAAATATTCATTGATGCATCTTTCAGGTATGATTCTTAACATTATGCTTCGGTCTTTGTCATCCATCCTATCTTACTCAAAGCCAGGCTAGAGCCTAAGAAAAGGGGACACTCAGTATTGAGAACACTCAGTATTGAAGGAGTTAAATTTAGGAGGCATTAAATTCAGGAGAAGAAAGGGTTAAATAAGTTAAAAAATCTTTTCTATTCCCAGTAGCTTTGGTTTATTAAGAGACATTCTAGGTAAGATTTTAAAGTTAACTCCCAAGATAATGAGACAAAAGCTAGGCCAGATGTCTAAGCTAAGTTTTGGTCTCAAAATAATTACCTTTGTTAATTACCAGTAATTAGTGTCAGGATCCAATACTTTCCTAAAAACTCTGGGGGGGGGGGGTGTGGAGGGGGAGAGAGAGAGAGAGAGAGAGAGAGAGAGAGAGAGAGAGAGAGAGAGAGAACACAATAATTTTCCAGTACAATGACATCATGGGGTCGTTAAAACCTGATTCAAATTTTACAATTTTGAACTCTAGATTTTATGGAACAACTGGATATTTTCTTCCAGTTAATGGAGATAACTCTTCTTTTTGCCTCGGCTTAATTTGAAGTTTATATCCTTTCTTATTTTATGCCTCTCTTTTTTCATTGCCAAAATGATTATTTTTCTTTATCTATAAAATTACACATTTAACCCTGCCCTCTGACCTCCCTAAAAAATTTCAGCGGCAATGGCCTTAGAGAGGTGCCTAGGATTCTTCCCAGAGTTTTTCTTTAGCAGCCTTTCCTCAGCCAGAGGCTTCTGGTCTTTAGCTCAAAGGACAGCAGAGGATTCTCAGGGTTTGTGGATAACTTCATTTTGGGGGGAGCCCTTTTTACATAGTTCAGAAACTTACGTGGTGCATCACTCTTCCCTTCTTTGTGTAGATGACCCTTTACAAGGACAGAAATATTTAGAGATGCATCTATTTGTGCTCTTCCTCACCATTTCATTTTTCTTTGGACCTTGCTTTTTGTGCTTAGATTTCCTTTTAAATATTTAGGGACACCATTGTCTAGTATTGTCCATTAATAAGTCATTGTGGGTATAGTCATTTTAATCTGCAATTAACAGTGGAAATAATACTTTCCTCTTTAAATCTCCATCACAAACATCTCACATTTGACTCCTGCCCATGTCCCCTGTGCCATTGTGGATCAATCACTACTCATTTATGGCATCTCTATTTAACTGTTTACTGGTTTGTCTCCCTCACCGTACTGCTAGAGGGAAAGAACCATGTCTTAACTCATTTTTTATATCTCCAGTGGCCACCAGGCATAGATTTTTGTAATTATTAAATATGCAGTTATCCATACTGCCAGGCCAATGGGACTTCTACTTACACATTTTGACCCTGTATAGGTTCAGTGAGTCATGGGATGAAAATTTTCCCTACTGCCTATTGTGTGTTTTAGTGGTAATTCTCAAATTCATTTCAGTCCATGGGCTAGTGTTTCCTTATATCAAGATATTGACCAACTTACCTGCTTGCAGAGAGAAAAATAATTATTCATAAAGCTCACTAGCCTGGGAAGGAAAGTGAAGTTTGAAGATAAAGTAAATGGTATTATTTTGTTTTTAATAAATGTCATGTATAAACTATGAACCATGCTAAAAAGTAAAGATGGTTACATTTAATCAGGAAAACTACATAACAAAAGGGGACAATTCATATCCTCTTTAACTGCCTATTTCTAGAGAATCTGTATTTTATCCACCACCATTGTACTAAAACTTGATGGCTTTTATAGGTGTATATCTAAATTACAAAACCAAATGCATTTTTATATATGTATCGTTCACTTCAAGGTTTGTTAACAGAAAAAGCATCAGGTATGCTTTTGCGGTGATTTCTATATGTCAAGTGCACACAGGCATTTTAATTTGCAGGCACATCTTATTTGCTTTACGCGAACTGAGAACCACATTATCCTCACATCATTCAATGTTTTGACCCCATGATCACGATTCATTACAGTAGGTCAGAGCTGCTCAATGCAATCACACCTTTTCATTTCTCAGCTTCCTCTCACCAATCTATGTTTTCTTTAATCCCATACCTCCAGTGCTGTTCTGAACTGTCCTGCCGCCACGGCGTATTTCTTTTGTCTGTAGCAAGCGCTGGCATCCTTTAAGGCTACCTGAAGCCATTTGTCAATCTGAGGCAGAAAGCTGACATTAGGTGCACGCAAAGGGTCTACTGTTTCAGCCGCTCCGCATGTTGGCCGAGTCCCAGCGGATGTGAAGGACTCCATGAACTCATAGTTCACGTCCTCTTCATTGACGTAGACCAGCTTCACCTCCACATCCATGATGTTCTTTAAGGGGATGTGAGGCAGAGGCAGGGTGATCAACGGGCTGTCAAGTTCCATGATCTTTGCCTCTTTCTTTCCTGCTGGCTTTTCTTCACCTTCTGCCTTCCTTTTAAAGGCCGATTTCTCTAAGTCATTGCTTTGTTTTTCTTTGATGCTCTTTGCCATTTTTATTCTTTCGACTGTGCTTTCTACTTGTTTGTCTCCACAGCTTTTCTTCATCTCTTGTGGCATTTCCAGAATGCCAGGTGCATTTGCCAAGGTGGACATTTTCTCGCTTGTATTTATCTTTAGAACAAGCTGATCAGGATAGACCCTATTCACTGTATTCTCCAAGTACCTACTGCTTCCTGAATCCACTGATTCCCCCCTGAAACTCCTGCAGGGGTGAGAAGAAGGAAAATAATTAAAACAATATTTTGAAATTCCAATGGTTTAAGACTATGGCCAAATTCATTTAAAATACTGTTTTATTCATCATAGGTATTTATCTCCATAAAGTAAAACTGTATGTATTTCATCTGCTGACTGTTTTACTAAGGAAGTGTATGTTTCAATCTCAAAAACTCACCAAGAATCTGTTGAAAACACATTTAGACAATGTCTTAAAAATAATCATCTATAGCTGAACAACATTGAATGAGCATTTTTATGGGGTGCCCAAACTCATTGAATAGGAAAACCTTATAGATAGCCACTGAGGACAAAAAAGACAAAAAAAAAATCCATCCCGATATTAATTTCCTGAGAAAGGCAGGTGGTCTAGAACTCATTATAAAATATGCTGCTAACCTGCATAATAGACTTGGGAGTCTAAAGAAACCACAGCTGCTTCCTCTGAAAAGCTTCCAGAAACGTTGTGTTTTCTCCATTTGTTTCTTCTATTAGTAATGAAAAATCTCAAGTTTAAACAGCTTTAAAGATAACTATTCCTCACAACTGACTTGAAAGCAGAAGAACATGACCTTCAACCTTTCATTAATGTGGATTCACATATTCCTCTTCATATTTTTGCAGCAGTGGTATCAATACTGTGTATTATATGAAGACAAAGCATTTTCTTGAATGACTAATGTTCAAAAAATACAACTGTCTTTTGATCCAAAGGTTTCTGCATACTATCTCTGCTTTTAGATAAGTTTCAAAATATGAAATGTCCTAAGACCTAATTATTATGTAGTAAGTTTGGTTCCTATTTTTGAAGACTTTCACCTATCATATTCTGCTCTGGAAGCAACTCCATAGGGTAAAGAATAAGAACCGCATTTTTCAAAGAAACTAAGGGACAGAGAGGTTAAGCTGCTTATCCAAGTCATGCTGTTGGTCAGTAGCAGAACCGGAATTGGTATGTCCTCCCTGGGACTTCCACTCACTACCTCTGAGCCTGGGGTGCTGCCTCATTCTATAGAATGCTGTTCTTTAGGATATCTAATAGCAGGCTTACATCAGAAGGCAACGAGAAGAGGAAATGCAAGAAAGAAGGGCTGAGTCTAATAACCACGAGAAAAGAGCTTTTCTTCTTGCTTCTTTTCATCTACCTCGAGGACAGTGCCTCACACCAGATAAAGTATTGAATAGCTTCTCAAAACTTATGTTTTTGTTAATATTGCTGATTATTTTCATTTGTTTATTTGAAAACCAGCAGCAGTTTGCCTGTGGAAAATCTTTAAAACACCCTGAACTTTGACCCAGTAATTCTTTTTTTTCCCTTTCTTTTTATTTTCAATTACATTTGACAATTCAATATTATATTAGTTCCAGGTGTGCAGCATAGTGGTTAGACATTTATATACTTTATGAAGTGATCCTCCTGATAAGTATGCACCATACCACTAAACTGGCACCATACAGTTTTACAATATTGTTGACTATATTCTTTATGCTGACTATGCTGTATTTTACATCCCCATAACTATTTTGTAACAACCAATTTGTACTTCTTAATTCTTTCACCTTTTTCACCTAGTCCCCCAAACTCCCTCCCTCTGGCAACCCTCATTTTGTTCTCTGTATCTATGAGTCTGCTTCTGTTTTGTTTGTTCATTTATTTTGTTTTTTAGATTCCACATATAAGTGAGATCATATGGTATTTGTCTTTCTTGGCAAGGGAAACAAAAGAAAAATAATGAAAAGAGATTATATCAAACTAAAAAGGTTTTGTACAGCAAAGGAAAACATCCACAAAACAAAATGACACCCTACCAAGTGGGTGAAGATATTTACCAATGATACATCTGATAAGAGGTTAATATCCAAAATTTATAAAGACTTCATATAAATTAAAACCAAAAACTCTCAGATAATCCAATTGAAAAATGGGCAGAGGACCTGAATAACATTTCTCCTAAGAGAACATACAGATGACCAATAAACATATGAAAAGGTGGTCAATGTCACTAATCATCCTAGAAAATGCAAATTAAAACCACAAAGAGATATGGCCATCATCAATAAATCAACAAACAACAAGTGATGGTGAGGATGTAGAGAAAAGGGAACCCTCATGCACTGTTGGTGGGATTGCAAATTGGTGCAACCACTATCGAAAACGGTATGGAGATTCCTCAAAAAATTAAAAATAGAACTATATTCTGACCCAGCAACTCCACATCTGGATATTTATCTGAATAAATCCAAAACACTAATTTGAAAAAATATATGCACGCCTATGTTCATTGCAGCATTATTTACAATAGCTTAGATATGGAATCAGCCTAAGACTTCATCAACAGATGACTGGATAAAGAAATTGTTGTACGTATTAATATATACAATGGAATATTACTTGGCAATTAAAAAGAATGAAATATTACCATTTGTGACAGCATGGATGGACCTAGAGGATATTATGCTAAATGAAATACGTCATACCCAGTAATTCTTAAGGACAGTAAAGGAAGAAACAAAACTGTACATGTGGCTCTAACCTTTGAGGCACTTTCTTCCTACCATCAGAAAAGGTTTAGGTCAAATGTGGACACATCAATAGATCTACTGTGAGGGTCTATATTCCAATAAGATCAAGTTCCAGTAATTCCAATAATAGCCATCTTGGATGTTAATTTGCAAAGTTTAATACTGGAATAATATTGCCCTAGTGATTTATACAGACATATTAGAGTTGTGTGTCTGTGGGGGGACAATACCTAAAAGAGTAAAAGTTTTGGCAGGCTGTGTGATGCTCACTAATGAAGGAGCTCACCACGGCTGGGAATCATGGGTCCCATCCATACAGTTTTACTTTGAGCAAGGCCCTGTTTTCTTTCCTTTCTTGGAATCATTGCTGGCATCCAATATATCTCTTGGACCATTGATGTGGCTAGTCAGAGTGGTGAGGGGAAAACTGTTTTGGCCATCACTCTATCTTATGTTTGCTCTTGTGCTACATGTGATTTGAGTTGAGTAAAATAAAAGCTTCAGTGTTTGAATTAAGATCTTTAGTGGATGGATACTCAGGATATGCATCTATCCCAATAAGTTTCTTTCAGTGTCAGAGATGCAGAAATGAAAGTACCCATGCACTGAATGGTTTTTTTAAGTGTCATGAAATTTTGAGTAAAATTTATAGACTACAGTGTGCTAAGTTCCAAATAAAGCTGCATTCTGATGAATACTATAGAAATTATATATATCTATGTTCCCCTCTTGGTTTAATGCAATCTGTAAAGCAAAAGAAATGTGAAGCTTTTGAAACTTGTTTAAAGCTCAAAATATCTGATTTTAAGAATCTCTGATCCATATTTATTCTCATAATAGACTGTAAAAATATAAACAGGAAATGCTGGTGGGTGTACTATTCCAAAATGTTCTTGGTATCTCCCAAGTATCTTTTCTACGCTCTCTCTCTACTTCAATCACCAGTGGCTAAACTGTGTCAGAAATACTGTAGGTTGTAGTAAGTAACATATTTAGCATCTATGGCAGCATTACCTATCTCTTACGCATTTATTCTACATTTTTTGAACACATAAACATGTATAAACTTATCTTTATAAACTACTTCTTCTAGAAAGTAATTGTTCTCTCTCCCCTCCATCCCTCCCTCCTATCTTCTGCCTATTTTTCCTTCAAACTCTCCCACATGTCTTCCTTCCCAGCTGTCTCCCACCCTTCCCCTCATCTTTTTTCTTTGCAAGAAGGAAGGTTTTATTGTTTTTGTGAAACACCCTTCTGAGTATTTCTGCATCAGTCCTTAAACATCTCTATAGAAATCATAATTCTGGTCTTTATTGCAGTTTTGTACAAGAAATAATAATGGGGGGGGCGGAAGTGTACATGGTAAATAGAGTGCTCAGAGGGAATACATTTGTAAGCAAATATTTCATTTCAAACATCTGGAAGATCAATTACTCCAAATTTATCCAAGAAAAAGTAATTTAGGCCTGCTCAATAACCCAGAATAAATATCCTAATGTCTAAAAGTGGCCTAAATGTGCAGGCTGTAAAAAACATGGCCAAATCCAACTAGTATTTTTCAGTGTTGGTTACAAATCAAGTGACTTCAGCTTCAGATTTAGAACCTGTTTTTTATAAAAATTGTTGCATGCACGTCTACATAAGACTTATGTTTTTTTAACTTAGTGTTGTTGTTTTTTAAATTATAAAACTCCATTTAAATAATCTAGGATTCAGGGTCTTTCACCACCTAGCCCAATATGTGTTTCCAGACTTATTCAGCATTCCCTCTGTAAACTACTCTGAAGTCAATTTGAAATTCTTGTTACTTCCAAAAGATACTCGTTTCCATTCTGTCTACTAACAATTCTCCATCTTCCTGTTCCCACCTCATTCTACCTGTCCGAATCTAGCCAGAAGTTATCCATCTTTCTCTCCTCAGGATACCAATGGCATTTATAGCACTTATTTTGTGTATTGCAGTTATGTGCAAATGACATATCCTCCAATAAACTCCCTAAAAGCTGAAATATGCTTTACTGACCTTGACATTAGTCCAGGGGTTTGCATAGAGTAGGCAGTTGATAAATGTGGATCAATATGGATGCTGTGAATCAAAGGCTAATTTACACAATTTAAGAGAAGCAACATTGAATTTTTCTAAAAGTATGGCCTTTACATTTGTAAAAGTTGTTTCTGAGGTGTTTTGCTAGATTTTTAAAAATTGTTTGTTTTAAATTTCATTCTGGGTAAAGTATATTTTCTTCTTAGTTCAAATAAATCATGTACCAACTAGATTTAAACTATCAACCTCTTCATTTCTTTTTTAGCAGTCAAGTTGATTAACATGACATTAGTCAGTGTTCCTGAGGCACTGAGTTACACTTTAGTCATTACTTCCATAAAAATACTTTTAGAAAAGAACTATTAGACCGTATTCACTGATAGCATTCTGTAAAAAGACCCATTCTTCGAAGTAGAAGACAGCACTATAAAACTGATTTCCTCATAGAGACATGCCTTAAAAAAAGATCTCCAGCAAATATTGATATGAAACATTAGAACAATCTCCAAGGCTTTATAATAAATACAGGTACAAGAAACAAAGAAAGGTTAATGTTCAGTCATTTCCAGGGGGTAACATTTAAAATATATTCAGTGGATTTTCAACACATTAATTTTTTTCCTCAAGCATTTCATCAAGCATTCTGTTCTATGTGGGAGTTTCTATTGCTTCATAGATACAATCAGTGGTCTATGTGGCTATTAGTATCACAAATTATTTATTAGAATTTCAATTGAAACAGGCAGCTCAAACATGGGAAATTCAGAAAAAGAGAATCCTTTAAAAATGTGCTCTCTGAAACATTCAACATCACAGTTGCTATGGTTTTCTTTCTTAAAAAAAAAAAAAAAAAGAAAAGGATCTAATTTTAACTTGCTGTTAAATGTAACCAGAGAGACATTATAAGGAAAAACATCTCGCTTGTTAGTCCCCTAGTACACCTTGATATTTTTAAAAACACACTGCAAAACATTTCTTCAATCCAACAATTATTTATGGAACGCCTACTATGAGCAATGTATTGTGCTAGGTATTATGAAGGAAACTAAAGACGACCAACATGGGGTCTTGGCATTCTAGAGCTAATAGTTGGGGGTAGGGGTGGAGGGTGAGGAGGGGAGATGTCTAGATAAACAACTTTATAGAGGGAAGGCACTCTCTTACTAGATAGACTGTGACCTGCTGGAGAGGCAGAAATGTATCACAATCCTTCTTCAATGCCGATGTCTAGTGCTTTCAGAGACTGGAATGTAATGGGCCCTCAGTGCACATTTGTTACTGAGTAAGTGTATGACTGATGTGAGTACTGTGGTAGCAATAACGGATGGGCTTCTGTGGGAACACAGGACTGATGCAGTTTCAAGAGATTTGCTTTTTAGAAGAGGCCAACTGAGAGGTGTCCTATACAGGCAATTTTTCTTCTCTTTCCTCCAAGTATCCGTAAGGTTATCAGAAAGGAGAGTGAATATGGCCCACACTGCTCATTAAGAAATACAAAATTAAATATACCATGTAGTATTATATGAATAATAACAACAACCAACAGGTACTCCTAATTTATCTCACTGGATTATCCCATTTGTTTCTGAGAACAACACTTCTGCACAGACACCATTACCCTCATTTTACTAATGAGGAAATCAAGAGATGAAACAACTTGAACGTGATCACCAAGAGAATGTACCAGACCCAAGACTTGAACCTGGGACATTTGATGTCAAATTCCACACCTTTTACGCCATAGGATAATAAATTCCTCTGTACTCTACTACCATAGATTGGGATTTACACTTTCCCTACCTTACTTTTTTAAAAATTAATTTATTAACCAGGTATTTAGCTTCACTGTTATTTTATTGGGTGGGATTCCTTTTAAAATTGTAACAAAATGAATTGGCATTTTATGGTTAGCAAGTATACAAACTAAATTTGTTGAGAAAGGCACTAGGTTTTAGGTGCTTTTGTAAGATCTTTAGTTTTAAGTGTAAGTATGGCCCTGTCTTATTCCAGCAGTAATTAAATCTAGAAAAAAGTGATGTGGACATTAAACTTCCACATGAGTGGATTCCAGGGATTTCAAACTTGAAATTGCCAAACGTTTTGTTTGGGAATAATGGCATTAAAGCAACTGTGCTTCTTTGTACCTGATACACTGTGAACATTTGCCATGTTGCATCAGAGAGAGCATTAGAAAGGCAGTTTCATCACAGTATTAGGTAGTGCAAAGAGTATTCCATTTGGAGTTTCAAGAAAGCTTTGAATTCTAGACATACTATTAACTATATTTTCTAGGAGAAATTATCCAACCTCTCTAAACTTTATTTCCTCCTCTGGAAATGGGAATGATCGAGTACACGAGAATTATGTGAGAATCAAATGAGACAACTGATGTAATGGCACGTAAATTAAAGGGAGAGGTGAGGTAATTACACAAACAGCCTCCTTGAACATCCCTCCGCTCTTCCAAAAGCTAAATTCTTTTATCTGTGTCCCATCTCTCCATTCTCTCAATGATTGTGCTCCTGCAATACTCACTTTTCCATATCACTCGTTCCTCTCTTGCTTGATCCTGTTATTGCGCACACTGATTTAGCATCATTTTTAAGAAAAACAAACAAGCGAACAAACTCCCTTGCCTCCACTTCTCCTTCCTGCTGCTAGCCTATATCACTGTTCCCTCCACTGTAAAATGACTGAAAATAATTTTTCATATTCTCTGTCTCCACTTTTTCATCACATATTCTCTTCCCAATCCACTCTCTTCAGGCTTTAGTCCCTACCATTCATTCCATTAAGACTGCTTGTATACAGGTCATGGATAACTTTCCTGTTGCAACCCCTCATCTGCTAGACCTCTTGGCAGCCATCTTCACAAGTGACACTGTCTTTATCGTAACACTTTCTTCTTGCCTTCTATGGCACCGTGGTCTTCCAATTTTTCTATTATTTCACTAGACACTCATTTTCAGTCTTCTGCATTGGCTCTCCCTCTTCTGTTCCACCCAAGACCTGGAGCCACTTCTTCTCTCCAACTGCATTCTCTCCTTAGGTAATTCGTCCAGCCATACTCTTAAGGCTTTAAATACCATCATATGCTCTCAACTCCCAGTGTTACAACTCTAGCCCTCATATACTCCCAGAGCTTCAAAATTGTATACCTAACTGTCTATGTGGCATATCTACTTGGAAAGCCTGAATATGCATCTTAAAATTAACAAGCCCAAAACAGATTTCTTATCTCCCATTCCCTCAAATTGCCCCTCTCCCAACCTTCTCCATTCCAGTACATGCCCCCATATCAATGCAGTTGGCCGAGACAGAAATTTATAAAAGTTATCTTCGATTCCTTTCTTTCACTTAACCCTCATCCTCTAATCCATCATTAGACCCTGTTGACTCTTTCTTCCAAAGGTCCACCTTTTTCATATCTATGACAATACCCCCATGAGGCCACATGATCTCCTGCAGAGATAATTGCAATTGCTTACTGACACACAACAGTCCAAGTCAACCTTTTAAATGAAAATCAGATCCCGCCAAGTTCTTGCTTAAAATCTTTCAATGGCTGCCCATGAAACTAGAATAGAGTGCAAATCCCTTATGCCTCTGTTTCCTCTAAAAATTCATCATGTCTTTCCTCCCTTATCTACTACGTCCCATCCACCTGACTTTCATTGTGTTCTGCTTAACACATGCCTTCTGACCTTGGAGACTGCGTAAGTTGGGCTGGAACGTTCTCTCTACTGTTTTTCATGGTTATTCAGATCATAGCTTTAATATCTGCTCCCAAAGTAAACTGATGAATTAAAGTAACCACCCCTCAGTCATATATCTTTTTTTAAATTATTATTAGTTTCAGGTGTACAAAGAAATGCATTTTAAAAATCTCTCTAGCACAGCAATATTTACTTATGTATATTTCATTCATATCTATCTTCCTCCACCAGAATTTAAGCTCTGTGGCAGAACGTACCTTGTATTCCTCGTTCACTGCTACATCTTCAGAATGTACTCAACATAGAGTAGGTACACAATAAATATTTGTTGACTGGACAAATAAAATGAGTGTATCTTATTGTACACCTGATGAACAATTCAAAAGTATCCTTTTTTCTTGCTATACATTACAAAAGCTTATTAGACAGGTTAGTTGGAACTCACCTAAATATAAGTTAGCTTTTTACAAATCAGTTTCATAATGGAAAGTGTCTCCAGGCAATGTGGTCTCCCTTCCTTCCTTCCTTCCTTCCTTCCTTCCTTCCTTCCTTCCTTCCTTCCTTCCTTCCTTCCTTCCTTCCGCTCTCTTTTCTTCCCTCCCTCTCTCTCTCTTTTTCCCTCCCTCCCTCCTTTCCTCCCTCTTTCCTTCCCCTTCCTTCCTTCTTTCCTTCCTTCCTTCATTTTTATTATATGCTATTTTAAGTTAACAATATTCATGATGCACCTACCCTGGTCTCTTTTATTTTAGTCTTTGTTAGGGAGTAAATAATTTTCCTACTTCTTTGTTGACATAAAGTATGGCTCATTCAGAACCAAAAATATCAGAAAAATGAGACCTTTTGGGAGAAGTGATAATGGTATAACTTGGTATATTTACAAGTATGGTCCATGAGGACACAACTGTACTTCTCTAAAATCCTTAATCTAATTTGATTGTACAAACAATAAGTCATTTGCTGTGGCAGGAATATGAGGGCTGGGGAAGTAACGTTTCAGTGTTCTTCTGAGAACTCTGGCTACATTTCTTCTTGAAACATAAATGCAATCAGCCTGCCAAATGCAAGAGCATCCTGAGAGAAAGTTTTAATCTTGTTCTGTTCCTTTGTAAACATTGCTCTGTCTTTCTATAAAAGTGATCCAAGTTTCTATTTACTTATGAGGCTGACACTGTACAGATATGTAAAGAAAAAAAACAACTGGTTAGCTTTTTAATTCTGTTGATACAGTTCTTAAGTCTTAGTCATTCTTATTTTATTTATCAGCGCTTATGAACACATCTTACAGCTCTCAGGATTCTTTCTACCTCACTCCACTGCCTCCAACCACAATACACAATGGTTATCACAATTACCATTTTCAAATGAAGAAACGCATATTGGGTGACACAGCACTTTGTTTGCAGAGTCACAAAATTAATGAACAGTAACCATGAAGATGTCTTATCTTTTGAGCTACCCTTTAAATTACTTAATTAAATGTTCGCAAACATGTTTAAAAGTTAAATTCTACCCAGAGGTGGAAAATGTATCTTTGAAAAAAACAGAAAAGTTGTTTAAGAATAGTATCAAGAATTCTCAGTTGCCTTTTACCCATATCTACTAATTTTAAACATTTTGGCCACAGTTATAATTCTCTCTCTAGTGTGTGTGTGTGTGTGTGTGTGTGTGGTGTACTGTAGTATAGTGTAGACAGGTATAAACACACACACACACACATATATATGTATGTATATATATTATATATATATATATATATATATATATATATATATATATATATAATATATATACTCGTACATTTATAATATATAATTTTTTGGTGTCATTTGTTTAGCTACATACATCAAGCCTCATTACCCCTTACTACTCCAGTGCATATTTCTTAAGATCAAGGATAGTTCTCTTATGCAACACAATACAGTTATCAAATCCACTGATGTTGGCATTGATACAATACTATAATCTAATCTACAGTCTCTATTCCAATTGTGTTAGTTGTCTTTTGTCAATGTCCTTTTAGTATTTTTTCCTCCAGCATAAGATTCAATCTAGGATAATGTATTGCATATAGTTGTCATGTCTTGTTAGTCCCTTTTACTCTGGAAGTTTCTCATCCTTCCTCTGTCTTCCATACGCTGGCATTTTTGAAGAGTGTAAGCCAGCTATTTTATAGAACCTACCTTGTTTTGGGTTTGTGTGATGTTTCCCCAGGATTAGACTCTGGTTAAACGTACCCAGTCAGACTACTACAGAATGATGTTGTGTCTTTCTCAAGTGATCACATTGGGAGGAATACAACGTCCACTTGCCTTTTTTGGCGATGTCAATTTTAATCATGTTCAAGATGCTGTCTAGTTTCTCCAGAGTATAAAGATTTCCCCATTGCTACTTGTAAGCAGTCATTGGGGAGATACTTTGGGACCATGCAATTACTATGCTCCTCAATAAATTCCCCTCTCTCCATTTAGCATCTACTGATGATTCTTGTCTGAAGCAATCTTAACTATGATGAGTGCAAATGGTGATTTTCCCTTCCCAATACACAGTATTATGAGAATGCTCAGACAGAGGATTGGCCACTACTAAAGTATCTGATAAAAACACGTTTAGCCTGTCTTTTTCTGCAATACTCTGCTGTTTCTTGACTTCATGCATTCTCATTTTTTTTAAAGTAAAACCTGTGCTTTTGAGAAACAGAAGATAAGTAACAGTATACTAAAACATTTAACTAACAGGCACTGCTTTATTTTAAAAGAAACACTTTTAAATATGAAAGATGACTTTTTAGCAATGGAAGGGAACAACAGGACACATCTACTCCAATTATTTCATTTTACAGAGGAGGGACAGAGAGGAAATATCCCTGTTTAGTGGCAATAGCAGGACTTGAAGTTGGTCTATAGGCTTTGGTTCTAGGCTTCCATCCAACCCGCATGACTTTAAGTGTAATCAGAACTTATCTGTTAAAAACATAATGTCCTCGTTAGTAAGAAGCAAACCTTGTGGTATAACGTAGGCAAGATAAGGGTGGCTTCTACAGTAGTGACTTTAAAAATCCACCTTTTCTTAAGAATTCATTAATTCACTCAATTATTCATTCATGATTGACCAAGTAACTTCTCTATGTCATGACCTGTGTCAGCACTGGGATGCAATGTTGAACCAAAGATCACCTCTGCTCTCAAGGGTTTACGTTTAGTGGGAAGTCCTACCTTTGTATGCATCTGAATTTCCTGAGGCCTCTTAGGTTCCAAGCCCCACAGATTTTGATTCACTAGGTCTGGAGTGATGCATACAAATTTGCATGTTTATTAAGCACTGGAGGGCTGTAGTAGAAATACAAGAGGTCCAAAGCATTAAAACTGGTTATAGTATATGCACCACCTCCTGACTCTTCCACTCCAAACCCTTACAACTTGAAATTAAAAGTATTAGTAAAGATAATATCAAAGTATGCATTTAAAAAAATGTTCAGCAAGGTTTGTTATTATAATTAGTTTTTTCAAATATTAAATGCTAGACCAAATTTTTCCAGAAAAATTATTTTTTGGTGATGTTACTTTGTTGGTACCTTAAACACGTTCATGATTGGTCTACTCCAAAACAGTCTGATATAGTGGTCTTGTGACCATGCATGGCCATGGGCCAATGCATTTATATGCTTTATTTTGCTGAGGTAAAACTGGTACTTGGATTGACACTGATGAAGGAGTCTTCCAGGAAGACAGAGGCTCATTACCTACTGATGCTAAAAAACCATTTTAAGGTCTTCCTGCTTACCTTCCCAAAAAGAAGGATGCATTATTGGTAGACATTCATTTATCCATTTAGTCAACAAATAGTTGTTGAGTTCCTACTAGGTGAAAATATCAGGCTCCTTTCTGGGGAATTCCAAAGATGAATAAAATGGATCATGCTTTATAGGAGTTTGGGAGCAAGAGATCAGAGCTGCTATCCATCTTTCCTAGAGTGGTTTTCCAAACTCAGCAATTAAAGTACCATCAAAGACAGGATATGCATTTTGGACTTAGAGAGATATGTGTACAAATCCTAACTCTATTTCTTCTTTGCTGAAGAAACTGTTTGTAAGTTACTTAACTTTGACAGTCTTGATTTCCTCATCCATAAAACACAAAATCTCACTCCTCATAGGGATGATTGAAGGATTAACAAAATGCCATGTGTAGGAATTAATGCATTATCTGTCACATAGTAAGTTTTCCACAAGGGTAGCTATTATGGTGTTATATATACTATACCTTGGATAAATTATGAACATAGTCATATTTATACATAAAGCATACTAATTAAATATTGGTGATTTGCTTTACATTGTGAAACTTTGTTTATATGCATATAGACACACAACATCCACACATATATGTGTCATTTTTCTCCCTAAACTTCAATAAGTTGGCAACTACCATGTTTCCCTGAAAATAAGACCTAGCCGGACGATCAGCTCTAATGTGTCTTTTGGAGCAAAAATTAATATGAGACCTGATTTTATTTTACTATAAGACTGAGCCTATAATATAATATAATATATAATATGATATAATATAATACTGGGTCTTACATTAATTTTTGCTCCAAAAAATGCATTAGAGCTGATTGTCTGGCTAGGTCTTATTTTCGGGGCAACAGGGTAATATTTACATAAAAATTGAATCTTGCATAAAAATTGACGTTTGTTCTCTGAGGAGTTTGTTTCCTGAAGAGCAGTCAGTAGAATAAGAGAATATCCATCAGAAACAAGAATCGCTGATCTATTTTCCGCAGTTTTCATACATACCCACCCAAATAGTGCATAGTTAATAAAATGGGTACACCACAGGTAATGCATGAATAATTAATATTTGCCACTCTTACCTCACAGATGGAATGTGAGGCATGAAAATGATACTCCTTCTAAATTATTTTCCCCGAAACTGAATTGGATGTTTATTTTCACATAAGATCATTAGAAATCTCTGTAAACTATCTTATGGAGTGGGGTGGAGATAGATAGAGAATGAACATAGAAATCCCCTAATCTCCAAACATATTATGCAATAAAATGACCATTGTAGTCATTTTAGTATTTTCTAATATGTTTATAATATATTTTAACTTAACAATCCCTAACTCTACTTCCCTTTAAGTCAAAGAGTAAAGGGTCATTTTTAACACCTGAGAAACTGTTGGATAAGGTTTTTTTATATGATTTGCCTGAGAATTAATAGCACATTATTGAATACACTTACCACAGAACTGGAGGGGGAGTGGTGAAGAGAGAGAGAAAGAGAAAGAGAGAGAGAGAGAAGAAAGATAAAACAAAACAAACAAACAAACAAACAAACAAATGACCTATTTATCTACCTACCTATTCATGCCAAGCCACAAGTGGGTTTACCTGTTCTTTGTAAGATTTTCAGTTTGCTGTATTACCAAAGGTAATATAATTATGGCATGTTTTCAAACAAGTATTTAGGTTGTATATACTTCTCTTATATATTTATTTGTTTAAGTTATTTTTGCACAAATGTCTCATATTTAATTTGATTTCACCGCATCCCTTCTTGAAGAAGCAGGGTCAGTTTACAAACCCATGAGCTACTGTTGGCTGCTGCCCTCCTTCCCAGTGAAAGGTACAAAGCAATAAGCAGCATGTATCCTTCCCGCACTCCTCCAAAACCCCTCTGCCTCTGGCTCAGGTTGCTCAAAGCACAGATCGGCTTTTACCCCATTCCCAGGTTTGAAATACCTGGCCTCATTTCAAGGTACGAGTACAGCCAGTGGCCCTCTATCTACCTCTGAGATATAAAAAAGGGGGTAAAGAGACAAAAGGAGCCCCAGGCCTCTCCTCCTATCCACATTACACTGCCCCTTCTCCCTGCATCAAAAATATAATAGGAAAAGAAAAATAATTTAATTTCTTGGTATAGTTTTTTTAGTGCTATTATTTGAAGATTTCTTCTGAATCATTTTCTAGTACAGGTAATGATATTTATTTTGCAGGAATGCATCTGTCTGTGGGAGACATTAATTTTGGAATTAAGATAGAGGAGATATCAATATAGTTTAGAAATTTTTGTATTTTTACTTTTCAATCAGGTTTCAATGACATTTAATGAAGATTTACAGGTTTATGGAATTGAAAAATATTTGAAAACTGATTGTATATTAATCATCCATTAATATTTCCCAACTAATCTCAGAAAAAAAGAACATGAAGTGAAAGAATCACTTGGAAAAAAAGTTTTGATATGTTTCAAACTTTAAAACAAAGCTATACTTTTAAAGTTACAATTTTGACAATTTGAACCTGCCAAAATATACCGTTCCAACTATTTGGTTACTTGTTAGCTTCTGCTTGTGTAGAGTGGAGTTGTCTGTAGCACATCAGGAATTCTGTTGAGAACAAGTACAAAAGCAGGAGAAAATACCAGATCACCTGTTTGAGGGTGCTAGAGAGCTGGGGAGGCAATGAGAAAGGAAGAGGATATACTTCCTTCATTGAAATAAGGTGACTTTTGCAGCCATTTGTATCCTTGGGGTATCCACCAGATCACTTGTGCCGGGTGCTCCTTTGTGTGGGTTGTGTGTGCCTTCCTGTTGTAGTTGTGTTTTGATTGCTATTGGCACATCAGTGGGTGGGATTGACCCTCAGGCTGACTGGCTGTGGCGTTTGGCCACATCCACAGCTTATGGGCTGCTGTGGAAGGGATTTACCCCACTGAGAGGAATTTGTCTCAGTGGACTCTGGTGCCTGCTTTGGGTGTGCTGCTTGTGGGGCTAATTGGGTGGTGCTTTGTTGTAGTCTGAAGCCAGACTGGGTATTTTGGTTCTGGGGCCTCTTGCAAGGGGCTTCAGTGCAGGGTGCAGGCCTAGTTCAGCTACTGCCTGTGACCAGCCTGGGGTTTCCGGGTAGCAGCTCCAAAGCAATCCGTATTGGGTCACTGCCTGTGCTGGACCTGGAGGCCTGTGTGAGTGGCCATGCTTCCTATTGAGAATGGCTGCCATCAATTCTGGGCCTGGGGTAGCTCTGCAAAAAGGCCTGCTGCTGCCTTCCAGCTGCCCTTAAGGCTCATCCACGGATAGAGCATTGAGTGGTGTGCAAGTTTGGTGGGGGCAGGGTCCCAGGGAGACACCAGGGTGGAGCCAATGGAGTTCACTAGGCCAATGCTGATTCATTTGGCCAGGTTGGGGAGCGTTCAACATAGGAAAGATGGTGCCTACCTGCTGGCTGCACAGGAAGATGGTTGTACCCCAGGAAAATGGAAAATCCCTCTAATCCCATCTCTGAAGCCACACAGTGCAGTCTCTCCCTGCAGTCTCTAGAGCCTCTGAAGTTGCTGTCACTCTGCTGGAGCCCAGGGTGAGTGCCAGTGAGCAAGTGAGTTTCTTTGCTGGCACTTTAAGAGGATGTCTTGGTTTGCAGAAGCCTTCCATCTCAGCCAGATTGTCGGAATCCTCACTGTTTGTCACAGTCAGATGTTGTGGGGGTTTTTCTTCCTGGCCATTACTCAGGTTGGGGAGTCTGGTGTGGGGCTGAGAGCCCTTGCTCCTCAGGGGGACCTCTGTCACTGACATATCCCTCCTGATTCTCAATCACCAGACCCAGATGTGAGGGTGGCCTGTTTTGCATCTATGCTCCTTCTACTAGTCTGGTCAGGGCATTTTCTTTATATTCTTAATTATAAGACTCCTTTTTAGTTAGTCTTATATGACTCTCTGGGTTGATATGTAATTTAGTTGTAATTTTAATGTGGTCATGGGAGGAAACAAGCACAGCATTTATGTACTCTGACATCTTGCCCCTGTCATAACTGGAAATTTTAATATTAACTTATTTTTCCCAATAGCTGATAGAATTTCAGAGAATGAAAAAAGAAAGGAAGGAAGGAAGGAAGGAAGGAAGGAAGGAAGGAAGGAAGGAAGGAAGGAAGGAAGGAAGGAAGGAAAAAGAAAGAAAGACTAAAACCTTTAAGGACAGAGAAACTCTGGGCAATAAACAGGTAATAAACTTGACCTAATTGATATATGTAGAATACTACACTAAAGAACATCAGAATGTATGCTACTTTTCAAGTACACCTGAAACCTTCATCAAAACTGACCACAGATCAATCATAAGTCAAACCACAACAAATTTTACATTTTATATGGAAATACAGAGAACTTGCCAAGTTAAACTTGAAGAGAACAAAGCTGGAGGACTTAAACAGTCAGATAGTGAGAATAATTATAATGCTATAATAATTCAGTCTGGTTTTGATGCAAGAATAAACAATTAAACCACTTGATGTGAATAAAAAGCCCAGAAATAGACCCACATATAAATTGTCATTTAAGAGTGGCCCTACCATGCAATGGGGGAAATTATAGCCTTTTAAATAAATGGTGCTTAACTAAATCAAATAAAAGAAATGAATTTGACTCCTACCTTACATAATGCAAAAAAATTAATTCCAAATGCATTGCAAAACTCAATTTAAAAAATAAAGTATTTAGAAGAAAACATGGAATATTTTCATAAATTTGAGGTAAGCAAAGATTTCTTAGTCAGGACATAAAACATAATTAATTGGATCACAAATAATAACTCCTGTTCATCAAAATATACAATGAAAAAAAATGAAGAGGCAATTCATGGAATGGGAGAAAATATTTATAATGCATATGCTGGACATGGGCTCATATCAAGAATATATAAAGGATCCTATAAATCAATATGAAAATGGTAGATAACACAGTAGAAATGTCAAAAATATTAGTAAACATGTCACAAAGAGGATCTCCAAAGGGCCAGTAAAATTATGAAAAAATTATGAACTTCATTAGTCATTAAAGGAATGCAAATTGAAACGTTGATACAATCAAAAATCCATCAGAATGACTATAATTAAAAAGATACGAGGTATGATCAAACAATACAGTGAATGTTTAAATAAATAAAAAATTACAGTAAAATACACTAATTGCCATTAATCCCCCTCAAAATAGTCCCCCTCACTTTGAACACGCTTATCCCATCATTCTTGCCACTTTTTGAAGCAGTTCTGGAAGTCCTCTTTTGTGAGTGTCTTTAGATGTGCTGTCATGGCTGCCTCCATGCCTTGAATCAATTCAAGACATTTATTTTTCATGGTCATTTTGACTTTGGGGAAGAGCCAGAAATTGTACAGTGCCAGATTTGGTGAATAAGGTGGATGAGGACACACCGTGAGGTTTTTGACAGAAATTGCCATACCAGAAGTGATGTGTGACATGGAGTCTTTCTGTTGTAATCAAAAATATGGTGAATGCTGCTGCCAAGTGCCATCCAATAGAAAGGCAGGGATCTTTAATATGGGAGGAAGTGGAGTGTCGACACTTAGTAACAGTGTGTGACAAGTGTCAACTTGTTTGATACAGTCAGTCAGGTGTGAGACAATTGAGAGGTGTGTTTTAAAGTGTGCCATAAAGCATGGGTCACGAATAATGCATTAACATGAAATGGGCAAAGAGTTTCATCCTCCATCATGACAATGCTCCATGTCACACATAGCTTCTGGTACGGCAACTTCTGTCAAATAAAAACATTATGGTGTATCATCAGCCACCTTATTCATCCACCTATTCACCACTTCTGGTAATATATATATATATATATATATATATATATATATATATATATATATATATATATAGAGAGAGAGAGAGAGAGAGAGAGAGAGTTTTACATTTACAATTTGTGTATTTGTTAAACATATGTTGTACAGCAACATATATTTCGTACATTAAGAAAATTACAGGTAAGGACAGCTTGCAATTTCACATATCAAAAACTTTGAGTTTACCTAAGGGAAGACTTTCCTAAATACGTGTCCTCTACTCCCCTCCCTATAATCTCTGTATTTTCTGAAAATAGGAGTGATACGGCAGGGGAAGAATTTGACAGTAAGTCAGGAGTTCAAAACCACACAAAACAAATGAAATACAGTTCATGCAAGTGGCTTGGAAATTATTAGACTCATGTGGATAGAGTGGGAGAGATTTTCTGCCTGTGTTTGTTTCTGAAGGCTCCAAAGACCTAAACAACCTGCACTGGACATGCAGAAGTTGCTAGCTACCATTGTAATTTTTTTCTAGTTAGACTAAGGAGGGGAAGGGGGACCTCTGTGCTTGCTCTCTCATGACCCAACTGTTCGTTATGTTAATTGGTAAATATGACAACCCGATGACCAAATCAATGATCTCAGGATCAACCCTACTTCAGTCCTGGGGAAAAGATGGGAAGAATGATGTCTTAATAGAGATTAAGGAGGCCAGCGAAGTCATTGACATAAGGACCCTTCCCATTTCTGTTGCTATGAGTAAGCTTTTCCTGTTCTCTGTCTTGGGAAAGAGGAAGAAAAGGGTAACTACCTGAGTTGGAGAAATAGACATGAAAGAGACTTTAAGCTTCAATTTTATTAACTATTAACCAACGAAGCTATTGTCAATCATTACTGAGTTATCTCTGATTGGCAAGTTTAAGTAGTCCCTCTCTCCATCCTCACATTCCAACATTAGCAGAAATGAGGTCTCAAGAGTTCACTCAATGAATTCTGCTATAAAAATAAATCTTGATCTTCCTCTGCTCTCACTTTATACCTGTACCGGCATAGGGAAACTTCTCCTGGTATAAATTTCCCAGACTGAAGCAGTGTTCTTAAGCCTAGAGGAACAGATGAATTGGGTTCCTGGAAGGACTGTTTCAAACTACATCTCCCTCCCACTGAACCCCAAATCCATTCCATTATTTTTGAGAGTATATTGTAGAGATGAAAGATCTGGAAAAACAAAAAGCTACTGAGAATTAGGACGATGGAGATATAAGTGGAAAATAGAGATAGTCACCTGTCATTAGAAGATAAGACCAAGGCCAGATGACTGGTTTAGTGTGGGTCCTACTTGAACACATTCTGAGACAACAGAGTAACAAAAAGGTCCATGGAAGACAGAATCTCTGGGAGAAAAATGGGAAGAAATGGCAACTGCATGAGAAGATAAAGCGTCTATGAACTGCAAATCATCCTTCCTTTTTTACATACATAGAATTGGCCAACAAGTGTATGGGTAACCTTTGAAGGGATTCTGTACATAGGTTGAAACTCTTAAATTCATAAATAAAGTCATTTTGAATGTATAGCAAGTCTTACACCTCATTCCCATAATGAACCCTAATGTTTCACATGATGTTCCCTTCACTGTTAACTGCGTTCGTAAGTATAATAGATGGGGGAATTAACATGGGTCTGAAACTTTGAGTCTTTAATTAAGCCTTGCCCCCCAGTACCTAAGGAGATTTAGATACGTGTACCTTCTATATATTCCGTCCTCCATTATCCTCCTTTTCCAAGTAGTCCCCAGGGGACTCAACAGACACACACACACACACACACACACACACACACACACACACATTCCTAAAGTAGAGATTAAATATGTTAAGCTGAGATCTGACAGTGGAGGCCTTCCCCCCACAGCTTTATTGATACACAAACATTACAAAGTAATTACCACAGTAAGGTTAGTTAACACCTCCATTGCCTCACATAATTACCATTTCCTTTTTGTGGTGAGAACATTTAAGATCTACTCTCTTAGCAACTTCCAAGTATATAATACAGTATTGTTAACTATAATCATCATGCTGGACATTAGATTCCCAGAACTTATTCATCTTATAACTGGAAGTCTGTACCCTTTGACCAACATCTCTTCACTTGCCCCACCCACCATTCAAACATCGATGCAGACAACAGAATGGTGATGATCCTTTTTTTCTACAATTTAAGCTTAAGTTTCCAAATGTCTGTCCAAGAGGGATGTGAAGTAGTCATGTCATAGTTTTTGCTCTTTATACCTTCAAGTTAGCAAAACTGAGCTGTATTCCAATGTGTTAAATGCACACTGTTTTTTGGAAGAGGGTGACAATACCATCTCTTCTCAAGCTATAACTTAGGTGATCTTTAAAGACAGCATTGAATTCTTCTGCTTGAATTATGCTGGCTAATAGGAATTTAAGTGATAACTGGTGGGAGAGCACTGAAGCATTCATGCATGTGAAATCAGATGAACACCCACAGTGCGGAATTTTCTAAGGGAAGTTATTGTAGCAGAGAAACAGGGGCCAGGTTGAGTGCCAGTAATTTTTAAACTCATGTGTGGGGCTATCATCCTAAGTAAAAACTAAAGGTGCCTGAAGAAAAGCAAGATCAACATTTTCAAGTCTATATTTTCAAACACATTTTAAAAACACCAGCTCAAATAGAGTTATATATAATTCCCTTCCTCTGCTGAAGGGAATTTAATCTTACTTTCTTACTTTTGAGTCCTTATAGTAATGCTCACTCTTGAAAGGCACACATAAAACTTATTTAAGTAAATCTTCAGTAAATAAATCTTATCATTTTAACTTTAATAAACATTTATTTATTAAGATTTAACTTACTTATCAATAATGAATTATTCATGTTTTATCATGTATTATGATTTAATGTATCTTATTTAAGTAAATAGCCAGCTAGAACAACTAATTCATCTATGAAAAGGAATTCGAATCAAGAGTTCTGTTTTCTATTAGTAATTTTTATTTCTGTTCAGTGATTATAATACTAGTCTTCCTAAAACATTTCCTCTTAAATGATCTACTGAAAATCACATCAATTTTCCACTTGTCACGTAATTCTAGAGTGCAGTGTGACTTCAGCTTCAACTCGTTAAGGTTAAAGGAACACATGATAATACTTATTATCCTCTGTCAAATCAGTTCCATTATCTTTCAACATTGCCTAAAATTTGTGAAATATTAGTAGTTCAAATACAAGAATCCTGAACATATTTATATTTATAGGTGTACACAGATATATATCACATCAAATAATATGTAAACACATTTACTCTTTAAGGCTTTCTAAAATGTAGAGGTAAAGCTGAATCTTTGCCATTACACTTATTTCACAACAGTTTTCCCATTATAAAGAGAATTTGGAATGTTGATAAGAGTCACAGCCACTGCGTTCTCACTTTCCTAATTTACAAAAAAGTGGTTAATGATAACATCTGCCTCTTGTCGTTGTTGAGAAGAGTAATAGAAGATGGTTGCTTGATAATAGTAAGTGCGCGATAAACGTTAACTATTCTACTGCTATCATTTTTAGTACTACTGTTATTATTGCTCAGCAATTTTTAAACATTGGACAATTCGAAAAATGTTCTTTCTATTGGACACATGCCTCATGCTCATTCATCATGTATATTTTGAAATTTAGCCAGAACTTTGATAGCTTCTCCTTCAGTGATCTTTAAGTTAGACCGCTATTTTTTATTTTATTAATATCCCTAAAAAAATTTCAACAAGGCTCTTCATGGGTACAAAATGTTACCACTTGAATGTTACTTTCCAGGAAGATGACTCAATATATTTTGCAGTGGTTGAGAGACAATATTCTGGGCTCCCTGTTGTAAAAGGATTTAAAAACCCTTGAGCATATGGTGTTTGTATGTCTTTTGTTATCATAGCCTTCCATTGTTGGGGTACCTAGTCATCTATTTCCAACTAATGTGTCACATAAAGAAAAAAAGAGAAAGAAACTGCAGTCAAATTCTTTGTAGAAAAATGTGGCTTTAATCATTGTGTGTCTTAATTAGAAAATATTCTCTTGCAGTAAGGAATAAACTGTGGGTTTATGCCTAGAGATCATTTTAAGGTTCTGTATCTCATGATTATGACTGATGCTCGTTTGTTTTCTTTTAAGTTGCAATCAATTTCCAATGTGCTAGTTTCACTGCTCAGAAGATGAATAACTATGAATTTAGGGCAGTTTCTGTTACAAGTAGTTATTTTCCATTCTGAACAGTGGCAAAAAAAAAAAAGGTGTTTTTCTTGAATGGCTTTTAAAATGATTTCTCTTTGGAAATATCTTTGAAAATGACCAGATTGGAAGTTTTAGCCATTTGGTTATAATAACACTGATGAGTAACAGACTGAATGGGTACTTCAATGAAAAGTCCATTTTGGAAACAAAAAAATCCCAGTTCTATCTTGATTATGTACTTGTGTTACACACCATGACAACTCACCAGCTTAGGTTGATTGTATGCACTTGAAAAAGAGGCTTAAAATGTATTTTAAACCTCTCTGAAACACTACGCAACACAGTGTTGCCTCCAGTTGAATCCCTTTCTTCCATATCAGAATCAGTGTTTCATTCCTTTCTCAAATTAAGACAATGAAGAAAACTACAGGCTGTGTGCAGAAAGGCAGTTGGAAGGATTCTGGCCCATCTCTTGCTTCCATTGCATTCTTTCTTTTCTTCCTTTATTTACCTTTCCCTTTAACAAAATCCTTGAGCTCTTTTCATACATGAAGAACACAAAACCCTACAAAATATTGTTGGATCATAAGTGAAGTTAGTTTTTCATTTGGAGGAAAGCAGTCCATCCATCCTGCAATCTTTAAAATAGCACCTGTATGGCATTCAAGGTCTTATTGTTGAAATTTGAAAGATCCAAAGCCCTTTGGTGCGTATAACATTATTAACACATTAAATCTAATCATAAGGGGTTAAACAAAAATACTTATCAGTAAAAACATCAATTTTCATTCATTTATTTCCAATTAGTGGCTTACTAAAACTGGCAAACACTTTGCTAGTGTTTCAAAAACTGAGATCCTTACTGATACCTGTAAATACTTTATGGACAAAGAATGTGAAATTTTATACAAGCTTGACAGCTATTTTTTATTGCTCATGCTGAACCACCTTTGAATGGTAGGCCTCTTGTGAAAGACATTCATTCACTCACTCACTCACTCTCTCACTCAATCACTCATACATCAAACATCTCAGGGAACACATTTTATGCCAGGCATAGTGTAGAATACACACACTTGAAGATATGGTCTGTGTCTTAGAGAAAGAGCTCAGATTGTCTCTCTATCTTATTCAGTGACATTCAATATCTACAGCCCACAGTAATATCACGAATTAAGGAGACAGCACAAATCGCATAGGATTAAAAAAAAAAAAACGTGGACTCTGAAATAGTCATCATATTTCTCTTGACCAGAGGCAGATGTCTTGAAATTACATTAAGGAACAGGAGTTAGGATAAAACAAAACAAAAACAAACTTCTGTTACTCGGAAACCAAGTAGGATCATGGCCTTTCTTTTCTCATCAAAGTGGAAATGGGATAGGGTGTAAATGTGTAGGGGACAGGGAACCACTTTGCAACACCCTCTCTTCTAACTGCCTGCAGGAAATGATTTCTTGGTTTACTTCCTAGGCTTATCTATAAGCAACGTTCCTCATTCCTCAAGAAAGAAAGGAGCTCCTGTTTTCCCCCAACTTACTGGAGCTTTACCGTGAAGCTCAGCCTCCTTCCCATCCAGCCTGTGAAAGTGAAAATTTTTAACTGAGACCTCAATCTTTTCCTACCTCCCCAGTTGTGGCTCAGTGGGGATGGAGCGAAGCTCTGGACACCTCCTAACTGCAGCGTCTGCCTACTCCAGGGTCCAAACGTCCCAACCTGAGGTCACAATGATCTGTGAGCTCGAGGGGGCACCCAGGTTTGAAACGTCACATTCCACGAGACTCTGCCCCGCCCCTTCCCGCGGGGCCCACCCACAAACTGAGCGAGACACTGGCCCCTCCAGTGACTTTTCTCTGCGTTGGCCCATTTCTTTTTTTTTTTAAATCATAAAAGAAGTTTGTATTTTTCCTTTCAGATTCTAAAAGCAATTATGATCGTTAATAATTTGGAAAATACAAAAAGATGCTCATAAAATACAAATTATCCATATTCTAAAGGGAAACGCTGAGAGCGTTTCAGTGTGTATCTTTGCAGTCTCTTTACTATGCATAGATAAATAAAAATAAATAAATATAATAGATCATGGCTCTTCTCAACCCCTTTTACACACACACAAATACACAGATCTGATGTACATAAATACAGCTTTATAGAGTTTTATGTAGCTTTTCTTTTTAAAAGAAAAGATGTTTTAAACTTCTTTTTTACTCCAAAATAGACATACATAGCAGTTCAAATCCTGTTTGTATATGTTAAGGAGAATAGACGTGTCTCTTCCACACATTTTAGTAAGTATATCATTGTCAATACATTTGAAGAAACCTGTGTACCTCTAAGGATTGCATCATTCTCCTGACCAGTGTCGTGAACTGTATGACAATCAATCATTTACTTTTCTTTATAGTTTAACAAGTCATTTATGTATCACTTTTATTGAAAGAAATATGGCACATCTACAAAAAAATGAAGTGTGTTCGATTAGTTACCACAAAGTGAACCCAGCAGCTTAACTATCACCCAAATAAAAGAATTAAAACATTCCTTACATCCCAGAAGCCCCTCCTTATCACACCCCTTTTCTAGTCCCCAGAGGTAATGACTGTCCTGGCTTCCAACACCATAGTTTAGTTTTACCTATTTCTGTCCTTCATGAAAATACTCCAGTCATGGTTTTACTGCTCTATACAGCTATTGACTATAGTTACCTTTCACATAGTGCACTTAATATGATGAATGTTTAAATTGGAAGTCTACTCTGCCTAACTCACTTAACACTATATAGGGTGTATTTTGCATGCCATTTAACATCCTGCTAAAAATTGTTTTGTTTCTGCATATTCTATTGAATGAATGTACCATAGTTTTATTGGAGGTATAGGTTCTTTTTTGCCAATTTTTTTCCAAGCATATGTATCCTCATGCGTATCTTTTTGTGTACATCTCTGGGTTATTTCTTTAGGATTCTTCCTGTAAACAGGATTTCTAAGTCAAAGAACACTAACTTTTTTAATGGTCCATTGTCCTGCTGTCATATCGCTTTACTAAAAAATGACGCCAATGTATAGTCTTGACAGTGGTGTGTGATGGAATCTCATTTCAGCTACCTCAACATCAATTTTTTTAAATCTTTGTTAACTTGATAGGTGTGAAATATGTTCCCATTGATGTTTACATTTCCATCTCCATGATTCCAAGTGAGGTTTATTACATATGTCTATTATTAATTTATATTTCTCTTATTATGATTTATTTATACATGCTTTTTCCCAGTCTCTTCGGGTTTTTACACTGTTTTTTTAATGAGTTGGCAGCCTGCTCTTCTTAATTCCCTTAGGTTCATATGAATGAATGAATGAATGAATAGTAGTCCTTAAATCAACACAAGTGGGCTGAATCTCAGGGATACCTGAATTTCTTCAGGGTTCTTTAATACCCATGAAGCCCCTGCCCCCTCCCATAGATGGCAGAATTGTGCTGGATCATTTTAATTTCTTTACCTCACTGCATTAACTTAGATAAGTCAGATTCTACTACACTCATATTGCAGCTGAAGAAAATGGGGCCGAGTCTATAAATGATTTATTCAGGTTGCTCAATGGGGATTTGAACCGTATCTTCCCACTCAGAGCTCTACTTTTGGTAGTGTTGAGCTGAAAGTTCAGTAGATGAGATTTTGTTATTTATGGAGTCTGTATATTTGAGACTCAGGGACAGAGTTTGCAAAACAGAGCAAAAGAGTAAGTAGATGCTGGAGAGTGCAAAACACATGAGATTGCCACTGATACTCCACAAATAATGATAGGCAGATCAGCCCTCAAGGAGATGATGATGCCACCATGCATAGCCATGCAGGCACCATCCTCATCCATTATGATGTGAATGGCATCCTTTGGAATTGTGCAGAGTCACATCTACATTTCTTCTCGATATTTATTTAATTTTTGTAATCACAAGTGGTTTTCAGGCATAGGTCCATATAAACTAAAAATGCAATAAGTAATGTTAGATTACAAACCTCTTTCTGAATTTTGCTTTTAGTTGTCATTACAATTGACAAAAATTTCATGCACCAAGGGTCATAGTTCCAGAAAGCATAAAATAGTGTCAAGGGCAGGAAATTTAAAGCAACGTTGTCCCTGTAGAAATAGAGTTAAGTCATTTTCTGTTGGTGTGTATAAAGACCTCTTATGCACCAAAGACAATAGGATATTTTCTTGTAAGTATCAGACAAATGCAATGCAGATTCTCTAATGCCCATCAGTTGGTGATTCAATGAACAGGAAAGTATTCACATGGATAAGAAAGTGACTGTGCAGTTAGCAGTGAATGTTTTATAGTAGAAGCCATTTTAGAGTCAAAATAACTCAACCTGAATTTAGGAAGAAGGAATAGAGATTGCAGATGGCCCTCCCTGAAACTACTAGCTAAGGTTGTCTTGCGTTGCTGAACATAGGAGTCAGAATAATCAAGGCATCATGGTGTTTTGCTTTTGGTTAACCTGCTTTGCGCTCACTCCACCTGAATTGTTAAATATATATCACATACTTTTTAATATTTTATACACGTCAGTCAATAAGTATTAGGTTATTTCTTTTCAGAGAAGCAGTCTATCATAGTCCTAGAAAGAACACTGATTCAGAGCCAGAAGGTTGGACTTGAGCTCTTCTATCAGTAAACCAGCTAAATGTCCTCATCTGTAGGGTTTAGGCTTTGAATTAATTGAGTACCAAGATAATTTTTCTGCTCTAAAACTGTTTACAGATACAGAGGGCGCCAAAATATGTATACACATTTTAAGAAAGGAAAACTGTATTAAAATTGTAATACTCAATATATACTGATAACAAAAGATGAACACAAGTCACGTTTCACTTCTGCAATTACAAGAAGTGCTCAAAGTGGTTACTGTCAGCATCCAGACCCTTTTCTATCTTTAATTAAGGTTTATGGGGTTGACAATTGTTAGTAAAATTACATAGGATTCAGGTGTACAATTTTGTAATACACTTCTGATTATGGTGAACTACTGCTTCAGCACCATTGACCAAAGTGTCCACCTGTATACCTTTTTTTGGCACCCCAGTATGTCTACTTTAAAAATGGAGATTTTCTTAAATTATAATTTAAGTATTAACTTTTAAAAAGAAGCATCAAAGAAGGCTTTCACATGAGCTCAAAGTAGAAAAACCAACACACACACACACAAATATACCACATTTATTTCTGATATTATCCCTGTCATTCTTTTATATGTCCTTTGTAAAATGACTGTAATATTTTCAATAGTAAATAAAATAATTTATCAAAGCCAAAGAGATGAATGCTGTCTATAGCACCTATGGGGCAATTTCATAATCAATTGTCTATAAATTTCTTTATGAGAGTTGGCAAAACTTTTGGTACAGATAATACAAGAAATGTGTTTCTTTCCTGTTCTTTGGAATAAGCTTAGCAGTGACCTCCTGCTAAAGTGCAAAAGCAATTATCTGCTTGCCCATGCAAACCCAGATTGCTTAAGGTTTGTCCTTGTCTTGAAGTTTTAGGAGAAGCAAATTAATGGATAATTTTGATACTGTTGAGTAAATTCAGGGGCTGTTCCTGTGGATGCAGGCTGAGGCCTTGTTATTACATTTGGGGCCTTCCCTAGTGGGGGGCTGTCTTGTGGAGCTTCTGGAGGAAGTTTTGCAAATTCCAGGTATAGCTTGGTCAAATAACTATTAGTTTCTGTTTGGAAATGGGCAAAGTTTAACTTTATATCTTTCTTGGCTGTTTTGGCATCTCTTTCCCATTCTCTGCTCCAGCTCTAGCAACCTCATTTGGGAATATCAAGACTAAGGTTTAGAAACAATACTCTTCAGAACAGGAAACAAAGCATTCGGATTTTTCAAAAGAAAATTCAGGAAGAAAACAATAAAAATGTACATGTTTAAAGAGCATTAATTTCTAGATATTAAAGTTCATATGTTCTCTCTTTCCTCTGAGTCAACATAATTTGAGATACACTTCTTAGATTCCAATTCTGAGTTAGATTTGGATAGATAGGGTTTCTAGGTCTGGGGAAATTATGGCAGACTCTTCTTTCCATTTCTACTCCTGGGTTTGCATCTTCTGCTCCAGTGAACACGTCCTCTGGTCCAGGTCATTTTCTTTGGAGACATCTTGGGCCTGTTGGCCCCTGTCATGTTTCCTCTGCTGGGTTTTAGGGAGTGGGTGATGCTATGCTTGTAAACTGGCCCTTAGCAAAACAAACACACAATGATTAGTAGTGTTTGTCAATTTCCATGTATAAATGTGGCTACCGTGGCCACTTTCAAGCTACCACCCTTGTCACTGCACATGGTGCTGGGAAGAGAGGTGCCCCATTGTCTCCAGCACATCGTGTATGCTATCTTTACAAACAGCTTCTGAGTTTCAGTCCTAAATGTTTCTGTGCCTTTCAACCCATAATCCGTTTCTCTCTGTCTTCTTTAATTTTACCAATTATGTTACAGGATCTTCTTTATGCTTGGCTGGTTAGTTCCAAAGCAGGTTCTCCTGCATAGTCTGCAGAGTCGCTGAGTCCCTCTGGTTATGCACACTGCCTTTCTCTTGTGCCTTTCTACATCACATCATTCCAGCCACCAGCAACACGTAACCCTGCTCTTCCTTCCTGTTCCAAAGCACGTGGCTACCTGCTAAATTCTCACTTATCGATTATGGAAAGCTGCCCGTTTTCAACCTACATGTAGGATAGACAGCAGCCAGGGTCTGAGCTTTATGCATAATGAGGGCTTTCTCTGCTCAGAAGAGTATTTCCATTTATTTGTTTGATGACTGCATCCTTCAGGAGCCTGGGGGCAAAGGAAGGTATCTTCAGAATTATATGCTTGAGATTTTATAGTATTAAAATTACATTGCATATTAGGAAATTGTAACCTATGTCACATAGATGGAGGGAGTAGTGTGAGGTGAGAGTTCATGGCAAGAACAGACTTGGACCTTACAGAGGCAGTGTCTTCAGGCATAAATCAGTTGAATGTGTTCAGATGTACATGTATCATTTCATGTTGGTTGTTTTCTGATGTGCCTGCACCTTGATAGGTATCAACTGTGCCTCACATAGCCCATTGCTGGGATAGAACGTCTCCTGTGCAGTTCTGAAGAGAAACTATCAGGATCTCCAGGGTCTTCTCTGTTTCCAGGGACATGGAGACACCTGCAGCTGTGCACTCCCTATCGACATCCTCTTGCTGCACCTACATCCTCATATCTTTATTCCTGGGTTACCATCGGTTTGCTTAGCATGATATTGTGTGCAATAAATTAGGAGGTATTTATATGACCTTTAGACTTTCTTAGAGAGGATCAATAACCATCTCCCACCCAACCGAGGTTACCTGCTTTTTATTAGTGGCATCCCGAAGAAAATGACTTTTTTATTTTTTAAATTAAGAGTTTAGAACACAAGGCTTCTAGCTAGTAACGACAACAACAGCAACAACAATAACAACAATAATGACAATGACAAAACTGGGACTCCTCCCAGCTCCACTATCCTATTACTATGTGTCCTTTTTCCAGCCACTAAACTCTGAACCTCTGTTCTCTCAACCGAAAATAAGGAGGCTGGGCTTGGACTTGGCTGGCGAAGTCCTTCCTGCTGCATCTGTGAGTAGTAACTTTCATGGTAGGGTTTTTCTGGTAAAGAGATGAGATGGTGATGAGAGTGGGTGGTTAGAAAATAGAAAGTGACTTTTGAGATAGTCTTTTCCTGGCTAAAGCCTTCACAGCTACGGTTGCCGGAGTTAGCAAATAAAATTAGAAGATGTGCAGTTAAATTTCAATTTTAAATAATCAATAAATACTTTTTAGTATAAGTATATTCCAAAACCTGTATGGGATATACTTGCACTAAGAGTTATTCATTGTTTATCTGAAATTAAAATTTAATTTGGTTTCCTGTATTTTATCTGGCAACTCTACATAATGGTAGATAATAACTTACTCTGCCTCAACAAGTTGGGCAGGGCATATAGGGCAATTTAGCAAAAACAGAATATCAGCTTATAGAGACAGAGGCTGGATAGTCATTTGGCATCTGCAGCAGGGGGTGGAGAAGGTGTCATTTTATTTATTTTTTCCCTTTTGTGCCCAGATTGTAATACCACTTCTATGAGGGAAAAACAAAACAAAAAAAAACACAAAAACTGTGACACTTTCATACTGATGCAAGTAGTCACCAGGCTAATCCTTGACTAGACCTAAAAACTCTATATAAAGTTGTTGATAGGAAAAATCAGTTACCAGAAGAAGAGAAAGATGGAGGGAAAGACTATTAAGGGCTATTAGACTTTTTACTTAAAGTAAAAAATGCTAACATATCTGGCTTAGAAGTTCAGTTGAATAACTTTGTAATTTGCATATTAAAATGGAGAAAGAAAACCGATAATAGAGGAATTTAAAAGATTTAATAAGTGTTAAATGAGTATAACATTTAATTAGGGTGCTATCCCAGTATATTTTTAATCTTCAGCTGCCTGCAAAAGATGATGGTCATACTTTTGTGCAGAAGATTATTGCATTGCCCTTTTATTAATCAAATGTATATTTAGTAGATAGAGTCTATACATTAGATAACAGGAGCCACACATTAGTGCATCGTGATGGCTGACATTTCTAATGTCATCCCACTGGTAGCGGGGCCTATTACTGATGGCAGCAAGAGATACCCCAGCTCCTGACCCGCCTGAGTACAGTAGTCTTAAATCGCATCCAGGTTCCATATACACTCTGTCTGCCCTTCATGCTGAGAGATTATCACGATTCTCTATTTTTAAATGGTATACTACTTATTTGTCTAAGAAGGACACAAAACTTGCCTGTTCTTCTGTATTTTCTTGAAAATTATGTATAAATATAAACACTTGTAAAACAAATGCCTATCTGTGGGATGATTTCATTATGTATTCATTCAAAACTGTTTACTTAGCACTTACTCTGGCTTTGCCATGACACTAGTGGGAGAAAAAACAAGTTAATGTAAAATGATGCTGTAGCATGTGTGCTAATAAACAGATAAAGGATAGGGTACTGAGAGACTGCTGTGGAGGGCAAATACCCTATGTCAGGGAGTGGAGCAGAAAGGTTTTCTGCAGGTGGTAACTTCAAATTAAGACTGGGGAGGTAAGAGGAGGGCCTACACAGAGGAAAATGCTGAGTAGGTAGACACGGGCAATCTAGACAGAGCGATCCACATGCGCTAAGGCTTGAGAAAGAAAACATGACACTTGTGGGGCATTTCAAGGAATTCAGTTTGATTGGGATAGTGGGTGACAGAGGTAGCAGCGGCAGGGAGGAGACACAGCTGAGCAAGGACCACCCTGTGATGGTCTTGATGTCATGCTCAGGAGGTTAGAAATTCCTGAGACCTGTGGGAAGGGGGTGGAGTATTTTAAAAGGAGATTTGTGTTTTAAAGCAATCACTCTGGCTGCAGTGTATACAGTATGTAAAGACCATGTAGGAGGCAGGGAGACAAGCTAGAAGCTATAACAGTAATCTGGCAGAGGATTTCCCTAGGCACCCTCTCTCACTGTCTCTAATTGGCAATTTCAAAAATCACCCCTCTCCTCACATCTCCTACTCTGTCTCCTGATCTATCACTCCCAACACAAGACCCTTCCTATTCAGAGAGAGAGGGAGGGAGGAAATGGAAGAACAGGGGAGGGGAAAGTAGAGGGGAGGAGAGGAGAGGGCGAGAGGTGGGGAGAAGAGCTGCCCCTGCTCCCACGCCTAGCTGGGCCTACCTGTGTCCTGGACCCCATACATCTGTCTTCCTCAGAGAAGTTATTCTCACACTCAGGCTCTCTTCCTCCTGCTTCTTCATTTCAATACCCCTCTTCTTCTTACAGCTTCCTTCCCACCAGCCCTTACCCTCCGAAGTCTCACCCAAGTTAAAATAAACTTTCTTGACCTTTCCTATATCAGTTACTTCCACCCACTCTCCTCCCATGCATTTCTCAATTTCTTGCATCTGCCCAGCCACCAAATAATTCCTTCTTTTTGATCCAATAAATGCTTCTTAATCCTACTCTTTCTTGACCTTTTGCATTTGTGTGATACTTTTTATTCCTCCTTCCTTCCCTAAAATTTCTCTTTTGCATCTCCTTTGACACCACAATCTTCTGATTTTCCTCTTCCAGTGTCCAGTGCTTCCTTGGTCTCTAATCAGGGATCCACCCTCAGCCTGCTTCTCTTCTTATGTTTAATATTTTTCCTGTATGACTTAATGGATGAACATTGCCTCATTTACCATCTCTATGGTGATAAATTCCAGAATTGTAGCCCAGCTTTCTCTGCTGAAACTCAGACCCATATAACCAACTATTCCCTAGATATTTCCTCTGGGGCATGCAATAGAGTCCTCAACTTCACATGGTCAAAACATAACTCATCAGGGGCTCATGTGGCCTGTTGTAAAGCCAGCTAGTCCTCTCCTGGTTCTCTGTGAATTTCCCTGGCTTAATAACTGGCATCCCAAACTTTCCCAGTTTTTGAAGCCAGAACATATATATGTACAAATTAAGAATGATTATATATATATATATATATATATATATATATATATATATATGCCTATATATAATTAAGATAGAGACTATACATATTCCATATATAATTTATATATATGATTTTTATGACATCATTTCACATTAAGCACAACATTTGTGTAATTCTTCCTTCTCAGTATACCTTGAATCCATTACTTTCTTCCCATGCCCACTGCTTTTTGCCTAGTTCATGCCATCAGCATCCCAGGGTAAGTGCTAGCGGGAAGGAAGCTGGTAAGAAAGAGGCAGAGCAGTGTTGCAAAAGCAGGAAGGAGCGGGCCTGAGTATGAGAGCACATTCTCGGAGGAGGCCAGATGTCTGGGGTCCAGAGCACAGGACTGGCCAGCTAAGGGAGGAGGGACAGCTCAGCAACAAGGAGGGTATAAAGACTCTCTCTGTCTTTGTCTCTCTGCGAATAGGAGGAGCAGTCTTGTATTAAGAGCAACAGATCAGCAGGTGGGTAAAGAGGGAGGAGCTTGAAATTGCCAATTAAAGACTGGGAGAGAGGGTGCCAAGGGAAACACTGTTTGCCAAGCAGATGTGAGTGCGCAGTAGATGTGGAAGCCATACATTGGAATTGGAATAAATTGAAATCTGAGCAGCTGTGTGATTTTCTCCCCCAGAGCTCAGAAGTGCTGATGTAGAAGCTAAAACAGCAGGAAGTGAAATTTATTCAAAGCTGGGGTGTGCCAGACAGTGTGAAGGAATGGCAAAGGACTCCTGGCCAGAGATGCAAAATTGAGGGATATGGAGATAAGGAACTTCACATCTTCAAATGAAGAACCGGGGACTGAAGGACATAGAGGATTAAGGATTGAGGGATTGAACGTCACATCTTTCAATAAAATGTTCACATAGGAATTTTAGTTTGCAAAAACAGGTGCTTGCCAAGACTTTCTTAAGAAATTTGTAAAACTAGAAATAAATTAATTATAATTGTAAACAATTAACTATGTTCGAAACACTACATGAGTAGAAAAATGGTGGAATATTACACGAAAATGAAAGTTGCCATAATGTCAATGGGAATTTATTGTACATAAACATATTTTAGGAGGTGGGTAGATGTAGCACATTCCTAGTGAAGGGGCATATATTACAAGCAAAAGAAAATAGATTTAAAAAAAAATTGCTATAACTATTGAAAGTCAGCAAATTATAGTCACTGACATAATTTGTAAAGTCCTTTATCACTTATAAACTTTAGTTATGAGCATACACATTTGTTAGGACTTGTGGAGTTGGAGAAAAATAGGATTACATATGGCACATGAAAAAATTTAACATATTGACAATATTAAAATGTATGATATTAATAGCAATCCACCTCTCAAGCAGTTTCACTAATGTTAAAATTATGATATTTCAGGTTAGAAGCAAGTAGTTTTGGAAATAACATATATGAGATAGGAAAAAATTGCTGCATCCTCTAGAGTCTCTATAAATTCTACTAATTAAATTTCTTGGTTTAAGAACAGTATAGAAGGCTTAGTTGTAGTGTGTAATTTTCTTACTAAAATGCATTTTAAATGGTAATCAGAAAAATACTGGAGACTCTAAAATTGCTTAAACCTCATAGCATCACCAGGACTGGTCACTTAGATAATGGGCTGTTTTTAACTGTTTCACTGAATTTTTTTGCATATTGTTGAAAAAGTTGTTCTTTCTACATTTAGAATGTCCGCAGGACAAAAATAAAAGTGAAAATATACCTTTCAATCATTCAACCTATGAATGTAAATCTGGCTGAGCTATATTTTAATTCAAATTGTTGCTTAATACCACTTGGAGTTCCATATTTAAAAATGAATACTGTTCATACTGGGCAACTTTGTTTCATAAACACCTTAGTGGTTCAAGTGTTGAACTCCATCAATATCAATTGGAGCCTTACATGTATTCCAAAATTATCTTTAAGCAGTTCAGAAAAGTAAAATAGACAGTAGATGTAAGGCATATACTAGTGGTTGGTGTCTTACTCTGTGAGCAGTGCTATAAAAACTTTTACTTTCCCTCATCACTCCTGTTCTTCTGTGACATGTCTTCTATTTCACATGGCCCATGACCTGCATCATAGCCGCAAATTTTCTGGGATATAAAAGGGGACACTATCATTTGGAGCCCACTGATGTACTGCTACCAGGAGAAAGGAAAATCTTATCTTCTTCTTCCATAAGCCTTTGTCCCTATATGGCTATATAGGAATACGGATATACAGATACGGAAATCTTCTGATCAGTTGAGTGTAGAAAAGGGAGATGATAGAAGGGGAGAGGGCATTTGAGTTTCCACAGTAACAGCAGACGTGGGTGAGAATGAAAAAGGTGAAACATGGAAAATGGTGCAGCAATGAAATCTAATTTGGTTCATTTTATAGTTTTGCCTAGAGCTTGCTCCTATTCTTTCATGTGTTAAGGGAAAAAATGTAAAATCTTGGAGCCAAACATGGCTTAATGCTTATGTAGAATTTAGAATTTACAAAGGATTTTTATGAATGATATCTCTATTGGGCTGCATGGTAACCTAAATTAAAGACCTTGAACCTCATTTATGATAGCCAAGACATGGAAACAACCTAAATGTCCATCAACAGATGAATGAATAATGAAAATGTGGTATATATACCAAAATATGGGTCATTCATTTTATATATGATATAAATATATATGATATATTTAAGTAAGCATTTGCAAAAACGTTATGCTAAATAAGATGGTAGTATTAATCTCAGGATACAGAAGTTTTAAATATAGAGGGCTAAAGGAGAAGATATATATATATATATATATATATATATATATATATATATATATTAGGTTAGTGCAAAAGTAATTGTAGTTTAAAAGGGTAAAAATAATTGTGAAAACTGCAATTACTTTTGCAACTACCTAATATACATATATATGGTTTATATATATGATTCTTCCATAAAAAAGAATGAAATATTGCCATTTTCGACAACATAGTTGGAGCTTGAGGGCATTATACTAAGTGAAATAAGTCAGAGAGACAAAGACAAATACCATATGCTCTCACTGATATGTGGAATCTAATAAAACAAAATAAAATAAAACAAAAATGCAAACAAACAACAAAACACAGCTTATGGATGTAGAGAACAGACTGATGGTTGCCTGAGGTTGGGAGTGGGCTTGTGGGTGAAATGGGTGAAGTGGGTCAAAAGGCATAAATTTCCAGTTATAAAATAAATAAGTCAGGGATGTAATGTACAGCACAGTGACTATGGTTAATAATAATGTATTTCATATTTGAAAGTAGCAGAAGAGTAGATCCTGAACATTTTCATCATGAGAAAAAAATTTATAGCTGTATATGGTTTATAACTGTGTATTGACGGATGTTAACTGGACTTATTGTGGTGATCATTTTGCGATACATACAAGTATCGAATCATGTTGTACACATGAAACTAATATAATGTTAGGTTAATTATACCTAAAAACAAACAAACAAACAAAAAAACCCTTGAACTTCAAAAAAAGTGATTTAACCAGCTCTCATAGGACAGAACAGTCATTTGAACTCATATTTTCTGATCTTAGAATTTACTCTTTTTATACTACCTGATAATGTCCTCTAAAATAAATGCCTATTAGAGTAAGTAGTCCAACTGTATCAGAATTATAAATGTTAAATTCATTTAATTCTCCCTCCCCACTTTCATTTCTTCTCCTTTTAGACTTCTATATTTAAAGCTTCTATATCCTGAGATTAATACCATATTATTCAGCATACCATTTTTGAAAATGCTTACCTTAAATCTAAAGAGGGAGAAAGAGAGCTGAACTTTTCAGTGAAACACTTCGAAATTTATAAGAATGCATTTTAAATTACACATAGGTTTAAAATTTGTATTCTAAATAAAAGTTTTCTAGGGTGCAAAACCCATGTTTTATTCTTAGCCTTGCCATGACTCATTCTCTGTCCTTGGACAACTCAACACATTTTAACCTAGTAAGGTTTCTGTTTTTCAAAACTAGGCTGTATTTGAAAAGAGAAAACTTTACTTTTTTCTTATTGTGCTATTCCTCTGTTTTCTTAAAGTACTTGAGGTCCTGAGGTCCTGCTGTGACTTCTTCAGGAATAATTTGCATCAGAAATAATATTGAAAGATTTCTAGACATTGTGAGGGTCTCTTCAAAAAGGAGTCTTTAAAGTTGAAGTATGGCTAACCTATCATTTCCTTTTTATTGCCTTGCTTTGGGTCATCTTAAACAAGGTAACATGGAAACCATCCACTGCCCATGCCCCTGTGAGACGGTAACAGGGCTTACTATGAAACAAAGAGAACTTGACTACCAGCATTTTAACCTGATCTTTGCTTCAGGAGTGGGAATAGGATTAAACTTTGTTTTTCCTTTTTAAGGTTATTTAATAATTTAGACTCCTCTATGGCTATTTTCCTACTCATGTTCCACGTCCTTTATGATTAGCTCCTTTATTTCCCTCCCTCATATCTTTAGCGATGTCTATACTTAGAAAATTTTAGCCACTCACAGTTGTGAAAACTAAGATCACAAAGTTGATCATTAAATTTGATTTCCCTAAAGCTTCTAATTCCATGTGAACTTTTAATTCCATGTGAACTTTGCAACATAGCCATTGTTGATTTTTATTCATTATTGATTTTAATTGGTGTTTTGGTTTTGATACAATTATTCATATTTTTGAGTGTCCAGTAAATGTTTTGTTTTGTTGGAATAAAAAAAAGTTTCATTAATATATTGTATAGATTAGACCTCAGATGGCTGTAGGTTAAAGTAGATTTAAAGGTGAAAGTTTTGATTTTATTTATTATAAATCAATGTTTCAGATGTTTGTTTGTTTTTGAGTGACATCTATATGCTAGGTACACTTTGAATGATATAAGTCTTCTAGAAAACCAGTTCCTACTTTTGAGGTACTAATAATCTTGCTGAGGAAATATTATATTTACATGAAATATCAGTGAGCATTGAAAGCAATATTCATGAAAAAGCTATCACAAAATAGTGTGTGATTAACTATCAAATGAGTGATGTAGGTAATAAAACATCGCTCTATGATATGGGAAGCAGAGAAACCCTAGGTAGAAGAAATGGGATGAACCAGATCTTGAAACATTATGAGAATATTTGGTAAGAAGCTAGAAATAGGAAAAGCCAAGCAGGCATATGAAATAACCTGTATAAAGGCAAGGAAGTGGCAAGGAATAGACCAGTTTAAGGAGAAAATGCTTCTTAGGGAGAAGAGGAAATAAGGTAGATCAAGTAGGATAGATCAGGGAAACAGAGGAGAGATTAGAAATCAAGAGCCAAAAAAAAAAAAAAAGCTTTGTGGAAGAGGCAGTGCATGATTAAAATACAACTTATCGATGAAAGGTAATATTAAAGGCATACAGAATAAAATAGATAGAAGAGATTCATGGAGAGCAATTCAGTTAAGTAGCAGTAATAAAAACTCAAGGAAAGATGTGTCTACAATAGTGGCAAAGGATTTATATAAATACCAAATTTACTCCCTTAAAAATTATGTGTTTTTGACATTGTGGTAGGCAGCCGGTGACTTCTGCCTCCTAATTCTTGTGTAATCCTTTTGTGTGGGCTAGACTTAGTGACTGTCTCCTAATGAATAGACTACAGCCAAAGTTGTGGTGCCATTTCCACGATTAGGTTACAAAGAGACTGTGGCTCCCATTTTACCCTCGTTTGCTCTTTCTCTCTGGTTTGCTCTGAGGGAAGCCTGTTGTCATGTGGAAAAGTCCATATGGCAAGGAACTGACGACATTGGCCAACAGCCAACAAGACCTCAGTCAGTTAGTGAGTGTGGAGGAGTATTCTCCTTCAGTCCAGGCTTGAAAGGACTGATGCTACATCCAACACCTTGATTGCAGCCTTTTGAGCCGGAGGCACCTGGCAAAGCCATGCTGAGATTCTTGACTCATAGAAACTATAATAAATATTTGTTGTTTTAAGACACCGAGTTTGGGGATAAGTTGTCAACACAGTAATAGATAACTAATAAATCACTACACAATTAAATAGTTTTCTGTCTCTACTGGTACAACTGACTGAATACTATGAAGGACCTTCCCACCATAATACAACAAAATTCAAGCTAAAATATACTTTTTAATGTACTACTTGAACCACTGGAATCACAGAAAATAAGAGATATTTCCAAGGATAAAATAAACTGAAGCCTGTGAGTGGAAATCTTATCCCAGGATATATAATGAATTATTTCTGAAAATAGGAGACCAAGGCTGAGTTTCACTGTAAGACAGGAGATCAGAAAAAATCCTTAAGTGGCCTACAAAAAGTCCATGTCAATAGTGCCCCTCAAAAGAACACCCAATTCAGATGTTTAGGACAATTTCCTCTAAAATGTAGATAGAAAAATATGAACTCACAATTAAAATAGAACCAATAACAACCAAAGGCAAACAAGTAACCACAAATTAGATATAGATCTCCAAGGACTTTAGTGACTGGAATTATCAGATAAAGTGCAAAGTTAAATGTTTATGGAATTTGTAAAGAAATAAAAAATAGAATATAAAATGAGCAAACAATAAGTGATCATTAAAAACAATCAGTTATTCTTGAAAAAGGATGAAAAAGAACTTTAAAAATTTGATCACTTAAATTAAAAAGTTTAAAAAAATTCAAAACCACAGAGGTTATACAATGAAAAATAAAAAGTTCTTTTTCTCTCTTTTCTCACCTAATCCCTAGAATGTTTTATGCTGTGTCTGTTGGTTCCCCATCTTTAAAAATGAAGAATTCAGGTCACTTGGTCTATACTTTCTCTTCTCCCTTTGTTCCATGGCCATATTTCTGCTAGTTATGTTTTTCTTTTTTGGTCTGCTGATTAAATTTAAAGATTCATTTAACACAGTAAGCCTTTATCATCTGCCAATGTTAGATAGCATTTTCACATAGTAAACTGCAGGATTTAGTGACCTTAAACATTCTTTCATTTTTTTATTGCCCCATCCAATTCTCAACTGCTGATTACCACGTTTCTATTTTTTCTGTCAAGGGTATTATTTATTTTCTGTTCTATTACTATATATCAGCTTTTCTCTCTATGCTTATAGGTGGCATCTAAAATAGAAACAATGGCCAACAGATATAAAATCAAAATTATGGAAATATTCACTGCAAGGCAAAAGTGAATCTGAACCTTTTAAAAGAAGATGGTGTGTTCCTCCTTCACAAAACCTGTGCTGCTCAAAAAGGAGCATAGCTAACAAAAATGAATGGAGGTGGGGAGATGGATAGTGGGAGAGCACATATTGTACCTTATAATTACTGTATTCATTCATTTGAAGATGAACTTTTTGTTTTTAACATTTGAACACCTGTAAGTTTGGGATGTACCTTATAATCATGGTTGTCCAGAAAGTGGTAGTGATCTAGTAGTTATTGACTGTTCATGTGAAAACTTGACCACAGCTGCTCATCATATCATCATTTCAATTGAATGATTCACATTGTTGGTAGTACATACATTGAATTTAACTGGCTTTTAAAATATCATCAGGAAGAATGTACTATGAGTCAGCATTAATAGGAAGACTTATTATATACATAGAGAGACAGGAAATATAACAGCAGATGTACTAAAATGTCTATATAAAAAAATCTAGAAGAGTTATTGCAGTGAGTATAAAATAAAAATTCTAAACAATAAGAAATCATTTTGCCATAGTTTAGTTAAGAACATTTTTTCCCTAGTCGTTATAAGATAGTAGTAGTACATCATTGAATTGATAGTTTTTTGAAAGGCAATGAAATATGAATTTAAAATATGTATATAATAATATGCCTTTACCTTTTCAGTAAGATCCTTCAGCTTCCTTATTTTAGTATTTGTTATAGGGAATCACTTTCTTCTTCTTTTTTTTTTTTCCAGAAGCTTCTAATAGCCTGATTGAATTTGCTTTGCAACTCTCTATGACAGAGGCAGCAGCTGTTCCACCCCTCTTATCCCCCACATCTATTATCCCTTTCTAGAGTAACAGAAGTTTTGGCTGGACACATTTCCAATCTCCCTTACAGCCATGAAAACATGACTAGGTTTTGCTCAAGTGATGGGAATAAAAGTGGTTTGTGTAATTTCTGGCTTGTACCTCAAAAAAAAAAAAGGAACTTTCTCCACCTCTCTCCCTTGCCTTCTTCTTGCTTTCACTCTTCCCTGAGGCTGGAGTGTGGATATGGGGGGAGCCATCTTTGACAATTAACCTAGTAATGAAAAACAAGGATTGCAAAATAAGATGAAGAAAGAGAAAGCCCTACCACCACTGACCTATCCTACTAGCATTGGATCATCAACGCTTACTGACTTACAAGGAAAAACATATTTTGTTTAAGTCAATGTGTTTTAAGGCACAATAAGATTGCTATTTTAGCCTAAGGTAGGTTCACAAAAGTTTGGAGGATCAATCTTAGAGAACAGATGAGATATACCAATGTCTAAGTTCATCTTTTTATAGTTTTTTCCTGGAGATATTTACTGAAGATTAATCCCCAAATTACATTACCTGAAAAATATTACTGAACTCTAATTTTAGCTATCAGAAAACATTTGTACAAAAATAATTATTCCACACATGAGTATATAGACCCAAGAATTATAAGGCATGAGAGAAGCAGGAAGGTACCTGTATTAGTTAAGGTAAGTGTTAGATATTGTAGCAGATGCACCCTGAAAGCTCAGAAATTAATAAATGTTTAATTTCTTGCTCATGTCAAAATATAATGTATTCCAGTTGGGTAAGGACTATTCCCTTCAGGTCCTCCCAGCCCTTTCAGCTCAGCAGAAGAAGGAGGAAGGAGTGAGGATAATACATGGGAAGTTTTAATGGAAATGGCACTCATCGCTTCTGCTCATATTACCTTGATCATAAACTGAAAATATGGTATTATCAGTCAGAGTCCAACCAGATAGAGAGAAACTACTCCAAGGATCCCAAATAAAGAGCTGGTTATAAGAAACTTAATATAGGAAATTACACAGGTGGTAAAAGAGCTGAGAAGCCAAACAATGGACAATACGGCACCATGAGGGATTAGCAATAGCATCAAACCGTTACATCCTCTGTTTGGAGTAGGCAATGTTACCAGAACCTAGGTCATGTTACATATGGGAAGCTGAAATTATGATTGGGGCTGTCTGGTGGGATCTAGAGCTTTGCAGGGGATGTAGCCACTGGTGTAAATGCCATCCTGATCTTTCCTTTCTTCCCACCTGTAATATTCCTCGAGGGTTTCTCATTTTTCAAATTCAGCTTGAAACCACTACTGCAAGCCTGTGAAAGACAGGCTGCAGGGATCTGTGCTCTGCAATGTAGAGCTGATGAGGGAAAAGGGGAAGGTCTGAGAGCAAACAGGTCACAGATGGACAGCTTAGCCTAACCTTACTACAAGGAGGCTACAGACTCTAGCTTTGTACCCAGAGCAGAATACTGATGTTGGTGAGCCAGGAAAGCCCAAATTGAAGGGAGACTTTGAGGATTTCTAAAGTCCTGGTGAATTCTTATTATAAGGTAGAAAATCACTATTGATGGTTTCTATAAGCCGGCTTCTTATTATATGATTTAGTCTGCCCAAGTCAGCAGAGTTTAACGTCTCCTGCATTTTAAATAAATTTGACAGATTTTTAGAGTATTTTTAATAAGCTTACTAATTTTGCAGAAAATGCTAGGCTATCAAAAAAGGTTTCCATTTGAATTGAATTGTTTGTGTTAAGATTCAATTTGTAGCGAATGGGGCAAAATAAGTCTAGAAATATTAATTTCTCTAATCTTAGTACATTTCAATCTCTTAAATTTTTGATTCTATAGCTAAAATCTTATTTCATTTTTTTTTTTTTTTAGTTTCAGCTAACAAAAAACTTCTGTTAATATTTCTCAGAGAATATAAGAAGAGAATTCCTTCGTTCTCTTGCTTGGGTGTTACTGCAACAATTTTTTAAAGTATACAAATGGCCAATATACTCTTCCTTCCTTTATTGCTTTCTTTGACTCTATTCCATTTTATCTACACAGACAACCATTGCATTTTTATTTAACAATTGTTGGTATCAGTAACTGATCAGCAACAAGGAATGTTTCTACTCAAGAAGACCTGAGGGCTGTTATAGTCTACTAAATCAGTCACCTCAGACAAAACACAGTCTGTTTCAAAATGGCAAGGAATTAGACTAGAGATGATTAATTTGTCACACAAGTAATAATTTTTGTTCTAAAAGTTGAGTTTTCTATATTAGCAATACATATTAACATTGTGAATTAGGGGTGGGACTATTAGAAGAACTATCTCTAAGGAAGAGATAGTGCTTTGGAAATAATTGTTAAAAAACAGAATTCTTTAATATTACAAACAAGGTTGTTTGTTTTAATTTGATTCCAGATATTTCAAGAGCCATAGAATTTGTATTATTTTAGGAAATCTGCCTGTTTTTTTCCCCCAATTTGCTAGAGGAGGGCAAATAAATATGTTTTGAAAATAATAATGCATCACTGTTCACATTTAGCCTAGTTCACCAAATACACTAAAAAAAAACCCTAGTAAATAGTCATTTGTTTTAGCTCACATGGAATCAGTGTCATTTGAAGCTAGAAGATGCTATGATGGTTTTAGTACTGTACTCCTGACTCCTTGATTTAAATAATAAATATTAAGCTCCTCACTTTATAGCTATGGGATCTTGATCAAGCAAGGTCACACTAATGGAAATTCAGAACAGGGATGGTAAATAGTTTCTCACCATGATGGTAGTGGCTATTTCAAGTGCTCTGATGAAACAGATTCTGAGGCCATGCCTGGCTCTGCACGGTGGAGTATGGTGATTAATACTGATGTCTTCCACGAGCATGGGATGGGAAAAGATTTGCCATTCCTGAGATATCTGAATCTCTGTTCTAGGAAGATAATAAGACTAAGTTGGAGCAGATTTTCAGTGGGTAGTCTTATATGGATAGTTTTCAAATTAGTCAAGAAGTATTTATTGAATGTAAAGGCAACAGAATTCTTTTTACTTTTCTAGCGTAGTATAATGGCTTTTCTTCTTTCCTCACTGCTCCGCAAATGATTCTCCTAAAAATAAACTCTAGGTGAGAAAGGATAACTTTCCACCTGTGAAGGAGTGCTCTTTAGTCACAAGTGTGCAAGTATCTGTACACCGGTCGATAAGGCCAATGAAGAATGTATTGGATTGCTACTCTGCGTTTGTTCTCTCTTTTTGTTGTCTGAGTTGAAACTCAAATCAAAATTTTGTTTCATCTTTTGCAGAGTTATTAAAAATATCTGATGCGAAAGGAAATATACATAATGGAAAATGTGGAAGTTAAAATTTTGACTTCTGGCAAAATGTGATTTTAATACTTTCTGCGAGCTGGAATTATTTCTAACTCCAGCTATTTTAGTGTACAGCTTATACTTCCTTATTTTAATATAAATGTCCTTAATAAGCATTTATTGAATAAATAATTTGTGTCACCCACTAGGTACAATAGAATATTCACAAATTCTGTGTTTCTGCTGAGCTTTTTAATTTTGTTATAGTGCTGGAGATAAGCATATAAAGGCATTTGGGGTTTAAGCAAACATCAGTCAAAGACAAGTTTTACAATATTCTAACTGAATGCCTTTGATTCCTTGGTCAAGTTACTTTCTCTTCTACAAGAATTATGGTTTCCCACTAATAATAATAATGTTCCTATAGAAATATTTATCTATCTATCATCTATTTATCATCTATCTATCTATCTATCTATCTATCTATCTATCTATCTATCTATCTATCTATCATCATCTATTCTATTCCATTGTGGAATAGTCATGCAATCAAATGCCTATATCTTAATTGTTTGGCTCAATTACTTTGATAATTGGTTTCATCATTGTAATCACCATTCAAAACAAGGTATAGAACATTTTTATCTCTCATAGTAAGTTTCCAATCTTTTTTCCCAATCAATTCTATCCCCCATCCTCCTTTCCCTGACCAGTCACCTTTTGATTTAATTACCTATTGTAGGTTTTGCTTTCTCATTTTTCCTATAAATGCAAATATTTAACATGTACACTTCTCTATGTCTGTCTTCTTTTGCCCAATAGATTTTAAGAGTCATCCATGTTTTTACATATATCAGTACTATATTATTTTTTATTGCTGAGTAGTAGCCTATTATATGAATATACCAGTGTTTGTTTTTTCATTCTCCTGTGGGTTTGTTTCTAGTTTTTGGCTGTTATGAACAAGATGACTATAATAATTCTTATACAACTATTTTGGTGGTCACATATTTTTATTTCTCTTAGCTAATATTTAGGAGTGAAATATCTAGATCATAGGGTATGTATATTATAAAAAGTCAAAAATGATTCTCCAAAGTGATAGTATCGTTTTACATACTCGTTATCTCTTGTAGTCATTTATTTGCCCCCTTCATTCTTTAATCTTTTTTTGATAGCCCAGTTACATATATATTATACTGTTTGATACTATACTTCATATGTCAGATATGTTCTTTTTAATTCCTATTTTTACTAATTTTTTGTGTGTGTCTGTTAGAGTTTTCTATTGCTCTGCTTTCAAGTTCATTGATACCGTCCTCTGCTTTGTCCAGTTTGCTGTGAAGTCCATCCTTTATCATGCTTTTCACATGTAACATTTCTAGTTAGATCTTTTCTATAATGATCATGTCTTTGCTGAAACTCGACAATTCTTCATACTTGTTATCCACCATTTTCACTATATTCTTTAACTTTTTTTTATAATGGTTATTTTAAATTCTATTTAATAATTTCAACGTTTGAGCTATCTCTGGTCTACTTTTATTGACTATTTCCTTTCTTCTCTGTTGTTTATATAGTTTGCTCTTTTTATTTGTCTTATAATCTTTTATTGTTTGCCAGACATTTTGTATAAAAGAATAGAAGAAACTGCAGTAAATAATATTTGCTGTTAGAAAGAGGTGCACCTTTTAATCAGGCTATTAGAGCAACAATTGAGTCAATATGACCTCATATTGGTTGGCTTTATTTCAATATTAGTTTAATTTTGGTTTGGATTTATTTCAACATTAGTTTAATTTTGTTTTCCACTGTCTTCAAAGTTTTGAAAATAGAATCAGGACTTTCTCTTCTGTTGTGTTTGGGGTCAGTGCACTGCTAAGACTTCAGAGACCTGTCTCGTCTGCTTCAGAGCTGAGCCACCAGCTTTTGAAACTGTGGAATATCTCTCCCTACTTTACAAACTAGTTGCCAGGTTATTAGATCTTTGGAGAGTTATTGTTCCTCTGCCGTCCTGCCCCATGATTTTTGCACTTGATCTCAGCCTAAAGGGCAAGAAGCATTTGCTCCATGATTTCCAAACATGTGGAAGATCTTTTAACACCTGTGACCCCACTTCCAGCTTTTGGAGGACTGTGGCCCTATACTCCATGAAGATGTAGAATAATGTGAAGAAGTTTACTTTTAGCTTTGGTAATTGAAAATTAAATTGTAATTGTGTGTGAGTGTGTGTGTGTGTGTGTGTGTGTGTGTGTGTGTGTGTTTCTCTCAGCTCTTAGATGTCTCTCACCCTCCTTAGATGATACATTTTTCTCCGCTTTCTTCTCATAATACCCCTCCTCTGGGGGAGATTTGAACTAGAAAGAGCCTCTGCAAATCTTAATGGGGCTGTTTTTTAGTTCTCATTCTTTGATATTTAGTGATTACTCCTTCCACTTGGTGAATACTCATGAGTGAGAATTGGCAGGTGGGTGTAAATTTGATCTGTGGGTGAGGTTCTTCCAAATTCTAATCTGCTATGCCAGCCTACAAGTGACTTTTAATGATTCATTAAATCATATCTAATATCTACTTACTTCTCCCCCTCTATCCCATCTCACTCTCATGGTATATTTTCTTCCTCAGCAGCCATGAGTCTCTTCTTTTGTTTGAAGGACTAGGCATTTTGTGGCTATTAGTTTAAGTTTTATTGTGTCCTCAACTCTTCAATGAGTTTTAAAAACTATGATTTTTTGTGGTTTATCAAGCTTTGTCTTGTTGTTATTTTTAGGATAGGAGTAGCAGTCTCTCATTACTTTCTTATCTGATTGGAAAAGAAACTTCATTTATATTATTATTACCATTACTGTTATTATTATTTATTTTTAAATTTGAAATGCCCTCATTACAAATGGGATCTCTGGTATAGGTGCAAATGAGACATACAACAGAGGACTCAATTACAACTCCCCATTCTCACTAGAAAATGCTTATAGGAAATTAGATGTTTTTGTTCTCATTTGAGTTTAGCAATCCGGATTTTGTAGTGCAGCAGGTCCTTGAATAATATGTCATTCACTTTTGTTTCATTACAACGTTGATGAGAAAAAAAATCAATTACCATATGGGGCCACTGTCTACATGGAGTTTGCACGCCATCCCCATGTCTGTGTGGGTTTCCTATGCATGTTCCAGTTTCCCCCCACATCCGAAAGATGTGCATGTGAGGTAAATTATTGTGTCTAGATTGTCCCAGGGAGTGAGTGTGTGTATGTGTGTGAGTGCTCCCTGTGATGGAATGGCATCTTGTCCTGTTTGGGCTCCTGCTTTAAGCCTTGTATTACTTCGGTCCCCCACCATTCTGAACTGGAATGAGCAGGTTGGAAAATAATTATTTTACTTGTTTTTATTAATCTTTCTTAAATGTATGTACAGTCACATTAATTTCAATGTTTAACATTAGAAGTGTTATGGGTCTTTAATAAGAAGTTTGGTGACTTTTATGTTACCAGAAATATGTTGTAGGAACTTAACTCTTGTTTATACCAATTACCCTTTGGGAAAATTGTTTTCATTATATTTCCTTCACAGTTTTCAAGAACCTATCATGATGTTAAGTGAAGACTTATTGTACTTAAAACATGAGGGAATTCTAAAGCAGGGGATCTCAATGACTCATGCTCTCCCTCTGGTTTCTTGACATTCAAATTTGGAAACATGTAGAGGAAATATTTTGGTGTTTCAAACTGGTGATGGTATATATAAGACCTTAATTGTCGCTAACTCATTTCACAAAAGACTTTTTCCCTGCTTTCTATTTCCTACTCCTCTAACTTCCAAAAAGTATTATTGATAATTAAGGAAGACCTATCATTTCATATATTGCTCTTATTTTACTTTACAAATTAATCTTGCATATTCATGGCTACAATTTTTTTCAAATATTGCATAATGTACTTATGCTATTAATCTTTTTATTTCCAAAATTCATATATTTACATATTTAAGTCTTTCCTTATAAATTGGTGCCTTTATCTGCTTAATTACTTTCACTGTTACTTGAATATAACTCAGGTTGTTTATATAAGATTTCTGGAGCACTTAACCAAACATACCTAAACATAGTCCTCTGTGTGTGTGTGTGTGTGTGTGTGTGTGTGTGTGTGTGTGTGTTAATACATCCATGATATTATACGTGCACACATTTTAACAGAATTTCTGTATCAACATAAAGCTTTTCTTGTTACATTATTATGATGTAGACTCTGAAATAGAATACAGTTTTGTAACTTGTTTCTCCCATTCAATATCCATATACTCATATATATATTGATAGCCCATTTTTCTTTCTGTGGTGAGAATTGTCATATTTATAACTTCAATAGATCATCATGGCAATTCGATCAGGCACCTTGCCCTGATTGAATTCTGCCTGGACAAGGATTAAGTAGCAATTTGACACACATTTGTTTTCCTTTGGTGAACTATAAATCTCTCACTCTTGGAATGGAAATTGGTGTCTTTTTAAATTTATTTTTTATTTTTTAAGCATTTGCTTGCAAAATCTTCAGAGTAATTCCCATTCCTAAAATCCATTTTATTGGTTTTGTATTGATTAATTTTCTTGGTATAATGGAAAACAAAATTGCATAGAAGCAGTGATGAACAGCTTTCTTTTCTTTTTTTTACAAGTATATTTTAGTCTGATTGTCCAGTGTTGGATAGGACCCAATGGACACTAATCCAGAGTTGATTTACTCTTCTGAGATAGCTAAGTACAGATAGGGTTTGAAATATCATATACCATTGCCAAGCATATTGGACAAAACTAAATCACATATGGAAATATTGATTCGATTAAACGTGAAACAGTATGGAGAGACTTTTTCAAGCTTTTGTAATTGGCTGTTTCTTCAACAGATGCTCCTCTGACACTGAAAATAACCTATGTCCCCTAAATTCTTGACTTGGACAAAAGAGTCTCCTTTCTTAGGCCAGCAAATTACATATTTCTGCATAACACAAACATACACAAAATACAAGCCACAAGAAACAAAGAAAAAAACAAAATCAGAAATCTGGCTTGAGATCTGAGATCTGGCACTTAGCACTGGTACAATAGGACCTATAGTCCTCAATATCTGTTCTTGTACCAACTCTATTCAGGCCCAGGGAAAAGCTCCTCCGTGTCTTTAGTCTTATATTCCAAAATCATATAATAGAAAACAGTGTTTAAACGTGGTGAAGTTTTGAGGATTATGACTGCATGAACATCAGAAATTGACATGGCTTTGTATTACAGGAAGGATTTGAGAGGCAGAAGTGCTTCATTGGCAGAAAGGACATGTTAATTAACTTGTCAAATGCTTCCTTCCAGATAGCATGACTGCAATAGATTTTGCAATACAATGAAGAATTGTTTCTCAGCAGTTATGAGAGTCCTTTATTTTGCTTATTTTCCTGTTCTAATTCGTGGTTCTGGAGGTATTAATGAAATAGTGTGAGGTTTAAAACAGTTGCATTTGATGACTGAGAAATTTTTAAAATAAGAAACCATTGGTATTTACTCTGAAACTTGATATATGTAGATCTAGAGGTAATTTCAGTGAAGTATGACACCATTTTGTACACTAATAAGTAGATATTGAACGCAAGAACTGAGAATAGTTGTGGTTTTATCAAAAAGTAATGACTTAATTAAATTTTCAAGAAATTAAGCACAAATATCAGACTTTAAATAATGAATTTAAATTTTAATGTTCAATTAATTTTAATATGCATTTTATAATTTTAATAGTTGACAGAATATTTTACGAAAAATAACTTCTTTAGAAGACATGAAAATAATTTTGATTTTAAAATTTGATAGCACTTGATAAAGTATATTCAAGTTCTATATATGTTTGAAAATAATGACATTGCCTTATTTAAATCATTCCCATCAATAGAAAACAAATTATGTTAATTCATAATCAGAATGATAAAAAAATCAGTATTTCTGTTGATGTAAAATTAAGAAAAATAAACTTTAAGTAACAATTATCTAACTTATAAATTATGTACATCTGCACTTTATTATACATTCACACAATACCAGATAATCAAGGAACATGCAGATATATATATAGTAATAATTACATTTAGTCATCTTTTGATATTTTTTAAACTTTCAGTCATGTGAAAACCATAGCTGTACTCATATTTTTCAAGGTTTGTTATATAGAGGTATACTTGTCAAGCTAGAAGGATAAATGTAATATATCTAATAATTTATTAGGTTGATATATAGTTTTTAAATTATTAATTATTTAGTGGTAAAATTTTAAATATTTAATTACGGTACATGTGCCTCATTTGGCCTCTGGTTCTGCTAATGTTAGGGGTAGAATTACTCCTAATTTCAAATATGGACCAGTTATTATATGAGTGTATTAAAAGTTATCATTTTCTTTGATTGAATAATAGTGTTATGCAATTAAATGTCTATATTTTTAGATATACTTACAGAATTATTCAACAATTGAAATGATGTAGTGTCAGAAGTTTGCTTTAAGATATGACCCAAAAAATCATTGTAATTTTCCTTGTTTTTATTATCTCTATGGAGCTATTTCAAAAGAAAAAAAAGTCGATTATTTCTTTTGATCAATAATTTAATTTTCATCTTTACCTCAAAATATATTTTGAAAGTTAAAAAAAAAAAAGTCCCGAAGGCATTAGACTCTAGGGGTTTAAACTATGTGTTTTAAAATGAGTCCGACCTGGGTTTCAATTCTACATTTTTACCAGCTTTTTGACTGTAGATAAATTATTTAGTCATCCTGAGTCTCAATTTCCTCATTTTAGAAATGACAGTGATACTACTAACACCGATTTCATAGCAGCACAGCATCATGAGGATTAAACAAAATGATGTATTCTGCTTAACACAATGCCTGACACAGAGCAAGCACTCAATGAGATGATAACTACTTAATAGCATCAGTCAGCATTTAATTTTGGATTATAAGATTATTAAGATATAAAAATGGCTGTTTTCCTTAGTTTATAGAAAGATATTATTGGTAATAATTCATAAAGCATTCCCCCCCCCCTCCCCGGGCACTCAGTTAATTGTAAGTGTTAATCAGAAGCGCATCTTTTCCTTTTTTCTAATATAAGTTCCTGAAAAGAAGGTGAGCATTTCTGGTTTGGAGCTGGTGAAGCTCAGAAATGCTGGGGTTTTCTCATTGGATGTTTGTGGTTTAGAAGATGTCATTATCTTGTTGGACTGGGGTGGTGGGTAGTTGAAGAGAGGTGAGGATGGATGGGAAGGGAAAGAAAAAGGGAAAAGAAAAGAATAAGAGAAAGATCTAATGAACTAAAGAAAGAAATACTTATGTCTGTCATTTAAAAATGGTAGACAATAGGAGAAAATGTTATAATTTTTAAAATAATAGAAGTCTTCAAACTACATAATGTCATTATTACTACTAGAGATAGTAACATATATAAGATAAATATATATTCCTATATCTGCATATATATATTTCATATATGTATATGAAAGTTGAAAGTCAGAATTATAAAACAGATATAAAAATTAACAGTGATGATTTTGCTGCCTATCATCTGGAACAAAAATGGCTGAGCAATTTCTTTATGGTACCACTTAGAGCCAGAGATTGTAGACATTTATATTCATATTCAACAGGCCAATTAATCAACATACCAACTGATAAGTTAGTAGCTCTTATAATTTTTCCATAGTATGACATAATATTAACTGAACAGAAAAAGTACTCCAAATACTGTCAGAAAAATTACACAGGGTTAAGCTGCTCAGTTTGGATGTCCATTGGGCAAGACTCAAGGAGTTCCTACATATAACACTGTACTCCTCAGCTGGTGTTAGCGGTTCCAGAGCTCTGGGATGATTAAAATAATATTCAAATAGCTTCAAAATAGTCTAGAAATTTAATATTATGTGGGTTGTATCCTCATGGACTTTCTGAATTAAAACCTTGGAATAATTTTCAGCACCATTCTCTCAGCCTCATATCTGAATACATATAAGATCCTCGCATCATACCCATTTCTCCTCTACAATTACCCAAGAAAACAGTAACCTATTTATTCTCATTATGACAGTCTTTTCTAGTCCTAAATTCCATATATCATAGGAGATTCAGGAAATGCTACAAAGGCAAGAAAGCAAGGCTGTATATGTTATTATGCAGACCAAACGCCTGTGAGAGAAGGTGAATTCTGTTGACAGATTTTGTTTTATAGCTTTTGAGGGTGACAGTACTAGAGACAGGGTTCAAATCTTGTTCACAGCTAAACTTCTACAACATATTTGCAAGTTAACAAGTAGGAGAGGATGAGTCTTAAGTATGTAATAAGTAGCTCTTTCCTCTGGGAGCAGGAACTGCAGAGAGGCAATTCCCCCACAATTTATAGGGAGAAATATATCAGGGGAGCTAAAGAATTGCTCCTGAGACCTATTACATTTGAGCATGATGGCATCTGCTCCAGTGAGCTATAGCTTATGTACTACGCATGTATTTTTGCTTTGGATGATCTTTGGCTGTGTGTGCTTCAAATGCAAGTTCATCTCCATGCAACAGGAAAAGGTGAAAGGAAATCATTAGCAAATGTTCTTTTAGTAAAAGGGTGAATTGTTCCTAGACAGGTTGGAAGAAGTAAGCCAGATAGGCATGGGAGCAGAGGAAATCAATGATGAGAGGTTGGTGAATCGAAGTTTGAAACTCAAAGTAAAAACTGGAAAAGTAAACAGTAATGGCAACAGAATGCATATACTGAAAACCTGTCCAGTTAATAGGATAGTCTCACTGAGTCTGTGCAGACTGCTTGAAGAAACTGAATCCTGTTCTCACTGATAGACAGGAGAATCATTGGCTCTACCAAATGCAAAGAATCTTGTTAATACCCTGGAAGGAAAAGATGTAACATGACAACCGTCCTGTAATAGGTTTAGAGGCAGCTGCAGGTGGTTTTGACGCAGATGTGAAGGAGGCTTTTTATTTCATGTTTTATATGGGGGGAACTAGAATGAATGGGACGCAATTGTCCCTTTCTTTGCATCAGTTCTCTGTCCTCCAGCAGGTACATAAAAATGCTAATCAGACGCTCCCTGAATTCTAGCTTAGAGGATTTTTCCAGTTTCACCTTTCTTTCATAAACTTTAAATTTTCTCCTTCATCAGATCGTGTTTCATTCATTCTTGATTCTTCAGTGCCTGAACTACTTCAGTTCAGATCTCAGTCTCTGCCATTTAATTTTATTCTGTTTGTATTAGGTTGCCCTGCATCAGACAGTAGACTATTTGTCTACGTAATGCACTGCTTCTGGTAATTGCTCCTTGGTTCTCTAGCTGCCAGCCTGGGTACAAGGCCTGAAACTCTGGGCAGAGCCTTGTTCCCTGGGTCACTGCTGGCTAGATTCCACTCAGCTTGCTGTTATCCGACTTCAAGGTGATTGAAGTAAAAACAAAAGCTTTTCATAAGTAAGTGCTATTATAGAGGTACAAACTTAAGAGTTGTGGGAACCCAGTGGATAGAGTAGACAACTAGGCTTATTTTTATTAAGGCCCCTGAAAAATATCACACTATATCCAATGGGCAAGATGGGAAAAAAGTGGATGGAAAGGAGTTAAGTACTTTTTTATCTAGTTGGATAGTTACCCCCAAATAACTAGTAATGTTGACCAATGAAGTGAATGATGGAGTGAAATCCTGAATCAAGCAGACAAATAAACAAAACAAGTGGTCACATTGACAGATTAATATTTAGGGAAACAGCAGCGGTAGCAGCTACCATTTATCTGATAGTTGAACTATACTGGAGTTTTGCATATTTTATCTCAGTTAATTCTCTCAATAATCTGTGAAAAAGGCTGTTATTTTCATTTTGTAGATTCAGGAAGGGGAAGTAACTTGCCCAGGTTTGCACAGCTACCCTGTTTCCCTGAAAATAAGACCTAGCCGGACAATCAGCTCTAATGCATCTTTTGGAGCAAAAGTTAAGACTTTTTAAAAAGAAATTGAAGAAGACATAAAGATAAGGAAAGACATTCCATGTTCATGGATTGGAAGAATCAACATAGTTAAAATGGCCATATTACCCAAAGCAATATGCAGATTTAATGCAATCCCCATCAAAATCCCAATGGCATTTTTTAAAGAAATAGAACAAAAAATCATCAGATTTGTTTGGAACCACAAAAGACCCCAAATAGCCAAAGCAATCTTAAGAAAAATGAACAATGCTAGAGGTATCACACTCCCTGACTTTAGCTTGTACTACAGGGTAACAATAATCAAAACAGCATGGTATTGGCAGAAAAACAGAAACTCAGAAATAGTGAGAACTCAGAAATAAAACCACATAAATACAGACAGACAATTTTTGACAAAGAAGCCAAAAACATACAATGGAGAAAAGACAGCCTCTTCAATAAATGGTACTGGCAGAATTTGAAAGCCATGTGCAAAAGAATGAAACTGGACTGCTATCTGTCACCATGTACCAAAATTAATTCAAAATGGATCAAAGACTTAAGCATAAGACCTGAAACAATAAACTGCATAGAAGAAAACATAGGTACTAAACTTATGGATCTTGGGTTCAAAGAGCATTTTATGAATTTGACTCCAAAGGCAAGGGAAGTAAGCTAAAATAAAATAATAAGCTAAAATAAATCAATAGGACTATATCAAACTTGAAAGCTTCTGCACAGCAAAAGAAACCATTGACAAAATAGAGGCAACCAACTGAATGGGAGAAGATTTTTGCAAACAGTGCCTCCGATAAGGGGCTAATATCCAAAATATACAAGGAACTCATGCAACTCAACAATAAAAAAACAAACAACCCAATTGAAAAATGGGCAGAGGACCTGAAGAGACATTTCTCCAAAGAGAACATACAAATGGCAAATAGACATATGAAAAAATGTTCAACCTCACTAGTCATCAGAGGAATGCAAATCAAAACCACAATGAGATATCACCTCACCCCAGTCAGAATGGCTATCATCAACAAGACAAATAGTAACAAGGTTGGAGAGGCTGTGGCGAAAAAGGAACCCTCATACACTGTTGGTGGGAATGCGGACTGGTGCAGCTGCTATGGTAGGCAGTGTGGAGGTTCCTCAAAAAGTTATGAATAGAATTGCCATATGACCCAGGAATCCCTCTCCTGGGTATATACCCAAAAAATCTGAAAACATTTATGCATAAAGACACGTGTGCTCCAATATTTATTGCCGCTTTATTTACGGTGGCCAAGACATGGAAACACCCAAAATATCCTTCCATAGATGAATGGATAAAGAAGTTTGTGGTATATATACACAATGGAATACTATTCGGCAGTAAGAAAAGATGATATAGAAACATTTGTGACAACATGGATGGATCTTGAGAGTGTAATGCTGAGAGAAATAAGTCAGACAGAAAAAGCAGAGAACCATATAATTTCACTGATATGTGGTATATAAACCAAAAACAATAAAAGAGCAAGACAAACAAATGAAAAACAAAAACTCATAGACACAGACAATAGTTTAGTGGTTACCAGAGGGTAAGGGGGTAGGGGGTGCAAGATGAGGGTAAGGGGGATCAAATATATGGAGATGGAAGGAGAACTGACTCTGGGTGGTGAACACACAATGGGGTTTATAGACAATGTAATACAGAACTGCACACCTGAAATCTATGTAACTTTACTAACAATTGTCACCCCAATAAACTTTATTTTAAAAAAAATATGACCAGATATTATATTATATTGCATTATATTAGATTAGATTAAAGACCTGGTCTTATAGTGAAATAAGACCGGGTCTTGTATTAATTTTTGCTCCAAAAGATGCATTAGAACTGGATGTCCGGCTAGGTCTTATTTTCAGGGAAACACGGTAGTACAGAACAGCCAAGATTTTAATAGAGGGCTCGTTACTTGTGTTAACTCAGTTAATTCTCACAGCAACCCAATGAGTTAGGTTCTGTCATTATCTCCCTTTTACAACAAGAAAATGGAGGCAACTCTAGCTCCAGAATTTGGCTCACCATTAGAGTGTACTGTTAGTCGTCATTTTAGTCCACTCTGAAAGTAAAAGCTGGGTTAGAATAAGAATTAAGGCTTGAAAAAACACATGATTTATTATTTTGTGGATCAGTAAAGAGAAGACCTGCACTGTAGCTTTATTTTTCATTTATTAGCTACATGCCCTTGGGCAAGTACGTTAAACTCTCTGTACCTCAGTTTCATTATCTATAAAGTGTGGAAAAATAATACCAGCCTCCATACCTCATAAAGCTTTGGAAGATGAGGTATATGAAATCGTTTTGAAACTATGAGCGCTATGCAAATCTATGCTTTTCTTTTTGTTATGATTTGGAAAAAGCAACTGGTAGAAAAATACTCAATAATTTGAAAGGGGTGCAATAAAAAGTGTTTTTTTTTAATGCTTATATGAATTAAAATAATTCAGGCATATCATTTGAGAGATCCAAAGGGACAGACATTTGCTTTTGCAATGAAAATGAAAATTAAACACATTTAAAAGCCAAACCTAATAACGTATGGGTGTGAAGTATAGCTGTCTCCTTAAAGTTCCTGGGGTTTTTTTACTCATTCAGTTACAGAAAGGAAAGAAAGCAAAGCATGTAAACAAGACAACCTGTGGGTAGCCAAAGCACAAAAGGACTAATTGAATAATTATGTATATATTTTATAATGTATTCTTTTGACTGCCTGAAGTGAGTATAAATCTATTTATTTATAGAATTGCAAATCCACTTGCCAATACTATTATCCAGGCACAGTATTCCTAAAGGAAAAATAATTATAATCAATTAAGTAAATTTTGTCTTCCTTGGAATCAAAGAAAATACAATAAAAGACCAGTTAATTGAAGCTAATTTACTTTCAGTAGCATATTTAAATATATATATATATATATATATATATATATATATATATATATATATATATATAAAATTTGAAATAAAATTTGAATTCCAATTGTGTGGTTTCTTTTCCCTTTAAAATATGGGGGTTTTCCCATAAGTTTAATTATTGTATTCCCAAGTTACTGAGAAAAAAACAAACATTGACTTTTCTTTTTACTTTTGATTTAATCTTTGTACCCATCATGGAGAATGCCTATGGCTTAATTCTTAGAATTTATACTTGAGACAAACTTCTGGATGTTTTTGTCTTTAGAGGCTTTTACAATTAGGACTTTCACTCCTATAAAGAAATGTCCAATATTGGATAAGAAAGAGAAAGTCTGCTGTATTCATAGCTAATACTGAGGAATGAGAAATCTATGTAAAATTGATTATATGGTCATCTTTTGAAGTTGTGACCATATGGGTCAATCTCTCAGAGATACATAGTCTAAACTTTCTTCATTTTTATAGAATCATTTAAGGAAGGAGCCATGTTTTGCAAAAAGCTTATAAAAATTCCAGGTTGTCTCCTATTCTCTAAAACCCTACATCTCTAGGGTACTCATCTCATAGGTCTACAAGAAAAAAAAAAAAAGTGAGATTTATTGAACTGGCTCATTGTAAGCATCTAATAAACATTAGTTATTTTCCGTATTAGCTTATAGGACACTTGCCCTCATTCATGACTTTCTATCCCTCCCATTTCTCTGCTTCTCCACTCCTAATTGTAGACTTCCGCTTCCATCTTAATTCTTCTTGAGCCAGTTCGACCCATCTTCCACCTTCACTGTCACAGTCCACTGCAGAGCATTACTGCTCTTTTACTCCCACTGTGTTTGTCTCTTCAGTCTACCAGCAAAGTTATAAACTTTCTATGCCTTGATCTTTTCTTCCAATTCTACAGTGCTGAAATCCAAAAAACTAACTTGGGAACTGCAGAAACTTCCTTAAAGGGCTGGGGAGGACCAAGAACTGAGCAAACAAAACCAGGACCCTCTTTGCCAAACCTGGAGAGAGAAAAGCCTGAGTAAACACACTTCACACACACATAGGTTGAATCAGGCAAATGAAGTTCATGTGTTGCTAGTCAAGGGCGATAGGGTAGGATGCTGACATTTGTGGAATGAGCTCTGGGTGGCAGCCACTTAATCTTCCCACAACTCAGTGAGTCTGGTGTTATTGCCATCAACCTTATGTTATAGATAAGAGAGTCACATGGCAGTAAGTAACGAATTTGGGTAGAAGCTAAAAACCTTGGCTTCTAAAGCTCCTGCTATAACCAATTAAATGTGTTGATTGCCCAGCTAAGGATGGGGATTATCTGCAGAGCATTGGTAATGGAAATTTGAGTTTAATTTGTGAGCTTTCTTTCTACCAACGAGCATTCAAAATGTTTTCATTGAGTGGCAACTGTGTACCAAATGTTGTTCTAGGTACTGGAGTATTTTATAAGACCACACAAGATTACATTCTAATAAGGCAAAAAGGACAGAATGAAGGAAGGGAGGGAGGGAGGGAGGGAGGGAGGGAGGGAGGCAGGCACTGAGGGAGGGAGGAAAGGATGGAGGGAAGGAGTGAGGAAGGAAAGGAAAGGAAAACAACTATGATAGATTCAGATCTACTGAATATTGGCTGGTTAGAAAACCACTTTGATAAGTGAAAGTGTTCCATATGTGATGGAATTTCCTTTATTTTCCAAAGACATTTTAGTTCTCAACTAGGTGATCATATTTCCTTCATTATTGGCAGTGGACTGGAGATTTATGGTGTGGGTAGGCTGGAAAAGAGGGACTCTGGGTTTTTGGCTTTAGGTTGGATGAAGATTTGGGTGCTCTAATGAAAATAAATGAATTCAATAAAAATGTACTTAGTAAAAAACGAAACTGCCCAACTGCCATTCCATCAGTGGCCATCCATGCTTATATACTCTTTCCATTCTTTACTTTCCCAACTCCCACAAGAGATTAGATTTTCCTTGGACAAACAAAATAGAAAAGTGAAGATATTATAGACGCTAATTATAGTGATCCCTCAATAAAATGGCTGAGTTCTATGCTTCTACTTTAGAGTGAAACTTACCACTCCCAAGCCTGCCCACAAGTACAGACTATACTCATCTATCACAATAGTCAGCAGACAATACCTAAAGCAAATAAGCAAAAACAAATAACAGTTTCCTTAAAAATAAGGTAAACACCAGAAGGAATTGAAAAATTAAACAACGGTTGTGTCTGGAAATAGAAATAAAGGATGAAAGGGTTAGGGGTAGGAAGCTATCACTTATTTAAAACGTTTATAAAATGATTTGACTTTATAATTATGTACGTGTCTCACTTTACTACACGTAAAATTTATATTTAAAGCATGACCATTATTAAAATGTGCCCAAATTCATACAGGAGAAGAGACTCTTTATAAAACAACATTTAAAATCTAAATAAAAATTCACTGAAAGGACTGATGAGAAGTATAATGAAAAAAACATGAATCACGAGTTTAAATGATGGTGAGTTTATGGGACTCTAATGTGTCAAGTTTACATGCTTTGATATGCGGTGCTCTGTGTAGAGAAAAATGACTGGATATAGATAGGACTGTTTTAAACGTATACGCAAAATATCTCATAACACTATTTTGTTCTTTCACAAGAGAAGCAGTAGTACGTAATGGTTAAGAACGCAGATGAACCGAACAGCCTGAAACAGGATGTGTCTGAATCTTGTCTATGCCACAAAGTAGCTGTGCCTAATTTCCCATCTGTAAAGTGGGTATGATAATTATACTTCGCTCATGGCATTGCTATGAGGACTAAATGAGTTAACATTTGTAAAGTTAGAAAAGTGTATGATCTATAGCAAATATCATACATGATTTTTAAATTAAATAAAAATCAATCACAAACACATTTTGTTTGTTATAAACTTTATTAACGTTATAGGCCTATTCCAACTTAAGTTTTAAAGCTAATATCCCAAATATTGGAAACACTTTTAAAACATTTCTTATACTAAAATTTACTATAACTCATTAGAAGCAATTAGTTTTCTATTTTTCCCATGGATATAAAATCAAATAAGCATGTATAGAAAATATATACCGTGTTCCCCCAAAGATAAGACCAAGCCAGACAATCAGTTCTAATGCGTCTTTTGGAGCAAAAATTAACATAAGACCCGGTATTATATTATGTTATATTATATTATATTATATTATATTATATTATATTATATTATATTATACCTGGTCTTATAGTAAACTAAGACAGGGTTTTGTGTTAATTTTTGCTCCAAAAGATGCATTAGAGCTGATTGTCCAGCTAGTTCTTATTTTTGGGGAGACATGGTATATATGCACGTACATTTAAATGATAGTTTTAGTACAATAAAGTTATGACCAATTAGCTAAAGTAGACAAGCAATGGACACATTTAATATGTTTAAGATTGAAAGCTTTGCACTGAAAAGCAACATTAATAACTTTTCACTGTCAGTTTAATTATGGGTTTGTTTTAACCTGTTCTCTCTAATGGTTAAAGTTAATAACATATAGAGATAATGTAACAGAGAATGGACTTGGGAAAAGGAAATTGCTATGGGATTAAAATGTAATGAAAAGTAGACTTGAATTGGATCCTTAATGGCAACTTCTAAAAGCATTATTAGTTCGTGGGTAGTATTCATAGTATTTGCATACACGCTCCCACTGCCCAGGTTTTCTCTATTTTCCATTAAGGAAAAAAAGAAAACGACAGCAACAAAAAACCTCTTCTTCCATTAAACATATGAGAAATCGCCATGGCTTCAATCAACAAATATTATAGAGCTCATGCAAAACTTCTAAGGCATATAAGAAAGTTAGACTTTGTCCCTGGCTTTGTTAGGGAGGTAAGGCATACGCATAAGTTAAGCAATTCAGGAAAAGATTACTCAATGTCATAAAACCATAGGAGTCTTAACTAAAAATAAAGACTGGTTTAAAAAATAAAAAGTACCTGCAGGTGAAGAAACGAAGGATAACTGGTATGGCTGAATTGGTGTGAAATTCAATAATTTATGGAGAAAGTGGAATTCAGCAGATTTTTGGAAGGTAGATACAATTTGTATATTCAGTGAAGAAAGGAGAGTATATTCCACTCATGGAGAATAAAATGGGGTAAGGTCTGTTCAAGAAACTAGTTTGGTTAGAGAAATCGAGAAATAGAAAGGACTAGAAATAAGGCTTCTTAGATTTCTTTTTCAATAAGAAAAAAGGGGGGAGAGGGTCTGCGTGCACTGACTTGAGCTGAGGTTTCTCCAGGTTGAGTGCTGAAGGGGTATAGGTGTAACCTGTGACTTTGAAGCATGCAATCAAGGGATATCTGAAAACACAACACCAAGGACGAAAACAAATAAAATCCATACTGATCAGTCCAGAACAGCATGTCTGAAGTAAACGGACTGCTTTTAAGGAGACCAGGATAAAAGGAATAAGTTTATGTGGGCATGCAATAGACGGATACTGGAGTTCTCTAAAATTTTCTTAAATGGAGTCAGGGATGCACTTACAGAGACCTGTGGCCTCATCTCTGCTTGGTGATGAGCTGTGAAGGACACCAAGCAGGTTCCAACAGAAAGTTGGAATGCTAGTTTGAGACCAAATCATTGGAAATCATGAATTTTAGGGCAGGCTGAGTTTTACTCTGGAGGCAATGATGATTTCCTGGAAATTTGGGTAAAATTACTAATGTAAGGAAATAATAAATTTAGGAAGACCACTTGAGAGGTTATTTGTGTTCCCCAAGGTAAGTGGTGATAAGACACGAACCAGAAAATTAGAAATGGGAATTGAAAAGATGAAAAAGATGTAACAGGCATTGAGAAAGGAGGATTGAGTTTCAGCGATTATTTGGCTACCAGGATTGACATCAAGAAAAGGAAATTAGTCAAACATAATTCTAAGGATACAAGAATAGGTGACCAGGATAATCTGGGGGAGGAGAAAGAAGGTGAAGATTACATTGTTTTCAGTTGGCAAGTGTTGGAAATAAAGTATAAAGATAAATTTACATAATGATTTAATCAATGAAGAATTCATGGCTAACTAACTTTCGTAGGCTTTGCTATTATAAAAGTTTAAAAATATGTATCCATTAATAACTGCCAATTTATAATTTTGATTAGCATAGGGGTCTCAAGTTATTTTTCATGTAAGCTGATATGAAATGTTTGGTATTTGAGTCAGCATGACTTAGTTAAGCTGGACTCTAATGGTCTTGATCTGGTTTCTTGGGGGGCAGATGCTGTTTCACTTTTTGCAGTATTCTTGGAGCGAGCTACTAGGAAGGAAATAATCTCACTGAAGCTGAAGTTCACTCTACCATTGAACTTTCTCTAGGTTACGGGCCAGCTGTGGTCCATCCCAACTTTGAAAATTTTATAGACTTGGAAGAGGAAGAGAAACAGGAAAGGATATAGCAAGGCTGTGGTCAAGAAGTTGGAGATAGGAAAAGAACCAATATAATAAGATTTGAGAACAGTGTTTCTGAAATTTAATGTACATATGAATCACTTGAGCAATTTTGTTAAAATGCAGACTCTGATGCACCAATTCTGTGGAGAAGCCCTAAGCTCTGCATTTTTAACATGCTCCCAGAAAATCAGATGAAGCTGCTGATCCCTGTACCACATTTTCAGTAGCAAGGCACTAGAAAAAAAAAAAAAAAAAAAAGGAGTTTTTAAACAAAACAAGGTTTCTGTGCCACAAACTTTCAGTTCATTGCAGATTCTCCACCCAGCACTGTGCCCCGGGAGGCTGGCCCTTGTGGAATATACCAGTGGGCTTCCTTGCTCTGGTTTCCTGTTATTTTGGTTCAGTAAGAGAAGTTGGCTGGAACTGGAAGGACCAATGTGATGAGATCTGGGTATATGCAATCAGTTTTGCTATAACAGGCATTTGAGGTGCTAAAAGTTACGGCACTGTGCAAAATAATGCAGTTGAAACCACAAGGCTGTGGGGGAAATGAGATTGGGGCAGAACACTCAAAACCTCTGTGTGTGTGAGAGAGAGAGAGAGAGAGAGAGAGAGAGAGAGAGAGAGAGAGAGAGAGAGAGACCTAATAATTGTAGCACAGTTTTACTCATATTAAATATTAAAAAATATGCATGCATATTAAATTAATATGGCACTTTACCTTGAAAAGGACCTGAAGTTTGCTTGTAGAAGTGGGCTTAGAAAAATTGCAGAATGTGAGTTTCCATAAAGCGGTGGAAGGAGGATTATCTGGAATTGGAAGGAAAGTGTGACATTCATGTGAATGGACGTGGCTCACAACACGCACAGTGAACTGAGGTAGCTGAGATGTGTGCATGTGTGCGTTTTGTGTTCCTGTTCAGCACCGTTCAACTACACTGTTTTCTCTGTTCACCTAGTATGTCTCATGGGTGAACTTGTCCAAAAACAAACATCAAATTCAGTTTTGTTTAAATCATTTCCTAATATATCAATCGCATTGGAACAAATTTGCATTTTCCCAGCAAGAGTTTTGCCTCAGGTTGCTGCAGATTGTCTGCATTTCTGTGCTTAGAGACCTGGCTCAGATAGGTATTCTCTCCTACAACTACAGGAATTACTTCTGAGTTCTGGTAACCGCCATTCAGCCTTCCCCTTTGGAGCTGGGGGGTGGTAACATCTCCCTGCTATTCCTAACCCTGGGTGATTTCACCATTGACTGTTAGTTTCACTTAACCTTGCCCATACCTTTATAAATAGTCCCTTTAATACATGCCCATCAGTTACCTGTGCTGTTTCAATTTGTCCTATGTGTCCTTCCTGTCCTGGACAATGTTCAAATATAATTAGTGATGTGAAGAGGTAAAGGAGAATGAGGGCTTGGTGGAAGACATTGAATTTAATTTTTACTGGTGTCCACTAAAAGATATTTTGATGAACTGGTTCTATATACAGCAGCCAGAGAGATATTTTAAAAAGTAAGTTATATCAAGCCATTCCCTTTCTCTAAACCTTACAATGGCTTCCCTTTACTCCTAAAGTAAAAGCAGTGGTCCTTTCAGTGGTTTACAAGATCCTGCATGGCCTGGTTTTCAGTGACATCTCTGAATTCATTACTCTCTAGTAACAGTTCTCCATCCCAGAACATACCAGGAGGGCTTTTCAATAATTAGGCAAGTATTTGAGGAGTCATCTTAACTGAAGACATTTGAAGTCTGTTTTCCTGGATCAGAAGTATAATTTGTAATTGGGAACACATTTTCTAAGTATAAAGGCACTTGACTTTCCTGACTGGGTCAGACAATTGATTCATCCACTGAAAAGCCTAGTGATATTCAAACTGAAATGTTTTCAAATTATGCAAATATGACTCTAATGAAAAGGAAGGCGACCAAACTACCACAGGCTCTTGGAAACCATCCAGGAAATTCAATGCCTGACTCAGGTAGTAATCTTATCATCCCTGAAACTGGTCATCAAGTCATGGCCTGGAAATATTTCAGGTTTCTATTTACATTTTATTAGGGTTCAATTATAAATCACTTTTTTGAGTGGAAAAAAAAAACACCTTCTGCCCAATAGTGCCAGCCAGGCACTATGGCAATAAGGAACCACAAATTGTTTCATTAAAATCAAGACACCCTTTTGTGTTTAAGGTTCATTTCTAAAAAGGCCTGAAACCCAGCAATTTTCCCCCCCAGTATAACAGCTCCCTCCAGCTTTTCCTTTAGCCAGAACACAGCCAGAATCTTGTCTACTCTTCAAGGTTCATTTATATTTTGCTGGAAAATATTTTGTTTTACATTCTTATAATCATCACTAACATCATAAGCTCTTAAATTATTTAAGGTAGAAAAATGAGGGAAACACTTCTAATGACACAAAAATTACATTTCATAGTTTGAAAGTTTAAAGAATGTGCCTTTTTTTATCCCAACATTCTTAGCTTTAACTAGGACAGATGAATTTCCCAGGCTCTATATGTTCACACATAAGAAAACCAAGGATTCTATTTCCTTATATTTCTATCTGAGAATAATTTTTATTGAACTTTCAGAACTAGTTTAAGACTAATTTTATTAAGTTGAAATCACTGAGTTGGCTATAAGATAAGGCTACTATTTGATTATGATGCATCTGATGTTATGAAATATCTACATTAGTGATCTATTTCACTTTTCTAATTGAATAGTTCAAAATACCAATAAAAGTATAACTTTAATTCATATATTTAAAATAGTTTTGGTGAATAGCAGTTATATAAATTCTTACAGAGCATTAGTAGAATAATGATATCTAAATAATACCAATATTCATTCAATCAGTTTTTTATTCATTTGATGTTTTTAGAGAATTGATTATGTGGAACCATACATTATCATAAAATAGCAAAGAGTGACATTTTATACTATGTTTCATGTTTTTATATTGAAGGACACTTCGATATAAAAAGTGGTAAATGATAGACTTTTTGGGCAGCTAAATTACAGTTTTGGCTTTCTTGTAATGAAAATATTCCATATATAGATGTTCGCAGAAATGCTATTCTCCACTTTTTTACACTATATTCACTTATGTCTCACTGACTAGAAGCCAGATACTTGAAAAACAGGAATCTTAAGAAGTTTTCTATAGTCCTCGAGTATCTAACTAACATGTAAGATAAGGACTAGAAACTGAATAAACATGTGCAGAGTGATATAAAATATCCCCGTAATCATGTGGATGTTTATTTACTTGAAGTGATGAAATATCTGCGTATTTGAATTTATATTTATGTATATATTTAGTTACTCTTTATACATCCTCTTAAATTGAAACAAGCCTTTATTATAATCTTATAAATACTAAGGAGAGAGTGAATTATAAATACAATTATCAAGTTTTGTAAAAGTTTGATGTGGAGAAATCTTAATCAGGAATTATCTCTTCAGATATTTTGTTTTCTCTTTCAGAAAAGTCAGATGCCCAGGAAAGACACCAGGGCAAAATACTAGAGAATGCAGAAGACAAACACAAATCAAAAACAACATTTAAAAAATCCAGTGACCACATTTTTATACACATTTTATTTCACTGAAAAAGAAAAAGAACAGAATAGCCATTGTACAATTTGGCCAGATAGGGGATGTATATAAAAGTGACATGAAATGAAATAATTTGGTATCTTTATGACAGTTGGCTTACAGAGAGGCCCCAAACAGGAAGGTGCACTGTGAGGAAGGCGTTGATGGTCCTGGCATTAAATGAAGATCAACAGAGATTCACTTTCTCAGCCAAGTTTCTATTCTTGAGTAGAAACAGAAAACATACAGTGATGGGCGCAACATCTGTTAAATTGTTTTTAATGTGCCAAGCTAGAATGGGCTTTTCAGTTTGAGAAACAGGGTTTAAAAAAAAAAAAGAAGAAGAAAAATGTGGCACAAAATTAGGAAAGAAAATATTTATGTAAAGAAATCTTCACAAGAAATACTGTAAATTCCTGACTGAAAATAGGTTGACAGGCAGTTTGACGGCATAGCTGAGGGAGACAGACAAGAGATTCTGGGTTTTATTTTTTCATACAGTGACAATGAAATGAAACAGCAATTTCATACAGTTGAGCTTTAGAGAAGACATAATTTTTGTCACACACCTTCCTTCTGCTTTCTGATTTATGGGGAGACAATGGCATTGAAGATATAGAGGGTAACATCTATATGTCTAGGATGAAGACGATCCCATATAATGTAGCAATTGTAGGGAGGTTGCAGGAAGCTGACAGACGGTGGTGACTTCTCATTCTTAAAAGTCAAGGAGACTATAACATCAAACACAAAGTCACACTAGAGAGAAATAGAAGCACAGAACATGGATGATGTGATTATAAGCCTAGTGAGGATGCCAACTGACATAATTTCTGGGCCAAATTGAGTATAACTATATATAGCAGCCTAGGAAATTAATCAAATCTATTTATAGTCAACACTGAATATGGAGTATTACCAACACATAATTCCTTGCCTTCCTGTCAAATTCTACTGGTTAAGATGGACATAATTAGTTGCCTATATATTCCATTTAAATACTAATCAACTAAGGTCTTTTTACACAGTTGAACACTGTTGTTGACTAAATCCGATCCTGTTTCAGGTATAGGCCAATGAAGAGAACAGGGTAAATATGAAGGATAAGTTACTTGTCAAAGGAATAAGCCTGTATTTCTAGAAAGTAGTGATTGAAAAATAATGACTTATTTCTTGGCCTTTGGAATCCCTCTTTCCCTTTGGCATAATTTAATACATTCATGGTAGGCCCTTAAAAATCAGTTATTAAACAATTTTAAAATAGTAATTTCTCTAGAGTCTGCATCTTGATATTCCATTTATCAGGTATTCCAGAGGTTTTCAATGGAAATTTGTCTTAGTTCTATGAATACTACAGTTGCAGTAGTCACGTAAGTTCCACATGACAAGCTAAACAGTCTCTTGGAAAAAAGGAATTTTAAAACATTTTAAGCAGGAAGAATAACAGTTATAAAACTCTGCTAGAAATATAAAAGAAATCGAAACACATTAGTAATAAGAAGATTTATTTCACTGTCCATACATACGCTAAGTAATATAATGATAAGATATATGTAAAAATCTTCACCTTGAAAACACTACCTTTTCACATGTATGTGGGTTATTTGTAGAAATTACAAAAACCCAAGTAAAGTTCCATAACCCAAAGACTAGTTGCCATTGTAAAAACAAAGGAAGTTTCAGAGATAAATAATACATATCCAGTCACCTCCACCAACCCCAGATCTTAAGACTAGGTAGTGTTAAAAGAATATTCTACCAAATCTTTAAAATTAATATATCAAAAGAAAGAAATAATACCTTTCATAGGTTCTGGAAGGTATTAGATAACATTAATATGTAAAATAAGAATCAATGCAAATTTCTACAATACAATAAAATATGAATAAACATATGCACATAATAGATGGCTATTTCCATATGTTAAAATTGGAACAGATAAGACTTTCATAGTTGTGACTAATGTATCATCCAAAAGCTGACATCATGCTTTAGCACTAAGACTGGAACAAGATAAGGATATCTGCTATCACCTTAATTATTTAACATTGCTATACAGTTAGTAGCCAACACAATTAGGCAAGAAAACAAAGAAGAAGGTATAAGAGTAAACTATAAAAATATCCTTGCTATTAGCCAAAGTGAGTATTTACCTAGAAAACCTTAAAAGAAAAACAGTCAATTGAAAAACTATGACAAGTTAAAATTTAGTAGATGACTATGTATAAATTTAATATACAGAAATTAATAAAATGCAATTATAAAACCAAAACTAGTTAGAAACTAATTAGAAAATCTAACAGCAGAAATAGCCCATTTACAAAAGAAACACAATGATTACATACCTAGAATTAAATTAATTGAAAAAAGATATATATATAGATACCTATATATGTATCTATATATATCTTCTAATATATATATTAGACAGAAGAAGGTAAACGAACAGATCTCTAATTTTAATGGTTGATTTTGACACTTTTTTCTGACTATGAATTATCAAGCAGACAAAAACAATTGAAGATATTAAAAACTCAAACAACTTAATTAATAAGCTTATTTGAGGAAGCTATGTAGAATTTTACATCCATAGAAAGTGTTCACTAATTTCCAGCATACGTGGGACATTTACAAAAACTGAGCAAACAATAAAAACCAAAATAAGTATCTACAAAATCATTATTATATATTCCTTATTTTATAACCTCAATGCAGTCAATTTAGAATTTGCAGCGAAAAGAAAACTGTAATTCCTACATTATTGGAATGTGAAACAAAACAAAACAAACAAAAAAAGAACATCCTTTCTAAGAAATACATAGTCCTAAGAGGAAAGTATAATGTGAATTATAAAATAATTATAATTTAATGACAAGGAAAATAAAAACTTGTAAAATAATGAATATACTTCTTTTCATTTAAATGCATATATTTAAAGAAATGTAGTAGTCATCTCATAAGCTTAAAAAAATGGAAAATCGGGAGACCCAAATAGGTAGAAAGAAAGAGGTAAAAGAAAAGAGTTAATAAAATAGAAAACAGAGACAATAGAGAGGTTTCAGAACCTCTGCATAAACCAAAAACATTTAAAATGAAATAGGAAAATAATCTGATAAAATTAATCAAGGGGAAAAAAAACAAAGTAAAATTGAACAATACTAGAAATGGATAAAAGGACACAACCACACATTTTAAAAATCTCTACAGTTGCAAAAAAAATTTATGAAATGGACAATTTTCAAAATAAATTTAAATTAACAAAACTTACTCAAAAAAGAAAGAGAAAAATCAACTAGATCTACATCCACTGAAGAAACTGAATCAGAGTTTAACACACAGTCAATTCTCATAATTCACATTAGATATGTTCCATGAAGTCACTGTGAACACTGAATTAGGAAATATGAACCACTGCTCCTAGGGGAAGGTACAAGGTTAGATTTCTGAGAGCCTCTGGTCACATTTTCATCAACCAATAAATACATAGTCTTGTTTTATGTGTGTTTCTGTTAAAGACACTGTATATAATACCGTGTTTCCCTGAAAATAAGACCTAGCCGGAAAATAAGCCCTCGTATGATTTTTCAGGATGACATCCCATGAACATAGCCCTAATGGGTCTTTTGTAGCAAACCTTAATATAAGACCCGGTCTTAATTTCGGGGAAACACGGCATATGTTGTTGATTCATTAACATTGACTCATGGCCAACAACATTATAATGTGCCTGGACAAAGCTGATCTAACGTATGTATTTGTTCCATAAGACACATCACAGCCTTCTTGCACTTAGGAACTCTAGACAGCATTTCAGTACTACCCTTGGGGTCCATTGGAGCAGAAAAATCACCAACTAAAAGTACAAAAATGTGAAAACACCTGTCATAACTAGACCATGAGAAGGACACTTGTTTACATGGTGAGATCTGGAATAAAAAGGCAATGTCACCTTGTTTGACCTCAGATAGGAACATTCACATTGGGTGACTTGAGATTTTTCAAAACTGCGTATCTGTGAATGACTGCAACAGCTCTGTGAATATCTATTTTGGGGTTACAAATACATTTCAATGATTAGATGAAGTCAAAGGTACAGAATCCTTTAACAATGAGGATTGACTTTATACCCCCAAATCCCAAAGCCCTATTTCTCTTCATAGTTTTATAAAGCTGTCAAGAAATTGATCATCTCTATTTTATACAAACTAGTCTAGAGAAGAGAAAAAATGGAAAAGCTTCCCACCTTGTTTACAGGCTTGATACCAAAACTAGATAAGGAAGGAAAATTATTGGATAATTCACTTAATAACATAGAGGGCAAGTTCAAATAAAATAGTATTAGCAAACCAAACTAGAAAGTGATTTAGATAACCAAGTAGATGTAAAGGGATAAGTTCAATAGTAGAAAACAATAATGTAATTCACATTGTTAACAGATTAAAAGAGAAGAACCCTATAATCATCTCAAAATGCAGAAATAAACAAGAAGATTGCATAAAACTTATACCTTTTAATCATTAAAAAAAAAAAAAGCAAAATCCTGCCTTTCATTGCCTTGGGTCACTGGTTCTCAAACTTCAGCTTACATCCAAATTATATAGAGGGCTTGCTAAAATACAGTTTACTCTGCCCCACACCTAGTATTTGTGATCAGTCGAGCTGGTGTGGGGTCAGAGAACCTCAGTTTCTATTAAGTTCCCTGGTGATGCTTGTCCAGATAACTCTTTGAGAACCGCTGGCATAGGCGATGAAGGCCCAGCATAATCACTATTCTGATTTTTCAAGAATAATTAGAAATATGGACTTTTATATAAAATATTCAGTTTTTTAAAACGCTGAGCAGCCCAAATCAATCATATTGTTTTAGGGTATATCTGCTGTGTGTATATCCCTTAAAAATGTAAAGATGGATGTTTTGTGGTTTGTAATGTTCCTGCTCACTTCTGTCTGCCTCAGTTTATATTGCTATTAGAAAAATCCTCCAGAATTATCCTGATCTTCATACTTAATCCTCAGCTGCTTTATGATCATCAATTTGATATATGTATGATTGGTCTCATATCAATGATTCTAGTAGGTTTCTAACATATAAATTAGACCATGCACTATTTTCACACAGCTTCCCTTGTAATAACTATGTATGGTGACTTATCAGGGTGATCACTTGCAAGGTATATAAATGTCCGATTATTATGTTGTATACCTGAAACTAATATAATATTGCATGTCAACTATAATTGAATAATAAATTTAAAAAACAGAATGTGTAATGGTTTTAAAGAGACAAGAAACGGATTCTTGTGATACAGGTTTTTACTCAACAGAGTTAATGCTTCATTTTTTTATTCAGAGTATAGTGCAAATTAGAAGTGGAAAATAACTGTGCACTTCACTAGGATTTTGTGTTATGTATGTGGGAAATCATGAGCAAGAATATAAACATGTTAAAATGAGGAAGCTTGATCTATGTGTTAACAGTCTTTTTATTAAAATTCAATATATAGAGATTTTACTGTGTATTCATTTTTTTCTATTTTAGATTTGCTGTTCCTGGTATCCAGGAATAGCATGTAGCATCATATATTTGAGTAGGATAACAAGAGAGAAAACATAAAGGCTTTTTATTCTTTTGCAACATGCTAGTGGATTTTTATCTAGTAATTATTTTTTTGTTCTGAAAGTATTTGTCATCGATGATACACTTGAAAACATGTTTTGTAATGCTTAAGTCATTATTTAAAAGGAAACAGTGGTACGTATAAATCTGTGTCATCAAAATTTTTCACAGATTCAAAATAAGCATTTTCCTTTCAATTTAGTTAGTTTATTTTCATTTTAAAAGGAGTGAGTAAATTTTACTGTACGAGTACATGATTGATGAATGGCAGAATTTCCCACTCTATACCTCAGCCTGGGAACGAGATCAAGTGCATGGCTGCACAAAGGGCAGGGCGAAGCCCCGGACTGGCTCCAAAATGAGCCTTATGTTGATGAAAACAGTTTCCCAAATGCAGTGATCTTAAAGAATATGATAAAAATATTATATTTCCTCATGACATATATTTTTTTTTCCTGTCAATGTAAATAAACTATGAATTCTCAAATAAAATTTTGATGGTTTCAAGAAAAGAACTTGCTCATTGGTCTAAATTGGAGGTAATATTTTTTAATGCTGGGTGCTAAAAAAACACAAAACTCTATTTTTGAATAAATAAGAATTCAGTTTATCCATGATGAGAAAAATTGAAAGCTGGAGTAAGAAATAAATTAGATAACACAAGTTATAATGAAAATATTTCATTCATGTTTCTTGGCTTTTTTACAGGATGGGTTTTCAAAACACAAAGTAAAAAGCAGAGTAATTTCGCATTTTTGTGATTAGAATCATTTGCATCCTCCAAAGATTTATTTTGGTCTGTAATATTTAAAGTAAATCATATTGATTAATGGATTACTGTAAATTCTAAACCGTCATTTGGGGTTCTTGTACTTGGGTGGAGTTCTTCATCCATGGAATGCTTTTTAAGTGACTTACATCCTTGACTTTAAATCCTTTTTTCTCAGTTCTCTTTGAAGTTCAATTATTTATTTCATTCCCTTCCACCACCGTGGAAATCTGTGCTTTAGTTTTATGTTCTCTTTTATTTCCACATTTCTAGGTGAACTTGGAGTTCTTTTTGATATCTTTTAAATTTCTGTATCACATCAGTTTCATTCTGGCAGATGCAGCCTCTAAAATAAGCTGCGTGATGCACTCAAACCTAAAATAAACCATTATTTGAGGGTTAGGTGCGTCATACCTGCAAATAACCTCATTTATCTAGAGAAATGCATTTAATGCTATTGTATAAATACCAGTGTTTCAGTGTGCTCTATAATACCATCTGTCACTTCTTTTCATATAATACATAATTCAATGTATCCTTATTCCATTTTTTTCAGATGCTGAGCTCTTGCATATATCTCTACATACCGTGAGAAGAATCCAGGTATTATGAAAATTATATCAAATATTATCCAAGATAAAATTTTAATGCATGTTGAATCAAGTACTTTCTCTTTTGCTAAGCTATACATACATCAAGGAAAGCTTATATCATTGGTATATTTCACCAACTTCTTTTAAAATATATTTTAAACGCAGTGTTCAGGAAAGTAGAAAAGGAACTACTGTTTCTATTAGAGGAATGTCAGTTCGTCTCTGGTTATGCCATAGGGGCCACCTCTGCTAGAGAAGCAAAAGAGAAGATAATGAAAGCATAAAATGGTAACATGTTGTTGTGAAATAGGCATAGTTTTTTCTTATTCTTCTTCATACTTTGCTTGAAACATTTTTTTCCCTGATAAGAATAAGATCATAATTAGATGTATATTCACAGAAATTTAGATCCAGAATACATGTCACACAAAGGTTAGATTAACAAACATTTATTTGACTAAATACTAAGTGCCAGGCATGAGGCTGGGTTGAGGACCCTGAAACAGATCAGATCCCAGGTGCGCATGCTCTGATGGGAATACAGTCACACAAGACTGTTACAAATCACCAGTGCTGTTGGCACAATGGAAGGAAAGCCTGGGGACAGAAGAGCTGCTGAAAGAGGTGCTTACGTTAATTTGGTCACTGGAAGGAAGGTGGTGCCGTGGTTGGCTTTTTAAGGGAAGGTTACTTGAGATTCATTTTGAAAAATGAGTAGCAGTTAATTGTTTGGGTTGTGTTTGATCACGTATTTTATCTAAGCACTTTTAGGGAATAGAAATTCTGAAATTATCTTGTCATTCACAACTGTGTAGGTTGGATCAAAGAAGACAATTCATATAACTTATCTTCTCTTCCTGCTTACATACACACGTACACAAACACTTTTTTTGTGTGTGTGGCTTTACCATTGGACATATTGCTTTATAGTTAAAATTGTATGATGTCTATGTCTGTACAAAAATAGATGATAGGAATTATGTATTAGATGGTCACTTTAATGTAGCTAAAATTTACCTTCTAAAGCAAAATTTCATATTTCTCTTCACACTGACTTTCTTTAAACACAAAGAATACATGTTCTTAAAACATGACACAGAAATAGGAGATTCTATTGCCTGTGGTCTGCATTTCTTTTGGATACATTATCTCATTACTATGGCAGATTCTTCTTTATTTCAAAAGCCCAGGAATTGAAATTAAGGGAATGAATGTATGCTTGCTCCATGGGGCTTCTTCTAGGAAAGGAATAACTTTATATTTATTCCAGCTTCAACTCTTTTTCATTCCACAATTTTGGATAATTGATATCCTAACACATATCTTTTTGTGTGGTAATGAGATACACATTTTGTAATAGGCACATTGCAATAAATCAGGTTGGTCTTACATGGAACAGGTGTTTCTTTGGCTATGAATTCAGTTTTATTATGGGCAAAAGAAAGTATGTTAAGAGATGATTTTAATCAATATGGTACAGAAACCGAGAGAAAACATCCCTTTGACAAGCTGTTTGATTGTCTTCTTCAGAGAAAAGCCTCTACCAGTTTAGTAAGAATGGGCAAAGATTTGTGAAGAGATAACATTTTCCCTTACTTCTTCTTGAAAGACTGTTTATTGGTTCTTCTAATATCTATTTCTCTGAGCTCTAACTAAGCCAACATAATTTAGGCCATAATGTTCAATACATTTTTTCCCGTTCTGGCTAATTTCGTGGTGTTTTATTTGTGTTGCTTACTCCTTTACATTATGCTACACATGTATTTTACACATACAAAAATATAAAAATAATACGCTATTTTGTCTTGTATCTACTATGTAATTTAACAAAGAAAGCATTACAAATACAGATGAAACCCTTTTAAGCATGTCTCCATGATTTCATTGAGTGTGATCAGGCCTGGAACTAACCACTATCTTAAATTTTCTGTTAAAACTGTATGTTTTCATACTTTTACCAATGAAGTGCGTATTGTTAAATAATATATGGTATCATTTTGCATATTTCAGTATCATGTTTTGTATTTATCCTGGCAACTTCTTTTACTCAACATTATACTTTTGATTATCTTTTCCATATGTAACTCTCCTTCATGTGTTTTCATTGCTGTATAAGATGCCATTGTATGCCTTTACCACAATTTATTTGTCCATTCACGTGTTAGTAGACTTAAATTGTGTTCAACTGTTTGCTATGGCAAACAAAGCTACAATGAACATTTTTGTTCTTGTCCCTCATGTCTTTTGTACTTGTGTAACATTTTTCTAGGTCATATAATACAACAGTGAAATTACTGGTTTAGAAACTCTGTGCCTTTAAAACTAAAATATTGGTCAATTGACCTCTAAACTGTCTGGTCCCAGCTTGTTCTTCCACCAACAGTTTGTAAGAATTCTGGAAATAAAGACAAATTCATCTATTCTCTTCCAAAATGCATCCCTTTTCGTTCATTGTTGAATAAAGTGGAAAGAGCTGATATCCTATTCTTGTTTCTGAGCTTGAGGAAGCATTTAGTTTTTCAACTTGAAGTAGCTGTTAGTTGTAGAATTTTATAGATGCCCTTTATCAGGTTGGTGAAATTACTTTCTAATCTTAGTTTCTGAGAATTTGGATAACTGATTGTTTTTGCTTCTTGTTTTTGTCAGTTTGTTGCTTCTTGGCCTTTCTAGTTTGGGAATATTAGTTTTGTTTTTGTTGTTTTTGTTTTTTGACTTACTGCTAGACATTGTGTTTTCATGTTATAGAGTGCTTAGATTTTGTAATCTTCCTTTAAAAACATTTTCTGGAAGACAGTTTAATTATTATGGAACAGTTTCATCCTTTGGAGTCTTGTTTTTAAACTTTGATGTGGTAGTATTGACGAGTCTTTACTTAGGAATAAATTAGTCTCCACTGACTATCCTGTTGATCATCAGGGGAGGTCCACTTTGATTAGGCAGCGTTTGAATGACACCCTGTGTGAGCCCTGGGAATTCTGTAGTTTACAGCACTCTGGTCATTATTACCTGGCCTTCTGGAGTTTTGTTGCATGCATGTACAATTTAGTGTTTAACAACAGATTCAAAGGGATTTCTATACAGATTCTTGGAGTTCTTTTTTTGAATAGTTTCTTTATCCCTGGTACTCTGCCTTGCAACTTCTAGCTACCTTAGGCTCAACTGAACTGAAATATTTTTCTCTTCAATATGTGAGACAACACGCCTTACTTGTGATTTTCTTTATTTCACCATAATCCAGATTGTGCCTATAGGAGGACAGATAGGCTGATTGTAGGGCTCATTTCTCTTTTTTTCAGAGATCATAGTTTTTACCTTGTGTATTCTCCAATATCTGAAAACAGGTTTCTGATGTACTTATTGAATTTTCTAGTTATTTCCAATAGGGAGTAAGTTCCAGATTGAGTCCTATTGCTCTACCGTGGGTAAAAGCACAATCCTTATTTTCATGTGTATTTTAAAATAGACTATATTTTTAGAGCAGTTTTAGGTTCACAGCAAAACTTGTGAAGGGACCGATTTCCCATACAGCCCGGGCCCCCACACATTCATACCCTCCCCTATTATCAACATCCCAACCAGAGGGGTACATTTGTTGCAATTGATGAGTCTACATTGACACATCATTTTCACTAAGATTTCATAGTTTACATCAATGTTCATTCTTGGTATTGTACATTCTGTGCGTTTGGACAAATGTATAGTGGCATGTGTCCACCATTATAATATCAGAGTAGTTTCACTGCCCTAAAAATCCCTCACGCTCTGCCTATTTATCTCTCCCTCCCCCTTAACCTCTAGCAACCACTGATCCCTTTACAGTTTTCACAGTTTTGCCTTTTTCAGAATGTCATATATTTGGAATCATACAGTATATAGCCTTTGCAGAATGGCTTTATAGTTCATTTATGTTTGGTGTTGAATAATAGTCCATGTTGGGATGCACAAAAGTTTATTTATTCACTTTCCTACTGAAGGATATCTTGGTTGCTTTCAAGTTTTGGCAATTCTGAAGAAAGCTTCTAGCAACACCTGTGTGCAGGTTTTTATGTGAACATACATTTTTAACTCCTTTGGATAAATACCAAGGAGTGTGATTGCTGGATCATATGGTAAGACTATGTTTAGTTTTATAAGAAACTGCCAAATTGTCCTCCAAAGTGGCTCTACCATTTTGCATTCCCACCAGCAATGAGTGTGAATTCTTGTTGCTCCACAAACTCACCAGTATTTGGTGTTGTCAGTGTTCTGGATATAATAGGTGAGTACTATTAATAGTATCTCATTGTTGTTTTAATTTGTATATCCCTGATGACATATGATGAGGAGAATCTTTTCATGGGCTTATTTTTCATATGTACATCTTCATTGGTGAGGTGTCTCTTCAGATCTTTGACCCACTTTAAAATCAGCTTGTTTGTTCTCTTATTGTTAAGTTTTAGGACTTCTTTGTATGTTTTAAATAACGGTCCTTTATTAGACATGTCTTTTGCAAATATCTTCTCCCATTTGGTGGCTTGTCTTCTCATTCTGTTGGCATCGTCTTTAGCAAAGTCGAAGATTTTTTTATTTTAATGAAATCTAGCTTATCAATTATTTCTTTCATGAATCATGACTTTGATGTTATATCTATAAAATAATCAACATACCCAATGTCATTTAGTTTTTCTCCTCTGTTATCGTGAAAGAGTTTTATACTTTTGGTTTTACATTTAGGTCTATAATCCATTCTGAGTTGTTGTTGTGTGAGTGTGAGTGTGTGTGTGTGTCAGAGATGTAATATCTGTGTCTATATATATATGTATATATGTATATATATATTTTTTTGACTTGTGGATGTCTAATTGTTTCAGCAACATTTGTTAAAAAGGCTATCTTTGCTCCATTGTATTGTGTTTGCTCCTTTGTAAAGATCAGTTGATTACAATGTAGGTGGGTCTATTTCTGGGCTCTCTATTCTGTTCCATTGATCTATTTGTCTGTTCTTTCACAAATACCATATTGTCTTGATACTGTAGCTTTATAGTAAGTCTTAAAATCTGGTAATGTCAGTCCTCCAACTTTGTTCTTTTCCTTTAATATTGCAATGGCTATTATGGGTCCTTTGCCTCTGCACATACATTTCAGAATCAGTATGTCAATATCCCCAAAATAACCACTGGGATTTGATTGGGATTGCATTGAATCAATATATCAATTAAGGATGATCTGACATCTTTACAAGATTGAGTTTTTTTATCCATGAATATAGAATAGCTCTCCATTTGTTTAGTTTCTGTGATATTTCTTCACAGTCTTTGTGGCGTTTTTTTCTGTTTGTTTGTTTTGTTTTGTTTTTAGTTTTACTCATATATGTAGCATACATAGTTTGTTAGATTTATACCTAAGTATTTCATTTTTAGAGATGCTAATATACATGGTTTCATGTTTTTAATTTCAAATTCCACTTGTTCATTGCTATATTACAGGCAAAGGTAGACTTTTGTATATTCACCTTGTATCCTGCAACCTTGCTGTAATCATTCATGAATTCCAGGAGTTATTTTGCTGATTTTTTGTTGACTTCTGCATAGATAATCATGTCATCTGCAAAGACAGGTCTATTTTTTAATTCTCAATCTGTATATCTTTTATTTCTCTTTCTTTTTTAAGAAAGATTTTTATGAAAAATCTAGCTAACAATAGTATATTAGTTTCAGGGGGTACACCATAGTTATTCAACATTTATAGAACTAAAGAAGTGATCATCATGATAAGTCCAGCAACCATCTGATATCGTACCATGCTATCACTATATTATTGACAATATTTTCTATGCTGTATATTACATCCCCATGACTTATTTGTTTTATACCTGGAAATTTTGACCTCTTGTTTCCTTTCATCTTTCTCCCTTTTTAAATTTTTCAATTATAGTTGATATTCGATATTATTTTATATTAATTTCAGGTGTACAGCATAGTGGTTAGACATTTATATATGTTAAGAAGTGATCCCCCTGACTAATGTAGTACTATACAGTTATTACCATATCATTGACTGTATTCCCTATGCTTTACTTTACATTCCCCATGACTATTTTGTAACTACAAATTAGTACTTCTTAATCCTTTCACCTTTTATACCCTGCCCACCAATATCCTCCCATCTATCACCCCAACAATTCTAGTACCCCTGTGATACCATACATAGTTATTACAATATTATTGACTATACTTCTTATGCTATAACTTACATCCCCATAATTACTTTGTATCAGTCAGTTTGTACTTCTTAATCTCTGCCCCTTATTTTACCCCCACACCAATCCTCTCCCATCTGGAAAACATCAAAATGTTTTCTGTATCTATGAGTTTGTTTCTGTTTTGTTTGTAAATTTTGTGTTTTAGATTCTACGTATAAGCAAAATCACATTGCAACTGACTTCCTGGACATGTATGTCTATTTCCTTCACCAGATTAAGAAAGTTTTTAGTCATCATTTCTTTAAATAGATTCTCAAGCCCTTGTTTTCTCTCTTCTCCGTCTAGTACCCCTATGATGTAAATGTTGTTATACTTGCTGTTGTCCCAGAGGTCTTTTAAACTATCCTCATTTTTTTGGATCTTTTTTCTTTTTGCTGTTCTGATTGGGTGTTTTCTGCTACCTTGTCTTTCAAATCACTGATTCGATCCTCTGCTCATCTAGTCTGCTGGTGATTCTTTCTAGTGCATTCTTCATTTCGGTTATTGTAATCTTCACTTCTGACTGGTTCTTTTTTATGGTTTCTATGTTCTTTTTGATGCTTGCTGTCTCTTTGTTGAAGATCACTTTAAGTTCCTTGCACATCCTTGTAACCATTGTTTTGAACTCTGTATCTGGTAGGTTACTTGCCTCAATTTCATTTAGCTCATTTTCTGGAGTTTTCTCCTGTTCTTTCATTTGGGATGCATTTCTTTTTTCCTTATTTTGGCTGCCTTTCTGTGTTTGTTTCTAAGTATTAGGTAGATCTGCTATGGCTCCCCATCTTAGCTTGGTGGTCTTATGTAGTAGGTGCCCTGTGGGACCCTGGCACAGTCTCCCTGGTCACCTGTTCCAGGTGCTCCAGGAGTGTCCCTTGTGTGGGTTGTGTGTGCCCTCCTGTTATAGTTGAGCCTGGATTGTCAGGGGGTGGGATTGACCCTCTGATTGATTGGCTGTGGGGGTTGGCTATGTCCAAAACTTATGGGCTGCCAGGAGTGAGGAAAGGCTTACCCCACTGAGTGTGATTTGCTCCAGTGTCTCTGGTCTCTGGTGCTTATTGAGACCACTCTTTGTGTATGCTGCTTATGGGGCTAATTGGATGCTACTCTGTGGTCTGAATCCAACCTCCAAGTATGTTATTTCTGAAGCCTCTTGAGAGGTGCAGGTCCAGGTCACCTACTGCCTGTGACTAGCTTGGGCTACCTGGTAGGAGCTACAAAGTGATTAAATGTTATTTGCTGCCTGCGCTAAACCTGTAGGTATATGGGAGATGTCACACTGCGAACTGAGAATGGCTGCCACTAGTACTGGTCCTAGGGTATCTCTGCAAAAAGCCAGAACAATCCAAGGCCTGCTGCCATATGCCTGTTCCTTTAAGGTTCAGCTACTGATGTAGCCTCATGAGGTATGCAAGTTGTATGAGGCAGGGTCTCAGGAAATCACTTGAATTGGAAGAGTTCTGTTCACCAGGTTAATGTAAATTCTGGTTTGATGCCAGTGCTGAGCCTGGAGCTACTCATCAAAAGTCTCAGAGCACACCAAGGCCAGTTGCCTCCCGTCTGGGGCCTGCTGGACTCCAATAGTTTTTCAAAAAAAGAATGTAATCCAGGCGGGGATGGCTGCTCATGGAGAAAGTGCTTCAGGAGTTGGGGGAGTTGGGTGAGATGGGGTCCCGGCGGAGCTTACCAGACCATTTAGATTCAGATTTGGTGGAGAGGGGGAGGGCTCAATGCAGTAAAGATGGTACTTGCCTGCTGGCTGCATGGGAAGATAGGACTCCTCACAGGGAAAATGATGACTGTCCTCCAGCCCTTGCCTCAAAGCCACATACCTCAATCTAATCCCATATACCTCTAACACCCTAAGTCACTGTCTATTCACTGGATCCCAGGGTGAGTGCCTGAGAGCAAGTGAGTCTGTGAGTGGATTGTTTAAGATGACATCTTGGTTTCCCGCAGCCTTCCATCTCACCCAGATGGTCGGAATCCCTACTGTTTTTCACAGCCAGATTTTGTGGTGCTACTATTTTTGGCAGCACTACTCTGGGGTGAGGAACCTCACTCCTTTGGTAGGGGGGAACTTCTGTGGCTGAGATATCCCTCCTGATTCTCAACCACCACATGGAGGTTGGGACACACACCATTATGCATGTGCCCCTACTACCAATCTTGATGTGGTTTCTTCTTTATATTTTAGTTATAGGACTTTTGTTTGACTAGACTTCAGATGATTCTCCAGGTTGAATGTTCTATAATTTAGATGTAATTTTAATGTGTTCAGAAAAAGATGCAGGCACTTTGGTATCTATTCCACCATCTTGGATCTCTTCTTATTCCCCTTTCTTGTCTTATTGTATTAGCTAAATCTTTTAGTAAGATGTTCAAAAGTAATGGTGAAAATTTGCAACAACATGGATGGATCTTGAGATTATTATGCGTTGAGACCCATGTGACTTCACTCATTTGTGGGACATAAAGCTGAAAGCAACAAATGAACAAGACAAACAAACAAAAAATCATAGACACAAACAACAGTTTAGTGGTTACCAGAAAGTAAGGTGAGAGGCAGGTGGTAGAAGAGGGTAAAGGGCATCAAATATATGGTGATGGAAGGGGAACTGACTTTGGATGGTGAACATACAATGCAATATATTGATGATGTATTATAGAAATGTACACTTGAAACCTATATAATTTTACTAACCAATGTCACCCTAATAAATTTAGTAAAGATAAAAAAAGTAATGGTGAGAAAACACATTTTTGCCTTGTTTCTGATCTTTATGGGAAAGCTTCAAGTTTTGTTCAGTTAAGTATGATGTTAGCTATATGCTTTTTGTTGGTATTCTTTATCAAGTTTAGAGGTTTCCTTCTATTTCTAGATTACTGAGTTAATGTTTCTTTAAAAAAAATCACATTATACTGTTACTGGAGTGTGAAAATTCAGTTGAGTTTTTTATATTAATCTATCTAGTATCCTTGCTAACTCTTATTAATTGTAATAATTTGCCTGTAAATACCTTTAGTGCTTTTCTGTGATGATTATAGATTTAATTTTCCTCTTCCAAATCTCACAGATTTTAGCTCTTGAGCTTATCATCCTGATCTGACAAGAACAGTCAGTATACTGCTATATCTGTAATGGCAGGCATCCTTGTCTTGTTAATTTATAAAAGTAATGCTTCTAGAATGTCAACATTAATCATGGTTGTCATTGTAAATTTTTGTCAGATAATCTGGATCACTTTTGAATGTGTTCAGTTGTAAGGTGCCAGAAAATGTGACAATAGTCTATTGTCTCAAACACATAGAAGTTATCTTTCTTCACATAAAAATAAGCGTGGACATAGATCTTTTCCTCATGTATCCAAATGGCTGCTGTAAGTTCAGTCACCCAGGCCAGAACTCTTTTAAGACAGACTGGGAAAGTGAGCATCAAGCTTTTCGGGTTATATAATGAAAAATAGCATTAGAAAAGCAATTGAAATTGTATGTTTGATTAACCAAACCATAGTACAATTTATTTTATTTGGGTTAAGGAAATTCTCTTCTATTTCTGGTTTAATAAGTTTTCTTTCTAATCTTAAATTGAAGTTGATTTAATATAATGTTTTGATATGTACCAAAATTATGTTCTTTGTGCCTTAATCTATTAATATGTTGTATTACATTATGAGAGCTTTTAATATTACATTATTCCTACACTTCTAAGATATAGCCAACCTGGTCATGATTTACTTTTTAAATATATTACAGATGTCTATTTGCAGATATACACATTTAGGAGTTTTGTGTATATATGTAGTAGGCTTTGGCTAATCCTATTGTGGGCCTAGTACAATAAAAACACAAAATTATATCATTTTAGTGTAGAAATAAATTGCATTATGCAGTAGGAGAGAGACCCTTGAATGATGACATGACCTCATTTATTTTGCTAATGCATAAATGGAAGGAAGCTAGTGACTTGGGCTCCTTTGATGTGGTGGGTTTCTCATCCTGCCCTTTCTTCATTTAACACAAAACTTAGGCAGTACTTCTATGAGAAACTAAGCAAGAACTGGGAAGCTGTATCCACCCTCTCACTTGTGTCATTATCTCATGTATTTTGTGTTTTGCTTGTTTACTTGTTCAAAGGAAACTGAAATGAAAGTCACCATGAATTAGATTTCAGTCCTCATTCTTGGCAGTCTTTAAACTGAACTCAAACCTTCCTGATCTAGCCTCCTTCTACATTAAAAGTAAAATTGGCTTATAATTGTTGTTTCTTATACTGTTCTTTTCTGATTTTGACTCAAAATTATATTGATTTTATAAAATTACTTAAGTGTTTCTCTTTTCTTTCTTTTTCTTTTTTTAGGGGTTTAGTAAAATTACCAGTAGGATTATTTGGCCTTGGCCTTTTGGTATTGTTCTTTGTGTCTGTGTGTGTTAGAAGGTAGATTTTTATGCACAGATTCAATTTCTTTTATGATCATAGGTGCTTTTAGGATTTTTGTGTTTTCTTAAGTTAGGTTTGGTAAGTTATGTCTTCCTTGAAGATACATTCTTTGTCTAAGTTTTCAAATTTATTGGCTTAAATTTAATTATAGTGTTATTTTATTTCTATGCCTCTGTTGTAATTCCACCTACATGTTTCTTATCAATTCTAACTTCTTTATATGAGTCTTCACTATTTTTTTCTTGATCAATCCTGACAGAGTTTTGTCTCTTTGTCTTTTCAAGAGCCAGTATTTTATTCATTTATTGATTCTTTTATTGTATTTTTTCATGTCTTTAAATTTGCCTTCTTTGTTCATTACTTTCTTCCATCTATGTTTTTTTAGGTTTATTTATCTTTTTTTAGCTTTACAAAATTGATGCTATGATTGACTTATTACCTCTCAGCTCCAAATTTTTTGCGTTTTTAAGAAGAGCTCAACCCTATAAATATTTCTCCCCTGCCTGCCAGAAAGATCTTAAAAGACGTTTCATCTTCCAAAGAGGCTTGTGCACCAGACTCCAGTAGAATGTGTTTTGTTATCCACTGCTTGGTCTGCACAGAATCTCTAGTGGTAGGTGCTGTAGGGAATAGGATAAGTTTTCGCCAGAATTTGGCTGTTGTGTGCTTCTGTAGCTCTTGACTTGGGCAGCAACAACATAGCTAGGAGCCCCTGACAGCATGGGGTGGTACCTCACCCAAGATCCCTATTTTCGGTGCCCTCTCCTCAGTCCTACTGGCACCATGCTGGGCGTCTCAATGGGCCTGCTATTTAGTGGTACTGCAACTCAGGCTTTATCCCTATCAGCTGGCTCAGAACCACACAGGCCCAAGATTCACATAAGAAAAGGGACACTTCTCCAGCTCCTGGTTCCAGTAGAAACATAAGTACTTCCCCTTCTCCCACACTGACCAAACCCCCTTGCCCTTACCTCCCAGTGCCTTACCTGTCAGCCCAGCTTGCTTATGTCTTAGATGTTTATTTCCTCTATCACTCCTGAGGTGAGCACAGTACTCCATTTCTCAAATCCACAATGAGGTCTCAACTTCATCTGCCACTGACTTACTATCAGTCTCAATTCATCTGTGCATGGAAAAGTTGTTCCTGCTTATCTGGTACGTGTGGCCCAGCTCTGGTAAAATAATCCATCAGACTTTTTTTGTTACCTAATTGGGTGCAACCACACCTTCTTTCACAAGGTTTGAAACACCCTTTCAAATTTGTCCTTCCTTGGACACTCCCTCAGAACTAGGATCATTACGGTTTAGGGTTTTCTTTCTGTATTTATACTAACTTTCCTATCATAATTAATAAGTCTTTAAATCACAATAACATCAAATTTCCCCTGTTTCTTTCTCCTGATTGGACCTCACTTATATAGACACTAACTACATTTCAGCATGTTTTCTAATAAAGGCATTTAAGGTTATCAATCCTGCTATGATAGTGAATTATTGTAGGTGGTAAGACTCTTCTTCTACAATGAAAGTTTCTGTAATAAGAACTAGCTCATGTGTGATTGGTAAATAAGAGAATGATGACAGCATAATGCATACATTGCTTTGGTTCATACATTTTTAAAAAGCAAATATGTTAATATTTTGTCTTACCAAAAGTAATAGCAGTAAAACAGACAGTACACTAAAATGGAAAGTGCACTAATACTGCTGAATGCTGCCAGCTGTGGGAGACCATGGTACTGTACACGGTACCTATTCATCCTGTGTTCTTTCCCTGGGCTTAGTTGAGTCATGTGTTTCCTCTTGGACCTGCTTATTACGTGATTTTTCCTCATCTCTTGCATTTTCCCCTAGCTATAATGCAGCATCCTCAATACTTCCTTATATTCTCTTCTTATGTTTTCTATTGAAAAACATATAGTTTTATATTTATTCCAGTGTTTATGTAAGACTAAACATATTTTTTAAACTGTGCTATTTATGACTTCGTTAGGATTGTTATCCTCTTTATCAGTGTTCTAGTTACAATGTATATAAATTTTAGGTGTTTTACTCCTAGACCTATCTTTCTTCTGATACCTTCTACTATTTTTAGTGGGTGATCTTGTAGAAACCAAGGTTTCATAGGTGAGATCTATGTTATATTACACTCAGAACACCTATCATTTCATTCTCTTTTAACTTCAAATCTTTCCTAATTTCCTTTGTAGTTTATATTTTGACCCATGAGTAATTAGAAACCTATTATTTAATATCAAAAAAGTATACCTTTTCTATGTTTAGATACATACATACTTACCATTGATACATACCATACTTAACATTGTTACAATTGCCAACAGTATTAAGTATAGTATATGCCATATGTGTTTGTAGCCTAGGAACAATAGATTATACCATGTCACCTAGGCATGTAGTAGGCTGTACCATCTAAGTTTCTGTAAGAACACTCTATGATGTTCACACAGCGATAAAATAACCTAATGATGCATTTCTTAGAATATACTTGTCATTAAGTGATGCATAGCTGTACTTCCATTACTACCTGACCAATTGACTGGTCCATATTTATTATATATATTCATCTATCTTAATCTATGCTATCAAAATGTTCATGTCTGTAATAAATGTCTCCATACTATCAAAAAAAGGAGACAACTGAAGTCTTATCTAATGATAAGTTCAAAATCTCTGGGTAGTATGTAAGTCACCCAAGTCAATTCTAATTTTAGATCCTCATGGTTTTCTACAGATGGATAATTGGCAAATGTATTTAATCTCCAAATACTTGATATAAAATGATGAAAAGTGAACTTGATCACTGCAATATAGTGAGAGTGGGAAACAAAACACAGGGATCATCTTAGATTTATATAACAGATAACATCCTTCTATGAAGGAATATCAAGGAATACTACCCTGAAAAAGCATTGAATTGCTGGGTCAGCTAATTTGATCTATTCTTGAAAGGACCTATCCTATCGATGGTCTTCTATGGCCACATTTGGGGCAATCATTGAAGAGCATGCTCCAAGTGGAGGGAGATAAGAATGTTAAGAAACATCGTGTAAAGTTCCTGATACTTCATCATAGTAGTTCACATGGTTCTCTTCCACTCGTAGGATAACGTATTTGAGGGTAAGGAGTCGTCTTATTTGCCTTTTGTCTCCAACATGAAGTGCTGTGATGGGTATGAAATAAGCACTTACATGTTTGCTGAATCAATGAATGAGTGAATGGACCAATAAAGTAATTGAATAACAGAGCTAGATGGACTTTTAGGCGATGACCTTGTCCTCTCGATTTTCAAGAAATAAATGTCTACATAAAGACAATAGAAAATCTGTAATTATTTATTTTATGCGATACAGTTGTCCTCCCTTATCTGCGGTCTCACTTTCCGTGGTTTCATTTACTCTCAGTCAACTGTGGTATGAAAATATTAAATGGAATATTCCAGAAGTAAGCAATTAGTAAGTTTTAAATTGCATACCATTCTGAATAGCATGATGAAATCTCATCCTACCTGGAAGTGAATCATCCCTTTCTCCAGCATATTCACACTGTATAACTACCCACCCCTTAGTCACTTAGGACATAGTGACTGTGTTCAGGTAACCCTTATTTTACTTACTAATGGCTCCAAAGTGCAAGAGTAATGATGCTGGCAATTCAGATATGCCAAAGAGAAGCCGTAAAGTGCTTCCATTAAGTAAAAAGGTGAAAGTTCTTGACTTAGGAAAGAAAAAAATCGTATGCTGGGGTTGCTAAGATCTATTGTAAGAATGAATCTTCTATCTGTGAAATTGTGAAGAAGGGAAAATAAATTAATACTGGTTTTGCTTTATCAGAACAAACTGCAAAAGTTATGACCACAGCACATGATAATTGGTTAGTTGGTTAAGATGGAAATTACATTTGTGGGTGGAGGACATGAACAGCAAAGGACCAAAACATGTTGCATCAGAAAGCATTGAGTCTATACAAGGATTTCAGTAAGGGATTCCCTGAAAGGAGGGACACCAAGCCATTTAACTATAAGTAAGGAATGGTTTCACAGATTGAAAAATAGGTTTGGACTGAAATATATGAAAGTTATTGGAAAGAGAGAGGAAGACCACGTTCATATAAATTTTATTGTAGTGTATTGTTATAATTGTTCTATTTTATTATTAATTAATCTCTTACTGTGACTAATTTATAAATTAAACTTTATTGTAGGTATGTATTCATAGGAAATAAAACCCTATATAAAGGGTTTAAAACTATCCCCAGTTTCAGGCATCCACTGGGGGTCTTGGAATGTATCTCCCACAGGTAGGGGTCAACTACTGTACAAAGTTTGACATACTTTGTTTCTTATAAAATTAAATTTTCTCTGGGGATAACTATGTTTAATAAATAGCAAGATCTTGTAGAAAAGTCCAAATCAAATTTGTCCTATGTAATAATCTCAAAGATTTTGAAATACCTGAGGAAATACCTTTACTTTTTATTTCTAAGTCAATCAAATATCTGATATCATATAAAGATTGAATCATCTATACCTCCATGGGGCTATTAGATTTAGTTGATATTTTTGAAATTGTTTTCTTTTTCCTTGATTGTAAAGAAAGATCTGCAAAACAATCACCCATTTATAAATCCTATATCTGTGTTGCTTATTTATTCCTTATTCTTTTCACAAAGGTCATAGAAAATTGAGTCAGATGGTTATCTTCTCATTATTTTAATAGCTTCTTGTCTGAGAGAGGAGGCTGAAGGTTGCCTGGAATGGCCTTTGAACAATCACCACTTTAATCTGATCCTCAGGAGCTTGCTAACAATTACAAAAGCTGCTGAGGTGTCAGCAGTGTTCTGGAAACTTTTTTTCTAGTCTTTTGTGTAGATGATTTCAAAATTGTTATTACGTTTTGAGTTATTCCTTGTCTTTGAAACAAACTTTATTTGAAGCAGTGTCTCCCCAACTTTAGTCATTTATGAACTACCTTTATGATTTTTGTAAAATCTTGGAAACCATTATATTTTTTCTTGAAATAAATTCACATTTTTACTTAAATACTACATACTTAAGGAATCTTTATCCTGTTACTAAAATATAAAAGCAATATCCCTTTCCATAGATAGCTTACTGTAATAACAAATTCAATAGAATCAAACAAAATCATTAAATTGTAACTAGGTACCCTGTTTCCCCAAAAATAAGACCTAACTGGACAATCAGCTCCAATGTGTCTTTTGGAGCAAAAATTAATATAAGACTGGTTATATTATATTATATTATATTATATTATATTGTATTATATTATACCCAGTCTTATAGTAAAATAAGTAAAATAATTATCGTAAAATAAGACCAGGTCTTATATTAAGTTTTGCTCCAAAAGATGCATTAGAGCTAATTGTCTGGCTAGGTCTTATTTTAGGAGAAACATGGTATCAATTTCTCCTAAAGTATGGGAGCTTGAGATCTGATTTTTATTATGAAAAAGTAAAGGTTAACTCATGTTAGAAAGATATTAAATAAATTTTAGCCTTAAATTGAGACTTCTTCTTTGACATTGTTAGGTTGAAATTAAAGAAAATAATGTCCTTGCTCTGAGAATTAACATTATTTTCACTACGTCCTGTTATCAAATGCCATGTCCAACATTACCCAAAGCCATGTCTGTACTACCAATATAGTTTCTGTTCTCCAATTTTGGGAAATACTATTCTAAAGAAATATGTTCTGATATGTTGTATAATGTTTTAAATTGTGCACTCATATATGTGTGTGTGTGAAAGCTGTGTATGTGTGCGATAGAGATGTAAGATAGCAAAAGTTTATAGCTTATATATGTGTAAAAATTTCCTTCAGAACTAGACAAACACCAACTTTAAATAAAGATTTTTTGTATACAATTTTCCCCAACTCTCTGATTTAACTTAATGGCTTTCATTTAAATACCTATATAGTTCCATATCAGGAAAAATTAAGATTTCCCCATTTTCAATAGAGAAGAAAAAAAGTTAATTCTGATATTTGTTTCATCAATTTCTGCTTTGGGGCCTCTCTTTTTGCTGCCCCTCACCCCCTTCTGCCCAGACACTAATACGTTCTCTACTTAACAGCCAAAATGATCTCTTATGCAATCAGATAAAAATCTCACCTCTGCCTAAAATGGTTCATGACTTTCCCATGTAGTTTAAAACAATTCTGAATGTGAGCTTTAACCTGAAGACCTTCGGTGAGCGACCTCCTGCAGTGGCTCATTTCCCTAGCTCACCGAGTGGAGCCAATCTGGCTTCATTTCTGTTTTCATACATGCCAGGCTTTTCCTGCTTTACATCTCTTTCACTGCTGTTTTGTTTGTTTGGTTTTGGTTTTTGTAGTTGTTTGTTTTCCTTGAAATTCTCTTCCCTTGGGGCTCCAGCTGGCTTCTTCTTTCTCTTCCTTAAGTCGCAGATGAAATGTCTTCTTGACTATCACTGTAAACCCTTTTGAAGTGGATCATCCCTTTATGTAGTATTCTCTACCTGAACGTTTTTCTTATGTTTAGTATTTTGAATACACATTTGTCTCTTCACTTGTTTATTTTCTACTTCTCTACTAGACACTAAGCTCTGTGAGGACAGGGCTTATGGTTATGGGTTTCAGTTGCCATGGCCAATGCTGTCCCAATACCATCTTTGGTATATACTCATAGAAGCACTAAATATTAAGTGAATTAATCCTCTTCAAAGAGTTGCTTTATGTGTTTGGTAGGCTGCCCTGATGATAATCTCACTTTTAAATAATTTCTTTGTTAAGAAAGTAGTGTGTGGTGTTTTCAGTATTGAGAAAGAGTCAACAATTGAATAAACAACTTCCCTTAGTTTGTAACAGAGCGTAAAACTAATTGTAATGACTGAGCATAAGGGGCAGCATTAGCATCAAAGATACATGGTTTTGCAGCATCAAAGGCAAGGCGGCAATGCTGTTTTAAATCTTCTTCTAATGATCTCCTTATAATTATGAATTCTTAAGAAGAAATTGAACTACTTTCTATGTTTGAAAATCTGCTTAACTATGCTTAATTCTTTTGCTTTGGCTCATCTCCAGCTCTGACACTTTCTTTGCTTAACTAGAATTGCATTTGGACTTTGAGAGGAAACAGCTATTGTTATACATTTGTAGGTGTGAGCACCAGCTGCTTATGGAAATTTGAATTCATTATACATGAGAGTTGATAAAAAAAACAAAGAAAACCTTGAATTGGTGTCTTTATCCCAAAGACCTGAACCGAAACTTTACTACTGATTTACTATGGAAAATTTATTTTGTTACTGAAGTAACTATTGCAACGACCAGGTAAGCAGGGATGGAGTTGGAAGGAAAACTTCCTATTCCACTACAGCAAACATCAGGGGTATTCTTGACATTTCTTATAAAAGCAATAACTATAGTTTCCAGAGAATTATTGTGATACGTATTTCCTATAATTTGTTTTATAATTGCACCATATTATGGGTTAAATTTATTTCTCTAATTGACCTGAGAATATATCACCATGGAAATCATTGTGAGTCTGACAATATACCTTCAAATAGCCAAAGTACAAAATGTACTTTGGAATACTGCTCAATAACAAGTGAGTGATTGCCTGTACATTTGGCTTTCATAATGGAAAGTTTTTGGTTTACATAGTAGTTAAGACTGAGTGGATCAGTCTTGGATGCCATCAAAGTTGTATTTGTTTAGTGACATAATGACAACTAAGACAACAAAAACCTTTTATAGGAAGTTTCATCTATAAATACAGCTCTATGGCATAAGTTATGGCATAAGTGAGGAAAACACTTTGTCAGTTCTAATTTGAATAAGAAAATTTAGGACCACACCTATACCAATACAAAAGCTCAAAATTATGAACTAGTTGATACTGCGATACCTTTTTTTCTACATTATTTTCAAAAATTTTTGAGGTCCATCAAGGACAGCTGAAATTATATGCTGTTATGTATGGTACAATATTGACATTAAGTCATTCTTTACTTAAGTTTTTATTTTTATTTTGACAACTAGTTTTAAGTGGTTGCCAATTGATGACTTTTGAAATTAAAGTAAGTCACTCACGTTGAGCTAATTTCATTTGATAAACTCATGCATAAAATGTTAATAGCTTTTTCAGATAGTAGAAAGTAAATAAAAATATATGTTATCATTAAAAAAAATCCATATGTGAATAGTGAGTGACACAAGAGGGTAATTTTAGAGATTTTAGTAAAGTGATATGATGACAATAAAATAATATTTTTGTTTTTATTTCTGGCTTCAGCCAAAATGTATCATTTTTATAAGTACTAAAGTCATCATTTAAAAAGTCAAACTCTGAGTAATGTCCTTTCCCTTGATATATAATTGCATTTCCTTCAATAATACAATTTGGTAGAATACATAGTAAAAAAGAATTAAAGAACTTTTCAAATTAATACAAAGATTCTCTATTTCTTTCAGATAATTTCTTGCTTTAACTGTCTGGAAAGTCTCAACCTCCTCTTTCAAAACAGAAAAATATCTTTTCTTTATTGCCCTTCACCTTCCTCCACTTTAATTTTTTCAATTACAATTGACAGTCAATATTGTTTTTATATTAATTTCAGGTGTACAGCATAATGATTGGACATTTGTATAATTATGAAGTAATTCTCCTGACTAGTCTAGTACCTAGCTGGCACTATGCATACCGTGTTTCCCGAAAATAAGACCTAGATAGACCATCAGCTCTAATGCGTCTTTTGGAGCAAAAATTAGTATAAGACTGGGTCTTATTTTAATATAAGACCAGGTATAATATAATATAATATGATACTGAATATTATATTAATTTTTGCTCCAAAAGACGCATTAGAGCTGATTGTCCGACTAGGTCTTATTTTGGGGGAAACTCGGTAGTTATTACCGTATTATTAATTATATTCCTTATATTTTACTTTGCAGCCCCATGAATATTTTGTAACTACTAATTTGTACTTCTTAATCCTGCTACCTTTTTTACACTGTCCCCCAACTCCTATTTATCACCTCAATAAACCTAGTACCCATCTGACATTATGCATACCGTGTTTCCCTGAAAATAAGACCTAGCTGGACAATCAGCTCTAATGCATCTTTTGGAGCAAAAGTTCACATAAGACTCGGTCTTATTTTACTATATTATAAAGACCTGGTATTATATTATATTATAAGGTAATATAAAGATGCATTAGAGCTGATTGTCCAACTAGCTATTATTTTCGGGGAAACACGATAGTCATTACAATATTATTAACTATATTCCTGATGCTATACCCTACATCCTCATGACTACTTTGTAACAACCAATTTGTACTTCTCAATCCCTTCCCCTTTTCCACCCACACCCTTAACTCCTCTACCCCCCACCTGGCAACCATCAAAATTTTCTCAGTATCTCTGAGTTTGTTCCTCTTTTTTTTATTTTTTTAATTTTGTTCTTTAGATTCTGAATTAAGCAAACTCATATTGCATCTGCCTTTCTTTGTCTGACATGCTGCACTCAGCACAATACCCTCCAGGTCCAGACATGCATTCTGACCCATGGGTCCATGCAGAAGCCATTCTGATCCATGGCTGACCAATATTCTGTTGTATATATGTACCGCCTCCTCTTTACCCATTCATCCTTTGCTGGACTCCAGGCTGCCTCCACATCTCAGTCACTGTAACAATGCTGCAATGGCCATTTGGATGCACACATCCCCTCTAAATAGCGTTTTGTGTTTCTTTGGATAAATACCCAGAAGTGAGATTACTGTGGTTTCTTTTTTTGTCTATTGTTATAGCCTTTGTTTTTAAGTCTATTTTGTCTGGTATAAATATTGTTATACCAGCTTTATTTGTTTGTTTGTTTCCATTCTCGTGAAATATCTTTTTCCCATCCCTTAACTTTCAGTCTGTGTGTGTGTCTTTCAATCTGAAGTTAGTCTATTGTAGGCAACATATGTAAGGATCTTGTTCTCTTCTCCATTCAGCCACCCTATATTTTGATTGGAGCATTTAATTCACTTTCATTGAAAGTAATTGATAGATATGTAGTTATTACTATTTTATTATTCATATTTTTTATTTTTTTCCTTTGTCTTAAAGAAGTTCCTCTAACACTCCTTGTAATACTGGTTTGTCAGTGATGAACACCTTTAGTTTTTCTTCATCTAGATTTTAAATAATAGCTTTCCTGGATAGAGTGCTCTTGGTTATTGGTCCTTGATTTTCATCACTTTGAATATTTCCTGCCAATCCCTTCTGGCCTGCAAAGTTTCTGTTGAGAAATCCACTGATTCTATGGGTTCTCCCTTGTAGATAACTAACTGCTTTTCTCTTGCTGCTTTCAAGATTCTTTCTTGGTCTTTAATCTTTCATATTTTAATTATGATGTGTCTTGGTGTGGGCCTCTTTGGGTTCATCTTGTTGGGACTCTGCACTTCCTGGGCTTATATGTGTATTCCCTTCTCCAGATTAGGAAGGTTTTCCATCATTATTTCTTCCAATAGGTTTTCAATTCCTTGCTCTCTCTCTCTTCTCCTTCTGGTATGCCTGTGATGAAAATGTTGATATGCTTGATGTTGTCCCAGAGGCCCCTTAAATTCTCCTCCATTTTTTAGATTCTTTTTAATCTTTTTGCTCTTCTGATTGGGTGTTATCTGCTATTTTATCTTCAAAATAGCTAATTAGATCTTCTGCTTCACGTAATCTACTATTGATTCCCTCTAATGTATTGTTCATTTCAATTCTTGTATTCATTTCTGACTTTTCAAAAAAATGTTTTCTATCTCCATTTTTGTTTCCTATCTCTTTGTTTAAGTTTTCTCTGAGATCATTGAGCATCCTTATAACCAGTGTTTTGAACTCTGCATATGGAGATTGCTCATCTCCATTTTGTTTAGTTCTTTTTCTGGAGCTTTGTTCTGTTCTTTCATTTGGGACATGTCTCCCCATTTTGACTGCCTCCCTATGTTTGTTTCCATGTATTAAGCAGAGCTGCTATGTCTCCTAGTCTTAGTAGAGTGGCCTTATGTAGTAGGTGTTCTGTGAGCCACAACAGTGCAGTCTCCCTGGTCACTTGAGCCAGGTACTGCAGGCATGTCCCTTGTGTGGGTTGTGTGTGCCCTCCTGTTGTAGTTGAGCTTTAGTTGCTATTTGCACATCAATGGGAAGGATTGACCATCAGGCTGATTTTTTGTGAGGACTGACTATGACTACAGTGTAGGAACTGTGGTCCTACACTGACCCTATGGAGCTGGATTCACTTTGGCTGCTCTGGTGCCTGCTCAGTCTACTCCTTGGTGAGCTATTTGTGGAGATGGTTGTGTGGTACTCTAGTGTGGCCTGGAGTTGGTCACCAGCTATATTGGTCATGGGGCTTCTTGGGAGGGGTTCTGTTGCAGGCCAAGATCAGCTGCTGCCTGTGCCCTGACTGGAGCCACTTGTTATCACCTACAAAGTGACCTCCAGGTGGTTGCTCCTTGTGCTGGGCTTAGAGGTGATTGGGAGAGCCTAAGCTGTGAGCCAAGCCTGGTTGCCACTACTGCTGGGTTTGGGGCCGCTTAGCAAAAGGTACAGGGAATGCTGAGGCCAGATGCTACTTATTTGGGGTTTGTGAACCTCTGAGAGATATTAGAAACACCCTCACCATAAGCAAAAACAAGCCATTTGTATTGAAAAGGCATTGGAAGTGGCTTGGGTGGGCCTGCAAGTGTGTGGGGTGGGGTCTCATGGAATCTGGGCAGGGTAAACAGTGTCAACTAGGTTGATGGAGACATAGATAAAGAGCACCCACCTGCATTTGGTCTGTATGCTGGTTGGGGAACAGGCTCAACAAAGGAGAAATGACTTTGCCAACATTTCTGTCTTAGAGAAAGCTGCCCCCCCAGCTCTCACTCTGGAGCCAGACAACTCAGCTCCTCCCTGTATGTCCTTGGCACCTTTCAATGTGCTGCCCCAGCACTGGAGATCAGAACAAGTGAGTCTGTCAATAGTAAGTCTGTGTGTGGGCCCTTTAGGGGAATGCCTAAGACTCCAGCAGCCCTCATTCTCATTTGGCCATAAACTCTAGTTTTCACAGCCAGAAGTTGTGGAGAATTATTTTCCAAGCATTCAACCCTGGGCTGGGGAGCCTGGTGTGGGGCTAGGCTCCTTGCTCTTCAGGGTCCCTCCACAGCTGAGATATCCATTTAGGAATTTAACTGCCATGGCTTGGTTTGGGCCCAGCCTGTTCCACGTCTTCACCCCTACTCCTAATCTTGTCGTGACCCCTTCTGTATATCCTTAGTTATAAGACTTCTGTTCAGCTAATCTTCAGGTGATTCTCAATGATGGTAGTTCTGTCGATTAATTGTAATTTTGATGTTGTCCTGAGAGGGAGAAAACACAACATTTACCTATTCTGCAATCTTGACCAGAAGATCCTTGTTTGGTTGTTTGTTTGCTTACTTGGTTACTTGTTTACTGATTGAATGATTGTACCCCTAGGCTGGTATAATCAATACATACAGAATATAGTATGCTGAAATATACATTATGAACTTTGGAGAAGAATGGAAATAATAAAGAACAGAGTGAAAATTATGCTTGAGAGGGGAGATGATGGTTGGCAAGAGTGAATCATAATAATAGGAAGATTGGCTTATTTTTCCAATTCAGCACCAGCTTGGTACCTCTCTTACTCTCCTTCAAGAAACTCTGCTTTAGAGACAGTAAAAAGGAAGGTGCTTTTTTGTAAGTATTAAGAAACAAAATTCAACTGAGTAAATTTGAATATCTAATTGGCTTTCTTAAGTGATTCCTGAATGGAGTCACTTCCATCTAGCAACCAGAAGGGTACTCTGAGTGTTTGTAGAAAATGTAAAGTTCTTATGGGAATAAGGGTGAGGCAAGGGAGATATTAACAAAAGAAAAGAAAGGATTATGTTTTAGACCAGGATATCTTCCGTTGGGAGGAAAGGGACTGCAAGGGTTTTTATCATGTCAGTTGCCTCATCTTTGGGTGGTTAGGGGGTATGGGGCATAAGAGGGCCCAAGTGACAGATTACTTCATTAATGTTGGCCAGAAATTTTCACATTGGTTGATTAAGGTTATGTTTCAAGGAGAGGTTGAAACAACAATTAGGTCAGATATTAATTCTAAGTTTGGTATCATGGCCTTTAACAAAAGTGATGCCATTTTGGGACTGTGGTTTTCCCCTTGAACTGTCAGGATATGGGCAACGTTGATAACCTAACCTCAATCTAATTGGGAAGAAGGGGAAAGGTAGTGCAAATTTAAATTCAAATCCAAAGAGACTCCTTGTGTTTCTTGTTTCTTCATAGGCTGTTCTACAGGGAGCTGTGCACTCCATAGAAGGGTTTCTTACCTAAATGATCAAGTCCCTGCTCTTGTGGCAGTGTTATGTTGGCAAGAATCATTGTAGATTACATTTGCATCCCACTGTGGAGCTGCCCTCAGCACCCACCCTGGATACAGCTTTGAATTCACCCACACTTTATAATAAATAGAACATTTGCACACAGATTTCACTTTGCTCTAGTGTCTTAATGATCTTCTCCCAGTGCCGCTGATAGACTTAAACATAATAGAAACCAATTTTGACTCTAATTCAATGTTCTCTGTAGGAGAGGATGACTGAAGTTTAATTACAATTCTTTTATACAAAATGCATGTGCGTTTTCTGGTATTTGATGTGATTCCTCCAAAATTTCCATCTCAAAATCAGCCCATTAGTAGAATAGTCACATGCAGCCCAGTTAATTATAATGGAATGTGATGGTTTGGGGCTGTATTCCAAACAGAACACCATGGCCTCTACAAAAACAAGCTTCTGAAAAAACTAATAAGCCAAGGGCCTTTGTGCTATTTCAAATGTTTTTGCTTTATTTTTTTTTTTCTCCCTTATGTAAATATATTGAAGCGAGACTAATAAAAAATATTGGTTATATAGTCTTTTTTTTTATCTATGCAGGCCATTTCATTGCCCCTAATCTTCTCTCTTTCCTATGTATAGCTATAGATAAAACTCATAGTTCCTCTGAGACCTAGAAGTTCAAAATATATTCTATAACATGGTGGATTTAAAGTATGCTCACCATTATTTTAAAGGATGAATTTCCCCAATATAATTTACTTTTGGAAAAACACATATGATAAACTGCATATTGAAGACCACAACCAGGTTTTATGTTTGTGTCTCCTAAATCACAGACCTAAATGAGAGAGGCCAAACAGGAAGTTAGATTTCATAGATTAAATTGATATTTTGCAGATTACTATTGTTAAAAAATAAAATTCAGCTGAGTAAATTTGAAAATTTGAAGATCTAATTGATGTTATTAAGCAATTCCTGAATCAGGCAGCATCCCAGCTAGCAAATAGAGGGATGCTCTGAGGGGTGATACAAAATGGAAGGTTTTTATAGGAAGAAGGGAAGGGTAAGGGAACTGTTAACAAAAGAAAAGACAGGATTATTTTTAGACCAGGACATCTTTGGGGGTCAGAGGGGAAAGCAAAGGTTTTTGTCATGTAGATTGCCTTTTCTTTCTATGAGGGCTGAAGAGGGCCCACATGACAGATTATTCCTCTGGTGCTGACCAGAAAATTCCAAACTGGTTTATTAAGATAATGTTTCTGGGAGAGATTGAAACAACAATTAGTTCAGGTATTAAATCTAGGATTGTTATCATGGTAAAACCCACAAGTGATGCCATTTTGGGCCTGTGATTTTCTCATTAACATTATGTATGCTTCTTATACCCGTATGTGGAATGCAATACCTTGGGGCTGTATTCTCCCAACAACACACACAGAGAAGTTACCAGAGAAGGCAGAGGAGATACTGATAAGAGTGGACATCATCAAAAATGTACCTGGGCAACTTCCAGAGGTATTACTTGTGTGGAAACATCTCTGATAGAAATCTTGTGAAATAGACAAAATGCTGTTTATTGGAACTGGTCTGGTACAGGGAGAATACAAATGAACAAAAATAATTTATTGACCCACATAAAGCTAAAGGTGAGATCCCAAGAAGTGTGCTTGAATGACAATAGGTAATCATCAAACTGCCTCAGAGATGAAGGTCTGAGGCATCTGGTTACCCAAAAAGCTTTTATTTTGCTGAATGGTGGTATGAGAATTTTTCACCAAAGCTGAATTTTTCAGGAAAATAGAAATGAGGCTAAACACTAAAAAGGATTTTCTTCTTTTCCATCATTTTCTCTTATTGTGCTATCTTATCTCTAAATAATTGTCTAATGAATACTTAAAGAATCCCAGTTTGATGGGCACCATAGTATGCCCATGCCTGAGAGGCCCACAGGAGTCAGTGTGCTCACCCCAGTACGTGACATAGTCTAGCCTGCTTAAGGACTTTGGTTCTCACTGCTGACATGGACATAGGAGCAAATTCTTTTTCCTTTAAATGAGTATACTCATACCAGGAGATCCAGTAGCAGAAGTGTGGGTAAATTTCAAGTAAGAATTTAATGCCCTCTTCTTTCCACTATCTGATCAAAAGAAAGGGCAAAGTCCCTAGGTTGATAGTAGAAGCAAATATAATTCGATGAAAAAAGTCCTATCGGGATTGGACAAAGGGATGGGAATAAAGCAAAATGAAGCCTAACACAGGAGTGAGGGTTATTGACATTAATGATACAATGATTAAATGTTGGAAAGTTTGGTTCATGTCATTGTAGGTGAACAGGTCAAATTATATTTTGTAAATAAGCTCATGTCTTTGCTTTGATAGAGGGAAACCCAAAATTTGCACTAAGGTTGAGTATTTTTCCAAGATTTTACTTTATGAATGTGTATGTTTTTATTAACGCCAAAAACTAAAATTATGATAAAAATCTTAATTATAATAAAGGCACTACAGTATATTTGTATAGTTCTTTTTATTTTATAGGAAATATATATAAGAATATATATTGTATACAAAAAGACAGACTAACTTATTACATACACATAATTTAACATGTGATTTTCAAAAATGTAATACATTTTAGCATATATCTATATCTATATATATATAATTTTGGCCCTGATTTAACAAGGTATGGTAACTTTTTCAGTATAAAGGCCATAATTAAATTTAATCTTCTAATTACTGTATAGGAAAATTATATAATCTATTCACATTTAACAGGATAAGTTGATTACATTAATGTTATTATGATAAATGTAGATAGAAACATGTAGATGCATTCTTTTATACTTTACTCTTTCAAAATGTTCACTTTTAGTTTACAATGCAAACTGTTGCAGGTATAGTTAATGGAGTAATACAAATTATATGCAAATTGTTTCACTTTTTGCCCTGTTTCTAGGGAACTAAAATTGCTTGAGTAATAACTTTTGGTAAGAATATCAAGTAACACCTTATGTAACTAGTATTTGGCTTTGCATTTTTTCCTTGTTTGTCTCCTTTATCTCATTCCCACGTGAGATGAGTGAAAGGATGGGCATGGAGGGTTTACAGGACAAACTGGGTCCCCAAATGCTTTATCCCTTCACCTATCATTTCCATCATTAGAGATTTATTCCTTTGGTCCTTGAAGATTTAACCTACAAGAGACACTTACCAAAATGCAAATATTCCTAGGAGAAATAACATCTTAAAATATAGTATGCTTATATTTTTTTAGCAATTAATTAACTGTAAGGTAAGAGAAGAAACAAGACACAGGATACACTTTAGGGTTGGAAGGGGAGAATAGTAGTTTGGAGAAAAGGAAGTTGGGGGTGCACCAAGCATAAAATATTCTCCCCAAATTTTATTTAAGGACAACCATCTTGTTTTAAAAGTTTGAGATTTTCCAAATATGTGGCAACTGCAAAGGCTAATTAATATATAATTGTGTATATGTCCACAACTTGATATAAAATTGATAAAACTTGATCAAGACTGCCAAAGGACATAAAAAGAGAAGATAGAATTTATCAATATCAGGAATGAAAAAGGGGATATCACTACTTTATCCCCAAACACATTAAAGGATAATGAGGGACTATGACAAATAATTTGATGCATATCGATTTGATCACTTAAATGAAATGGACGAGTTACTTGGAAACCAAACCTATTACTATCACCCAAGATCGAATAGATAACATAAAATGCCCTATCAGTATTAAAACAATGGATTAATAGAAAAAAACAAAACTTCCCAAAAAGAAATCTTCAGGCCCAGGTAGCTTTGCTGATGAATTCTGTTTGTGTCCCAATTGTGGTGGTAGTTTCACAAATCTATACATGTGTTAAAATTCACAAAGCTATAGATGTACAGTAGTACCTCAGTTTTGAATGTCTCTGTTGATGAACATTTCGGTTTACGAACGCTGTAAACCCGGAAGTAAATGCTTCAGTTTTCAAACACGCCTTGGAAGTTGAACATGTCCTGTAGCTACCACTGAGTGAAGGATCCTGAGGCCTAGCTGTTGGCTGTTTTCAAACGTTTCAGAACTCGATCACTCTTCCAGAACGGATTACGTTCGTAAACCGAGGTACCACTGTATCACAATTCATAGAAATACAGTGACCCACATGCCATTAAGAAATTTATTTCTCTGAAAGGCTTTAAAATATCTTGTCTCCACGTCATCCAGGGACCCAGATTCTCTCTTTCTTATTCTATGATTCCCAGGATTTAGGAATATATGGTCAATCCCTGCTGATGTGATTTTGGGAATGAAGCATTTGCTTTAGGACTTATTCAAGGATCCAAAAATCCATAGGCTTTAGTAGGCCAGTGTAGGCCAGACTGGTTTCTTTGAAAGCGCTATCCCTTAAGAACCTTTTTGCTTCTAATAAGTTCCAGGAGTACTCAAAACCAAATATTTAATCTAAACACTTACTTTTATCCTTTTAATCCTCATTATTAGTGGTCTTTGTAGTCAGTTCACCTAGTATCCCTTTGATTCATTTTAATGGTAGTACTGAAAACAAATAAACAAAACAACAAAACGTGCTTAAGTAAAAAGCAATACTCTTAATCTGATTTTTGGAACCAGGCTGCCTCAAACTGTTTGGCTAAAAATGACAATTGTCTCCTGCTGTTTCAGGTTCAAAAGCTGTTGGTGTTCCCCACACTGTGAGGCCCCAAGCTATTGGACCCCCAGTCAATCAGATAACAGACTCAGGCAGAACTCTCTTCTATCTCTGTTTGTGAATTGGCTAATTAAACCTCCTATAATTTATTGCTAAAAGTAGCAAAGTATGTCAACACATTTATCACTAGATTGACCTTTTTCACTGCTTCCTCTAGAGATTCAGGCTTGGTCGGTATATGGTTAGTCTTCTGAGTTACTGAAAAATAAACATTAGGCCATATATTTTGCCAGGGTATAACAAATGTCACCATGTTTCCAGCCTACAATATTTGTTTTCTTGGTGCCTATTCTCCAACTTGTAAGCCAATGCCATGTGTGTTAGGGTTTTATTATGATAGAAACCTGCTTTTGGTGACCAATTTCCATATTAGTTCATGTACAAGCCAAGCTGCTAGAGGAGATCCAGGAATATACTAGCACAAACAAGATAAAAGTTATTACCCTAACTCCAGAGGAAGACAAACGGTCTAGAGAAGGTGGCTATCTACTCATGAGATGATCTAGGAACTCAGGTTTCTCCTTGCTGACTATTCCTCTGTTCTCTGGTGTGTTGTCTTTGCATTATTAAAGGTGGATCACCATTATCATGCCCAGCCACTGCAAGACGGGGGAAATAAGAAGTGAGGGAAATCAACTATTTTAAGTATAATACCTAAAAGTTGCAAAAATAAATTCTCACTTCCCACACTGGTTAAAACAACACAGTCATACTCTAACATACACCCATGTTAGCTACATATGGAGAGTTGTAGCATTTGAAGGAAGAGGAGACAATTTATATTAGGAGACAGAAGTCTCAGCCACAGTCCTCTTTTGATTTCTGCATTTTTTTCCCACATGATTGCAGTAGGAAGGGGGTTGTAAAGTCTCAGGAAGGAATGGCTGCCCCTATACGGACTGGATGCCAGCCTTGCGGGTTCTCAGGCAGAGGCTCCTGTACTCCAAACATGGCAAGGATGCAGCAGAGCAAGAGGATATCAATGTACTCTCTGGCTTGGACCATGAGCGTTCAAGAGCAACGTTCAGTACGGAGTGAAGTATGGAGAGCTCTGAGTACAAGACCCTATAAGCCTTTCATGACTGAGATAGGGGTAGATGCCTTGGAATGACCGATACTGAAACCAGCTATGGTGATATAATCAAATTTAGGTTGATACAAAGAAAAAACAAAACAAAAAACAATTGTAAGTTTTCTTCCAACCCAGACTTTTCCTTGCAACCCAGTTGCAAATGAATACCCATTACAATGGTCCATGTTTTCTCTGGGAGGTTGATTATATTGAGCACGTGCATTGAAACACAATGTTCTTGTTGAACATCTTTTGCTGTGTCCTCTGCAGGTGAATGTGGCTGAAAGTTGACTTTCGGGCTAACTTCTTTTCCTGTTAAAGGAAAAAAATAAGTTATGTAAGAAGAAGTGTCTTCCTTTAGACTGCTAAGAGTTCCGCTCTCAAAGAACTGCCAGAAATTCTGCTAAAAGTTCCACTCAATCATTAACTATTCACACATTGAATATAAAATATGTGAAGTTATAATTCCATCTCTTAGTCTATATCCTGCTTAATTTCTTTTAGATGTTTACCATCTCTCTATTTTTAAAAAAGAAAAAATATGCTCTTGTATTCTCTGGAAAAGATTTTGCAGTCCTAAGGCTTATGAGCTCACAGTCAGGTTTAGGCTAGACCCTGCTTTTCTTGGAACATGACATACTTCTTCTAATCCTACTTCAGCCCTGATCCTGAAAATCTTTGTATTCAGCTTTGATGACTGATAATGTTGCCTGTGTTTAAGACATGGGGAAGCCTGAGGAGGTCCTGGAACTAGGCCTAAGAGGGAGAGTCACTTTATAGTAAATGATGCTGATATTTTACTGCCTAGAACATAGTAGACTCTAATAAATATTTGCTGACTACATAATGGTAGCTATATAGGTATATATGAAATTGATTGACAGTTATTTTATATTCCTGACTTTAATAATAATAGCTAACTGAGGACTTACTAGTACAAGGCTTCATTCTATCAATAAGTAATTTATATGATTTAAGTTATTTAAACTTCAGAACAATCAAATGAAGTAGGTGTTATCATTTTTCCCATTTTCTTGATGAAGCAGAGAGAGATTAAGTTATTAAACTCAGGTCACAGTGGCAGAGCTGGAATTCAATCCAGGCGGTCTGACTCCAGAGACCTTACACTTGACCATGACATGCACCCAAGGAATTCTAGAAACGCAAAATCTATACTGTTTTAAGAAAGAAAAAAATTTCTGCTATAATATAATATTGTCCAGAGCATTCTCTCATGTCAATTAAATATTCCAAGTTATATTCTATAGTGTGGCATTTGTTAAATAACTAGTCACACCATCAACTATTAAATGTTTGTAGTTGTATTGAGGGTCATTTGAGTAACTGACCTCTGTAGAGAATCGTTAATCCTTTTGGAAAATTGTTTGTTAAGACGTCTCTATTTAGTGATTGATTTTGTAATTGGTATAACACAGATTTGCAAAACAAATTGGTTTCATTTTCAGGTGTGAAAACTCTTTGCGAATTAGTAGCTTTTCCTTGATGTAGAAAATATCTTGATCACAGAAGCTAACATTTCAAATGACATCTCTGCTTTCACAATTAGGAGGCCGATATATATATATATCGCCAATAAGATGTAATTATATCAGGGGTGTTATTGAAAAAACAACAACAAAATTAATGTTATGTTGCACAGGGCTATGGAGACTTTCATGCTTACATATCAGCATATGGAACTTTAGATAGAAATATGAAACAATTCTAAAAGTTGTTGGATACAACCAAGACCTTACAATAGCTTCATCACATATTTTAAGAAAGCAACAAAAGAAAGCTTTCTGCCTTTGACTCTATCATGAAGCATTTGCAGTTTATTTCTAGGTATTATACAGGCTCTTATGGAATGCATTACAAATCCAGCATTGATTTCAATTGCTGCTGTGACAAATTACCATACACTTAGTGACAACAACACAAATTTATTATCTTACAGTTCTGGAGGTTGAAGTCCAAAATCAGCCTCATTAAAATCAAGGTGTCAATATGGCTGGTTCCTCCTGGAGGTGCTAGTAAGGAATTCATTCTTTGCTTCTTCCAGCTTCTGAAAGTGACTAGCATAGATTGACTCATTGCTGTATCATTACTCCGACCTCTGCTTTGATCACATTGCCTTCTTTCACTTTGAGCCTCTTGCCTTCCTCTAAAAGAACCCTTAGGATCAGATTGGGCAAGCCAGGATAATCCAGAATAAATTCTTCATCTCAAGGTCTTTAATTTAATCACATCTGGAAAATTTGTTCTACTATATAAGGTAACATATTCACAGGTTCAGGGGATTAGAATGTTGACATCTTTGCCATTATTTAGCCAACGCAAATCATAACCTATTTTTTGTATTTTGTCTTACTCCATGCTAATTTTTTCAGTCCTTCATTTTCATTTATCAAATAGTATTATTGTAAGTGATATAAAAATATTTTTTGAAATGTAAATTAATTAATCAGTTAAATGAGTTCATCCATTTGTATATATTTATTGCGGCCCAATAGATTTAATAGGCTTTCTCCACTTTACTGCATTGGCCTCCTTGTAGCTATTTTCTACAGCCAAGAATTGGGTGAATAGACCTCTTTTTAATTTAAAAATAGTATAAAATATTTATCTTTAATAGTGTGGCATCCATCTTTCCTTTTCTAGAGATCTCGTGTTTATTCATTTAATTTTAAGAAGTCTCTTTAGTTAAAAGATTTTGAATGCATATAAAAAAGTAATAACTTAAAAAGCTGCCAGAGAGAAAGTATTAACAGAGTTTCAGAACTAAATAAAAAGTAAATTAAAAAAAAATCAACTAATATATTGTCAAAGTGACAGAATGGTGGGAGGCCATGGGGTGAATGTGAACCTGGAGAGCTAATTCAAGGAAGAACAAATGGCAGAGGCATTATGAGCTACTGTGCCAGGGATGAGTGCGACTCTAGGCTCACGCCATCTGTGTGTCCATTGATAAAACCTAAGACCAACTTTATTTGTTTGTTTGTTTGTTTATTTTGCCACAGCACTGCAGAGGAAAAGAATAAACAGTTTTGTTTATTCACAGTGGAACGTCCTAAGACAATGTGTAAAGCTTTACAAAAGAACACTGGTACAGAGGGAGCAGAATACCTTTTTTTACTTTGTCAGAAAAAAAATTTTTACAAAAATAAATGGGTTGGCTGTTTTTATATAATCTTCAGGTACTGAAGGTGTTTTGGTTTCTAGTGCTAGTGTTGTGAATTCTAACGGATTTTTCTGAAAAGTGTAAAAGGATATGCCTATAATTACCAACAAAGTGGAGGGAAAAGAATGCTTAGTAAATTAGTGATTCTATCGAGTCCTACTTTCTATCCATTTGCCTGGAAAATAAGCAGCTGAGAGAGAGGTTGGGAAGGAGTAAGATTTTACTGACATTCAGCGAATGTTGCGATGGGGTCAAAACTAATTGAATTAATGCCTACAATTATGCATTGTGTACATGATGTTCAAACACATATTAATAGACACCTTGAATGGAGAGTCCAGGTTTTGATTAAATGAATAACATTTTGGTGCTCCCCTGTATGTTTTCTCATTGTATTTGTGTGTGTGTGTGTGTGTGTGTGTGTGTGTGTGTGTGTGTGTGTGTGTATTTAAATCCACTCAAAAAGCATTTATTGAGTTCTTATTATACGTCAGGCACTCTGCCAGACCCTAAGTCCACTACAGCAAAGACCTGCCTTTCTGAGGGTAATAGTCCATTAGAAAAAGACTGACAAATAAATAAGTGCTGTTCTGTGTTAAGATGACAGGTTAAAATTGCATCATAGAATTTCTCCGTTTCTCCAACACCTCATAGTATGGGAAACTGTAAACTGCAACAACAAGAAAATAACCAACAGCAACCAAATAATGAAATGAGTATAAACTAAAGCAATCACTTCAAAAATTGACACCCATGGAAAGAAATAAGTTTCTGGAATAGAATATGGGGACTTACTAAGGCCCTGAGCAATATAGGTTGGCCAGAAATGTACTGAATTATGGATGCTCACAATACCCCCAAAATTGGGGAGAAGGAAATCAGTAAGTGTTCATTTCTTTTCACTCTTTTTACTAAAGAGTAATAAAAACAGCAACTTGGGGAGGAATACGTAGACTTGAGAGGCTGAGCTAGGCTGGATATTTCTTAAGAAAATAAAGTTTCCATAACTGCACCCTGAGTTGGAGAAATAATCTAAAAATGAGATGCTCTCTGATGCAAGTAGATTGAGTGAGCTGTTGTATAATATATGTAACAGACTCTGTTAGAGAAGATGTATTCTGACAGAGTACAAATCTACCTCAGTCAAGCTCTATTTCCCCCTCCTGTTAGGCTAAAAAATTATTGATGGTGCAAGAACTCCCCAGCCCTGACAGCCACCTAGGTGATACCAATGTGCTGCTGGGATTGAGAACCAGTGGTTCAAGGGAAAGAAAATGTAATCCCAATAAAACAAACACAGCCAAGGTATTATCTCAAGAAATGCGAGAACTCAGGGAAATTCAGCCACGCCTGAATCAAAAGATCTAGGAAGGTGAAGCTTTGGATAATCTTGTGTGTACTCATTAGCATACAGAACTATGATGAGACAGGTTGCAAAATAAATGACCAGTGAACATCAAAAAGGTTGTTATCACGAATGACAAAGACTGAGGATCTGTTAAAGATTAAAGGAGAGTAAAGTGGTGTAACTAAATGCAATGAATTATCTTGGATTGATCCTAGGTCAGAAAAAGGACAGTAGTCACTGAAGAATTTAGAGGTAAAGAGAGATTATGTCTGCAATTTTCTCTGAAGTGTTTCAGAAAAAAACCTAGATAGATAAAGTGATAAAGCAAGTGTGGTAAAGTGTAATATTAGAGAAGTCTAGGTATAAGGCAAATGGCAATTCCCTGTACTGCTTTTACTACTTTTCTGTAGCTTTGAAATTATATCAAAATAAAAGTTTTTGAAAAGCACAGTAAATATTAAAACCTTAAAAATATAAGATTAATAATATAATTAAAGAATAGAAAGGTAGAAGGAAAAGATAGGTAAAAGTATAAAGGTGTTAAAGTCTATTTCATAGCAGGAAATTAATTAACAGTGTCTGAAACAATGTATTTTGGAAAAGAAAATCAGTCTGAGTCCAACATCTTAATGCTTTTTGTAAGTTTATTTTACAAACTTGAAAGAGTCTTTTAGATAATAATAATATCTGTTACTATGAGGGACATTTTGTTGGTTAAATAGTTCTTTAGATGTTCTTTAGTTTCTTTTTCTCTTGTTAAAAAGCCCATAAATAGTATGTATAATATAGTCTCTGTTAGTAAACTGTCAGCCAACCTGACTTCCATACCCTATTTGTATATATGCTTTTTATGATGAGTTGACCAGTAATTATATAATGGTAACAAAGTTTATTTCTGGGTGATAAAGTTTTGAGTTTTCTCAAACTTTAATCTTCCTAATTTTCAGCACAATTTTAACTATTTGACATAAGCAGAATGCATTTTTAAACAAAAGTGATTTTTTTTTAGAAGACAAAAAACAAAAAGATTTAGGTAAATAAATTAAACATTTTGAAGTGATAAATTGTGGATGAAGGAAATATAGATGCTTGTTACTCTCTTTGTACTTCTTTGTATTTTTAAAATTCACCATATTTAAAAGAAGCTAATTAATAATAAACACAAACAATGCAATTTTACAGAAACTGCCTTAAAGTATATATAATGTGCTGTGGGATAAGAGGGGAGAGGCTATTCTAAAATGGGGCTTTAGTAGAATGTGGAAGAAGATGAGAAGATTTGATGTTTTCTGCTTGATATCAATTCTACTTTAGGATTAGATGTTGAAAAGATCATTAATATTTTAACAATTTCCTGACACCTCTTTCCTCCAATCCCAATATGTGAAACCATATTTTAGGACCATGAACAGCCAAGGGAGATATTTCAGTGGAGAACTAACAGGATCAGATTTGCAATTTAGAATCATTACTCTGGCAGAAATAAGACAGTTTCTATGTTTTACAGAAATGATGTTAGAGGCAAAAAACAGGAGATTAGTGCAATAAGAAGATGAGGGCCTGAAATGGAGACCCCACTCTAGTAATATTTGCTAAATGAATGAATGAATGGGTGGATGAATGAGAGCCTGAATTGAGGCAATAATGGGAAATGGTATAAGGCTGTGAGGTATATCAAAGGGGCAGGGCACAGAGGAGCACAGACTGGATGGTGAGACAAAGACAAAGGAGAGAGTCTGGGTGATGCCTAGATATCTGGCAGGGCTACAGAGCATCTTAATTTTATAAATATATATATATATATATATATATATATATATATATATACACACACACACACACACACACATATAATACATATACATATATACACACATACATATATGTATATATACATATATATGTACATATATAAGTATAAATATGTATATTTATATATTATTTATATTTATATATATTAAGTTTATAGACAAAGTAAAGAGGGAAAGATGTAGAGATATTCTGGATAAATTGTTTTTGAAATGAGCGTGGGATATCTGGATAGAAGTGTTAAGTTGGCTTGATATAGAGAGAATTGAGGAAGTCATCTAGACTGAAAAGAAGTATCTAGGACTCACCAGCATAGCAGAATAATTGATGCTGAGATAGGGAAGGAAATTGCTCACGGATAATTCATAGTGCAAAAAGAAGGAAAAAATGCCATGGAACACCAATTTTAGGGAGAAATCAGAGCATGAGGAGCCAACAAAAGAGACTGAGAAATAATGATCAGCGAGGTAGCATGTTCTATTCCATCCTTGTCACCATGTTTGTATATTTGTCATACTTTCAGGACTAAGTCCTTTAAGGAGGGGAACAATTTCATATATGTGTAAAACCCAGAATAGGGCAAATAGTAGATGATAAATAAATGTTGCCTAAATGAATATATATGCTTTCATTACAATATATATTTTTGATAACTTCATACAAGTTATTTGCCTATGTATTTGGTAGATGTTCATGTTTATAATTTAGTAACTTACAACTTATTACCATTTTTGTTTAGCACTTCATTAATTGTAATTATTAGCCTTATATAATTGTGGCCAGAGAAACATTAGCCTACCATGACTGAATTTGAAGAACATAGGCCTGAAATAGTAGGGGCAACTAACTTGAGACAGCGTGCACACGATACCCATAATGTTCACAGATTTTTTTCTGCTTTTATAAATCTCCAGGAAGCCAAGGTATCTGAGCAACAGATGTAAAATACAGAGCAGAGAATAGGAAAAAAGACACCAGTTATTTAACATTCTGCACCACTCTTAAAAATTAATTTGCAGTTGAATAATAGCATTTCTACATAGGTATTTTGCATTAATGTGAATGTAGGTATAATAGTAAAAAAAAAAATCATTTTACATTGTTAATATGATTTCTAGTTATAGACTGTCTGGCTGTCATGAGGTGCCTCCAAGGGTGATTTCAGAAACACTTAAAGAGCCCTCTGCTGCCTCATATATATAGTCTTCATCTGCTCTTTGACTCTTCTGATTTCTTTATCCTGTAAGAAGGTTATTAGATTTAAGGATTACAATCCAAACACGCATAAGAGAAGGCATAATGACTTAATTATTAAGTAACAAGCTATGAGCAAATGTGAAATTTGGAAAATAGGACAACCTTAATTTGAGCATTATTTTTGGAAGGAATAGTTAGCTCTCATAGCATAATTAACCCTTGTCAATTGAAGGGAATTATATTCATTTGATCAACTGTTATAGCCTTTTGCTATTGATTTTCTAAATCTCTAAAAAAGCAACCCTGGCAATTAAATTGTATGCTTTTTGAGGGTAGAAACTGCCTCTTAATCACCTTTATATCCTGCGCTTGTCACTAGCAGCTAACAGGGACTTGCATAGAGAGAAGAAAGAGAAAGGTAGATAAATACGTCACTACCATAAAGGGTACATTCCAGAGTAGGAAATGGATAAAGAAGAAGCAGTCAGGGAACACCAAAAATAAATGACCCATAAAAATATGTGATATGGTGAAAATTTTAAATGGAAGTTTTCTTCCTTTGAGAGATGCTGTCCAGGATTCTTCTTTAGGAAGGAGGCTTTGTCACAGCCAGGATGCTTCTTCCACAGGCATAGGACAGGAGCAGAAAATGAAAAGGAGAGCCCTAGGGTGACCTAAACCTGATGCATGCTGTTTTTAGGCCAAAATAACATCCTTTCAGACTCCTGGTTTTAGCGGAAATTGATAGAACAAAAGTACATCTGAAATGTTAATTACTCAAGGAAATAAATCCATTATGTCAATTACTATATCCTTTTGCAAACTAAAGTCTGAGTAAAAACTAAAGGAAGTTATAAAGACAAGTGATTTTAGGGAGCATTGTGAGGTTGTCTTTTCACAAAACTGAGTACGTTGGATCTAATAAAAGTAAATTTTTTTGAGTTTTTTATTTTGTAAAGATTTTTATTAAAAATATAGCTAAGATACAATATTACGTTCGTTTCAGGTGTATACCATAGTTATTCAACATTTATATAACTAAAGCAGTGATCACCATAATAAGTCCAGTAACTATCTGACACCATACCATGTTATCACAATATTGTTGACTATATTCTGTATGCTGTACATTACATCTCCATGACTTATTTGTTTCATACCTGGAACTTTGAGCCTCTTATTTCCCTTCCCTTCCCGCCCCCCCTTTTAAAATTTTCAATTACACCTGACATTTAATATTATTTTATATTAATTTCAGGTATACAGCATAGTGGGTAGAGACACATTTATATAATTTAAGAAGTAATCTCCCTGACTAGTGTAATACCCACTTGGCACCATACATAGTTATTACCATATTATTGACTATGTGCCTTATGCTTTATATCGCCATGACTATTTTGTGACTACCAGTTTGTACTTCTTAATCCCTTTCCCTTTTCACACACACCGCAAACCCACTCCCATCTGGCAACCATCAAAATGTTCTTGGTATCTATGAGTTTTTTCTGTTTTGTTTATTTTGTTCTTTAGATTCCACATATAAGCAAAATTACATTGCATCTGTCTTTCTCTGTCTGACATACATCACTCAGCATATTAGCCTCCAGGTCCATACATGCTTCCACAGATGGCAAGAGTCCATTCCATCCATGGACGAGCAATATTCCACTTATATAGGCACCACCTCCTCTTTATCCATTCATCAATCAATGGACACCCATGCTGCCTCCACATCTTGGCCATTGTAAAAAAATACTGCAATGAACATATGGATGTACTCGTCCTCTGAAAGTAGCATTTTGGATAAATACCCTGAAATGGGATTACTGGGTCCTTCTTTGTCTCTTGTTATAGCCTTTTTTTTAAAGTCTATTTCGTCTGGCATAAGTATTGCTACTCCTGATTCTTTTCTTTTGTTTGTTTTTTCTATTTTCATTAAGTATATTTTCCTCATCCCTTTACTTTCAGTCTGTGTGTGTCTTTCAATCTGAAGTGAGTCTCTTGTAGGCAGTATATGTAAGGGTTTTGTTTTCTTATCCATTCAGTCCTCCTAAGTACATTTAATCCATTTATATTGAAAGTAATTGTTGATAGATATGTAGCTATTGCCATTTTATTATTCATATTTTTCATCTTTTTCTTTTTCTGTCTTATAGAAGTCCCTCTAACATTCCTTGTAATACTGGTTTGGTGGTGATGTGAACTCCTTTAGTTTTTTTTCTTGTCTGGGAAGCACTTAATCTGTTTTTTTTTTTTAATTTTTTATTTTAAATGATATCCTTGCTGGGTAGAGTAGTCTTGGTTGTAGGTCTTCCATCACATTGAATATTTTTTGCAGTCCTTCTGGACTGCAAAGTTTCTGTTGTGAAACCATCTGACAATCTTATGGGAGCTCCCTTATAATTTACTAGTTGCCTTTCTCTTTCTGCCTTTAGAATTCTCTCTTTGTCCTTATCCTTTGCAGTTTTAATTATAATGTGTCTTGATGTGGGCCTCTTTGGGTTCATCTTGTTTGGGACTCTCTGTGCTTCCTGAGCTTGTATGTCTATTTCCTTCACCAGGTGAAGGAAGTTTTCTGTCATTATTTTTTCAAAAGGGTTCTCAATCCCTGGCTTTCTCTCTTCTTTTTCTGGTACCCCTTATTATGCAAATGTGATTATGCTTTATGTTATCCTAGAGGTCTCTTAAACTATCCTTTTTTAAATTATTTTTTTTCTTTTCGCAGTTCCTATTGTGTGTTTTCTGCTAACTTTTCTTTCAAATCACTGATTTGATTCTCTGCTTCACCTAATCTGTTGGTATGTTTTTCAGGGCATTCTTCATTTCAGTTATTATAGTCTTCATTTCTCACTGGTTCTTTTTTTATGTTTTTTTATACCCTTTTTATGCTTACTGTCTCTTTGTTGAAGTTCTCACTAAGTTCCTTGAGGATTCTTATAATTTGTTTTGAGCTCTGTATCTGGTAGGTTTCTTGTCTCTATTTCATTTACTTATTTTTCTGGAGTATTCTCCTGTTCTTTTATTTGGGGTGTATTTCTTTGTCTCATCATTTTGGCTGCCTCTTTGTGTTTGTTCTATGTATTAGGTAGATCTGCTACATCTCCCAGTATTGGCCAGGTGGCCTTATGCACTAGATGCCAAGTCTCCCTTTTCTCCTGTGCTGGGTGATCCAGGAGTGTCCCTTGTGTGTGTTGTGAGTGCCCTTCTGTTTTAGTTAATCTTTGATTGTTATTGAAATGTTAGTGGATGGGATTGACATTCAGGCTGACTAGCTGTGCGGTTTGGTACATCCACGCTAATGGACTGCTCTGCAGGGGGCTTACCCCTCTGAGTGGGATTTGCCCCTGTGGTCTCTGGTGCCTGTTGAGACCATCCTTTGTGTGCACCATTTGTGGAACTAATTGGGTGGTGCTCCGCTGTGGTCTAAAGCTAAATTCCAAGTATGTTAGTTCTGGGGCCTCTTGGAAGGAGCTTCAGTGAAGGCCCAAGTCAGCCACTGCCTGTGACCGGCTGGGGACTCTCTGTTAGGAACTACAAAGTAGCCTGTGGCTTTTCATTTCCTATGATACACCTGGAGACAGGTAGGAGAGGCCATGCTGCAAACTGAGGATGGCTGTCACCAGTACCAGGCCTGGGGTGGCTCCACAAAATGCCAGGACACCCTGAAGCTTGCTGTCACCTGCCAGCTCCTGTAAGGTTCAGCCACTGATAAAGCCTCATGCAGTATGCAAGTGGGGTGAGGCAGGATTTCAGGAAGTCACTAGAGTTGGAAGAGTTGTGTTCAGCAGGTTAATGCAGATTCTGATTTGGTGCCAGTGCTGGTCCTGGAGTGACTCAGCAAAATCTCAGAGCACACCAAGGCCAGTCACCACCTTCCTGGGTACACGGACCCCAAAAGTTTTCCAAGAAAGTGCAACACAGATGGGGCTGGCACTCACTGAGAAAGTGACTCCAGTATAGGGGAGGATGGGTAGGGCAAAGTCCCAGGGATTCAGCAGAACAGAGCAGCAGAGCTCACCAGACCAATGCAGTTTCAGATTTGACCATGTTGGGGAGGGCCCAACACAGAAATTACGGCACCCACCTGCCTGCTGTGGGGAAAGAGGACCCCACACAAGGGAAATGGTGGATGTTCCTCCAGTTCTCCCTGCAAGCTACACATCAGTCTCTCCCAGTATGTCTCCTATGCCCTCTGAGTCACTTTCCCTCCTCCTCACCCCAAGGTGAGTGTATGCGATTGAGTGAGTCTGTGTGCAAGCCTTTTAAGAGGATATCTATCTGGCTTTCTCAAAGCTTTCCATCCCAGTGGGTCGGTTTGAATCCCCACTGTTATTTATAGCCAGATGTTGTGAGGACTCCTTTTACCAATACCAGTATTCCAGGCTGGGGAGCCCAGTGTGGGGCTGGGGTCCCTTGCTCCTTTGGGGTGGGGAGCATCCTTCCACAGCCAAGATATCCCTCCCAATTTTCAACCACCACATGGAAGTTTGGGGCTGGCCTGTTCCATGCCTCTGTCTCTCCTACGAGTCTCGATGTGGTTTCTTCTTTATATTCTTAGTTATAAAACTTCTGTTCATCAAGACTTCAAATGGTTCCATAGGTTGATTATTCTATAATTTAGTTGTAATTTTAATGTGCTCATGGGAGGAGGCAGACACAGTGTTTATCTACTCCACCATCTTGGATCACTTCTAAATATTTTTATTTTTTAAAATTTTATCATAAAAACAAGTACTTTCCAAAAAAAGCAAGAGAATGTTTGAATAAGGTTAGGGTTTGATTTCATTAAAAATAATCTCATACACCCAAGTTCGACTAATCTTTTAAAAGTGCTATAATATTTAGTGCTGCAGACGTAGATGACAGAAGTGTGTACTTCCCAAATGAGGACTAAGTTATCTCTATAACTATTAGGCCATATATTTAAAATAATGTTTCAAATATGTAAAGTAGAATTAAAATATGTAAAGTAGCAGTTCTTTTAAAGAAAAAAAATCAAAGAACTAATTTTAAAATCTGAATATAATTTTGTATGTCAAGGTATATGAGTTGTAAAATAATGCCTGTTACAATATTTATCTTCCTACAATTTCATATATCATGTCCTACAGTTGGATTCACCAGTATGTGGCAATATATTTGTTTATTATGTCCAGAAATGAGTTGAAGGGACAGATGGCAATATTGAATATAAATGTGTAATGGAGGTATAAAAAGACTTTTCTTATACTAATTCAACTTTTTATAAGGAAATATTAGAATATAGTTCTGTAAGTTTTAAATTTACATATTGGAAACAAAGAGCAAATAGAGCATTTTTTCCCCACTGCATAAGGTAGTGCTTAAAACATTAACATTTAAATTGCATAAATTTTAATAATGTCTCCATAAAATGTGTTTTCTGGCATTTATTCAAGAACTGAGTAACACATACTAAAACTTGTTTTTGTCAAAAGCTTTCTGGGAACTTTCTCTTTCCTCGTGTGCTTATGCCTTCCAAAGACTATGGGACAAAAAATCAAAGAATGTACTGAATATTATTCCACCCTAATTTTCCTACCTTTTTTTTAAAATTTAATACATATACAGAACTGTGCATATAAATACAGTGCTTGATGATTTTTACAAACTTAATAAATCTGTATAACTGTATATAGATACAATGATAGAAAACTACCAACCCCCTAAAACCGCCCTTTCTTCTAGTGTCTATGCAAGCCCACCACCACTTCCCAAGTGTAACAACTATCCTGATTTCTAAGAGCGTAGTTTAGTTCCTTTGTTTTTATTCTTTATGTAGTCATACATGTGTATTACTTTGTGTTCACCTTCTTTTGCTTAACATTATATTTGTGAGAGTCCATATTATTACTTCTAATTGCATACCATTTATTCTTACTTTAAATAGTATTCCTTTATGCAATTATATACTTTTTCTTGTCAACTGTTGAAAATCTTTTTTTTGTAGTTTCCAGTTTTAAGCTGTCATCAATATTGCTGCTATGACTACTCCAGGACATATGTTTGGTGAACATGTGTATGCATTTGTTCACTATATACCTAGGAGTAGAATTGCTGGTTCATAGGTTATGCCTTTCCAAAGTGGTTGTACCCTGCCTTGATTTTTAATCAACAGCTAAGGTATGCTATCTACGTGGGCTCTTCCCATTTACTACATTCTTAATTCAAGCATAAATCATAGGCAGGACCCCAGTGATTTCAGACCAAATTCTTTGAGACCTTTTCTTTCAGGCCAAAATAAAATTCTACAGAATAAAGAAATCATCTAGTCTACTTATGTACCACTGAATGAATGATGTTTGACTCCTTATTTTGGTGACGTGTCTTATCCAAACAAATGGAATACGTAGAGTATGTCTAGGGAAATGATGGTTACAGCTACCACTATTCGGTGTATATTTCCTCAGTACTTTTTACAGGATTCACAGTATTATTACCTTCATTTTATATGGGGGAAAATTGAGTTTCAGAGAAATTTAGTGACTACCCAAGGTGGAACAGCTAGTGAGGGCAGTGCAAGTATCCAATCTAGGTCTTTTCTGATTCCAAAGCCCAGACATTCCACTCTGCCAAGTGCTTCTCACAAACTGTGCCACCTGGTGACTCCTTTTCATGCTTCCTGACTTAATACCAGCTCATTTCTGCATAGAGAGGATATTAAATGTTAACTTCGTTGTGGATAGATTCTGCCATGTTAATTCAGAGTGGTTGCTTTATGATAGATTGTTTCCCACTGATTTTCATAATTAAAACATGTAATATGAAAAACAATTTGAAATGTTACACATTGTTTCTCCATAGCAATACATATATAAGGATGTGATAGTCTAGACACAGAAACAAAAGCAATGCTGTTTTGTTCTTTGGGTTTCTAGTAATGGTCATAATTTCATAGTTTCAAATATTACAAGTAGAAATGCTAATTTTGTGTCTTTGAGATTTCTTATATAAGTAAGGGCAGTCACTATCTATGACCATGACTCAGAAGGCTGTCTGTTCCTTCCCGAATGCATTGAGGCTGCGTATGGGTTCACAACTGGAGTCATTAATCACAGCCACCTTTACAGACTGCCATTCTACTTCTCCCATTGTAGTTTCACCATTTTGCTCAAAATGTACCATTTCACATGTACTTGCTATATTCCCAGCTGCTTATATGTTTTAAATGTTCTATTGCATATTGGCTCCACTTCATGTCATTATACAGCTACTGCCTAAATGTCCATCCTTTGCACCCACCTCATTTGTGGAGTTTGTTGAAACAAATAATAATAGCAGATTCCAATGTCATTATTCTGGCTTCATTTTGTGACCTCCAATTTGGTGATCATCTCTTGCGATTTAGTGTAGTTATGACTTTAATTGACGTTGGTGAGATGTTCAAATAATTAGATATGATTAATATAATATAAGAGATCCAAATCTCTCATGGACGTAAAGTAGACTGCACAGTATCTTCATTCTATACGCCTTTACTTTGGTCTGAAATTTTCAGACCACATTTACATTTTCATTCTTATCATAATTAAGAAATTATGCTGAATGTCCACATTTGCTCCAAGAATGAATATAATTAAATCACTGTGCTGTTATTCTCCCCAAAGAACAAATCTTTGCCCTTGAAAAGGTATCCAGTGAGTGTCGTAGTGTTTTGTCCTTGGTCCTGTGCAAGTCACTATTTTTTGCAAGGTTGGATGAAAGGATGGGAGGAATGCTTATTAAAATTTCAGGACACTAGGAAGTATAGTAAATTAAGTAATTCAGGATTAATACTTAAACTTATTCCAGGAGGCTAGAATACATCACCAAAACAAATGAAATAAAATTTAAAATAGAAACAGGGAGAGTTATCAATTTAAACATAAAGGATTAACTGTATATGAAGATACTGATTCATGCCTGAAACAAATTCCTATAAAATTTGGAGGATTTCATTCACTTGGAATTAATTATTAGTCAGCAACCTGTATCTGGAATTTTACTAGGCAATTTTACATGTTATCTCCAGAAGATAAATAAAAGAAGTTCAAGTGGTAAATCTTTACATCTTACTTGAAACTAAGAGCATACCACGTAGGAGTAATTAACTGAAGGTATTTCTTTAGAGAGTTAAACTAATGGATTCTAGAGACATTCCTCTCTGGGTATCTAATAAATATAAGAACAAAATGTAGAACTATGAATATTCATTAATTCTTTCTTTGACTATGCCCTCTTAAATTCCATTTGTTCCAGTCATGGTTTTAGCAGTGTTAGTTTATGTTAGAATTTTCTGACTCATCTGATTTGCCAGTGGTTTATACTGTTGAAGAAACATTCCTAATTCCAACTATATTGCAAAGAAATATTCCTAACAACCAATATCTGTAGGTTGCTACAGATATGTGTATAATTTCCTAATAAAAAAAGTTGTTTGTTTGTTTAAGTACACAAGTTCTTTGTCAAGTGTTTGTAGGAATCTCTGGGGTTATGTACTGAAAAGAACAAAAGAGATAACTTCAACCTGGTTATGTTGTTAATAGCTATTACTCATCAGCTCCTTCATCTCTAAGAGGAGCTTACTGCTGTCTCTGTCAAACTGTAAAGTATGACTAGATCTGCACCTGGTGAGTGTGTCAGCATGCATTTGCTTCAAGATATATCTCCAAGGTAGGCAAATAAATTTATCCATGGTACATTGGAGAAACTCACTCAACCTTAGCTGGGACCACTCTTGGTCATGAATGTTACAGAAGTGACTCTTATCTTGGATCCCAGATTACGCATGGTGAGCTCTTCAGTTTCAGAAAGGACAAGATTCAATGTTTCCAGGCCATTTCTGAACATGATTAAATGTTAATTATTTAAGCTCCACATAATGATAATAACAATGTTTTGATTTCCATGCACATGTGTTGATCCAATAAAACATAAATTGAGTCTCTTCATAGATCCAGTGGCATGTTTGAGCACTTGAGTGAAATTGTGATTATTAAATGTGAAAAGGAATGAATTCTTAGCATGAGAAACTTAATATTCAGTAAATGTTCTAAGGCATGTCTTATACTCTTATCCAAGGGAATGGGAGTTTTGCATGCATTTTATGAACAGTATGAGTATAACCCTTAGGGTTGAGTAAATTTGAACCAGTTTTGGACAATTTCTAAGATGGTTTCACAAAGTGACCAAAATTATTCAAAATTGATTTTCTGCAGTGTAACATGGACATGTATGAGAAGTAAGACTGGAAATAAATTTTTATTGAATTATATCCCTCTTGAATATGTTTCAAATTGCATGCAGCAACTGTATCCTCCTTCGGGAATGTATAGATAAGAAGGGTCACAATTCTCATCTTTTTGGAATCTAAAATTGGTTGCCATAAAGAAGTAGTGAGTGAAAGTTAGAGACCATGTAGCTTTTGAGGCTGCAGATCAGAGATTAAATCCACCTTTAGCTTAGGAGATCAGGGCAAACAACAGATAAGAAAGACATTGCATGTGAAAAATACACTGAGGCACAGTCTTTTGAGTTGGAGAACCATGAGAACAGAAGCAGTTTAAGAGCCTGTAAGCACATATAGGCTTTGACGTTTTGAAAGACTGAGAACATAGCATTTTTCTATGAACATTCTGCTTTGCCTTACAGAAAAGCCATACATTTCTTTTGCTCCTCCTCCATGAGCTGCCCATTAAAAAAAAATAATAATAAAAATCTTTGTATTTCTTAGAAATAGTACCCTATGCCTAATTTATTCTTATTTTTATTTTTTTAATTGAATTTGGGGTGACCTTGAGTAATAAAATTGTATGTTTCAATTGCACAATTCTATAATATATCATCTGTTTATTGCATTGCGTGTTCACCACCCAAAGTCAAATCTCTTTCTGTCCTCATATATTTGACCTCTTTTACCCTTTTCTACCTCCTCCCCTCCACTTTCCTTCTGGTGACCACTATACCATTGTCTGTGTCTGTGAATTTTTGTTTGTTTGTCTTGCTTGTTTGTTGATTCCATCTTATAGCCCACATATGAGTAAACCATGGTTCTCAACTTTTTCTATCTGACTTACTTCACTTAGCAAGATATTCCCAAGATCCATCCATGTTGTTACAAATGGCAATATTTCATCTTTTCTTATGACTAAGTAATATTCTGTTGTATATATTTACCACATCTTCTTTACCACTGTGAATAATGCTGCAATGAACATAGGGGTACATATATCTTTATACCACATGGGTATCTACCCTCATGCCCACTTTAAATATTAAAATTTGTTTGTTTGCTATTATTTTTTCTTACTTCAAATTTAAACCTTTGAGTTGCTTTGTAAATAAATCTCAAATAAGAAAATAATGACATTTTTGATCAGATAAATTTATACCTACCTCTAGACTTCTTTAACTGGAAAAAATTGCCTATAAAATTTATTATACTGAAATATTTGAAGTTATGTGTTGAATGGGTCCTTTTTCATGGGTACTCACACTCATAAAAATAAACAGTTTTACTTTCTCTTAGCTAATTGTATGTTTGAGCATCCTGGATCCAAGAGCCTTTAGTCTTGGAAGGAACATTAAATATTACATGTCTCATTTACTCTTACATTAACTAAATCTACAGTATTTCTGCTAACTATTTGTGTGGTCTGAGTCAATACTTTAATGAATGGGAACATATTACTTTTTGAGGTGGTCTATTTTTTTGGAGAGTCTGACCTATTAGAAAGTTTTTATTATTGAACAAAATCTCTCTCTGACAAAGTATGGTCTGTCTTCCTTTCTCTTCAAGTGTTTGCAAGTTGCCAACATGACTTCTACATCTCTCCTGTTGAGTCTTCATCATGTCTTTCTACCATCGATAGGTCTTTTAACTGAAACTTGTTTTGAATTCTTTCATCATCTTTATCACTGTCCTCCAGTCACTCTTATTGATGTATATTATGTTAAGTGCATCATCTATACCTGATCACAATTATCCAAACAAAACAGAAAAGAACTACCACTTCTCTGGTTCTATTAGAATAGCTTCTTTAGCTATTCTATTAGAATACTATCAGACTTTTTGGTGGCCATATTTACTGTTGCCTTTAATTGTGCTATCAGATTTTTTTGGTGGCCATATTTACTGTTGCCTTTAATCATACTGTTTCCTAAAACCCATCAACTTTTACATGACTTATGGTTCCTAAGGAACAGCTCTTATCCTCTACTTGTCAGGTAGTCAAGCAAAAATTGCTATTCAATATTGTCTGATTTCTGTCAGATAATCTTTCCTACTTCCCCAAAGTTACTCTTGCAAGTTAGTGTGTCTATATTGAAAGTTGGAGGCACAGAAAAAATACTTTTGTTTTCATTTGTTGTTTTTTCAATTTTTATCCACTAGATTTTAATTCTCTGGTCAGTTAGAAAATTTTAAAGAAAATCTAAAATGAGGTTACTGAAATACAAATAAAAAGTGCTATGCATTTGTAAGAGAACTGTTAGCTTGGTATATATGCCTACTTTGAACTAAAATTACAGATTCTTTGGCAGTTTTATCAAGTACAAATTTTGAAGAACCTTCATTTTTTATACTTTCTTTATATAAGACTCATATAAAGACAGGCCTAAAAATAGTGACTATGGAAGAGTAAATGTAACTTTTAAAGTTTTAATACTAGTTCCTATCTCTCATTCTGGGATCCAACTGGATAAAGGTATGTAGTACGTTTTGTTTGTTTTTGCTCTTTTTATAATTAAAGAGCTCTTATTCAAATCCTCTACACTTTATATTTTATTTGTGCTATAACTTTTATAAACCCCAAACTAAGGATAATTCTATCATATTTATGTATGCTGATTTGGTCTTTATATATACAAACAAAATAAAAATAACATTTTTAAAGTCAATGGAATAATCAAGTGACAGGAATCACTTTTGGTGATTGTGAGCCTTTCCAGCATTTGTCAGGTACTTTTGGCAACTGAAATTATTTAAAAATTTCCCATATTAGCTTAGAAATACAAGAATATTGAATATAAAGCACAATTCAAATCATGTCCTTGCTGTGGCCCACTGGAATCAGCTGCAGCTGGCAAAAATGTAGTACATATCAGTCGTTAGTGTGAAGGCCATATCTGAGGAAAGACTTGGTGAAGAACATGTATTTATGGAGACAACGTTAAGAATTCCAAACAATAGTAATTACACACACACACACACACACACACAAAAAAAAAAAAAAAAAAAAACCCACCAAAAAACAGAGGAATTTTCTATTATGTGTAATATACACATATCATTCCTTAAAGACACACGTAAGTAATAAAGAGCACCATAAACAATCCTAAAGTACATATCTATATCCCTGTGTATAATATACCTAGAAGACATCTTTGAGAAAACCAATTATGTGCTATGTTGACACATTTTTCTCTTAAACTAATGATTTACTCATTTAACCAATAAGAATTATTCCAGTCCTAAATCAGTACTTTTGGCAACTCAAAAGACATTCAAATTGTTTGGAAAACAAAAGAGTAAATATAATCATATTATATCAGGATTTTAATCTTAACATATACTATTTAATCTTAATATATACTATTATAATCAACTAATAGCAACTAATGACAGCATGCATCATTTGAGTAAACAAAATATTGCTTTGTTTTGACAACACAGGTACAAACATTGCATCATACATGCTTTAAATTTACACCAAATCAAATATAGTGACTCAAAAAAGGAAAGGTATTTACAGAGTGTCAGGACCTGATATTTCACTCACTGAGTGTCATCTCCAAGATTTGACTCCACTGTGATTCAAAAGTAGTTCACATTTAAGTAACACAACATAAAAATACATAGTTTCCAAGATTCTGTTAAAGCATTCTCATTTTTTGTTGTTATCAGAAAAAGTAAAGCACTTCTACTATTTTCCACATAATATCTCATACTTACATAACACTGTGTGAAATATTAAGATATCCAATATAAAAACATAAATTGTACACATAATTAGTTCTAAAAAATATGACAGATGAAGTGTTATTACTATCATCCCAATTTTAAGGTGAAAACACCTGAGGTACAGAAAGGCCAAATGTCTTGTTGAAGGTCAGTGCGAAAGTTGACCACAAGAAACATGGCTCCAAAAATCTTTCTTCTTAACTACTATACTCACACAATTCACAAATAAGTTGTCATGTACAAGTTCACTATACAAGTTATTTCATACATATGGGTTGTTTGACTTTTTAAAATTTATATATTTTATAAGAATTGTATGGTCATGTTAGGTCAGGCTGCCATAAAAACAACAACAAAATAGACTGGGCATCTTAAACAACAGATATTTAGTTTCTCGCAGTTCTGGAGGCTGGGAAGTCAACGATCAAGATGCTGACATGATTGGTTTCTTGTGAGGTTCTTCTCCTGTTTTGTAGACAGTCACTTCCTCCCTGTGTCCTTAGATGACAGAGGGAAAGAACAAGCTCTCTGTTTTCTTATAAGAATACCAATCCCATCACGAGGGCCTCATCCTCTTGACCTCATCTAAACCTAATTATTTCCCAAAGACCTCCTTTCTAAATACCATCATTTGTGGGTTAGAGCTTCAGCACATGAATTATTGGGGGACACAATTTCATCCATAGCAGTGGTAGATTGTAAACTTCTGAGATCGTGGACCATGTTTTCTGACTTTTGTATCTCCATAACTTCTACAGTAGGGTTTTGCACGTTTTGTGCTTAATAAAGATATGGATTGCTTATCAAAAACTAATCATAATAGTGAACATTATTTGTAATCTTCTTTTTCCTGACTCCAAACCTAGGAAATGTATTTTAAAATCACCATAACATTTATTGACTCAACTGAAACACTTCTGAGAGTGAATGAGAGTGTCACTAAGAATTATGTTAGGGAAACTGAGACTATCCCTGGCCAATCAGGATGGATGGTCAGCTTATGTATATGAGAGTAGGAAACTTATGTATATGAGAGCAGTTCAGAGGTTTGTCCAAATGGAAATACTTGAGTAGGTTCTCTGTCTGTAAAGGCTGTGCTTTTGCAATTTTACAACATAGAATCAAAGAATTACAACATTTTAGAACTAAACAAGAATGTGGAAACTGTCATTATCTATTAGTATTACAAACCACTCAAAACTTAGTGACTTCACAATATTTATTTATTTAAATCAGGATTCTCCTGAGAAGTTTTTCTAGTCTGAGCTGAATTTGGCTGATCTCCTTTGGGTTCACCCATGTTCCTGCAGTTAGTTAGCAAGCTGGACTGAGAACTGGGCAGTCCCACCTGATATAACCAAAGCCAGATCTGGTAGTGGGCTGCCTCTTGACTAGGACATTGAGGGTGGGAGTAGCTTTCTGAGATGACTCTCATTCTCCAGCAGGCTAGCTTGGGCTTGCTTACATGTCAGGGCTTCAAGTGCAACAAGAGGGAACAAACCTAAATATGTAGGCATTGTTCAAGTCTGCTTGTATTACATGTACTATCGTCCCACTGACAAAAGCAAAGGATATGACTGAAAGCAAAGTTAGTGTGGGAAGAACTACCCAAGGGATGAATATAGGGGGCTTGAATAAATTGGAGGCCATTTCTGCAACAATCCTCCAGAGAAACTCTTTGGACTTATCTCTTTGTTTTCATGTTTGAGGAAATTAAGATACTGGGAGGTCAAGGGATTTCAGCAAGGCCACTCAGCTAATTTATACATTGTCCTGAACCAAAAATAGTATGGTGCTTTAGGACTACTTAGGTAATAAGTCAATTTGAACAATGTCTTCCATTTATTACATTTTATTTTGGGTAATTTTTATCCCATTCTACTAGTTGAAGTAAAATTAATTTACACTGATCATTAAACCCATAAAATTGTTATGAATCAAGGTTGTTATCTTTGTCTAATATAATTCTGTGAATATACAAAAAATTTAAAAAGACATATAAGAAAGAGTTTTCTATTTAAACTACTGAATCTGATGCTTCTCTTGTGAAATTTTGTTACCCTACAATTTTTCTAAATGATTTTTCCTTTAAATCCCCTGGGCTATAAAAGACATTCAAGAAAAAACATAAATTGATTAGAGAATACAACTATAAGACAATTTCTTAATTTTCGCTGTACTTTTGGTATGTTTGCTGATGAGTTTGTCATTTTTGTTGACATTAAATTTTGCTATGAATGCGTGGTTTATGTTGGTATTTGTGGTATTAACCTTGGTCCTTATGCTTTCTCTGAATATTTTTAATGATTGCTAATAAGTTTCTTGATTGTAGTCAAGGACCTGAGACCTGTTACAAAAAAATATTACTACAAAGTTCTTGATTGTCACTAATGAAACAGGAGATTTGGGAAAGACAAAGAGACATCATACATAGGAAAATACATTTTTTTTTTTTTACCATTGACTATTTTGAGGACCACCTCAAGGCAGAATCTAGCCTAAATGAACCAAGAATTAAGTCCAAGACGCATAGTAGATGCTCATTAATCACATTCATTTTATTGCTTTCTTGTCCATATTGTAAGATTCTATTAGTCAGCTAGGGTTCTCATGATAAAATACTGCAGATTGAGTGGCTTTGACATCAGAAATTTATTTCCTCACAATTCAGGAAGTTAGACATCCAAGATTAAGATGTTGGCAGGTTTAGTTTCGCTTGAGTTCTCTCTCTTTTGATTTCTTCTCTCTCCATCTTCTCACTGTGTCCTTTCATGACATTTTCTCTGTGCACACATACTGTTTGTTTCTCTTTTACTTTTTATAAGGGCCTCTTATAATCCTGTTGTAGGGCTTCACTCTTATGACTTCACTTAACCTTCCTTACCTCCTTAAATGCCCTATCTTCAAATATAATCACATTAGAAGTTAGAGCTTCAACTTATGAATTTGGGAGCATACAATTGGATTTTCCAATGCCAGGATTGTGTAATGCACAGTAGTTAGCAGCATGCTGCAGCCAACAGCTGACTCTCACCAAATGAATCTCAGGTGGATATTGTAGTGAAGTGCCTCTGCTGAGATACCTCCTCGTGAACAACTTTCCTTGATACATTATAGAATGGATCTCTGGCAAATTCCAGAGGGCAGTTTTCTGCAAGCTACACTGGCAGGACACCACAGTAACTGGTCTACCACCAAGTGGGCCATGCCATGTCCTCTCCTATAAGACCAGGATCTCAGCCCTATGAAGATGGTGCTCTTCCTTGGATGCTTTGTGTCAGGAGCAGTGGCTATTCTTTACAGCTGCTATTTTTACATTGTTTAGACCTCTCTGTTCTTCCTGGCCAATTTTCTATTATTCCAATCCTTTGTTATAGTTAATAATTATTTTCATTAAACTTTCTCTGTTCAAATAGCTGTGTGGTTTCTCTTTCTTGATTGGATTTAAACTAATACAGTGGACCATGAAGAAGATAACCACAGTAAAAGCTCCAATCCTAAGAAAGGAAACAATTGGGGTTATTATTGCAGAAGATTTATCAAATCACAATGGGCAGGAAGAGTAAAGACTGTCTTCTCTTAGATTGTCTAGAATGTGCTGCTGTCTCAGTGGAACTGTATTGTGCATTGGTCTTCATGTCTCCTGGTAATAGTTTCTGACACTGTCCTCTTTATTCATTATTCATCCTGGTCTGATCTAAGTTGAGCACTGGAGAATATGCCACATCACTTTCAGGTGCAGTATGACTTTGTAAACCACTTCTTGTTAGTGCACATTTGAAGTCTGAGGGTTGCTCTAGGAATTGAAAAGTCACTTTATTTTCAGACCACCAGTAATTAGTCTGGGACTGTATGATGTTGAGGACTCAGAATTAACTTGAATGGCTCTACCATGTGAGGCTTGATCACATGGTTCAGGATGTCAGAATTTGTTCCACACAATTAATAGAAAAAAAAAAGTGAGGAGGAGTAAATTGTGCAATTGCATTTTCTATTAAGGAATATTTACAAAAGTTCTCATCAGATACTTTTCTTACATTCTCATCTTATCATATCTCTTCTCATCACATTAAACAAACATAGTCACAGTGCCCCAACTAATTGCAAAGAAGACTGGGAAATGTAGTCTTTAATCATAGTAACCATGTGCCCAGCTAAAAAATTCGTTAATGTGGGTCAAGGAATAAAACGGATATTGGGGAACAAGTAGGAGACTCTTGTACTTTATACATATGGACCAACATAAGAAAATTACATGTTTATAAATACATTGTAAATTTATAATAAAACATTTTTTCCTTGAACATTGCAAAGCTTCTCACTTTCAAAAATAACAGGATAGTATCACTTAAAAGCAATACTTGAAGAAATAGTAATCATATTTAGAAACAAATTCTTTTATTTGTTTAATTTCAGAAACTGGTTTCCGATTCCTGTTTCAAGAATTCTAGGCAGCGTCTGTGTAGCGGTGGTTGAGACCAGTATTTCTGAGATTTTAACATCACTTAGTCCCCCAGAGCACCACGCGTTTTATGAATCTCAAGTGAAGACAGAGAAAGAGAGAAATGAGAGAGAGGGAGAGGAAGAGGGAGAGAGAGAGGGAACTGCTTTCTTCAAGTTAGGAATAAGTAAGAACCAGAGAATTTAATTCACTTATTCATCCAAGGTTATCTTTCTAAAAGAATGACACTCTCTTCTTCTTTAGTTTAAAATCATTTGTGTCTGTGGTGTAGGTCAAATAAGCAATATAGACAATTTAAGATGAGTCACTTCAACTTTCTAATATGTACAGTGTCTGATAAAACTGAGTTTTAAAGAAACTGGTAACACTTTGACAGTGTGCATTTTTAAAAGCATCTTTTAACAAAACTCTTAAAGCACTTTATATTTGAAACACTGAAAGCTCAAAAGAAAAAAGTTAGAAACCTGAAGCAGTAGGAAACATGGATCAATTTGGGAATAATTACTTCAATTATTTCTAATAAAATCATTTTATATTAAGTGAAAATAGTCTTAAGTTTTAAACATTTTTTGAGGATTAAGAGTGGCAGCCTCAAGCCTTTATATTTCCATAAAAAATATGACTCCTATTATTCTATATTGAGTTAATGGACTTTTGTAGTTTTCTTCGATAAAGAAAAGTATATAATTACTTAGACTAATCAAGGGGCCTGCCAAATCTATTTTTCTTAAGTGCAGTCACTTGCAATAATCTAGACTAAAACTATGGATGACAGAGTCTTTTCAATGGGCATAAATTTTGCATGTGATTCCAACCCAATATTTTTACCCCCTTTGTAACACTGTCTACCTTCACTCACTTGGGAATGGCCCTTAGACTTGTAGTGGTTAAGAATATAGACTCTGGAGCAAGAGTCAAATCCCAACTCAAAAATTATTCAGCAATATGATCTTGGGTGATTCACTTAAACTTCCTGTGCCTCAATTTCCACCTCAGTATAATGGGAATGATAATAGTACCTATCTTATTCTGTTGTCAGGATCAAATAAATTAACATTAAAAGCATGTAGGACAATGTCTGTCCACTAATTAGTGTTATTTGAGTTTAGCTCTTGTTATTAAGTTCTTTCCAGCTCTAATTTATGTGATTCTGTGATCTTCTCTATAATTTTTATATAAAAATTTAACCTATTGGTAGATGCTTTTTGTTTTAATGATCTTACAAGCATTGACATCATGCTGCAAATAATGTAAGCTTATGATTTGTAGTATGTGGTACTTACAATAAGAAATTTGTCTTAATAGAGCACCTTCTGGAAATGGTGCTACTTCACTGGAAATCCAATTTTGGGCTTACAGGAGTCAGGTAGGATCCATAAGTTCAAGTGTCTTTCTGTAACAAATGGGTTATTTTCCCCCAACTTTGTATGTATAAGCATAGATAGATTGATAGATAGATGATAGATAGATAGATAGATAGATAGATAGATAGATAGACAGATATAGATATGTACTGTTCAATGATACATAGATAGAAATTTCTAATTCCTTCTCAGTGAGAAATAGATGAAAATCTTTGACCAGTAGAGGAAGACAAGAAAACTGTCTCTCCCATGGAACAGCCAAAATATATCTATCTATTGGAGAGTTCTTTTTTGTGTGTGCGTGGTTCAAGTTTTACTGATTCTATTTTATTGCTTCCCATGCAGGTATAAGCTGAGTATTTTTGTACTTGTAGTAAGACATTTATCTTAAATACAAATACTTTTCAGCTACTCAGCCTGACATTTTGTTCAATGTTAAAAATTTAAGGCAGAAATTTTATTAATTTTGTCTCCATTATTCTGGATATTTCTATATTTAAGAAAGGTCCATTTTTCCTAGTGTATGCTCCAAAGTATTGGTAAATCTTTTTCCCCCCTTAGTTAGAATACCAGATTCCAGAACATGGTGATAACAGAACATAATAAGTTTTGATTTTGAACTATGCGAATGTATCATCTATTCAAAAACTTTTAATCAATAATTTAAAAACACAAAAATAAATGAAAAGGTATTTCCTAAATTAAGAACTTTGTTTTGATGTATAAGGCAGTTTTAATAAAACATAAATATTAAATGAAGTTTTAATAAAAGTCTGTCCACTCAGAGTTTTAGGTTTAACTATTTTGTTCTCATTCTCCTGTAGTCCACAATACTACTTTATTACCAAATTTAAAAAAATTAGATTTCATTGTGTATGGTAAACTTTTCTTCACTTTCACAAAATATTATCTTATAAATCAACTGGGCGCTTAGGCTACAGGGTAAAAGCATAACTTGATCTTCCATTCAGTGGTAGTAAAATTTGAAGGATGCTAAATTCCCTCACAGTGAAAAATGGATCCCCATGAAGCTGACACAATGTCTGAAAATCTCACCATTAACATTGCCCCTTGAGGGCTTTGTGGAGACAAGCAATTTAATTAGGTTAAGGCATTATATTTCCTGGGTAAATCATTTGCTACCCAAACACAGTAGCATGCATTTTTCCATCTTATTAAAACTCATTAACACACAGCAGAACCCTGAGGAAATGACATGAAATAGAAAACAAGTGTATGTCTCAGAGAAATAAAGAGGTAGAGAAAGGTCAGATTCATGAGAATTTCCAGGTCCCAGTGGGCATTTCTAGACCAAAGGGAGCATCATGAGGTTTCAAGACTTTCTTGTGGTTGTTCCTAAACTTCACCGTATTATTTGGATTAGAACTGTTTGTGGAGGTTGTTCTCCATTTCTATTTTATTTTGCTTTGTTAGCTTTAATAACCAACAAACCACTTTAAGACAAGCATTGTCCACATTTGATGTGACTTTGTATTGCCTCTGTGCTGATTAGCCATGATCTTAAATTGTCATTTTATCCTGGTACTGCAGCAAGATATGTATTTGCTACGCATATCTATAAGTTTCTATGGACTATTTATTAAAAATAATGATAAACCAAAACAAATAAAGAACATAGTAGGCAAACTGGTAATGACACAGCAATGCATGGAACTCTGAGCATGGTTCCATTGGTTTATTGTAGGATAAACAAATTTAATTGTTTTTTATGTGAAAAAACAACTGTGAAAGTGACATAGAATTCCATTTTTGGCTATATTTAGTCATTAAATATCCTGAAAATTATCCAAGTTAAAACAAAATAAAGTAAAACCATAGAAAAATTCTAAGAACTCAAAAAATTAAAGAACAAACAAAATGAACAAAACACACACACACACAACCAGCAAAAATGGATGAAATCCAGTGGAATAAATTGATTATGGAGATGCAAAACTCCTGGGGAGATTATGTGACTTCTAAAATAAAAGATTTTCATCTTATTAACTATGCAGAAATAGGAGACAAGTCCTTGGTTCCATGTAATATAAGAATTGGAACTGAGTTGTTCATTTAAAGTGAAATTTTTAATGAATTTTATCTTAGTAAAGGAATAGACTAGCAAACACAGTAAGAAGACAAGGAAACTTCTCTATCTTGGCTTGGGGTCTAAATGAAGAAAAGTTTATCTTTATAAATGGTAATTGAAGGTCAACTCTTCTGCAGGTTTGGGTTTCAATATTATACTATTTATATAATACATGTACATATATTGGCACAAACACCCATGCTGAGAAATTAACATGAAAAGGTGCCACACTATGACGTTCTGTTTCACTGGGCAGAACAAAAAAACAAATTCTCTGTGGAGGAGTTACATCAGTCTCAAAAGGTTTAATATCCTGAATGTATGTTTGGTTCAGTATTGGAAAATCAATCAAGAGAATTCACTATATTCAGAAAATTACATGATCGTGTCAATTGATGCCGAAAAATCATTTAATAAAATCCAACTTCTCTTCATGATGGACACTTTTGGAAAACTAGGAATGAAAGACACTTTATGAACCTCACAAAAGGCATGTACAAAAAAAGCTAAAGCTAATAAAATTCTTAATGGTGAAATACTGAATGCTTTTCCCTTAAGATCCTTAGTGCTTTTTCCCTTAAGGAACAAGACAAGGATATCCACTCTCACCACTTCTATTCAACATTACACAAAAAGTCACAGCTAGTGAGTGCAATGAAGGAAAAAAAAAGAAAGAAAGAAAGAAAGAAAAGAAAGAAAGAAGGAAGGAAGGAAGGAAGAAAGGAAGGAAGGAAAGAAAGAAGGAAGGAAAAAACGAAGGAAGGGCATATGAATTGGAAAAGAAGAATAAAAGTCTCCCTATTCATGATTGTCTATATTTAAGAATCCCAAAGGTGGCCAGTTAGCTCAATTGGTTAGAGCGTGGTGCTTCTAACAAGGTTTCAGGTTTGATCCCACATGGGTCCCTGAGAGCTGCGCCTTCCACAACTAGATTGAAACCACTTCTTGATTTGAAGCTGATGGGTCCTGGAAAAACACACTTAAATAAATAAAAGTAAAAAAAAAAAAAAAGAACCCCAAAAAGAACCCAAGGATTCTGAAAAACAAAATACAGCTGATAGTACTAATAAATGAGTTTCCGGTATCATAAGATACAAAGTCAACACACAAAAAATCAATTATAAATCTGTTTGTGGCAATGAACAAAAGTAAATCAATTTTAAAAATACTATTTACAACAGATTCCCCCCAATGATATATTTGTGTATATACGTAACAGAATATCTATAAGCATCTCTATGCTGAAAATTACAAAATTTTGATCAAAGTAATAAAAAACCCAAATAAATAGAGAAACATAGTGTTTATAAACTGGAAAGTAAAATGTGATAAAGATAATTTTATTGGAAGCAATTTGGAGAAGATTAGATGCCGTAAAAGAAATATCAATGAACTTGGAAACATAACAATAGGATTAATCCAAAATGAAGCAGAAGAAAAAGAAAAAGACTGCAAAAGAAATGATCATAACCTTAGTGACTGGTGGGGGAAACAACAAATGATATAATATACATTTAATTAGAACTCCAGAATAAAGAATGGTGTCAGGAAGGAAAAAAAAATTAGAGAAAATTAGATCTGAGAAAAAGATGAAAACTGTAAACCATGGTTCCAAGGTAACTCAATGAATCCACACACGTGAATTCCATGCCAGAAGAGATGATAATCAAACTGACAACTACTAACAATAAGGAAAATAACTTAGAGCAACCAGGTGTAAAAATGCATATCAAATGCGTAGGACTAAGATAAGAATGACTACACACTTCTCTTTAGAAACTGTACAAACCAGAAGCCAAAGTAATAACATTGTTAAAGTACAGAAGGGAGAAAAACACCTAGAATTTTATAACCAGAGAAAATATATTATAAAACCAAAGGTAAGTTAAAAAAATTTTTTTCAGGAAAACACAGTACAGAATTTATTGCTAGCATACCCACAGATGAAACATCAAAGGAAATTATTTGTAATACAAGAAGAAAACTTGGATGTACACAAAGGAATGAAAAATAATATTTTTTTCTCATTTTTAAATTTGTACAAAAGTTAATTGACTATTTAAAGCAAACCCACAAGTAATTTACTACGGTCTTCATGGTATATATAGAAGCAAACTACATGAAAACATTAGCACAAACAGCAGGAAAGGGAAATGGTAATATATTGTTGTAAATCTTTTATATGTAAAATGTTATAATACTATTTGAAGGTAAATTCTGCTAAATTTATAAATCCTCAAGAAAACCCTAAGAGAATAATAGTCTTGGATAGGAAAAATACTCAATCCAAAAGAAGGCAGGACAAAAAGAGAGAGAAACAAAGAGCACATAGAACAAATAGAAAACAAACAGCAGGATAATGGATTGAAACCCCAAAATGTCAATGATAACATTAAATGTAAATGGTCTTAACACACCAATCAAAAGACAGATTAGCAGACTGGATAAAACACAAACCCGAATATCTATAGTGTATAAGAAATTCATTTTATATATAAAGAAGCAGATAGATTAAAAGTAAAATGATAGAATGATACATACTATGAAAAAATTAAGCATTAAAAAACGATGGATTGTCTTTATTAACATCACAAAGCCGACGTCAGAAGAAGGTATATTACCAGGCATAAAGCGGGGACATAAAAGGTCATAGCAGAATTATTTAACATAGCTGAAACCTGGACCTATCATAAACGTACATTAACAGGTAAATGGATTTTTAAAAATTGGTATACCTAATCAATGTATAAATACAACAGAAAGTAACAAAATGCTGATATACACAACTACATTGATACATCTGAGCAATATTATGTTAATAAAGAAGTCAGACACAAAGAAGTATACACTGTATGATGCCTTTGTATAAAGCTCTAGAGACATCAAATATAATATCTGACAGAAAGCAAATTCATGGTTTTCTGTGTCCAAGGATGAGAGTGGAGAGGGAATGGACAGGGAAAGAGACAAGGAAGCTTTTCCAAGGTGATGGAAATATTCGATTTTGGTGGTAGTTCCATGAGTGTATAAACCTCCCACATGTACAGTTAAAATGAGTTCATTTTATTGATTGTAAACCATATCTCCATAAGTTTATTAAAAATGAATGTATTAATGAACATAAGAATATAAAAAATCCAAAGCAATATAATTCCTCAAGACGCACAATTTAAAACAATTTCCAAAGATAATAATAGACCAGAGCAAACTCATTACATATTCAATGATTCATTAAAAAATTAAATAAAAATTTGAGTGGGAGATAGTTTTGGGAGACATAAAGTTGATAATTTGGTACATAAGATCAAGGATTAATGACCATTAAAGTCAGAAGCTTGGTTAGATTGTATGGGTGTTATGAGCAGGGCAGGTAGGAAGCTTTGATTGGAAAGAGGCATGCTTACTCTTCTGGCATACTGGCAGGGTTCTCTATTTCTTGTCCTGGGTGATATTCATCTGATGCTCACTTAATAATTTAAGCTATTGGTTTTACCCATTCTTCTCTATGTGTATTATTTTTCACAGTACAGATAAGAAAAGCCAACTGTACTAATCTGCTATCTTAGCAAGAAGCAGAATGTTGATCACTTTTTGCATTGTCACTTTAACTTTTAAAAATTACTTGATTAACTGCCAGTCCTCCTGATTAAGTAATATATATATATATACATATATATATATATGTATGTATATGACATATTTAAATATATATAGAATAAAATTTAAGTATATATTTTATAGTATTTATATATTTTACCTTATTGTATGTATTTAAATAAACATATATGAATAAATTTTTACATATATAGAAAAATGCATTTCTATACATGTAGATTATATATTTATGGCATATATATATTTCTGGTAAAACTCGGAAATATGTATGTGTGTATGTGGTCATAGCATCGATTTTAATGTTTTACTTTGTTTTCATTTAATATTTCTCATATTATTAAATATTTAAACATCTATAATTTATGGTGACCATACAATATTTGAGCTGATAGGTATATGCATTGTATTTTCCCATTTATTTGATTATCTCTAAATACACATTGCTCATAATAATTCTACATTAACATCTTTTCACAAGAAAATATGATTATATTCTTAGAGTGAAATCTGAAATGTGAAATTATTGCATTAAAATTAAATTAAGAGCTACAGGGTTAAAGACAGAATATTTTTTAAAATTTTGATTCATAGTACTGGATTTCCTTTCAGATAACTTTTAACAATTTAAACTCTTAGAAGTAATAAGTGAGAATATCAATTTCAGCATACATAACTGGTATCATTTTTAAAACTTTCCCACTTTGGTAGATTGAAAATTGTATTTCTGTTTGATTTGTATATTTTTTTGCTATTGAAGTGGACATTTTAAATATTTTTTATCTATTTGTTTCTTTTGTAAGTTTTTTATTGAAATATATTGGACATGCAATAGGGTGCAAATTTAAGGTCTCCAACATGTTGACTTGATCCATCTATATGTTGTAATATGATTCACATTGTAGTGATAGCACCTCTATCACGTCACATAATTATCATTTTTTTTTTTAGTGGACGTAATTAAGATCTAATCTCCTAGCAAGTCTTATAATTATAATTACAATATTGTTGTCTCTATTCACTATGCTGTGTATTAAATCTTTAGGAGTTATTTATCTACTGTGTAATTATAAGTTTATACACTTAAACTACATCTCTCCTATTCCCCCACCTTCTAGCCCCTGGTAACCACCATTTTACTCTCTGTTTTTATGAATTTGGCTTTTTCAGATTCCACATATGAGTGATATCATACAGTATTTGTCTTTCTTATCTCACTTAGGATAATGTCCTCAAGGTTCATCTATGTTGTCACAAATAGATGATTTCCCTCTTTCTCATGGCTGAATTATATTTCATTGTATATATATTTTTTTCATTTTTATTCATTCATCTGTTGATAGACACTTAGGTTGTTTCCATATCTTGGTTATTGTAAATAATGTTGCAGTAAACATGGGAGTGCATATAACTCTTTGAGATCCTCTTTTCATTTCCTTTGGGTATATACCCAGAAGTAGAATCGCTGGCTCATATGGTCGTTCTATTTTTAATTTTTGAGGAACATCCATGTGGTTTCCACAGTGGCTGAACCAATTTACATTCCCACCAACAGTGTTCAAGTGTTTCTTTTTCTCCACATCTTCACCAAGACTTTTTATCTCTTGTCTTCTTGATAATGGGCAGAGGACATAAATAGACCTTTTCCCAAAGAAGACATCCAAATGGCCAACTGGTACATGAAAAGATGCTCAACTTCACTAATCATCAGGAAAATGCATATCAAAACCACAATGAGATATCTCCTCATACTTGTTAGAATGACTATCATCATGTAAGTTGATTGTTCACAATCTTTTGTTCCCTTTTCAATGAAGGATTCTCATTTTTGGGGGGTTATAAGAACTCCATTTATTTATTTATTTATGTTTTGAAGTAACTATGTCTATACATATATTCTTTATTGTCATTTTTTCTCTCTCTCTCTCTATGTGTGTATATATATATATATATACACACACATATATACATATACATTATACATATATACATATACATATATACATTAGGGATATATATATATATATCCCTAAGTGAAAGAAATTTTTACTTTTAAATTTAGGAATTAATTTGAAAAGTTTCTAATGAGCATTTCTCAAAGAGGAAAATATATATATATTTTTCCTAACTCTTACATATATATATATATATATATATATATATATATATATATATATATATATATATATATATATATATATATATATATATATATATATATATATATATATATGTAAATACACACACATGCACATACTCACAAGCACACACAAGATTCAGAGTAAGGACCTAACATTTTTGTTTGTTTGTTTGTTTTTGCATATTGCTTAAAATTATTTTTCATTTATTTGAAATGCTATCTTAGTTACATTTTATTTTTTTCCTACAAAATAAGATCTCTTTTAGTGTTTTACATTCTTTAGGTATTTTTACATCCGTATACTTAAAAAAACAAACATTTAAGGCATCGTCAATATTAAATACTATATTTAGAAAGATATGTAAATGAAGCATCATTTAAAAGATTTAGAACAAAGACACAAAAGTTATTGTATCAGAAACTTGGGTTAGGTTATAAGTGCAGCTTAGTAAAAAAGTTAGATCTGCAGATTAAGGCAGGAGAGAAAAGATGTGAGATTATATGTTTCTCATAAGCATAAAAGATAATGTTAAATTGAGTGTTCACTATATACAAGATATTGTAAAGTGCATTACATGTATTATCTGACTGAATTCTTAAAAAATCATTTTGCAAATGAGAAAACAAAGCTTAAAATAGTTAAATTTCCCCTGTCAGAAAAAATTGGAACTAGGCTTCAAATCTAAGTCAGTCTGACTCCATAGCCATCATCTTAACTGCTATGTTATACTACTTTTGTCAGATTATAGAAAACATAAAAGTTTATCTAGTGAGACAAATACTTTCCTGTCCCTAAATTCTAGAGGAAATTTATTGTGTGGATGTTGAATAACAGTGATGGATAATGTCTTCAACCCATGTTTTACAGAAAATAGAGCAACATTTTTTAAATGGCCATTTCTTGTATCAGCCTTTGATAACAGCTCAGTTCATAACATTCAATCATAACTTACTGCAGGCATTTCTATGGACAATAGTCTGAGACAGCTCAGATATGTTGCTATCTATGATCAAGTTGATTCAGGAATGTATTTATCACACGCCTATCATAGGAAGGGCCATAGAGAATGAGAAGGCGAGGCTTAATTTTAAAGAAATATCAGGGAAATTGCTGATTCTATTAGAGAGGAAAATATGTCATGCAGAAAAATCAATGTGAGTCAGCAGTTATCTGTCCTCAAAATAACCAAGATAGTTCCCTAAAGCAAGGACAGAGTTGAGATCTGAAGCTGGGTTGATTACTTGTTCTCTGCATGTGAAACTTTAAGAGTCATGTGGAGTTAAACTCAGTGCCAAGTCAAAAAATGCCAGAAGGATTGAAGGGCTTCAGAAGCCTAATTCACCACTGTATCCCAGCACTCAGGAAGTACAGGGTATGGGGCATATGTTAGATAAATATTTATGCAATAAATCATGAACAATTGCACGAAAGAATGAATTATTTCCCAAGGACATTGTTTGTTTTTTTTTTTTTTTTAAGAGCTATGTGTGTATCTTCTTGGTTAATTTTAAAATCACATTAAAATTTTTTAACAACATATGAAATTTAATTTTTGTTGATAACTTTAATTGATGGGAGTTTTCCCTTCAATTAATAATGTAACAATTATATAAAAGCACTGTACTAAATTGTTCCTTATACATCATTTCAATAAATATTTATCAAAACCTTAAGTTAGATATTATTTTTTCACTTTTGCAGATGAGGAGAATAAAGGCTCAGAGAGGTGAAGCCTTTTGTCCAAGGTTGCTCACCTGTGAGTAGCTAGGATTTTTGCCCTGTCTTCCCAAACCCATGCCCTTTATAATTCTGTAAACCAATTATGGAGACACATTTTCTCCATTTTATTGCTTTGAGAAATGCTCATTATAAAAGTTTCAAATTATCCTAAAGTTTAAAGTAAAAATCCTTTTCACGTAGGGGGATATATGTATATATGAATGAGAGAAAAAGAGATACGAAAGTCAAAGAGAGAAAGCAAGAGATTTTCTTTTGTCCTTTCTTATCTTTCCTTGAGTGGCAACTGACTAGCACAACTGAGCCTACCTGAACTGAACCACTTAATTCAGGAATAAATCACAGAGCCTAGCAGAAAGTTATTGCTGTATATATGCATGATCTCTGATCTCAAATGAGCACCCAACCTCACTCAACATTATTATATTTCTCTATATGCTCACTACTCTATTCTCAGAAATGTCTATTGTATATTGTTCACTTTTCTAATATGTTTGATCTCTGTCCAGGTACCAAGCCAACACTGCCCTCAGATAGGCTCATATTTTATAGAGAATATAAAAGTCATCAGATGGGCAATCTCGCTTATTTCCACCACCAAAATCTACCAAGCAACCTGAATTAATGGAGGAGAAGCAGGACATTTTGGTTTTCTGATTTTAAAATTAATGAAAACATTTTTTTGTGGGCCCCTAAAACCATTCATATGTTGCTAAAACTGTTTCTACTGTGCTAGTTAGTAAGTAGGCTCTGAGGAAGAGACTTTCTCACTATCAAATACTAATTCTTCTTGGTGCACTGAATTGAATCTCCTTCCACCTGCTCAAAGAATTTTCAGTTTTGGTCCCTTCTTCTCATTATGTTAACTATTTTTTTAATACTGAATTTTAACCACTAGTATGAAAACAAGCTTAGGTGTCTTCCAGTTTTAAAACAAACAAACAAAAAACAATTAATAGAACATTTATTCATTATCTTTCACCTGTTGCTTACTACTATCTCCACTACCATCTAGAGATAAGCTTCTCTCAGTTCTGCGTTTCTTTAAGATTAATCAAACATTTTCAATGACAATTATTTCCGGGTGGCCGGTTAGCTCAGTTGGTTTAGAGTGTGGCGCTAGTAGCACCAAGGTTGCCTATTTGATCCTTGCATGGGCCACTGTGAGCTGCACCCTCCTTAAAAAAAAAAAAAAAAAGAAAAAAAAGAGAGAGATTAAATATTTCTCTCTCTTAACTTATAGTAATGAGTTATTTTTAAAATTGTTGCCCAAGAGAGTTTTACTACCTATGTCCTCTAATATAAAGTTGAATACAAATGACGTGGGCAGACTTCCTTGCCTTTTTTACAGTCTTAGGAAGAAAGCATTCCATTTTTTCACAGCTACAAATGATGTTAGCTGTTGGATTTTTGATAGACCCCTATTAATGAAATCTAAGAAGCTCTTTTTATTCTTAGTTTGTTGAGGGATTTTTCATATCACAAATTTATGTTGAATTTCATCTTTTGCTTTTCCTACATTACTGACATGATCATATGTTGTTGTTGTTTTTGACTGTTGATATGGTAATTGCATTGATTGATATTTTTTTTCCATTTAAAAAATTGTAGTTAAATGCACATAATGTAAAATTTACTTTTTTTCACCATTTTTAAGTGTACAGTTCGGTGGCATTAATTACATTCAGGTAATTATGAAACCATGACCATCATCCATCCCTAGAATTCTTTTCATCTTGCAGAACTAAAACTCTATCTCCATCAAACAATAACTCTATTTCCCTTTCTTCCCAGCCCCTAGCAACCATCATTCTACTTTGTGTCTCTATTATTTTGACTACTCTAAGTACCTCATCTAAATGGAATTCTACAATACTTGTCTTTTTGTGACTGGCTTATTTCACTCAGCTTAATGTCCTTAGGGTTCATCCATGTTGTAACACCCATGTTGCAGAATTTCCTTCTTTTTAAGGCTGAATAAAATTATATTATATATTTACCCATTTTTGAATTTTTCTTTTCTTTTCTTTTTCACAAATGTTTGGGATATTTTATGTTATTTGTGTTTTTTTAAGTATAAGGATAAGCTTGTTGTTTTTTACCAAAAAATCCTAAAGGGATTTGATTGATATTGCTTTGAATCTATGGATCAATTTGGGGAGAATTTTCATATTAACATTATTGAGACATCTACTTCATGGAATATGCTGTATCTCACCATTTATTTAGGTCTTCTTTAATTTCTCTCAGGAATTTCTTGTTAAATACAATCCTAAATATTTCACAGGGTTACATAATATTATGATATTAAAAATGCCATGTTTTAAACTTCAAGTTCCAAGTATTTGTGTTAGAATATAGGACAATTAGTATTTTTACTTGTATATAGACTTTTTATTTTGCAACTTTGCTAAACTCACTTAAATTTTGATAGTTTTCAGAAAGATTCCTTAAGATTTACTACATGCATGATCATGTCATCTGTAAATAAAGACAAATTCACCTCTTCCTTTCCAAAATGCATGCCTTTCATTCGTTGTTGAATAAAGTGGTGAGAGTTGGTACCCTTTTCTTGTTCCTGAGGTTGAGGGAAGTATTTAATTTTTCAACCTGAAGTAGATGTTACTTGTAGAATTTTATAGATGCCAACTATCAAGTAGATGAAATTACTTTCTCATCCTAGTTTCTGAGAATTTATGGGACTGATTATTTTGTTTATGTCTCAAAATCTCTTGCTTCCGGCACTTTCTAGTTGTTTTTGATTGGTTGCTGGATATTGTTGTTTTATGTTGTTAAGTGCTTGGATTTTTTAAGTTTCCCTTAATGATTGCTGTATTTTTTGTGGAAGACCGTTTAATTATTATAGATTGGTTTTATGCTTTTGAGTCATGTTTGAAAATTTTGACAGGGTAGATATTGACTAGTCTTTACTCTAGGAATGATTTAGTACTACTGCTTATGTATGGCTACCTGGGATCTTTGCTACCTTGGTGATCATCAAGGACTGTCCAATCCATTTGGTCAATATGAATAACTCCCTTACCTGTGTGAGTTCTGAGAATGCTACAGTTTATAGCAGGGTGGTCATTTTTTACCTGGCCTTTTCTTGTATGCATCTGCGCTTATTTTTAGCAACAGACTCAGGAGGACTACTGTTGGATTCCTGAAATTCCTTTTTTTTTTCAAAAAAAATAATTTCACCTGGAACTTTGTTTTTCAACTTCTAGTTACCTAATATACACGAAGCTTAAATACATTTTTCTTCAGTTAGTGAGATCATCATGCAATGATTACAACTGTCTTCCTTCTACTATAGTCATGAAGGTGGCTCCAGAAGGAGAGAACCCCAATGCTTGTAGGGCTCATTTTTATCATTTCCTTTTTTTCTGGGATTACAGTTTTACACTGTATATTTTTCAGTATCTGAAAACAGGTGTTTGATATATTTTGTCCAGTTTTCAAGTTGTTTCCACTAGGAAGTTAAGTACAGACCCTGCTACTTCATCATGGTTGGAAACAGGTCTTGCTACATTTTTTAAAAAAATAGACTACTTTTTAAAAGTGGTTTTAGGTTCACAGCCAAATTGAGTGGCATTGAAAGAATTTCCATATATTCTTTGCCCCAACACGTGCATAACCTTCCCCATTATCAACATCCCACGCCAGAATGGTACATTTGTTACAATTGATAAACCTACATTAACAAGTCATTATCACCCAAGTACTTTACATTAGGGTTCACTCTTGGTACACATTTTATTAGTTTGGACAAATGTATAAATAGATGTTTGATGTGAGTGAAACAGATTTACGCCATTCTAATAAATGTGTAGTGATATTGCACTGTTGTTTTAATTTACATTTATCTGATGACATATGATGTAGAGCATTTTTTCATATACTTATTTGCCATCTGTATATCTTCTTTGGTGAGGTGTCTGTTCTAATCTTTGGCCCATTTTTTAACTGAGCAGATTGTTTTCTTATTATTGAGTTTTAAGAATTCTTTAAATATTTTGGATAACAGTCCTTTATCAGGTGTGTCTTTTGCAAGCATTTCTCCCACTCTGTGGTTGCCTTCTCGTTCTCTTGAGGTTGTCTTTAGCAGAGCAGAAATTTTTAATTTCAATGAAGTCCAGCTTATTGATTCTTTCTTTCATGGATCATGACGTAGTGTCTTATCTAAAAAGCCATTGCCATACTGAAGGCCATCTAGATTTTCTTCTATATCATCTTCTAGTTTTATAATTTTTCATTTTACATTGAGTTCTATGATCCATTTTAAGTTAATTTTTGTGAAGTCTGTAAGTTCTGTGTTTATATTCTTTTCTCTTTTTTTTTTTTTTTTTTTTTTGTATTTGGATATCCAATTACTCCAGAAATATTTTTTGAAAAAGGTATCTTTGTCCCATTGCATTTCATTTTATTCTTTGTCAAAGATCAATTGCCTATGTTTATGTAGATCTATTCTGGACTCTCTTTTCTGTTCCATTAATCTGTTTATCTATTCTTTTACCAAAACCACAGTGCCTTGATTACTGTTGCTTTACAGTAAGTTTTGAAGTTGGGTAGTGTCAGTCGTCCAACTCTGCTCTTCTCCTTCAATATTGTATTGGCTATTTTGGCTCTCTTGTCATTCCATATAAACTTTAGGATTACACAGTTTTAGATATGCTTTTAATATACACGAAATAACTTGCTGAGATTTTTATTGCATAAATCTTAGGATCAAGTTGGGAAGAACTGATGTTTGACAATATTGAGTCTTTCTACCCATCAACATGGAATATATCTCCATTTAGTTAGTTCTTCTTTGTAATTTTTCATCAGTTTTATAGTTTTCCTCCCATAGTTCTTGTACATAGATTGATAGATTTGTACCTAAGTATTTCGATTTTAGAGGGTGCTGATGTAAATGGTGTTCTGTTTTCAATTTCAAATTCTACTTATTCATTGCTGTAGAAACTCATAAACTTTTATATATTAACCTTGTATTCTGAAACCTTAATATAATAAATTTATTAGTTTCAGAAGCTTTTTGTTGTTGATTCTTTTGGATTTTCTACACAGACAATCATGTCATCTGTGAACAAAGACAGTTTTATTTTTTGTTCCCAAACTGCATAACTTTATTTCTTTTTCTTATTGCATTATATAGAATTTCTAGCATGGTGTTCAAAAAGTATGCTGAGAGGGGGCATCTTTGCCTTGTAATTTTTCAGTACTTTTAAAACTTACAGAAATATACAAAATACGAGTGGACAAGGGCTACAATGTTAGCTTTCCTCTTTCTCTTTCACTTCTTTTTATGCCATCATTTATATTTCTAATACTTTAATTTGCTTTATTTTTAGCTGGCATTAAATTTGCCAACATATGGGGCATACTATAAATATTGCTATAATATTTAGAAATTGGAAATCCAGCAGGTTAATAAGTATTCAGCAATCTATAGAGAAAAGGCCTATTGCTGAAAAGACTCTTTACGTTTATTTTGGCATATTGATCCTCTTTTGAGATTAGGTACTAGTCCATCAGTACACAGATTTACTTTTCAAATTATTAAAATAAAAGAAAAATTGTCAAATGTTCATTAAAAGTTCCCTTCAAAATCTCATTGTATAGCACTCTATTTATGTATACCAACTGATAACATGCCATTACATTGTAAATTTTTCTAAGAAGAAAAGAAGCATAAATGCCCTTCAAATCCCTCTATTTACTCTAAATAAAATTTCCAAAATAATATTACACTAGATTTCAATGTATAAAAATGAAACTATATTGTACCCAAAAAGAAGGATCTGCAGTTTGAGATTTTTTTTTTTATTGGTGAGTAGACTTTTTATAAACGATATATACACTGTTGTCCAGTGCCATTATTGTTATTTTAACATGATATACAAGTCAAATAACTAGATTGATTCATCTATTGAATATACAACACATCTGAAAATTTTATTTTCCATATTCATGCATATCAAAGCAGTATAATTTGTTGTTTACCTCAGAAGTCAACAAAGTATAAAGCATGATGATTACAGTTAACAATATTGTAATATATAGTTGAAATTTTCCAAGAGAGTAGATCTTAAGTGTTCTCACCACAAAATATATACATATATATAATTATATGAAGTGATGCACGTGTTAACTAATGCTATTATGGTAATCTTTTTGCAATATATAAATGTGTCACATCAACAGGTTGTTCACCTTAAATTTACAAGATGTTATATGTCAATTAGATCTCAGTAAAGTCAGGAAAAAGTCAACAAAATATTTAATGTCATTGTTTTCACTCATTCTTTGCTTTATGCTTCTAGATGTCTCAGGACAAAGGCTGTATAGGAACATTCATAATTCACATGATAAGTTTTGGGTAATTTCCAATGACAAGTACTTTCAGTGGTTGAAGATTATAAACAGTGAGTTATAGGATTAAAAGTTTCTAAGTGAATTGATAAAGGAATATATAAAAAAGGATATAAAAACACTTCATAATTTATTCACTAACGGAAAGTAAATTGGCTTTTTAAAATCACTCAGACATTGTATTCCATCACAAACATTTTTAAATCACTATGTTCTAAAGTCATAACATTTTTACATTAATAAAATATCAAGAAGCAGTTCCCTATGGTAAATATATGATATTTGGTATAATTAATTCTTGTGTGTAATGCATTTTAATCTCATTTTCTTTCTTTCTTAATAGTCATTTGGTTTCCAAACATATATTAATTCGATATTATCAATTTTAAATGTTGAAAAAGAAAACATTTCTAATCTAATCTTATCTGCCTAGGACCTGAAAAAATTTAATTTAAATTCTGTGATAAAGCATATTTACTAAAGTTCTTGAAATGAAATTTGATACAGTCATTTGGACTAATTATTTTCTAGTCACATCTTTTTTATTATATATTTTATGTTTTTCAATTCAGTCATTAATTTGATTATTTGCTTTATGGGATCATGCTATTATTTTATACTACTCTAATTACTTGTGTATTTATAGCCACATTAAGCTTTTCCAGTGTCTCAATATAAGAATCTTGTTTCTATACCAATCTGGTTAGTCACTCATTTTTCACTTTTATGGAATTGTTATCATGGTATCCTCTATGTAGCACACCCTCCACCTCCCTTGGTCTTCCCCCTTTTGTTTCTTTCATTAAAATTTTACCTTAGCAATGAAGCCTCTTGGTGCTAGTTTAAGTTAATAATAACATTCAATTTTACTGAATCTTCTACCTAACAGACCGATGATACTTTCATTAAGAAAACTTGTTTGTTGGCTTATCAGCAAGCCTTAATCAACCACAGGAATTCAAACATATTGCCTATTGCTAAGAAAATATTCTTTTGTTGCATAACATTGTATATGGTTATAAAATTTTATTCATTAGCTAATGCTGGGAAGCAATTTAATAAGCTGCTCCTATTTTCTCTATTGACTAAAACTAAAGTTTTCATTTTTTAAAATTTATAGAACCCCTTCTTTGAACAAAATCTTACATGGAATTCTAACATTTGAAATAGATACACTTAAAATTGTTCTGGCTAAAACAGAAATAGCTGCTCCCCTTTTAATCTTCTCACTTATCTCTAAAAGGAGTCCAGAAAGAGAGAGAGAGAGAGAGAGAGAGAGAGAGAGAGAATAGATATGTGTTTTGATTTCTCTTTGAGTGACTCTAATTGACATGGGGCTTGTCTGTGTGCTTATGGAATCACCAGTGACCAGCATATTTGTTAACATGGACATATATTGTTAAGTGAAAAGAGCAATATAGTATGAGGCTATCTGTGCACACAAAATGTCAGCTGCCAGTCTCTTTTAGCTCTGTAGCACTGGGCAAATTATTTACCCTCTCTCTTCCTTGGTTTTCTCACTATAAAATACGAATAAAAAAATAATAATAGAAACCTCATAGAATTGTTGGGAGATTTAAATGAACTATATATTACATGTAAAGACACTTAGAATAGAGTCTGGCAGATCTACAGAGTTCTACAAATATTAGTTGTTATTTTTTTCTTTGTCTTTCCTGTACTTTAATTTCTGAACTTTCTACGTTAATATGTATAACTTGTATGGTGCAAATTATAAAAAATAAGATACAAAAAATAACTGCGAGAACATGTAGTACAAGGAAAAATAATTCCTAGAAAAATAAAAAAAATGTTCCTGTATTTTTACTAAAGCTTAAATGTTAAAGTTAAGAAATGTTGTGGCTACCATGATAACTTTATAAGACTGAAAACTGGGGTTATGCCCAGGACTCAGTGCTAAGAAACTTGTTGCTTTGAATTAATAATCTGATTTTTCATCTAAGCTTTATATGATATTGGGGTTCTGCTGAGGTGCCTCTGGGGTTGGAACAGAAAATGGGGAGACAATAAATAGGTTGGGTCTAAGACACTCCTCCTTTTCCTAAACTTGGGCAACTTCATATGTGTAAGTTTTATATGGTAGATTTCTGGTGGGGGGAAATTTGAAAACAATTTTAATAGATCAAGTAAAATATATCCTACGAATATTTGAAACCCATCAGACGTATGAAGATGACTCATCTGAACAAAGAGAAATGTGCAATGAGCAGAAGAAACTTGGAATAAACACTGCTTGTCAATTTTCTGAGCATGATTAATGAAACCATTTTTTAATAAGATAGGATACCATGATGACGCAAGATTTATTAATTATTGTGGAAAACTTCTGAATTTTATAGTGACTCTCATCGATTTTCTGAGTCTACAGACAAAAATTACTATCAGATCACCTCTCCTGTTCTTAGAATTTTGAAGTTCAAGGAACTTTGAAGTATGCCAGTGCCAGTTTTCACAAAGCAACTCAATTTTAAAAGAACCTATAGAATTTGATGTCCCAAAAGGAGAGGCTTTTCCAGACACGACTCACTGAAACTCATTTGCCAGCTCAAGTTGGAGTCTCAGATCCTTTTTGTAATGCTGAGATTATAAACCAGATGCCTTCAATCACGATCAATTCCAGGAAATGCTGGCCCAGTTTACACTAAAAAAAAAAAAAAAAAAAAAAGTGCTCAGAACTTTTGGACTACACTCATCCATTCATGCTGAGTTAAAATTAGAAGGAAAGGGACCTTAGAAATGTTTTAGAAATCATGTAGCATGTCTCAAAACTCTTGTGACATCACATGTTTATTTACCCAAGACGTATGAATAGTGGATTTAAAAGTGGATTTATGGAGGTGGTGATTTTACAGGATCTCTGACTTTGGCTGGAAGCCTTGTAAGTGGCAGGTACTTTATCATGAAGGCTAATGGGTGTGTGGCAGAAACAGTGTTTTTCCCCTTGCATCAAGTACCTTATGATACAGCCTGGAAGCTTCGAATCAGATTAATGGAATTTTCTAAATGGCAGATAAATAGTCCTTTCTATCTTTCAAATAATCCATGTGAAAGCAAACCATAGAGAAAAAAATCTCAGATGGAAGTTTCAGAGCCTATGTATAGAGACATGCCGACAATATGGATTAGCAATGACATTAAGGAAGCAACAGTAGCAAGAACAGAAAGTTCAAGAGAAGTAGACTAGAGCAGCACCATCTAACAGCATAGAAACTGAAAAGGAAGAAAAGTGGGAAAATAAATAAATGTAATAAGAAACAGTATGCACTAGGAATTCTTGTCTACCTAAAGGTTAAGTAACTTGCGGGAGAGCACATTTTGCTGCAAATGATACTGTAATAGGAGATGGGCAATTTAGTTAGCAAGATAAATGACACTGTGAGGCTTAAGGGGAGAGTGTTTGACCAAGAAGAGAAGGGATAGACTGAAACAAAGACCTGGTCTCCAGACCAGTAAACTGTTTCCATCTCTCAGGGTAGAAGGAATGACTGTTAAAATGGACTTAAAATTGTACAATTGTCTTATGTGTATTTGTAATGAAATTGAGTATATTTGATTTAACGGCTTCATTTTTATTATAATGTATCCATACTTCAGCAACTGAGGAATTCTCAAATCGTTCCTTTTTATCTAAGCCCTTGTTTAAGAATACTAAAATAGGTATCTGTTTTTAAGAATGCTGCCACATGCTACTAATAACATGTCTCTTTATAGTAGAAACAAATGAATACAGTTGGTCCAAGTTCTTTCCAATGCTAGAGTCTAGAGCAGAGTCTAGAGCAGAGGTGTCAGAACTGCAGCCCACCGGCCAACTGCGGTCCACAATCCATTGTTAATTGGCCTGCAGCAAATTCCAAAAATATATTTAGTTTACTTAAATAAACCAGGTGAGGCAATACATACTTCACCTCGGGTGAGTGGCCCGGCTGTTTGTGTGTTTTACCGCATATGGCCCTTGGTGAAAAACGTTGAAAAAAGTTTGGACACCCCTGGTCTAGAGTATTGACCATTAATTTTTCTGGAAGTAACTTTCATCCATTCTATCAAAGAAACAAGGATGTTTTGTATAGTCATTTTCTTTATTGGTGCCAGGCATGTACTAGACACTCAACAAATGTTTGTTGATAGAATGAAAGATTGATTCATTTCTCAATGACCTGCAACCTTTTCATGCTACATATTAAAAACTGTTACTTTAATAAGGGATTACCAAAAGATTATTAAATTTAAGTAAATATAGTGCTTGTGTTTTCCTTTTAGATTGGGTTTTCTAGTACAGAATTTGAACTGGTTTACTTTTGTGTGAATTAAATAAACTAAATAAAAGTTCTCTTGCATTTTTATGATATCAAACTATTTCCAAAATTCACTTTAATTGAATTAACTAGCCCAAATCAAATTGATGCCTGGCCTAAATTAACATGATATGCTTTATTAAAAAATAAATGTAGTCAAAATAGCACAATTGATGTTAACTGTAGGCATAGCTGATAGCTTCAGCATTTAAGGTCTAAACTCAAATTTGCAAATGGCTTAGAAACAGAAGTGGGAAAGCTATTAGTTATGTTTTTAAAGTACTGTAATTCATGGAAGTATGCTTCACCTATCAGTTTAGATGATTATGGAGTAGTGAACTCCTCATTGTGTTAGCTGTCCATTGTGTTGTTAACTTCTCCTTGTAAATATAGCTTCCGGCGGTCTCAGGGCAGTAGCAGGTTGACACAATCATTTCAGAATGTCAATAAAATTGTATTTCTTATAGGTAAACCTAAACAAGGTTGTAGCATGCCAGACAGTGTCTCCAGCCAGCCCACTCAGAGAGGGCATCTTGCATATCAGGTAACTGCATCCGCAGGAGACGATTTAAAATCAAGTTCCTACCACTTCTTTACCACCAGCACAGTGCTCTTACCTTGGCCCTCACATATTATTGCACTGTGAAATGCATATTTGTCAGCTTTTCTACCCCAGGCAAAAACTTCTCCTACAGCATGCATTATCACATAAGAGCAATTCTCAGTCTCCAGCCATATTGTCAAACCTCCCCTCTGTTCCTTGTCATGGCACTATTACAACTCACCCTCCTCAAATATTATTATGTCGTTGAAAATGTCTCTACGTTGAACAAAGCCAAGGCCTGGCAGTATTGCCTTTGTTAAGGCTTTACCCAGCTTTCAACACTCATGGCTATTTTAATTAGGGGCGTAAATTTAGGTGCAAAAAGCTTCATGCAAAATAAACTATCTGGTATTTCCCCTCCTCCGACTAGCATACTCTGTATGGCTCTAAACTGATCCTGAGGTCTCCGTATATTAACATATTGACATGTTTTCATTACCTAACATATTGGTATTTTATGATGGTATTAATTCAAAGATAATTGAAATCACATTGTTGTGTTTAATTATGGCCAGAGGCTCATGAAAAGACTCATCATTTTGTATTAAATAATGAATTAATTCTAGCAAATAATATAAATGTTCCAGGTTATTCAAGTAACATCGTATCTGCAATATTAAATAAATTGTCAGTACCAATCTGCTGCCATCATAATCAGTCAGTTGTGAATCATTCCACTAATAGGTCTTGTTTTTGAGTATGGGATGAGTATTATGCATGGAAATAAAAAAGATGATTAACATATGGACTCTGTCCTCAGGGAACTAAAATCTAGTGGGTAGATGTATCAAATTAACAAAATATAAACACTTAACAGAGAGACCAAAAATGGGCAAGAGAAGAAATTGTAACTGCTCCAAGGTTTCAAGTGTCAGTGCCTCAGAGAACTAAACAGTAACATAAACTGACATGTCAATAGAAAGAACTCATTTGGTGGGAGAGGAGGAGTGTTGAGTTTGATATTGAACATGTTTAACTTCAAGTGAGAGTGACACTTCAAGATATCCAGTTGAAAAACCATTAATATTTTCATGAATCAAATAGTGGCAATGTTTGAATTGTGTTTTGAAGTAACGGTTATGAATTTTTTTTTTGGTCTCAGGGCTCCTTTGCATGCTAAAACATTATTGAAATCTCAGAAGAGAAACTTTCTTTATATGAGTTATATCTATCAGTATTTATTATGTTAGAAATTAAAACTGAGAAATTTTCAATCTGAGTGTTAAATAATTAAAAACAATTAGAAAGTCCTATATATCAACATAATATGTTTTATGGAAAAATAACCACATATCAAAAATATTAGTGAGTAGAGTGGTATTGCTTTAAATTTTTGAAAATATTTTTAATGTATGGCTTTATAAAAGACAGTTGGATTCTCATACTTGCTTCTGCATTTAATCTGTTGTGATACAATGCATCATGTAGACTCTGGAAAACTCCCCTGTGAACACGTGAGAAAATGAAAGTAAAAAAAAAAAAAAGGCAAACAATGCCTAAGTATTCTTATAAAAATAGTTTGATCTTGGTCAGAGATACTCTTTGTATGACTCGAGTCCAAATACTGTTTCCCCAAAAATAAGACCAAATCGGAAAATAAGCCCTACCATGATTTTTCAGGATGACATCTCCTGAGTGTAAGCCCTAATGTGTCTTTTGGAGCAAACATTAATATAAGACCCAGTCTTATTTTCGTGGAAACACAGTGTGTTGGTACCTGTTTTATTACTGAGTATGTTATATTTTCATAAAATTTCCATATGCATTTTAAAAGCATGTGTATTCTGTATTTGTGTGAAATTTTCTATAAATGCCAACTAGGTCAAGATGGTTGATAGAACTTGCTCAAATCTTTTATATCCTTATTAATTTTCTGTTTAATGATTCTATTAATAAATTCTTCCAATTGTTTTAGTGTTGGCATGGTATATCCTTTTCCCATTTTGAAAATTTTAACCTATTTTTTTCTTATTTTTAAAGTGTATTTTTTTGTGGGCAATATAGAGATGGGAGTTGTTTTATATTCAATCGGACAGTTTCTCTTTTTTCATTTAGAGTATTTAGATCACATACCTTATATGCCGTTAAATTTGCTTGATACTGTTAGGTTTAAATCTATTATTGCTGATTGTTTTCTATTTGTTTCATCTGTTCTTTGTCCCCCTTGTCTTCATCTTTTGTCTTTTCACAGATTGATTACATACTCTTATGATTCTATTTCATCTCCTTTGTTGGATTCTTCTTTTTTTTTTTTAATGTTAGAGGTTGTTTTAAGGTTTACAGTATGTATATAAAGCTTTAACACACCAGCCTAGCTTTAAGTGACATTATACCTCTTAATAAATAGTATTAAAACCTTACAATACTTCTATTCTTCTGACCTTTATGATGTTATATATCTAGGTTTTATTAGGTTGGTGCAAAAGTAATTGCAGTTTTTGCAATTGTTTATAACCTTTTAAACTGCAATTACTTTTGCACCAACCTTATATGTATGTGGTAAACCACTTACTGCATTATTACTTTTGTTTAAACAATTTTATTTTAAAGCTATTTACACAAAATAAAAAAAGACACTTTATGATTTTTATTTTGTTTAGTTATCACTTTCAGTGCTTCTCATTTCTTTGTGTAGATCCAGATTTCTACCCAGTATCATTTTCCTTTTATCTGAAGACTGCCCTTAATATTTTTTGTATGGTGGGTCTGCTGATGATGGAAACCTTCAGTTTTATACTTTTGAAAGAGTTATTATTCTTCCATTTTTGAAAGGTATTTTCATTGGTTATAGAAATCTAGATTAATAGTTTATTTCTTTCAGTAATTTAAAAATATTTCTCTTGTTTTCTTGCTTGTGTTGATTCCAATGAGAAATCTGCTACCTTATCTTTCTGCTTTTATGCATATGTTATTTTTCTCTGACAGCTTTAGAATTTTCCTTTTTATTACCAATTTTTGATTGTGATATACTTTGGTGTGATTTTCTTCATAGTTTGTGTTGGCATTTGTTGAGATTCCTGTATCTGTGAGTTTTTAATTTTCATTTACATTTAGAAAAAGTTTGTTCATTATTTCTTCAAATATTTGTTCGGTGCCTCTCCCCCTATTTTCTTCCAGAGACTTCAATTACACATTTAATAAGTGATTTAAAGTTGTTCTATAATTCACTCATGTTCCATTAATTTCTTGAATGCTCTTTTTTTTTTTTTTTTTATTTTGGACAGTTTCTATTACTTTGTCTTCAAGTTCATTTAAGTTTTTTTTCTGTAATATCAAATCTGCCATTCATCTTATACAGTGTAATTTTAATTTTAGATATTATGTTTTTATCATTAAAAGTTCAATTTAAATCTCTTTTTGTTTTGTTTCTTACACATTTCTACTTAACATGTTCAATGCTTCCAATAGGTTTTGGAACACAGATATAATAACTGTTTAAATGTCCTAATATGCTATTTGTTATAACTTAGCCAGATGTGGCTTGGTTTTGATTAATTTGTCTTCTTATTATGGGGTTATATTTTCCTACCATATTGCATGACTGATTGTTTTTATTGGATGTCACACACAGTGAAGTTTATCATATTGGTTCCTAGATCTTAGTATATTAGTCTAAACATTTTTTCCCATTTATGGAGATCTACTTCACATATAGCATTGTATAAATTTAAGTTGTATAATGTGATGATTTGATATACATACGTACCGCAAAATGTTTATCACAATACAGTTTAGTTAACACATTCTTCACCTCAGATAATTACCATTTTGTTGCTATGGTGAGATTATTAAAGTTTTATAGCCACTTTCAAGTGTACAATGCAGTATTGTTAACTATGATCACTATACATTATATCCCTAGGACATTTATCTCATAACTGGAAGTTTGTACCTTTTGACCACCATTACCCATTTCACCCATCCCCCTCACCCTGCCTCTGCAATCACCAATCTGTTCTCTGTATCTATTAGCTTTTTAAAAAAATTCCATATATAAGTGAGATCATACAGTATTTGTCTTTTTCTGATTTATTTCACTTAGCAACTTAGCATAAAGTTGCATTCATATTGTTGCAAATGACAAAATTTTCTTCTTTATAATGGCTGAATAATATTCCATTGTGCGTGTGTGTGTACATAGATAGATAGATACATATGTATATATCTTGCATTTTCTTTATCTATTTATCTGTCAATGGACACTTAGTTTATTTCCATGTCTTGGCCTTTTTGAATAATGCTGCAGTAAATGAGGGAGCGCAGATAATTTTTCAAGATAGGGATTTCATTTCTTTCAGGTATAAGTTGAAGTGGGACTGCTGGATCATATAGTAGTTCTATTTTCAATTTTTTGAGGAACCTCCATACTGTTTTCCACAGTAGTTGTACTAATTTACATTCCCATAAACAGTACACTAGGGTTTCCTTTTCTCCACATCCACACCAGTATTTGTTATCCATTGTCTTTTTGATAGTAGCCATTGTAACAGGTGTGAAGTAATATCTCATTGTGGTTTTGACTTGTGTTTCCCTAATGATTAGGATGTTGAGCACTTTTTCATGTACTTGTCGGCCATTTGTGTATCTTCTTTGAAAAACAAAATGCCTATTTAAATCCTCTGCTCATTATTCAATAGGTTGTGTTTTTTTGTTGTTGAATTGTATGAATTTCTTGTGTATTTCAGATATTAACCCTTTATCAGATAAATGGTTTGCAAATACTTTTTTCTCACTCCATAGATTGTCTTTTACTTTGTTGATTGTTTTTTTGTTGTTGTTGTGCAGAAGCTGTTTAGCTTCACATAGTCCCAAATACTGACTTTTGCTTTTGTTACTGGTGCTTTTGATATCATATCCAAAAATTCATTGTCAAGAGCAATGGCAATGAAAATTTTTCCCCTATATTTTTTTCTAGGAGTTCTATAATTTCAGGTTTTACATCAAATCCTTAATCCATTTCAAGTTAATTTATATAAATGGGGTAAGGTAGGGGTCCAACTTTTTTTGTTTTACATGTAGATATCCAGTTTTCCTAGCAGATTTATTGAAGAGACTATCCTTCCCCATTGAGGATTCTTTGGTCCCTTGTCAAATTAATTTACCATATAATGTGGATTTATATCTGGCTCTTGATTCTGTTCCAATCTTCTATGTGTCTATTTTTATGCTACTACCACACTGTTTTGATTAAAATAACTTCTAATAGTGTTTGAAATCAGGAAGTGTAATGCCTCTAGCTTTGTTCTTTCTCAAGATTGTTTGGCCTATTAGGGGACTTTGGTCATTCCGTACAAATTTTAAGATTGTTTTTTCTATTTCTGTGAAAAAATACCATCAGAAATTTTATTGGGATTGCTTTGAATTTATAGATGGCTTATGGACATTTTAACAATATTGATTCTTCTGATCATGAGCACAGGCTATCTTTCCATTTATTGGTGTCTTCTTCAAATTCTAAATATCTTGATTTTGAGGGGATGCAATTAAGTTATTTAGAAATAGTTTGATCTTATTGAATCTTGCTTTTAAAATTTGTTAGGCAGGACTGAGACTGTGCTCAGTCTAGAGCTAGTTTTTATTACTAAGGTAAGACTGGTCTAAGTACTCTATGCAATGTCCTATGAATCATGATGTTTTGCAATCTGGCTATTGGAACAAGAACTATTTCTAGTCCTGTGGAACTGTTAGACACTATTACCTTTAAACCTGTTGGTTGTTCCATCCTTAGTCACTTGTAGTTTCCTCATTCTTACACTGATTAATATTCAGCTGGATTCTTTTTTTTTTAATTAAAGTTTATTGGGATGACAATTATTAGTAAAGTTACATAGGTTTCAGGTATACAATTCTGTATTACATCATCTATATATATCACATGGTGTGTTCATCGTCCAGAGTCAGTTCCTCCATCACCATATATTTGATCCCATTTACCCTTATCAACCTCTCCCCATTTGTGACAACATGGATGGATCTTCAGCTGGATTCTTGATGGGATCATCTGAAGATATCAGGAGTTCTCTATTTGTGCAATTCTCTCCTCTCTAATGATCTTTCCTGGTAGTAGTAGCTGTCTGTTAGTTCCCCAGACTCTCAACTTTATCTCCTCAACTCAGGAAGTTGAACAGGTTCTGACTCAGTTTCTTTCCCAAGGCAAGAGCCTGGAAATTGCTTCAAAACAATAAGCTGGATCAATTTTACAACCCATCTTTTTTTCTGTCAATGTCAAGAATTATTTTCCTTCATTACCTTGTATCCAGTGTCTTGAAAATTATTGTTTCCTATAGTGTTTCCACTTTTTTTCTTGTCTTAAAACCCCCATTTTAACTTAAAGGTGGCTACTTTGAGGTAGGAAATATTTTGGTAGGGAAGCAGCACCCTAATCCCAATTTTGTTAGCAGTTCCACAGAATTTTCTGTGGCAAAACACCCATCTTATCTCTTGCTACTGATGTCCCTTAGAACACTTTCCAGTGCACACCAAAAAATGCTAGATAAAGGTTAGGGATTGTTTTTTTTTACTAGTGTTAGCAGCAACTTCCGGAAGTCTAGCTTTACAGTACTTTCAGTGTAAAAAAGGCAGACTAATGGGATATCAAAATGCCTATTCTGTACATAGTATCCTTGCATCCCGTAGTTCTAGATATAAGAACAGTTACGTTCACTGATGTAAATGTAGATTTGATCTGGATATAGATATTAATCTGTGTCTGTTTTGTTTCTGAAACTAACATTTCTGAAACTAAAACACTAAGGACCAGTGCCTAAACTATAGTGAATTAAGCAAAACGATATCATGTGGGGACCTAAGCTGTAGGTAGCATTTCTCATATCTTATTTTCTCCCTCCTTTTCCATACATGTGTCTAGGTTAGGTAGTAGTAATAAAATGGGGGATGACTATGAAGAATAGGAAAGAAGGGAAGGACTGTAACCCGGAGTATGAAAAGAAAATTTAGAATGTTTGAGGTTATGGGAACAAAAGGACTCTGTCTATATGGTTTTAAGAATATGCAGTTTTGTAAATTAAATAAGTGAAAGTTTAGCACATCATTAATTACAATTTAGTGTTATGATTGCCATTGTAGTATACAAGAGGCAATGAGAACAGAGTAGAAATGTATTTGGTATTCTTGAAGGAGTCAGGACTGCATGCACAAGTGACCCCTAAGCAAGAAAGTCATTAGCTTTGAGGACATTAAGGCTCTGCATGGTCAAGGTATTAGAAGATGTACTATTACTAACACTGAATTGATTGAAGAGAATATCAGATAAAATAAACTTTTTTAAGCAGGAAAATAAATACAGAAATCAAAGAATATTTTAAGGGACAATACAAAAAATGTCACAGGTAGCGTAAAAATTGTTAATGCAAATTGTTGTGGTAGCTCAATGTGTATACATGTGTAAATGTTATAAATGGTTTTGATTTATATTGAGTCATTATAGTGATATATTGACTGGCAAAGTAAAATCTAAATAATTAAAAGAAAAAGCAAACTAAAACAGTAAATACAGTTTTAGTACAAAAGACTTTTATTTTAGATCGATTTTTTTTATACCTGTTGATTGATCCTAACACACACTAAAACAATATCATAAAATTGTCCTCTTTACCAGCTGCCAAAGGTCAAATGTAAAGATGTTTTTCTCCTTCTGGGAAGAGAATCATAAACAATGTAAATGAGTAAATTAACATATCTATTCTAGCATAATAAGTATATAGAAACTAGTGGTGAGAAAAAAGGAAAACATGTTTTTTCCTCAAAATAATTATGAACACGAAAAATATATGTGAGGATTCACAACATGAAAAAGGGAAGAATAAGGAAAATGAGTCTCTTGGTGTCAGAATTTCACAGCTAGAGTAGTATTAAAATTGGATGTGGAATTGGTCAGGGAAGTGGCTATTGGGAACTTCATTATGCCTCCGTATACCTTAGACTTTCTCATAATACCCATTTCATATTTCTAAATCTCTGAGTTAGATCTTATTCATTATCTACCATTTACTTTATTTTTCCTAATTTATCCACCACTTACTTTATTTCTTCTAGTTTTTATTTAATGTACATAACAACAAAATTTCATTGTTTTTCAAAAGTTTCTGTTTTTAATCTGATGGGCACTTCTATTCATTTGCTGATTTGTCTGGTGTTCACTGTCATTTCTTTCTCCATGTGTTTTACCTTCTCCTTGGTTTCCTGCTCTTAAGTTGCTTCTATCTCCTTGATTTCTAGCATCACCTTGCTTTTCTCAAATTTACCTGAAGCTTCAACAAGTCATCATTTTTGAGGCATGACTTATATAAAATATTATGTACAGATTGATGAGTTTTAATGACTGTACAAACTTGTGCAGCTACAATTCCAGGAAACATAGAGATAGTCTCACCCCAGAAACCTTCCTCATGCCCCTTCCTAGCCAGTTTACCAACTTCAATATGTAATCAAGAAGCATTCTTATAATTCCATGCATTAGTAATGCCTGTTCTTAGCTTTAATATAAATAGAGTCAAATACTATATACTCTTTTTTTGTCTATGTTCTTTGACTAAATACAATAATTTTGAGATTTATTCCTGTTGAAATTACCAGTACTTTGTTCATATTTATTTCTGAGGAGTGTTCTATTTTGTGAATATATCACAAGTTGTTTATCCATTTACCTCTTGATAGACATTTGAGCAGTTTCTAGTTTTAGCTATTCTAATTACAGCTATTATCAATATTCTTATATGAGTCTTTGTATAAATATATATGTTCACGTATCTGGGGCAAATATTTAGTAGTAGAGATGCTGGATCATAGGATTGATTGATGTTTAACTTCACAAGAAAATCCAAACAGTTCTCAAAAGCAGTTTATCATTTTACACTCAGGTCATTAAAGATCCAGTTGCTCCACAAATTTGCTAACATTTACATTATTCTTTTTTTTAACTTAGCCATCCTACTGGGTATGAAATGATGTTTCATTGTAATTTTAACTTGTGTTTTTCTGAAGATCAATGATATAAACACCTTTTCATGTGCTTATTGACCATTTCATATATTCTTTTGTAAAATGAATGCTAAAGTCCTTTGACAATTTTTTAAATTAAATTTATTGGGGTGACAATGGTTAGTAAAGTTCCATAGGTTTCAAGAGTACAATTCTGTAATACATCACCTATATATCACATTGTATGCTCGCCTCCCAAAGTCCACCTCCCATCACCATATATTTGATCCCGTTTACCCTTTTCTACCTCCCCCTTCTCCTTTATCCTCTGATAACCACTAAACTGTTGTCTGTGTCTATGGATCTTGAGATTATCATGCTAAGCTAAATAAGTCAGACAGAAATAGTCAAGAACCATGTGACTTTACTCATTTATGGGATGTAAAACTGAAAGCAACAAAGAAACAAGACAAACAAACAAAATGACCACTTTTAATAGATTTTCTTTTATTATTGACTCATATATTTTCTATTTTCTGGACATGAGTTCTTTTTCTAATAGGTGTTTTACAAATATATTTTCTTATCTGTAGGCTGACTATTTTATTAATGGCATATTTCCCCCCACCTTTACTGAGTTATTATTAACAAATAAAATTATAAGATATTTAAGTGTACAACATGATACATAAATATTGTGAAATGACTCTCAGTGACATTTTTTTAGTTGGGGGATATTGGGGAACAGTGTGTTTTTCCAGGACCCATCAGCTCCATGTCAAGTTGTTTCAATCAAGTTGTGGAGGGTGCAGCTCACTGGCCCATGTAGGAATTGAACTGGTGACGTTGGTGTTATGAGAACTGTGCTCTAACCACTGAGAAAACCAGTTGCCCTCAGTGACACATTTTGATATTAAAAAGTTTTTATTTTAATGAAATAAAAGTTATCAATCTTTTTTCTTTTATAGTTCATCCAGTTTATGTTGTGTTTAAGAAATCTTTCCCTAGAGAGTGATATCAGAAAGATGGCAGACACCCCCACAGCAACAAGAATTTAGCAGCCATTCACCGACAAAAGGCTGTAGGGAGTTTTAGAAGCAGATAAGAGATTGCAAAACTCTGATGGAGCCCAAGACTGAGGATGGCCATTTTGAGAAGGCAGGCCCATACTCAGGTGGCAAGCTTGTAGACCATGGTCCCAGCTGTAAGTCTGGAAATAGCCCTGTCCTCCTGTAGACTCAGCTAAAGCACTGCTTGGTCACCAGAACCATCTGCCAAATGAGTAGGTGGAGCCATATCTGCCCATGCCTCAGGTAATGGACCCGCTTACCTTGATCCTGGTTGAGGACCTTGAAGTGACCCATGAACTGTCTCCAGATCTACTCAGCACTACCCTGATACTAAAGCCAGACAAGGGCACTACAAGAAAAGAAAACTACAGGCCAGTATCTCTGATGAATATAGATGCAAATATTCTCGACATAATATTAGCAAACCAAACTCAATAGCACATTACAAGAATCATACTATGACAAAGCTGATGGATGTGTTAATTAGCTTGATTATGGTAATTATTTACAATGTGTATGTATATCAAGTCATCACATTGTACACCTGACATATACCATTTTTGTTTGTCAATTATAGCTCAATAAAACTGGAGAAAAAAAGGATATATAGAAACCCTTGTGTTTATCAGCACAAACCTTAAGCCATACTACAAGCAGCTGGTACTTCAATGTGACAAGTTGTGTCTTTTATGAATTTTCACAAAAATATTGAATCAAGTCATGCATTTTACATATCTCTAAAAATATGACATGAGTGAAGATAAAATTCTTACTTTATGTGCCCATAATGGAACTTTGACAACAGAATGTTTAACACATGATATCATTTTAAAGAATACTTAAGATTAGTTGTTGCCCAAGAAAACTTGAAATGTTCTGCAATCTAATAGATTTTAAATAAAAGAAACTTCATGACTTCCCAAATTTAAAAGCAATTCTAAAAATGTATGTGACATTACCAATAACAAATTGTGAAACTGAAAAAGAAGATTTTGTGAAAGGTCAATAAGTGAAAATTTTTTTAATCAATCACGTTAGAGGAAAGATTGAATTATCTTTGAAGTTTCTCTATAGAAAATATTGTATAATTGTCAGTTGGGAAGGTAATCAGAGTGCTTGCAGCTAGAAAATATACGGCGAAAGGTACTATAGAACTATGCTAAGCAGATAATTAATGATGGGTCAATTTAATGTTATTTTTTTGGATTTTATGATACCTGTGATATTTGTTGGCATTTTAAAATTTATGCTTTATTTTGATTTCTACGTTCATCATAGAGTGCACTTATACAAACCTAGATGGTATTGCCTACTACACATCCGAGCTATATGGTACAACCTATTGCTCTTAGGCTACATGCCTATACGGCATGTTACTGTACTGAATACTGTAGGCAACTGGAACACAACGATATTTGTGTTTCTAAATACATCTAAAAATAGAAAAGGTACAGTAAAAATTATAGAATAAAATTATGGTATAAATTATAGAAAAAAAAGAATGGTATATCTGTAGAGGGCATTTACCATGAGTGGAGCTTGCAGGACTGGAAGCTGCTCTGGGTGAGTCAGTGACTGAGTGGTGAGTGAATATGAAGGTCCAGGAAATAACTGTACACTACTGTTGCTTTATAAACAAGGTACACATAGGTTACACTAAATTTATAAAAAATGTTTTTCTTTCTTCAATAACAAATTAGTTTTAGCTTACTATAACATTTTTAATTCATAAAATTAAAAAAAATTTTTAACTTTCTGGCTCTTTTGTAATAACACGTAGCTTAAAAAACAAACATTGCATAGCCATAAAAATATTTTTTCCTTATATCCTTATTCTATAAACATTTTTCTATGTTTATTTATTTATTTATTTACATTTTAAACTTAGAAAAAAAATAAAGACACAAACACACACATTAGCCTAGGCCTACACAAGGTCAGAACCATCAATATCTGTCTTCCACCTTCACATCTTGTCCCACTGGGAGGTCTTCAGGGACAATAACATTCATGGACCTTTCATCTCCTATGATAACACTGCCTTCTTCTGGAATAACTCCTCAAGGGCCTGCTTGAGGTGTTATTTATTTCAGAAATATACCCATTGTGGTTTGCTTGGTTTCTTTCTTTTTCTTTTCTTCATCATAAATTTGCTTGTAAGCAGATAATCCAACACGAACATTCCTCTCTACTAATGAAAACCTTTCAGTATTGGGCCCACTTTTTAAAAATGTTTTAAGGAGCTTGTTGAGATCTGCAAAAGCTTCTGCTAAACCCTTCACTGTAACTTCTCTTAGAGGTTCTCGTTTTTCTTCTCCTGTAGTTTCTTTTTCTCTTGCCTCTTCTTCAGCTAAGTATTCCTGTTCCAGATACAATAACTCCTCATTAATCATTTCCTCGGAACCCCCTCTAGGAGCTCCTCAGTGTCATCCTCATCCACACACAGATTAAGGTTGTTTGCCACCTCAACCACAGCCTTCTGGATTTTTGCAACCTTCTCATACTTGGCAAATCCTTTGAGGTCACCGACGAACGTCTTGAGTGTCTTTTTCCAGATGCTATTCATACACTCCTTGGTGATATTGCCCAAATCCCAAGACAGGTTCTTGATGCAGTTGTAGATTGTAATCTTTCCAGAATTCCATATGTCTTCTCAGTGTCTTCCTTAATTGCAGCAATAGCCCAGGCAAAGTTCTGCCTCAGGTAGTAGGACTAAAAAGTTGTTATAATTGCTGGATCCATTGGTTGGATCAAAGAGGTAGTGTTTGGGAGGAGAAACACCATTTTGATATTGGGATGAAGATCACCAATAAAGGGAGGATGTCCAGGAGCATCATGAGCAAAATCTTGAAAGGTACATTACTCCCCATAACACTTCTCTGTTTTGCTGGGACAGAAATTCAGGAGAGCATCTTGAAACAGGAGCTGGTCATCCATGACTTTTTATTGCTCTGGTAGTACACTGGCAGTCTGTGCTTACTGATAGGCTTGAAAGCCCTGGGTCCTCACAGTACCAGATCTCAAAGGGTTTTAATTTGTAACCTGTAACAATGTCACAAAGCAAGGCTGTTATCCTGTCTTTAAAAACCTTGAAGCCTGGCATTGACTTGGCCTCCTTATGGATGAAAGTCCTTTCACACATCTGTTTCCAAAGTAAGGAGGTTTCCTCCATATTGAATATTTGCTCTGGCAAGTAAGTTTTCTTCACAATCAGCATACTTAGAATTTCCAAATATTCTTCAGCTTGGGAGAAGAATGCCTTCACATCAGCACTCTCAGACTCACCACTCACTTTCACATTATATAATGAATAATGATGCTTAAATCATTTAAACCACTCAAAACCAGCAGTAAATTTAACCTTGTAGTTGTGTCCAGCCATTTCTTTCAACAACACAAACACACTTTTTCTTTTCGCAGTAATCCTCATGGTGTTGAGAGGTATATGCTTCTGTGTCTAGTCTTCAATCCAGGTCAATAGAAGTTTCTCATATCTGACATAGGCCCTTCTCAGCTTTTCGTTGGGCTTGTTCCCTTCAATAAAGCAGAACCTTTAACAGCTTCGGCACATTTTTTTTTTTTTTTTTTTGGTCTTCAAATTGAGGCTATGGTGGAATGGGATATGTCTGACTGGCAAGTAATAACCATCACTAATTTTCCACCTTCATAGTCCTTAATAGCTTTTAATTTTGTTTCCAGATCAATCACGCAACATGGCCACTTATGGGCAACACTAGCAATGGATTTTGTATGTTTAGGAGCCATGCGGAATAAAACAACACAAGATTAAATCAAGCAAAGAGAAAATGATACAAATAAGAGATCTGTGGAAAAATGAGATGTGTAAGGCTGCTGCTGGCATAACACGGCATACTGTTTTACAGCAAACCTTTTCTTTAAGAGTAGAAAATATACAATTTAAAATAACAATAATAAGTATGGTATAATAAATATGTAAACCAGTAATATAGTCATTTATTATCACCAAGTATTATGTATTGCACATAATCGTATGAGATATATTTTATACAACAGGCACTACACTAGGCTTTACCACAAACACATGAATAATGCATTGCACTACCATGTTATGATGGCTATGATGTCACCAGACAATAAGGATTTTTCAGCTCCATTATAATCTAATGGGACCATCATTGTATATGCAGTCCAACAAAACGTCCCTATGCAGTTCATAATTGTACTTGAATGAGATATCTCTTCTTCTATTGAGGTTTCCTTGAATTACTTTCAACCATGTATGTGTTTTACTTTTTGGTTATAAGTCTCGCAAAATGTTTACAGATTAATGAGTAGGTATATGATGACATTTTTGGATGTGATTTTAAATGGCATTTTAAAAGTGTAAATCTCAGGAAGTTAATTTGTAGTTTGTAAATATAATATTTATTTTTTGATATTGACCTTACGTCTGGGAATATGGCTAATATGGTTTATTAATTCTACTTGTGTTTTATTTTGGGGTGGGGAATTCCACCAGGCTTTTGACATATAGACACAAGTTTTTTGTGAATAACAATATTTTTACTTCCAACTTTCTTTTTAAAAGGATTTTCATTAAAGATATAGCTAACATACAATATTATATTAGTTTCAGGAGTACACCATAGTTATTCAATGTTTATATGCCTAAATAAGTAATCAGCATGACAAGTCCAACAACCATTTGACACCATACTATGTTATCATAATATTATTAACTATATTCCCCATGCTGTACATTACATCCCCATGGCTTGTTTTATACCTGGATATTTGGACCTTATTCCCCTTTAGCTTTATTAATTTTTCAATCACAGTTGACAGTCAACATTATTTTGTATTGATTTCAGGTGTACAGCATAGTGGTTAGACATTTATATAATTTAAGAAGTGATTCCCCTGATTAGTCTAGTACCCCCCAAGCACTATAAATAGTTATTATCATATCATTGACTATATTCCCTATGGTTTACTTTATATCTCCATGACTATTTTCTAACTACCAATACATACTTCTCAATCCCTTCAGATTTTTCACCCTGCCTCCCAAACCCCTCCCATATGACACCATACACAGCTTTAAAAAATTATTGACTATATTCCTTATGCTATACCCTACATCCTCATAACTATTTTGTAATAACCAATTTGTACTTCTTAGTCCCTTCCCCCCTTTTCACCAATATCCCCAACACCCCTCCCATCTGACAACCATCAAAATGTTTTCTGTATCTGTGAATTTGTTTCTGTTCTGTTTGTTAATTTGTTCTTTAGATTCCACATATAAGTGAAATCTCATTGCAGCTGTCTTTCTCTGTCTAATATACTCCACTCAGCACAATACATTCCAGGCCCATCCATGCCACCGCAGATGGCAAGAACCCATTCCCTGCCATGACTGAGCAATATTCCATTGTACATATATATCATCTCATCTTTATTTATTCTTCCATTGATACTCCAGGAGTGTGACTTGTGTAGTTTGTGTGTGCCCTCCTGCTATAGTGGAGCCTTGATAGCTATTGGCATGTCAATGGGTGGGATTGACCCTGATTAGCTGTGGGGTTTGGCCACATCAACAGCTTATGGGCTGCTGTGGGGGAGGGCTTACCCAACTGAGTGGGATTTGCCTCTGTGGGCTCTGGTGCTTGTTGAGACCGCCCTTTGTGTATGCCACTGGGGCTTATTTCAGCAATGCTCTGCTGCGGTCTGAAACCAACCTCCAAGCATGTTGGTTCTGGGGCCTCTTGAGAAGGGCTCTGGTACAGGTCCAGGTTACCCACTGCCTGTGACCAGCTGGCCAGGGGCAACCTGGTAGGAGCTACAAAACAATCTGTAGTTATTCTCTGCCTGTGCTAAACCTGGGGAATGAGGGAAAGGCCACACTGGGAACCAATGATGGCTGCCACCAGTACCAGGCCAGGAGTAGCTCCACAAAAAGCCAGGACACCCTGAGGCCTACTGCCATCTGCTGGCTCCCTTAAGGTTCAGCCACTAATAAAGCCCCATGCAATATGCAAGTTGGGTCAGGCAGGGTATCAGGGAATCATTAGAGTGGGAAGAATTGTGGTCATTAGATTAATGTAAATTCTGGTTTGATGCTAGTACTGAGCTTGAAGCTACTCAGCAAGTCTCAGAGCACACGGAGCCCAGGTGCTGCCTGCCTGGGGCCTGCCAGAGTTTCATAGTTTTCTAAGATAAAATGCAATGCAGGTGGAGCTGGCTGCTCACTGAGAAAGTGCCTCCAGCATTGGGATAGTTTGGTGGGGTGGGGTCCCACTGGAGCTCACCAGGCCAATCAGATTTAGATTTGGCCATGAAGGGGGAGGGCTCAACACAGGAAAGATCGTGCTCGCCTGCCGGCTCCACAGCTACACAGGAGCAGAACACCTCACAAGGAAAATGGCGACTCTCCTCCAGCCCTTGCCCCAAAGCCTCACACCTCAGTCTGCCCCACTGTAGGCCTCCGACACACCTCTTTCCACCATCCCTCCACCAGAGCCCAGGGTGAGTGCCTGTAAATGAGTGAGTCTGTGTGCGGGTCATTTAAAAGGACATCTGGGTTTCCAACAGCCTTCCATCTCACTTGATGGTTAAAATCCCCACTGTTTTTCATAGCCAGATGTTATGGGGATTCCTCTTCCCAGCAACAGTACTCCAAGCTGTGGAAGCTGGTGTGGGACCAGAGTCCATTGCTTCTCTGGGGGGGAAACTCAGCGGCCACAGCCAAGAATCCTTCTTGATTCTCAACCACCACACAGAGGTTTGGGTCCCATTTCACTTCTCTGCCCCTCCCCCCAGCCTTGATGTGGCTTTCTTTATATTTTTATTTATAGAACTTCTGTTCAGCTAGACTTTGATGATTCTCCAGGTTACTTGTTCTATAATTTAGTTGTAATTTTAATGTGTTCATTGAAGGATGCTGGCACAGTGTTTATCTGCTCTGCCATCTTGGATCTCTACTTTCTAACTTTCTAATAATTACTTTTTTTTTTTTTTGCCTTATTGCAATGACTTCAATTTCTAATTCAATGTTCAATATAAATGGTATGAGAAAACATCCCTTTTTTATTTTAAATTTTAGGAGGAAAAATTTAGTCTTTCTATGTTAAATACGATGTTATCTAGTAGTTTTTTGTAAATATCCTTCATCAGATTGAGGGATTTCTCTTCTATTTCCAATTTATTGTGTTTTTCTCATGAATGCTCATTGAATTTCATTAGATTTTTTTGAGTATTTATTGAGAAGATCACATGATTTCTCTCTATTATGCTTTTAATGGGAATAATAATACTGATTAGTTTTTGATAATTAAGCAAACCTTTTACTCTAGAATAAACCTTCTTTGTCAGATAGTAGTACACATAATATACCTTTTTCCTCTAGGAATCTTTAAGATTCTCGCTTTAATACTGTTTGTCAGAAATTATGATGGGCCCTAGTATAATTTTCTTCCTGTTTCTTGTGGTTGGGCTTTAAGATTTTGGATTTATGGGCTATAACATGAGAAGGTAAAAGTGGGAAACAAGGAAGGCCAAGGCAGCTAGAGAAGAAAGCAGCACAGCAAGTGAGCTCTAGATATCTACAGAGAATCTCTCTGGAGTCTTTGTCTGAGTATAATGAGCATTCTCCATATTTGATACAAGCTAGTTTCAGCCATTATTTCTAGTTTTTATCAAATATGGACAATTTTCAGCCATTATTTCTTTAAATATTTTGTTCTGTTTTCTACTCTGATTACTTCAATTACTTAGGCTACTTGAAGTTGCTCCAAAACTCACAGATGCTCTGTTAACCTTTTTTCCAAACTTTTCCTCCCTGTGTTTTATTATGGATAGTTTCTATTGTTATTTCTTAAAGTTTATCAATATTTCTGCCTTTAGTGTCTATTTTATTTTAAATCCCATCCAGTACAGTTTTTATCTCAGGCATTATATTCTTTATCTATAGCAGTGTGTGTGTGTATGTGTTTTTTTGATACCTCTATGTAACATCTTTATCTACTCATGCTCAATCTTTTCTACCTTCTTGAAAATATGAAATAGTTACAAAAGCTATTTTATTTTAATATCCTTGTCTATGAATTTTATCATCAGGATCCTTTCATGGTCTGTTTCTATTGCTTGATTATTCTTTTGATTGTAGGCACATTGCAGGTTTTACATTTTTGATTGCTTGATATTTTTGTACTCCCATAAATATTCTTGAGTTTTATTCCTCCCCCTGGGGGACAGTTACATTATTAGGATATAGTTTGATCCTTGTTTTTTAAGCTTTGTTGGATGGAACCAAAAGAGCCTTCATTTAGAGTTCATTTTATCCCACTACTGATTAAATGCCATTTTGAGTACTTTACTCAATGCTCCATTAACTCTGAGGCTTTTTACTGTCTGGTGGGAACATAAACCACACTTGGCTTGTGTTAGTGCCAAAGATTGTTCTGCCTATTCCTTCCTGTTTTTTGTTTTTGTTTTTTCCCCAGGCATAAGATAATTTTCTCACAACAAACATGCTCATTAGTACTCAGCTAAAGACTTCAGGGAGATCCTCTGTAGATATCGAGAGCTCACTCCCTGTGCAGCTCTCTTCTCTAAGCCTTGGCCTTCCTTGTTTCACACTTTCATCTTCTCAACACAGGGATCTCTACTTCCTGCACTGCAACCTGGAAATTTGTGACAGTAAACTGGGAAATTTCAGGCCTCACCTTGTTTGTTTTCTCTCTCTCAGTGATTACTATCATGCATTTCCTGATGTTCAATAAATGATATCTATTTCTTTTTAATTAAAGTTTATTGGGATGACACTTATTAGTAAAGTTACATAGATTTCAGGTGTACAGTTCTGTAATACATTATCTATATATTTTAATAAATTTTACACAGTAGTAGTACCTTGGTTTTCAAACGTCTCCATTGACGAACATTTCGGTTTACGAATGCCGTAAACCCGGAAATAAATGCTTTGGTTTTCGAACACGCCTCGGAAGTCGAACATGTCACATGGCTTCCACTGAGTGCAAGATCCTGAGGCCTAGCTGTCAGCTGTTTTTGAATATTTCAGAACTCAAATGGTCTTCTGGAACGATTACATTCAAAAACCAAGGTTCCACTGTAATTTACTAGTTTTTTTTCTGGGGGAGTTAAATATAATTTCTGTTACTTCGTCTTACCAGAAGTAGAATTTCTGCCACTTTTTTTTTGGTCTCCTGCTGGTGCTTCCCATTGGCTTGACTCAAGCCAAAATTAGTAATCAAGAGAACCAACTAATGTACCCAACTGATCTTGGTCTTATGGAATATAGAGTAGGGTGGAGAAGGTCAGAGAAGGGATCTTAAAGGGCAAATAGAGGATGTCCAGCATAAATTACCATGTGATTTTTATCTTAGCCACTTAAGAAAAGTTATTCTCTTAAAATAATGGACTAAGCTCTTTGGCTTCATTCTCTTAGCACCTAAAGACTCTGCAACATAAGATAAACTCAACTATCCTACAACACCATATTTCTGAAAACGGAAGTGTCTTGATTTACACGTTTTTATTCTAATACATAATTTTGAATAGGTAATCATTTTGACTATTTGTTCATCCCTTTTTTTAAAAACAGAGGGAAATTTTTATAAATCGGAAAGTTAAGAGTTCAGTCTCTTCATTTAATTGTTTCTCAATATATACACTCAAGTTCAAGATATGTATTCAATATATCCAAGTAACAATAATAGATATGCTTTATTAAGAAATGTCTTCGTATAGGTACATAGTATACCATTTACAGGTAATTTTCTTTTTTAATCCTCATAATGCCATTATATGAGTCATTATTTTAATACTTAATTTATAGATGAGAAAAAGAAATTAAACTGTTCATAAAATTAAAGATCATATAACAAGTGAAATAGTTGTGCTTGGATTCAAGCTTTGGGCTCTCTGACTTGAAAGCCTGCTCTCTTGTTGCCTCTTTCTGCCTTGATAAAAGAACAAGAAATGAGTAACATAAGTTCAAAGACTGTCTTCATTGTTAGCATCCAGGGGGAAAAATGAAGACAAAATTATTCACATTTTTAATTCCAATATGAAGGTTACCCCAAGTGTTGCTTTAGGCAGCTTGCCCAGACTCTACTGTTTCTCCTCTGTAACTGGTTATTTTACTCATTTGGCACCTCTTTCATATTGAATGATGAGTCCACTTTTGACCTTTCTCTGTTAGTGAGAGAAAGAGGGGAAAGAGAATATTGATCTTTAAGCCTTTTATTTAGTTACAGTTATTGAAATATTTTCAGGAATAAAGGCTGCAAACTTGTACAGAAAGAGTTGCTTGGCATTTCAAAATGGTGCCATCTATGTAAAGATAAGAATATGCTGTTTACAAATCTTCCGTAAGATAAATGCATATGATGTTTCAAGGATTATTTTCATCTAAAACTGAAATGCTTATACTTCTTATCTATCTACTACTGCATTAGAAGTGACAGAAAAATAAAAAAGTGTGAATCCAGCTCTGACTGGTTATCATTGTTATGCACAGATGGATAGAAGCCAGTGCCTCCCATATTCTGGTTCTATGACCTTGATGATCTATTTACTGGTGCACAATATTTTCTATCTGCTTGGGGGTGGGGGGGAGAGAGAGAGAGAGAGAGAGAGAGAGAGAGAAGGGAGATAACAATACAGGTGATGAATTATAGGGAAAAATCCCCCCTTTTTTTGGATCTGTAATTAGGGCAAGGGGAAGGAGAGGGGCCTTTTATTGTCTTACAGTAAAGTTCCTAACCGTTATCATCATCTGCAACTGACATCAAAATAAATGTCTCATGCAAGTCAAGGATCTGTTGCCAGCAAGCAGATATATAGATGTCATTTATAAATGAATTCTCTGTTATGGGAGACATTTTAGAAGAGAGATCACTTTCGGTATATATTGATCACATTGTAACAAAGTAGAGGTTTGCTGGAATGTACTTGGAGATCCCTTACAACTCTATTTTATGATCTTAAGAATTATATGGGCTAATAAGTAATTCCATCTATATTACTATGAATTTGTGATGCTGAGAGAAATTTCTGACTGTCACTAAGACAACAGTGTAAATTCATAGCATATTTCTTATCTTTCCATTGTAATTCATAAAAGAAACAATTTTAGAATGGTGATATTTAAATAGTATTACATTCAACAATTCATCTTACAGAGAAGAAGTGAATTGATTTATTAACATTCCCAGAGCTATCTACTGGTCGACCTGGTAATTAAACTGTGGGGATTTAATCCAGAACTCTATCTTCTACATGCTGGAAGTTTGTAGTTATAGTGTGCAAGAAGGGGCTATGAAGTTTACTACTTCTTAGAACAGCACTGTGTTACATCCGCTATTGATATTTTATACATTTTATTGCTCCATCCATATAGTGGATAAACTAATATCTTCTTCCTAGAAGTCATTTGAATTTTGTTTCATATTTGTGATTTTGAAATGATCATGTGGAAGATACTTCATATATTTCTAATATTTTACATTTTCATATCAAGAAAGAGATAAAACAGATAATTTTCAAAAACAAAGTATGGGCTTACAGAAAATTTTAAGTTTATCTGGACATTTAATGGGTGTACTACTAGTAATAAGCAAAGAATGAAGAAGATACACTCTCATAATTCAGTTGGGTTATTAACCGGTTGCTCTAAATGCACCATATCAATAGCTGGATTCAAAATAGCTATAGACTTAGTTACCAGAAAGAAGGCTTGCATTCTGAGCCATTCTGATTATTTGTGATGATCCTGCAATTGACATATCAGCTGCGAGGCCCTCTGCTCCTTGGAGTTCTATATACTGTCTAAAAGACCTCAAGGGTTCACATCCTCTTGACGTCCTCCATCACCCAGTCTCCTGCTTCCACCTGCTACTCTCTTAAAAATGCAACTCTTTTACCAATTTCTACCCACAACCATAACAATTATCTACAATATCCACTCCTCACAAAACATCCATGACTACAGCATGACTGAGGTAGTTTCCTGCAGTGCTGAAGAACCTGAGTAATGGGAAAAGGGTGAAGTGGTCTCTGCCTATCATGCAGTAAACACTTTTAAGATCAAAGTTGGACATCTCTTTCCTGTATTCCTGTGGGTTCCTCTACTGGCTCCCTCCTCATGCAACACTTGTTTCCCAGGTTCCTTTCTTCACTGTCCCCTATTTCCTCCTTGTTTTCCTTTTTTCTTACCTCTTTGAAGGGAAAAATAATAATATTTTCTGGTCCCAAACAAAGAAATTTCATCTTTTTCTCTGAAGTGTTTGGAATACCCTTGGTGTAGGTCTTCTACACCAAGTATATACGGTACTTTTTCTTTTGCTAAACTAAACAAAGGTAGTTCTCTCTCTAGCAATACTGGGGTATATTTTAAGATGGTCATTTACTTGCCACTTTTCCAGTTCTAAAGTAAATATAGGGAGGCTACAAGGGGGCTAAATCTAGAATCAGCTTATGAAAAAAACCCAAATTACTAGGAGGCTATACTGGAACAAATAATGATCCTCCAGATCTTGGATAGAAGAAATAAAATACGGCTTGCAAATGTTCACTCTTTGAATTTTATTCAAAGTATAATTTTATCAAGGCTACTGTGTTTAATAATTTTAATTTAAATGACCATAATAATGAACATTGTTACTCTTATAAGAATGTATAGCTCTTCATAGTTGCTAAGTTATTTTATATATGTCATTTCACTCGAGCTTCACAGAAACCTTCTAAGACAAATAGGTAAAGCAATATCATTAGTTCAGTTTTGTGGATGTCAAAAGAAAATTTTTAGAAATGGGATTTTAACTTTAGTCCTTCCACATTTAGCTACTCAAATTTAACTACTTTTCTATATCTTACCACTACTACCTCCTGAATGATGACCTCCCTCCTGTCTTGAATTTCTTCAATGCAATCTCCCCTTGCAACTAAAGAGATATTTAAAAAACCCAGATTTGCTAACTTCATATCCTTTATCAAATTGCCTTTGTATCTTCTCATTGCCTATAAGATTAAACTCTTTAACATGGCTTATAAAGCCTTCCATGCTCTGTTTCCAAGTTTCTCTTCATCCTCCTCCCTCTTCTCAGTATTATAAGCCAGGTGAAATTTTTGTGATTCCTCAGTCATACCAAACTCTCTCTTCAGGGCCTTTTCACAGGTTGCTCTCCTTTCCTAGAAAGTGTTCACCTCTAGTTCTCCACCCTCTTATATTAGTCATTTTATTTGTCCCTTTTTTGAAGTATGGGTTAGGTATAGCAAACTCTACTGCATCATGTCACCAGACACAGTATGATACAACTGCTTTTTTACTCATTATTTTCTGATAGTAGACTGTAAGTTTTATGAGGGCAGTGGCTATATTGTTTAAAAATATTTGTTGAATAAATTAATTCAGGTGTCAGCAATGACACCTGTAAGCCAGATCTAGTCTACAACTGAGATGTTTTTAAATTTTAAAGATCAGAGGAAGATAGGAGAAGGAGGAGGAAGAGTACGACATGCGTGGAACTCGAAGGCAAAAAAAAAAAAATTATTATCTGTCCCTTTACAGGCAGTTTGTGAACCTCTGAATTAATAAATGAAACAATTAAGATCTTTTCATTCCAAATCTTTGACTCTTTCAAAAAACCAGGGTCCTCCTCAAACTTCTTCTAAATATCTTTAGAATATTTTGATTATAGGGAGAAAGCCACCAGTCTTGTTATATGCACATTCTAAATGTCAGTTCACTTCATTGATTAATAGCAATAATAAAAGCCTCTGATGTGCATTGCCGGGTAACAGTGACTGCTAGTGGCATTAACCAGCTTCATGAGACTGATGCAGAAGAGGTGCCTTATATCTGCCAAAGTATGATCAGCTTGGCAGACTACACAAAAAAGTAGAAAAACACTGTTTTTAAGAGCAAGATCAACCTGGTAATTTTGACTTTCTTATGCTTTGTTTCCTAAAATATTTTATACATCAATTGAGAGCCCATATGTGAAAGAGAAGAAACAAAGCTTTCATTTTAGTTGGCGGCACATCCTCAACTGTTTTTACAAGAAAAGTGTGATCTTGGTAGTTTTCAGAGGAGGAAAGCAGTTTTTTATTTCTGCTGCTTTTTAATATGTTTTCGAAATTGTTACTTAAATAGCTGGCATTACTCAGGTCTATTATACATTCAACCACATGCAGTTTTATATATTTTGCCCTTAGCAACCATGGCTTCTTTCTTGTCTGCATCAAAATATAGATATTTACTCAAAGATTTTCACTTTCCAATTTTCTCTCTTCTTAGCAAGTTTGCTGCATGCTTGCTGATTCTTGAAAATATCATTTTACAGATAAAGTGATTAAATAAAATAGACTGTTACTGGTAAATGATGACACTATTTTGAAAAAAATATTGGCCCCAGTGCTTTTCACAAAATCACATGAAGATAAATTAGTGTACATAGCCTTTTCATGACTAACTTTTAATAGGCATTGGACAATAAACTCTGAAAGATTTTCTTTTATTAATTTCTTTATAATATTTACAAATTTACTTGTATAAGTAATGTCATGGGAACACGATAGCTTAACAAGTTTGTACTACAATTACTGAATATGTACCTTTTGTTCACTGGGTTGCTTACTGAAAGCCTGTCCAATTCATGGTTTGATTTATTCTCTTCCAAGCAAGAGTATGACCAACCAAACTGATAGACAGCAACCCAGTCAAATCCAGGCTGTCAGGGTTGGTAGGGTGCTAGGGAACAAGGTGTATGAGAACAGGGATGAGACAGACTATGCTGAAAAACCTACTAATTTATTTTTATAGTGGAGATATTTAAAATATTGATTGCCTATAAATTTAACATATATATTCAGCTAATCAAATAAATAAAATCAGAATTCCTGAATTTATTTATTTGTTTAAATTCTCAGTTAATTTTTCAATGTTACTTGCAATACGTGGTATGTTAGTCTAGCCCCATGCCATGGTCAATACTCTGACAGATTTTTTACGGAGGAAGTCACAGAAAATGCAGAATCTATTATTGGTTTAGTTCTAATAGTACAAATCATAGAGTCACCATTCAGGAATTAGGTGCAGATAGGGCTCAAAATACAGTGACTTTTTTTTTTATTATTCTCACTCATTTACTTAATCTACAGCATTTTGAAGCATTTAACACATACAGGATATTTCAAGATAAATAAGACCAGTGTCTTCTCTCCTAGAGCAAGCAGTTTAATTGAGAAGAGCAACCTGTAAATATTATCACTACAAACAGTGTTAAAAGTATGAAAAATGGGCCATGAAAATGCAGACTAGGCATGAAATAAGTCTATCTAGTGGAAGTTCATATTCGCAAATCACTAAACAACTGTGATAAAAGGATAGAAAGAAAACATGTTTAAACCTAAAATGAAAAAACATGATTTTCCAAAGGTAAGAACATTGAGACACTCTAAATATTCTTTTTATTTATTTATTTATTTATTTATTTATTTATTTATTTATTTATTTATTTTATTGGAGAATGTTGGGGAACCATGTCTTTCTCCGGCGCCCATCAGCTCCAAGTCGTTGTCCTTCAAATCAGTTGTGGAGGGTGCAGCTGAACTGTCAACCTTGTTGTTAAGAGCTTGCCCTCTAACCAACTGAGCCATCCAGCCACCCCTCGGAAAGCTCAGCAGCAGCTCGTTGTCTTCAATCTAGTTGTGGAGGGTGCAGCTCACTGGCCCATGTGGGAATCGAACTGACAACCCTGTTCAGAGCTCACACTCTAACTAACTGAGCCATCCGGCCAGCCCTAAATGTTCTTTTTTGTTGTTGCTTTGTTTTGCACATGGCCAAGTAATTAGATTAAGGGAGAGAGCGATCTGGCAGAACTCCATATCATAAAACTCAATTATAACTTAAGTTCTTTAAGAAAATGTGCTGTAGACAGGTTTTTAGTAATTTATTACTAGAATATAGTGAATAGTCATTAGTAATTTAGCTCTCTCGATTTTAATAAAATAGTTAATAATAATAAAGCTAATATTATCTATTTTAATTGAGATTTATGGTAAACTCTCTGCTGAGTATTTTGTATCTATTTTTTTCCATCAAATCCTTTCAAAAACATGATGAGCTAGATACTATTATTATCACTACTTTATAGGTGATGAAACTAAGCATAGAAATGTTAAGTAAATTCAAGTGCAGATAAGCAAGGTACTGGTAGATGGAAGAACTGGGATGTAAACCCGAGGTTAACTGACTCAAATGTGTGCCTTTAACCACTGTGTTTTATGTAGGGAAAGACAAAATAAACCTCAACGTGCATATATTTGAAACGTCAATAACAAAGGACACTGGCCCAGGTTAAATACTATAATTTGGGCATAGTCACTCATATGTTTCCTTGAAAACAAAATGAAAGAACTTTTGTGTTGTCTTCCCTGAGATATTTGACCTGCTGATTCTCAATTGTACAATTTTGTTCTATTTTGTGTACTCATTTTGATCTTGTGTCAAACCAGCACAGTAATTTTAGGGTAAAGTGGAATGCACTGTTTGAGACAAACCAAGATGAAGATTGATGAGTAATAATCAAATGGTAGATATGGAAATATTTATTTGTGGGTTAGATTTTATGATATAAAGTCAAAGATGCTAGATGATAGTCATATTTTTTCTGTTTCTCAGAATAATTTGTATATGCATTATTGCCATATGTCATAAAGTTGGGTGAATTTTAAAATTTAGTGTTCCCTCTTTTCTTGTCACATATGCCCTTGAACTACTTTTAGGGCACTGTATGTCCTTAGCACCTTCCCTAGTTCCTTGTAAACTTTGATTTTAGGACTATCCTGTGAGGCCCACTATATCAGTGTGATGACTTCAGTATTCCCATTTTGCCTGGACTGCCTAGGTACTCTCAGGACCCAGAAACCTTGTTATACATTTTCACCAATAACTAAATTTTAACTTCAGTATCTGTGTTAGTTTCCTATTGTTGCTATAACAAATTGCCACACGTTTGGTGGCTTAGAAGAACACAAATATATTATTTTACACTTCTAGAGGCCAGAAATCTGAAACGGGTCTTAGGTGGCTAAAATCAAGGTGTCAGAAGAGTTGCATTCCTTCTGCAGGCACTAGGGGAGAATGTGTTATTGCCTTTTCCAGCTTCTACAGGTCACCTGTATTCCTTGGTTCATGCATCACTCAGACCTTGGCTTCCCTTGTCACATCTGCTTCTCTGACTCTAACTCTCCTGCCTCACTCTTTCCTGTATAAGGACCCTTTTAATTACATTGGACCCAGCTGAATATTCCAGGGTAGTTCCTTTATCTCCAGGTCCTTAACTTAATCACATCTACACAGTGTTTTTCCATGTACGGTAACAGGTTTCAGGATGAAGATGTGGATATCCTTGGAGAAACCATTATTCTATCACAGTATCTTTTATTTGGGATCATGTGTCCCTAAAAACTGTGTGGTAAAATTTGCAAGAAAAGTAATATTTGTAATTTGAAAAATATAAGCAGCATTCTTTTCAGTTATAATTGGCTCCAAATAATCATTCCAGTTCTCTCTGATTCTTTCCCTTCTCTTCCTTCCTTATTTCAAATGTTTGGAATAAAGTAACTGAATATGAGAATACAAGTCAAGTAATTTTACGTAGTAAATTGTTTTGGTTTTTCCTGTCTTTAGTGCTTTTCTATTCACTAATGAAAATTACCTCAGAGCCATTCTAGACTAAAGGAGGCTGCACAGTGGCATGCATCCTAGCTATGTGTCCATATTACAGGTGTCTCAGGAATTACTCAGATATCACAGTCCAGTGATATCTGCATGGCATGCAGCAAGCACAAGACTGCAGTTTGCTCATGCTTTTTCTATACCTTCCAAACCTAATCAAGTCTCGAGAAAGAAATCCGTCTGTTCTTGAGCATGACCCTTGAATGCCAGTGGTTTGTATTAAAGTTGGTGTTCCCTGAGATTCTTGGATCTGCTCAGTTCTTGACCAGATGTGAATTCAGTCTTTACCATACAGTGCATAAAAGGAGATTAATGGGTTCCATACCTTTGACAATGTTCCCAAATTCTGCATTATGAAACAGAACTTGAGCTGGAAGATTTTGAGGTAGGAATTATCAAAATAATAAAATCTATGGTGTGGAACAGTGTGCAACTTAAGAAATAAATTGTCCCCTCTCACTATGCTTCCTGCCTCATCAAAACACATTTCTGCACATAAAACATAAAACAAGGGGAGCTCACTTCAAGTTGCTTGGTGATCCAACATTTCCTTCATTTAAAGTTTGTAAAATGTCATTTCATTAATCCCTACTTTTATTTTCATAGGGAATCACTGAGATGTAAAAGCCATTTTATTATAATAGAAACATGGGGATTAGTGAGAAACTTTTTATTCTTAAAAATATCACAAGAGCGTATTTGGCTTCCATATTTTTAAATTTTAAAATGAAATGATTGACATCTGTGAATAATGCTTTTTAAAAGGATTAACCTAGATTTATTCTGTGAACTATTGTGTCAGAGAGCCTTTATGAACTGAACACTGTGAAACTTTGAAGCTTCCACCTTGGGATTTGTCTAGATTTATCATAAAAACACCCTAACATTTATTTAGTTAGGTTCAACCAACAGCCACTTTGTGCCTGCTGTGAACTAAGCATTGCACTTACAAGTAGCACTGCAGATACAAACAAAATATAAACCCTCTAGGTCCATCTGTGTTATTACAGATGTCAAGATTTCATTCTTGTTAAGGCTGAGTAGCATTCCCTTGTATATATATACTACTTCAGCTTTATGCATTCATCTATTGGTGAACACTTAGGTTAATTCCATACCTTGGCTACTGTAAATAATGCTGTAATGAACATGTAGATGCATATGTCTTTTCAAATTAGTGTTTTGGGTTTCTTCAGATAAATACCCAGAAGTAGGATTACTAGGTTCTTCTTTGTCTCTTGTTATAGCCTTTGTTTTAAAGTCTACTTTGTCTGGTATAAGTATTGTTACCCTAGCTTTATTTATTTATTTTATTTTATTTTATTTCCATTTTCATGAAATATCTTTTTCCATCCCTTAACTTTCAGTCTCTGTGTTTTTTTATCTGAAGTCTTTTTTAGGCAACATGTATAAGTGTCTTGTTTCCATATCCATGGAGCCACCCTATGTCTTTTGACTGGAGAAAGTAATTATTGAAGATAAGTAGTTACTGCCATTTTATTATTCACATTCTTTATCTTTTTTTCTTTTCTTCTTCTTAAAGAACTCCCTTTAGCATTTCTTGTAATACTGGTTTGGTGATGATAAAGTCCTTTAGGTTTTTCTTGTCTGGGAAACACTGTATCTGTCCTTCGATTCTAAATGATAGTTTTGCTGGGTAGAGTAGTCCTGGTTGTAGGCCTTGTTTTTCATCACTTTGAATATTTTGTGCCAATCGCTTTGGGCTTGCAAATTTTCTGTTGAGAAATCAGCTGACAGTCTTATGGGAGCTCCCTTGTAAATAACTAACTAGTTTTCTATTGCTGCTTTTAATATTCTTTGTTTGTCGTTAACCTTTGGCATTTTAATTATGATGTGTCTTGGTGTGGGCCTCTTTGGGTTTATTTTGTTTGGGACTCTCTCTGATTCCTGGGCTTGTATGTCTATTTCCTTTACCATGGACATTTTCCACCATTATTTCTTCAAATAGGTTTCCAATTCCTTACTCTCTCCTCCACTGGTACCCCTATGACGCAAATGTTGGTATGCTTGATATTGTCCCAGAGGCCCTTAAACTGTTCTCATTTTTTTGGATTCTTTTTTCTTTTTGCTGTTCTGACTGGGTGTTTTCTGCTTCCTTATCTTCCTATTTGATTTGATCCTCTGCTTCATGTAATCTACTATTGATTCCCTCTAATGTATTATTTATTTCAATTATTATATTCTTAATTTCTGATTGGTTGTTTTTAATGTTTTCTATCTCCATTTTTATGTTTCCTGTCTCTTTGTTGAAGTTCTCACTGAGATATGGAGTATCCTTATAACCATTGTTTTGAACTCTACATCTGGTAGATTGCTTGTGTCCGTTTAGTTTAGTTCTTTTCTGGGAATTTTGTTCTTTAATTTGAGACGTGTTTCTTTGTCTCTTAATTTTGACTGCCTCCATGTTTTTATTTTTATGTATTGGTAGAGCTGCTATGTGTCCTGGTCTTAGTAGAGTGGACTTATGTAGTAGGCATCCTTTGGGGCCCACTAGCGCAGTATCCCTGGTCACTTGAGCTGGGTGCTGCAGGTGTGTCCCTTGTGTGGGTTGTGTGTGCCCTTCCATTGCAGTTGAACTTTGATTGATGTTGGCCCATAATGGTAGGGATTGACCCTCAGGCTGGTTGGTTGTGAAGACTGGCCATAACTACAGTAGAGGAGCTGTTGTGCAGGAGCTGATCCTATGGAGCAGGAGTTGCTTTTTCAGGGCTCTGGTTCCTGACCAGTCTACCCTTGGGTATGTTATTTGTGGAGGTGGTTGGGTGGTGCTCTCATGTGGTCTGAAGCTGGCCACCAGGTGTGTTGTTTCTGGGGCCTCTTAGGAGGGGCTCTGGTAGAGGCAAACATCAGCCACTGCCTATGCCTTGCCTGGGATCACTTAGTATGAGCTTCAAAGTTACCTGCAGATGATACCACTTGTGCTGATCTTCCTTGTAGAGGTGACTGGGAGAGGGTAAGCTGTGAACTGAGTTGCTAGTGCCGGGCTCAGAGTTGCTTAGCAAGATGTATGAGGCTCTCCAAGGCCAGATAATGCTTTTTGGGGGCATTGAGAACCTTTGAGAAGTTTTAGGAGAGTCTTCAGCATGAGCCAAAATGGGCCATTTATATGGGAATGCTACTGGAAGTGTCTGTGGTGCGCCTGCCTGTTAAGTGGGGCAGTGTCTTAGTGAGTCACCAGCATGGGGCAAAATGTGTTAGCTAAGTTAATGGAGACTCAGATATGGCACCTCCTGGTTTATGCAGATTGGGTGGGAAAAGGGCTCAACAGAGGACAATGGCTTCTGCCAGTACTTCTGTGTGGGAGAAAGCTGCCCTCCAACCCTCACCCTGAAGTGGGACAATTCCATTCCTGCCTATATGGCCCCAGCACTGGAGCTCAGAGAGAATGAGTCTGTGAGCAAGTAGGTCCATGCATGGGAGCTTTAAGAGGAATGCTTGGGACTCCAGCGGCCCTCCATCTCATTCAGCCATATCTCTTCTGGTTTTCACAGCCAGAAGTTGTGGGGACTTCTCTTCCTGACATAAAATCCTGAGGTAGAGAGGCTGGTGTGGGGCTGGGACCCCTTGCTTCTCAGGGAGGACCTCCACAGCTGAGATATCCCTTCCAATTTTTAACCACCACACATGGATATGGGACCAGCCTGTTCCATATCTCCACTCCTGCTGTCAGTCTCAACATTTCTTCTTCTGTATATCCTTAGTTATAGGACTTCTGTTCAGCCAGACTTCAGGTGGTTCTCAATGATGGTTGTTTTATAATTTAGTTATAATTTTGATGTGGTCATGATAGGAGGTGTGCAGTATTTACTGACTCTGCCATCTTTACCAGAATCCAGAAAAAACAGAGTTTTTAAATTCTCTCTTTATATAGGTTATTATTACTGATTAAACAACAACTAACTGTTTCAGGGAGACACAGCTCCCCAAGTTATGTGTTATTTAAATAGTCCAAACTGTCAGAGGGGAACCTTATTTTCCTAGATCTTATTTCTTATACCTCCAGCTATGCCTTGAGTAAGAAGCAGAATAATAAAGATATGAACCAAATGCTCTGGAAACAAAATAGAGAGATGCAAATGTTGTTTTAAAGCCATGTCAATAGGAACATGTCAATTATTGAATATCTCATTTCTGTCATTCCAATATAGCTTGTGGTAAACTGCCTCCAAGTGATGGAGATGATAGCATATATTGATAGAACATATTTAATTTTTTTCATCTCAGGATTTATCTGAAAGTTCTGTCAGTGCCATCCAGCTCTAAAAATGGTTATTATTTCATAAAGAACCCTTCCATTTCCTTGTGTATATAAAGTTTTTGTCTTAATTGCAGAGTTAATGTTATTTCCCATTGTAGCTATTAGTGTTAATCTCTATGTACAGTTTGCTTATTACAGTAAAGCTTGGCTATCTGGAGACCAGGCATCCTAAAACCTCAGGCTTTGGTCCAAATCTGATGACAACTGGAGAAAACATGCAAACACAATATCACCTCTGACCGTTTCCTTTTTATCATGGGAAATCGTTTCCTGTAGACACTTGAAATAAACAAATTATCAAGCTGGATAGAATGAAGACCCCAAGGTTATAGCCTCATGTTGTAATTGATTAGCTCTTCAAGAGGAAAAAAGGAAGAATAAAGTATAGATAAAATGGGATTTTTTGTGTGAGAAAGAGTATGTATTATGTAAAAGAAAATAATGAAATAAGAAGGAAGAAAAGAAGGAAGGGGAAGAGAGCAATGGAAATCTTTTGTCTTAGGGGAAAATGAAGGTGAGCAGAGGAGTGGGCTGGTAATTGATTCATTGAATTCTAATTTAAAACAATATAAGGCCAGAGGGGCAGGCTAACCCAGAAAATCTGCAGCAGAAAGCTCTAGGTGCTGGAGACACTGGAGGATTAGGAAAAATGTTCAATCTCCAAGAATCAGAGGCCAAGACAAAAATCAGTGTGGATACAAGTATTGAAACCAGAAAGCAAGATGGAATAGAAGAAAACTGAGGTCTAAGATCAAGGAGAGAAGTGTTTTGTGTTATAGTTTACAACTCAGAAGCATTTAGAGTTTTCTTTTGAGTCTGCAGGAATTTTTTGAAATTGTAGGTCGAATAAGTTTTAAAGAGTCAGTGATCAGTTTACTTGCAGCCACTTTGGTGATTACACATTAATGAAGTAATTAAAGGCTATGAACAGCAGATACTCAAACAGTGGTGAGCAGAGCCACAATACGATAGACTACTTCTTAAATATCAAATTTCCATTTCCTAACAATAGAGCATATTACTGTGTGTGTGAGAGTGTGTGTGTGTGTGTGTATGTGTATGTGTTAACAGCATCCATGCATCAATACTGAAAACTTCCTGATGTGATTGACACTTCACTGCAAGTTGCCTTGAAATTACTATCTCTCCATTAAACTGTTGGAGCTACCTATCACATGTACAATCGACCCAATGAAGGATGAAATCACATGTTCAATAATTGTGGCTTAAAACCACTGCCCTGTTAGCCGTAAAGGGCCACAAGGCCATTGGACTTTCCACCAGCTACCCTAGTCATGTCATTACTCATTAAATTCCATGGTCAATCATTACACTACTTCCTTGTGTACATGCTTGATTCCATTAGATTCTCTCTTTTCATTGTGGCAAAGCTGCAACCCTGGTTATATCCAACTCTTTGCCAACTCCATGCCTGTCTCTACACAGCTGAACGTGGTTAAAGAAAACATGTATCTACAGTGTGTTAAATTCATGACTGCAATCCTCCAGTGAGTCCTTAACACCATGTCACTATAATATTGTACTTTAATAATTTACTTTCTCCCTCTTCCAAAGTAAGTCATTTGAATCCTTGATAGTCAAAGCATGTGCCATGGGTCTGCAGCGTCTTCATCACCTGGAAGTGTGTTTGAAACGCAGCATCTCAGTCCTCATGCCACACTTACTAAATCTGATTCTGCATTTTAACCAGATCTCCAGATAATTTGTATGCACATTAAAGTTTGAGAAGTACTGATCTTCTAATGTATCTCTTAACTCACTCTGCTTTAACCACAGTAGTTTCTGGCTATTCCAAATATATATCCAGGCACATGCCTGCTTTAGTGTCTTTGTACTAGTTATTCCCTCTGTTTGGAATACTCCTCTCTCAGGTATCCATCCACATAGCTAATTCCATCATCTCCTTCAAGCTTTGTCCAAATATCACTATCTCATTGAGTCTTAACCTGATTACCCTATGTCATTCTGACTCCTTCTTGTCACACATGACCACCCCTATATAATTTACATTTTTTTCCATGACTTTCTGACTATACTTTGTTTTTATTTGTTACGTATACCTACTTAGCATTTGTTTATTTTCTCTTACCTGTCTTGAACATAAACACCATAAGAACAGGCCTCTTTGCCTGTTCAATTCACTGATGTATTCTAATCACCTATAACATGGCCTAAATTATAGTAGGCACTCAATAAATATTTGGTGAAAAAGTAAAGGGCAGACAATGTGAACAAAAATGTCTGGACCTAAGCCCCAAACTTTAGCCTTTCAGGTGGGGCTGCAGTTGAATTTGGTTGAGTTGATGTGCCCTCAATTGTACAAGGCACTAATACGGTGACATCTCCATTACCAGCTTTGCTGTTTTTGTCTAGTCCATGTATCTTTCATTCTACTTTTTTGGTACAGAAAGCTATATAAAGGTGTATACTTTTTCTCTGACCTAATTTTACTCTAATTTCCTCCTTTTCCTGAGCCCCTAGGATTACATGATCCAAATATTCCTTTATGTTCTGAACCTTTAAAAAATATCATCTCAACTTTCCTTTCCTAACTGAAACATTGGCTACCCCCTGAGGTCAATACAGGCTCTACAGAACTCTCACTTGGAAGATGTTTGTACTTTCATAACCTACTATCCTCAGATGGTGTTGGTGTCCTCCTTGCTCCCATTAGCTGCCTCTAGACTGTTGTTCCTTCTTTACTTCTCTATACTGCCCAACTCCCTACTCCTACATGATCTTACCTTCTCTCCCCTCCATTGTTGTTATGATCCTCCTGGTCATTCCTTCTCACTATTCAATGACCATGGCACGGTTCACTGTGCAAATCAAATAGACTTCAGACTCTGAACTCCACGACCTCTGATCCTCAGTGATATTCTCCATCTCTCCACCTCACCACCCACCTTTCATGGTCACAATCTTGATTTGTATTTCCTCAAACTGCTTCATTTGTGAAGTCACCAATTCAAACATCTCACTCTCGGTTGTCAACTTCCTAACTTCAAATTATCTACTCATTGACTTCCACTGTAAAATTTTGCTCACATCAGGACTTCCAGAAAATGGCGTTCTTTACATTCTTCCTGTAAATCATCTGTTGCTGCCATTTTCATCTGTGTCCAGTGTGCAGCACTTGGTCCATAATTTTAATCACCCTTTTATCAATGCCCTGAACCCCCTTACCACTTACCTGGCCAATTTGCAAACCTGAATAAACCCCACTACAGAAGTTCTTTTTCAGTTTATTGAATAATTCTTGAGAAAACCATGCAGCTAAGATTTTTTTTTTCCTCACTCTAAATTCATGTTCCTCATGAACTGATGTTTCAGTACTGCATGGGAATTCTATTTTATTTTCTAGTCAAATCACTTTCCACTCCCTGAAACAATTATTTCAATTCTCTGAATCTTTCTTCCCTCCTTTCTACTTGGGACTTAATGTTGCCTCCGAAATCACTAAGAAAAAGAGAAGGGTCAAGTTTGGCTTTCTCAGGAAGACTTCTGTGACTCTCTGATCAGCATTACCTTTCCCCCTGTCCTGCCACCAATGAGGTTATCTACTATTAATTTGTAATGTAAATCACTTTTTCTTCTCTTCCTCTTTTTCCATACATAATATTTATTTAAAAACGTGTATTTTTATTATATCAATGTCCCATAACAAGTCTTATGAGTTCTATGTTTCCCATCATTGCTATATCACTAGAATCTAGCACAGTATTTACCACGTATGATAGGCACTCAGTGAATAAATGGATGAATGACCATTTTATCAAATATTATAACTGCAATCATCGCTACTTTTTACGTGGCTATAACAACACCACATAATTTGTGTACATTAATTCCCAGCAAGCCCCAGAGATAGATGTTGTTTATCCTGTATTATAAACAATGGAATCAAGGCTCTGTGAAGTTAAGTATCAAATGTACACATAAACATGTCGAAGTGTGGTGCAGGTGGTGCACAGGGCTGTTTGCTTTGTCAGCACATTGTCACGAAGGCCTTCAGTCTGTCAGCCTTGGGTCTGTGGAAAGAGGCACCACCTCTTTCCTTCAAAAGCTCATAATCTGATAGAGCAGTCCAACTATATCATTACAATTACATAGGTAAGCGGTAAGACACAGTGCAAGAAAGCTTGTCAAAGGAGCACGCATGTAGAGCACTCTGCCTAATGCACGTGACTAGGAGTAATAATCAAAAAAGGAATCCTATTGTGAGGGAAGACTCTTTCTCTGGTGATGAACTAAGCCACGAGACATTATAATAAGGCTCTTTTCCTCATAGAACGCTCTATGCACAAGCAACATTTAAGTTAGGTGTCTCAGAGAATTAATTCTGCATTGACAATTACAAAGAAAAAACAAAGAGCCGAAACATATAAAGATTGTGCTAATTTTGAAACCAAAACTGAGAAAAGCAAATTAAGGAAAGTAAGAAACTGATGGCAGGGAGGCAATAGCCATGTGTGACAGTGTAGAAGAGCAGGTCAGCTCATAGAGTCAAAATTGGTTCTAACCCCAGTCCTAAAATTTTCTCCTTGCGTGACTTCTTTAGGATCTCTAAGCTGTCTGTTGAAAATGGCAACAATAATAAATGCTTAATAACATTACCAATCTCATAAGGTCATTGTGAGAATTAAATATGTTAACATGGACATAGCTTAGCAAGTATTGAACAAATAGTAGCTGTTATTGTTAACCAACGAAATGTATTTCTGCCCAATATAGATGTTCTTTAAGCTAGCTCTCTATCAGAAGCATTCAGAAAGCTTTAGCTCTGAAGATTCTGAGTCAGTGTAGGTCTGGGATAGAGAACAGGAATTTTCATTTTGTAAAAAGCTCTGCAGATGATGCTGGTGCACAGCCAAGCTAAAACTACTAGTGCAGCCTTTATGTCCACAGTGATTCCCACTTTATATGGAAGGAGCACATGACTTGCACCTTGGAAATGCAGATTCCCAGGCCCCACCCCACAGCTTCTGTGATCAGTGTTTCTGGATTGGAGACCAGGAACTATCTGAAGAAGATAATTTGCGATACACTTGTCCCAACTGTACCCTATAATAATGGTTCTCTGTGAACAAATTTGAAGGTCTGGGCCAACCTCACTGGAAAGGTAAAATATTTTTATGGACATAGGTTGACTAAACTACATGATATTTTTTTAAAATTAATGTATAGTTGATTTTTTTTAACTATGTGAATTTTGAAAGGATACTTTCTTTAGTGATTCAAACAGATGCAACTCAGAAGTCAGAGTTTGCCCTTCCAAATCATCCAAGAAAGTCTGACTCTAAGACTGTGGTATTTTTCTTTTCTTTTTTTTTTTTTTTTAATCACAGAAGACAGTTTGGCCTACAGGCTGCAGAAAGTGAGCACTAAGTAGTACAACCCTGGTCCCGAGACTGGAAGTAGTACCAGATGTTTATATCAACTAATCTGGACCCAGTTTTCTGTACAGAGAGGGAGCCTTTCTGATGTAGGATTCAACCAGGAGGCTCCAATAGGTTTTGTTGAACAGAAATGGACATAACTGCCCTCATCCTGCCAAGAAGCTTAATAAGCTGGCCTCTTAGAGCCACAGCACAGTTCACTGTGGCCCAGAAAGAGTCAGAAGGCACAGAGCAGAGAGCATGCAGCACGGAAGGGCCATTCCCAGGCACTAAGTAGCTGAGACTGGCATTTTTTCAGAGCTTTTGGAAGAAGAGTAAATCTTCTTAAATTCCAGAATTGTGCAGACAATGGAGTCACTACAGGTTATAGAAATTCCATGATAAAGCCTCCAAAGAGTCTGAATGTGAGGGAGCTCCATCCAGGGAGTTTGAGAATTTTCTACTGTTAAAATTAATAACCTTGACTCTGATCTAATATGGGACATAAAAAGTGTGGGATGCAGAAGAGGTCAGCAGATGGCAGCACTGGTTGATAAGGAAGAGAATCCAAATGTCCTATGAAAACTGTATTTTGCCTTGTATAATGCGCACCCACCTTTTGGCCCAAACTTTCAGGGGAAAAAATCTTTTGTTTTAATTTTTTAATTCAAATTTTTATTTGTTTACATTTAGGTACTTGTTTTTTGTATTACAAAGGAATTTTGACATTTATATTTTAACATATTATGGTACAAGAAATTTTATGTAACAAATAATTACAAAACATAAGAGATACAAGGTACAATAAATTTTTGATATTTGGTACCAATATTTTGATATCTGGTAGCAAATTTATGATATTTACACATCATAGAAGGCCAAGAACTTTTCATCATTGTAAGTTCAACAAAATCAATTATCATATTCCAGAGTATTATTATGCATATGGATATCGTTATTGATTTCTAGAGTTACAATTTTAACTCATAAGCACTAATAAAAGAATTAAAAACATTTATGTAGATACAGATTAGTACCACCCAGGTATAATGCGCATTCTTATTTTTCCCTCATAAATTTTGGAAAAAAGTGCACATTTGATACATAGCAAAATGTGGTATTTCCCTTGGCACCTCCCAACCCCGACTCCCCTCAACAAAGGGTTTCAAGAGGAATGCACGTGCACGATGTAATTCTTTGTAGTTTTTGATATATAGTCATACATGATAGGTTTTTGAATGCTGTTTATGGCTCTTTTTTTTAGTCCATGTGTTGTTAACTTCTACTACTAATCCTTTTGTTTCTTCATATACTTCCATATAGACGGCTACCTTAACAAAGCTTTCTCCTTGGTAAGCGTTCTGCACTTTACACAAGCACAGTCTAACTCCTGAGCAGTTTTACAATGCTGACTAAAGCAGTCTGTTAGGGTATATTAAAAAGAAAGGAAATTGACTTTCTTTGTATGTAATAATTGCTTCAAAATTCTATGAGCTTATAGAAAATTGTTAGAAAATATCATTGTTCTAGAACTATCAATTATGGCAGGCTTTTTAAGAATCTTGGTGGTTGTACATGCAAAACTTTAAGTTCCCTATGATGATAGCAAGGGTTGTGGTAAAAAGGAAAATCATGAGTCATTTTATCAAATGTTCAAGAAACAGAGGGAAATGACCAGATCAATGGGTCATAGCAGCAAAGAAGAGGGTACCAAATATTATACATCTAATGAGTAAAGATTTTGCACTCAAGAAAAAAGTAATATATCTGGAGTTAGCAATGGTGAGCTAAGAGATTGCCAAAGTGCCTTTTGCTCTCTGAAGTAACAGAACCAGGGTGTATGACTATAAACAGGCAATACTTGACAGGTCTTCAGGGGAAGCCATGCACCAACTTGGTTTTATTGGTATAGGACGTTTGAGGAAACACTGAGTGAAAAAGATGTAGATAAATATGTTTACCACAGAACTAAGATTCTCGAGAGCATTGGGATAGATTGACAGAAAAATCAACTTAAAAAAAGGAGTCAAAGGAAGAAATTACAGCATTGTGTGTGGATAGTGGGATTGACAAAGTAATTTCCTATAGAGTCCAAGGATAAAAGCAGTAAGGGACATAGTCATAATGATAGTCTTTGAGGCTGTCATCTTAAAAATACAGATGAGTCCATTAGATTCGGCATACAGAGATAGTATGTTCCTGAATTTGTCTGCTTTTTTTGGTTTGGTGTGGTTAGTTTGGATTTGGGGGGATTTTTTTTTTTTTAATGGTGAATTCTCCATGGACAGTAATAGGAAAATATTGGCTCTTGAGATCTTTAAACTCCAGGTGTAATGCCTGTTGCTCAATACTCTGAACAACCTATTGAGGGTGTTAAACTTGGATAAAAACAATCTTTAATTACAATTCTTTAGGGGTGGTTGTAAGGTATTATAATAGTTCTATCCAGAATTCTTACCTCATTATTTTATTTAACCCCTAAACAATCCAGCAATTTAGGTATCATAACACATTTGAACGATGAGGCTAAAATAACTGTTTCAGCAGGAGAGAACTGCAAGTATTCTGAACCTCTTCTCAACAGGAGGAAGGCACTGGGGAGGTAATCCTTGTGCCTGGAGTTCTGCTCAGAGTCATATTTAGGGAGAGTCTAGACAAAAGCGTGGCTTACTATCATGACAGCAGTGGTGCAACATCCTCTTCAGAGAGTGACCAAGGCTTTGATGGTTCAGGAATAGATTCACTTTTCTCAAAACACTGACACATTTTTGAAACAATGAGGAATATTTTATTTTTATATTCATCACAGAACACATACACTTGGATAAGTGTGCAGGCTGATAAGGAGGTATCTGATCATTGTGTCATTGACATTAAAATTATTGATAATTAAAAAAATAATAATGGTAGTAAAAGCCCAAGGGATTACTCAGCAATTGCAAAGAAGGTGGTTTGACTGTTCGAAGAGTAAAAATACATTACTCAACAAAATTTGTATGGCTCTTTATTCAATAGCTAAATTTAAGTTACACTGACCAGGAAGTCATTCAGCTTATGCATTATTATTAACAAACAAACAAACAAACAAACAAAAAACAGAGAAATGATCTAACATATGCCATTAGAGGTCTAGGAAAAAATGCTAGTATGATGTCAGACTTATTTCTGGCATCATCTGCAGTGTAAGGTAGAGGGTTCTTTTTTTTCTCTTTTCTTTTCTATCCATCTCCCAGCTGTAATGGGTCTTCAACTGTGCTCTAGGGGTGATAATTTCCTGCCCTTTCTCCAGTGACTGAAGGCTTTTGTTCCACAGGATTTAGAGTCTGAGTGGGGCTTCCTACTTTTCCTGCAGAAAGGACCTGTTCTCTCCTCCAGGCCTGCATCACTGAGAGGTTTTCTCTAGTCACCAACCCTGCCAGCATTTCTCATTCACATCCCCTGGAAGCCTGCAGAGGAGAGACAATAAGTGGGTGCAGATTTCCTTTGTGTCTGTGGCTCCCAGGGAATCTTTTCTAGCAATCTGTGAATGTTTTAGCTGAATTCTTCTTATGTGCCTGTGTGAACCTGGCATCCATCTCTTCCTCTTCTCACACTCTCAGTCACAGATGAAGCATAGTCATATCGGGTCTCTGCTTGGAGGACCTCTTTGCTTGAAGTTCATGCTCCCCCCAAAACTTGGCTCTCTGATAGGTTATAATTTTATAGTTTATGAGACTTTTTCTTGTTTGCAGGGTAGGAGCAGCACTCTCCATATTTCTATATCTTAGGCAGATGCACCAGGCTATGTGACTTCTTTTAATATTCTATCTGGCTCTTTCCTCCCTGCTTATGTTTTGGGTGAGGTCCCCAATGTAATCTCTGAATTTACCCAGTCCGGAGTTTTTCATTTTTCAGTTATTTTTTGTAATTCTAAGTTTTTTCCAGGACTACTTATTTTTCATATTTTTATGTTCTTCCTTTATACCTGATTGTTTTTTATTATAGTTTTTATTTTTTATAGGTGTCATTACTTCTTCTTTGATGATCTCAAATATATTTACGTTAAAGTGATTTTTAGATTGCTCTATTATTTTCAATTCATTGGGAGTGAATTTATCTTTTCGATTGTAATTTTTGTTAATCAATTTTCTGAACAGTAGTTTTTCAATTATTCTTTGGAATACTAATTTGAAGCCTTTTTTCCTTTTTCTTTTCTTTTCTTTTTTTTTTTTTTTTTAGTAGTTGATTTCTCTGTGTGTATGTGCGGGCCCATTGCCCTTCTCTAGCAATTTTATTGCTCTCTATATTCTGGGCTCCCAAGTTCAGAACAAGATCTTACGTTTGTAACATGGAGCTTTTGCTACACATATACCAATATTGCATATACCATCTCTGGGTCAGTGGGTGGCCGGGATTATGTATAGGTTACATAACTACCCCTTACCCTGCTCGCAAGAGCAGACTTAAGTAGGGGATCACTATTTTCATCAGTTCTAATTCCTGATGTCATAATAGAACCTGGCTCTGCTCCTTGGCTGAAATGGGAATGCTTTTAGTCCTGTATATTTGCAGACGTTAACTTCCTCATGGTCTCCTAATTATTCTAGGCCTAGAAGCCTGCAGACATGTGGCCTTAACCCTTTTTACCACTGTGTGTTTTTCTTCTTGGGCTAGTAGAGATGTTTTATCATGTCTTTGAGCATCACCATTACATTAGGGTTCTCCAGAGAAACAGAACCAATAGAATGTATATCTATTCTATTGGTTGTTTCTGTATATAGTATATTTATATATGTATATGAGGTCAGACAATTAAGTTTGCAGACACATCCTTGAAAAAGTGCTACATACGTCGTTGCTGAATATCACTATGGTCACCTTTGAAGTACTCCCCTTGGGAAGCTATGCACTGATGCCAGTGCCGAGTCCACCCCTCAAAGCAATTTTGGAACTCTCTTTTTGGAATGCCCATCACAACTGTCATTGTATTACCCTTGATGTCCTGAATGTCATCTAAATGTCTTTCTTTCAATATTTCCTTTATCCTCAGATAAAGAAAGAAGTCATTTGGGGCCAGATCAGGTGAGTAGAGAGGGTGTTCCAATACAGTTATTTGTTTACTGGTTAAAAACTCCCTCACAGACAGTGCCATGTGAGCTGGTACATTGTCGTGATGCAAGAACCATGAATTCTTGGTGAAAAGTTCAGGTCATTTTTGCCTTTTTCACGCAGCCTTTTTAGCACTTCCAGAGAGTAAACTTGGTTAACTGTTTGTCCAGTTGGTACAAATTCATAATGAATAATCCCTTTGATATCAAAAAAGGTTAGCAACATTGTTGCAACAAGTAGGTGAACTTAATTGTCAATCCTCGTGTGTGTGTGTGTGTGTGTGTGTGTGTGTGTGTGTGTGTGTTTTAAAATGTTGAATGTTTGGTCATTTCAATCCTTCAGTATCCCTCTATAATGCATACTTAGACACACAATTAATAGATATAAGATTCAAATCTTATATCACCAAACGAGTAGAAATTATCAGGCAGAAGCTCCTTTAATTTCCCAAACAAATCTGTAGGTTTACCTATATCTGCACCTATCTCCTTGTCAGAAGGGCAGTAGCCTTCCTATTAGCTTTAGTTTCCCAGCCCTTCTACATTCTCAAGAACCTTCTCAGTCTTCCTTTTCACTGTTATCATTACCCTGACCTTCTCTACTAGCTTCTTTCCATCAACATTTCAAAATTAATCTCTCCAATAGTAAAAAACAAAACAAAAACATCTCCTCTGACCCAGCTTCCTTCTTTACAATCAAATTTCTATCCTCCTCTTTACATTCAAATTTCTTGAATAAATTTCCCATAATTGCTGTTTTCCTTTCCTCTCCTCTCACTGACTGTTAAACACACATCAGTCTGGCTTCTGCTCTGAATATGCCACAGTAAATGTTTTCACTGAGGCCACCAATATCCCTCTTGGACGTTGTCCAGTTCTCATTCTGATGCCTCTAACCAGTACTTGACGCTTGTCACCAGTCCTTCCCTCAGCCACTACTCAGTCTCCACAGATTCCTTTGTTTTTTTAACCTAAACTCAAAAATCCTAGCGCTTGTCTAGGCGAGGTCGGCCTGGGCCCATGTGGTGGGAGTGAGAACCACTGAAGCTGTCTGGTCTGTGCTTATAGGTAGAGACACTGGGCTTGGCAATGTCTGGAGAGCCCCTGGGTTTGGTCTTTTTCCCTTTTTTCAGTCTATTTGTAGTTTACTTTGTGATATTTATCATGTGCAAAAAGGTATATAAATTATGTGACATCTCACAACTCTGTTCTCACCATCCAGCTTAAGAAAAAAAAAAAACATGATCGAAAGAGTCTAAACCCCCAGTGTACCCCTAATATCATTTTGCGTATTTTGATTTTTCTAGAAATAGCATTATATATTGCAATATGAAAAAAAAAGCTGTTGTTACTCTGACTCTAAGCCTCTTATTTTCTCCATTTGCAAATTGTCCCTAATGATCTCTTCCAGTCACTTGGACAGCTTTAATTACTGTGCAGCTGCTGACAATTCCAAAATATATGTCCACATTGGTCTCCTTCAAATCCATAACATCTCTCCACATTGGTTTTCTCCACTTGGATTTTACAGGCCCTTAAAATTTGACATACCCAAAGAAAATGAATTCTCTTCCTCCCCCAAACTGCTATTTCTTCAGAATTCTCTTTCTTTGTAAATGGTGCAATCTGTTTTCATTTCCTCAAACAGGAAATCTGGACGTAATCTTGAATGTTCCCTGTCCCTCACATTCCTTTATGTGCCTTATCAATTCTATCCCCTGAATAGCTTTCATAATTTTCCACTTACATCCATTTTCACTATCACTACCCTAGTATATACCACCATCATCCTGGTATGAAGGCTGTGAACACCACTGGAGGCTGCAATAAACTCTTACCTGCCCTTCCTTCTAAGATACAGGCATACCTCATTTTATTGCTGTTCACTTTATTGCACTCCGCAGATGTTGCATTTCTTACAAATTGAAGTCAAGACCCTCAAGCAAAAAGATTACAACTCACTTTATTGCAGTGGTCTGGAAATGAACCCACAATTTCTCTGATGTAGGTCTTTGTTTTTCATTCACTCTTTTATTTTAAATTGTTTATGAAGTATTTTCATGTGTGAGATAACCCTTGTGTCAGGCACACTAACAAATTATAAACAAAGAAAGAAAAAAACCTCCATAAATCACTTTTAAAATAAGTAGATGAAAAATGCATAAAAATCACAATGAATCAAATATAGTGATGCCTGTGACAGGGGTATTACAGATGAAGGACCAGAGAAGTTCAGAAGAAACGTACTACTTCCATCTTGGGGGGAAAGAGGGAGCAGTTTCATGGAAGAGGGGATATTTGAGCTGAACTCTACATTTTTTGACTTGAGATTATTGGGTTGGAAAAGATAACGGGAAGGAAGCACATGGAAAGAGAATGTTCCAGGAAGAGAAAATGAAATGAAGACCTGTAGGGTCCTATGCAAATAATTGAATCTGATTATTAGGCAAGGTGCTTGGAGGTGTTTAGTATAAAATAAGCTGAGACGTAAATGCTTATCATAATTCATGACAGTGCATTGTTTCAACATTTCCTCCCACGCTGGACATGGCATTTTATTAGGAACATATAGAGCGGGCCATATTTGAAATTCTTACCAAATTGAAAGAGGAAAGATCCCTCTGCCTCTGCAAAAATGAGGTGTGACCCAAAATGATGAAAAGGCCCTTCGGCACACATTGCTCATCTAGTCTAACAACTTTACAGTTAGAGTTTACCTGGTTGCTCTCTCCACATGCAATCTTTCCAAGAGAAGTTTTCTATTATGGACTCCTTCTAGGCTTTACATTATCTCCCTGTACCTATAGGAGCATATATCTAGCACCTTCTAGTGATCCAAATATCATAATTAGCTCTATGTGGCTGTCGCACAAATAAAGAGAAATCTTAACATATAGTAAGAATATGGATTTAAGGTAAAACCTAAAAAATTCCTTTTCATATTTACATCACAAATATCAAGTTCTTCTAATACATTTTCCATTGTGAGAGCACTGGAATAAATATGAACCTACTAATTCAGGCTTGCAATCTGGTTCATGAATTTAAAATTGTAATTACTATTTTAGGTATCAAATATAATACTTTTATTTCTCTGAAACAGAGAAAAGGAGAAAGAAATGTGACAGGGCAATTATCTCCAACTTGAACCCGAAGATACTTAAATTATCTCTTGTTTCCTTTGCATTAAATATTTATATTGATTTCATAATACTGTAAGGGACACGTCACATCATCATTTATATATAAACGACTGAAAGAACGCTTTTATACTTTTGGCTAAAGTAGATCATTAACAAATAGGTATTCAATCTGATATGAGGGAGTATTTTGCAACCTTAATGTAGTCCATATATTATCATTTAGCCTACGAGTTCTGACAATTAAGTTCGCTAACTTGTTGCAGCGATGTTGCTAACCTTTTTTGACATCAAAGGGATTATTCATTATGAATTTGTATCAACTGGACAAACAGTTAACCAAGTTTACTATTTGGAAGTGCTGAAAGTTAGATGACCTGAACTTTTCGCCAACAATTCATGGCTCTTGCATCACAACAATGCACCAGCTCACACGGCACTTGGCCTGTGAGGGAGTTTTTAGCCAGTAAACAAATAACTGTATTGGAACACCCTCCCTACTCACCTGATCTGCCCCCCCAATGACTTCTTTCTTTACCTAAAGATAAAGGAAATATTGAAAGAAAGACATTTAGATGACATTCAGGACATCAAGGGTAATATGACGACAGCTCTGATGGCCATTCCAGAAAAAGAGTTCCAAAATTGCTTTGAAGGGTGGACTAGGCTTTGACATCAGTGCATAGCTTCCCAAGGGGACTCGTTCAAAGGTGACAGTAGTGATATTCAGCAATGAGGTATGTAGCACTTTTTCTAGATGACTTCGCAAACTGAATTGTCAGACCTCGTATTTAAAACAAAACACAGTTATCCATTATAAACAGCAAAATCCACTCTGAACGAATCTTGGTCATTTTAAATTGAAGCTAATCATTTAAAGAAAGGCATTTTCCTATACCATCTTTTTTCCCCTCTAAATCTATTAAAGATTTCTTTTTCTTAAAAGATTCAGTATTTATTTTCTGTATCTCAGTCTCCTCACCTTTTCTGGACCTGTCTTACATCTAGCCAAATTTTTCTTAATGAATTGAATATATCTCACTTTATATTTCTCTTCTTCAAACATGCTCATTTCTCTAGATTTAAAAAAAGAAGAAAAAAACATGTTTTTTTTGACTCAACTACCTTACAGAGTTAAAAGCCTAACCTTTCTTCCTCTATGGATGATCTAAACTTTAATGCTTTATCTGTTTGTTTATTTATATCAGTTCGTTCATGTATTCATCTATTCACTCAAAACAAATATGCAGTGAGTTTCAATCAGTTTTAAGAGCCAAATCAGGTATTGCCTTCTTTTTTAATTTAAACTTTTATTTATTTTTAAGTGTGTTTTTCCAGGACCCATCAGCTCCAAGTCAAGTAATTGTTTCAATGTAGTTGTGGAAGGCACAGCTCACAGTGGCCCATGTGGGGATCGAAACTGCAACCTTGTTGTAGAGAGCACGGCACTCTAACCAACTGAGCTAACCGGCCACCCCAGATACTTCTTTCCTTAAAAAGCCTTCTCTGAAGTCCATTTCCCACTCCCCTCAGTCCTTGATCCTTTCTTTCTGTGAATTCCCATTACTCTTCTTATTCACTTGCATTGTTGTTTTTTTTTCATACTTTGATTATTTGTATATTGTTTTCTCTAACTTTTAAGTAAAAGCTCTTTGAGACTAGTGAGTCTCTTCTGTGCATCTTCTTGTCTCCTGAATATCTAATAAAAGACAGTTCCTTTTAATGAGCATTCATTAAACACCTAAAACATGCAAGCATTAGTTTCTAGAATTTATATTTCATCAGGCAGATTTCGAGAAGGAACTCAAAGTAGCATAAACAAATTGAACAAAGATTCAGAGATGGAAAAATATAAAATGTGGTTTTGACTTTGCTTGATAGAAGGAACTGGAGAGGAGTGAATGGGAGAAAACCTGGGAACAGTATGTGGTAAAATATATTAATGGCTGTAATTTAAATCTTCCCAGGAAGCTTTGTCACCTCTCTTTTTCTGGTAAAAGGCTTTTACCATCCTAGGCTTTTCCTGCATTGGCCTCTTCCACAACTCCTGTGAACCTTGGTGGGCTCCCTTGACTGCTGTAGAGGTGTCCTGCACTTGGTGAAGCAAATTAACTTCGTCTCCAGTCTCAGAAAGGAGCCTGTGATACAAGCCAAATCATTTAAAGTCCTTCATAGGATTTGTTTTCTGGAGTTAACAAAGTACTTTTCCCTGGGGTTGCTGGTTTGAAGGGTATATCTGAAGTTGCCGATGGGTATCATGCTCCAGACATGAAGAGACACTGCCTGACAATAAAGCTGAGGCAAGCCAAAACAGGAAGACTAGGAAAGAGAAAAACTTAATAACCTCAGTTAACCCTCTGAATATAGCTGTGGTAAGAGTTCTATGTACCCTAAACTTAGTTACATAACCCAGTCTGTATTTTTACAGTAAAGATGGTAGATCATTGAAGATTTTGAGGAAAGAATTAGGTAATCAAAATTTTATCACTTTCTGATTCATCCATTCTCTGATTAGTCTTCATTCAGTGATCTTTCCCATTTTTTTCCTACTCAAACTTTTCCTGTAAAATTATTACTAGATTCCATGGTTCTTTCTCAATTTGTATTTTCTTTGATTTCAGTACCTGTGTGTGATATTAATTTATTCTTTCACTAGGGCAAAAAAAATAGGTTTTGTGACAGACCTAAGTTTGGATCCAGCTTTATTTTATTTTAGTTGTGTGATCTTAAACAATTCGCTTAAACATGGGGCTTACGTTTCCTAATCTATAAAATAGGCTTAGTAAACCTACCTCATAGTTCACTTGTGAGGATTAAGAAAGATAATAAATAAGGAGTGACTGAAGTAAAGTGTTCATTGTGAGGTAGCTATATGGTATAAAAAGCAAAAACTGGAGTTTCTCACTTTCTCTCAGTGGGTAAACACTGATGAAGTATTCGGGGTGTTGTTTTCATATATTATTTTTGCATTCATGTGTAGTATTTTAATTTTTTCTTTTATTAGTGAATAATATTCCAAATAATTAGTTTCTTCCTTTGAAATATTTCTGATCAATCTTTCTCTTTCCATTATAATTGCTAACATATAAAGTTTGACTTGATGACTCGGACAGATTTCTTAGCCCCTATGTTTCCTCTTCTAGTCTGTCACGTATTCTGCTGTTAATCTTTCAAAACCATGGTGTTTTTTTTTGTTTTTTTTCATAAATAAGAACTTACTTTTTTTTCTTACTGCCAACCACACTAAGTCTAACTTCCTTTGATTTATTTGCAAAATCATCCATAAGATTTTACAACGTTAGCTTTTCAGCTAAGGTATGTACTATTTATTTTTTCTTAACTCTGTTAGGTTATAATTTATATATAATAAATTTCATCCATTTTAATTGTAGAGCTGGATGAATTTTGGCAATTTTATATAGGCTTAGAACCACCACTGTAATCAAGCTAGAGAATATTTCCACTCATTTCAAAAGTTCCCTCATGACCCTTTGCCATTATTGGCTACCCAACACTGACCCTAAGCAACCACTGATGTTCATTCTATGACTATAGTTTTGCATTTTCTAGAATTTCATATCAATGGAATCATGAAGTAAGCAGTCTTTTGTTTTGGGATTCTTTCAGTTAGCATAATTTTTTGAGATTTGTTTTTATAGTTTGTCTTTCAATATTATGTTCTTTTTTATGCTGAGTAGTACCCCAAAGTATAAATGTAACACAATTTGTTCTTCCATTCACCAGTCAATGAACATTTAGTGTTTTTCCAGTTTGGGGCCATTGTGGAAAATTGTTGCTATGAAAATTTGCATACAAATATTTGTGCAGACCTATACATTCATTTCTTGTGGTAACTATTTATGAGTGAATTGCTAGGTCCTATGGCAAGCATATGTTTATCATTATGAGAAACCACTAAACTATTTTTTAAAGTGAGCATACCATTTTGCATACCACCAGCAATAGATGAAATTTCAGCTACCATTTATTTTTCAAATATGTTTTGCACATTTTGTTGTTCTCCTTTTGGGATTGTTTTATATTATCTGTTTACTTTCTTTCAATTTTCTCTGTTCTTTACATGGGATAATATCTATTGTTCTACCTTCAAGTTTGTGACTCATTCCACAGTCATCTCGATCATTTCATTTTTAAGCTCATCCAATGAATTTTTTATTTCATACATATTGTTTTTCAGTTTTAGAATGTCCTTTAATTCTTTTTATTATTTATTTTTCTCTGTTTAAATTTTCCTTTTTTATTATTATTATTGTTCATTGCAAGCATATATTATTTTGCTTCACTGAAGGTAGTTATAATGACTGTTTCAAAATTCTGGTTGGCTCATTCCAACATATAGATGTTTTGTCTCAGCTGATTTTCTTTCGAACACATTCTATTTTCCTGAATTTTTGTATGTCAGGTAATTTTGGATTACCTTTTGACATTATGGTTATTAAGTTATGAAGACAGAATTCTATTGATTTCCTCTAAAGACTATTATTTCTTTTATTTTAGCAGGACATTATCTTGGATGAATTCTCACTGCAAAGAATTTGGGCAATGACTCCAATACTAATTCAGATCTGTTTCCTTTACTGAGCTGTTATAGCTCTGTTGCAAATGTGTGTGGTTCAGAAGTCAACCAAAGATGTGAGCAGACAGAATTTAGCATTCCCTGTTTGTCTATTTGATTTTTCTCTGTGTCTGTTTTTCTGCCAATACCATGCTGTTTTGATCATTGTCATTTTGTAGGACAAGTTGAAGTCAGAGAGTCTTGTTCTTTTTTCTTAGGATTGCTTTGGCTGTTTGGGGTCTTCTGTTATTCCATATAAATTTGATAATTTTTTGTTCTATTTCTTTAAAAAATGCCAATGGGATTTTGATGGTGATTGCATTAAATCTGTATATTGTGTTGGGTAATACGGCCATTTTAATTATGTTGATTCTTCCAATCCATGAACACAAAATATCTTTCCATTTCTTTATGTCTTCTTCAATTTCTTTTAAAAATGTCTTATAGTTTTCAGTGTATAGGTCCTTCACATCCTTTGTTAAGTTTATTCCCAGGTATTTTATTATTTTAGTTGCAATTGCAAGACTAATTATTTTTTTTCATTTCGTTTTCTAAAATTTTATTGTTTAGTACATGGAAATGCAATGGATTTTTGTACATTGATTTTGTAGCCAGCAACTTTACTGTATTCGTTTATTGTTTCTAATAGCTTTTTGGTTGAATCTTTAGGGTTTTCTACATAAAGAATTATGCCATCTGCAAAAAGTGACAATTTAATTTGTTCATTCTCAATTCAGATGCCTTTCATTTCTTTCTCTTGCTTGATTGCTCTGCCTAGGACTTCCAATACTATGTTGAATGGTAGTGTTGCTAGGGGGCAACCCTGTCTTATTCCTGAATGTAGAGCAAAAGCCTTCAGTTTTTCACCAGTAATTATGATATTAGCTGAGGGTTTGTCATATATGGCCTTTATTATGTTAAGGTATGTTTCCTTCTGTACCCTTTTTATTGAGTGCTTTGATCATAAATGGATGTTGTATCTTCTCAAATGTTTTCTCTGCATCTATTGATATAACCATATGATTTTTATCTTTTATTTTCTTTATGTGGTATATCACATTGATCAATTTGCACATGTTGAACCATGCTTGTGCCCCCGGGCTGAACCCCACTTTACTGTGATTTTTCCCTGAGATTCTCCCTTTTTCTCAGTTTCCCCAGGATTCAATCTTCTGATTCCCCAAAACAATAAATCACTAGTTTTCCCACCACGTTGACTACTCCTGGCCCCAGGTTAACATCTGCAAAAATGAGAACTCACTCTGTCCAACTACCCTTCTCTGTGTGTGAATTCCCCATGACAATCTGCATGTTTCTGTTTACTATAAAGTGACTTGATGGAGCTGCTTTTTGTGTTATGTCCAGAGTTTATAGCTGTTGTCTTTGTGAAGGTCAGTCTAATAGGATCTTATTCAGCCATTACCAGAAGCCAGTCCTTCATATTTCTTAATAATAATAGTGTTTATCTAGAAGACCAATTTATTCAGGCCATAAGCTCTTTATTCTTTCCTTCATATATTTAAGTCAAGTTGATCCTGTAAGGCTAACTAGAAATTCTATCCCCAATTGAGCTTTTTCTAGCTGCCTTGGATTGGTTCTCTCTCTCTTTTCTTCCCTCTCTCTCTCCTTTATACTTATTGAAGTTTTAGACAGTTCTTGTATGAAACATACTAACTTCTCTTTGCTTAACAATACAGAATACCTAAACTTCAGACATTTACCAGTAATCTTCAACTCAAATAGTTTTTTCCTAAACTCCTATTAACTATAAACTTGAACCAACTAATATTTGAAAGCCATATTCTCCTACCTGTTTATTCCTTTCAAGTTTAGGAGGATAGTGCGTAATAGTGGTAAGTTAATTAAATTTGGCATCAGAGGGCATAGTTTCAAGTTTACACTGTTATGTTTTGGATCTAGTAATTTTACCCCTGAGTCTTAGTTTCTCCATCTGTGAAACAGGTATACTAAATATCCCTACTTCATAAAGGTGATATAATTGACAATACCATTCAACCAGTTGCTTCAGCTCAAACATCAAAAATCTCTTCAAACTTTCTCTTATATTCTCCTGCCAATCAGTTTCCAAGTATTTCTTATATTAATGCACTACTCTTAATTTCTTTTTGCTGTTGTTGTTGCTATGTAGTTTAGACACCGGCATCTCTTTTGTGTGCTATTGCAGTAATTTCATAATTGGCTTCCCTGCCTTTGGTTTTATCTCTGCTTCCCAATCCACTTTTCATGCTGCTACAGGCAGTTTTTCTAAAAGGCAAATATATCACACTACTTTGTTGCCAAAACACTCCACTAGCCTTGCCTGGGGGTCAAGTCCAAACTTCATTGTTTGACACACAAGTTCCCTCATCATCTGATCTTCTTACTCATTTCTTGCTGCTCCCTTACAAGCCTCCCATGCCCTAGCAAAACAGGGCTACTTGCCTTTAATAACACATTTTGCATACTAGCGAGCTCGTGTCTTTATGCGTGTTGCTCTGCTTCAAATGTCCTACACTGGAAAGTATTTTTGTATAGTGTACAAAGGCATCATATTGTCTACATATGATCCTACCTGAGAGATAGCGTTCAAGTAGAAAAGGGCCATGTCTCATAGTTCTTTTGATCCTTCCATAATGAGGAAATAGGTACAGATAGGCACTCAAAAGACTGGTGACTGAGAAGTCATTTAATGAATAATATAAAGCAATCCCAGCTTACTTAGAAACCAAATTCATAGTGCATTATAAATGTGATTTTAGGTTTTTAGAACAGCTTCTATAAATTTCAAATTTTTAAATAATTACAAAAAAATTTTAGAACTTAAGAAAAAAAAAGCATTACCTAGATACATTGTTTCAAACAGTAAAACTCTGGGAAATGAGCAAATGCAGAATCTAAGTCATATAAATAAAGTGCTATTGGCTCTTAAATGAACAAAGTATCTTAGGAAATATGGTATCATTGCTTTATGAACACATTTCGGGCTCATATATGCCCATTTTAAACATTATCTCGAAAAAGTGGGACCTATGTCCTGTAATTATGGCTTTAATGTATTTTAAGTAAGGCATACATTTGAAAGAAATGCCTTTCAAAAACATCTGAGCAATTTCCTATGCCTTTATGTTCAACTGTTGGCTGAAGTTAGAGATAGTCTGTAATCATGCCCCTAAAATTGCTATTAGTGAATCAAATTGACCTCATTCATTCATTCATTCTCTATGTATAGAGAACCACAGTGAGTCAGGCATAATTCTAGGTGCTTGGCATACAGCAGTGAACAAAACAGACTAAGTCTCTGATTTCATGGCACTTCCCTTTCTGGTGAGGAGAAGCAAATAATAAATAAAAGTAGTCAGGTTACAATAAGTACTCTGAAGCTTATACGAGAAGTTAAGGAGACAGAGAGTGAAGGAGAGAAGAATGCTATTTTAGATAGTAGTCAGTGAAGACTTCCTTTGAAGGTGACATCTGAGTAGAGACATATATGAATTCAAGAGCGGGTCATGTAGCCTTCAGGAAAGAGTGAGGCCTAGGCAGAGGGAGTGGTAATTGCAACAGTCCTAGGGTGAGAGATTTTTGGTAGCCTATGAACAAATTAAGGGAAACAAAAGATCCAAAAGTAATGGTGACACAAGATAGACTGCAATTACATTATAGGAGGTGCATACTAGTTATATTCAGAGAAAGGAAAATAATTTCTGGAGTTGGGGATCTTTGAGGTAGTATTTGTAGTAGTTTTCAGTATGTAGGGATGATGATTTGGATAGCCCAAGAGAATAAACTATAATTGTTTTTGGAGACCTGTAAGTTATATATTTTAGGAAAAATACAGAGATAGGAAGAAAAGTAATGAGAGAGAAAGCTTAATAAAGGTGTGTGGAATTGAGAGTATGATGGATTTGGATCCTAAGATAAGAAGTTTATATTTCACAATAAGCCACGCTATGCAGACTGTGTGGGATGAAGAGGTGGTTTGTAGACAGACTAGGTTTGGAGACCAGGTGGATTGTGGCAAAATGGATACCATATACTACCAAACTATGCTAGTAACTCTAAAAGTCAGGATCCGTCTTTTCTGTAATAATAACATCTATGTCTTTTGTCTAGGTCATAATGAAACACTGCCAGAAACCTGCGCAGGGTACACTTGGCAAATGCCATAACTTGACAGATTGTTCAGCTGTATCTTTTATTTTTTTCAGATCTGAAATATAAACTCTGCCCCTATAAATTCTCTCTCAGTATTTTATCTACATTTAACTCATTTTAAGTAAAATGTGTATGATTTATGAGGAAAGTTGCAGTAAAATTTCATCTAAGCATAACATTTTATTAATATTTTTTCTTCTGAAGCCCCGTGGAAAAGAAAAGAAACAAAAAATGCTAATCTCCTGCTGTGAGTCTTTGGGATTTTCCAAAGAATGAATAATACTCTTGCTTTTTCTTTACTTTAGGAGAACATGTCATTTAATTTTCTTTATATATGTGATTATTGGGGTGGGGGAACCTTCCCACTTAATGACTTTCTGGCCTGAAAACAATCTGAGTCTGCATACTACTATATTGAGGTGTCTGAAACACAATGTAATATTCACCCTCAAGCCTAAATTCCTTTTCCAATATTTTTATTTTTATTTCTGGGAAAAGAAAATTTACCATCACAACAATTAGGTAGTACACAAATACTTACAGAGTTGATTTCACTATTCCTCTAGTGATTTTATCCACCATTCTCACTTAATAAATTGGCTCTTTTAAGCCAGCATTTTTAGAAAATGTTAATACTTTACATATGTGCTATATTAAGATCTTCTTCCAAATCTACAGATGAGCAGATATATTTGGGCAAATTTCACAGAGTTTTTATTTGTATGTGACTTTAACAGAGTTCCAGTATTCATTCCAAATAGTATCTGACATAGTAAAAGGGAGTAAACTTGTGAATGATTAATATCACACCCTACAAGCCCACATGTGTCGATGCCTTCATCATATATTCATATGTTTAATCTTTTCTTTTCTATCTCATCATCCACATTTAATATGATCCCTTAACCTAAAATTAGTTAATAAAAGTACCATAGAAAAAAAGAAGACAGGAAGGGCCTAGGAATTACTCTCAAATCACTAATGATTTTCATGCTAAAGATACCATGTATACAATCAAATTTCATGATCAGTTTTTAACACTAAGTCCATATGTCATTACATATACTGATGTTTGAATCAGAAGAGGAAACACATTATGTAGATACCAAAAATAGAGTGAACACTGAAAAATTACTTACTCTTGTGCCAAGTGCTTTACATGCACTATTTTGGATAATCTTCACAGCATTCATAGAAAGTAGATATATTATTATCTCCATTTTGTAGATATGAAAGTAGAAGTTTGGGGAGGTTAAGTATCATGCACAAGTCAATAACAAATTAAGTGCAAATCCAGGTTTCAAACTCAGACAATGTGATTCCAGAGTCCCAGTTCTTAACTGAATACCAACAAAAGAAGAAGAAGAAGAAGAAGAAGAAGAAGAAGAAGAAGAAGAAGAAGAAGAAGAAGAAGAAGAAGAAGAAGAAGAAGAAAATTATATATATAAACTTCTTACTTTTCGATTGCTTTAGGGATCAAGTGGTATGGGATGAGTTTATTTCTCTCAGGGGGTTTGATCGGGAAAGTGGAAAAAAATGGGCAAGAGAAGTTCAGCTTATTAAGTTCTTGGAATTTTTGTAAGACTAACTCTTAAATATGAGATAATAGTGTCCAGCTGATATAGTGTAGTTGTGAAAGAATAATTAAAAAAACACAATAGAAATTATTTAAAATTATTTTCATACTATAAATACCAAGTATTAGAAATATAAAAACATTCAGTCATTACATTTAGGGTTCTGATATTGACCTCAATTGATGCATTTAGAAAATGGTACCGATAGCCTTGGGATATAAGAGAGTATACAAAACTTCACATTCCATAAATTATAATGGACAACTTTATCAAATCATTCTTCTTTCTTTTTTAAAAGTTTGATTCTGCAGTTGTCATAATAATGATTCTCTATATCACCATTCCTTAATCGTGTAGTCCCCTGTAAGTTAAAAGGATTCAGTTAGGCACTTTTATTGATGTTGGAATCAATATTTATTTCTCATCTTTCCTGGGAAATTCTAGAGAATTCTATAAATTCCAGAGAAATTTCACAGGATTTAGAATTTGGTAAACTCAAGCAAGAGACAACGGTCACCAAGAATCAGATACAGTAGACCCCCGCTCTTCCATGGTTTCACTTTTTGTGGTTTCTGTTACTCTCAGCTAATCATGGTCCTAATATATTAAGAGGAAACTTCCAGAAATAAACAATTTATAAGTTTTAAATTGCGAGCTGTTCTGAGTAGATTGATAAAACCTCACACTGTCCTGCTTTGTCCCACTTATGACATGATTCATACTGTTGTCCAGCTTCACCACACTGTATATGCTACCCACCCATTAGTCACCCAGTAGCCATCTAGTTTATCAGATGGACTCTTGCAGTATTACAGTGCTTGTACTCAAGTAACCTTTATTTTGTTAATAATGACCCCAAAGTACAAGAGTAGTGATGTTGGCACTTTAGATATGCCAGAGAGAAGCCGTAAAGTGGTTCCTTTAAGTAAAAAGGTGAGTACAGTACACTAACATATTTTGAGATCGAGACTACATTCATACAACTTTTATTATGGTATAGCATTATTGTACTATTTTTATTATTATTATTATTAATCTTTTACACAGCCTAATTTATAAATTAAGCTTTATCATAGGCATATATATATATATATATATATATATATATATGTATATGTATATGTATATATGAAAAAAACATAGTATATATAGGTTTTGGTACTATCTTTGGTCTGGGGAATTCACCAGGGGGTACTGGACCATATCCCCCAAGGATAACGAGGGGGTATTATTGTACATGTTATAGCTGTATAAAATTCACTTTCATCGGAGCAATGTCAAAATCTATTTGTCAATACACCACCTAAAGGTTACTTTTAAAAAAGGAAAAATGAGAAGATAGACTGATTTTTAAAACCATGTTAGGAAAATGTGGTACTAAATTCCTTCTAAGAAGGAATGATATATCATATTTAAGATTGTTTTGAAAAATCAGATCAGATACATTGAAACCTTAGGTTTCTTATTTATTCTTATTAATTAAGAGTGATACTTCAGGGCAACTGTATTCTGTAGTGGTTATTTTAAAATTCTTTTTCTGAAGTTATACAGATTAAAGCATACAAGCAATTGAGAAATATGAAGCAAGCTCTTAATAAGAAAAAACAACAACCACTTTTCTAGACTGTCACTGTATTTTCCTAGCGATTTCCTACTGGATTTTTGGTTGTTGTTGTTATTTTGATTATTACACGTTGCAATCAATTAATTTAATTCTTCTGTTGGTAGGGCCCTGTCCCCCAAACTCACTTTCATTTAAAAATTCACACAGAGAAGCTGGTAGGAGGTGGGTAGGTGTAAACAATGTGGTATAGTGAGTCACACCTGTCACAAAAGCCAACACTTATTAGCGATGATGAATTTTTAAAAACCACCCATCCAGAGGCAGAAAATGTGGGTGCAGCCAGGGAGAAGAGGCCAAAGGCAGTGGCTTTGAATTTACACTACTCCCACTAACCGGGCTAAAACAGACGCCACAATTCGGAGCTTATTCTGCCTGGAGCTGGGGGAACGGAAACTGAGGGGGTGGGGTGGGGAGTTTGGCAAACGATCTATCAAGGGAAAAAAACTGCAGAGGCACAGTAGAAGGCTGTTGCCTCCAACTCCGCGCTCTCAGTCAGAGACGAAAACGCTCGGAAGGGGAGCACAATGACGCCGAGAACAGAGAAACTCATTGCGTCCGAGGCCTCGCGGCTCTGCAGCCGCACCGGTTCACTCACACGCTACTCGGAGTGGTTTGGTGAACGTCTCACGTGACACCCGAGGCCCTTTACCCCTCCTGCCTCCTCGGGTGCTACGGGTGCTACGGACCGAGGTTGCTGGGTCGCAGCCGGAGGGAGGGAAGGAACTTGTAAAGGGAGGGACCACCACCAGTATCGCATCTGCAACCCGGGACCTACTCCCCCAAAAGCCCACCCCCACTGAGATCGCGGCTCAGGCTCTGAGGGAGGGGGCGCGCGCGGGGGAAGGGCTGCTGTGCAATACACCCTGCGAGGAGGGGGCGGCAGGGGAGGAAATCGTGGATCTGAGGGAGCAGAACGGGGTCTGAAGGATGGGTCTAGCTTGATTCAGACTCCTGCACCCGGCAACGCCACGGAGAGAGGAGGGAGAAGGAGAGGAGGGTGTGCTGTGTGTGCGCGTGTGTGTGCGTGTGTGTGTGCGCGTCTACAGGTAGCAGCGGAGGCAGCGGCGGGGACCGGAGCAGGGGACGCATCTGCAGCCACCTCCCCGCCTGTGATTTTCGGAGGCGATTGCTCACTTAGCTGACGGATCTATACCCTCGGGAGATCTTCTCATCCTCTCCATTTCCACGCGTCTCAGTCGTCTTACAGTTTCAAGTGTGTGTTTTGGGTATTTTTAATTTTTTTTCTTCTCCCTCTAAATCTCGGGAATTCTGCATATAGAAGCAGGTGGCTCCTGATACGAAATCTTTGGATACCTTTGGCTTGCCAAGTTTTTTCTCTTCCCCGTCCCCTCCGTCTTGCAGAGGCATCTGTGGTGCTTTTCTTTTTGGATTTCTATGCAGAAAACGTATATATGTTTATATACCAACCGCATAATATATAAATACATATACGCGTTCCCAAGCACTCGGTTTTCGTCTCCCCGACAGAGCGGAATGTTTTGGACCCGATGGATAACGAGAACAGTATTAACATTCTTTTGAGCCTGTTTTTTAAAAAAGGGAGGGGGCGTGAAGAATTGTTTAACATTCGGCCATCGTTTGGCTGCACACTAAGCATCTCGAAGTATTTATGGTTGCAGATCAGGTGCAAACGGGGCTTAGAAAGGTAAGGGAGCTTCCTGCGTCCTCCGAGCTCCAGCGTTTATCTTAATCCCCGGGATTGCGGAGAACTTCCTACTCCCAGCCTCTCTCTCTCCTTTCCCACCTTCCACCAACCCTGCCCCGCTTTCTCTCCTCTGTACACTTAAGCCTTTTGCAGTTCCAGTGGGTGGTGTGGGGGGAGGGTGGTGGTTGGAGGTTCAATCTTCTGTTAAGAGTTTAAATGCTTCTCTCTCTCTCTTTTTTTACCCACTTGAGTAACTGAGTTTCCCAAATCCTCTTTTAGCTGTTTTAAGAAACCCGTTTTCTTTTTGAAAAATAATGCTACCTAGATAGCTGTTTTCAACATCTGTGGGTGCCAACCCCTCACCTCTATCCTCTGGTGAAGATAAAAGCAGTGAAAAAATGAACTTTAATGAACTGGGTGGTTTCTTTAGCACTGGGGTTCGTGGAACTTCCCAAACGCTTCTTTTCATTTAAAACCAAACCAATACCTCAGGACGAGAGTACATTGTGGAGGAAATTCAGCTTCCGTGTCTGCATAAAGCCAATTCATTGTACTTGGAGGGTCATTACCCAGAGTTGAGAGAGATGGAGCTGCGTCTAGTATAGGAAAAACTACACGATACTTAATTCTTTTTTACAGACCCCCCTTTACACAATGGCTAGTCCCTGTTTAACTCTCCGTTCAGGGGATGCGTTTTCAGACTCGACCTTTAGGAAAGAGGTGGGAACTTGCCATTATTTCTTCTTCTCTCCCTTAAATCTCCTTCCTTCTCGGTTCACCGTCTCTTGCCCTGGCAGTTAGCAAATTGCCGGTTAGCCCACCCCTCCTGGCGGGTGTCCTCTGCTCGTCTGCACTCTTGCCTGCTCTGTCCTCTCTCCATCGGGGCTTTCAGAGCAGATGCATTTTCTCTTTTCTTGAGCTCTCTCTCTCCCGCCTCCCTTCCCCCCCCCCCCCACCTGCCCCGGCTCTCCTTGTCCCTCCTCCCGCCTCCCTGCGGCGCCTGACCCTTCCTACCCTAGTCCCAGCCTGCGGGCGGGGGGCGTAAATCCGTGAGCCCACCACCCAGCGGTTGCGGAACACACGGAGATGGTGTGAGGAGAGACCGCGGGAAAGGCGAGCCGGATTCGGGGACAGGAGGCCAGGAGAGCCCGTCCGAGCTGGAGCAACCCGGAGAAAAGGGAGAAAGCGACAGTGAGGCACTCAAGCTGCCCGAGCTCAGGCGGACGAGTGCAGTCGCCTCCAACGCCTTAGAGCGGCGCCCCAGTCACTGCAGCTTTTCACCCTAGAGCTGTGCCCAGGTACCACCGAGACCAAGAGCCAAACCATCGGCCGAGAGGTACCAAAGAAATAAGGAAAGGAGAGAGCGGGGAGGGTTTCCTGGGAAATACGAAGGCAAACAGATGGAGGTACAATGCAGCCTCCAGAAGAAAACCCTTGCCTGAAGCCCGGGCGGAGCGCAGACAGCTGCCTTCAGTCTCCTGCTCTCCCCAGGTCCTCTGGCTAGTTCAGGGTCTGGTTCCGCCTCTTAGTTTGACAGGGATAAGAAAGTTGCTCTTCACCACATTTCCTGCAAAGTGATTTTCAGATCTGCGTGGTTCAAGTCAAGATGTCACTCCCTAGATACCCCGTGATGAGCTGAGAAACTAGGTTATTCATTATTGGGCAATAACCCCCCCGGGAAGAGAAGGTAGTGCAAATATTCAAAATGCTCTTTACTGGCTCTTGACTGTCCAGCACAATGCTTTGTGAATAGAAATGAAAAAACACTTGCAGTGAATTTGAAATTATTTAGGCTGAGATTTTTGAATTGGGAATAATTTATTTCAGAAAAGATTGTTAGTGTCTTATTAGGGAAGTTATACTCGTATGTCTAAAATTTGATTCATTTGTGGTTATTCTAAATCATGAGAAGTTGGCCTCCACAAAGGCATTATACTATTTATTTTTTTCATCTCCAGTACCATAGTGATGCATGTAGGATTTAGGAACCATGAATTCAGATAGCTAGCTAACCCTGTGTCTATTACTCTGCATTTTTACAGGTACTTAATATACTCGTTTTCTTCTTTTTATACTAAAATTACAGTAAACTATTTTCCCTTAAATAAATTCTCATGCTGCACATAAAAATTACAGGGTCATAATATATTTCTCAATAATTAATTGTGCTTAACTACAATTAGAATCATAGATATAAAAATATCACTGAGCAAAAGCATGGGTACATGTGTTTGAGTGTAAAACGTATAAAATGCCTTGGTATTTCAATCAGCCATTACAACCTAGCAGAACACTAGCTTTTTGAAATGATCTCAGAAGCAAGGGCCATGCACGTATTTAAAATATTAAATGTTAAGTCCAAAAACATTGTTTACTGTGCCCTTGGCAGGGAATGAATCTCAGTCTATCTGCACCGCTGAGTGATTGAGTGATTCACAGAGAAAGTGGAAGTTAATCATTACTCAGGCCCTCTGATTACATGGTTTGATTAAAAGAAGTAACTGTTTTCTGTAAGCCTGCTATTCTACAGTTAGTCTTTCCAATCCTCTTAACATAAGAAGAAATTGAAGGAGTCAGTCTTTCAGCAGATTCTATGTACAGTTCCTGCAGTGTGGAGTGAAGGAAGCCCTCTTTAGCTCCCCTCCTATAGGTTCCCTTCTTCCACCCCCAAAGTACTTTCTGTCAATCTTATCTTTATTCCCTCAGTGGGGTTTCATTTTATGAATAGGTCCTTTTACATTTAAGTATAACTTGTTTTCACATATGAATGTCTAGATTGTTTTGAAATTAAAGGTAGAATATAGACTCACAGAAGATAGCCTGAGAACTCCCTTTGCTGCAGGTAGAGTGTTTGAAGGCCTGATGACGCTGGATGGCTGGGTGACTTCCCTGACTTTCTGAAGTCTCCTCCAACCCTGAACTTCTCATAGTTTATTCCACTTTTGTTATTTCCACATGGTTATCCAGTGGCAGGATCTACATCTTCCTTTGAATTTCCTTAAATTAGTTATTTAGGATTTTATTTATTTATTTATTTTTTTACAGGGTAACTAAATAACTAGAGAGAATACAGATAAGCTCTCTGAGTTAAATTTTATTTTTCTACATACAACTTTTTTGGGGGTAATATTAATACAGATTTAGGTATGTTTGATAAATACCTCTGTGGGTTTCCATGTGTTAAAACAAATAATTTTAACATTTTTTAGCAAAGCACAGTAACGGTTTGTTTCTAGATTTTTTTTTTAAATTTCTACACAAAGGAATTATTTTATGAATTACCTAACAAATACTAATTTGTAGTTTCTGTAAGCAGAACACAATTGGAATTTACAGTTAAAATTTAAAACCATAACAGTTCAACAGTACACTTTTGCCACATTTGAAAGTATTTTGAAGTTTGATGTCTACTTCCATCTTTTTAGATTATAAATGTGATGATTCCTGTTTGAATTCTGATTATTCCTCAGTTATATTTTAATTATTTGTAAATGTAATCATCCAAGCCCAGGTCAATTATTTATTTGTTTGTTTGTTTATTTACTTATAAAATATAGGTCTAGTTTTGCAGATCTTTTATTAATAATGGCCAATGGTTCCTTATAGTTTGGATGCTAAAGTCCAGAACACTGATGGCATTCAACTTTTTTCACAATTTACTCCCAAACTTTCCTTTTTTTAGATTAAAACACCTTCCACTTGGAACTCCTCCGTAATTTATTCATTGTCCTTTCACAAGACTCTGACTTACTATCTTCCCCCCAATAGTACAAACCACTTTAGGGTTTTATGATTTACATTCATGGATTACTTTTCACTCCCCTCCCCACTGCCCCATTCCCACACCAATCATAGGAGCAGAGAACATTTTGCTTCCTTAGAGTATTCTCTCTTCCATCACCCCGCTTGCTTCCTGTATCCTTACTCTGAGCTCCCAAAACACATTATTTATGTTAGGAGTAGCTCACCTTTCCTGATGGGTGGCTCTCCTCACTGGATAGTAAGTTCCCAGAGGTCACCAACCATATCTGATTTATAATTTCATTTCAGAGCCCCATGATGAACTTAGAGTACATCATAAATGTACAACAAATGCATTATTAGAAATATATGTGGCTCTGAGGCAACAGAAAACCCAGCTAATGGTGGATTAAGCAAATAAGGGTTTATTTATCTCACATCATTAAAAACTCCGAAGAAGACAGTCCTTAAACATTTAATCAAGGAATCAGGCTTTTTCTATCATCTTGGTACTTTACTTCTCATGGTCATAAGGTTGCTGCTGTGCCGCTGGCATCATGTCTGCTTTCTAGGACCCCCAAAAGATAACAAAGAGTACTCTAGGTCAGGATTTCTCGGTTTTAGCACTATCATCATATTAGGGCAGGTAAGTCTTTGTCTTTGTCATGGGGGAGTATCCTGTACATTGGAGGATGTTTAGCGACTCCTTGACCTGGCCTCTACCCACTAGGTGCCAGTAGCACACCCCAGTCACCCATCCAAAGATGACAACCACGAATATTCTACACATTGCCAAATGTCCCTGAGAAGTAAAATAATCCTTAGTTGACAACAATTACTCCAGAGTCAGAAGGAAGGCAATTCCCTTTTCCCCACTCCCCCTTTTTATTTGCATTACAGTGGTGGTGAGGACTTTTTTCCCCCTTAATAAATGGTAGAGAAGTCTATGAAGTTGTTAGAAAAAAAAATAAATAAAAAAGAAAGAAGAAAGACAGGAAGGATCAAATAAGCCTTTTCCTTGAGCATTTTGTCTTCTTTTTGTGATGTGGACATTCTCCCTGTAGACTTCCATTCTTACATCACTTCCAGAATTCTGTCAGGTGTTTATTTCCAAGTAGTTGGGAAATATATTTTTAGTGTGGCATACCCACTACCTTGGGAAAATCAGAATCTGTGAAAAAAGAAGGGGAAATGTATTTGCACTCAAAATGGATTTGAAGACTAGAACTATTTGCCACTATGATAGAATAAATGAATATATAAAATTCACCTAAATATTGTAAAAAGGAAAAAAAAGTAAATAGCCATAAAAGAGAGTAGATGTCTTTTTTTTTCACATGGTAAGTATTGATACAATAACTATGATAATACTATGCTATTTTTTTCCTCCAGATGATATTTTACTTAGAAAATAACTGGGCAGAATGGAGGCATCTTGCTTTTCCTAACTTTTTTTTTTTTTTTTGTCAGACAGCACCCTATCTATCTATCTCCTCTGGTCTATTGAATAAATCAATAAAGTTTGCTATTAATACTTACAAATAAGACAGTGGTCAATCATGAGAAATGTTGTCAAAGCAGATAAAAATGCAGATCTGTTGTTTTAATACTCCTTTCTAATGCTCATGTTTAGAAAGACAGCACATGCTAGTGATGACATTAGGTAAAATAATGGTTTCCTATACAAATATGTTAGCATGAGTTATAGTAACTTTAAGTTGCTCAACTATTTACCTTAGTGTGGTAAAATAGTACTATTGGGTACCATGGAAAGAATTCTACTTTACAAAGATATAGCAACATTACTGTGATGGCCAATGATCTTGTCTGATTGATTACAAAGATATTTTTTAAATTTCTTACCCTTGTCTTTCACTCTCTATGTGTTTGTTGTATGCCAGTTTTGCTCAGTTCTGTGTAGAATATAGAAATATAAAATATGCTGTCTATTAAGAGAATTTTGCTTGCAAATAACAGAATACCCAATTACAAGCCTAATTAGTAAATACTTTCACTATTGTGTTTCCCCAAAAATAAGACTGGGTCTTATATTAAGTTTTGCTCCAAAAGATGCATTAGAGCTTATGTTCAGGGGATGTCCTCCTGAAAAATCATGTTCGGGCTTATTTTCTGGGTAGGTCTTATTTTCAGGGAAACAGTATCTTGCAGAACAAGGATTGGGAGGTATGCTGCCCTTGAACTTGGCAGTTTCAGGATGTCAGGGCTCTGAGACAGCTTTGCTAAAATTCTCTTGGCTCCCCATCTTAGAAAGAAGATAGAAAATATGGCTGACTACCACAGAACCAAACATCACCTCTTCAAATAGTCTCACTCAAAGCAAAAAGAAGAGAGGCAGTCTTTTTCTCATGGTAATGAAAAGAAAAATTTTCCACAAGCTCTCAGCAGACTTTCCTCTAGGCCTGATTGACTAAACCTATGACACATCCCACTCCTAAACTAATCAGCGGCAAAGAGAAATGCATTGCATGATTGGTTTTGATCACTCAGGGTCCTTCCCCTGGCCTGGAGGAGGGGTCTGCTTTTTCTGTGGACAGAGCAATATCACACTTGAACAAAATCAAAGCTCTTGTTAACTGGAGGAAGGAGGCAATAGTTGTAACTTAAGGGTACCTGATAGGGTGTGCCATAAACATCATATTCTGTCCTCAAATTTCTTATAATATGGAATACTTTTTTAGAATTAAATGCACACACACACACCCAAGAATTAAATGGTTTTTGAATCCATGGCCATAAACTGTATACATGCCAGGCTGCATGTTTCTGGTGTAGAATGATTACCTTCATGATGTTCCAGATTTGTTTTTTTAAATAATGCCTAAAAAAATTAGAAAATGTAGAAATGGGCCCAGGATAGAATAGTTACAAACACTGAATTATGCTCCATTACATGTTGAAATCCCAAATCTTACCTTTTCAACTTACACCTATATCATGTAGCGACCATAGTTAAACCAGAACATGTCCTCCTTACTAAATAGATCATCTGTGTTTGTCACACGATCTTACAATCAAAATTCAAGAATAATGTAAGAAATGACTGAACCCATTTTCCTATTACTATCATGAAGAAGCACTTGTTATCGTTTATACCCAAATTAAAATTACCCCTCTGCTTTTGATAACTGCTTACTCAGAGGATCTAAGGAAGGCATCTATGAGTCTTTTTATAAAAACAAAAACAAAAACAAAACAACAAAAAACACACAAAAGCTTTATTTTCATTTTGTCTGACTTCATGGAAGCACAGAGTCAATTTTGTGTTCAATTAAAAAAGGGGTCCTTAACCATCTCCTTTTACCATGCTTCATAATTTGAATCCATTTTTTAACTTAAAATTTGCTTTGATTTGATTGTATTTGGTATTTTTATCACAAGCTGCTTCAAATTATTTTTGGATGGAGGAAGAATGTACATGTATATGTATATATGCATGTACAAACAAATGAATGCTGTCATACATCACTCAATAAATGTCATTTTCCTGAGTGAATATATGTTCAGAAATTAGACAGTATTGTGTGCAGTAAACTACTGAATTATGCTGCCATCAACATGTGCAATAGGATTCCAGAGGAAGGAGCCACCAATGGTGCTTGAGTCATTTTGATGGAGATACACATTATAATTTGCAGACAGATGGGAAACTAAGGCAGGGAAGGTTGGGAAAGTTTAAATAAGCTGTATTTGTCATACATAGTTTGCTCTAGAGTCAGATAGCAATTGTTTTTCATTTTTTTCTCTCTAGCTTTAGAATTTCAGTAACCTCATTCCTACCTTATAACTGTCTCCCGAATATAAAGAGTCAAATAAGCTTTAACACCAAAGCTCTCCCTTTGTTTCAAAGCAAATTTTGTGATGGTCACTGCCTATCTCATTGGTTTATTATAGCATTTTAGAACACATTTTCTGAGTGTATCATCTTTCCATCTACCCAGTGTTCTTTGTTCGGGCTCCATGCCTGAAGCCTTTGCACCACAGAAATGTCTTTGACCCTGGTTCCTCCCCTCCAGGGGAACTTATTTTTGAATCAAACTTAAAATGATAATTAGTAGCTCCATCTGTGTTTAGGGTCAGAAACAGATGCTTCTCCTTTTTGTTTTAATAGAAGGTGTATTTGAAAGTGGAAACATAGTGAAATTGGGTTTTAAATAGATCCACATTTTAATGGGGTTCTTGTATGAAATGAAGACTGCCACAGGAGTATGTTTTCTAAACTTCTCGGAACTTCTCTGTTCTGGACCTGGACAATATCTTGGACTTCAACAAATCTATTGTGAAATAATTATGGTTCACAGCATTGACCCTAGGTGTTGCAAGCTCCTGAAGCCTCTTTCAGGGAATAAAGTATTTAATTCCATATTTAATACACCATGTTTACCCCAAAACTAAGGAACCACTGATTACAGGATGTATCATTATTTTATGTACACTTTAGAAAGAAGAAACACCCCAAATTAAATCATTACGTAATGCTTTCTACCACTTAGAATTTTTATTTTACACTTTCATAACAAGCATTTAGCATTAAATAGATGTAGATTTTTATAATATATCAATCTTATATGTGTATAAACAGTATAATATTAAAAAAAAAACTTTGTCCTATTCAGGTTTCACTCTTCTGAATAAAAATCATTTTTTAATTATAGCCATTCATATCTATGTTTTTATGGACAGTAGTCTGTAGGTGTTGGTGATACACCGTTTCTTAAGAGTACTCCATGACTGTCTTCAGGATTTCATTCCAAGCAGCTGATACATTCTGACAGGTTTAATGCTGGTATTTTGTTGATCTTACTGGAATGTGACAGTTGAAGATTTTCAGACAATGATCAGAGTTCATATCCCTTTCTTAAATTGTTCTGAAATGTTGGGGAGTGGTGATTGTCTGGTCATGGCAACAGGAATACATCCAACTTTTCCATGCAAAGTTAGTGGCAACTATGCTGCCACTACTGCTTGGCTCTAAGGAATTATAAAATGCATTCCGATTTCAGAGATGTTAAAGGATAAAAGAAAACTTTGTCAGAGCCAATGATATGGCAACTCTGATGATACATGTGTCCACATTTTTTAAACAAGCTAATGCAGTAATGGTTATTAATTAACCAACTATTTAAATTAATCTCAAAGCATTTGTATATGAGATGACTAAATAATTCTTAGTATAACTAGAATCTGATTCTGGCCCTTTTTATTCTCTACTCACCCTCCCAGTTTGCATATATAAAATGTAGCTAGTCTTCCAAATAGATAACAATGAGGGGGAAAAAAAGCACAAGACTAGTAATAGATAGACCTATGTTTGTAGAGCAGACTCTTCTAATAACTATATATTCATTTCCTGTAATTCACTTCATCTCTCTGGACCTTGGTTTCTATTTTTAAAGTGTATAGTTGCACTCATTGAAATTAAATGTGTCTTTTGGCTCTCAGAACTGTTCGGGGGGGATAATCAGTAATAAACAATGTTCATAATTATATGTATTTAAGCTCGTTTTATATAAATGTGTAATATTATGGAAGTGTTACTTTAAACTATATATAATATATAGCTTTAAGATGCGTTGTGTATTGTATAACTTTGAGATTTTACAGTTTTTTTTGAGGCTTACACATACATTATCTGTTCATTAAAGAACTGTAAGCAGTGCAGAAAGTTCAACAGAACAGATGAGATTTAGGACCCTTCTCCTCAAATATAGTGGATGAGAAACATTACTGAACAAATCAAAATCAAGTAAAGGATGCAAAAGTGGGAAGAGGCAAGGAGAAAATGCATTTTCCATTAAGAACCAAGAAAACTTTTACAAGGAATTAACTATCACTATGTATACATGTTTGGCTTAAAAGGAGAGTCATGAGTAAAAAGCAAGAGAAAATTGACAGATAAAACTGAATTTTTCTTTCCTTTTTTTTCGTTTTGTTTTTTGTTTTATCATTGCTCAGCCACATACTACTGATTTTTTAAAAATATGAATAAAAGGAAGGAGAATCTTGGGTTAGATCAGTCAGATACTACTGTTTGTGGATATATCTTGACAGTTCTTACTGCGGAATTCCACAGACAACAGTGTTTCTTCTCTGTATTGTATTTGAAAATTACCGCTGCTCTTAAGTGGTCAGAAAGCTGGGTACTTACTTTCTGATGAATAACAAGCTCTCCAGAGGCATACCACTGTCCTTTCTCTCATTGTACCTCTAGTCACCACAAAGAGACACTGTGTTCCCTCTCATCTACCTATTTTGCTGTAAAGTGAGTTGATTTATAGAGTATGAAGAAAACCCTTCCTTTTTTTCACTATATATTATTGAAGCTGGTTTTTAATACAATTAAAATATAGAAATGCATAAGTTAGAAATATAATATTGCTACAAGTAGAATTTTATTGAATAATTCATTAAATTATTTTAATCCTCTATTTAGGTCACTTTCTCCATAAGAAAAATATTCAAGATTACTAGTATTTAAGGTGGAAAATATACTTTAATGGCTTAAAGTCTTAGACCATTAAATAGGGTGTTGAGGTTATATATTCACATCGCAATCACATTTTTATGACTAAAGGGGGAAAAAATCACAATTTTTGATTCCAGATGATCTGTAACACATGCTGCAAAAAGGATTAATTCATTTTGAAATGTTTCAGTAACTATCTGAAGATATTTTCAGATGAGAGGTTGAAAGGGTCATAATGATTTTTTAGACAGTTGTAGGTCAGCCTCCTCAGTTTGCTGGTGACGTGACTGGCTCGGTTTATAGGACGATAGAGCTTGGACCTGAATATCCCGATCTTGGTGTCATGCTTTCCTGTGTCAAGTTTACATACAGGGCAGTAATACATGTATCAGCACCATATGTGATATGTATCTGTGATTATAGAATTATTAGTTTAGAAAGCCAGGTGATAACTGCCAGAACTTATAAAGAATGGAGTTTTACTCTTAGGGAGCTTTAGTGAAGAACGTGCTACTTGAAAGATGTTGGGTTGTGAGTAAACGTAGAAGAGGGAGCAAAGCATTGCTTGAATAAAAGCAATGAAAAGTAAGAATAGGACATGTAGCAGAGGTAGTTGATCATTCTATACTTTTTCAAAAGTAAAAATAATAGATGAATAAAACAATCTACATTGAGAAATACCACTATAGGAAAAAAAAAAGAGTGCTTATTGAAAATACACATCTCATGTTGTGTTGAGTAGTTTGGCTTAAGACCTCTGCCGATCAGAAATATCTAGTTACATATTTTCCTTGTGATAAACTGGTCCTTGTAAAAACTGGTTCATAGTACTCATATCAGAAAAAAAAAATCGTATCGCCTAGAAAACAAATTAAATTATCTAAATTGGAAAATTTAACTATCTGAGTACATGTCTACTAATGTTAACTGGTTGATGCCAAATCAATTTGAGATCATTTGATTGATTGTCATGCAACGAGGAGATTCTTCTTATCATAGCCTGCCCAGATCTTGTTCTCTAACCTGGTTGCTCTCGTCCCGGGAAGTACAGGAAACACTCCATCTCCCAAAACATATATTCTTTCCCATTCTCTTTGTCAATATAGTACTTCAGTCAGTTCTTTCAGATCTGCTGATTACAGGACACTTATAATCAAAATGTCTCATTTGCTTAAGGGAGAAAGACTTTAGTTGGTGTTAATCTGTCTTTTAACACCCAGCGGTCATCCTCATTGCTTAAAAACTTGTAACATTATTTAAGATCTAAAAGGTACAATTTCAAGTGAGCTATATCCCTCTATTTCTACTAAATTGCACATGAAATCAATATGTCCCTCCTGATTCTCCTTGAATCCACTCTCTGTAAAAATAGCAGCTCATTTTGGGAATCAGTGCTAGAATAACCGGCACCCAGGGAACAGGGAGGATCAGAAGAGCATGAGCGTGTTTTCTATAGAACTCCATAAACATGGTCATAATTTCTCACAAATTGGTTCATTATGACTCTGCCAGTCAGAAATACACTGGGAATAGTCCTGGTATTCAATTTAGAGCATCATTCCCTCACCAGTCTTCTCTAAAACTCTAAAGAAGCACGAAACTTCACAGAACCACCTCTCCTATGGGGCCCTCTGTCTACCATGCAACCCTGACAAGAACAAGTGAGGTGATGATGCTATAGGGCAGAAAGAAGGCACAATCACAGGAAGGAAATAGTCTATCAGGGAGATACAGAGAGTATAAAGAGTGTCTTTAAGTTTGAAATATCCTTTAAATCTCCTGCTGTACTCAAGCTTACAAAACAGTAATATACCAGGGGTGACAAAAAGATGTATACACATGACTTGTATTCATCTTTTGTTATTAGTATGACATAGCAATTGAGTATTACAATTTTAATCCAGCTTTCTCCTTTCTTAAAATGTGTATACATTTTTTTGGCACCCTCTGTATATATATGTGTGTGTATTATCTGTCTTCTAGCTATCTGTCCTTCTAGCCATTCATCCATCTGTCTGATTTAATTGAAAATTATAGGTGAATGCCAGATATGAGAAAGCATGAGAAGAAACAGCTACTTTTTTAGGAAGGTTATTCATATTTCATACACTGTTTAGATGAGAAAAGGAAGACACTTGGAAATGTATTCTTGGTCACCAGGAAAACAAATCCAGCATGCTTTTTTCCCTTATCCTTATGAATATTCCTTCTTTACCCCTGTATCCATTCCTTCTGATTGCTGCAGTCTTTTTCATGGGTGCCTTTTTGTATCTAAAACCAAAACCCAAATTAAAAATTTCCCATTGCACCATGGGACTATTGCAAAACCCTTCTAACTATGTATATCAGCAATGAACATTCTAGTACGAACACATTTGTATGAATTTTTCCTAGCCCATGTGATACTCAGCTAAAGTGAATGAAACATAAAATAGATAGATACTGATGGGAAAGGCCAGGAAAATCAGCTTAACCCATTGCCTGTGAGACAAAGCTTTGGTCTTTAGAGCCAGGTTCTTACCAGACAGAAGCTTTCGGACTCTGCAGGAAGGCCGAGAGGCAATGGCAGGGGAGGGGATTGAGGAGCTGGGGTGTGGAAAGGGGCAACAAAAAATGAACAAGACTGAAAAATCACACTTGTTCTGCCTCATTCATTAGCCCAAAAGACGATCCTGTTGCTATGTTAGTATTAAAATGTGTGATTCTGTATAGTCTTCATCCTTTTTTTTTTTTATTTAGTTGATGTATCTGCCCAATAGGTCTGATAATGCCAACCGCAGGGCTGCTGTGGGATTAAATGAAATAATGTATGATAGCACCATTGCCTGGCACATAGAGAATGTCCCAAAGTGTTCTTATTACCGTGATAACCTTCCACACATACAAAAGCACTCTGCTCATTCAGTAATAGCTGTTGATCACGCACATTTTGTGTACTAGGTCTGACGAGGTGCTAGACACAGTGGAGAAGACAGAGATAAGTCAAACTCTGTCTCAAAGATTCTGGGAATCCTTTCTTCTCCTGGAGCCTTGAAATTAAGGGAGAGAGTGTTCTATATCCCTGTTTTGGCTAATGCAAGAAAGATAGGGCTGTTTTTATTTCACTAACACATGAAAGAAGGATAAAGCATTTAGAAATGGTGAAATTGGCAGCTTTAAAAAAAATTCAGGAACTCTATCAGCATTAGAATGTGAAAACATTTGAGTCATAGGCTTGCTCGGGAGTGAGTGTTTAATAGGCGCCTTTGTAAAATCTCCAAACTAAGCTGTATCATTTTCTATACATGCTTAAATCTCTTAATTACAAAGCAACTTTAATTATACATAAAGTATGCCTCTTCAATCATGTTTTAATCACACTTGAAAAAAATTAAATTTATCCCAAAGTTATTTTCTGCATTTCAATTCTGATTTTTAAACTGTGGCATATTTTGAACCAAAAAATTGCATTAAGCTAATGTTTATGCTTGCACATAATCCCACACTTTCAAGGCAACACTTAAAATATTCAGAAGAGCTTCACAAGAGGGAGCAGTTTAATTCTGTTGTTGACTCAGAGCCATTGTTCTTCACAGTTACAGCTCCACTGGCATAGGCTGCATATGGTCACTTGTTTTCTCAGTGTACAGAGTGATAATGCATTAACATTCTGGCTGGTGGTGGAGGCTATGCTGTGCTTTAGAGAAATATATCAGGGGGGCTGTGCAGAGAGGAGGACAAGATGAACATGGGAGAGCCTGTAGATTGCCTTAGACTAATCACTGTGGTGACTGCCTTCAGAGCCTAAATTGGCCGGCTGTGGGCAGGGCTTGTATTGAAGAGTGCTCATTGGAGACAACTATGGATTGCAGCCATGAAGGAGATTTTGCCAGCTTTCTCCTCACTGCTATGCAGAGATGCTGTTCTGGTCCCTTCAGTGGCCTCTTGCAACAGATGTTTTATGACCTCACTTTTACTCTCATCTCTGCTGAGTAGGACACAGGTGAAAGTGGAGTCCAGGGCTGGTGACTGATGGCCATGGGGAAGTCCATTAGGAGTACTTAAGTTGTTTCTTGGGGTATTAGCATTTTCAGCAACAAGAATGGGAGACTCTAGCCAGGGTTTAGTGAGCGTGACTTTTCATTTACCTTTTGCAGTTCCCTTTGGCATATATGAAGTAAAAAGAAGGCCAAGGAAGAATGCCTGCCTATTCTCGTATTGCAAAAAACATCATCCTCATCTAATTTTACGCCAAGTGGAATTCTATCCCAAAAGACATTTCTAGTAGTACAGGCCCTTTGGGGCCTGTATTAACTTTCTAGATAATCTGGTTTGTATCTATGGTTGTGAATAAAAAACTAATACTAATAGCAGCACCAGAGGGAGCCACTGACACAGTTTTGTCTTAAGCATCAGCAGAGCTGAAAATAAGGCTTGAAATGCATCAATAGTAAGATTTTATTGTATTTTTTAAAAAAACAATGGCAGAAAAGTTGATATGTAAAACCTGTTGGCAGCAATTCCAAATTGTTGGACTAGTTGCAACCACTTCATTTGAACTATTTGGGAATGGTAATTGCCTTGCTGTAATCCAGAAAGTAAATCATATTTCAAAATGTAAAATTATATTTAGATCCTGCTATTGTCCCTTTTTAGGATACTATTAGCAAGTTTGCGTTTGAAACTTATGCCAGTTTATTGTTTTTGTAATGTAAATGATGTTACCAAAAATCAAGATGAAGAATAAAACACTTTAGATGCACAGGCCAGTGCTCAAACGCATTTTCTCTCTCTGTCTTTCTAATACACGCATGCACACACACACACATGCACACGCATGCACGCACACACACATATATATGCACTAGTGATTTTGTTGTAAAACAGTAGAACCAGCGTTGCTGTAAGGACATCAGGTGAACTTGTTTTTGAGTCCCATGGTGGAGAAGAGAAAAATCAGTACACTAAACGAAAAATAGAAGTCATGTATCTTTATTAGCACACTGACCTTTCATGAGGAAATGGTCAAATGTGTACAGTCTTGAAGATACCCTTGTAATTACCATTCTGACAAAATATTTCAGGAAAATGTATTGATTCTGACTGTCTGTTCTTGGGGGGGAGGTTTCTCTGGCCAAAGTTTTGAGAACATGACGAGGTTTTCTGTTGTTTTATTCGCCAATTCTAACCCAAATCATAAAAAACAAAACAAAAACAACAACAACAACAAAAAAACAACAACAAAGAAACAAACAAACAAAAATTGGAAAGGCAGAATTGCTGTAGTTCTTTGAACAAAAGGGCTTTATTCTTAACACTTCCTGGCACCCCAGCTTTGACAGCCTCAAGTAAATCTCATCACAAACAATCACAAGAAAGAATGATTCTATAAAATAAAATTTTATCCACTGGCCCAGGTAGTTGCCCTTTGTTGGCCTGATTATAATAAATAGAATAAAACACTAATGTTTGCAGTACATAATGTCTACGACAAATGCTTTTTTAGGTTCCTTTCCAATGTAACAGTCAATCTCTTCAAGAAAGTACTTGATTATTTAGGGATTGTGCTACAGATGGAAAAGAGAAAATGAGAGTGAAGAATTGTTGCACTTGACTCTCTGGCAATATTTATCCTTTTTTGTTTGTAACAGTCTCTCATTCTCTTCCTGCATTACCCCTCCCACCCCCACCTCGCCCCTGTCAAACTGCTTCTCTGATAACCCACTCATGTCTAAACAATTTGTGATATGAAGCGATTGGGGGAGGGTAGTTGGGGACATGCAGCGAGACTCTGATGTAATATCCTTCTGTCTGTGGGATATAAATTTGGGTATACAAATTTGCCTCTGAGGTAAAGAAACACATATTATTTATTTTTTGGTTTACCTATTATCTATCTATCTATCTGTCTATCTATCTATCTATCCATCCATCCATGGATCTTCTGTTTCATTTAAATTTTTAAAATAGTGCTTTTCAGTCTAGAAAAAGGGACCAGTGCTGAGGAAAAGATCCACAAGAATTTTGCCCTCTGCCAGGATTCTGGCAGGCATTGATGAGTATTTCCTCGGGGAAACATGACCCCCAGCTGTCTAGACAACTTCTGGACTGGGATGGTGGGTCAAGTGGGAAGCCCTGCACCTAAAGATATCAGATGATCTGCCCACCCCATGGTCAAGAAGATAGAAAGAAACTTTTTCTCCCTGGAAAGAGGATGAGGAGAAAGCAGCAGTAGCAGTGATGTGAAAGGTTGCCATCAGGGCAGAGGGGTTAGCTTGAGCTTTGCACAGAGAGGGTGCTTCAGTGGCATCTCCATGCCTAGGTTGCATTGGGATGTGTGATCTATCGGAACAGAAAGCCCAGAGAAGAGAGGGACTTGTAGGATCTGAAATGATCATCCTCATTTCAGGATGTAAAAGAGGATCGTTTATTACAAAGCAAAGAAATGCAGCTCCCTAGTGGGAGGGGGTTCCTGAATGGGATGCCCCCTGACTAAGGCAAAAGCTCTTACTTTTATACCTTCCCTTGCCTTTTTGGGGAAGGGGAGCTGGTGGCTTTTAATGGAAGTCATCTATCAGGTTTGTTCTGTTCGCCCATCCTGAAGGGATTAGCAAAATAACCCTCTCCTATCTATCAGGTCTGTTCCATTTGTCTGGCCAAAAGGGATTTATGAGATAATTTATTAACCTCAAGGCGCTGTTACATTGTATCCTGGAGTGAATGAGTTATCTCAGAACCTGGAGTTTCAGGGTATGGCTGTCTTATGTTTAATTTACCAGGGACCTTCCTGTCTGCCTAACAACATGCTAACTAACCTGTCTCAGCAACATGTAGCTGTGTCACTGGCTTAAGAGAAAGAGAAGGGAATGTCCAAATATTGATTTGAGTGTGAGAAAGGAGGTGTTTATTTTACAGTACTTGTCAGTCCATTCAGTCTCTTATAACAAAAATACCATAGACTGGGCAGCTTAAACAACAGAAAAATATTTCTCCTACTTCTGGAGTCTGGGAAGCCCAAGGCCAACAGATTCCGTGTCTGGTGAGGCCCTCCTTCCTGCTTCATAGACGGCTGTCTTCTCGACACAGAAGGGGAAGGAACCTCCTTGGGGCCTCTTTGATAAAGGCACTAATCTCATTCATGGGGCTCCACCCTTGTGACCTAATCATCCCCAAAGATTCCACCTCCAAGTCATCACATTAGGGATTAAGTTTCAACACAGGAATCTTAGGGTTCACAAACATTCAGTCTATAGCAGTATTCTTACTAGTAGTACACAAAAAGCTGAGCAAGGGCAGGGGACGGGCTAAGTAGAACACCCAGTACCCTGACCAGAAATGATGAAATGGCTGTATTTGAATTGCCTTGGAGAAGGAGCAATCCTCAGGCAGCCAGCATACCAATGGACATAAGGGATCAGTGGTACTTTGTTGGTAGTATTTCCAGAATTATTGCTCTACTTTGTTTAGCAGAGGCACATTAGATACGAAATGAGAATGACACTGTGTGTTGTGTCACATCTCCATGGTTCGTTATGTCTTCCCTTCTTTATTTTTCCTCTTGTGATCAGCAATACAAACCTTGAAAGGAAAAGGACCTGCATGTTTATATTTTGTAGGGGCTCCAGGAAGGAGGATTCAGGGAGCAATATCTCACTTTGAAGTCAGATGTGTTGGAGCCACTGCACAAGGGGTGGAGTGAGTGGTGTTGAGAAGGATGAGGGTGCAGGGCCTAAAAAAAGAATCAACAGGAAGAAACAGGAAATCTGATGTGGGCAGAGATCCTGGGATGTAGCCTGGAAAGGTCCTAAATCATCCACATATGAACAGCTACCTCGGAGAAGTCTACCTGGAACTCCAAAACAAATGCATTTGAAATAAGAACTCACAATAAGATGCAGAAGGAGACAAGGGGCACTGAAGGAGGAAACTACAAAGTGAGCAAAAGTTTTCCTTGGTTTTGGTTCAACGTTTGTCAAGCAAAATCAGAACATTTGGAATATCTTGAAAACCCATTTGTTTTTAAAGCTAATTGTGATTAAGGGGTGATTTCAAATGCTTACATTTAACATTCCTCCAAATAATTATAGTAACCCAGTGGTATATGGTTAAATTCTGGACCTTCAAGCGATGCTTTCAGCAAGAACCTTCTTTGTCAAGCGCAAAATAGGCACATTTACAGCTCCCTGTTATATAGGGATTGCTATTTAAATCTAATGAGATGGCAGAGGGTGGGAGGGGGCGGTAATTTAAGGCAATTGACAAGTATTATATCTCTTTCTCTGACTCATTTTTTTTTTTTTTTTTTTACCTCAACAAGTACTTTAACAGTATGAAGACAAATTTTGCGTGTGCCTAGAAGTAGGATGGAAAAGAGCTTGAGGCAGTGGCTAGGGCACTGGACTTGCAATAATTAGGTGATGTACATAGAAGTTCTAACTTTGTCATGTCTTAATGATTGTTGGAAGCTGCTTACCCTGGCCGAATCCCAGTATTTTTACCTTAAAATGGGAAAGACAACATATCGTTGCCTGTTTCGTAGCGTAGTTGTAAGGATTAAATGAGTCAAAGTCTAAAATTATGTATCATTAAGCTCAATATAAAGCTAAGATGCTGTTGAGTACAGCAGAGCCGTCGGCAGCATCCTGTAGTGCAGTCGGGTAGTGGAGTGATTCACAGCGTAGGTCTGATAGTCAGAGGGGCCTATATGTGAATTCCAGCTTTCCATCAACTTATTCAGCCCCTCTATGCTTCCATTTCCTTAGTCATAAAGGGAGATCAGGATAGCTCTGCTTTTAGAGCGTTGCAAGGAGGAAAGGGAAATGTATGTAAAGTGCTTGGCTCCGAGCCTGGTACATAAGGGCGTGTAAATAAAATAAATATTCACTATTAGTGATTATTATGGTCGACTCAACTCAGTGTATTTATCTTGGCAATAATAAACCCATGAACTTTACAGAAAGGCATCTGAAAGCACAAGTACAGTATTTCCGTATAACACATCAGTTTATCTAAGCATGTAGTTTGAAATATCGAAGGACTGAACTCTGTATATTTTACTGCTAGTAATGTATAGGAAGTACATTAACATTTTTTTTCACTTGGGGAACTTGATGACTCAGAGTTTAACATTGTATTATTGGAATGAATCTATCTATCTATCTATCTATCTATCTATCTATCTATCTATCTATCTATCTATCTATCATCTATTATCTACCTATCTATCTGTCTCTATTTTGTGGTTTTGCTCTATCCTTTAACAGTCATCTGTTGTGTGACATCATCATCAGGAAGGTAAATGAACATCATGATGAATGGAAAGACCCGTGTGGCCTCAATGATGGAATTCTGAGAACTCCCCTTTCCTATGCTGTGGCCTCAGCCACGTTTGCTAAAGCTGTGAGGTAGAACAATCCAATGGTTCATATATGGTTATAAAAGAAAAGGGCAGAGGTGTTTCTTTTTTCTCTTTGTCTCTTTCTACTCTCTGCTATTATCTCATTTATTATTCTTTTCTCCTTTTCTTTTCTATCCTTTACTTGGCCCTGTCCACATTCTTCCTATCCGCTTTCCTTTTTTCTTTTCCGTTAGCAGAGATAATTTTCTTTCAAGAGCCATTATGACTATTATTTATATGTTTTGAATACTTAAAATCTTTTGCCAATTTTTTTTTCCTTACAGTTGCTTATGACTTGTCAGGTTTGCAAATACTTAGAAGTTTAATGGGTGTAAAAACTATTTTTACCCTTATATTTGTTGGTCCCTCCTAATTCCCAGCTTCTGCAGTTCTTTCTTGAATCTAATGTCAATGGGGTGATAGTTACTTTCTGAGAACACAAGGACACACAATAGGTTCACGAAGAGCTCTGGAATTGGGGGGGTGCAACAAGTTAGTGATAATTTGATTTCTGCTTGGCTTCTGAGGCCCCATTCTTATTTTACTGTTCCCGAGTTGGTAAATGGATATCTGCTGGGTTCCTTGTAAACAGATTCTTTGACAGGGAATGGGCTCCTGAGCCTTACCTGAGAGACTGAGTTTCTGCTACGTGCTCTTGGCACCTCCTCAAGCTAACTCTTCATCTGTGTGATGGTTCATGCTTCTAGCTTCTCAATCGCCAGGTCTACTCTAGCATTGGCTATTTTGTTGTCCCTGATTCCCTTCCTGCCCTGCCCCAGGCCCAAGGCTGCACTCTCCAATGTCACTCTGTGCTTTTGCAGCCCTTTACCATCTGTCTCCCTCACCCTATCTAACTCCAAGAAAAGAAGGTGCTATGATCCGAGTGTTTGTATCCCCCAAAATTCATATGTTGAAATCCTAATGCCCAATGTCATGACATTAGGAATTGGGGATCTTGGGAGGAGATTAAATCATGAAGACAGAGCCCTTATGCCTGGGATTAGTGCCTTTATAAAAAGAGGCTCCGACAGCTCCCTTGCCTCTTCTGTTGCCATGTGAGGATACCAAGAGAAGTCTGTGGCTCAGAAGAGGGCCCTGGCTGAGCCAGTTTGGCACCCGGATCTCAGACTGCCAGCCTCCAGACTAAACATTTCTGTTGTTTATAAAGCACCCAGTCTATAGTACTTTGTTATAGCAGCCTCAACAGACTAAGACAGGAGGACTTGTGGCTTTCAGCTCAGTGTTCCTACTATCAAGCAGACTGAGAGCTTAGCCCTACTGGGTCCTCAGTAAATGTGTGGAGGACTGATGGACCACTCTGATGGTCTCCCTCAGTGGTTTGTTGCTATGCTGCTGAAAAACTTCCTCTCAACCTCTGCTGGTAGGTTTGCACAGACAGGGTAGTAAATGTTACCTGGTGATGATCAGTGATGTTGTAACACAGTCTCTAAAGAAGATAGGAGTTTATCACTTACTGGGGGTCTGGAATGGGGTATTCAGACAAATGAAGGCATGACTTTTTCTGAACCAGTATGTAGGATGGTATGACAATCTTTTTTCTTTTTTCTTTTTCTTTTTAACCAGGTTATCTTTATCATTTAGCTCCAAAAACTTTTGCTTTGACCTATAGCAGAGGAAAGGTACTGCTTTCTGAATTGCCTGAGTGAACTTCAGAATCAGATAGGAATGGTTTTTAATCCAGTTTATTTCTGGCCATTTCATGATCTCAGTTAAGTTAACTAACTTCTTTGAGCATCAATATGTTCCTAAGTGCCCAATATGTTGATACAGTATGAGCTCAATAAAGGTTCATTGCCTTTCATTTTTAATTCAGCTTTTCCTGGACAGATACTGACTTGATTTTTGGAAGAGTTTGTGACACCTTTCACCAGCAGCTTGATAGGCTAAATATTTCAGGTGACTTCTACCCTCTATTTTTCATTCCCTACACTTTTGTAGAGGTTTTTTTTATTGTTGTTGTTTGTTTTGTTTTACATAATTCACATCTTGAAAAACTAATTTCCAAGTTATGGCCAAACACCTTTGTCGATGAGTTTTTGTAAATACTTTTTTCTGGTTTGTTTTTGCATTTATCCTTCACTCTACTATTGTTTCACCAGATTTTTTCATACCTTACCATTTTTCTTTTGCAGATTTTGTTCCTCTGGTCATATATTCTTATTCCCTGAGAATAATATATTCTTATTCCTTATGAGATAAGGAATTCAGACATTAAGATGGAAATCTCTGGAATAATGGCTGATAAATTCAGTGGGGGATGAACATATTTTCATGTTATAATTCATGTTGGTAAAGACGTGGTATGTTTTTACAAAGCTTCCAACATCAGAAACAATCAGATGTTTATAGAATTTGTAGTAATCAATCCAGAGTTATTTAAAGATAAAATCCTCCTTAGTGAGAGACAAAGAGGAAGGAAAAGTTTGGTGAGAAGTTTGGTAATAGTGAAAACTGACTAGAATCTAAACAGATTGATTCATTCATTTTGTCAAAGATGTTTATGGTGCTAGGCTCAGTTTGAGCCTTTGGGGCTATAATAGTGAACTAAGCAAATAAAAATTCCTGTGTTCATGCGTCTCACTACTATATTAGGGAAGATAGGCTTCAAACAAAATGAATAAATACAGAGGGAGCCAAAAAAATGTATACACATTTTAAGGATGGAAAAAAGTGTATTAAAATGACACTGATGGTAACCACTTTGAGGACCTCTCGTAATCGCAGAAGTCAAACATGACTTGTATTCACCTTTTCTTATCAGTAAATATATAGTATTATAATTTTAATACAGTTTTTTTTCCGTTCTTAAAATGTGTACACATTTTTTTGGCACCCTCTGTAGTTTTTATAATGTATTCAAAGATGGTAAGGGTCCTGGAGAAAGCAATAAAGCTGAAAAGGAGTGTGGGGAATATTGGGGAGGGAAAGTATCATTTAAATTCAAAATTGGATGGTCAGCATAAGTCTCACTAAGAAGAAGATAGTTGGAAAAGACTTAAAGGAGTTAAAGGAGCAAGTCATGTGTGTATCTGGGAGAACCCTTCAGGTGGAAGCAACGGTCAGTGCAAAATTCCTACAGTGAGAGCAACCCTGATGTGGGCAGCAAGGAAGGAACTAAGGCTGGAGCTGGCAGGGGTGGGGAGTAGTGAGAGAGAGAATATTAGGAGCTGAGGTCGTAGAAGTAAGGGGAGTGGTACAGATCATGTCCCCCTTACAGGCCCTTGTAAGGACTTTGGTTTTTATTCTGATGAAGATGAATGACTTGAAGGGTTGTGATTAGAAAAATGATATGATCTGACTTTTTAAAAGGATAATTGTGGCTGTTAGATCAATAATAAAGTATAGGGGAAACAAGTTTTTAAGTGAGGAGATCAGTTATAACGCTATTGCAATAATCTAGACCAACAGTGATAATATCTTTTACCAGGATGGTGATATGCGGGTGGTAAAAAACAGTGGTTGAATTCTGAAAACAATTTTTGGCCATAGAGTCTACAGGATTTGCTTGTGGACTGAAAGTAGATTCTGAGAGTTGAGTCTCGGGTGACATGAGAAAAATAGAAGGATGAAGTTGCCATCAACTGTAATGGAAGAGGCTGAGGGTAGAATAGGTTTTGGGAGGTGAATGTCAGTAGTTTAATTTTGGACATGTTGAGTTTGAGTAGTATTTTAGGAATCCAATAAGGATGTCTTACAGGCAGTTAGACAAAGGAATCCAGAGCCCAGGGAGAGGTCTAGACTTGATAGATGATGACATAGATATAAATATGGATAGATGAGATATAGGTGATATAGATGATATAGATATAGATATATAGATATGGATATAGATAGCTATAAAGCTATAGCTATAGATACAGATAGAGATAGATGTTTGGAAGTTGTTGGCATATACATGGTATTTAAGCCAAGAGACTGGACTGAATTATATTACCAAGGGAGTAAGCAAAGATTAATGCCCAAGATACACATTCTGTCCCCCAAACTTATGAACTCTATAACCTTAGGCAAGCTCCTTATCCCTCTGAGCCTCATTTTTCATCTGTAAAATGGAAATAACAATATTTTCCTCATAGCAGAGGAGGATGAAATGAGAAAGCATATATAGACCATGTGGCAGTTCATTGGAATGATTTCATTCTCTTTCAATGATAACGCAACCTTCATAGATGGCATTGAAGGGCCAACGGGAAAACAAGGCATCAAGGAGCAGTTTATTCTGCTGCATGACTTATTTTCCTTAAGTCCCATTTGTTTGGCTTTCCCATTTCTAAGTGACTGCTTCAGTTCAGAAAGTGTTGCCTTTGATAACAAAGCACACCCCTGTCAAGTAGAATGCTGAGACTTTGCCTAGTGAAAGCAACATGAGAAGTTACATGCAAAACAATGTGTTCATTCTTCAGGTGGATATCATTTCAGAACATGTAGGAATCAAGATTGGCAATGAGAGGGGTGGGGAGATATATGATTACAAATAATAATTGTACCTTTTTGAATTTAGTATGGTCAAATTGGTATTAATATGATTTAAGCACAAAAATTATATCACTTTAAAATATGTAGTTGAAGTAAGTCTGATGCACTTTAATAGAGATGAAAGAAAGCCCAAGTGTTTATCTTGAAGTCTACAGCTATGTTTTTAGAATTTTTTATAGCATAAATCCTCTTGTTGCTATGGATTGAATGTTTTACCTGTCAACTTTAATTCAGTATTCATGTCCAGTGATATCAGTGAATGCTTCTTACAATTGTAAAATTAAAATTTCTTTTCAGGACAAACTGGTGACCTTGAGAACCCATTATTTGGAATTAGTACTTTGTGTTATTTGCTTGTTTATAGAGACTTACTTACGTCTTTGTATTAGGTATTACATTTAAACATATTCTTCCGTGTTACAAGTCATTCTCTGTGTCTGCACAAATTATATTTGTTTTAGTTATTCATGTCATTGAATTTAAATATCCTGTAAATGTTCAAGACAGTTCGTGACAGTAGAAAATAAATTAAAAATGTTTTTTCTGATGATTAAAAAAAAATGGCCTTTTTTCACTTTAAGATTATAGAATTAGACAATCATTTAGAAGTTCACTAATAAAAATTATTTAAAATAGTTCTTGATATGATACTTCAACTCAATTCTCTAATTAATCAATTTGCATTTAAAAAGAATGTTTTCCAAGCTTACTTAATTATCTGAATCATATAAACATTTCTAATTTTATGGAAACAATAATTCTCTTTATAAAATTAATAACTCACATTTTATCATTTTATGGGCTTGAGTGCTCTCAGAAAAATATGTATCAAATACGAATGTTAATTCTTTTGGTTGTTTAGTTACATATCATACACTACACAGAAATGTGGAAATTGGTAGCAGATTGCTTGCAACAATGACTTGCAATTTTAAAGATACAATGTTGGCTCTCTATCAGTTATACAATTGTGTTGTAACTAAGATTTCTGCTACATGTAAATCCAATAGCAAATATTGTAATACAAAATGAAGACAATGCACAATATGGAAAATTGAATTAACTACATTCTTTAGATGATTTATTTTTTCCTTAAACTTTTTTTGTAAATTTTCTGCCTCTCTACTAATTTTCACATTAAGTTTTCCTCACAATTTTTATAGCTTTTATTTTTGTTAATAAAATAAGAAATACATGCTTATTTTATAATAATTAGTAAAGAAGTAGTTGTGCACATAGAAAGAAAAACTGGAATCCTATCATTCTGAGATAACTCCTTTTATCCATCCATTTTCTTTCTCTGACTCTTTAATTCTCTCGTCCTCTAAGTGTGTATATTGTATTTGAAAGTGGGTGTATACACACACCCACACACTTTTAAATACAAAAATGATCTATTTATGTCCTGTCATGCATTTATTTCTCATATTTATTGGTGAAATATTAGATGACACAATTATTATTTCATTGTTTTAATGACATAATTTAACATCTAATTTCTTGATTTTTTATTGTTGCATTTTCCCCCCTGTTTTCAACAACAAACATTGTAGATTCATTGCAGACCTGTTTGACTATTTTCTTAGGGAAAATTCTAGATGGGGAATTTTCTTGGGGGTGAGGGATATGCACATTTTAAATCCTTTTAATATATACTTTCAATGTATCCTCCCTAATGGTAGTGGCCATATGTAATTCCTCTTGCAAAGGTTCTTTATGCCCCCTTCACTACTGGACATGATATTCTTCTTAATATTTGCCAATCCAGTAGGTATGATTTTCTTTGTCCTTGACTAAATTGGCAAAACCTTGCTTAAAAAAATGTTAATAATAATAATTTAAACATTTAAAAATATATTTATTTGCCAATTGAATTACCTCTTTGACATTTATCTAATTTCTAATATTTTGTCTATTTTGCTTATGGGAATGTAGATCTTTTTTATGGTTTCTTTCTTTGACATCAAGGTTAGATTCTGTGACACCAAATTATATACATATTAATCTATACATTTTTTGATACTTTCATGTTTTGAGTTTTTTACAATTGTTTTTGTTTGAGCCAGAATTTGTTTTGTTGTGAACTGTAAGATAAAGATCTAAATAGCAGGATTGAAGAGCCCATCTTTCCATACTAATTTTAAATATGTTCATTATTATGTACAAAATAGTAACGTGTGCCTTCATCTTTTGGACCTTTTCTCCAGTTTCATTGATTTGTTCATTTGGAAAAATGCTACATTGTTTTAATTTATTGTATATTTCTAATAATTTTATAGTATTAAGTAATACAAGTCATGTGTATTCTTCTTTTTCAAATATTTTCTTACTATCTTGTCCACGCTTTCATCCAGGAGGATTATAGGATGTTTGTTAAATTAAAACATGATATCATTAGAATTTTATTAACTTAACCAAGTAAATTATAAATAAATAATTTTTATGCTTTTGAAGTTTCAGAATCACGATCCCAATCTATCAATTTTTTTCAAAGCATTTATTCTACACTTTTTATTTTGAAACAAACTTCAATTTATAGAAAATTTCAAGCAGAGTACAAATGCCTGTTTTTCCCCTAAGCCATCTGAAAGTAAGTTGCCCATCTCCCCTCAAATACTTTAGTGTGCATTTCTTAAAAATTAGGACATTCTCCTTCCTCATCAGAACACAGCAATCAAAATCAGGAAATTAACACTGATCTATTACTCCATCTAATTCTCAGATTCTGTTACAGTAGTTTTTGTCAGGTGTTCCCATGATGTCTTTATACCAAAACAATCCAGTTAGAGTTAGGTTTTGAATTTAGTTGCTATGTCTCTTTAGCTTTCTTCATTCATTCTGATACAGTTTCTCAATCTTTCTTTGACTCCATAACCTTGATATTTTAAGGTTTGTAGGGCAGTTGTTTGGTAGTCAATTAGTTTGGTTTATTTTGATGTTTTCTCGTGATTAGCTTTAGAGCATGCATCTTTGGGAGGAATATTACAGAAGTGAGGCTATGCTTTTCTCCTCGCATCCTCTCAGGTGACACTTAATTACGGTGGGGTCTGCCAGTTCTTCTTCCTTCTAAAGTTATTCTTTTTCCCTTTGTAATTAACAATTATTTTGAAGGAGATACATTAACACGATGTAAATATCCCATTCCCAGCTAACTTTTAATTAATTAATTAACTAATTTTTACGTGTATCAAGATGTGCTGATTATATGCACTTTTATTTAATGGGTTACAATGACTCGCTCTCATTTTTTTTTTCTTTTCATGCTCCCATTTTTTTCATCTTTGACCAGTTAGAACATTTCAGGTGGACACTGTGCCCATTTGACATGCCCCTATCATCCTTGGAGTAATGCCTTCCTTTCTGGCAAAGTAAGATGTTTTAAGCTCATCTTGTACTTTCCCTTCTCCAGCTGTGGAGCCAGGCATTTCTCCAAAGGAGCCCTGTTTTTTTCTTTCTTTCTTTTTCTTAATTACATTTTTTTTCCCATCATTTACAATTCATTTTGTTTTTCTAGGGAAAAGAATGGTTTGACCAAGTTGAAAGTCAGTACCTCTTTTTACTCATGCCAGTTTTCTTATCAAATGCAGCAAATGTATACAATGTACAAAATATTTATTTTATACATATAGAAATGTTTTTATTGGTATGGCATATTTAGTGACAAATGTGATTATGTCAACGTCTATAACCATTTTCCATTTTGGTAATTATTGTTCTTTGCATGATTTTTTTTTTTTTTTAATGTAAAACACACTAATTTCTTTAGAGCAGTTTTAGGTTCAACACAAAATTGGATGGAGGTACAGAGATTTCCCATATGCCCCTTGGACCCACATGTGTGTAGCCTCCCTCATTATCAACGTCCCCCATCAGAAGGGTACATTTGTTAAAATAAATGAACCAAAACTAACACATCGTTATCCCCCAAAGTCCACAATTTACATTACAGTTAATTCTGGATGTTGTACATTCTATGGGTTTTGACAATGTCCAATGACATATATTCACCATTGTGGTATCATACAGAGTAGTTTCACTACCCTAAAAATCCTCTGTGCTCTGTCCATTCATCCTTCCCTTCTCCCTAACCTCTGACAACCACTAATCTTGCCATCATTTCCATAGTTTTGCCTTTTCCAGAATATCATGTAATTGGAATCACACAGTGTGCAGCATTTTCAGCTTGGATTTCTTTTTTTCACTTAATAATATGCATTTAAGTTTCCTCCATGTTTTGATAGCTCATTTCTTTTTAGTGCTGAATAATATTCCTCTGTCTAAATGTAGCACCATGTATTTATCCTTTAACTGACTGAAGGGCATCTTGGTGGCTTCCAAGTTTTGACAGTTATAAATAAAGCTGCTATAAACATCTATGGTTAGGTTTTCATGTAGACATATGTTTTCACCTTCTTCAGATCAATACTGAGGAGCATGATTGCTCGATGTGGTAAGAGTGTGTTGACTTTTGTAAGAAACTGCTAACCTGTCCTCCAAAGTGACCATACCATTTTGCATTCCAGCCAGCACTGAAGGAGAGGTCCTGTTGCTTTGCAGCCTCTCCAGCATTTGGTGGTGTCAGCATTCTGATTTTGGTCATTCTCATCGGTGTGTAGTTGTAGCTCACTGCTTTAATTTGTATTTTCCTGATGACATATGATGTGGAGCATCTTTTCATGTGTTTATTTTCCATATGTATATCTTTGATGAGGTACCTGTTAAGGTCTTTCACCCATTTTTAAATCTGGTTGTTGGTTTTCTTACTGTTGAGTTTTAAGAGTTCTTTGTATATTTTAGATAACAGTCCTTTATCAAACATATCTTTTGTGATCATTTTCTCCCAGTCTGTCGCTTGTCTTTTCATTCTCTTGACAGCATCTTTTGCAGAGCAAATGTTTTTAATTTTAATGAAGCCCAGCTTATCAATTATTTCTTTCATGGATGTGCCTTTGGTATTGTGTTGAGAAAGTCATTGCCATATCCAAGGTCACCTAAATGTTTTCCTATGTTATCTTCTAGGAGTGACTGTTTCCTTTTAGAGAAAAAGAACATTTAAAAGCCAAGATCTGGGTGCTACTGTGTTTCCCCCAAAATAAGACCTAGCTGGACAATCAGCTCTAATGCATCTTTTGGAGGAAAAATTAATGTAAGACCCGGTATTTATATTATATTAAATTATATTACATTATATTGTATTGTATTGTATTGTATTGTATTGTATTGTATTGTATTGTATTGTATTATATTATACCGGGTATTATATCATATTATATTGTACCGGGTCTTATATTAATTTTTGCTCCAAAAGACACACTGGAGCTGATCGTCCAGCTAGGTTTTACTTTCGGGGAAACACGGTAGGTGTTACTATTAGAGTGTCACTCCTTCCAGTCTCTCTCAGTGGACAGAGCTGGAAAACATATGTTTCACATGCATTCACATCAATATTTCTACATTTTTCTACTGCTCCATTTAAAACAATGAGTTTATGTTAATACTTCAAATTCTAATCACACACTGCAGAATTCATTCTCGATTTTTCCCTTTCTGTGTCTGTAAATTGCTTATGTTAGTGAGGAACATGGCTTCCTCTATTCTTAAGATTGGACCATTTCCCCATTGCTGCCAGTGCCCCTTCCTCTGCATAGATGCCCTCCTCACCCCACTTGGGCTTTGACAGTCCTTATGGGGCTGCCCCCTGCATAAACACCCTCCTCATCCCATTTGAACTCCAACAGCCTGTGTCTGGGTTTGCCCCACTGTGGATGCTCTCCTCACCCTGCTAATCTAATCCGTTGACTTCCCACATGGGTTGCCCTCTGTGTGAAACCCCTCCTTACTCTGCCAGGGTATTACTCTGGGCATCATGGATCCTTGCCATTCTCTATGAGGATAATTTCCTCACTCTGCCTTACCCAATTACTTCGACTCAATTATTCAGTAGGAAAAAATGAAGGGGGAGGGAAGAAAGCCAGATCTTTTATGTCCCTCAGTAAAATTTATATTTGTTGTTAGTTTCTTGTTAAATTTCTAGCCATCTTATGTTTTTGTTTGTATTGTGAACATTTATTTTTTTCTATTTTCATCTTATTTTTGGTATATACAAAAGTTTTATTTATATATTGAGTGTTTAATTTATAACCAGCCAAGTTCTTGAGCTCTTCTATATAGATTTAATCATTTTCAATTTCATCTTCAAATAGTGATCATTTTGCTTCTTCCTCATATGTATTTAATCGGACTTTTCCTATGATATTAGTTTTCATATCATTGTATGCATAATGGATGTATTCTTAAATAGATAAAAGTTCTGTGCAGTTGGGAAACTCTTAGCTTAGCTTGGATAGTTTATATTTGTAGAGAAAAAAGTTATATAAATAAAAGCGCTCCCAAAATTTATAGCTTAGTATTAAGATTTGTTTCTGATTTATATTCTGATTAATATATTATAGTAAGATATACAAAATTATGAAATTTAAAAGAGTGAGGGCCTTTTAAATATATTTAAAAATCAGCTAACATACTGATTAATTTTTAAGCTTAGATTTTTCTTCTTCTTTCCAGGCTATAGAAGTTGAATATACATGATTACACAGAACTTTAGAATCAACTTTAGTAGAAATCCTTAAATAGAGAGCGAGGGTCAGGTGGGATGGAGAATTATGAAATTAAAACAGTTTATTGTGATTTATATTAGACACTTTCAGGTCTACTTGAATTACTCAAAATAATCTTCTCTCAAGTTTCCTTTCATTTCCTGAAATCTTCTAAAGTTATCAAAAGTAAAGCACAATAGAGTCTAATTTTTATACTCTTGCTCCTGAGATAATACATAAGCTTTTTGTAGCAGGAGTTTTCAAATTGTAACACACATCAATGACCTGTATATGGGGGCTGGCAATTTACTTTTCTTTTAATTAAAATTTATTGGGGTGACAATGGATAGTAAAATTGCATAGGTTTCAAGTGTACAATTCTGGAATTTCCGTTTTAATCAAACACTCCAGGTGATTGCAAATCCATGGGCCTCAATTAAGAAATACTAATTTAGTGTGAGTGTTTAAATAAATGTTTCAACTAGTACTTTTGTTCCATGTGGAAACAAACAGAAGTATTGTTTCCAGCGATGATGTTACAGTTTAGGGAACAGAGGACATTATGTAGTTGGAGTCAACTGCATTCTATATAATCTACTTCCAAAATAGGCTGTTGATGTTCATCATCTCTCTGGGACCAAGAGTTAAGTTCCTTGAATGCTCCTATACTTTCTTAGGTTTTTACTAAAATGAAACCACAAAAATAGTCTAAAAGGAGTTACAAAGCCACTCTAGTTTTTAGTTATTTATCCAATTTTCAGTGTTCAAGAAGCTTTCTTCCAGGGAAGAGTAAGTTCAGAATTATCTGTGAATAGCCAAAAAATAATGGTTGTTGCTTGGAAACTCCTAAGTATAGCACATATTTGGGAGGAAATTATTTGGTCATTTGGTCTAATGTAAAACTGAAAAGGTGCCCTGAAATTCGCCCAACAATTTAAAATATGTTGGTGTTCAATTCCGTGTAACTAATGCTCTACTTTCTCTGTTGGTCTCTGCTTTTTGTCACTTCTGAGGACCAGAGCTGTGAAGCCTGAGGCCACTCAGGTTCCAATTTTGTGACAAATCCCCCAGGGCTCACTGGAGTGGCAGTAAGTTCTCGCAGTTTGATTTCCTTTCAACCACTGAAGTGTTAGAAAAGTAGCAACAAAGGCTCTCATGGAAAACAGCAATTCTGTTTCCTGACTATCCTCCATAGTTAACGACTTACCTCTTTTGTTCCACTGATGTTTTTTTGTTGAATAATTTTAATACTTTTCTCCAAATAATATATGGTATGATTTTCACAAATTGGCATAATCCTTTAACTGCGTTTTGAGTGTAGCCACTATTTCTCACATTCTTCGTCATTCTGTTCCCATCATCTGCCATAGAAAAGTTAATTTTATTTTTAAAAATTTCTTTAGCTCTTTAAGCTGTTATTTTCACTTTAAATATATGGTAGTTTTATATTATAAAGTTACATCCTCTTTTAATAGTATAGATATCTATGAAAACATCATGTTCACTGAAACGTTATTTTTGTGGTATTTTGTTATCAGTTAAATAAAAGAAAGTCATTTTTAGGGGCAAATGTAGTATAGTTTATGCTATGCATTCACTCAAGAAAAAAGAGTAACATTTCTAATGAGGGAGGGATATTATGAAGAGGATATAATGGCTTTCGGGTCTGACAGAAACACCTGCACCAAACTGACTCTGTTTTTGTAACTATTAATATATCCAGAAACTAACTGACTTACCTGCAAAGACAAGCACAAAATCAAAGAATACATGGTCTACATTACTAGTAATATTGTTCTTACTTTTGAGCATGTCTAAAACTCCCTTTTTAAATTAATTTCTCAAATAACTAAGCGAACCCAGCACTTGCTGAACAAAAAGACAAAAAATATTATTATATAGCCTTGGCTAATGTTACCAGGAAATGACATTGAACCTCTGCTCTTCATCTTCTTAAAGAAATGAATTGAATCAAGAGATAGAATTTTGTGCAGAATAAAACAGAAATTTATTAGTAAAAGAAAGTGTACACTCTGAGGTATGGAGGAGGCTGACCCAAGAAAAGGAAACAGCCTCGTCTTATATTGCAGGGTCTTTTTTTTTTTTCTTAAACTTTTATTTATTTTAAGTGTGTTTTTCCTGGATTCATCAGCTCCAAGTCAAGTAGTTGTTTCAATCTGGTTGTGGAGGGCACAGCTCACAGTGACCCACGTGGGGATCAAACTGGCAACCTTTTTGTTAAGAGCACCAGCACTCTAACCAACTGAGCTAACCAGCCACCCCTGCATGAAGTCTTTTATTTCTATGGGTAGAATTGCTTTCCCCTCGCCCTTCTCTTATCTCTCTTTCTCCCCCAGAGGTGCCTAGTCCTCTGGCATTTAGCATGCATTTCCTTGATTTAAGGGCATGTGTAAACACACCCTTCAGAGGAGTATGTGAAAACTAGGAATCCTGTTGGTCTAGTAAGGTACTGATGGTCCTGACAAACAGGATGTGTCCCCTGATAAGCAGGATGTCTTTCTCTCTTAAAAATGCATTTCTTTGATTTAGGAGCCTGTGTAATCACATCCCTTAGGGGTATGGATAAGCCTGGAATCCTGCTGGGTTGCCGCAAGGGGTCTGGACCCAAGTAGGAGCTACAGCAAGGGGCTTTCTGACTAGGGCTAAATTTCTCCTTCTCCTGCTCATTTTTATCTATCTAGCTACCCTAGCATTAAAATATTAAGAAATCAGTTATAAATGACCAACATTGAAAGAAAAATGATTTTTCATTATTATTTAAATATGCTAATAAAGAAATATCTAGATATATTTCCTAATATTCAAATTATTTTGGAGTATTTAGAAACAAACGAAAGACTGCCCTTCATCACACATTATCTGTTTGCTCTGGTTTGTGATTCCCATTCTTTGGCAGATAATGCATGGCACACAGGAGTTCTGGAACATATTTTAATAACTCTGAATTTCCTTTCCACTAGTGACCCACCTCTCATAATTTCAGGACCCCATGTTGGAGGGAAGCAAAATGGGGACTATTTTGTATTTGTGGTCAGGAGAACTGATTTCCAGGTTTGATTTAATTGTGCATCCCCTTAATGCTGTAATATATAATATTTACTGGTTATCTGTCTGTGACCCCACCCCACCCAGATCCAGGTTCTGCCCTTCTCTCTCTTGTTTTCTGTCCCTGGAGGCTGACCTTGACCTCTGTGAGCTGCCTCTACCTAGGTTCCTTTGATAGTGGCTTTCTGTTTAAATCTGACAGATGCCTGTCAATGGCAAGAGAATGGAGGATAGTAGGAGAGAGAATTTGAGTTATTCTCCACTTCCCCATCCTTTCTCTCTTTGGTCCATGATTTCTAGCAGTGACTGCATATTTCCATAATTACAACCTTAGCTGGGTGTTCCCTCGTCCATGCCTCCAGCTCTACTGAATTCCAGTAACACTGTTGGCTTTCTTTTTTTTTTTTTCCCTTACCCTAGGCCAGGAAATGACTTCTTTCAATTGTTATTCTCTGGGTGCTGCAACAGTCTTTTTTGGTTCCCTTCACTCTGCTCACACCTCTGTTATTTGTCTTTTATTAAAATCTGTTGGGTTGGATTCTGATTCTTGCATGACTGACACAGTATGTAACAGAATAAGATACACTACATAACATGTTTGATGGTCAAAATTCCATTCATGGATATAGAAATACGGTGAGAAACCTAAAGAAAATCTTCAAGACGTGATCTGTCTGGAAGGTACTTCTATTTGAAATAGCTTGACTATTGCTCCCTGCTGCTACTCAGCTCTGGCTTCCTCTGCTACTGCAACCAGCTCCTCAGCTCCTAGCATTACCTACCGCCCCCAAAGCCACTGTGTCTACTGTGGCAATAACTACTGCTTTCACCTTCACTCCTACTGTGAGAATCCCAACACTTGCAGTGATCACTGAGTGGCCTTTTAAGGTGGGTTGAGGGAAGATGAAGCTTTAACAGTAAAAGACAGTTGAAACTAAAATAATTGCTTTGGAATTTACCCAGACATCCTACCATGGAACCTTGACGGATATGATGTTTCTAATCCCTGCTGTGCTCCCTGGTACTTTTCACTCCCTACTCTAACTTGACTCTTTATTTAACTTATTGGAGTGACTTTTCTCTCATTTGACTATGTACTTTTGATGCCATTTAAATCCTACCCCCAGACTACAATATGCTAAGTCTGCAGGAGCTACCATCTTTGTCTCCTCCAATGCTTGCTCCTGCCACCGTTACTCTTGGTTTGGCCTCTACTATTACCTGTACTTTGATCACCACCACCCTCTACCCTTCACAATCCCCTCCACCTCCACCACACACATGCTCGTGCTGCCATCCTGTTGCTTCTTGGTCCTCCATCTTTGCCTCCCTTGATGGTGCCTTCCGTAATATCCATCACCTTTCAGCCACTGCCACCATCGTCTTCACTACCAGCTCTTTATTTTCCACCAACTGCCAATTTAACAGTGTGTTCCCTTCTTTATTTCAGCCCTTAAACTGAGCTTCCAAATATATAGATCTCAGAGATTATGATGGTGGGTATTTTGGATTTTGTTTTAACCCTTCAGACTTAATGTAAAGAGAGGTTAGTCATAAGAATTCATTGGTTTGGGTTTATATCAGCTGCACATGAATATGTTTTTATCTTGAGGAAATAGTATTATACCATTGATCATTTGGTTATTTTGAAATAATATCATTGTAACCGTGTTTTCCCCCTTCTTTGGACTCTATTTCCAAACCTTATTTATTTGACAATGGAGAAAATCTTATGTTCAGAATGCATAAATGTTCTGTGAGGTAAAGTTTCTATAGCAGGAATCCAATTTCCTGGTTAAGATAGGAGTAGAGTTTAAATAAGGTAATGAAAAACTGAATCTTACATTGTCTTTACTATTAAAACATATAAAGAAAAAAATGACAGAAATGAAGAAAAGAACCAAATGGAAAAGATCTGCCAACTTTCTTCAGTAAATTTTCTCTGGATTCTGGGCTATACTGCTAGTGCTAGGATCACAGATCTACTATGCAGTTTCCTAAATAGCATATTATATAAAACTTTTATTTAAAAAAAACAACAAAACACCACAAAACAAAACATTATCCTGATGTCTGTTAATAATTCGGAATCATTGAACAAAGCTTTTACTTATTTTTATAGCTCCATTTTTAAAATTTAAGGTCATAATTTTAAAGAAAGTCATTTAGAAATTGGAGAAGATTTAGGGAGCATTAAATATGACTTAAGGGTTTTAAAATGACACCTCTGAAGTAAGCTTAAAGGAATTAGAATTATTCAGTAGGGAGAAAAGATGAAGGTACAATTGACTTAAGGGGGTAAATGGGCACTGAATGTTCCTTTTTCTTCCTTGAATGTATGAAGAGGGAACAGTAGTACCTGTTAGCAAGAAAAGTAAACGCCATAGATTCTTTGTGGATATTTTTAGAATTCTCTTTTCTGAAGTTATTCAAAAATAGACTTACTTGGAAAATTTTTTCAGCATTTACAAATTACATTTAGTAGAAACAAAGTTTTTCAGCAATACTTATTTTTCTCAGATGTCCTTGGTCATAGATGCTTGGGAAGTGTTGCATATTATATTCCCTTCTTGGATATTAGCAATATGTATTAACATATTGCAACGTCTGAGAAGCTCTGGAAAGAAAAGAACTTGCTGAAGTCTGTTTCATGCTTAATCAACAAAGTTTATTTGCACAAAGGAAGAATTTTTTTCTCCCACAGCACAAGTCACATTCTGTAGTTTCCTCTTAACACCTGTTTAGGAAGCACTGGTATAAACCCTGGAGAATGAATTTCCAAACCGTTGAGGCTCACTGTTGACTTTTAAGATTGTATTAAGAAATAGTTGTGAACTTGTGGGACTTAATCCAAGGGATGAATGGGAGTTAAATAAGAAATATGTAGGAAACTATACAAAGAAATTACCTTGAGGTTGAGTAAATTCTTTATGCTTCTATTCCCATGAATTATGTATACTAGGATGGAGAACACAAGGGGAAAATGTGCTGGTTTCACATATTTGGAGAAGCTGAGGCTTATTTTATACTCTTAAAAGCATTTCCATGCACCTGCAAAATAATGATATGAAATATACTTGTATGTAAAATCTATTAACCACCAGGCCATGACATAAATGCTTGGATGCCTTCTGCATTATTCTAATTTTAGTATTTTGAAATAAACCTCATGAAGTATTTATTATGGAAAGCTGAGGTGCATATAAGCCCTTTTAACTCCAAAATCATGGCAGTTGCATTCATATAATGTAAAAATATATGAAAACAGCAATTAACTTAAATTTGGAGGAATAAAAGTATTCTTGTAGTTTGGAAAAATGCCAACATTTGGGAGCTTAATTCTGTTACTCAGTTTCCCTCCATGCAATGATTTATGCTGAGTACATTGTCAATTTGCTCTTGATTTTAAAATCATTAAATATTGAAAATTGACTTGAAGAGAATTGAGTTATAGTTGTATTTAAAATGTGTTGAATCGTTATTTTCCCCTTTGAAATGCTAATCATATCTCCCATCTCATCCTAATTGTTTTCATTCTAAAGCTAACTTAGTTTAGTTCCTCCTTTTAATAAAGCAGATCACATTTTTCTTGTGTCCTAAGAATGTGTAACATTCCAAGTGTCTAATATTCCCCAATGAAGGAGAGACCACTACAGACTAATTGTTACCACATAATAGATTGTGTACAGATATCTGTGTTAAAGGGTTTAAATTTCACTTCAGTTTTCTTGTATATTTTCAGTAGTTAATGAATCTTAACATTTGACCAGAAACAACTATAAAGTATTATTTCATGACTATATTAAAACTGAAAAACATAAATTCTTTTTGAAAGGTTCTTGAGTCATTCCATTAAAGCTTTGCAAGACTCCATGGTAAATACTATGGGAGACAATAGAGACTAAGGTTCCTGAATTTAAGGATATTAATAACTTGGCTGCTAACAGTAATAGTTATAAATCATTGAAAACTTATACTCTGCCTGATTAATTGTAGTATAACTTGATCGAGCAACTACATATATTTTTTTCCCTTAATTGAGCAAGCACCCTTAATTAAGTTGTTTTTTGTTTTTAATTAGTGTCAGGTGTACAAAACAATGTAATAGACATTTATACCCCTCACAAAATGATAACCCTCCTTTCCCAATCTACTACCCCTCTGACATCGTATCTAGCTGTTAAAATCCCACTGACTACACTCCCTATGCTGTACTCCACATCCTGTGGCTATATGTATATATTAAATTATAGTTGGCATCCATTATTATTCAGCTTCAGCTTCAGGTGTACACTGCAGTGGTCAGGCATCTACACCGTCCATGAAGTGGTCTCCCTAGTAAGACAAGTGCCCATCAGATGCCCTACAAAATCTTTACAACATTACTGACTATATTCCCCAAACTGTCTTTCATATTAAGTTTTAATGAAATATAATACAACTTTATAACTCTGTACAACCACTTTAGAAGAAATGACACTGGTTTGAAGCCAATTGGTGTAATAAAGCATTTGAATCACTAATCTTTCTAGAGGAGGCAATTAGTTGTATATTTTAAAGTGGAAACACAAGATTTAAAATTGAATGCCAAATTTTTATTTTTTCCTTTTGATAACATATTTGTTAAAGGATAAATTGAAGCTTTTATGATTAAATTATTATTATTTTGGTAATATACTCTAGATACCATTTTACACATTATCAATTTTTTTTTCTATTGTCTTGAGATTTTCTAAACGTTGTTTCTTAATTATGAAAACATTTCATGAGCAGGGAGAAAGGAGTAAACAACATATATTTATATTGGGAGTATGGGGAAGATTTGGCCTCAATCTCTACAGAGCACATGTGTAGAACCACTATATATTTGCTGACCCACATTAGATTTTTAAATTTACTTTCTGACTTGGAATTTGGATATTTAGCTCCCAACTTTCAGCACTAGTACTTTTCTGGCAATTTGTGAGTTTCCATCGCTTGAGGGGGAAAAAAATACAAACACTGCTGTTAAGCTAGAATTTTTTTCTAGAGAACAATTTCATTGTATTTTCTCCGTAGAAAGACTATTATGCAAGTTAAACCCATAACCATTAAGTATTAAAAATTGTAATGCTATAAAGAACGAGAAGGATCAAATTCTTTCAAGGTAATGCAATTTTGAAACAGATAATTTATACCTACTCATACCTGTTCATTGACAGCATGCCACTCTGTAAATAATGACTCACTTAACTGACCAGTGAACATACTTCCCTGGGTAATAAGCTATGTACAATTGTATTGACACTTGGTATTTATTTTCTCATAATTTATGTTCCACTCTATTTTTGGTGATGTCTATCTATATATAATTTTAACTTGAAAATTGCAAATAATACTGTTTGAAAAGTATAGCACATACTGGGCACCTTTTTAAAAATCTTGGCAACATTACTGAATGCAATTCTAAGATTATAGAAATTCAAAATTACAGTTTCTTCATAAAACTCTGATTTAAAAAATCCTTTCAGAAAGTTCAATGTCTGCTTTTGAAGATTGCTATAAAATCTATTTCATATCTGATATTATGTTATATGCCTAGATACAATGATAGATTTCTGTGGCTACCTGTCTGGATAGCAGGAGACCAGGTAATGCTGTTCATCAAAATGGATAGGCTCTAATATGCATAAAATGGAAGATAAAAGTAGCCTTTGCTTGAATTAAAAGAGCCACTGATGTAATTTCATGTAAGTTCAGTATGTATTTATTCCACCTGTACTGCTGCAATTCTCTTCTTCCAATCTTGACAAAATAACTTTTATATAGTTGATTTATTATCGAGGTGTTACAACTGTTACTTTAAATACAGATGTGTAGATTTTGGTCTTTAAAAACCACCTCCCCTGATTCTCATCATTTTGTAAAAGTAAAATCAAGAGCCAAAAAATGTATATATTTTATATTTTACTTTCTTCAATTTGGTTGAGTCAAAGAAAATGGGTAATGATCAAAAGGTTAAAATTTGAACATGTCCTTCTCATATTAATTTATTTTTTTCTACCTTTTGGCTTCCAAGACTATATGTTCACAATTCAGGATCATACTGAGATAATTCACTTTTCATATATATATATATATATATATATATATATATATATATATATACATATAGATTATATATTATAGTTCTTTAAAATTATTTAAAAAATGCTTCCTTTGTTATTTTTGTTCTGCTGTTTCAGAAATGTAAACTGTAAGGAAATATATAAAAAATTTACTCATGTGAAGAACCATCATGGTTTCCTGCTAATCAGTGCCTTTTGTTTTATCTGATAGTGTACAGGAATGATCTGTTCCATATGTATGACATTGTCAGGTTAATTAAAGCTTAATTCCCAGGCTCAAAACAACTCTTCAAGGAAGGCATACATGTTTCAAATAATAGAAGCAAAACCTGAGACTTGGATAGATTAGATAATTTGCGAATGATCACACAGCTAGTAAATGGCTGAACTGACTCCAGTTCTGAGCTCGTTGCTCTCCCCATGCAGTGAGCTCAGTTGTTCCCTTTGCACTAAAACACTAATGCTTTTAGAACCTGCTGAGGTGTGTTGGACAGTTTTCTTCCAGACTAAATGTCATCAGATTGCTAAACTTTTGGAGCCATTGTGCTTTTTATAGATGAGCAGCCTTCTTCACCATTCTTGGTTGACTCCACTAGTGTTTGTTTTCTCTGTGCTTGCATCAGGGCAGCTGAGCACTGTTGGAGGAAATTAGAAAACAGGGAAGATGGCAACACTTTAAATTCACACTGACCAACCACAGCTGAGCCCTCGCCACAGCCCAGCAATTCTGCTGTCCTTCTCTGGGTCCTACTTGGTGCAATGGGATCTGTCCACTGTCTCCCTTACTGTGAGCAGATGACCCCGCTTTCTGCTGTACAGAGAAAATGAAATGGATCAGATATAAATTCTGTCAACTTCTTTGCTAGCATTCACATTCAAATTTTCTTATTGCTGCATTAAAATGAAACTCATATTTTGTTGATTACTTAAAATATGTAAACTTTATTCTAGGCATTGTGTGTATAGATATGAAACAAGGCTCACTTGTTTACTGGTCTCCTGGAGCTATCATTCTATGGTAGAGATAGACAGTAAAGTTATATAAAATTAAATATAAATGATAATTTCAAAAACAAGTTCTAGGAAGAGAATAAAGCACGTGATATGAAATAGAGACTGGGGTGGAAAAAGGGAGCACTTACAAGGGTGGCAAAGAAAGATGCCTCGTGGGAAACAATATATAGAGCATGGTAATTAAGAGCATCGACTGAAATCCAGTTTCACCTCTTGCGGGCTGGGTAATCTTGAGCAAATTACTTAAACTCTGTTCCTGATTTTCCTCATTTGTAAAGTTAAAGGCTTAACAGGATCTTTATAACAGGGTTAATGTGAAAATTAAATATATGTAATGTGTTTAAAATAGTGCCTGGATTATAGGAACTGTTCAATGATCATAGCTATTGTATCTGTCAGAGATCAATTAGCACACTCAAAAGAGTTCAACTGAAGAGAGTTTAAGCTAGGGGCCATTTACAGAGGTGTGGGCTTAGCAAAAGGAACCAGCAGGAGATAGCAAATTATCCAGGAAATAGCAACAGTGGGAAGCCATTACTACCTTTAAACCTGAAGGGACAAAGAGAAGGATTGGTGTTATATACCAGTGGGAGGGAGCAGTAGCTATGGGAGAGGATCCACATTAACAAGAGCTGTGGTCACGGAGAAACTTGGGTACTGCCAACTGTCTCTTCATTCTCCTGGCAGGGCTTATTATCAGGTCACCCAACCAGAATTCAGGGATAAGGGAGTTTAGGTGGGGCAGTCAGTGGAGGTCATCCTTCCAAGGCACAAAGCAAGGAAGCTAAGGGAGGAGAATAAATTGGGGAAGACAATAGGCAATCATTTATCATCACCATCACCATCATTATCATCATTATCATCATCAACATCATCATCATTATCATCATCATTGTTATTAAGTGATGTTTGAGTTGAGAAGTCAGGCCATGGAGAGATCTGGGCAAATAGTACCAGAAAGAGAGAACAGCAAGTGTCAATGCCCTGAAGTAGGGTTACTGCATGTTATTGTGCTGATATTGTACCTTGTACTCCAGGGGCTGGTATTCCAGAGGCTATTTTCACAAGGCAGAGAGATGAAAGTGGTTTGAATAAAATAAATAAGGGAAATTGAGGGAGAGATGCAACTGGAGATGTAGGCAGGGCCAGGTCATCTGGGTTCTTCTAAGTCATCCTAAGGAGTTTGAGTTTTATTTTGCACGTACTACGAAGGCCCTTGAGGGTTTTAAATGAGGTAATGGCTGATCTGATCTATATTTATAAAAGAAAACTTTTCAGTGCTACCTGGAGATTCATTTGTGGGCAGAACAAGCGTAGAAGCAGGAACGTTGTCACAGTAGACTCAGTGAGAGATGAAGATGGCTTGAGGTAATGGAGACAGAAATGGACTGAATCTGAATATGTGGGAAGTACAGCCAATAAGACTTTCTGATTGATTAAACATGGGGGGGGGGAGTTGGGATGAAGAAAAAATCGGGAATGAAGAAAAAAGAAGAAAAACAGGATGATTTCAGGTCTTTGGTTTAAGCAACTAAGTGGATTGGCGTTTACCAAGATTTAAAGCCTGGACATAGAAAAAAAAATTATATATATATATATATATATATATATATATATTTATATATGAGTATCTGTCTATCTATGTATTGCATGTGTGTTGATGGTGGCAGTGGAGGGGGTGAAACATGATAGTTGCGGAAGTGAGATTTCTGACATGTCTATGAGGCAAACCAGTAGACATATCAAGGAGATAGTCTAGCAGTCAGTGGTGAATAAGGCCTGCAATATATATTTAGGTTTCATAGGCATATTGATGATATTTAAAGCTATGGAGAGTATAGGTAAAGAGGATTAAGAACTGAGCCCCTGCGTCTACCTCAATGTTGAGAGATCCAACAAAGGTATGGAGAGCATAGGAGAGCAGAAGCTGACAGTGAAGTAAGAGGGAAACCAGGAGTGTTTATGACATGAATGTAAAAAAAAAAGAGAGAGAGAAAGTCTTCTAAGAAAGAAGTCATGTCCTGTGTCCTGTAAAGCTGAACATAGCACCTCCTTTCAGTCTCAGGAAGCTTTCCCTAAAGATCACTCTTTTTACTTCTGTATCATTTATCTTCTCTGTATTGGATCCTTCCAACCTTCACTTAAATGTGCTCAAATCTTTTCTCTCAAAAACAAAAACTAAACCAAACCAAGATAAAAGCCCACAAATTTCTCCCCAAACTCCAGATCCAGCAATTTCCCCAGCCCTCAATATTTCAGTCACTTCCAAGAGCAGTCTAAATTCTCTGTTTCCTGGTTTGTTGTTGTTGTTTTTGTATCACCAAGGTAGTTCTTAATCTATTTACTTGAGTTGTGATTCTTTCAGTAGCAAGTTACTAAATGCCCAGCTAAAAGTTACTTTAAAATGAGGATTAATTTTTCTATGTAAGAAGAAAGCTGCATGTTTAATTGAACAGTTCAGTGATGTTGATGCTCTGTGATCTTCTTGACTTTCCCCTCATGGTTCAAAGGCAGCTGCAGCAGTTCTAAGGATACTTCCTCACACAACATGTTTTTTTATCTCTCACTCTTCCACATTTCATTAAGGAAGAAAAAGCTTTCAAGAAGCCACCAGCATAGGTTCCACTGGCCAATACTGGAACACATTCTCTAGCAGAAAGGGAGGCTAGTAAAGCAAGGCTGTAGCATCTTTAGCTTCCAGAGTGGGAGATAGACTCTGTCAACAAGAAAGAAGAGGGAATGGCTGTTAGGTGGTCAATAGAACTGTGTCTGCCACGCTACTCCATTATTGCTTCCACCATATCCCGCCACCAAAGAGCTCTCACAGTGGTGTGTGATGAGAGCTTTAAGGTAGTTTTTACTTTTTATTTTATTTGACTTCCTTCCTTTTTAGAAAAAGCTTTTTCTCTTGGATGCAGGGACACCACACACTTCTGGATTTCTTCCTCATATGTCTACTTCTCAGTGGCTTCCCAGTGTTCTTAGTATAGACCCAAGTCCCTATTCTAGCCTAGTAGCCTATGCATGTTTCATGTCCAGATTCCTTACCATTCCAGCTCTGCCACATCACCCCATGATCTGCCCTCCAGCCACACATATCTGCTTTCAGACTATTGAACTGTGCCTCCTGCCTTAGGGTCTTCTATGTGCTCTTCAGTCTTTTCCCTTGGAATCTTTCCCATGCCTGCATTAGTTTATGCCTGTCCATCTTCCAATTTCAGTTCAAAAGTCACTTCAGGGAATTATCTCCTAATTCCTTCCATCTAACATGCCCCATGCTGCACCCCTCTTTCAATTTTGTAGTTTCCTGTACTTTTCCTTTGTTATAGTCATCAGTTTGTACATTTATTATATACCAATGAATACCTATCTCCTCCACTAGACTAAATTATGTGATCTTGTAGTCTTATAGCAGTATCTGTTTTGTTCACCTTTTTATTTTTAATACTCAGCTCATTGCTTAACTCAATTAATTAAAATATAGTGAATTAATGACTGAATGAATGAATTTCAATGTGTCCTTCCAATTAGCTACACCCATAATTCTAATTTTCTATTTCTGCTTTGCTGGGGATTAAACAAATCTACAAGTGCTTTTGTGTGTGTGTGTATGTGTGTGTACACATGTGCACATGTGCAGGTGTGGAAATCATAGCAAATAGTCTTGGAAAGAATGACTGGGAACTCTGTTGTAACTAATGCACAAACTGTGACCTTTATGTGGTTAATCATAAGCCTTACATGCTAATTTTTTGGTTCTTGAGTTTCTCATGGTAAGCAGAGATTGACCAACAGGTGGATTCTAGATCAATGGGATATTATTTAATTTCTTGTTGAAAATAAGATCATGGGGAATTATGAAAAACTTTTCTGTGCTCATAGTTTTTCTAATAACTGAAATAATCTGAAGAAATTAATGTCTGATTGCACTTAAAGAAGAAAACCTATTGCCATAACTGTATTTATGATAATTTTATGCTATAATGATAAGCCATACATAGACCCTTCTCAAGAGAGTTGTTCAGGGATAAACAATCTGTGTGGATAGATATGAGTGAGAGACAAGTCCTAAATAATTTGGATTTAAACACTATAATAGCACTTTTTATAAGGTTGTTACATACATATTTTCAGTTTATTTAAAAAGAAATTATAGTCAGGTATCTTATTTATAAAGCACTACTGGGAATTTCTGAGATTTCATTTAAAATAAAAACATCAATGAGAAACAATTGTTTTTCTAGAAAATATAGATTAAAGTGGGCAATGCAGACTTTTTTTTTGCAATGAGAATTCTTAGATATATACCCTAAATAGTAATTTTAAAAATCAATGTTTATTAACCAATGTATCAACACATATTTAAAAAACTACTAATGTAGGCTAGGCACTGTGGTAATAAGAGTTGATTGCAAGTTTCAGAGTTGGAATATGTATTTTTATAAATCATTAGGAATTTTTATGTACTATAATTGCCCTTTGGACTTATAACAGTGTATTATAGGTAGTCTTAGTTATTTGTGAAATCCCCCTAAGACAGATGAAAGCAGACCAAAAGAAAGAACAAAACAATATTAAATTAAATGAGCCCCCATGTTTCATAACTAAGACAACCAACATGGTCTCCAGAAAAATTGTAAGCCTAAAGTGGGCTTAGTGCTTCATTTAGGAGAACAGACATATGTAAAATGATAATTATAATAGTAAAATGAAACCATTCTTGGTCCTCTTTTTCAAACATGGCATCCCTTCTTCCTGTAATAGTTCAATCAACTAAGATTGAACTATTAAACTGTTGGATGTTGTGACCCAAATATCACCTCAGAGCTCAAGAAGTCAAGGCACATTTTATTGGTTTTTCTTGGGAACCAAAAGGGGTAGAAGAACCAATCAGTAGGATCAGCAATCAACTGCTTGGTTTCTTTGCATTTGTATTATTTGCCAAAAATTAGATGTGGTCTATATTGCAGAATTTTTATTTTCCTGGCACAGACAAAAGTTGGATCTACAAAGGGTAAAGAAATTTTAATTTAGTTATAATCAGTTTTTATAGTGTCTACATGACAATAAAAAAAGAAATGTTCGGGGATAAACAATCTGTGTGGATAGACATTGGTCCCAGGTGACTCTGATATTCCTGCAGTGAAAAGGACTATCTAGGAATTCTCTCTCTCTCCAAACCAAAAGCACAGTTCTGTCCATTCTGCAACCATCTTAGAGTTGGATTTGACAGGGACTTAGGCTGTTTCCCCAGAGACATCTAGAGAACATCTCACATGAGGATGAGGATGAATTAGAGAGAAAGACAGGAGTATGGAGAGATAGGAGTTTGCTCAAGAAATTATTGAGTGCCAGGGAGGTCCATTATAAGCAACTCAGATACATCTCTCAGTCAACTCCAAGCAATTAACACCTATATGAGCTTTGATGTAAGGAAATCAATCAAACAGATTGAACTGTCTACGCATGGCTGAAATCCATGATTCTGAATTAAAAGGGTGGTAAAACACCAAATTCAGTTAGAGCTTTTAGTGAGCACTTGGGGAATTTTACCCTGTAGCTAACCGTATGATATACAGTCCTCTTGGGAATATATAGGCTCCTGGGTACACTTGTTCCTCCCACCTCATTTATTTCCATTTTTTATTTTTTCAGCCCTAGCAGTAGTCAGACATTGTGCTGAGTTTTACATAGACCACATCATTTAATTGTCAAATGGGGAAGATTCTATTACCATGACCATTATATAGATGTGGAAACTGAGGCTTATAAAAGTTAACTGACAATGAGAACATCCCATGACCCATGACCCCAGTACCTGCCTTTCAGCATAGCACCATATCATACATGTTTTAGGCCTTCATTACATATTTGAGGAGTAGAATAACGTCTCAAAAGTCAACATTAAACTATTCTTTTAATTTTCAAGTTGGTTTTAGTGTTGTTCTAGAAACATTTGTGATTTAGTCCACAAATGTTATCAAACCATGGGCCGCACATTCACAAAAGAAACTAGACAGATTCTCCGTCCATGTGATATTTTCTTTATGCTTTGAAAGTATACTATAATATTCCATGGAAAAAATATCTCTCCTTCCCTTGCTGTTCCTTCCTTCTCTTCATCTATTGTTTTAAATTTTCCTTACCAATGTAGGTTACATTTCTTATCACTTATTAGTTGGGTGAATTTGTTCAGTGCCTCAGTTCTTCACCTGTAAAGTGGGTATAAGAATAATACTTCATGGCACAGCTGTACAAAATAAATCAGATAAAGCATGTAAAGTTGTGCTTCTCAGACTATGGTGAAAGAATGTTTTTGATACGACCATCATCCTTCAGGAAAAATTAAAGGATAAATCCAAAGTTTTTATGATTAGCTTCAGCAGATGATATAGCTATGTCAGATTGTTATAAATCTCAAAGCTTACTCTCATTTCTGTAGTTGTCTTATTGCAAACTGATAGGGAATAATTCACTGAATGGCAGTAGTCCACTGGCCCTGTTTTAAGTAACACCGATATAAAGCCCCGAAAAGAGTACCACACACATAAAAAATGCTCAGTAAGTAGTTGCATTTCCATTGAAAACAAGCAGCGTTCCAGTGACACTCTCAGTGCCTTTCTTGTCCGGAGTTCTAGAATTTTTTCTAGTGATCTGTGACTCTATATGTACCCCCATGCATCATTATTATTAACTATCCTGAATAATTGAAACTCCATTTTCACTAATAAGGATCATCTTGCTCAAAAACAACAGTAGGACATTATTCATTCTACATAATTTGAAAACAAATCAATACAAAATATAAGCCAAAGTGCGCTTTTCCCAATTGCATTTAGAAGTTTCCTCATCCCACACTTTCTCCAACCTTGAAATCCCCAATTTATCTCTAATTTTTTTCTCAGTTCTCTTCAGGACAAATCTATTAGTCTTGCTGGCCTAGTCTCCTCATAATAATTTACAATGGGTACATTCAGTTCTACATTCCAACCTTAACGACAAATGTTACCGTTGCCTAGGATGCTTTCTTATAGCTTTTCTGCCATTTAGTATTCATTTATTATTGTTGTCACTATTAATTTTACCATTATCATCTTCGTCATCACTGAATTGACTTTTGACTCACTTCCTCTGAGAAATTATCTTGACTAACTTCAGTTCCTGATAGCCTTTCAACTACATATCTGTGTGTAGCTAGATTTTCTTTTAATATATCAAGCAAAACAACATATTACAACAGATTGAATGCAGAAGCACACATGGGAATCCAGCTGTCTTATATTAACCCGGCATTAAAGACACTTGTAAAAGTGTAAACCAACATCACTCTTCTCACTGAATAGTTTTGTTTTTGAAAATATTCCTTTACATAGAATATATCATTAATATTAATATGTAATGGATTCATTATTGTTATTTAAAGATGAAGCAGTAAATATTTTAAATATTCTTTTATGATAAATATACATGCTACATCCTATATAGAGAAAAAATTAAAGTACTCCATGATTTTTAAGAGTCTAAAAAGTCCAGAGCCCTAAAAAGTTTGAGAACTGTTGCTTTAGGCATTAATATAAGGGGCATTTTGTTATTATACATCTGCGCGTACTATCTATTTTCGTAAGTAATAATGAATATTTACTGAGAGTCTGCTATAGAGCAGCATGTTATGTACATTATCTCTGATCCACATAGTGATACTGTAAATTAGCTTTCTTATTCTAATTTTATAACTGTGGGAACTGGGCTTTACAGAAATTAAGGAGCCCCCAAGTTTTCCCAGAAACTGAGTGATAGTCAGACTAATGCTTGCCTCCAAATCCCTCGTGTCTTTTTTACTGTTTAACAGTATCTTTCATAAATGCGTATTAGTCTTAAAACCAGTTCCTATAGCATCAGTTACAATTCTATACACAAGCAGTTAATGAACAAAATGATTATTGAATAGATATGGACAGCTGTTTTTCAGAAACCCTTAATGGCAAAGGTTAATCTTCAAATGATCTGTTTGTATTTAGAACTATTTTTTTTTCAAAATTATTTTCAGTTCTGGATTGCCTCCTGTAGACAGTAGAATATTGGTTTTGAAATCATTAGGTTTCAAAGAATGAATACAGTTCATTCAACTTCTACTTAAAGTAAGCTTTCAAAGCTTTATTCTGTATTAATTCACCTGTAGATGCTTAACTTGATCTGAAAACATTTAATAATTCCACTTCCTGATAATATACTTAGTTATTTCATGCAGAGGAATTAAGATTTTCAAAGTTATCAGGGCATAATTAGGCTTTGTTCAATTAACGGGCCTGCTGCCATGTTTGCAGGGTGCTGTGTCCTATAACTCAGGAAGCTGACACAGTGTCACAGAGGATGCTGGCTTTGGTAGACTGAGCCAACAATGAGTACATCATGTGCAGGAAAACAACAAGAACAAGAGAACAAATGATTGATACTATTTTTTCCTGAGAACTTCTTGGAGGAAGGAGCTCTACAGGACTACTAATTCATCTTGTAGCAACAGTAAATTAACTTTGTGCTGGGAAGAATCCTGGTAGGTGTGACCTACCAGGGCAGCAGGGAGAAGAGAAACACTACAAACTCGAATTAAAAAACAAAACAAAACAAGAACATAGGAGTCATCTGGGGAAAGAAATTTGTAAGAAAGATAGAAAATTTAGTTCTAGTCAAATTTGATGTACAGGCTTGACTTTCAAATGGAAATGTCAAGTAGATAGTTAGAAATCTCTGACTGAGCTTAGGGAAAGAACAGGATGGAATTTATAGATGTGAATGTTTTGGATTAGAGGTGAGAGATGAAGCCATACTCTTTTGGGGGGAATGAAAATCGCTGAGAAAGAAGCTTAAAGAGATGATTGCTAAACCTTGTACAAATCCTATGTTAGACTGAAAGATGAAGAAAAACAACAAGGCAAGAGTGGCAACACCAACCAAAAATGTGATAGAACATGCAAGTGCCTCCAAGGCCTAGTGAGAAAGAAGTTTCAGAAAAGAATATTCTATCAACAGTATAAAATGTTCCAGAGAAGGTGGAATAAAGAAAGGGAAAAAATTAATTGTGTTTGTTAATAAGAAGGTCATTGGTGACTGGTAAATTGTTGGTGTAGGAGTTAGATCCTGTCAGTAAACATGAGAATAGAAATAAGAAGATTGCTTAAGGAATTAATGGAAAGAAAACAATTACAAATAAAGAGATGAAAACAAACACACAAGGTTTTAGAGAGGACTGGTAGGTGAAGTGAGGATAATGAATACCGTGTTTCCCTGAAAATAAGACCTCGCCGGACAATCAGCTCTAATGCGTCTTTTGGAGCAAAAATTAATAGAAGACCCGGTCTTATTTTACTGTAATATAAGACCGGGTCTTATAATATAACATAATATAATGTGATATGATATGATATGATATGATATGATATGATATGATATAGTATGATATAATCTAATATAATACCAGATCTTATATTAATTTTTGCTCCAAAAGGTGCATTAGAGCTGATTGTCTGGCTAGGTCTTATTTTCGGGGAAACACGGTAGATGACAGAAAAGTTTCATCTTTAGGTTGTCGAATAAACATATGAAACAATTCATCGAGCACCTGTGGTATACAAGCTCTGTTCTAGGTGCTTAGAATATACCAATGACCAAATTAACCCCAAAGCTCTATGCTGCGAAGCCTGACATCTTTTTTGAGTTCTTAACAAGCTCCTGGCCTTGGGATAATTAAGCACCGAAGAAGAATCATATTGTTGTGTATATGCAGTGGTGTGCAAGTAAACTGGCTAACTGGGGGGAAAAAGATTAAAAAATAAAAAAGCCCCAATGTAGTAGTGTTTGAGGGCTTCCTAAGGGCAAATATTTACATGATGGCCAATTTCTAGCTATTACATGATACCATTGGTACAGATTGGGAAAGAATGGCTGTCGCCAGCCAGTAAGAGTCAGGTCCAGTATACCACTGTTCTGGCATGTCTTGTCTTGTGTTCTAGGTATATTAACATATGTCTGACTTTACTTGATTTATTTGTAAATTGGAAAAAATGTTTTACAATTGTTATGAGGAGAGAGTTTATTGTTAAAAAGTTTTGATGTAACCAAAAGCAGAAGAAATTCAAGCTATCAAAAAATTGTCATAAGTGGTAGATATTTATATGTGAAAACAATTTTAAATCTAAATGTGAAAAACAACAGACAATTGAAAAAATAAACTCACAGATGGTAGACAACTTTTAGAAATACTGTAATAACACCTCACTTATCTAACATCATCAGGGAATGAGCTGTTTCACATAGTGAATTTTCCTATTAAATAAAACTTTCAGATTTAAGCACAAGCACTTTTTAATTTTAAACAAGTTTATATGGAAACTTTTCAAAAATGGATTAGAAAATTTCCTGCCTTCTTTATTTTTGTAACATATATTTTGAGTTTAAAAATAATGCAAGATTATTATGTAACATTTTAAAATAGGGACACATAAAGGAGAAAATTAAAGTCTATTTCTAATCCCATCATCTAGAAAGAATTAATATTATGTTGCTTTATTTCCTTTCCATCTTCTTATTTGCATTTATATTTTTAAAAAGTTAAAATATTTTGTATCAAGCATATGTCACATAAATTTATTTGTGAGCATTTTTCCACATCATTATTCTTGGAACATATGATTTTTAATGGCTGCATAAAATTTCATTAAATGGATATATTAGAATTATTTTAAATCTATACATAGTTTTAGTCATTTAGGTTGTTTCATTTTTTTTTCATAATTACAGTATGTTGCAATGCACAATCTCATTTATCTCTGTACATCTTTGACATTTCTTTTTTATTATTATTAAAATTTATTGGGGTGACAATGTTCAACAAATTAAATAGATTTCAAGTGTACAGTTCTATAATACATCATCTATATATTGCATTATGTGTTCACCACCCAGAGTCAATTCTCCTTCCATCACCATATATTTGACCCCTTTAACCTTTTCTACAATCCCCTCGACCCCCTTACCCTCTGGTAACCACTAAACTGTTGTCTGTGTCTATGAGTTCTTGTTTCTTTCTTTGTTTGTTTTGTTTCTTTGTTGCCTTCAGTTTTATATACCACATATGAGTGAAGTCTTATGGTTCTCGACTTTTTCTTTCTGCCTTATTTCACTTAGTATAATAATCTCAAGATCCATCCGTGTTGTCGCAAATGGCAGTATTTCATCTTTTCTTATGGCCGAGTAGTATTCCATTGTGTATATATACCATTTCTTCTTTATCCAGTCATCTATCGAAGGACACTTTGGTTGTTATGAATTGGAAGAATTGACATTTCTAATAATAAATTCCTGGAAGTGGACTGAGTGGGTCAAAAGATAAGGTTATCTTATCTTTTAGTGCAATTGGTCAAATTTTAGTACAAATTGGTCAAATTTTGACTTCAGAAAGATTATGATAATTCTTTTATAAGAAATGTATTAGAGTACGCATTTCTCTGTGTTCTTGACATCAGCAAGTATTGACATTTTGCCATTGTTTTCAAACCATGTGCTGTATGTCATAATGACTGAGAATCATCATCATGTATATAAGTGAGATAAATGAGATAATGTAGGCAAAAGACATAAAACACTCCCTGGCACATACTAATTATTTAGTAAATAGCTAAAATAGGTCACAGTTGTGGGTCGACACGAAAAAAGTTTATTCACATTTCAGTATGACAATGGGACATCTGCTCCATGCAGTCATTCAGAGATCCAGGCTTCTTCTATGTATTGGCTCCACCATCTCTTAGGGTGATGTCAATTAGTTCACTCAGAATCCTTCTTCCCCCCACCGCCTTTTCCCAGCTTCATTGAGCTATAACTGACATATAACATTTTGTAAGTTTAAGGTGTACAATATGATGATTTAATACACGTATATATTGCGACATGGTTACCATAATAATGTTAGTTAACCCCTCCATTATCTGACATAATTACTTGTGTGTGGTGTGTGTGGTGTGTGTGTGTGTGTATGTGTGTGTGTTTGAACATTTAAAATCTTGTCTCTTAACAACTTTAAGTATATAATATGGTATTGTTAACTATAGTCACCATTCTGTATGATGCACCTATAATAAGTGAATTCAATCAACACAATTTTATGTTATAGTTGCAAAAAACAGAAATAAAATTTGTTATATGTGTTATCCACTGCAATTGAATTAAAATTAGTGTAGAATAGGAAAATTCACTATGAGTTCTGAAATAGAGGAACTGATGTGATTATTTTTGTCATTGTTTGACTAGAGTATGGTAGAAAGGCCTACTTCTAATTTCACTGCTACTAGATGTGTGGTCTTCATCTGAAAATATCTTCATCATAAGTTTGTTAGGCTTCAAGTATTCAGAAGAAATAAAAATGTTATCAAAATTTAAAGTAATAGTACTAATATTAAATAATACACTATACTTTTTGTAAAACCTTAATTTTTAATCATCCAATTTTTCTAGCTGCTGCTAGTTTGGATATATTTCACACAAAATTGCAATAATTTATACTTGATACTTCAATGGATAATGCATCTTTTAAATAATTACTAAAATGTCTCTTCAAAGAGAGTAACTTTGTCAATTCCAACTAGACCTTTGATCACCAGTATGCCACTGAAACGTAGCAATACCTCTCGGGTTGTCAATTAGTTCTCTTGCTCCCACTTAACTGATGGTTTCCTCCTCTTCTCTAATGGTTCCTGAGGAAGCAGTCCCATTACGGGGGCTGTTGTATATTTAGTTGGCCAATTAATAACTATGTCATTTCAAAATGTTTCTTGGCTTGTAGTACTGGTACCCATAACCTTTAAGTAGTCAGGAAAATATTTCTAGGGTAGCTGAATTGGAACAGGCATTTAGAGGATGTGTGTGAAACAGAATTAAGTCTTAAAAATGTTAGTATACATAGTTTTAAAAATGTTTTTATAACGAATTCAGTGGCATTTAGCACAGTCACAATGTTGTACAACTACTGCCTCAAACTAATTCTAAAACATTTTTATTACTCCAAAGCAAAACCCCTTACCCATTAAGCAATTTGTCCCCAACCCTCCTTCCCTCCACACCGAGGCAACCACCAGTCTGAATTCTGTGCTTTAAAAAACTTTATTTGGAAATAATTTCAAACATATGAAAAGTTGCAAAATTAAAACAGTGCCAAGACACCTAGATAAACTTTATCAAGATTCCCCTCTTGTTAACGTTTTATCCCTTTTGCCTCCCTCATTATCTATAAAATTATTATAATTCTATATTAATTATAGGTATATTTATTTATATATAATTATATATGTATATAGGCATAAGTCTTTTCTAAACCATTTTGAGGGTGACTGTGGACACCTTTGTGGTCTGGACAGATTAAGCTTTAGAACGGCTTGTCTTCTTCCATAAGCCACCATGGCTGCGTTTTCAGTCTCCTGGCCCACTTATGCTGTAATTCCCTAACTTGTCATCAGCTCCACCCACACGGAACTGTGTCTGATTGCTTGTGTCTTGCATCATTTTTCTGGGGATTTCTTTCTGCAAATATAGCCACCTCTTTATCTCTTTGTGAAAGTATCCACAGCTCAGCTTAAATATGGACTTCTGTTATGGCGTCCTTGACCGCTTCCCCTATCCCTAACACACATAGCATTTGTGGCATAGGAATTGGGAGCATGGATTTGTCTAATTGAATCATGGATCTGTCACTTTTCAGCTGTATGAATTCATCATTTTCTTTGTCTTTTCTTTTGCTGCTCACCTGTAAAGTGAGAAGAATAATGGTATCCACCTCTTGAAGCTGTTATAGGATTAAATGAGATAACATTTCTAAGTGCCCAAAACAGTCTGTAGAAAAAAAGTAATAACATGTTAACTACAGTTTTTGTAGGACACAGCTGAGTATATTTTGATTAATTGTGTATATGTCAGTCTCCCATGGCAGATTATCAAGTTCTTAGCGGTTAAAACCCTTGTTTATTCATCTTCATATCTCCAGTCCAGCCTTCAGTGGAGTTTACTTTTGAATAATAAATACTGCTTTTTCTACAGGTAATGCCCTTTAGACAGAGTAGATTACAAGAGGCATCTCAAAGTGACACAACATTAAACAAAGGTGAAATCTGCACTGAGCAGTCTTTAGTTTGTAACTGCTTATGTAATCTGTATTGAACAAATACAAATTCTAATTTTTTTCTAGGGAAAAAAAATCAAGTGAAAGAATAAGTTGAATTCCAGAAAAACAAAACAAAAAAAAACGAGAAAAGCCCTTGTCATTTCAGAAATTTATTGAAGGAAGACATCACAGTGTTGGGAACCAACAGAAGTTGGTTCAGGTCAGCCTCAAGGAAATAAAGGTAATTTCTAGGAAATGATTCAAGTGCAGTGTGGGGGCCGAAAAGTGAAGGAGACAGACTGCAAAGAAACATATCCATTAGAATGAAAATTCACGATAAACCAATAATACTTCAGAATCAGATACTTACTAGTGTCAAAATTTATCATAGATATATTATTATAGTTTTCTAGGGTGGCGGTAATGAGGTATTACAAACTAGGTGTTTTAAACAACAGCAATGTATTAGCTCTAGAGGCTGGAAGATCAATGTGTCAGCAGGTTTGGTTCCTTCTGAGGGCTGTGAGGAAGACTCTGTTCCATGCCTTTCTTTTAGCTTCTGGTGGTTTGCTCACCATCTGTGGCGTTCCTTGGCTTGCATCACCACGATCGCTCTCTGCCTTTATGCTCACATAGCATTTTCTGTGTGTGTGTTTTATGTCTAAAATTCCCTTATTCATATTGGATTAGGGGCCTAACCTACTCTAATATGACTTCATATTAATTACGTCTGCAAGGCCCCTATTTCCAAACAAGCTCACATTCTGAGATCCTGAGTGTTAGGATTTCAACATGCAATATTCGGCGGGACATCATCAACCCATACCAATAGACTTTAGAGAATGTGTGAAAAGTTTGTTAAAAGTAGAATTTCAATGTATGTGATCTTGTTTTTCTACTGCTCCTTCAGTGACATTGTTTTTGATGCTACCTTTAAGAACTTAAGTGATAAGAATAAGCAAATTTAATGTTTCTAAAATTGTGTCTATGATACTTGGTATTCCTGTGCACTGGAGAAATTTCCTATCCAAATAGTTAGGTTTATGATTGCTTAGAGATCATGAACCTGAACTTTGCTGAAGCAGGCAGATGTGCAAATTTTAGCAGTGTTGGCATTCCAAGAAAAAAGGTAATGAATTCCAGCTTCCAGAAATTCAAATCTGATTATTAATTCAGAAGTGTTTGGAGTTAATATAAAATTCACCAGAAATAAAATATTTAGGGCGACTGTGGAGGTAGCATAGAATTTAGGGACTTAGGGAACATGTAATTTTTCTCTTAAGAAAGGATGATTACATCCAAAGTAAAGAACACAGTATTCTTAATCCCTAAACACAGAAAGAGGATGCTGGTTACTTTATAGTATAAGATAAATTTGAAAATGCTTATCTTTTTACTGTGCCCTTAAAATTTGACCATAAAGTTAAAATTATCTCTCTTTCTTCTTCCTTTTTTCTTTTTACTACAAAGAAAAATCTCCCGTCTTTTCTATATTTCATCCTTATTCATGTCTTTATGAATAATCTCATTGTTTTACCTTAAATCTTGCCCTAAAAGAAAGTTTATAGGTGAGCCATACAGGAAATGATATTCTTTGCCCAGAAAGGATATTTCAAGATTTGTGTTTAGGAATTATATTAAACAGTTAAAATGGAGAATAGCTTCATTAAATGAATTATATTTGAGTTAACCTTGAGGAACTCACAGTATCTAGCATTTTTGCCTTGAGTAGTGGAATATATTAATATCACCAACCCCCTTGGATTTATTCAATATTTTTGGCTAAAAACTAATATTTTGCTCTTTATTATTGCTAATAAAGGAATGGTCTAACCTGGAATGTGAACACATAAAAAAATGTCAGAAGGACACAAGTTCCTGGAGAATTGAATTCCTGTGTCTACAGTATCTTGTTCTTAGCATTTTCCAATCAACTTAAACAAAATTTATTGTTTAAACAGTGTCAAGGCATTTTTGTTCAACTCTGAGTATTTGACCCAAATAGGAGAGCAAGTTGATTTTATCTGTCCTCTCAGGAACTTTTTTGTCTTGATAGATCTCTTACCATGAATGATTAAACAAGGCTGGATTATACATTCCATCAAAAACACAGTATCTCAGAGAATAGTATTTATTTGACTAGACAGATATACTGAGGAAGCAAATCTGCCAATTCTATATAAAATTGACTTTCAAGTATATAGTATGAGGAATTTTTCATATAATGAGAAATCAAAATTATTGATTGCAAGAGTCAGTAAGCACAGACCATAAATCCGTAAAAGGTTGAGATCCTTTCTCATATTAAGATTTCCTATGAAAAATGTAGATGTCTCTAAATTCGTGAATTTAAGTTATTACAAAGTAAAAGAAATGAAAAAATGCTGTATTGATAATTACTGCAAATTGAGTATCTGTACCTAGATAATAAAACAAAACTTCAAAGAAGACACTGTTTTCTGGGTTCATTTTGATTGTTGGCTATTGGGTTAAAAGTAGGGATTAATTCCCCACTGTGGAAAATGAGCATTGAAATTCTGTAAATACTAATTTACAGAAAAGATGTTCATAATGAATTCAACTTTCTCTGCTTTGACCTTCAAATATGGACCTTGAATTCCAGGGAGAAAGAGTTATGAATGTGAAACTTTAGTGCAATAATTTCCACTTAAGGAATTTAAACCTTGAGTAGTACTACTCCTCTCAAAAGTGACAACATGGTCTCTTCTAGAAAACTCTCTCCCTCTTCCCCTGCAGTTTTCCCACTTCCAATTATCTGTTTGTAAATATAAATATTATATAATAAAATAATGGATTTCTTTTTGTGTTAGGTAACAATTCCTAGGGTACTTTAATGTGTGCATTCCATATTCAGTTCCTAAAGAAATATTCTTAAGTCAGCTTCTCAGCATCTTTTTATTGGTCAGGAGGATAAGCCTGCTGTGTGCTCTACAGTTGCTGAGATGCCAGCAGGCTCATAACCCAGCGCTCCCTTTAAGGAGGTGGCAGATTTTCTCCCTCTGAAAATTAAGAATGCTGGTCTCTGTTGTAATTTGGCACAAGATTGCCTTTCCCTTAAAAAATTTCTTCTGGTAGCAGCAGAAAAAGTGCCACTGTTAGCCTCAGACCTAGAACAAACTGAAAATAAAATAAGCTGCTAACCTAGGCTAGGTCTCTAGTGAAGTTTGTAGCCCTGTGGGTGATTTTTCTTCTTTTCCTCCTTTGCCACTTCTCCTCCTCTTCCTCCTTCTCTTTATTCATCATCTTCTTCCTTTGAAGTTTAGTTTGTCTTTTTTGGGAACTATCCTCAGCTAGCATGAGGTAGGATACTTAGGACTTTATAAAAGAATTTCCTTCTTTTACTTGGAAACAAACAAAACAAACCTGAATCAATACCTGATTTAACAAACAGTTCTGGAATGTATACATTGGAAAAGTGCCAAATATTCTGTGGAATGTTGCATCATCCCCCAAAATTAATTCTAATTCATTTTCTTTAAAGTACCTATGTTAATAGATATAGATATGCCCATATAGGTGTAGATATGGATGATACATATCCACATATGTATATAGAAAGTAAATATCTGCACATATAAATATGAATCATTTAAATGAAAATTTCAAATTTATGTATAAGAACATAACAGAAAAACTTGAGAGCCACTTGCCTAATGTAATATTTTAGAAAATTTTGTCATAGTTTGATTAATATAGACATACTGATTGTCATAGTTTTTCTTGGTTGCTTTAAACATAAAATATATACATTATTTATTTTAAGTTCTCATGAAATGGCAAAAGTTATGCCTAGCAAGTTAATATGGTTTCTGATATTCTGATATTATGTAATCTAAAATAGTTTTCACATTATCTTAAATGCAGTATCAAATTTACTGAAGTAAACTCACACCCTGGCTAATAGATATTCTAAAAAAGAATAGAGAATAAGAATACTTTATTTTTTACTGATTAATTTAGACTTTTAAGTCATCAACTGTATAATTATTAAAATTTGTGAAAAATGGTGTTTAGTTGCTAAAGTAATGTTACTGCAACAACTTAGTGTAGACAAAGCTATTTATATATGTAACAAGTTACATGTGTATAATGCTTTAAATTTTTTCCAAAATTAACCACTCTGTTGTTTTCTGTTTAATCACTAAAATGCCTTAGCAAGATAACTATAATCTCTGAGTGTATGTATGTGCATACATGCTTGAATACATATATATATATATATTCATTACTTAGCATCTGATTACTCAGCTCACTTACATGACATTTAAATATGTAGAGTTGTTTATTATTTTTATTTCCAAATCTCCAACAAAATTTAGGAATTACAATAAGATGACCAAAAGCAAAATATCTTATTTGGTATGCTAATTTGTGCTTCCAAGTCTGACTGCATATTAGAACACACCATTTTGGGAGCAGATACTACATCTACCGACCATCATATCCTCTGATTCTTCCATGATGATTGATGTACAGTGGGAATTCAAAAAATATTTGTAGCATGCATTAATGAATGATTGCTTAACTTAATGAACAGCAATTATTACTAATTATTCTTCAAGTGTCTGTTTCATCTTTTTTGACTAAGCACATTACTCTTAGAAAGATTGATAAAATTTTGAAGTGATGTAAATACTTTAATCTTTGCATCTGAAACAGTTTCTAAAAGAGACCAACTGCTAAATGTTGTTAGACATTAGTTAATTGAGTCCATTTATTAACTAAATAAGCATTGTGCTTTAAAAGAATTGACGTTCAGTCCAGCTAATGGGATGAAAAGAAGGGAGGAAGTCATTTTCTTCTTTGAGAAATTAGTGAAATCAACATGGTGTTATGATATTTTATGACTGTAGTTCTCTGCCTCCAGTGTCGCATAAATATTGATTACTTTAGAGTAGAGTGAGATAAGCTGGAGAATTACCTAAGGAGAAGGCCAAGAAGAGGATAAAAACCCCATGTGGCCGGAAGACATAATTCAACTCAGAAGCAAGCTGGTGTCTTTCTTTGTCCAGCAGAGTGCAGCCTGAACAGGGACTTGTCCAGTGAAGATGGTAGTCAGGCTATAAGTTGAAGATAGATTTCCAGGGAGATATTAAAAAAGTCAACATTTTATAATAAGCTATATAAAAATGATTTTTCTTCTATTAACTGTATGTGGAAGAAAGGTTTGGATAAGCTTAACAGTGTAGCTTTTAGGAGTTAAAACAGGAAAGATAACTACATACATAATTATAAATCTATTTGTCATCAATTTGAAAAACTGCTCTAAAAATTTCTGGGATTTGTGTGTGTGTGTGTGTGTGTGTGTGTGTGTCTGTGTCTGTGTCTGTGTGTGTGTGTGAGCCTACTTGACACAGGAGTGGGGGTTTCAGGAAGAATAAATGGGATGGTAGAAGCCAAGAGGCATAAGGGAATACTGAGCAGTTAGGGAACTGTGTAATTAGATGTCATCGATGATGGAAGCAAGACTGAAGACATAAGAAGGACCAGAATATGAAAGGTCCTGTGTGCTAAGGTGAAGAATCTGTGCCTTGTCCATCATTAAAGTGGAGTGAAAAATTAAAGTTGTATTTTGAAGGGTTATTCCGATATCTCTATGGAGGGTGAGTGGATGGGGCTTTACCAGAGATAGTGAAACAAGTAATAGAATATTTCAGTATGCTAGAAGAGGTAGAATATTTATTTGCATGTAGAAGGTGGAATACATAAGTCTTGATTATGGATTGATTATGGGTTGAGGAGAGGTTGAAATTTGAGGTGTTACCTGAGTTGTGGAAGCAATTGAATGGATGATGGTGACATTAACCAAGATAAGGAAGGGAGGAGAAGTAACAGGTTGTGGGAGAGTGAGACGGATTTATGTTATGATCTGTTGAGGTTGAGGTCTCTGTGTAACATCTAAGTGGAGTGAGCACTGGCAGCCAGTTGGATTTACTGCTCAGAATTTAGGAGAGAGCTCTGGACTAGAAATGTCGACATGAGTTTCATTTACATATACGTGATAGGTGAAGCCATGGAAACTGAGATGAGGCCAAAAAAGAAACCCTAAATAATGATTCAATTTCAGGGATAAGCATGGAGAGGGAGCCCCTGAAGAGACCTGACATTGAATAATGAAAGAGGAAAAGCAAGGAGAGTGGAAGCATGGAAGCCAAAGGATGAGTAAGTTTCAAGGAGTTAGTAATCAACAGTGTCATGTGTTGGAGATAGGCCAAGTAACAGAAGGACAGAAAAGTGAAAACTGGATTGGGAAAATAGTATGTCAGTTTTGACTGCTGCATAATGCTTTTCAACACAGCAAAAAGGGTTGAAACCAGTTGGGGGAGTGGAGGAAACAAGTGTAGAGAAGGAGGTAAATAGAGCAGAATATGCATGGAAGGTGTTTGAGTTCTTATATGAGAAAGACTGTGTTTACATGCAATAGAAAAAAATATTGAGTTAGAAAGGCATCGTTTGAAGATATAGAAAATAAAGGCTATGATGAAATGATTTGGTAAAGCGAAGTTCCTGAGTAGGTGGAAGGTATGAAATCCAGAATATAGATGGGTAAGAGTGACAATGAAGAAGTATGAGTAAGACAATAAAGGAGAGAGGAGAAGAGGGAAGAAAAGCAATTGATATATACTATAAAATTCCAACCCAAATTTCACAAGCAGAAAAGGGAATTTATTGACTCTCATACTTGTGTGGTTGAGGGCTGGAACTGCCTTCTATAGGGCTACATACTAGATTTGGTTCAGATGGATTGAAGTATATTCTAGTGCTGCCATATATTGTTTGTGTGAGTGTAGGCAATTACTGTTCTCTGACCGTCTATTATTTTCTTTTCTCATTTGTACAAATGAAATGTGCAAAACATGTGAATCCCAGAGTTGGCCACAAACTAGGTATTGTATTATGGATTTGCAGACTCAGAATAGATGAATGACATTAAAGTGATAAAGAAGACAAATGCATGACCTGCTTCTTGGAAAAGAAATGAAGAATGGGTTTTCATTTGAAATTAATATCTAACTTTCATTGAACAGAGAATGTAAAATACACCAAAGTCCACTTTCCTTTCTCCAGTTTTGAAATATATTAAAGGCGAACCTGCTGTATTGGTGATGCTCTGCACACAAGCGCACAGACTTGAATAAACCGGTGGAGAATATAAGAAGAGGAATGGGTCCAAGATGTTCCTTGTGGGGCCTGGATAGATACTAAGTCAGATTTATAACAGTTACATTCCCTATCTCATTACATAATTACCCAATCAAGGACATCAACAGGATTTAGTCTGATTAAATTGGTAGTAAATTTTCTAATTTATCAATAGAAAATCTAGATATTTGGCTATGTTGATACTTCTTGCTGTTAAATTATTCTACTTAATTAGTCACTCACTTATCAAGGTCTCTACGCTCTTTGGATAAATGTTACTTGAATTCAGTAACTATAGAGCCTTTGAAACTACCTAGACTGTAGCCAAATTCCAAACTGTTTAGTTCGTTTGTTCATCACAAGAGAAATAAAATAAGATTAACTGGGTATTAAATAATTAGTGTTTCATGAGCACAGAAAGCTCGTGTGTGTGTGTGTGTGTGTGTGTGTGTGCATGTGCGTGTGCGTGTGTGTACATAAATCTTTGCATGTATTTTGTGTCTGGCACTCTTCTAAATACGTCACATATGTTAACTCATTTAAATCTTCACAACATGCCTTGAGATAGATATTAGTGCTCTTATCATTAGTCTAGTAGTAATATTCTGATTTTTCCAATGAGGAAAGTGAGGCATAGAGAACTTGAATTCAAATCAAGTCACTCTCCGTCCAGAATCCATGCTCCCAATAATGCAATAATTATGCTGCCCAATATATGCCATTTTAGAGAGGTTTTATGTTAAGAATTTTATTTTTTCCAGAATTGATAAGATTCAGTAATTATTTACAACAACTAAATAAATCATTGTAGTGGAGACCCTCTTATTTTAAAATAGCATTTATTATTTTTCTGACTGTAAAGTAATATGAATCATCATGGAAAAGATAAAATAGAAACCAGTACACATAAACTATTATACAGAACTAAAAACTTACCAGTTTGGTCTCTTTTGTTCTGGCCTTATTAAAAATATTAATTTTTTATTTTATAAAATTTGGATCAAATTAAAAAAATCTTTATGTTTTGCTTTTTTCATTTAACATTTGATGAGAACCATATATGTTCCTATGTTCCTACATAGTCCTCAAATCAAGGTTTTTTTGGATATAACATTTTCATATGGGTGTGTCATGATATATTAAATAAGTCTTCTATTGCTGGATACTTTGTGAATCCAATATTTTAGTATCTTAAATAACAATGATGATCATTGCTGTCCATTTTGAAAACAATTAAAGGTAGTCATTAGATGTAGAATAGTTCAATTAAAATACATGCAGAATTTTAAGGCTCTTTGAAAGACACTCCCAAATTGGTCTCCAGGAAATGTGTTATTCTGGTTTATACTCTCAACAACATAGTGTGAAAGTACCCATCTCATCACATCCTAATTAGCATGAGTATTTTCATTTTAAAAACATGTGGCACTTGGATAAGTGACAAAATTACATTTCTTTAGTACTTGAATTTTTGTTTATTTTATATTTATAAGACAAAACACTTTTATGTTAATCATTTTTATCTCTTTTGTGAATTGCTGAGTTCTTTTATTATTTATCTCTTCCTTATGAATTTATATAATGACTTTGTTTTTCAAATCCCTCTCCACTGTCCCTAAACTGTCAGTGGTCTTCGAATTTTGTCTGTGGTGACATCTGATGATGTTTCACTTGTATGTAATAAAATCAAGTGGCCTTTTATGTGTTATTTTTTATTTTGATGGCATAATTGGAAACGTCTTTCTCACTCTGAGATAATATTAATCTGCATACATTTTTAGGGTTTTTATGTTTTCATTTTTTATAATTAAACTTCAGTACACCGGAATTTATCTTTTATATAAAGTGTGAGGAGGGCCTCACATTTCTTTCCAGAGTATTTTTAAAATTACTAATTTAACATGCAATACAGATATTTTCATATACAGTGCTGGATTTTTCCCCCCACATGGATCTACCTGTCTCTTCTGGTTTTGATAATCTTTTATTTTCCTAACCACCATCTCCCCAGTCTCCACACCTCCAATACACTACCAAAAATTTACTGGACATTTGTATAGGTTTTTCTTTCTAAGTGAATTATAGAAACGTTTTTCTATTCCTCAAAATATCACAGGGATTTCAGTTTAAATATTGGTTTAATCCCTTGGTACTTTGAATGAGAACTATTGATTTTTATTGTTTCTCTCTGAGGCTATTTTAGGTAGCGTGGTCAGACAAGGTTACTCTCTTTGTCCCCCACCCCCATCCTTTTCCACTGGGGAGTAATACCTACTCTGTGAGGCAATCCTTATGGGGACAGGTTAGATGAGCCAGGCAGTCAGGGAGTGGGTGACCCATAGAGGGGAGAGTGAGACCAAACAACACAAAATCGTGGGAAGTCTATCCTGCTCCACAGAATAAATCCGCAGGTCAAGGCTTCACTCTGACCCTGAGGAGATGCAACGTTAGGGGAAACATCAGATGAGGGGACCCATAAACATAAATAAAATCACATCTAGCTGAATCTTAGAATTTCATTAAATAATAAATGTAGACATTAGCACAGTGCACATCACAGATGTTTTCAATGATAGCCATCACGGATGTCTCCATGCCATTTATAGTTGGAGATATCTCAAATATTATTTTTACTTATTATTTTGAAATTACAATAAGTACTAGTCTTGTAGCTATCATATTAAACGTTTTATTTTTTAATTCACACATAGTACTACATAGTGCATTTTAAGAATACTTTGTTGAATTTTAATTTAACTTCTTTCCTTTGTAATGCTGTATTTTATTTCATGTATTTGCAAATATTTTGAGATGAGATTTATAGGCTTCACCAGAATGTCAAAGAGGTTCATGATACACAAAGACACACAAAAGCTAAGAACCTTGTAATTATCAGTCTAGGGACTTGGAGCAAAAGTTGTGGATAAAATACTTCATAAAGGGTAAAGGGGATCAAATATATGGTGATGGAAAGAACTGACTCTGGGTGGTGAGCACACAATGTGATATATAGATGATGTATTACAGAATTGTACACCTGAAAACTATATAACTTTACTAACAATTGTCACCCCAATAAACTTAAAAAAAAAAAAGCTCGTTAGTTCCCCTTCTGTTTTTTATCCCTCCACATGTACCTGTTTCTGTACAACCTTTATGTACTCCTTGGATACCTGAACTTGAGCTGCGAGTCACTACAGCTCTTAGAGTCACATTTAGCTCAAGGAAATGACAGGAGAGAAGCAAACGTATAATTCTTATTGTTCTGTACTATTTTTTCCTCCCACACTCGTGGCTGGCCTTCTCCTGCTCAAGACGCATACCTGAGCAAAACAGTCCTCTTCAGATTTAAAGTTTCTGTTTTTTGTTTCTTTTCAAATAAACATTTGCCTGATTTATACTCTCTATTGTAACTAATTGGTTAGTATGTCAAATTTTAACTATGTTAAAATTGTCAAATTCAATTTTTGTTTTTGTCAATTTCTCCTTATAATTCTCTCAAGGTTTTTAAATGTATTTTGTAACAACACTATTGGGAACATACAGTCGAAATGTTATTCTGTCTTCCTAGTGAACTGTTCTTTTTTATCACTATGTAATTACTCATTTTGCCTCTAATATTTCTTTTTGCCATAAAGTAAATTTTCTTGAAATCAGTATGGCTACATCACTTTTCCTCTCTGAGTATTTGCCTAATTTCTCCTTTTTCATTCCTTTCTTTCATACTTTCTCTGTTATTATGTTTTAGTTGTTTCTTTTTTAAACATCATAGAGATGCCATTTTTTAATGTATTCTAAGAGTTTCTATCTCTGAACTGATGAGTTTATTTAATGTGTATTCATTATGGTTACTGATCCATTTCAATTTCTTCAATTTTACCTTATGTGCTCTATAGTTACTAGTTTTATTTTATTTATTTATTTATTTTTTTCTTCATTCTTCCCTGCCTTTCATTTGATGGCATTTTCTTTGTTTTATTCTGTGTGTTTTATATTCTGTTTCTATTTTTCAGTATTTTACTTAAATTTTTATACATTCCTACTTGCCAAAATAGTGCCTACATTAAACAATAACTGTACCCTCTTTTCTAAGAACATAAGTATCCTAGAATACTATTTACAACCTCACCATTTTATGTGCTATAGTTTCAACTTGTTTTAGGATTTCAACTTGTTTTGGTACATGTAAACTTCTACAAGTCAATAAAATGATATTTGCATGCAGAAAGGGATAAAAGTTATAAATGATAGCATTTGTTACCTTAGTATTTCCTGTAGATTTGGATGTTTTCTGGGCAAGGTTAAAATTAGTGGGCAAATATGTGGTTCATGTGTCTATTAAAATTATTAAATTATGAAGAGATTAGAATATAGTAATGAATTATTCATAATTACATAACGATATAATTTATTGCCCATGGAGGCTATTTTTAAACATATTAAATCAGAATCCATTGAAAATACAGTAATTCACTGCATAAGAGGGCTAACAAAAAAGTAGAATCGGTTGGAAGAATATAAAAGAAGGATAAAGGAACCAGTAACCTTTGATTAAATTATTTACACTGAATTATTAAACCTAATAATGTGAATACATTGCTTTTTAGGCATTGAGCAATTAGACAACAACAATGGTATCTTTCTGAATTTGCCCTTGGTAGTAAAATATACAGAATTAAAAAAAAATATGCCCATGACTCTTAAGATAAATATACTTAATTTTTAAATTGTGGAGAGACAAATAAATTACTTAAGAAGATGATATCAACTCAAAGTAATAAAATATTCAAACAATATAGGTAATGAACTATAGTTTTAAGCATAATCCTTCCATAATTCTGAAGAATTTTTTTAATCATTCCATATTTTTCTGTCAATTACTTACAGTCTTTTGATTTGTTTTGTAAAAATAACTTAGTAGAAATGCAAATAATATTCTCCATGTCTGGAAATTTAATTTTGCTATTGCAACCCTCTGCTTTGGGCTTAAAATTTGGAATACTGATGTTCTAACATGGCAAATATTAGTATCTCCCTAAAAGGACTGGTAGAAGGAAATATTTGGATCTTTTAGCCTATCCTCCAATTGCGGGTCATTGTTGGAGGTCCCTGAGATATCTTATTATGATATTTCAATAAATATTTCTCAAGTAAAAAAAAAAAATGAGAGCTCCATTTATTGAGTTTATATTATATGCTATATTCTGTACTAAAGTTTTATGTATAGTAAATTTTATTTATTCCCTAATATATGCCTATGGGATATTGTCAACCTCATTTTACAAATGAAGAAATTGAAGTTCAGCAACATTAAATATTATGCCCCAGGTCACACAGCTGCTGAGTCACTTGTCTGCGAATTCAATCCAGGCATGTTTATGAGGTATGAACCATAGTCTCTGCCTTCTGGATATGTGCTATATTTTGCCTAAGCAGTACAGGAATTCATTTTTACATGCTCCCTGGTCCAAAGAATACAAAATGGCATCATTTCAGCATCTTATAATAACCTACAATTTCTGTTAATCAGTTGAAACTGCTAATAAAAATGGGGATCAGTTACTCAATAACTTCAGTGTACTCTTGCCTGTTGCAAATACATGTGGAGTGGATGATGTACATGTTCTGTTTGTTTGTAATAATATTATGATAGATAACATTTTAAAGTATTTACCTTGTGCTAGGCAAATATACAAGTGTTTTATATGCATAAAATCTTTCAGTGCTTACAACACCCGTACAAAAATAGTATATTTATTACTCATATTTCACAGATGAGGAAATTGAGGCACAGTAAGGTTGATTACCTGATCCAGGTTTACACAAGTAGTAAATGGAAAACTAAAATTAACACTGAGACAGTAAAACACAAGAATTTAGGTACTTGACCGCTGCTCTCTGAAACAAATACACAACAGGAAAAGATGTAACACACATATAGTGAATTATTTAATTCAAATATATATCAAACAGTATTTTTTTGGGTTTACATTCTTATTGTTAAAAGTTTTTTCAAAGTTTCTAAAAATTTATAAAAGTTGAAAGGAAACTGTAATAAACTTTCAGATAGTCACTTTCAGACAGCAATTACAGTATGCTTTCATCTCAAAATGATTGATTATTCTGTAAAATGTTCTACAATCCAGATTTGTTTGTTTGGTTCCTGCTATTTTCTTTAACTTGTTCGTCAATCCCCTATTTCTCTAGTTTTTCCACATCTTTGCCAATATTTAGTGTTATTAGTTGTGTGTGTGTGTATGTTTGGTATTTTGTTGTTGTTTTGTTTAGGTGTAGGTAGGCAATATATAGTTATAGTGGTATCATATTGTGGTTTTAATTTGATTTTGTCTCGTCTCCTGACTGAAGATGTTGAGCAATTTTACATGTGCTTATTGACCGTTTGTGTATCTGCTTTAGTGAAGTGTTTCTTTCAGGTCTTTTGCTAGTTTTTTTTATTGGTTATTTGTCTTTTTACTATTGAATTGTAAGTGTTTTGTAATACAACCTAGATATTATTCCTGTGCCAGATATGTTTTACAAATATTTTTCTCAGTTTGTTTTCCTATTCATTTACTTAAAATCTTTTCTTAATGAATAGAATATTTGATTTGATGAAGTTCTAATATATATATATATATATATATATATATATATATATATATATATTTCTTTTTCTCCCTCTTTTGGTTTGTTTTCTGTGACCTACCTAAGAAACTTTTGACTATGTTCAAATTATGCAGACATTCTGCATGCTTCTCCAACAGTTTTATTTTAGATTTTATGCTTAAATATATAATTTTATATTTTTATATATGATATGAGATAGGGGCTGAGAGTCATGTTTTCCCCCCATATGACTCTCCAGTAATTTCAGGACCATTTGATAAAAAGACTTCCCTGCTGTCATTTGATAACCTGTTCATATTTGTCAAATATCAGATAGCTAGATAAGTGGGAATTTATTTCTGGTCTCATTAATCTGTTTCACTGATTGACCTATTTGTCAATTATTATGCCAGTACCATATAGTCTTGTTCACTGTAGCATTATACTAACTCTTGAAGTCAGATAGTGTAGATCCTCTAACGTTGTTATTCTTTACTAAATTGCTTTGACTGTTCTACATGTTTGCATTTCCATAGAAGTTTTATAAGCAGCTTGATAGCTGTTTTAGCTGTCCAAAGTCGTCATACATATACGTTTTATAATCTGCTTGTCGATTTCTACAACAAAAGGCTGCAGGGATTTTATTACTAATTGTATTGAATCCATGGATTAATTTGGGAGAATAGATATATCTTTTAATTCATGAAAATGGCGTATTGCTCCATTTATTTTAGAACTTTAATTTCTGCCAGCAATATTTTGTGGTTTTTATTGTCTTGCATAGATCTTCCATGTTTTTTGTTAAATTTATCTTAGTATTTCATATAGTGATGCTATCGTAAATGGAATTGCTTTTACTATCCAGTTGGTCATTAGCCTATATAACTGTAGTTTTTTATATTGACCACGCATCTTGCTACTTTTTAAAAATCACTTTTTAGTCTAGTAGATTTTTGATTGACGATTTATGGTTTTCTGTGCTGATGATCATCTTGTCCATGAATAATATGTGTTTGCTTCTTCTTTGCCCATATATCTGGTTATATTAACTTTCCTTGCTTTAATTCAGTGACTAGGACTTCTGAAACAAACTTGCATAAAAATGGTAAAAAGCAGATTTTCTTGTTTTGTTTCCAATTTTAAGAGAAAGCATTCAGTCTTCCATAATTGAGTAGGTTATTACTGGCCACAGTTGTTTTTACACAGCCTTAATCAAGTATGAGTTTATTGTTTTTTACAGAACAAGACTATCTGGGGGTACACTTCCACTTGTATTTATTTAGCTAGTTGGCTGTGCCAGAGCTGTCTTCCATATGCATTCATTTTCATACTTGTTTTCTCAGTAATCTAAGCGATATCAGAGAGGATTTTAGTACACATTCACTTTCATCTTGTTTTTAGCCAGTCTTTTATTTATTTATTTTTTAAAATAGATTCCCTTTATCAGTTTTAGGAAATTCCCTTTTATTACTAATTTGCTGAGACTTTTTATTTTAAATAATAAAGAAGTATTTAATTTTATGAAATGATTTTTTAAAAATATCTGTTGAGAAAGTTCTACTTGGCTTCCTTCCTCAGTCACCATAGTTAAAGTGACAATTACACACTGAATTTCAATTATTAAACCAACCTTGCATTTCCCAGATAAGCTCTATTTGGTCAAGTTTTATTATCATCTTTATGTATTGATGATTTCAATTAGCTAATAGTTTGCTAAGGATTCTTTTGCATATAGATTCATGAGGGATATTGGTCTGTAGGTTTCTTCTCTTAAATATCTTTTCCTGGTTCTGATATCCTAGTAAAGTTGGCCCCATAAGTCGTAAAACTTTCCCTTCTATTATATTTTCTGAAAGTGTTTTTGTAAGATTAGTAATATTTCTTGTGTAATTGTTTAGTAGAATTCATGAGTGTCAACTTCTGTGACTAGACTTATTTGTGGGACTGTTTCTCAATTAATTCAATTGCAACAAAGGAACAAGACAAACAAAGAAACAAAAACTCATAGACACACATAACACTTTAGTGGTTACCAGAGGGTAAGGGGGATGGAGGTGGTAGAAAAGGGAAAAGTAGGTCAGTTTAACTTCTTGCGTGGCTTTTATGATGTGTTCATTTTATCTAAGATGTCAAATGTACTGGCATAAAGTTATTCATATAATATCCTTATTACCCTTTTACGTCTATGGCATATCTTTTTATATCCTTTTACTTTAAACTACATTTTTATATTTAAAGTGTATCTCCTATGGCTAGTATATAGTTGAGTCTCCTTTTTATGCATTTGGAGAAATGCCTTTTAATTGGAATGTTTAGTCCATTATCATTTAATGTAATTATTATGATCGAATCTGTGCTATTCATACTACTTTATTATTTTTCTCTTTGTCTCTTTTCTTTTGTGAATTTTCCCCCTCTTTTTGTTCTTCTTCTAGATTATTTAAAATATTTTTAGAATTTTTTTTCTAGTATTACAATATTATTATTATTTTTTTAAATTTTATTTTATTAAATTTATTGGGGTGACAATTGTTAGTAAAATTACATAGATTTCAGGTGTACAATTCTGTATTACATCATCTATAAATCCCATTGTGTGTTCGTCACCCAGAGTCAGTTCTCCTTCCATCACCATATATTTGATCCACTCTCTCAAGATCCATCCATGTTGTCACAAATGTTCCTATATCATGTTTTCTTACTGCTGAATAGTATTCCATTGTGTAAATATACCACAACTTCTTTATCCATTCATCTATCGAAGGACATTTTGGTTGTTTCCATGTCTTGGCCACTGTAAACAAAGCTGCAATGAACATTGGAGCACACGTGTCTTTATCTCTAAATGTTTTCAGATTTTTTGGGTAGATACCCAGGAGAGGGATTGTTGTCTAATTTGTTTTATTAATTTTTGACTCTACCTTTATGCATTTCTAGTAATTGCTTTATGGAATCCAATATATACCTCCTTAACATATCACTGTCTGCTTACAGTTAATATCGTATCACTTTATAGAAAAAAATTGAAATCTTGAATCCATATAGATCCTACTACTTTTACCCCCATCCTTTAATTATAATTGTCATATATATTACATATACATGTGCCACTTAATGATGGGGATATATTCTGAGAGATGTGACATTAGGAGATTTTGTTATTGTGTTTCATAAACTTTAATGTACATATGAATTACCTGAAGATTCTGTAGAAAAGACGAGTCTGGTTCAGAAAGTCTGGGGTGGGTCTGGGTTTCTGTGTAGTGGGCTACTCAGTAATGCCTACACTGTTTCAAGAACCACATTTTGGGTAACAAAACTACCAGAGTATTCTGGGCTCTTGGGGGCAGTTAAAGATTAGATTAATAAATATTTCTCCATCTGATACAAAAAAGAAATGTTATTTCACTGAAGCACACAAACTAATAAAATTTATATTCATCAAAAAGGCAGCATATACTACAGGTAAATAAGAGTAAGTTGAAGATATATACACATGTACTATTTTTTATTTTACTCTTTGCAGAAAATTGGAACCAACTGGGTAATAGATATTAAATAGATAAATATTTTATCCAAATGTGGGACAGTCTGAGATACATTGAACTCAAAAGTAGTGAAGAGACTGTATGAATTCTTCAACTAGGGTGCATTAGCATTTGGCCTCTCTTATGTTAGCTCATCTCAATTGACAGAGATGCTTGGTTGTGAATTTGGACTATGAACATAAATGTGGCTGATGGAGAAAAAGAATAGAGGATTTTTCTTAATGAGAATATACTGGGGGTTGGGGAGTGTGCGCCAAAAAAAATGTATACAAGTGGACATTGGTCAATGTTGCTCAAGCAGTAGTTCACCATAATCAGCAGTGTCTGGATGCTGATGGTAACCACTTTGAACAACTCTTGTAATTGCAGAAATCAGACGTGACTTGTATTCATCTTTTGTTATTGGTATATCTCAAGTATTACAATTTTAATAGTCTTCCTTTCTTAAAATGTGGATACATTTTTTTTTTTTGGCACCCTCTGTATATAAATACATTGGTAAAGCTAATTAATATTACTCATATGTTTAAACAGAACACACTTAGAATAAGATTTGAGGAAATATGACTTCTTATTTTGACTAGAGGTCTTATTAAATCTTTATTAATTACTAAATCCCTCTTAATACAACTCTGAGATTTTGAAGGCTTGAGGCTTCTGTTGCTTTACCAGCAGCTTTTTTCAGCTTTTCTCACTAGGTTCTTTAATCCTTTAACAACGAGTACCAATTACTTCTAAAATGGCAGGAAAAGCAAGTTATGCAATAATGTTTTCCAGGAATCATCGTAAATACATTTTGTCTAGACAGAGGATTTTTGTTTTCTGACGTTGTTGTTTTCTCTTCAGAAAGCCCTATTTATGTCCTCTTCTAAACTTCTATACATATCTGGTAAACCAGCATATCAGCTCACAAGATAATTTAGACACTTCTTTCTATGAAAATTTTGGGATTAAAATTATACCCATATGCGTATATATGTATTTCATATCATAATTTTTAATGCACATGCACAGTTAAACAAAAACATCACGAAGTTATCAGTCACAATGTGATTTGTAGACTACAAAAACTGTCTTCAAAGCATTCCTCACCTTTGGAAAAATCTGGAAAACCGACTGGTTCGGAATTTTGACTGTTTACAAATTGATATTCTATTAAAATTCAGTCATAAAATAAACATTTGCTTTAGGAAAAAGTAAATCTCTATTCAAGGCCTTAAGGAGCCTAGGCTATTTTTAACGTTTGCCGTAAAACAATGATTTTTATGGATTATGGCACTTGTTTTATTTTATGATGTCTAAAAAATAGCCAACGTAAATAATGCTGCAATAAATATCTTTATGCATATAGCTTAATATGTTTGGTAATTTTAATAATAAAAAAATCCTTTGTTGGTCAGAAGATAGGCACTTTTTATAAGGTCTTAGCTATGGTTAACAACTTGTTTCTGTCACATTTGCACTAATTTACCTTCCCATCTGCAGGGTGATGAATGCCAGTTTTCTTAAGTCCTATGCCCAAATTGAGTAGGATCATTCCTTTAAATAGCTTCATTTCTTTGGAGAGCCCTTCTCTAACTCCCCAGTGTGTAGTGTTAATCCCCTCGCTACTAGCGCCCAAGACGTCCTGAGCTTTTACTTCCCTCACCACAACACTCAGCACAGGTAACAGTGTCACTTAACCGATTGCCTCTGTTTCTTACTATAGTTTGAATTTTGAGAAGGCCTGAATCTGGTGCTTCTTGTTTATCCTAACACCAAACATAACGCTCAGTGCATGGTAGACAGTAAAGGAAGTAATACTGGTTTTCAGTGGTAAGCTAATGACTGTGTCTGTACCTTCTAAGGTGACATTCTCCAGGATTGTTTAACTCTTCCAGTAAGAGATTTCAGAGTTGTGAACAGGAAATTGGATGACTCTGGAGGCTTAGCTCTCAGACTCCCACAGCTTTTAGTAATAATTATTTTTTAAGAACCTAGAAAATATCAAAAAATAAAGAAATAAACAAAAGACAAAATCTAAAGTCCAAAATTGGAGGGCACTGTTTTTTTACTTCTCACTTAGAAATTCCTTATTATACTACAGTAGCTCTGTTTAGTATGTACTGTTTATGTCATCACGGTTATTAGTGCTTTTGAGTGACAGATTTTGTCTGGTTTTGAGAGATGGAAAAATATAAAATGGAAGATAATTCCAAATATATTAAATTTTTATTTTTATGTTCAGTGCATGTAAAAAAAGCCTTATAATGTAAAGAATAGATGTAGATTACAAAATTTTATCAAAAGAAAGTGGGTTTCTCCATGGCTTATTAACTAAATGCTGAGCAATCATTTAAAGTTGGAAGTGTTCTAAATTGTTAGTCTACCTAGGTCACCCACATACCTTAGTACAGTAATGGCCGTATAAGATAGTGCGTCTGAGAACCCACAGATTGCAAATCAATGGCAGATCCTAACATTATACCTTGTCACTTGTTCTTGATTTAGTGACACCTGTCATGACCTAGACTTTCAGGTAGCTAGGAACTTACCACTTTATATTTTAATTTGTATTGTAAGAATTTTTCCCACAAATGTTTTTGTAAGTTTCAACGTTTTAAGTGGTATTGCATTTATTTTGACAGCAATCAAACTCTAGTATCAATAGTGCATTTCTATTCTTCAGGGTTAGAAGTGATTATTAACTTTTTTGGCCATAAACACTAAACTCTAGTACTTGGCAATTTTCCAAGAGACTTGGGAAGAGAGGTTCTTACATCTCAAAATCTCTAAAGTGTATAAATAACTCTCTGGGTCTAAAGCAGTGATTTCAATGAAACGAGATACCTTTATTCCTGTGTGAACTCTTAGATGACATTAATTAAGTTGATTTGAGGTTTGTGCCATGTCAAGTCATGTATTTAATAAATGCTTCTGAAGAATATGAAATACTGGCGTGATGTCGCCGTAATTCACAGTTTTTCACAAAAGGACTATATGCTTTTTTAGCTAATGTTTTCTTTACATGCACGCAGATGTTTCCACTTCTTTTGTATGTGTGTGTCTGTGTGTTGTGCTCAATATTTCAGCGTATTTTTTATACTGAAAAATATATGTCAGGTTTTGTTGCTTTTTCTCCTATGAAATCAGTCACCTGCAGAAGAGGTATTAATTATTTGGTGCAGCATATAAATACTAAGTGTAGAACAACTGGGAAAGAGAAATAGCAAGTGGCACACATCACTGAATTTTAATCGACACCTTCTCCCCTGGCGGTACTTATAAGTGTCTCTATGACCTTCACAAAGGGGTTTCATGTTAAAACATGTAGAGGAAGCAATGATCAGGTTAGCAGCAGAAGCTAAAAAGGCATTTCCAAGTCTTGGAGCCTACTTATACTTGAATTGCTGTTTGTTGTAGTTATATAAACTGCATATGAATTACATTATATTTATGAATTATATACAATTTTCTAGACCTTTTATAACTTACGAACACTTATGTAGAATATCTCCTTTCCCCGACAATTAACATGCAAGAAGAAGATATGTTTGCATATATATATATATATAACTTTATATATATGATGCATATATGTAGTGTATATATTATATGTATAATTAACCCAATTTTACAAATAAGGAAATTGACACTTAAAGACATCAAATGACAATCCTGAGCCCTTACAGATACTAAGTTCCATAAACAACAACTTGGATACTTAGAATCTTAGTTAAAGCTTACTGAGTGAATGTATAAGACTTATGCAAAATGGCAACAAATATAGAACAAATCTATTAGCAAATATTTGCTGAGTGCCTACCGTGTGCAAAGCAGTGCAGGAACATTTTCTCATTCCTCAGAGGCGCTTTCTGAACCCCTTGGCTGTTTTATAGTTGCATTTCCATCATTATAAAGGCATGACCCTCTCCTGGGCTTCAAGCCAAATACTGAACAGCATGAGATAATGTACAAAGGCTTATTCTTGTCATCTGATAATTTATAAAAGCAAAATTGTCCATGAGAAATATTTCTATAAATATGTTTTGTATAAAATTATTTGTAAAAATTATTTTGAATTAAACCGTTTGTTTTCACTTATATTTTTAAGATTGTTGATCAGTTTAGCCTACTAAGTTGTTATAGAACCAGACATTCTTAGTGCCTGCAGTTCTCCCTGGGAATGCTTGTCACTTTGTAGGAACCACATTATCTTTTTGAGACCACCTGGGGATAGTTTATTAATTTGTTGGTTTACCAGTCTCTAATTATCCTGAAAGACTTCATACCATTTCCAAAGGTGCTACATAGAGCAGCACTGTAAATCTGATACTTGGTAATTTTCACTTTATGATATCTTTCTTGGTAAATTCTGAATGGCATCTAGAAGTGAGGCTGACTTCTTCCTCCTTCACTTATTATTCCCCACTGAAGACACTTTGTTTCCTTTGCTCACTGAAGAGAAGAAATGACACACATGAGTTATTGGCAACACAATAGGAAAACAGTAACATCAGAAATGTAGTAATTAGGAGGTCTATAATGGCACATATGTTTCATAAACTGCCAATTAGCATTGATGATAAGAAATATAATCAACTTTAGTTAACAGTAATTCCTCTTTTCAACACATCTTGACAACCACTTATGGTCTTTGCAGTTTCTAACTTTGCTTCTGTTTCATTGGACCACTGTGGCATATCTTTTTATATACTTCAGGACTTTCCTCTGTAGATTATATGGAACATTGTTTCTAGCTATTGATTTACTTATTTATACAGTACACAGAACATACATATACAGCATTTGGTGAATTCATGAAAAAAAATAATAGGTGGAATACATTCCATGATTCTTAAGCTGATAGCTCATATGTGTGCGTCAGCATTTCCAGAAATAGTTTTGATTTCCTTTACATAAAATTTATTTTAAACTTATCTTTCATTAGCTTCAATAATTCAAAATATACCCTAAAAGGAAGAAAGGAGAGTTTGCAAAGTAAATATCTTGTGGTTCAAATGTTCTGATACGAGAACTCTTGAAATCTCTTTACTTCACAGTCACTTCCCACACTAGTTTGCTGTCATTCAGTCCAAGGTTAGCAAAGACCTGTTTACACCCAAGATTTCCATGTCCTCTTCTCCCATTCACTCTTTAAACCACTCTGCTCTGGCTTCACATCAATTCTGTATCAAAATGGATTTGGTGAGACCTCAAGGTCACTAAACATCATTTTTTGATTTTTCTCATTGTTGATCTCTCAGAAACGTTTGATCTCATTGGCCACTTCCTCTTTTTCTATTTTTTTCTTCCCATCACATTCATTCCTTCTTCCATAATTCCCCTGAGGCTTGTCTTCTTAAATAGAACTACTTGGTGTCAGGGTTTCTCAAGATCAGTAACTCCTAAATAGATTTATATGGAAGATCCCAGTTCTGGGCAGCCCGCCCAGAGATCCAAGAGCCCACTTGACATCTCCAGTAGGAGGTCTCATAGACATCTCAAGTTCAACAAGTCTATAACTGAACAAAGTATACGCTTCTCCCCCTCCCCCCCCCCACATTTCTTCATATCTAGCCTTCCTTTTCTGTTATGTGTATCCAGTAAATTGGATCCATTGCTTGACTCAGAAAACAGGGAATCAGAAAACAATGAGAATGATGGATGTTTATCTTTTTCATCCACTCTACCTAGTTATCACTTTTAATTTCTGAATCCTCCTTAAATTTGCCTATTTTCAATTTCCACTGCCATAACCCTAATTTAAGTCACATTCATCTCTTGCCTGGGTTAGAATCTATACTGGCAGGTCTTCACTGAGCTCCTGGCATCTAATCTAGCTGCCACACTGCAACCAAAGTGAAGTTTTCAGAACATATATCTGTCATGTCACTGCTTTACTTGAAACTCTGCGTTGAGTTCCTATAATTCTTAGGATAATGATCATTAATAGAGTCCATAATGACCTATAGAATTTAATCCCTGCTACCTCTTCAGCCTTACTCTGTGCCATTCTCCTCCTAGGTGTCTTGTAATATACCGCACTCCTTTCTGTCTCAGAACTTTGGCACATTCCATTCCCTCCATCTTGAAAGCTCTCTGCACCCATTGAACCCCAGTTCATCTCTGTTCACCCAGTAAATAATTTAATATTCTTCAAAGCTCAGTGAAAGTGCCAGTTTCTCAGAAGCCTTCCCTGACCCTTCAGGATCCTCTGTTATAAAGTCTCATGGGTGGTCTGTATCTCTCTGTTGTTGAAATTAGCACTATTATTAAATAATGACTTAAATAACTGCTTATTTGAAGTCTTTCTTGCTGGCTATAATCTAGGCTTCATGGAATAAACCACTTTACTTACATTGTTCACTGCTGCACAACACCTAACAAGTAGCTTACCCATGAAAGCACTTTTATGTGTATGTAGTTAATGAATGATCCAATGAACAAATAACAATTTAAATGATAACTGATACTAGGTATTTCTAAGACCAATGACACACAGTAGGCACTTAATAAATGTTTATAAATAAATCAATGAATATAATAAAAAAAAGGTACCTTTTTTTTTTGCTTAAATATGGAGTGCTCTTGATAAACATTGAACCCTGACCAAAGTAATTATACCTTTTATTATCAAAATGATGTTTGTTATCTTTTGCTTTGGCAAAGGGAACTTTCTGTCCTCTTAAAAGCATACTTTCAGAGAAGAGAACTTGGAATGCTTGGACATTACCATATTAAAGCTGATAGTTATCATTTCACATTTTGGAAGTTTCTTCCTGTCAGAGTCTACATATTTCAGATTTTAATAAAATCAGGTTGAATAATATTTTCTGCTACTCTTAGGTTTAACTGATTTTGTGATATTATTCCAGAGTTGTTTTTTTTTTTTTTTTTAAATTCTAAGAGTTCATGGGCAAATTCAGTGTCCTCTGCTACGTTGTAGCATTTCCATTAACTATGAATTTAGGCAACACACATACTAGTACTGACTCTAATTGTGACTTCATTCCCTATCAAAATTAAAAACTTTTCATATTGTATTATAGTTGTTGCAGAACATTTCAAAATATCATGTTAAATAATCTCTACTTTGAAATTACGGTAGTTTTTGACCTGCTACTATAGTTTGTTAATTAATGTGCTAATAGGCACATAGAATGCCATATTACAAATTTGATTCATTTGATGACTGTATGATTGGTTCCCTTGGAATTATACGTGTGTTTAAAACATTATTCTGGGAAGAGGACCTTAGGTTTCACCAGACAGCCAAAGGTTCCATATGGTAAATAACTCCTGAATTATACTATTTTTCAGTTGGGTCATTCACAAAATCTCTTCAGGGAAGAAACTCCAGTCTTCAAAAGAGGAGTCAAAATGAAAAAGAATGCCACAAATCCTACATTCAAATTTAGTTGTTAGGACCTTGGTTTTTCAAACTGTTTTATACGTTTCTTGTTTTAAAATGTAATATAATTTTTTTCCATCCCTGTCCTGCTGTGTATCCAAACTCTACTCATTTCAGGCTGAAACTGAAGTTTTGAAGTAATGTTGGGTCCTTGAACACTTTCTACTTCACACTTCTCTGCAGGAAAGTAATTCTTTTTTCTTAACATATAGAGAGTGAATACATGTTTGCTACTGATGAGAAAGAATTAACCTCAGGCCCACTCTATTTCTGGGCCACATGAATCTATGCTTCTGAATGGAAGGAAGTTGCAAGAAGCATCCTTATCATTTTGTCACACTGAGAGTGGAAGAGTTGGTCTAGGAATCTTTTCATGGTTGGTAAGAGACAATCAAATCCATTCAATTAAAATGAAAAACAAAAAATGAGAGCACGATTGTCTTTCTTTTTTTTAAAAACTAGATTTTGTTATTGTGTGAACTAGATTTTTCATTTCTTGTGGTCATTACTACCCCCTATTAAGGGATAATATATTTGAATTCTATGATCGCTACTGAAAATACAGTTCTCAGTGTTTCTATCATGGTATAATGGCCTTAAACAAACTAGCAACTAACCATTTATTTTAATGAATTTTCTGAGTAATTGATTATTTTTGCAAATGTAGAAATTGTTTCATATGCTTTATTGATGGAATTATTTCTGAATGCATTACATCTTTTATTGCTTTCATAAACACATGCACACACATTTTTTTCTTTTCTGCATTCTAAAAATGATTTGTGATCATAAATGCTTCATTCTGTTTATTATGATCCACTTTTCCTGACGTTTTCAGATTACAAACCATGAGAGCCAGTGTTGTGATTGGGAAGGACACTGGCTTTGAAGCAAGACATCTGGGCTTGATTTATGGCTCTTCTGTTTAACATGCAGTTTTGTGCTCATGGGCAATTTATTTAGCCACAGCTCAGTTTACTCAGCTGTGAAAAGGGGGTGTTAATACTACCTCACTAATTGAATGAAATCGTAGTTGTACATTGAGAAGTACTTATCTAGTACCTAATAAATGGTAGTGACAGAATTAGTGTCTTGTAAAATTCCACCTTCAGGACAACTGAATACTTTGTGCTTTTTTTCCTATATGAGACATTACTCTAGTGTTCTGTTGTCTACTTTTTAGTGGCTAGCATATCACTGCTAAAAGATTATTTGTACTTTGTGGTTCCTTCCCTTTACCTTGGCTTTTTCTTCCTGTCTTTGTAATTTTGGTTCATAATTTTTAGTATTATGATAAATAGTTCTTTCCTTTTATGAACAGGGTTAGCCATTGCACATGCATCTTCTGTTTGACCAGTGATCGACTGAATCATATTATGATGCGTGTGTTATTTTTTTTTCCCCTCACAGATCCTATTGTTTCTTGGGTGCATTTTTGTTGTTCCGAGTCTTTTTTTCTTTTCTTTTCTTTTCTGTTTGGTCTCTTTTGAGATTATGGGAACTACCATGAACAAGCAAATGTAATCCAAGGCTGTTTCCTGGACTCTTCAGTGTACCCTAGGTTTTCCAGGTCACACATCTAAGGGGACATCATGATAACTTTAGGAATGCCAGAGGTTGGGCAGGGGTACATGGTTTTTCCTGTAGAGGTGCCATTGGCTGTACAGTTTCTCCCCTCTGAAGCACACTCCTTCTTTCCCTCTGCCCCTTTGTGTACTGAAGCTGTGGGACATTTGTCAGTTTTCTGAGTCGTGCGACCTACTGTTCTTATTCCGCTCATTAAAAGAGAAGTCTGCAGCCCTTCTGTTTATGCCTCTAGGAATACAGTCCTCCTATCATATCATTCTCCTCTCTGGGGCAGGAAACCATAGGCAAGGTTGATGGAAGCAGGTTGGGTCCTGGTGGGGTTGAGTGAAGCCTAAACTCTGAGCTGGGACTGACTGCACATTCTGACACCCTGACCTTGCCAGTCCAGCCCAACCAGCCCATCTCTACTACATGTCTTCTCACTTGCTGTCTCACAGTTTTCCTTGAGAGTTTGCTGTATTCCTGACATCCTCACTTCATAGTTCCATCATCCTAAGACCATCAGAAAGTTGGTGCTTCTGGACTAGGTTCAAATTTCTTTCCCACAGGGTTCATATTTAAGACTATTTTGGGATAGAGAATTAATGAAATATTCTCTAATAGTTACAAAGTTCCCTTCTCTCTCCTCCCTTCCACTGCAAACAAGGAACAAAGTAATGGAACCAAGTTAATATAACCTTCAGCTCTGGCTGAACCAAGACACACTGTTACAAAAATAAGTTTTCAACATTTAGATATTTTGAAGGAAGATTTTAAAAGTCATTTTCATAGCATTTGAAGCTTTTGCTATATACTGTTCCTATTATCCTGCCTTTATTTGCTTTAATTATTAGTCCATTTATTGTGATACAAACTGTTTTTAATTATAAATAGTATTTATATATTCATGAATTTTTCATATTCTTCTTTTCACTAGCAAGCAGTATGTCAGAATGTCCAACTAAACATCACAGCCATATAACGGTAGTTCTAAAACTTTTAGGTGAATTTGTGAACATAGGAATTAAACCTCGCATGAAAATGTAAGGTACACATAGTACTTTTTTTGAATTTTAAAAATACTATTGTATTATTTATTTTCCTCTGACCTAATGAATTGATTGTATTGATGTGATTTCCATCAACAAGTTAATCTTAGGTGAATGGATTTGCCTTAAAAGGACTATGGGAAATATCTGTCTTGAGTGTTCAAATAACTCACGATGTGAAGGAGGTTAGCGCATGGGATTATGCTTTGGTACACAGAACAGAGTTTTTTCTTTTTTTAATTAATTTATTTTTTTTATTAGTTTTAGTTGCACAAGACAAAGTAATACTTAGACGTTTACCTTTTATATCCCTCACACTGTGTGAACTCCCCTACCCCCATCCACTATCCCTCTGACATCGCACAGAGCCATTACATTTCCACTGTCTCTATTCCTAATGCTGTACTCCGCTTCTTGTAAATACATACATATACACATATATACATATATATACATACAAACTTGTAGTTGACATTCATTATTGTTCAGCTTCAGCTTCAGGTGTATAATGCAGTGATCAGGCATCTACATCATCCCTGAGGTAGTTTCCCTAATGAGACAAGTGTCCATCGGATACCCTGCAAAATCTTTACAGCATTATTGATTACACTCCCCAAATTAATTTTCAAAACCCCGTGGCCATCTTGTGGTTACTGACTGTTTTCCAGTCCCTTCACCTTCCCACTTATCCCCACACCCCTCCCATCTAGCAACCCTCAGTTTTTCCTCTATGTCTCCAAAACTGTTTCTGATTAGTTCATTCACTTATTCTTTTCTTTAGATTCCACATATAAGTGAGATCATATGGTATTTGTCTTTCTCTGTCTGACTTATTTCACTTAACATAATGTTCTCTAGGTTCATCCATGTTGTTGCAAATGGTAAGATTTCTTTTTTCTTTATGTCTGCGCAATACTCCATTGTATAAATGTACCACAGTTTCTTAATCCAGTCATCTACTGATGGGCATTTCGGTTGTTTCCATGTCTTGGCTATTGTGTATAGTGCTGCGATAAACATAGGAGTGCATACATTTTTTTGAATTAGAGTTTTGGATTTCTCCGGATAGATACCTAGGAGTGGTATTGCTGGGTCATAAGGTATTTTCAGATTTTCAAGATACCTCCATACTGTTTTCCATAGTGGCTGCACCAATCTGCAATCCCACGAACAGTGCACAAGGGTTTCCTTTGCTCCACATCCGCGCCAACACTTGTTATTTGTTGATTTATTGATGATAGCCATTTTTACTGGGGTGAGGTGGTATCTCATTGTGGTTTTTATTTGCATTTCTCTAATGATTAGAGAGTTTGAGCATTTTTTCATATGTCTGTTTGCCATCTGTATGTCCTTTTTAGAAAAATGTCTCTTCATGTCGCCTGCCCATTTTTTATTGGGTTGTTTGTTTTTTTGGAGTTGAGTTGAGTGAGTTTTTATACATTTGTGATATTAACCCCTTATCAGATATATCATTGGCAAATATCTTTTCCCATTCAGTAGGGTCCCTTTTTGTTTTATTGATGGTTTCCTTTGCCGTGAAAAAACTTTTTAGTTTGATGTAATCCCACATGTTTATTTTTTCTCTTACTTCCCTTGTGCAAGGGGATATATCAGTAAAAATCTTACTCCGGGTAAGATCTGTAAAGTTTCTTCCTATATTTTCTTCTAGGAATTTTATGGTTTCGGTTCTTACATTTAAGTCTTTAAGCCATTTTGAATTTATTTTTATATATGGTGTAAGGAGGTGGTTCAGCTTCATGTTTTTGCATGTGTCTGTCCAGGTTTCCCAGCACCATTTATTGAATAGACTGTCTTTACCGCACCGTACATTCTTGCTTCCATGGTCGTAGATTAAATGGCCATATAGGCATGGATTTATTTCTGGACTCTCTATTCTGTTCCATTGATCTATGTATCTGTTTTTATGCCAGTACCATGCTGTTTGGATTACTGTAGCCTTGTAGTATAATTTGATGTCAGGTATCGTTATACCTCCCACTTTGTTCTTATTTCTCAAGATTGCTGAGGCTATCTGGGGTCTTTTATGGTCCCATGTAAATTTTAGGATTATATGTTCTATTTCTGTGAAAACCGTCGTTGGTAGTTTGATAGGAATTGCGTTGAATATGTATATTGCCTTAGGCAGTATGGACATTTTAACTATATTAATTCTTCCTATCCATGAACATAGTATGTGTTTCCATCTATTTGTATCTTCTTTCATTTCTTTCTTCAGTGTCTTATAATTTTCTGAGTACAGATCTTTTACTTCTTTGGTTAAATTTATTCCCAGGTATTTTATAGTCTTTGAAGCAATTGTAAATGGGATTGTTTTTTTAATTTCTCCTTCTGATGTTTTATTATTGGTATATACAAATGCAACTGATTTCTGAATATTAATTTTGTATCCTGCTACTTTACTAAATTCATCTATCAGCTCTAATAGTTTCTTGGTGGAGTCTTTAGGGTTCTCTATATATAGTATCATGTCATCTGCATATAATGACAATTTTACTTCCTCCTTACCGATTTGGATGCCTTTTATTTCTTTTTCTTGTCTGATTGCTGTGGCTAGAACTTCCAGCACTATGTTGAATAGAAGTGGAGAAAGTGGGCAACCTTGCCTTGTTCCTGATCTTAAGGGTAATGGTTTTAGCTTTTCCCCATTGAGTATGATGTTAGCTGTGGGTTTATCATATATGGCCTTTATTATGTTGAGATATGATCCCTCTATTCCCACTTTCTTAAGGGTTTTTATCATAAATGGCTGCTGGATTTTATCAAATGCTTTTTCTGCATCTATTGATATGATCATGTGATTTTTATTTTTCATTTTGTTAATGTGGTGTATCACATTAATTGATTTGTGGATGTTGAACCACCCTTGCATACCAGGGATGAATCCCACTTGATCATGGTGTATGATCTTTTTAATGTATTGCTGAATTCTGTTCGTTAATATTTTGTTGAGGATTTTTGCATCTATATTCATTAGAGATATCGGCCTGTAGTTTTCTTTTTTTGTGGTGTCTTTTTCTGATTTTGGGATCAGGGTGATAGTGGCCTCCTAAAAAGTGTTTGGGAGCCTTCCCTCCTTCTGGATTTTTTGGAAGAGCTTGAGTAGAATAGGTGATAATTCTTTTTTGAACGTTTTGTAAAATTCACGTGTAAAGCCATCTGGTCCAGGGTTTTTGTTTGTTGGGAGATTGTTGATTACTGATTCAATTTCTCTGGTGGTGATCAGTCTATTCAGGTTTTCTGTTTCTTCTTGAGTTAGCCTTGGAAGGTGTACGCCTCTAGAAAATTGTCCATTTCTTCCAGATTGTCAAATTTGTTGGCATATACTTGCTCATAGTAATTTCTTAAATTTTTTTGTATCTCTGCAGTGTCTGTTGTCACTTCTCCTCTTCATTTCTGATTTTATTAATTTGAGTCCTCTCTTTTTTTTAATGAGTCTGCCTAAACCTTTGTCAATTTTGTATATCTTTTCTAAGAACCAACTCTTGGATTCATTGATGTTTTGTACTGTTTTTCTGGTTTCTATTTCATTTATTTCCGCTCTGATCTTTATTATCTCCTTCCTTGTACTTCTTCTGGGCTTATTTTGTTGTTCTTTTTCCACATCCCTTAAGTGTGAAGGTAAACTGTTGATTAGTGATTTTTCTTGTTTCTTTAGGTAGGCCTGCAATGCTATGAATTTCCCTCTTAGGACTGCTTTCGTGGCATCCCATAGATTTTGGGTCGTCGTGTTTCCATTTTCGTTTGTCTCAAGATATCTTTTGATTTCTTCCTTGATCTCCTGGTTGACCCATTCATTATTTAGTAACATGTTATTCACCCTCCACGAATTGGTGTGTCTTCCCATTTTATTCCTGTAGTTCATTTCTAATTTCACAGCACTGTAGTCAGAAAAGACAATTGGTATGATTTCAATTTTCTTAAATTTATCAAGACTTGTTTTGTGGCCTAACATATGGTCTATCCTGGAAAATGTTCCATATGCGCTTGAGAAGAATGTCCATTGTGCAGCTTTGGGGTGAAATGCTCTGAAAATATCGATTAAATCCAAATGGTCCAATGTGTCATTTAAGGCTGTTGTTTCCATATTGATTTTCTGTCTGGAAGATCTGTCCCTTGTTGTCAGAGGTGTGTTGAAGTCCCCTACTATGATAGTGTTACTGTTGATCTCTGTCTTTATGTCAGTCAATGTCTGTTTTATATATTTAGGTGCTCCTATGTTGGGTGCATAGATGTTTACCAGGCTTATGTCCTCTTGTTGGTTTGATCCTTTTATTATTATATAGTGCCCATCTTTGTCTTTTAATATGTTCTTCATTTCAAAGTCTATTTTGTCAGATATAAGTATTGCAACTCCAGCTTTTTCCTCATTTCCATTTGCATGAAATATCTTACTCCAACCCTTCACTTTCAGCCTGTGTGTGTATTTTGATCTAAGGTGAGTCTCTTGTATACATCATATACAAGGGTCTTGCTTTCTTATCCACTCAGCCACCCTATGTCTCTTGATTGGAGCATTTAATCCATTTACATTTAAAGTGATTATTGATAGGTACATAGTTATTGCCATTTTTAAATTTGTAGTTAGATTGTTTTCATCTTTCTTCTATTTACAGAAGTCCTTTTAGTATTTCTTGCAATGCTGGCTTGGTGGTAATAAATTCCTTTAGCTTATTCTTTTCTGGGAAGCTCTTTATCTCTCCATCAACTTTAAATGATAGCCTTGCTGGATAAAGCAATCTAGGTTGTAGGCCTTTGTTTTCCATCACTTTGAGTATCTCCTGCCACTCCCTCCTGGCCTTCAATGTTTCTGCAGAAAAGTCATTTGATAGTCTTATGGGAGTTCCCTTGTATGTAACCCTCTTGTCTTTCTCTTGCTGCTTTTAGGATTCTCTCTTTGTCTTTAACGTTTGCCATTTTAACTATAATGTGTCTTGGTGTGGACCTGTTTGGATTTATCCTGGTTGGAACTCTCTGCACTTCCTGGGCTTGTCTGTCAGTATCTTTCACCAGGTTAGGGAAGTTTTCGGATATTATTACTTCAAATATGTTCTCAATCCCTTGCTTCCTCTCTTCACCTTCTGGTATTCCTATGATGCGCATGTTGTTGCGCTTGATGTTATCCCAGAGGTCTCTTAAACCATCTTCATTGTTTTTTATTCTTTTTTCTTTCTTTTGTTCTGTTTGGGTGATCTCTGCTAACTTGTCTTCTAAGTCGCTGATTCGATCCTCTGCTTCATCTAATCTGCTGGTAATTCCTTCAAGTGAGTTCTTTATTTCTTTATTTCAGTAATTGTGTTATTTATTTCTAACTGGTTGCTCATTATGATTTCTCTACCCTTCTTTGTTTCATCTCTAAGCTCCTTAAACATTCTTATCATCAGTGTTCTGAACTCTGTCTCTTATTGGTTGGTTACCTCTGTTTCATTTGGTTCCATTTCTGGAGGTTTTGTCTGTTCTTTTATTTGGGACATGTTTCTTTGTCTTTGTTTCCACATTCTGACTGACTCTCTGTGTTTGCTTTGATGTGTTAGGTAGATCTCCTAGAGTTCTTAGTTCTTGCTGGGTTATCTTATGTAGTATGTGTCCTTTATATTTGACTTGCACCACTTTGTTCTTCTCTGCGCGTGCGCCAAAGCTGACTCTTGTGTTGTGTATATTGTCCTGTTAAAGAAGATGTTTAATTGCTTTTCGCTTGTGAGTAGGTGGGGTTAACTCCTAGGCTGACTAGTTGTGAGACTTGGCTCTGCCTCCACAGGGTGTTCTGCTGCGTGAGGGTTGACCACTTAAATGTGGTTTGGCCTCTATGGGCTTTTGTGCCTGTAGAGAATTCCCTCTGGGTGTGTCACTTGTAGGTCAAACCCGGTAGTACTCTGGTTTGGTCTGGAGTTGGCCTCTGGGTGTGTTGAATCTTGTGCCTCTTAAGCTGGGCCCTGGTAGGGCAATTTCAGAACAAAGCAAATCACCAAGCACAACAACAACAACAACAAAGAAAAACTCAAATACATTCCCATGTAAAAACAACTGCAGATTTAGATGCGTAGGGCTGAGGGGTCCGGATGGTAGTTTCTACAAAGTCAGTGCAGTTTCTTCCCTTGCCTGCACATATGTGCACTGAGAGTAGCACCACCAGCCCTGTGTCCAGTTCTCCTGAGTCTTAGGGCACTTCTTCCATGTGTGTGTGTGTGTGTGTGTGTGTGTGTGTGTGTGTGTGTGTGTGTGGCGAGCAGGAGATTTCTGAGCTGCTGAAAGCCCAGAGCTGCATTTGCCGCCTACTGCTGATCCCTGGGAGTGTCTCCGCAGTTGTAATTGCCCTGCCCTAGGCAGGCCAGAAAGGGTTGGGGCTGGGGATGGAGGGGTCTTCTCTCTCCCAGCCCAGCCCTGTCACACTCTTCCCGCAGGCCAGAAAAGGCGGTGACTTGGGGTGGAGTAGTCTCTTCTCTCCTAGCCCAGCAAAAATCACACTCTTCCCAGCCTCTTTCCTTCGTGAGAGCTGCATGCCGGTCTTCCCAGAGCCTGAGCACTAAGGCTCCTCTGTAATCTGACACTACTCCTCAGTTCAGCGGCCAGTTTAAATCTCTGGAAGGGCTGGGGTAGGATTGGAAGAGTGGGGGAAGAGGCCCAGGTATTGAGTTTGTGTCCTTTGTCTGACCTAGGGCCCAACTGGCTGCCCCTTCGGCGGGAGAGATCAGCTATGGGATGCCGGGAAAGAGCCCACCTCCTGGCTTTTGTGTTCTCTGTTCCGTCCTGGGATCCCCTGCATCTCCACAGCTGCAGATGTGGGATGTATCTCCACTATGCTCTCTTCCCTCTTCCCCTGCTCACCCAATTTGCCCACCTTCAAGTGATCCTTGCACGAGGCTCTTAGCTATCTGCATGATGAGCAGAGAGTCCTTTGATGGGTTATAGATGTCCCGTTTGTGATAAGATCCGGAGGAGAACTCAAAAAGTGTGCCCCGCTGCTGCCATTCTTGCAATATGATGTCACTCCCAGAACAGAGTTTTTAATCATAGGAATAGATGTGATAGAAATCATATTTGGCTATTATAGTAATTTGCATATGGAACAATGAAGCAAGGTAAACTCTTCACTTAAGGGATCAAAATGTAAAGCAGACTTAAATAACTTCTAGATTTGCTGCATTATGATCATGGTATTATTTCATTGTCATTTGCTGCTGGGGTTTATTTTGTGTTTCTATGTGAAGGAGAGTTTTCATTTGTTTCTTTTTTGTGTTTGTTTTAGCTATTATTTGCTGTAAGCAGTTTATTTCTTCATTAATGTTTCACAATTTCATTTAGCAAACATTTATTGTATGCCATATCTGGAAAAAGCTTTGTTAGGTTCTGTGGAGTGACAGAAATGAAAAAGGTGTGAACTTTCATTAACTGTTAACCTACTGGGGCAGAGACATACAGACAGCTAATTCATATAGAGCAAAAGAAAATGAGAGCTGTAGCAAGTACGGAAACGGGCAATGTTCCATTGGATGTGGGGGAGGAATATGTCTGTATTTCTTGAGTAGATTTGTAAAAAGGAGGAGGGATTTTTGATTGCTGGACCTAGTATTTAATTAATAGCTTGTGAATAATATGGATTGTTATTAGATTTATTTTTTGTATTAAAGTATGATAGATAAAAAAAATTAGAATCTAAAAATTGTGACAGGTAAAATATGCATGCAAGGCATCCATGTCAGACTTGCTTTTCTTTGGGGAGCAATATAAAGTCAAGTCAGAGAACACGGAAGTGGCTTTATATGAAAGGTTCTTCTAGGAATCACTAACATTCCAGTTAAAACTAATTACTTTAAATAAATATAGCTTCAAACCCGATGAGTGTGTTTAACTGTGAGGCAGCATATCTAGTCGAACAGAAACATGAAATTTCACATCACTAGACACAGACAGGCACTCCATAATTGCCCTTACTTGACACTGTGTTTGCTGTTTTGGGTAAAAATAATGAATCAGATTTTTTTTTTTCTTTTGAGAAAAAGTCCGACAGGTATAGAATGCCTTCAGCAAACACATTTATATTTATCATAGAACTAATTTTTCCATAAGAAGTTCAGAGGGCTTTATGGGCTATCAGGGGCATATTTAGAAATGAAACAGAGAAAAGGTTTTGATAAAGCCATATTTCACCGTATCTGTCTAAAACTCCCATATATTCGTTATCTGAGTTACCAAATCTGGTGCCATTTTGTGATGGTGGAACATTTATCAGTGTCCCCATTTCCCTCTTTTAATTGTTGGGTCTGAGCAAAGTATTAATTGTCTTCAGTACTAGAAAATTATGCACACAAATGGTGAGTTCTGTGGCTAAATCCAAAAAAAGAAAGCAGCAAAAAATACAATAATGCCATTCCTCAATATTCTCTCTTGCTCTCTTCAGTACTGTGGAAGGTTAGCATAGTATATTTATTTCTGTGCAAATTTTATAAATCTACGTTCTCTTTTGGAGCTAGAACAATCTTTCTGTTCTTTTCCACAGATAACATGGTTCTTGCATATAAAAGACACTTGGTACCTATTAGATTGAACCTCATAAGTTGATGTTTGCCTAGAGTCAGAAATAATCAAATATTGGTAATATCAAATGTTTCAATCTAAATTTGTTGAATAAATGAAGAAATGAATGACTGAATTATTCTTCCAAATCAGAGTCTATGGATTTGTATCACATAACCCAGAGCTTTCACTGAGTAGGGCACCTTACTGAGCCCAGTTACTCTAGAGAGCACGACACTCCAAGCTCATTTGATCACACACCCTCATTAGTAAAACATGTTTAAAGTGACACATCCAAATACATATTTTTATTATAACTTACATACATATATTTTAATACTATACTAAAATATTCTTGCAATCCTCTGCATCATCTATCAATCTACTGGGGTCTGCATATCCCATTTTGGAAAACACCATTCACTGTTGAGTTTTTTGATTTTCTGACAACTGTAAGTTTATTAGAACTGATCTACAAAATTAATAATTTCTGAATAATTTCATCCAAAAATGTAAACTCTGTGTAAAGATTTAATGATGGATTCCAGTCAGAGTGGGGGAAGGGGCATTTCTCATATACAGACACAAACAATAGAGGGAAACCTCATGCCTTCAAGCAAATTCCCCCTTTTGAGAATCTGTTTTAATTCAAGTAAATATAGCCCCTTTTTATTATAGGTTATGTTGTTTTCAATTTTGTATCTATGGAATCTTTCATAAATAGCAATACATTCTACATAAGATTTATGATATATACAGTTTATACTGTCTTATAAAATGTCTTTAGCCTATGTTTATTTTTCCTTAAAAATTCTAATAGCAAGCATTGTCTAATTCACACAGTCACAGTCATAATTATATACCATTTCTGTTGAGAAATCTAAGAAAAAGGTAGAAGCTTGAACTAGATTTTGATTCTTGGGTTTGAAGTTTGAATTTTGATTCTAAGATTTGGTGTGTCTCAGTTTATGAAGACTTCTAGCACTCGAAAGTCACCTTTCCTAATCCATGCAAGCAATAACCACATAACTAAAATAATTTTTCTAGTTTTTAAAAAAGGAAAATAGAAAAAGGCTGCTGGAGGATAATTAGAGAAACTAAGACTCCAGTTCTTTCTTTAAATTTGGCTCCTTTATTCAGTGTGTGATTGATGTCACTCATTTGTCATTTAACTTGATACTCTACTCTTGGCAAGGGTTTGTTCTCCATTAGGCTCAATGGGTGATATCATCACTGTCCATATGATTAAATGACACTTAGTAATATGGATTTCCCAAATTGTGCAATATCTTCCTACTATGTCATCACTATCCCCATTTTATAGCTAGGACACCAGCAAATTTGGCTCTATAGTGAAGGTTTCAGAGAGATAAATATAAGAAGGAGAGCTTTTAATTTGGCACTGGTATTGTTTAACATTCATAAAAAATTGTTTTACTGCCCAGATGTTGGAAATTTATTAATTATCATATTGGCTCTTGGGCCTGGTTCTTGCAAGAACTATAGTAGATGCCAGAAGCTAAATAACCTTTTGTCATTCTGCTGAATAAAGGATTGTTTGTGCTCTCCAGTTGATGAATTATCTCTGTGCCTTGTCGTTATAAAAAGAAACTCATCTTGTTCACTGGCCTGGCAGGAGATGAGAAGGCCCTAGAGAGAGCACAGAGGTTTTTCTTTCACAAATCATATGTAGGATGTGTGCTGTGGGTCTTGTCCAAAACTGAACGCAGAAAGAACCCAGGACAAAGCATAAAACTTTCATTGTTACCATTACTTGATACGTGATAGATGATTACAAATTTACAGGATTAAACATCTGATTTTACCCATACTAAATTATTTCTAAATCTTGCAATCATTTCTACCGTCGACATATATATATATATATATATATATATATATATATATATATATATATATATACTTTTGTGTGTTCTATAGAAATAAATGGAAAGTTTAAAGTTCTAATGAAGCTGAAATAATATAAATAATTTTATGATTACTAGTTTATGACAGATTTATGGAAATATTTGATATCAAAGCATATCATTGTATATTGAAGAGAAAAAGCTAAGCTATTCCTTAACACCATTATGTTTCCACTAAATAAAAGGTGCCAAAACCTGCAATTGGATAAATTGTTTTTGCTGTTTTCTTTTTTTTAAATTGATGAACAAACTATTTTTCTAGAGCAGTTTGAGGTTCACAGTAAAATTCAGCACAAAGTACAGAGAGTTGCAGCATAACCCCTGTTCCCAAACATGCATAACATCACCCACTATCTATATCCCACACCACAGTGGTACATTTGTTATAATCAAACCTACACTAACACATCATCACCCAAAGTCCATAGTTTACATTAGGGTTCACTCTTGGTATTGTGCATTCTGTGTTTGAACAAATTTATAATGACATATATCCACAATTATAGTACCATACGGTTTGGTTTCATTGACCTAAGCCTTCTATGTTCTGTCTATTTATTCCTCCCTCTCTACCCCCAACCAGTGGCAACCACTAATCTTTGTAGTGTGTTCATGCCTTTTCCAGAGTGTCATGTAGTTGGAAACATACAGTATGTAACCTTTTCAAATTAGCTTCTTTCAATTAGTAATATGCATTTAAGTTTCCTTGATGTCTTTTTAAGGCTTGAAAACTCCTTTCTCATTGTCTGGGTGTACCACAGTTTGTTTTTCCCTTCACCTACTGAATGACATCTTGATTGCTTCCAAGTTTTAGCAAGTATGAATAAAACTGCTATAAACATCTATGTGCAGGTTTTTTTTGTTTGTCTGTTTTAAACTTTTATTTACTATAAGCGTGTTTTTCCAGGACCCATCAGCTCCAAGTCAAGTAGTTGTTTCAATCTAGTTGTGGAGGGCACAGCTCACAGTGGCCTACGTGGGGAATGAACCGGCAACCTTGTTGTTAAGAGCTCTGCACTCTAACCAACTGAGCTAACTGGCTGCCCCCAATATGTGCAGGTTTTTATGTGGACATAAGGTTTTAGTTTCTTTGGGTAAATACCAAGGAGCACAATTGTGGATCATATGGTAAGAGTGTGTTCAGTTTTATAAGAAACTGTCAACTGTCTTGCAAAGTAGCTATATCACTTTGAATTCCCACTAGCAATGAATGAGATTTCCTGTTGGTCCACATCCTTGTCAGCATTTGATGTTGCCAGTGTTCTCCAGTTAGTCCCGTTAGAAGCTTATTTATTTTAAAAATTTTTATTAAGTTTACTGGAATGAAATTGGTTAGTAAAATTACATATTTTAAGTGTACATTTCTATAATACATTATACGTATATTGCATTGTGTGTTCACCACCCAGAGTCAATTCTTCTTCCAGCACCATATATTTGACCCCCTTTACCCTCATTTACCACCCCCCTCCCAACTTACCCTCTGGCAACCAGTAAACTGTTCTCTATGTCTATGAGATTTTGTTTCTTTGTTGTCTGTTCAAAGAAGCAGTTTTTGGTTTTGTTGATCACCTCTATTGATTTTCTTTTTACAATTTCTTTGATTTTCGCTCTAATTTTTATTATTTCTTTTCTTATGCTCACTTGAAGTTAATTTGTTCTTTTTCAAGTCCTTAAGGGGAAGTTTAGATTTTTCAATTTTTAGATCTTTCTTTTTAAAAAAATATATGTATCCATTCCTATAAATTTCCCTCTAAGCACTGCTTTTATTGCATCCCACAAATTTTGATAAATTGTATTTTCATTTTCATTTGGTTCAAAATTTTAAAAATTTCTCTTGAGTTTTATTTGTTTGGCCCATGTGTTATCAAGCAAAGTATTGCTTAATCTTTCAGTATTTTGGGGTTTTCCAGCTATCTTTCTCATATTGATTACCAGTTAATTCCATTGTTGTCTGAGAGCAGACATTGTATGATTTCCATTCTTTTAAATATGTTAAGGTGAATTTTATGGCACAGAATATGGTCTGACTTGGTGAATGTTCCATGTGGTCTTGAGAAAAATGTGTAATCTGCTGTTATTGCATGACCTAGCCTATATGTGTGAATTATATCTAGTTGATCGATGGTGCTGTTGAGTACAACTATATCCATACTGATTATCTACCTGCTGAATCTGTCCATTCTGATAGTAGTGTGTTAGAGTCTTCAACTATAATAGTTGATTCCTCTATTTCTCTTATAGTTCTATCCATGTATTTTGACACTGCTGTTAGGCACATACATATGCATTAAGAATTATGTCTCTTCTTGATGTATTGATCCCTTTATTATTATGTATGATCCCTCTTTATCCCTTATAATTTTCCTTGCTCTTCTACTGTGAGAACATGGAACTTAAATGAAGTAATGAGAAGGGAATCCAGGAATTAAAGTAAGAGAGTTATGGAGGCTTTAGTTGGAGAAAGAAGGGACAAACTCTTCTCACCAATCTCATTTTTTCTTCAACCAAATGCAATTATGAAGTCTGCACACATAACTTATTGACAAAATTGCTTGTTCCAAATCCAATGAAATGAATTGTAGTCCTTACATTATTTGGTCCCTCAACTGTATTTGACACATACAGACTACTTCCTACTTTTGAAATGCTGTCTTCCTTTGTTGCTGTGATACTACATTTTCCAATTCTCTAACTTTTCTTTCTACTCTTCTCTATTTCTGATATTTCACCCTCTCTTACCCCAAAAATCATGGTTCCCTTTATGACATTAGTTTAAAGCTTCTTCTCTTCTCCCTTTTGGCACTTTCCAAGAGCAATCCTGTCTACTTCCAAGGCTTAAATTTCAACTTTTATAGTTATGACTCCTACATCTATACCTGCAGCTTAGGTGAATCTCCATAAGATGTGGACCAGCATATTCAAGTGCTTACTGGACAGCTCCACTGGAAATTTTTGAGACTTCCCAAACTCTACGTACAGAATCCTGAATTCAAATATTTTTTTTTTTTCCATAGCTCTAGTCCTTTTCCTGTGTTCCCTATCCTAGTGAATGTTATCAATTTCCATACCATGTTGCTGTAGCAGATAAATTTGGAATAATTCTTAACTGTTTTACATCTCCAGTGTTCAATCAATCACACAATCTTGTATAGTTGAACTCCTCAAAATCTCTTGAATATATTCCAGTTTCCCCATTTTTTTCAAGCCCGTTACACACACACACACACACACACACACACACACACACACACACACATATATAATTGCATTGCTGCCACTGTTTCCTCATTGGTCTTCCTCTCCCTATACTTTCTACTTTCAATATTCATCCTTTATCAAACTTTTTATAAGCCCATGTTTAAGATTCAAACACTTTAAACTTCTTTCAAAAAGGACAATGGATTCTCTCCCATCTAAGTATATACTCAGATTGTTTTCCCTGAATAGAACTCATTCTTATGACCAATTCCATTCCACTTATCTTTCTTGTGTAGCTTACATGTTATTTTATCTGCATATCACTTTGTGAACATCCAAAGTGTGTGTGAGACACCCCTTCTATAAGCTCTCATATTGTCCCATGTGTCCTGTAGTATGACTTATCATGCTGTTCCATTATGGCCTGATTAGTTGTCTCCTCCATTGGACTGCCAGCTCTGTGAGAACACAGACCTTGGTTTTTTTCACTATAGTGTCTCTAAAATCTAACACAGTGTTTGACATGGAATTGGTAGTTTAAAATATTTGTTTGATGGAGGAATCAAAACTAAGACAACAGACAGAAAACAATATGGATAATAACAGGGATGTTTGTTTGCATTCTTGCAGTTCTTCCCCACAAAGATTTCTGATATCTAAACAGAGAGAAAGGAGAGGTTACATTTGAATATGCTTTGAAGGAAGGTAAGGAAGGGGAGCAGCAATAGGATGTTTCTCAGGAAAGAAGTGGGAAGAAAAGTATTGGAAAGAATTCTTACTTTAAATATTTAAAATTTTTTTTGGTTTATTTTCATAAGCTAAAAGATACCCATGGTACAAAATTCCAAACTACAACAGGATGTACAGTGATAAGTCAAGCTCCTGTGCCTTCTGACACCCATTCTTTTCCCTACCCTGGGGACAATCATTGTGGTCAGTTTTCCTTTTATCTTCCCATATATAGTCTGTGTATTCCTAAACATAGATATGTTTATGTGTATGAGGTGTGATTAAAAAATACAGTGAATGTTTAAATAAAAAATATTACAGTAAAATGCACATTACCATTAATCCCTCTCAAAATACTCCCCCTCGCTTTGAACACACTTATCTCATCATTCTTGCCACTTTCTGAAGTGGTTCTGGAAGTTCTCTTTCGTGAGTGTCTTTAGTTGCGCTGTCGTGGCTGCCTCGATGTCCTGAACCATTTTGACTTCGGGGAAGAGCCAGAAGTCACATGGTGCCAGATCCAGTTATTAAGGTGATTTCGACACACCATAATATTTTTACTTGACAGAAATTGCCGTATACCAGAAGAGATGTGTGACATGGAGCGCTGTCACGATGGAGGATGATTTACAGCACACTTTAAAACACATCTTCTCTCAACCATAGCTCACACCCGCCTGATTGCACTGAACAAGTAGAAACTTGTCACACACTGTTACTAAGGTTCATCACATCATTTCCCATGTTGAATATCCCTGCCTTTCCATTGGATGGCACTTGGCAGCAGGATTCACCATATTTTTTGATCACCATATGTGATTTTTAAAATATATTTCATAAGCAGCATAACACATTCTTTTCTGTTCTGCACTTTGCTCCTACAATTATCTATGTATCGATCTATCTAGTCCTCATCAGTATTATAGCATTATGTTCTTCTTTTTGAACATTCATGTAGTTCCATTATATGAATGTGCTATATTTTATTTAATCTGCTGCACACTGCTGGACTAAGCAGACTGTGTTCTTTCTTCTGCAATAACAAACAATAATATACTGTATATCCTACACAAGCATCATTTTGCTCACATGAAAATAAATACTTAAAATTAGAAATGTTATCAATCAAAGGGTACATATACATTTTAATCTTGAAAGAGCTTACTAAGCTGTCTTCATTGGATGCTACACTGGTAACATTCTCACCAGCTCCATATTCAATGATACTTACAGGTACTGCCATTAATGTGGTATGTTGCCAGACAAGTTTGTTTTTGCCAAACTAATGGGTTAATAAAAAATATCTCATTTCAGTTTTAATTTAAATTTCTGCAAATGTGACTGAGATACACTATCCTTTTCTGTGTTTAAGAGCTATATGTAATTGATAATTTTCTTTTTGGTAAATAGTCCATATGCTATGCTTATTATTTTCTTAGTGGACTGTGGGCCTTATGACTACTTATTTCAAAAGCATATATTGTTATAAATATTTATATATAACATAATTATAATCTTTAAACATTTACAACTGTAACTGTAATTAGCATATCTATAGTTGTAATTAAATATTACACAGATGTGTGTGTGTGTGTGTGTGTGTGTGTGTTATGAGTTGAAAATATTTTCCCCATTTAAGTGCTATATGCTGACATTGTTCGTGGAGGTTTTCCCTTTTTGAAGAATCTTTCAACTCTATGTAGTCAGATTTATTAGTTTTTCTTTTATTGCTTCTGAGTTTTATGTAATTCAGAATGTCATTCCTTATTGTAAACTATGTTTTACAAATTCTCTGCTGTTTTCCTTGTGTAATTTCATTTATTATTTATTTATTTATTTATTTATTTATTTATTTATTTATTTACCTACCTACATCGTTAATTCAGCAGAATTTATTTTGTTATAAAATATGAGCTTGTACCTAACTTTTTTAAAGATACTTTTTTCAGATTGTCACAAAATAACTATTCATTGACTGATACATCTTTTTTTCACTGACTTGAAATGCCATTCTTTTCATATATGTCACTGATAATTTGCTAAGTTTTCATGTGTGATTTATTTATAGGTTTTCAATTCAATTGAATTTGATTCCTCTCTCTTTCCACTTCTCCACCAGCATACCAATCTTTTAATTATTATACCCTTATAATATATTTTGATATCTAGTAAAGATAGTCCTGTCTCATTACTCTATGTTTTATTAGCTGGCTTTTTTTATTCTGTGTGGTATTTAGAATAGTCTATATTTAAAAAAAAAATCTTTTGAATATTTTTATTAAAGCATATTAATTACTTAGGTTAATTTACAGAATACTAACAACTTAATGATTTTGTATCTTCCTTGATAAGAATATGGTTTCTATTCTTTTTAGTGTCCTTTGTCCCTAACAGGCTTTAAAATGTCTTCCTTATATAGAACTTGCACTTTTCTTACTAATTTATTCCTAGATATTTGAAATTTCGTTGCTATTTAAGTGGAGTATTATTTTATTATTCAGCATAACTAGTTTTTGTGTGCATGAATGAAAGCTATTGATTTCTGCATATTAATATTTCACTATCATTGATTGTCTTTGGGTTTCCAGATAAAATAATTACATCAATACCAACTGATATGTTCACCACCTCCCTTCCAATTTGTGTTTCTTTTCCCTGTCTAATAGTGTTGGATAGTACTTCTTTATCTATGATTAAAAAACTATGTGTGACAGTGGATATTAATATTTTGTTTCTGACATTAACGAGGATGTTTCTGGTGTAAACTCATTAAACTCATTGTGGGCCTATAATTTCAGGTAAATATATTTCATCATATAAATAAAAAATTCTCTATCCTTGTTATTAAGAATTGCAATTATTATCAAAACTGGATTTTGATTTACATAAAATCTAGTGTACTATAAAACTTAATATGTTTGTAAATAATATTCATATGATTTTTCACTTCAGATCTGTTATGGTGAATTGTACTAATACATTTATTAATATTTAGGTTTCCTCACACTTCCAGGAAAAAAATCCTACTTGGTCTTTTAATATGCTGCTGAATTCTGTTTGTACTCAGACTGGTATGATAGAAAAAATGTAAATTGTGTTTAGATGAGAATGAGCAAGTGTGGGAGCTTGATATTATTAATAACCTTGGTCATTTCACTGAAGAGAAATAACAACCTATTTAATAACTAAACATTTTTAAAGCCTATGCCAGAAGCAAGATACTGTGTTTAACACTGGGATTAAAAAGATGGAGAGGACACTATTCCTACCTTCAAAAACCAACACATAGCTAAGTGGATCAGAAAAACATTGAACAGATAATAATGCAGTGTGGTCAATGCTTTTACAATGATAGCAACTGTGGACATTCAGGGCCAGGACAACTTGGGACATTTGGGGGAGCCGGGGAGAGAATCACAGGTGGTGACATAAGATCTGGTTTGGAGGCCAAGTTTAAGTTTGGTATAAGAAGTGCAGGTGAAAGAAATGCAAAGCAGAGAGTGGCAGATGGGACATCCAGGAGACCTGATGATGTGTTGGAGACTGAAAGCTTGATGTGAGATGTACCTGGAGCAGCGACTGGCTATAGTTTCCTAGGAAACAAAACAGAGATGGTTTCAGGCAACTTGTGCATAGAATGAAGTGCCAACTGGAATTTAAAACATGCTTTTATAGAGATAAGTTTGCAACTAGAATTATTGAATATAAAGGCTGAAAGGAAATGTAGAACTCATTTTATTTACATGGCCACGTTGGTTGGTAGCATCTTTCTCTAGCCTGAGAACAGGAGTAGAGAGATGGTAATAGAAACAACCAGGTGTAACAAGGCATGATAGAAGACAAAGTGTGCAAGGGCCTAAGAAGTTCTAGGGCATCATGGGCATTTAGCCAAGAGAGAGGTAAGAATTATTCCTCCATGTAAAGAGAGAGGCATTGAGAATAGGCACAGTCTCGTGGTGTGAGACAAAAAAATAGATAAGGAGAGTAGGTAGCTAGTATTAACAACCACCTGCTGAATGCATACCAGACGCTATAAATATACTATTCCCAAACCTCACAGCAACCTTGAGAAATAAGTATTTTGTAAGTGAAAGGTCAGCTACAGTGTACAATGCATTCAAGTCACAAAGCTGGTGAATGACAGAGCCAGAATTAGAACCCATGTCTGCCTGTTTCTGGAGTCCAGTGAGAGAACAGAAGCATCCAGCACAACACCACAAACCTGAAGTGATGACTTGTGATGTCGCAGCCCTAGGTATGGCCATGACACCGATGAACATGGAGAAGAATACAAGCTATCCCAGAGGAACTCGCTTTCCAGCCCCACAAATTGCATGTGGGAAATCTCAGTTTTTCTGTGGCCACCATGTGCCTACAAGTATTGAACACTCTCATATGGCAATGATGAAAACAGGGTGGAAAAGCCTAGAGTCAACATTGCACTTACTTGTTCTTCACTAATTTTTAAAGTTACAAGTTCTTGACCCCTTTTTTGATCCTTCTAATTGTATCTGCTCTCATCGAAAATTTGACCTCTATATATTATATATGAAGTCCTATACATTAGGTCTTTGTTATTTGCAGAACTCCCAGCTCACTTGGGGATTCTGAGCCTAGTAATAATAATAATGATGATAATATTTATGTAGCATTTATTATTTACTTGACACTGTTTGAAGTGTTTTACATATTTTAACTTATTGAATCCTACTAGCGTTACTATGAGGTCGGTATAAGTCATAGAGCTTCTAATGGCAGAGCAGAAATTGGACTCAGGTTTCAACAATAAAATTATTAAACACTTTTTATGTACCAAGATACAGTAGGTGCTTCACCTGTCCTGTTGGCTCTAATAACTCTGTGAGGTGGGTATTATTATCACCATTTGGTAAATGAGAAAACCACACATTGTAGAGGTTAAAGAGCTTGCCAGTAGGTGATAGAGCTGAGATCATTTAAGCCAAGGCTTATTTGACTGTGAAGCCCAGGCTATCTCACTCCAGCTGTGCCTGGAACCTACTCCTCATTCTGAACTAGCCGTGTTTCCCCGAAAATAAGACCTAGCCGGACCATCAGCTCTAATGTGTCTTGTGGAGCAAAAATTAATATAAGACCCAAAAGACACATTAGAGCTGATGGTCCGGCTAGGTCTTATTTTCGGGGAAACACAGTACCTCTACTCATCCATGTTTCACAAGAGAGGGAAAGGAATAACAGACACTGATGGTTCGATGTGCTGTCATCCTGGGTAATAAAAAGAGATAGTGGGGGGATGAATGGAACAGAAGCTAAACTCACCTAAGGAAGAAATATTCTTTGCTTGACAGTAGTAGATATTTCCCTCACACAGAAAAGCTATTTGTGAGGGTAATTTCCAGAGGTGAGCTTAGTTGGATTACTTCCAGATATTTAGCGATCTGAATTAATTAAGAATTTCCATCATCTTTACTTAATTTAGCACTTTTGACAGAGAACTGCTGGTGTTGGTCTTTTTATCAGCAGAGAAAACATTATTGAGTTAATTGTCACTTAAGGTGTTAATCTTTTGGTTCTTTAATTTCTCACCTTTCTACTCGTAAATCTGATTTGATGCTCAGCAAATGCCTGCTGCTCTTTGCTTTAATTCGGAAGATAGTCTAAATAATTACTTTGTAGACTATTTCGTTATACTTCATCAATTTTCTTTTGTCAGTTGCTTAATGTACAATTATATTTAAAATAATCTTTAGTTTTAGTTGGAATTCTTTTCACTGCTTGATGCTTTTTTTACATAATACGTTTATTAAAGTATTTTGTATTGTCCTGGACTTTGCACTAATTGACATAACTTTCTAGTTTTCTTCCTTTTTTGAACTTTTCAAAATATATATTTTTTTCCTTCCAAAGTCCTTGCTGTTGATTTTGGTATTCTGTGATCTATACTGCCCTTCACTTTTAACAAATACTATTATCCTGTTAGAAAAATTGTATTTTAATCTATTGTGACAATTGTCTTAAAGCTAACATATATTCCATAAATATTGTGTTTAAGCATATAAATCTAGAAAATATTATATTTTTCATTCATCATTTCTTTAGTGCTATTGTTAGTTTTCCAAACACTTTGATGTCCAGATGTATGTGGGAGAACAGGTGCAACTATACAAAGGTATAGTACTTGGAGATACTGATTTTTCAAGAATTTTAAATTTGGTATAAACTTAGAAAAATACTATTTAAGCAAAATAACATGGCACTGTGATAATTATTGCAAAAACTTTTGTGGAATTTCATATTATTGTTTATTCTCTAGAATGTTTAAAAGCACAAGTCTTTTCTGATATTCAATTTTAAAAAATTAATTTTTCTCTAATTTTTTTCTTCCTTCTTAAGCTATTTCTAATTCATATGATAGACTTGATTTTGATCTATTTTTATCTCTCTTAAAAATATTATTCATTTTTAGTTATATGAAAAAACACACACACATTTCTATAGAGATAATGTTATTAGTCAAGTTCTCATTTTCTTTATACCAGCTAAACTGCCAAGAACGCATAAATCCCATGCTTCCTTTCATTCAAAGTCAAGATAACCAATTATTTAAACATGTAATTCTCAATAGATCAAATATTTCACCTTTGATTGGCAGCCAGTCTAAAGCTCTACCTTACATTTTATTCCTTTAAGCCTCCAGATAGGGTATTTGATCCTTATCTAAGTCCTCTGCTCTTTTTTTGCCCTCATGTCACTCATCTCCTTGTAAAGTCGCATTTCATTATTAGCTTCACACAGATGCACAAAATGGCTGTTCTTCTCTTGTTAAGTTTCTCTGGGCTCTTTAGCTAAAATAGAGGTCTATTTTATAGAAGTGCATTTCTGCTATTACTATTACTATATCCTTTCACTTATTGCTTCAATTTTCTCTTCACTAGATTTCTTTTAAATTTCCTCTAATCTGGTCCCTTAACTCATAAATTCACCAAAGCTATACTTCCAAATGTCACTAATAATCATCTCTTGCTAAAAACTCAAAGCTTTCACTCTGTTCTCGTGTTTCTTTCACTCTTGATTACTTTAGACATATTTAAAATTCTCTTTGTTGCTTTTTTCCCTCAGCTCCAAGACCCTATGAGTAGTAGATGTTTGATGTCATCTCTTTCAGATGTGTCTTTCAAGCTTAAAAAAAATATCATTTGTATTATTTGGTCTCTTGAGGATCAACTGAATATTTCAAGGTATAGTTGAGCCTTCTACTCTTCGATTTTCAGGAACTGGCAAAGTGAAGGATAATTGGAGCTACATTTATATTCCTAATGTTCTCTGCTTTCTTTGTTTTCACAATGCCCAGAGGACATATCCACTAGGATAACCCACTACCATCTTAAAAGCAAACCAGAATTTACCAACTCTCTCCTATTTCTAAGCCATTTGTCCTACTGTGTTTAGGAAACCTGAGTGATCAGTTAGATACTACAGATTGTCCGTATCACCATAATAAGCAAAGTTTGCTCCGTTGGATACAGTAGTGCTTAGCCATGTGTGGCTATTGAGCACTTGAAATGTGACTAGTGATTAATTTCACTAATTGTTTAATACTAATGATATACTTTGTATCTATTGGATTAAATAAAATATTAGTAAAATTAATTTTTACATTTTTAAATGTGGCTACTAGAAAATTTAAAATTACATATGTGACATCTTTTATTTTATTGGACAGTACTTTATACCTCTGTTCTTGATTCATTGACCAGCATAAGTCACATGGTTTAACATAGCAACAAGAGGGTCAGGAAGTGTAGCACTACACGGTGTCCATAAGATGGAGAGCCAAAACCATATGGCAAAGGACACAAAGACTCTATGATCTTTTGGAAAGTTCTTTCTGGTTGTTTTTCTCCACTGATTATAGTCTTTTTAATGAAAAATAGCCTCAATTTTCTGTTTTCCTGTAGGTGGCTGTTTGGAAATGATATTTAGCAATCATACCATTATTTTTTATAGCTTAATGAAAATTGTTAGATAATCTTTAGCGGTACCTTGAATTATGTATGTATGTATGTATGTATGTATGTATGTATGTATGTATGTATTTACTTATTTTTATTGGTTTCAGGTGTATAAAGCAGCATAATAATTAGACATTTACACCCCTCGCAAAGTGATAACCCTAGCAGGGGAGATTCCATAACCATGAACTGTTTTCCATTTCTGGTTAGAGCTTAGTCATTATTGCACAAGTCACATATGACTGTTCTAGTTCAAATTAAATATGTAATAGAAAAATTTTAAAAAGCAAACACTGGAAGGTTATCACTTATTCCTCTTGCGTATGTATTATTTTCTTCATGTTTTTTCCTCCCAAATTGAGAGACTTTGTACTTATTCTTCAGAATGCAACATAAATGTGTTTTCAGTTTAGCAGACATTTCAGCGTGATTAACACACTGTTATGAATTGTAACCACTAGAGGTACGGAAAATATTGAGTTGTTTCTTAACCCATGAGTGTGGGGACAACTAATTTTCTATTGGACACTGCTGGTGTTGATGTCATCTGGTTCTTCTGGAAAGTAAAGCCCGTAATCTTATTCAAATTACCTAATGCCTCTTTCAGAGACATAATGTAAAATCCTATATGATGGGCCCAATCTCCATGAAAATAACCAAGCCACATTTTTGACACAATCATCAGAAAAAGATCCCATAAGGTGCAATTATGCAGAGAGGTGAAGGATGATAGTGAGAGGATCACAGGCTTTGGAACACGGACTTTGTAGCCAGGAAGCATCTCCACTCCACCATTTGCTAAGTGACTTGAATCAAAGTATTTAAGCTTATTAAGCCTCATTGGCTCTAGAAAATGGTGATAGTTCTTTCCTGGTAAGATTGTTACGTGTCTAACAGACTTCTGGCACATATTAATTCTACAGTAAATGCTAGTTGTTGTGAGAAGAGATATAATGTAACTTCATATCCTAATTGGTGGCACCATAAAGAGAATAATACTTTTCATAGATGGATTCCTTTTGCAGAAGACATGTTCTCATTACTAATTTCCTGTTGATAGCTTTTTAAATTTTACTTCGAAATTGTATAGTCTGTTCCAATTTGTCCTTGAACCCTGAGCCTTGATGTACTTTCAGTATGTGTTCTTAAGCACCTTAGGTAGCCCTTTGTTCTTCAAGCTGACCCACAGCTGGGTCTCTGATCTTGGTCATTTCTTTTTTGTCTCTCCTTTCCCCATATCACTTTGGTTATGCCACTTTCATGGCATTTATGACATATACCCTTCAACAATAGTCTTGTATATATAATTTATTGTTCTGTAAATCTTAGGCTATTTAGGGAAAGAAATATCATAGTAAGAACCAACTAAAAGTGAATGGAAAACATATTCTGTACTAAATTCTCTAATGCCTTTTCTCAATTTAAATCTCTAAAAGACACAAAAGGATAGATGCTATGTGATTCCTGTTTTATAGACTAAGGGAAATCAAGGCTAAGAACAAATATTCAAGATGACACCAATGGGAAGTATTGAAATGCAAATTGGCCTCTATCTAAAACTGGAATTCTAAACCATTGCCCATATTTTCCTGCCCCCGTTTCTTCCCAACTCTCCACCCCCTGCAACAGTCAACACAGTGCCTTGATTCATGCTTTTATTTGAATAAATAAATTCAAGTTTTCTTAACCATCATTATTTTTATTGCTAGGCAATTCTTAAACTATGCATTACTGAAGGTGTCAAAAGTATTAATAACTTAAAAACTACAGAAAGTAATACCTCTATCTTCCATTATCTTAGTGAAAGAGACCTCATCACAGAACATGTAAGAGGGCCGGTTTTAGCTGGGTAGGAGCAAACTTCTAAGCTTCAGTGCCACAGTTTTGAGTTTCATTCACCGGGCATGGCTCTTCTATGCATCTACACTCTCTCTCCTCTTCATTTATTCTCTTCTTCTCTTCTTATACTTTTTTAGCCTGGCTACATTCTGCGATAGCTTGCAAAAACTACATACAATTCAACAGAATAACAATGAACAGATAAAAAAAAAGGAACAAAGGAAAATAAAAAATAGGAAAACCAGATACCAGGGATATGATTTGATCACAAGGATACAAATCCTAAGACCTGTGGCACTGAGTGGGAAAAGATAGCAAATTTAATGTTTATCTTCTTAACAGCAAAGCAAAGTAGATATATAATCAGGTATGAAATTTAGTGTTCCTAATATGGAGAAAAGATGCCTTGCTTAAGGAAAATTTAACATCTGCATGTCCATTTTGCTGTAGTGAAAAATATTGTATGTTAAATATAACATTACTTTTTCTATGGCTACTGGGTAAGTTTTGCTTTGTGACACAGTGGCAAAACTGAACTCAGTGACTAAACAGTGTGCATTCTGTCTTTCTACCCAATGCCCATTTTATTCACTACTTCATTCAGACATCAGGCTACAAGTGGCAGGAGTGAGGAGGGCACTATAAGACTTAAAAATATACAAAATGAAGAGACAAAAATGTAAGTAGGATTGTATTTAGGCTAAAGGGGGCACCAAAATTATCAAACTCCAACACTGAAGTGAGATCATCAAAATAGTGTGAACAGTGACCACATACGTTGACTCACCTACTTTTGGTGATGATGGACAAGACCTATATTCAGTAAAAATTTTATGTATTTTTAATACTTGCTCACATTTTATTATTGTTTTTTCAGCAACTATTGCTAGGCTTTGGTCTTCTGTTGTCAAAATAAGTAGGAAAAACAGAAGGTCAAATGATTGTAACATTTTAAATTTCAAAATAGGAAATGGGATTTAAATGTAGCCAAGGGTATGCACAGATGAGTTTTGACAGAACTGGGAATATATTCATAGTCATCAGGTCAACTCTCATGATCTGATGAACTGATTGGTAGAGTCTTGTGGCACAGACATAAAAAAGAGGAGCCTAGGTCTCAGAATTTTCACACAGCTAGGCACTGTGACTAAGTAGTAGCAAGAAGTGGTTCCCCCATGATGTGGGAGGATAGAACCCGAGTTGCCTCCTCAAGTGCTCTTTTCCATTGGTGTTGAGACCTCAGGAAATTTGACTGGCTTGGTGAATCCTTTTCTCCTTGATCCCATATGTCTGTCTTTCCTGGATGTGTCTGTGGGGATGGAAAGAGGGCATAGGTCCAGCTGGCATCTTACCAATCACTGAATTCTTCTGAGAGGTGACCAGATACGACTCAGTTTCCTGCGACGTTTTAAGCACAGTCAATTCTTTTTTTTCTTATACTTTATTATTTATTTTTATTTTATATATATTTGTAAGTTTTGTATTAAAATATATAGCTAACATACAATATTATATTAGTTTCAGGTGTAGACAATAGTTATTCAACATTTAAAGAAGTGATCATCATGATAAATCCAGCAACCATCTGACACTGTACTATGCTATCACAATGTTATTGACTCTATTCCCTATGCTGTATATTATATCACCATCATTTACTTGTTCTATGCCTGGAAATTTGGACCTCTGATTCCTCTTCTCTTCCTCCCTTTTTACATTTTTCAATTAGAGTTGACATTCAATATTATTTTATATTAATTTCAGGAGTACAGCATGGTGGTTAGATATTTATATACTTTAAGAAGTGATCCCCCTCATTAGTCTAGTACCCACCTGGCACCATACATAGTTATTACCATATCATTGACTGTATTCCCTATGCTTTACTTTGCATCCCCATGACTATTTTGTAACTACGAATTTGTACTTCTTAATCCCTTCACCTTTTTCTCCCTGCCCCTCAACCCCCTCCCATCTACCACCCCAACAAATCTAGTACCTATCTGACACCATACATAGTTATTATAATATTATTGACTATATTCCTTTTGCCAGACCCTACATCCCCATGACTACTGTGTAACAACTAGTTAGTATTTCTTAATCCCTTCCCCATTTTCCACCAATACCCCATCCCCCTTTCCATATGGCAACCATCAAAATGTTTTCCATATCTATGAGTTTGTTTCTGTTTTGTTTGTTAATTTTGTTTTTTCGATTCCACGTAAGTGAAATCACATTGCATCTGTTTTTCCCTTTCTGACATACTCCACTCAGCAAAATACCCTTCAGGTCCATCTACACCACCAGAGATTGAGCAATATTCCATTGGGTATATGTACCACCTCCTCTTTATCCATTCGTTCATCAGTGGACACCCAGGCTGTCTCCACATCTTGGCTATTGTAAATAATGCTGTACTGAACATATGGATGCACACATCCCCTCAAACTATCATTTTGAGTTTCTTCAGATAAATATCCAGAACTGGGATTACTGGGCCATTCTTTGTCTCTTGTTACAGAATTTGTTTTAAAGTCTCTTTTGCCTGGTATAAGTATTGCTAACCCAGATTTTTTTCTCTTTTCCATTTTCATGAAATAATTTTTTCCATCCCTTTACATTCAGTCTGTGTGTGTCTTTCAATCTTTAGTGAACCTCTTGTAGGAAGCATGTGTAAGGGTTTTGTTTTCTTATCTATTCAGTTACCCTATGTTTTTGATTGGAGCATTTAATCCATTTACATTGAAAGTAATTGTTGATAGATATATAGTTATCGCCATTTTATTACTCATATTTTTGATTTTTTTGTTTCTTTGTTTGTTTGTTTTTGAATCTTAAAAAACTCCCTCTGAGATTCCTTGTAATACTGGTTTGGTGATGATGAGGTCTCAGCTTTTTCTTGTCTGGGAAGCTCTTTATCTGTCCTTTAATTTTAAGTGATAGCCTTGCTGGCTATCTGGTGAGAAATCAGCTGACAATCTTATGGGAGCTCCCTTATAAGTTACTAGTTGCCTTTCTCTTGCTGTTTTTAAGATTTTCTCTTTGTCTTTAACTTTTGCCATTTTAATTATAATGTGTCTTGGTGTGAGCCTGTTTGGGTTCATCTTGTTTGGGACTCTCTAATCACAGTCAGTTCTTGATATGGTTAATCTTCTCTGATGAGGAGCATTCAATTCTATTTTTATTTTAAATTTGACTTTCTCCCAGTTTCTATTTTCATTACTTTGTTCCCTGAGAAGTTCATCACTCATCGATATTAGAGGGAGAAAGTAAACAATCCTTTGAACTTTTATGTGTAAATATTAAAATATTAAGATAGTAGTCTTAAAGTTTTTCCAAGAACTACCCACATCAGAATATCTTCATGTACTTGTTTAAATGCAAATTTCTTGTTCCCACTCCAGACTCACTGATGTTTGAAAGCCAGTATTTTATACAAACTAGCATAGCATAAAAGCAATTCTTACTTAATCTTTATGATTTTACTTATTTAATGCTTTACTCTGGTATGACAATGTTGGAGAATGGCTAGCTGTCTTTCCTTGAGTCACCATACTAACTTTTTATGGGGACTGTGGTCCAAGGAGCCTTTCTCAACTGGAGTTCCACAAGGAATTAATCCTTAATGATTTAAGACATCTATCATATGTAATGAATTAGCTTTTCTCTTATGCCTCTACTATGATACTAGTTATGTACCAACGTCAGGATAATGGAGAAAATAATCACTCAATTTTTTGTGTTCTGAGATTCAGAGGAGGAACCTCATTAGGAAGGAAAATTAAAGTAATATTTTAAGTTTATAAATTTGGCATTGTCATCCATTAACAAAAGCATGATGTTTATATTATGACAAATTAGAAGCTGGCTATGTCTTTTGGTGTTTTAAAATGTCTTATTGTCATAGAAAATCATGCACATGTTGAAAAAAAAAATAGCATTCTTCAGCTAACTTTTGCTGTGGTGAAAAGCCACTCCAAAATTGCAGTGGCTCCTAATAGCAAAGGCTTATTTCCAACTCACGCTGCATATCGATCAGAAGGTGTCAGGAGATTACCTCTGAAACATGTATTCTCATTCTGGGACTCAGGCTGATGAGCCACCAAAGTTTCTGATTAATATTACAGAAAAAAAGAGAGGGGGTAGTGAACTTTACACTAGCTCTTAAAGTCTCCACCTGGAAGTGATACATGCCACTTTCACTTTCACACAAGTCATCAACCATGACTAGTAATATAGCTCCATGCAGTCTTACCAGGATCGGGAAGTTCAGTCCCATCATGTTCTTAGGGGCAAAGAATTGGGACTCTGTGGTGAAAGCACTAATTATAACCGCTTATTTTGAAAAGTGAGTGTTTATTGTTAAACTTTTTCCTCCCAGGCTCTGTCTCTAAGTCACAACCACTTTTGTTTCTGTGTTTCTCTCTTCTGATGCATAGTTTTAAATATGTTGCTATTTCTTCTTTCAAATCTACTTGTACGTTATTTGTTGACTTTCTGCTATGAAAGAAGAGTTTAGTTCATTCACCCCATCAACCTTCTCTCTCTTCCCTGTCCTGCCCCTTCTCCCCACTATCTTTCCTTCGTAGGAAGTTAACTGAAATGTACTATAGTAAAAAGAGGGTTTACCAAGAAAGATGAACACATGATATCAAAGAAAGAGTAGGTTTAACTAAGAATCACAGTAACATGGTATCACACTGTAAACACTGTCCTGCAGTAAGAGAACTAAACACTGGATGGAAGACTGGGAAATAGAAGACTGTGTAAAATATAAAGAATGATGAACAACTTACACAAAATTGAGAATGTGATAAAGACACTTAGTAGAGGATTAAAAAAGGAGAATTCATTCTAAATCAATCAAAAAGGTGTTTTCCTTATCTTTTTGAGTAATATTGAGAAGAATAAGGGGTATTATATTTAGAGGGGAGGAAATACAATCCTAGTACATGACTGAATATTGTAACAATCTACATTTAAGGCATCACTATCATACTAATAATATTTATTATGTTTGAAAATTTGGAACTAATCTAACTGTATAGATATAAAAGTAAATGTAAGGTTGTCAAAACTTGGGTAGAGCAAAAAGGGTGAGGAGAGGGTGGGGACATTAATACCCTTTCTGATTCTACAAAATGGGGAGTCAGTACATGTTGTCTGTGATTCATATTTGAAATGGAGATTTAGCTGTGCTGTTTGAAATTGCAAAGGTATCAATGGAGGAATTAAGGATAGTGATGTAATTAGCTGTTGATGGGAAGATTAACTTTCTAGGAGAGGAAACAGGAGTGGTAAACTTTCTGATTTCTTGCATAAAATGTTTTGATTATGCCCTCATACTCAGTTGATAGTGTCATATTATGTAGGAATCTGTGTTTGCTTATAGTCCACTACTTAGAAGGTTTTGCTGTTTGTTTCTATACTTCCAGTATACTAGAATCCAGTCTGATTCTTATTCCTTCACCCATAACCTATTTTTTCTCTTTAAAATAACCTATGATCTCATTCTTGAACTTATTGTTTTTAATTTTTACAAATATGTATTTAGATGTGTATTTTTTTTTCTTTTTGTTGGGCACTTGATGGACTCTTTCAATGAAAAAGTCATATCCCTCTGTCTTGGGAAATTTTCTTGTAATATTTCTCTGATAATTTTCCCCCCCTATTCTCTCATTCTTATATTCTGGTTAATCAGATAATGGACTTCCTTGTTTGACCTTTTGCATTATGTATTTTCTCTTATTTATTTCATATTTTTAATATATTTTTACTGTTTGTAGAATATTTCCTTAAATGTGACTTTGATTTCTTGTATCAAATTTCTATTTTGGAAATTTTATTTGCGTTTTGTAAAAGCTCTTTCTTGTTCTTTTATTGCTCCACGTTTTTTGAATCCAGTTTTTCTTTTCTATGCATGCAATGTCTTCCTAGATCTTCTTGTCAGATAGTAATAAAAACATTTTTAAACATCTTATTATGTTCTCTAATTTTTTTGTTTCTTTTGGAGTTGACTTTTCTGTTTGCTTAGTTTGGCTTTTTATTTTTCTCCACATTGCTTGTTTCCCTTAAATGACTATTAATCATCATTTACCTTTAATGGACTGAAATAAGGTAAGAAAATATTTCCTAGAAGCTTTTTAGTTGTGGACAGGACTGATCATTAGCTTTTTATTTGTGATGAGTAGTCAATACACCACACCTTATACTGAGGGACTATAAATGTTAGATGCTGAGTTTTCTTCTTATATTTTCTTTAAAGAAGAACCCTCTGTGTTTTTGTTTTTGTTTTTGACCTGGGGTGAATGATGGACTACTAGGTATTATATTTTACTAGATCAGGACTTCTATTTGGAGAATTTCATTAAATCCCCCGTCCCTTATTTTTGTTTCATTCCCTCAATCTAGTGTTATTATATACAGTTGTCCTTTAAATTTAACAATGTTGTTGGTCCAGGTATCAATATTACTCTAAGAGTGATTGAAAATACAAGCTATATGTCTATTGTCTGTTCCATTCCAGTAACTATGCAATATATCTTTTTGTCTAAATAGTTTTAGCTGGTTGTATTTGGCTCTAGTGTTCTGAACATTTCCTCTAACTTTTCTACCCCATCATGTTCAAATGGCCTGTTTTCAACTCTTAATTTGTAGAAGGTGGTCTAGTAAAATGTATTGAGGAAAGCTCAGTATTTACTTACATCATTTTATCTCGTTCTCTTGTTACCGTGGTTTTACCCTACTCATGGGAGCATACTCTCTAGCTTAATTCTGTTCAATGTCTTAATTCTGTTTGAAATATCCATTATTGGTTGTTTTTCCTGCACTAAAATGTCAGAAACTGTGTCTTTGAATGAGAACTCTTCATCCAGAAAAAAACAAACCAAAAAGCAACAACAAAAAAAAATCACACATGTTGCTTTTATAGCTTCCAGCTAATTTCACAACATATGTTCTGAGTTTCTACTTTTGTTGTCTATTAGCATCACACTTAACAATGTTCTACAAGATAGCAAAATCAGATGTACTACTAATGAAATCTGTCACTTGCATGTGAGGCTTCCCTGGAATCACTTAGTAAATAACTTTGAGCTTCTTCAAGATAATGATTCATTCCCAGCCCTATTCTGCCTTTTCAAAGCAGTACATAAACTCTTGATGTATACCTATGAACATATCCATTAAGATAAAACCAGTTCTTGAATAATTGTCTTGCAGATTTTTAATGACTTTGACAGTGTCCATTGAGTGGAATGTTTATCAGAAGACAGCAAATATATTTTAATATTATCTTGTGTTCTGAAACATCATTAAAATCGATTAAATAAAGTCAGATATCACACATGAAATTCTTGTAAGAGTAGCCAAAGACCCTTGGGTTTCTGAGAATAAGGCATTGATAAGATTGATGATGATGATTCATTCATTTATATATGCAATTAAAATTGTTTGCTGAACTCAAATTCTGTACTAGTCACTATGTTACAAGCTAGGAATAAAATGGTAGAGAAAATAGATGCAGTCCTTGCCCTCATGAACTTAGAGATAAGTAAAGAGAGAATTGTAATACATTGTGGTAAGTGCAACAAAATACTATTTGTCATGGGAACATAGATAAGCGACAGTAAACAAGACTTGGATGGAGGGATGGAGGTCAGGGAAATTTTTTCAGTGGGAATAATGTCTTACTGAAAACTAAATGATGTATAGAAATTAACCAGGCATATAGGAGGCCAAAGGTGTATGTTTTAGAGAAAAAGCATGTGGAAAATTCTGAAACATGAGTAGGAACATGGTATAATTGATGAACAGAATTATCTTTTGGGTGACAAGTATTGTGTTGAATTGACAGTGAGAGTGAAATAAGGTGGATAGTCATAATAATGTGTTATGGCGTGATAAAGACATTGCCTTTATCCTAAAAGTAATAGGGGACCCTTATTTGATTTTAAGTAGAAAGTACCATGGTGTGTGTGTGTGTGTGTGTGTGTGTGTGTGTGTGTGTGTGTGTTACTCTGGCTGCTGGGGAAGAATGGTTTGGGGAGAAGCAGCATAGTAGGACAGGGAGACAGGGCTATGCGTCTATTTATGTAAGAGATAAAGAAGTGGCAATGAGAATGGAGAAGAGTAGGTGACATAAAATTTGCATATTCTAGTAATATGTTTGATATATTGAATGAAGAAAAAAGACTCAGGAAGCAACATGATTCTAGCTTGCGCAACTAAGTGGTTATCAGTACCATTCTCTGAAAAATTGAATGCATGATAAGGACTGGGTTTGAAGAAATCCTTTGAAACAAGTTTTAGATATATTGAGTATAAAGTTTTTGTGGAACATTCAAATAGAGGTATGCAGTAGGTAGTTAAAAAATAGGTTTAATAAAAAAATGACCTAGGTATATAGATTTGGAAATTTTCAGTGTATAGGTGGCAAATGAAGCCATAGAGTTCATGACACAATCCAGAAAGAGATTAGAATGCAAAGGGAAAGGGCCCATAAGAGAAAACTGAGGAACCCCAACATTGAAGAGATAGGAGACCAAGAAGGCTGTAGAGTTATGAGAAACAACAAAGAAGGAGTGATATCACAAAACCAGGAGAAGAAAATGATGCAAGAGGGAGGGAAGGAGTAATCGGGAATGTGAAATGATACTGACAAGTCAATATATGATAAAGAGTGTAAGTTATCTGTTAGGTTTAGCTACAAGGTCATTGACTCCACAAAGTTTTCGTCAAAGATGAACTGCGGCCTGAGAGGTAGCGTGAAGGCAGAGATAGGAACAAATGTACAATCCAGAAGATTTATAACTCTAAGAAACTATGTAAGAATTGGCTTTCTTTGAAATGCTGTCAGAGAAAAACAGAGATTGATTAAGCTAGGTTGATAAATAGATTACTTTTAGGTAAAAATTGAAACTTTCTCACTAGAGTAACAGTAAAAGAAAAGTGCATATGAATTAGATTACCCTAGATCTCTAAGGTCCCCGATTCTTTGATTCTATGATTCCATTGCATTTCCTCTTTCTGTTATGCATGGGTATGGTAAGCCTTGGCAGTTGGGTTGTGCTATCAAATCTCTGCATTATTGTTCAGCTGACAATGAAATGATAACAGATGTTCAGTATCATTCATTTACATATGCTTTTACTTATGCACATGAATTGAACAGTATACGCAAATCTGCAAACAAAACATTATTCTTCATCTCGAATGAAGAAGAAAATAATTAAATATCTTACATTCCTAAACATAATGAGCAATACTCTTTCTTTTTTGATATTATTTTAAAATTAATCCATACATATGCTCTTTAAAAAAGCAAACAGTGCAAAATTAGAAGGTATTAAATACAAATGAAATCTCTTACCATAATCTCCTGGCTCACTCCCTGGAATGAACCATGGTTTTTAGAACTTTTACCAGAATTGATAAGTATGATATGCATATTGGGGAGGCTTATCCTCTTTGGGGCACTTGTTCATTGAATTTGGGGCTAGAATAACTTGCATCATTTAATTGTTCTTAGGTGCAATTACTATTTTCTCTTGCAACTACTGTCTGACTCTCTCCGAATCTCCTTATTTTCATACCAGAAGCCACCATCAACTGTCATTTGAGTTCTTTCTTGCATTTTGTACTACAGTCTTCTAAATCTTTTATTCGCTCAACAGGATTATAGCCCATACTTGGAAAGAAGTACTTCATCCTAATTAGTTCCACAGGTGCCTTTCTTTTAAAAAGGAAATAGTTTCTACACTGTCTCCAGAAGAATGTTTTTGGGTCATTATCTCTGTTATAAATGAACTTATTGCTGAGCCAGGGTTTCCCTGAAGGGTCTCTGTGCTGCACAAAAATGCTGTGTTATAACTTTTGATCCATGATTGCCCTAATTTTCTCAATTTATCCCATATTATACCCAGATATGTAGTCCCAGATCTCCAATGAAACACACTTATGTTTCCTTGTTGATTTTATGTACTTATTTTTCCTCAGGTTGCTACTAAACATAAGTTCTTCTCTTCATATTAGGTATTATGTGTCAGCTTTTACAGAATTAGATGGTTTATGGCATTGGTATGAGAATAAAGTACTTACAGACAATGGATTAGTGGTTTGAATTCTTCCCAGACTATTAGTAATCAGAAGTTGTTAGTACTCTCTTGGGGTTATATAAAATGAAGGTGGTTTGATCACAATTCCAGGCCAGCAAGAAGGAGCATGATTTCTGTATTACAGAAGGCAGGGGCAGAAGCCTTGGTAAGGAGAACAGATGTTTTCTTTGAATAGCTTATAAAAACAAAATCTGTGCATGTTTTAATTTTTCCCCCCAAAGCTCTTTCCCCGGAGTGGTAATAAAAAGTTTCATTCTCTCCCCAGTTATTTCCTCTCTATAGTAATATATTAATTTATTAACTTAGTCATTTACTGCTTCCTCCATCACGCAAAAGCTCAAAAACTTTTTGAGATTGTTTCTATTTTCCTTGTTCCAAACCAACACCCACCAAAAACATGTTTGGCCCCTCATTTAACATCTGCAGCCACCTTATTACCAACATTTCTCTGGACCTCATAGCTTATGATCTTGTCAAATGGTGGCTGTAAATCAGTCCTGCTTCTCTAAAATTAATTGCTTGTCAATACATCAAGGAAGCTTTGTGGAAATTTGACCAAGTCAAATTAAGATATAAAAATTCAGCCAGACTAAAATTTTTTATGCTTTAATACTCGTTTAATAAAAAGGTGAAAGACAAAGCATTGAGGACATTAGAGTAAACTGGAAACTGTTTGAAAACCAGAATGTTTATATGAGATCAGCACCTAAACTTGTCTTTCTAGATCATGTGATGCTTCTGTAGTGGTTACAGAAATAATATTTGATATATTACAGGATCTATCTATACAGCTAATTGTCATCAGTTAATTTTAAGATAATTTTCTGAAGGAAAGTGCAATATATGATTTTAGTTGGGTGATAAAGACTAAGATTTGATATTATTTATTGAAGTACTTTTCTAATTTTTTGACTAGGGCCTACAAAAATGTTTTATTTTATAATAGGATCTAGTAAATAAAAACACACAGACACATGTGCACATGCATAAATATATATGTAAATATATAGAGAGTAGTGTGTATGTATATGATATGAAATGGAGGTTTTATTAAATGATTTTTACTTTACTATGTGCAATGCCCTCCAGTATATTGTATTCTAGTCTACTGTTTACCATTAAAAAATATCTGGTCATGTCCCATTAGATTTATTTCATGCCCTATGAGTAGGTCATACACTGCAGTTTGAAAAACATTGATCTACTGTGACTCCTTGAGAATTGTGAATATATATTACTATATTATATTCTTTGGACCAAAATTTCTTTTATTTCAGAAAAAGATTTGCGATGAGACATGTGTATGTACTGGGGATATTTTCTAACCACTAACTCTGAATTTTGTTAGATTAAAGGTATCATACTTTGTGAATAAACACTATAAATATGTTCACCATCATTGTGGATCAAAATAATCTGTAACTATCCCTTTCATACAACTAGATAGTAAATCCAGATAAACTATATGTTTAAAAGGAGTATCAAGATTTTTCTTTTTACTCATATTTATCTGTTCCCCGAATAAATGAAAGACTGCTTCCTAGCGTATTAGTCCAGCATATTTACAATCCCTAAATATTCTTTAGCAGAAGAAACAGAAAACATGTCATATTTTGGTTAAACAAAGTGATTAGATAATATCTTTCACATTGTGTATCTATTTTAATACAATTTCAGTGAGCCAGTTTTTTTCCCCGTTTGCTAGTCCATTCTCCTATGTCAATAAAAAAGTGGCCTCTTATTTTATACTAAAATTTACTTTCTCCTTGAATGAAAACAATGCTTCCTCTTTTTTATTAGATTAAATTATTTGCAGGATGGATGCTAAATCATGCAATGCTTGTTATAAAAATTGTTTGAATCAGTTCTTTACGACGCTTATATTATTGGGGGCAGATGACTGTGCATATTTCTGAACCAAATTCAACCAGCTGACCATATTAACCCCTAGGATTTGGAGGACAAACCAATTTTTTGTAAGTTATGTTCAGATTTCCTGTGCTTACAATATTGTTCACCCAACATTGTTCATTCTATTATAAAAGTCAGTCACTTATTCTCTCCTAAAAGCTAACCTTTCTCAGTGGGCTGGTGTTGGTGATACAACCTTATCTTCTACCTCCATGATTAATTCCATAGGTCACTAGCAGATGATGGTTTTTCAAAATGCGGGAGGTGCTGAGGAGATTATGAAGATCTGTGTCAGTTGAGTTACACTCTGAAGGCCAGAAAGGAGTCATGAATCCTATTTTTCGGCTAAGCCAAGATTTGTCTTTTAATATCTCAGTTAAACTTATTAGGTATCGATTTTGCTTCTCCTATATAGTATTGCAGTTTGTGGTGAATATTTTTTAGCAATGTTATAGATTTTTTCCAAGTGAAATGTGAATGAGAATTATATTTAGACAATTAAGATGGATTTTAGTAAATATATGCAGAAGTTTAGAGCAAGCAGCCATAATGTCCTCTCCTGCCCTTGATGGGGTGTGGGATCTAGTATATGTCATGTTTTGATAAATAACATGTTTTCGAACACATGCATGATGTCAGAAGGATCTTCTGTTAATTAGGTCATGCATAAGTCTTCACAAAGGACTAAAGTTCAGGGAAAGCAGAAGAGTAAAGCAAAGGACCTAAATAAGTCTATCCATAATAATTATGTTAGATATTTATCTTACATTTGCCTGCAACACACTCATCCTATAAAATTTACAAAACCCTGGAGTCGTCATAGTCATTATATGGCCCCTTGGTATTCAGGATATTTCCTAAAACTACTGAAGAAAATGTGGAGGGTATTTACTAAATTATCAAAGTTCACAAAATTACATTTTTTCGCCTGCAATATCTTTGTGAGATCATTATGCTGCTACTTAGTCGAATTAATTTTACTAACAAACTTTATTGGTATACCAGTTATTTTAATAATCGAATGAAAACTAGAATGCTATCATGAAACATCTTAGACATTGAGAGGTTCTGACTCATTAAAATATGCACCATGATTTAGTCACTTACAGCTATATCCTATACGGAATACGTTTTTATTTTAATACCCTGACAGTCTTCCAAATTTTTATCCCTATACATATGACCTCTTGTTTTTTCTTGTAGCAAACATTTCTATAGATCTAATAAAATTTCTTTACTATCACTTATCTGAAAAAGTTCATTCTGGTTCTTCTATCACCTCTACTTTTGTCTCACACTCATCTATAACTTTTACAGCAGAGAAGTCACAGATTTATTTGAGCTGGAGTTGTGGACGTGAGGTGATGTGATAACTACAGAAAGTAAACGAATATCAGGGATATGTAGTGCAATTTTCAGATCCTTACAAAAAGATTTTACAAAAAAAAAAGAAGTAAAAATTGAAGGAATTGAAATTAAAGATCATCATATCTTGGAAAACAAAGCACAAAGCTAAGCCAGCTCAGTGCTAATTTAAAGTAAACATATAAGCTGTTAGTTCTTCTAATGTCTATTATCGATTCATTAAATTGGTTGGATACTCCTTGCCATTTAGTTAATATGGGAGATTAAATAGCTTAAATGCTGGAGTAATTGTTTTGTGTTTTTAAAAGTATTGTGTTTGACATAAATTCTTTTTAATGATCTCTCATCCTAAGAAGGCTTATATTTATGCCCTGAGGATACTCCATATTTAAAAAGATCCCTTTGTCTTTTACATGTTTGGATCTAGTTTGATGTAGTCTCTCATTTTAAAGATGATTATAATTACTTTTCTAAACAAAACATCTTTTATGCATTAATATGAAACCCCTTGCATAGGCAGACAGGATTGCATTGTGATCACGGTGCCAAAGACATCTGGTTCCAAACCCAGCTTAACCATTTCCTACTCAAGCAACCCAAAGCAAACTGTTTCACATCCACGAACTTCTGTTTCCTCATCCATATAATGGTACCAATTATACTTCCTTATTCAGAATTCTGTAAGCATGAACGATGACAGTGTTGTACATGAGATGGGCACTCAATAAATGGTAGTGGTAGCTGCTTTATTGTTGTTATTAATAAAAGCTCTTATATAGTTCCTAGGCATTATAGTAAGTTAGCAGTAATTGTAATGTATCTAGTCATAAATTATAGTAATTCCTATTAGTAGATTCGTAGACAACTAAGTAAACCAAATACATCCAAAATGCTAGAGAATACTATTTGTAAGCCAGCCCTGAGATGATGACTGTGCAGCAATGGATGATTCTCTTCTTGGAGAACAGAAAATTACTTATTCCATATTGAAATAGACGCACTGTGGAAAATTCATGCTCACAAGAGAAAATTTCTGTAGTATGTGTGCCTAACCCCCTGGGTAATGAAGTCATTTTCACCTTTGTGAAAACATGGAAAAGTCTTGCTGACAGCAAAAGTGAGAGCTAGCCATCGGGAGGAAAGAAAGTCAGCTTATGGGAATCAGACTCTTAATTAACAGGTACAGGATCAAAACAGTTATGGTGGCTTTAATTACAGCGTAAGTTTTGAGCAATTATTACCCTCTAAATAATTTAAGATAATTTGAGGGAATATTTTTTCCTAGCTCAAAGCATCCACATACCAGATAATGATTAGCAGTGGAGAACAAATGTAAATATAGTCTCGTTTCCTACAAATTTGAGGTTCTTGAATAAAACAGCATTTTACACACACACACACACACACACACACACACACATACACTAGTGTTAATGTTTTGCCTTAGTTATGTATTTATATAAAATACAATAGTGTGGAAAAGCATGCCATATATTTGAAACTTAATGAAATCTGTGTAAGAAACTCTATTTAGACCCTGTTACTCAATGCAGTGTGTGACCAGCAACAAGGAAGCTTGTTAAAAATGCATACTCTCAGGCTTTGCCTCAGAACTACTGAATCAGATTGTGTTTTAATAAGATTGCAGTTAATTCAATGCACGTTAAAGTTTGAGAGGCATTGGGTTAGATCACAAACCTGTTTCTGACGTTGGAGGTCCTTATAGAATTAAATTATAAATGCTTGGAGGATTATCCTTGCAAATTCAAATCTCACAGTGATGGGGATCACTACTAGTTCATTAAGAAATAAACCTACATAAAAAGAAAACTAATTGCCTGCCGATATATTAATAAGAAAATTATATTGTTTACCAAGACTTGTATCAAAATCCAAAGAAATGACAAGAGGCTCTAAATATATGAATGGCTGTCCCCTGGAAGAGAAATGAAAATTACTCCACATAGGTGCAGAGAGAATTACTGGAACCAACAAAGTGATTTTGGTGCCAGGTAATTGAACTGTGCATATGTGCAGTGCATTCCCTCACAAATGATATCTGTTTATCTCTCTTCCACCCAATTATCTGGCAGGAGCACTGTTGAAAGAGCCTCTTAGGTAAAAGGATTAAACAGAAAGACCTCAGAGGAATGACCTCGGAGATTACTCTCAACTCCAAAATTCTAGGATTTGTCCACTCAGGGACTAAAAATGCCTGTGAATAATTGCATATATGTGACAAGTGAAAAGAGAGCTGTTTGAATGAACATAAGTAGTGGTTAGATTTAACAAGTAATAAGAATAATCAGCTATACTGCCTGTGCAGATTTAAGAGGGAAATTACATGTTGAACAAAGCCCACTAACAGTGGTGCTTTTGGCTGTTTTGTGAGGACCTGGAAATTCTCTCAAAGCCCTCTGCTGGCTGGTATGCAGGGCAGCAAAGATTTTTAAATGTGAAAGGAGACTAAAGTCCCCCCTGGGCATAACGTTAGTGTTTTTACATGAAAGAGTGGTAGTGAGAAAGCGCAGGGATCAGTTGGTTAAGATGGCTCATGAGAGTTGCAACTTGTTTGACTCTTAGAAATTTATTTTAGATTATCTCTGTAATAGCAGTTGATTCAATTGCTGCTATATGGTGACACCAGCAAATAATTTTTATTTATTCCTTAATATTTAAATCAATTTTATTTAAAAAAACACACAAACAAAACTATACTGAGATTTGTAATTCTATAAAGCTCAAAAAAGTATAATTAAGTAATAGCAGTTTCCTAAACTAAAAATGAACGTTAATTCAGAATGAGTTTAGAAGAGAAACAAAACTATTTACAGCTTCTTCCCCGAGTTCAATGTTTGTAGAAGTAGGTTTGTTTAAGACTCAATCTGCAGTGAAAGCTCACTCACTATGGTTTTCAGGATGTGGCAGTGATACTGGGGGAGAATCCAGCACATGGTGGGTGAAATATCCCAATATGGAATATTTCCATCATCCCCAAAAGTTCCAATTGTGCTTTTTATCCAGTCAAATTCCAACACCTGCACACTCCTGGGAAACTACTCTTTTGACTTTAGTCACGCTAATCATCACGGATCAGTATTGCCTGTTCTTGAACTTCAATTTAAATCACTTATATCTGGCTTCTTTGTGTCTGAAAGATTCATCCAGGTTGCTGATTTTATTAGTGGTGTGTTTCTTTTAATTGATGAATAGTATTCCAGTGAATAGTAGTCCACAATTTATTATTTCTCCTGATGCTGGACATTTAGCTTGTTTTAAGTTTTTGGCTTCTATAAATAAGTCTGCTGTGGAAATTTTGTTTCTTTTGTGTAAATAGGAGTGGAATTCTGACTCTCTGGGTAAATGTGTAACTATAAAAAAACTTCCAATCTGTTTTTCACAACTGTTGAATCTTTCTACATTCCCATAAGGGCTGTACGAGAGTTCCAGTTGCTCCATACCCTTGCCAATGTTTGGTATCTTTGGTCTTTTTAATTTTAGCCTTTCTGGGGATTATGAATTATATTTCATTGTGGTTTTCACATGCACTACTCTAATGTCTCGTGATGTCAAATACAGGCATATCTTGCTTTATTGTGCTTCACTTTTACTGTGATTCATAGGTGTTGCATTGTTTTTTACAAATTGAATGAAAGAACGTCCACCAGCAAAAAGATTAGGACTTGCGATTTTGCTATACGGTACCAAATAATTACAGTGATCTGGAACCAGCCCACAATATTTCAGAGGTATGGCTGTACCTTTTTGTCTGCTAATTTGCCATCTTATGTCTTCTTTAGTGAGTGGTCTGTTCAAATATTTGGCCATCATTTTTATGGCTCTATTTATCTATTTATTGCAGATTTCTTCGTGTATTCTGGATATAAGTCCTTTATCAGATCAAGAAACAAAACGCTGTTATGGTTGGTTTACTGATACATATTTAAAATCACAAATGAGTATAGCATTCTATACAATTATTTTTCTCTATTATTTCAGATGTTTATATGATTTTTCTTTAATTGATGAATTACCTGGAATGATATTTTTTCTGGAATTTAATTGTTTTTTTTTTTTTTTTTAAATATATTTAAAAGCACACAGAAGTCCCTTTGATTTATAAAAAATGTAAATACATAACATGACAAATTTCTTCATGATGGTGGGGCTCTTACGAGGTCAAACCTTTAATGGATGTCACTGGAAGACACACATGATCAGTGACACAGAAGCATATTCCAGTTGTAAAAGCCAAGTCCTTCAAGAATCAGAAGGAACAAAGATCATTCTTCTACTGGAGATAGCATGTCCAGAGCTGGGCCCAGGCACAGTGGTCTCTGACCAGCCAGCTTTCAATCTAAGGAGCCAGGGCAGGAAGACACAACCCTTCAGCTCACATGGCCACGCTGCAGGTCAGCCAGGCTTCTAAACCAGTGCAGAAAGACTGATTCCCTCAAGGGCCTTCCAGGACCCCCACCTTTACATGACTCTGAGGCATAGGAGGGGTGTGTTGTTCTTAGTTGTGGCTCAGTCCTAAGTTTGAGAGCGGAAGAATGAGAAGGTGTGCTCATTAAGTATTTACATTATAACACTGAATGAAAATCACGATCCTGCCCATGAGCACTCAGTGGAGAGAGAGCACAAGAAGCTCACACTGGGATTTACTGGGCACAGTGAGAGAGCATGCACTTCTGAAGTGGACAGGAGGGAAGTGCTTCCTGCAGCTGACATGTGCTCAAATGTGAAGAAGTGTAGCCAAAAATACTTGACAAAGCTGCATAAATTGGGGGTTTGGGAATTAGGTTTTTACCTCTACTACATACAACATAAAAAAAACAAAAAAACACACAAACAAACAAAAAACAACAACGAAAATCCAGCCTCATTAGTAGTTAGCTAAATTTTGATTAAAACCTGAAATGTTTTTTCGTAATTGTCAACAGTCTGGAATGTAAAAATGATGCAGTTTAATTTGTGATTTCTTTGGCTGTCTTTCAATTAGATGAGAAACTTTTTTAACACCCTCCATCATATTTTTCAAACCACATAATTCCTGTAACTCTTAAATTGGCTAGCTCTCCTTCTTCAGAAAGATTATCCACAACAACCTTCCTAATATTGAGGGTATACTTCTGAATAGAAGAGGCCTTCAGCTGGAATGGCGTTACCAAGGCCCACAGTTGGAATAGGGTCTTAACACATCGATATAGGTGTGTATTAGCCACCTCTATTTTCTGGACATTAGAAATGCAGTGATAAGCAAACCTCCCCATTTTCGTGGAGTTTTACAGTCTAGGCAACATTGGGGACAAGTGGTGGGAAGAGGGAGTTATGAGGCCAACATCCTATCAAAAGGGAAACCCAGCCCAGGATGATGAGATGAGGGATACAGAGTACAGGTCAAAGTTGGAGTGGATGTCAAGATGGGTTATAACCAATGTGCGGTTGGAAAGGCAGCAGAGAACGATGAGAGCTCATGCCTAGGAAATGGGCCCTGTGAGAATGAGGAAGAGGGCAGAGAGCCAATGGAGAATGCAGAGGGTAGCTATCTCCTGGTCCCCTGAGTAGACTGAATAGAATAAGATAGGCTGCCTTACAGATGGAGGATGGAGTGGATGTGATGGCGAGAGCAAGTATTTTGCAGTGGGGCAGCATGGGAGTGGGAAAAGGGAGATTGACTGAAAATGACTCGGAGTCGGGAGCTGAGCAGCAAAATTATATTTTCCAAACTTTACTAAATCCCAGGACCTGGGCTTCTGAATCCCCACTCGTTCTAATTCACTGAAGCCAGGAAAAGAGCTAGAGTGCATTCAGAAAGCTGGTGCCTACTTCCAACAATTATGATGGTCCTAGGAAAGGGTAAGTACTAAAAGATGGTGTAAGAAACAGGCACTCCTCCAGAAGGATAGGTTTAATCTTCCCTTTGCACAGGGAAAAAGAGTGGAGTTGTGAGATAATCTGCCATCAGAGCAAGAAGGAGTGATTCCAGAAACATGATTTTGAGACATGGCTCTTCAGATTTCTGGTTATATGAATTACCACATAAAGATAAACTGGTTTATACTACCACCAAGGTGCTTTGACAGAAAGAAATGTTCTGACAAACCTGACAATTTCAAATTCAGCAGAATTAATTGGAGTTAAGACAAAGCAGATGTTGCAATAGAATTTTAAGACTATAGATGTATGTATTGAAGAATGTTTTCTTTGAATGAAAGAAAATACCAATTAAAGCTATTTTAGGCATATTAGAATTCAATGAATTAAACTGATTTTTCCATTGAATGTGAACAGAGATTTAATCCCTCACTATGTTCATTCTCTTCAAACTCAAAGCAAACAGAATTGTTCATAGAGAAAGAAGAGTTGCTAAGAATAGTGGGATTATGTAAAGAATGACCTATAGGAAGTGAGGTGAAGTAGAGAGATGTAAGCCTATAATTAATGGCACTGAGTGTGGCTGATGTCAGACAGATATTACACAATAGTACCTTATTATTTCAAATTAATGTAAAGAGACTGGTTAATAAATAGGTTAACTGATCCGCAAATTTCACACACCATGATTTCAATGGGAAATACTCGTAGCTTCAGGATGGAGATTGAAGCCACAGATTCTAGCCTCTTCCCTACACTTTTAAATGTTAGACATTGTTCTTGACTTTTCCTAACCTCAACCTCAACAAAATTCTTACAAATTGATGAATTACATGGGTTAATAAGTCACCAAATATATGTAATTGAACACACCATATGCAAATTTATGTAATTCCCAAGAATAAGTTATTTGGGAATTCAATAATGCTTCCAAAATTGGATGCTTTAGTGACATCCATTAATAAAGTTCTGTGAAATCCTTAAATTTGGAAAAATAATTTACTTTCTAAAATATTATCACTCTCTGCCACGTCTTACATCTCATTAACTGCTACTCATCCTCCTTACTCAGCCTTCTCAAGTCCTTTCCCTCCACTTCCTCTTTACCCTCATCCCACAAATGATCAAACCTTTTCTTGTCTGTGTGCTATTGATATCTCTCCTTCAGCAGTTATCACATTGACTCATGCCTCTTTATTCATGTGTCTCCTGTTGTAGACTACAAGTCTTTTAAGGATGAACTGTATCTAGGCATCTCTAGGACTTGATAGACTGCCTAGTAAATAGTGTGTGTTCAGATTTTTATTGCACTAAAAAAAAGGAATAAACAAATGAAATGTAAAGAATTAAAATTTTCCTGCATTTTGAAACTTAAAAAAAGATATTCATCCTTTATAAATTAAATGTATAATGAATTATTAAAATAATAAATACGGTCATGAGGTGACACTAATGTAGAAGAAAGGTTTGGAAATGAGTTTCATTCTATGCCCCTGTGAGACCTTAGGAAATTCATTGAACCACTTCATCATTATCTATTAAAAAAGGATAATAATATCTATAACACCTATTTATCTTATTTACCTTAACCTTGCTTTGCGGTTAAAAAAACTGAATAATTGTGTGTGTGTGTGTGTGTGTGTGTGTGTGTGTGTGTGTGTGCACGGGAAAGAGAGAGAGAGAGAGAGAGAGAGAGAGATCTGAAAACTGTAAAGTGATATACATGTAAGCTTCTATTGCTACATTAAAATGGTCACCTACTATATAATATGGTAAATTAGAGAAGGCAGAAAGGATTGAGTGTGTGGATCATATATACATTCTACTATTAATTTGAAACTGAACATTTTTTTTTTCCTTTGGGGATATCTTAATCTCAATAAGTTTGTGACATTTATGGTCAAGATGGAAAATTCTGTTGTTTTTCCATTTTTAAAAATCTATTGCACTAGCTGCATTAAAATAAGTAGAAATAAAGGAAGTAAATACTCATTCCAATAAATCAAATAATGTATTTTTTATGTTCTCCTTCAAAATTCTTCTAATTCAAAAAGTTACATTTTTATATTATTGAAATCAGAACACAAATTTAATTTTGAAAATTATTTCCTTTGCTTACATTGTATCTTGAACATTTTTCCACGTTGTTACATGATCTCCTAATAATGTTTATTAACATATTTTACGTATTTACTTAAGTATTACTTAAATATACTTACATGTAATCAATTCTGGATAATTTTATTGTTTCTAATTTTGCTATTATAAATTATTTTCTAAGGAGCATCTTTCCATATATAGGTTTTCCTCCTTTGTAATTATTTCTTTGGATAAAGTTTCCAGAGATTTGATAACCAAATCACTGGGTTAGGTTTAACTCCAGCAAACACCTGTAGAAGAAAGGGAAAATATTTTTCTTCTTAATAAAGAAATCTTCTGTTGAGCATCAAAATCCTGAAGCTAGACGAAATTAATGAGAAATATTTCTTTGAGGTATTTCAGGAATAATCAAGCTATTTAAAAAAAATAATTTAAAAAAGTAAAAAACAAATCAGAGAGAAAAGGTAGTGTCAGAAAGGAAAAGGAGTTTCCAGGACTTATTTCTTCAATGCTATGTGTTTTATTTTCTCAGCACTTTTGCCTGAAGTGAAAAATGAAAAAGCACTATGGAAATGTTATGGTTCTTACAAAGTGCAGTAAAATTATTCTCCAAAAGGATTTTACACTATATTTTACTAGTTTATCCTATCAGTTTTATAAGAGCATTGTACATTATTTAAACATATGTTTTATTAGAATACTTTTTATAAAATATTTATATCAAGTTTTACTTAAAAACAAACAGTAATAAGGGAAAACCTGGGCTTTTGAGCTTTGTATAAGTGCTTCTTTTCAATCTATTATATATTCTTAAAGAGGAGATTTTTCACTTCATCTTTGAATTTATGAATTAATCTGCAGCTAAGTGCATTTGGTTACTCAGGGTTTCTATTAAATTTGTCATTTCAGTATTCAAATTACATAAAAACTCTTCATTCTCATATAGATATATTTTCAGAGAAGCCTATTTTTATTTTCTTAAAACAAGATTTCCCTTGAATCTCATTAAGAATAACAGGTTAAATGTGTAAAGACATTTTTTTTTCTTCTGTTTCCTTAATTATATTTCCCTACCATGGTTATTTTTTTTCCCTACTTATTTATCTTTTTTCTTTTTTTTCTTTTTAATGCCATTGGTTTTCCTCAAATGCTTGCCGTTTCTGGTATTTTGTTCAATTTTATGAATGAAAGATTAGATTGTTTAATATAGGTATCTAGCAAAGTTTTTCTCTCATGGTAATGGAAAGTTTTAGAGCTTCAAATTAGGATCTGCTGAGGATCATGTCTGTCCTATTTCCTGGCAATATGATATAGCATGTGTAGCAAATTCAAGTGAGGCCCACTCCCCTGGAATGTATACCACCCTGTTCCACATTCATGTTTTTTTTTGGAAAATTACTTAGAGAAAATGGCATTCATTCATTCTTGCTTTTCTTTTTCAACAAATTTTTATTGTGACACTGAATAGGTTCAAAGTGCGGGTGAATATAGTTAGAGAAAGACAAGACTCTCTCCCTCAAAGAACAATCAGTTAAAGTACAAGTGTGATAAGAGGCAAGTAAAAGCATAGGTTGACTAAGATTACACCCTAACACAGCTTAGGAATGGGAACAGTGGGAAGTGGCGTAGGGTGGTAGTGAGGGTGGGGTATGGGAGGTGGTGTCATGGAAGTGTGTTTAGAGTCAATGCTGACTAAAGTAAGATTTGATGGATCTGCAGAAGTTAGAATGGTGAGTTGGTTGGCAAAGCAGGCTTTCAAAGAGAGAACTTTCCAGACAAAGAGAAAATTATATGGTAAAGTCAAATGCTTAAGCATGGTGGAGTTGAAAAACCACAAGTACTTGTTGGGGTTATGACTTTGTGAGGTGTGTCAATGTCTAATCACTATGCTGTTTTGTACACCTGAAAATAATAGTAATGATAATGATAATAATAATAATAATAAGCAAAACCACAAGTAGCTCAGCAGACTTAGAGAAGCAGTGTGTGGCAAGAGCGATGGCTGGACAGGAAAGCAAGTGACCATCTTGGAGGTGGTAATCAAGGCTATCAATGCCTGTATGTTCTAGATGACATAGCATGGGGTAAAGAGCATTTGATTAGGAATCAAGAGACTCGAAGTTCTTAACTGAGTGAGCTTCTTGGACAAATCTCTTGATTTCTGAGGCTTGTGTTTCCTCATCTGTATAAGGAGCAATTGGTTTTCCCATCATGCTCCAAGTTGCCCTCCTGGGGGCTGCTGCCAGTGAGGATGGAGGAGTTGGGGGGCACGGCTTTTGTCCCCTGCTTTCTTCCTCTCTACTACATCAGTTCTGATTTTTTTTTTATTAAAGTTTGTTGGGGTGACAACAATTAGTAAAGTTACATAGGTTTCAAGTGTAGAATTTTGTAATACATCATCTATATATCACATTGTGTGTTCACCATTCAGTTCTGCTCTTACCTGAAATATTTGCTTATAATTTCATGTGATTTCTTTTTTTTTGTGGAAAAATTACCTCCACCCACCAAAAATATTTGAAAGCTACAAGCTATCTTAAGTCTTTTCTGCCAATTTAGGAAAAATAGCATTGTTTGCTATTAGAAATTTCAGATTGGGAGTCCAATGTCTGATTTCTACTGGACAAACTCCTGTGTGGCCATAAAGAAGTCAATTTTCCGTAGTCATTTTTTTAATCATAAAAACAAAAAACAAATATTACCTACTTTCTTGTCTCAAAAAAATTTTGTTTCAAAAGTCAAAGACAATTATATATGTTAATGTACTTAGTGAACTGTATTTTATAAATGACTGATATTCTTATTTTAAAATTCAATTTATTGAAGTAACATTGTTTAATAACATTATATAAGTTTCAGGTGCACAATTATAATTCAGTATCTGTATACTCTATTGCACATTCTTCTTAAGGAAAATATCCCTTATGCTGAAATGTATTTCTATAATGCGAATCTCTTATGTTAAAGATGCACCCAGCATGAGAGAGATCTCATTATCTAATAAAAGTGTCAAACGTCTAATGTCACACCTTTATTAGTTCAAGTTTGTCTGCCTAGAAAAGAACTAAAACCTCCACAATTTTTAAATGAGTTTTATTTTTAAAAATAACATTAATAAGTATTATATACTTCATTGGAAAGTGACTGTAACCCTGTGTCCTAGGATGTTTTTATGAGTTATTTATTCATTCTGTGAGCATGTATTAAGTTGAAATACTATGTATCTTCCGTTCATAGTATGTTCCTTACAAAGCTATGGAGAGTAGGTTTAGGTGTTTGTTTTTTGTTGTTGATGGTGGTGTTTTAGTGGAGCATTTATAAAATCAATAACCTGCTCTTTCGTTAATACAGATCATTCCCAACAGCAAAACTTAAACATGTGTTAGGTTAAAAGCTACTTCTCTACTCAGAGTGAACAGGGGAAGACTAAAGTTGGAGGGAAATAGATAATTCTGCCTTTCTACAAATATTGTATCAATTTCTATATTGTGGATGAGGAAAGAGAAACTCATTAAAGTGTCACTAGCAAGTGAAAAACTTAGAAATCGAACCCAGGTCCATCTGATAGCAAATCCTGTGCAGGTCAGTCTGGGCTAGCAGGGTCCGCTTTAAAAAAGAGTTATTACCATTCTATGGCATTTACAATGTACTCCCTGGGCCAGTGTTCTTACCTCTAGCTACACATCAGAATCATTTGGGAGTGTTTTAAAAGTGTTGGTGACTTAGCCCTAGCTCCAGAGATTCTGACTTAATTGATTTAAGGGGGTTGAGAAGCAGACCTAAGTATTGGTACTTTTAACCTCCCCGCTCAAGGGATTCTAGTGGGAAACTGGTGAAAAACACCCATTCTGGTAAGAAACAGAGAAATTATTTAACCAGATTTATTTCATAAAAGCTTTATTTTGGTGTGAGTGTGAGGAAAGCATTGAATGAAAATCAGATGAGGAAAGGGGAGGGCAGTGACGAGGGTGGCATAGCCATGCAGCCATGAACCGATGTGCGTCCATGTTGAGAATTCCAGTGTCTCTTGAAATTCCTAGATAAGGAGTCCTGTTATTACCAGGTCCTCTGTGAGCTCTCTCCATAACCTTAGTTGACTCTTCTGATATCATAGTCTACTCTTATCACGCTTGCCTGGTAGGTCTGGCTCCATCTTTCAATGTTAGTCTTGTCTGTGGTTTCTAGCTAGCACCATTTCCTAGATAATCAGGGGAAGTAACTCTCACTAGCAACCCAGGGTGTTGGCTGGGGCAGCTTGGGTATTGTCTCTCATCTGACTGGTATTTAAAGAGGATTTTCCAAACCGGTCTCAAGTTGAACACTTGGCAATGCCCTCCTGATGTTGACCCTCAGTTCAGTACATAGTTCAGCTTTCCTGAGGGATGAAATAACCATGTCTGGTTACAGGGGACACACTCAGCCTCTATTGCTCTTCAAAACAGTCATAGCATTGGCCCTATGTGAGACAGGGAGATGGAAGCTAATCTAATCATGTCATTATCTCTGCTTCTTGAGAAGTGCATGGGACATTCCTTTACTCAAAGGTGATCCCCTCTCTTTTGGGGGAACATCCCAATTGACCATTCCTTTATATTAACTTCTGGGCATTGAGTCATTTCTTCAGTATCTTTATTCTAGCTCTGAGTTCACCACGCTTCACAATGAATAGAAGCACAAGAGAGTTGGATTTGAATTCAAATGCAATCTCAGTTTAGTCTGTTAGTGGCAGCAAGTAATTTAGTGTTCCAGGGTTTCAGCTTATTGACCTGTAAAAGTAGGAAAAATTAAATATACCCTTCAACCTTGAAAGATACACGTAAGAACTGAGTATAGAGGATACATTCAACAAATGTGAGTTGACATTCTTTTTATTATTATGACTATTAAATCGGCATGACTTCAAGAAAGCTGAGAGAGTTAAGAAGTAGGTAATGTTAGTCTGCAATAGCCACCTGGAAATATGTATATCCTCGTTTGTATGTTTTATGTATTGTATTACATATTATATTAAATATATTTAATTATCTTAATATATTTAATATACATAAAATTATACAGTATATATTGTGTTTAATATACATGCATTAAACACAAGAGAGGTAGAAGAGGAGAGGAAAAGAGAGAACATGAGAAAAGGAGGGAGGCAAGTTATATTGAGAGTATTTTCTTTTCTGTTACTGTTACTATTATTATTGTCAGTTATATTGCATCTTGATCTACCTCTAGGAAGAGAGAAGATTTAGATTTTGCCCATATTATAAGTCAAACTTGATGAAAGAACATAGCCATTATATTATAAAAGTTCATTTGAAATGTGTGCAGCCAAAATTAAGATTGATATTGAGTTGTATTTTAATTGATTTGTTTTAAATTTGGATTAATAGTGAAGCTGTTTTAAAAATTACTCTACTTACAACCCAAAGTTCTTTGTAATTCAATTAAATATTATCAATAGAAATACCTTTTGATAAAAATATGGTTGGTTAATTAAACAGAAATATTCATATTATATCAGTGACTAAACCAAAAATAAGGAGATCTTGATTTCTATGTTGCAATAGAGGACACAGAGTAACACATTAATTTATTTATATAAATTAATATATAAATAAGTTATATCAAACTCCTTATCAAATAGTTTGAAAAAGCATCAGTGAAAAGTATAATTCCAAAAACAATGGATGGTTTTAAATCATCTATTTAAAAGTCTATGAGCTCACGCAGGCTCCTGCTAAAGCTTCTTATTCATACCCACCATTAGACTAATTTACTTAATGGACAGGCTTATTACAAAACAAGTTCCTTTAGAAAGTTTAATCCTCAAAAAAGGCAAAAGAGAAGAGAACATCAAAGAACATTCGTTGGATGCTACAGCAGAATGATTGTTCAACTTTCAAAGGATCTACTCAACTACAACATATTCAGTCCATACTTCATACTTTTGTCAAGAAGAAAATTATGAGTAGTTTTTATAAAAGGCCTTGGATGACGGTCGAGATAAACAATTCAAACCACATTTTCAATCTGCTACTCCAGTAAGTGTAATAAAAAGATTTTATTCTGATATGACATATATTTAGTGATCACGTGTGAGCATGGGTTCTAGAATTTCTGTTACTGTCAAGAATAGTAAACTTTAGTTTTTGGAATCTTGTTTGAAAACCGGGACAGTTAATGATTTTCTTGGCACTCTTCCATAATGACTCAAAGGTAATAGATACTAGTTCCAAGAACACATCTTCAAGTATTTTTAGTATCCTTTTAGGTAATGGATTTGGACCTGGAATCTTAAAACTAATTTATATCACCTTCAGGCTTTCTTACTATTTCCTCACCATTATATTCTTTTCCAGTTTAAACATCATTCTTCTCTATGGAGAAATTGAAAGGAAGGGTTTAATAGTTTTGCTTTTCTGTTGGTCATTTGTTCATACCACATAGTTGGCCCCAAGCAATGTCATTCTTATCATATTTTTGGCTATCTTTTTGCTCTGAAAATACTGGATACATTTTTTCTATTTTCCTTAGCATTTTTCACTAACATCAGACAACTCAATACCATTATGTAGGTAGTTCTTTCATGTTATTTTTTAATTTTGTTCCTTTTCTGATCTTAAATAAACTTTTCAAGTACAAAGTTATCAGAAAATTAGCCATACAACCATCCTGATTTCTTTAAGTGATTCTTAATCTAGATTGTTACAGATAAAAGAATATTAGAATTATCTATATAAAATGTATGATTTTTTCTCTTTGTTTCTTGCAGTCTATAGCTGCATTACGCAATATGGCAATTACTAACCATCTGTGGCTACTGAGCTCAACTGTTGAAATGGAATTAGTCCAAATTGAGATATGCTCTAGACACCTAGATATCCAGTGTACACATTTGATTTTTGATGAATTTGTATGAAAAATTATAAAATATCTCATTATTAGTTTTTGATAGTGATTACATGTCAAAATGATGATATTTTTATATATTGGGCTAAGTAAAATACATTATTAAATTTAATTTCACCTAAGTCTTCTTGAAATGTATACTAGAAAATTTAAAATTGCTTGGGTAACATACATTGTGTTTCTATTATATCAATTATTCCAAGAACACATTTAATATTTTTAATTACATGTATTAGCTTCCTGTTGCTGCTGTAATAAATTATCACAAGGTTAGTGGCTTAAAATAATACAGATTTATGAATTTGCAGTTTTGGAAGTCAGAAGTCTAAAGTGGGTTGGCAAGGGCTACATTCTTTTTGGAGTCTGTATGGCAGAATCCATTTTCTTGCCTTTTCCAACTTCTAGAAGCCACCAGTATTCCTTGGCTTATGACCCTTTACTCCATCTTCTAAGCCAGCAGTCTAGCATCTTCAAATCTCTCTCTCTCTCTCTCTCTCTCTCTCTTGCTCTTTATCATATCTCTGCTCTGCTGCCATTATGACACTTCTTACTCTGATTCTGCCTCTTTTGACTTCCTGTTAATAAGGACCCTTGTGATTACATTGATCCCATCTCAAAACCCTTAAATTAATCACATCAGCAAAGTCCTTGTGTCATGTCAGGTAACATATTTACAAATTCTAGGGATTAAAATGTGGACATCTTTGGAGGGCTATAATTCTTCTTGCTACATTAAGAATATTTAGTGTTGTGCTTTCTTGATCTGTTAATTACAATTTTTAAAATTTGGTTGTGATCAAATACTTTAAGAGCAATGATATTTTAATACCAAAAACCAAACATAAAAAGAAACAAGTCTGAAGTGGCATTGTGCAGTAGCTTCTCATGTAGTGATGACACTGAACTCAGCATGACCTTAGTTAAGTCAGTCATTTAACCTTCTTGTTCTTTTTTGTTTGTTTTGTTTTTCTGTTTAGCAAAAGGATATCTTTGGAGTTTATACATGGACTATAAAATTCTTTAGGCCATAGTTAAAATGTGTTCCATTTATTTTAGTCATTATTTTGAGTCCTGGTAAAAACTGATATTGACTATAAAGTATTTCCTATGTCTGTTATCAAACTTGTGAGTGATGAAGATGAGGAAGTGAACTGTGAATTGGTTTAATATACTGCAAATTGCCAAGAGTTACAGTCTCATTGCATCATGCAGTAGATAAACTTCTGTTAACACATAAACTGTCTATCCTGGTAGTCTATCAACTTTGAGATTTATAACAAATTTTGTTTTGAAATATCTTCACATTACCTTCTCTGTGTAACCTACTTAAGCAGCTATTTAAAAATTACTGTAAAGGGTCAAGATTATATATTTTTTAAAGTAACAAAATACCATTTATTGGCTTGTTTTTCTCTAGGGAGTTTTGGGAAATTTTCAGAGAAAAAGCCACAATATTTAGGCTGGGGGCGGGGGTCTTGATTTTTATAACGGGTGTTTGGAAGACTAAACAACTTCATATACATTGTGTGCAATATGGCTTTATCATTCTTTCATTACATCATTCTATTGTTTGTATCTAGATCATCCAAAATAGTTTGATTTACATGCAATAAAAGCAAGCTCTAAAATCAAATACAAGTGATTTTAGGAAAAATCATACTTTTGAAACATTTGTGACATAATTCCCAATTTGAAGTAAATATTCAAAAATTAACTAAAAAAGGTGGATTTACGTGTTTAGAGATCTTGAGAGAAAGAGAAAGGGACAGACAGAGAAGAAAAAAGAGGAAGAGACAGACAGGCATGTACACACACACACACACAGAAGAGACAAATACAGAAATATCCATTCCTTTTGGAGATGTCATTTAAAGGTCTCCTTTATTTAATGTTTAAGAAATTATGGAACTAAATATTTTGAGACAGGTAGATAATGTTCATCAAATCACTAATTGAACAATAATGAAAATCTGGGCTAGGGTTTATTTTAATTGTATAATTAGCATAGAATCTTATCCAGAAAAAGAAGAATACCCAAACTGTGTCTGTGATACAATAAAAGGGCAATGCCATTGGGATATAACTGAAAATTTTCTTTTCCATATTGAACTACAGAACATTAATTTTCATGTGCCTTTTCCACAATTTGGTGAAATTTTACAGAAATTTTTGATAATACTAGAAATGTAGACTCAAATAAATACTATACAACAAGCTTCAATGCATGATGTACAATAGGATGATGTTTTGATTGTATTTATTCAGTACTAAAGGAATACTTAAGATCGTTTTTTGTAATTTAAGTTGCTCTAGACTATATTACAAGGTCCTGAAATCAATCTTGGTATGACAGAGTCAAAAGCAGTTAAAATGTCAAGAGAATCTGCATGATATTAATAGAGGGTCAGTAAAAATACTACTCAGTCTCTCAAATACGTAAAAATCTATTTCAAAATAAATAATATATTCTATAAAATAATGTATTAAGCTATGAATAGCTAAAATCTTTGAAGTTGAATGCTGATATATTTTAAGTAAAGAGTAATTGTACCAATTAAATATAACTATAAATTATAGATATCGAAAAAAAGTACCTTCAAAAAGAAAGAAAATATTATTATTAGCATAATGGCACCAATATTTGGAAGTTTTTAACAGTTCAAAATGATCTGAGTTTACTTTGAAAATCGGGATTTATTTCTGATTTAAGCCACTGAACTTTAAACATGTTTCAGTATTTCAAACCAACCTTGATGAAGAAGCCCCATTTCTCTACGTGACAGTCTCATCGTAAAATATATAGTCTTGATCATGACTTCCTTGGTTTCCATTTCAAGTCTTTAAACCATAAACTATAGAGAAGCATGTATAAATTTAGTATTCAAGCAGGTGTGTTCTCTGAATGCATACCTGAAATATTCAGTATCAATCAAGTGTTTTAAGTAGTCTTTTCTAATTAAGGAGGATTGTGTGAACAGATTCTTCCCTGTAGAAAGAACCCCCTCGCAAACAGCCACCTTCGCAGCAGTTAGGCCTTATAATGTTGCAATGCTTTTTATTTTTATGCCTTTCATAATTCCCAATTGCCGTTCATTTAGATTCAAGTCTGAGCACTTAAAATGAGGTTACATCAGGGGAGTTCTGAAGATGGTAGAGGAATATTTTTTCCCAAGACTTGTTTTAGAAATTTGTTTTACTATAATTTATGTTATTTATTTTTTTCAGACATAGAGCACCAATCTTTCATAACATCCTAAAATATTTACTACCAAGCAGCACTTAGTTGATTTGACCTGGTCATAAAAAAACGTGCTTTTATATCAGTTACCTCCCGAATAAATCACAACTCTTTTTTCATAATGATTCCTCTTGTATTAAAAACAACAAATACTGTCTCATCTATTTTTTTAGTAGAATCATGCCATTTCTGTACATGATCTACTTGGTATTAATCAATCATTTTTTATTTGTTTAAAGTATAGAAACCAAAATGGAATGTGTAATCCTACCATGGGGTTTAGCATAGCTGAGATTTTAGTGACATAATCAAATTGGAATCCCCTATTCTAATTGGCACTCAAGTTTGCCAATTCTGGCCTTTTATTTCTCATTATCGTTAGTCATAATAATTGTTTTTACTTCCCTCCTCTATTAATTCTATTCTCTGAAGAGAGATTAGCAAGCCCATCCAATATAGAGAATAAATGTGTTTTTTTCATGTACCAGCTTGTTTCACTCTTTGATCTATTAAGTCATTCATTCACTAATCATTTGTACTCTGAGGGACACAAAGATTAAGTAAGTTTCTATGCTCTCTATAAAGTAAATCACCAGGGAGAGAAATGAGTTTGATTCATGTTTTACCTTTATCTTTGTACTTCTTCTTTTACTCTTCATCCTTCATTGATTACCTTAACCTTCAAACCAGTTTGTACTTAAACATACAGAAAATGTTTATTTTCTACGTATATTAATATCTAATATCTAACTTTTCAGTATGGATGGTGAAGTATTAATTCAAAACAACAACTAACCATTTACAATCAACAAATTAATTGTCAATAACAAAGTTAGGGTTTGTGGTGGTTGTTTGTATCAAAGTCAGCTCTCCTGTGAAATACTTGGACTGTGCCCAGTAGGCAGGAGGCAGTTTTCAGTAGGTGGTTGCTGAAAGAATATGTCAACTTCTCCAAATTTCAGAAATATTACCTCTACCCCTTCCTTCTTGTCTGTTCTAAGGAAATTAAATTGTCCTCTTGCTATTTCTTGATCACAAAGCTGCTTTGGTTATTGCTCAGGACCACTGTTCTGAATGGTTGAATATTGATTGTTTGACGATTTGTCCAGGTAGCTATCGTGAGTTGAGTGATATTAACTACTAATCTAACTATTTTATTTCTAAGACTGGACTCTACAAAAATTCTTTCCTAACATTCAGTATCTTCTATTTTTCATGAATTATGAAAAATACTGTTCAATGACTTTGAAATGAGATTTCAAGTTCTCATATTTCCTGTCAACAAAGCCTCCCTATTTGAATTCACGTATGTATTTTTTATATTCTGGAAGAATTGTCTTTTGTGTTGTTTGGCTTAGGTCTACTCTGGCTTTGGTGGTTTCCTGTTAACTAGTCAGAGTTGAACACAATTGATTGTTTGCCTGTTTCACAATTCCAGAGGCCTTGTTACTATATACATATGAGATATTATATACAAGATCAAAGGAAAATACAAGAAAGAATTAGTTGAGGGTTGTATTTCCCCCCATTTCAACCCCATTTTTCTCATTTAGATGGCAATTTTTGCTTGATAGTTGGAAATTTTCATATGCATTACAGAAATAAATAAGCAGCTATCTATATCCACGTCTTAGAAACATAAAGTGCTACAGATATTTTAAATCTCTATATAGAGAACACATCATGAATTTCTGAACTCCCGTACTGTTTTTTGTTTTTTTTTCAGTTCTACATATACTTATTCTAATTAGAAAAATTTCTGATACTGTAAGGGTTCATAGAAATCATCTACTTTAAATATTGCATTTTAATGAAATAGTTCAGGCATACAAACATTTCATATGTAATATTATAAACACCTGTGTACTCAAGATTAAGTCTGAAAAATAAAGCACTGAATTCAGCTGAAGCTCATTGTGATGCCTTCCCAACTTCACTAACCCCCATTTTCTTTTCTTTTCTTTCTTTTTTTTAAATTAAAATTTATTTGGTGACAGTGTTTAGTAAAGTTACATAGATTTCAGGTGTACAATTCTGTATTACATCATCTATAAATCCCATTGTGTGTTCACCACCCAGAGTCAGTGCTCCTTCCATCACCATATATTGGATCCCCTTTACCCTCATCTACCACCCCCTTCCCCCCTTAACCGCTGGTAACCACCAAACTGTTGTCTGTGTCTATTAGTATTTATTTCTTCATTTGTTTGTCTTGTTCTTTTGTTGTTTTCAGTATTATATCCCCATATCAGTGAAATCATATGGTTCTCCACTTTTTCTATTTTCTACTCTGAGTTTCATGGTTATCATTGTTCTGCATGTATATGTACTTTAGCCACATATACATATGCTCAAAAAATAATAGACACAATTATTTTTCATGTTTTAAAACTTGATTTAAAAATAGTATCATCCCAGAGGTATCTTTCTGCAACCTGCTTTTGTTATTGCTGCTCCACATTGCATTTCTGAGATGAATCCACCCAGACTAACTCAAGTAGCTATAGTACATTCCTTGTTCTTTTTACTGCATCTACTACAGTATTGCAGTATGCGAATAGTCTATAAATTACCAGTCCATTTATTTATCAAAAGGTATTTAGAGTACCAACTCCCCTTTTGTTGCTTTTCAAGTAATTCTGTAATGGGTGTTTTATGTATGTGTTGAGAAGTATGCAGGAGTGGGGAGAATGGGTTTTAGTATGTACAAACATTCACCTATCACTTAACTGATTTCCAAAGTTGTTGATGTATTATATACTTTCTGTGCTTGCTCCACATCCTCATCAATACTTGGCATTGCTGGACTTAAAATTTTTTGCCAATTTCATAGCTGTGAAATGATAGTCCATCATTTAACTTGTATCTCTGTAAAAACTAGGAAATTGAGTACTGTTTCCATATGACATTGAGAATCTTCTGTCAATGTGTTTTTAATCTTGGCTCTTTTTTTTATATCATTTTTTTTTCTATATATATATATAGAAATCTTTTATATATACTATACTAATCCTTTTTTTGTTTATATATATACAAAATATATTTTTTTTTCTATGCCTTTTTTTTTTTTTTGTGTACATGAGTTTTTTTTTTTTATATAAAATTTAATATATTTAATAAATAAACACACTTCCTTTATGGACTTCACTTTTTATATCGTAATGTTTAATAAATCCTTCTCTTTCCATCTACTCCAAATCATATAGTTACCTTTTTCTAAAAGTTTTAAGCTTTGCTCTGCATCTTTAAGTCTTTATCCTACTTTAAATATATATTTAGGTGTGAAGTTGAGAGCTAGTATTATAATTTTTTCATATGCTTAATGTATTATCTGAATAATTCATTTTTGCATTGCTCTCTAGTGCCACCTATGTATCAAGTTTCTACAAATTTGTCAATATATTTCCCAGCCTCCTATTCTATTGAGCTAATTTCTATTGCTAAACCAAAGCTACATCGCCTCAATTACTGTCATTTTGTATTAAGCCTTAATAGTTCATATGGAATTACTAATACCTTCTTCTTAAAAATTGTACTGACAAGTTTTGACTCTTTGCTCTTGCAAACAAATTTTAGGATTAAATTTGCAACTTTCTTGAAAAACTATAGTGAGCTTTTTGTAATAATTACATTAATTTTATAGATTACAATATTGAGTCTCCCATCTTAGAACATAGATTTTATTCATTTATTTGGGTTTACTCTTTAATTTTAATAGATTTATAAACTGTGGGTCAAAAAGTGACTGCTCACAGTCACATAACCAGTTAAGAGCAAAACCAGTGGTAGAAGGAAGGTCTTTTGACTCCTTAACAGCTCCTACACTAAAAGGGGTTAATTATTCAGTCAGCTAAGTGAAAGATCTTGGAGTCCTTGAAGCGTCTGCACCCACCAGCAAGAAAGTTAATCCAACCTCCTGAATTTACTAGGCAATTGATAATCAGAGTGTGTGAGAGGGCTTGTTACATATGCAGAATCTCATTCTTTCTCTGGTCCTACAGATTCACAATCCTCATTTTTAAAAGATTCCTGGGTCACTGGTAAGCACAATAAATTTGTGAAGTATTGCTTACCAAAAATGAGTACTAAAACTCATGGCATTGGCTCTTTTTCTCTAAAACCTGCGAAAAATGCTAGCAGTTATCTGTAAGTCATTGAACTGCAAAGGATGCAGGGCAACAATCATAGCGGCCCATATAAGGGCACATAGATCATACTCTTGCCACAGGGTCACAGCAGCCATCTGCTTTACTGAGTGAACATCAAAGATTCAAAATGAGAAGAGATTGTATATACAGAGTGTGCCAAGAAAATGTATACACATTTTAAGAAAGGAAAAAAGTATTAAAATTGTAATACTTAATATATACTGATAGCAAAAGATGAACACAAGTCATGTTTAACTTCTGCAATTGCAAGAGGTGCTCGAAGTGGTTACCATCAGTATCCAGATACTTCTGATTACGGTGAACTACTGCTCGAGCAATGTTGACCAAAGTGTTAACATCTCTTAAAATGTATATACATTTTTTTTTGGCATCCCTGGTATGCACACTCATATTCCTTTAAAGGATAAAAAGCAAAAAACTGTTAAGGGTTTTTCTAAAAGGAGCATATTTCAGGAATATTAGAGCGTCTTTTGATATCTGTAGTCACTCAGGAAACAAATATACTTGCTTTGAAATCACTAACTGCCCTAAATTGGCATTTTAGCTACTAAATGCCATTGGGGAAAGTTCTGTAGAGAAAAGATGGATACTGGGGGAGACAGAAGCACAGAAGATTCAGTCTTTAAAGTAAAACAAAGAAGAAAGATCACACGATTTTTTCCAAGTAATCATATACTATTCATGTTAATTTCCATTCAGCTTTCTTGTTTAACTACTACAGCAGCAGCCAGTTATCTACAGGGGGAAAAAAAAGAAAAAGAAAAAGAAAAAAAAAAAAAAAAACTGTGAGGAGAGGGGATTGAAGAAGAAAAAAAAAGTGAGATCCCTGCAATATTATCTCGGGCCACTAGGGGTATCTTTGTACCATTTTTCATTCTGCACCGATTTGGAGTAGAAACCTATATTAGGGGAAAACCACGGTCCTCGGCATTTTTGCGAGCAGTGCACCCAGAATCTAAAAAGATTGAAAAAAAGAAGAAAGAGCGAAAGAAAGAAACCACAGTTCTTTCGGTCACCCGAACAGGGCTACGAAATCGCTCTACCGGACATCAGCACCGGGGATTCATTTTTGAGGTCAATTTCCAATCGAGATAAATCTATTGGATTAGTAGGATTATCTGATTGCAGCTGAAAGAAGTAACGTTTTTGATCATTTGTATTTCTTGCTTGATGGTCGGATTTACATGGAGGTGGCTTTGGGTCCCCAGGACTCTGGATCGTGGTTGCAGCTGGAGAGAAAAAAGGATCAATCGACACGTTTTGGAAGTGTCTGTGGGTGAATAAAAAAAAAGAAAAAAAGAAAAAGAAAAAAAAAGGAAAGAAAGAAAGCAAAAGAGAAAAGGGGGGGGAGCAAAACGGGGGTTGTGGCTGCTTAAAGAAGAAAAAAAACAAATGAAATAAAGGAAGCGTCTTGAATTCTGAAACAAGAATTACCTGGTGCTCAAAATTCCAAAAAAGCCTCTAGAAACTGGTAAATACTTTAACCAATTCAGCTTGAATTTGACGGCGAAGTGTTGTAGAAACTGTCTCCTTGAATTATTGGAAGGGGACTGGGGGAAGATGAGGGGTCTCCCTCTGTGGATTTTTCTTACCGAGGGTAAGTTTGGGGGTCTTTTATTGGGAGGGGGCTGCCGTGGTTTGTGTGCCGCTGCGCGGAAGGTGGAAGGTGCTGCGGCCGCGGTGCTTGTTGAAATGGGAGAAAGGGGGAAGCAAAACCACCTCGCGCATCTCGGGATCGCTAGGGAGCTACCTAGATGGAGCTTAAAAAACCCTCTTTTGCGGCGTCAATGGGGAAGCTGAGCAAACCCTCCAAGCTCTCAACTTAGCATCGAAAATCTCCCAGTTGGGGGATCCCTTTTGGATTCAGTGCTTTCTCCTAGTGATACTTTAAGGAGAGGAGGCAGGAATGCCTTAGAATACCTGAGTGTGGAGGGGGAAAGCCCAAGTAGACATCGCGGCGGGCTCGGCGGCGGTTTCAGCGGCTGTCTTGGCTTTTCCGGCAATTTTGCAGGGAGAATTGGCCGTTTTCATGTTGTATCTTTCTGCCTCCCCCTCATTCTCTTTTCGCCTTCACGCCTCCCCCTTCTCTCAGCTGATCACTAAAGGGTTACAGGGTCACTGAATCGGATAGAGACAGAAGTGAGTGCCGGGCCACTCATGTTGTCTTGTAATTCACTTGCACGACTTTGCATAATACTGTCCAAGGTAACTTTCTTCGAGTTGGAAGAGTCCAGGAAGGCATTGCAGCTTTTCTGCCCAGGGCCCAGGATGGCGAGTGCGCCAAGCAGCCGCTGCATTTCTGATGCATCCCAACCCTGGCTGCCTCGTCACTTACTGGCTTTTCTTTCCGACTGAGTGGAGCGCGCGCGATCCCAGATATTTTCTTGCAGCTGAATTCAGGGGAATTCCCCCCTCCCTTTTAAAAATGTATTTTGTAGCTCTCAAGAAAAGCTTATCTTTATTTGCAGAAGGAAAATCAATTTCAGCAGATATAATTAAAATTAATCACTCAAATGAGTAAATATTAATTGACTTAGGAAACTAAAAGTTGCTTTGGAATCCAGGAAAGCATTTTATTCTGAACCAGTTTTGGTGTCCACACAGGTTCAGAACAATAACATCTACAGAACTGATTCATTTAAAATATATGTATATTTATATAGATAGATATGTTAATAGGTTAATGAACACCACCCCCATCCTTTTGACACCTCACTCAGCATCATAATTTTAGTTGGCTTTTTCTATTTAAGGCCATTTTGTTACATTTTAAACCTTCACACATTGAAATACATTAGAATGACATGGAGATAGATACTAGTTAAACTATAACATAATGTATTGTGTACATTTTAATCTTTTGAAGAAAAGCATCAAATTTTTTTCCCCAGGGGTTTTCGTTTACAGATTATAAAATGTGTGTAGATACCTTTATGGTTTTAGCATTGAAACTTCTTCATTCCTTGTGACTCATTGAAAGGCAACTCTTCAATGTCATCTGAAGCACGCATCCACCCAGTACTTATTTCAGGAGTTCACAATACATCAGACATCCTGGTATTAAAAGAGGAGACTCACCAAACTTTCTTCCTGGATTTGTGTCTATATATGTTTCTGAAATCTAAATTTTGAAACAAGCACATGCCATTTATTTTTCTTTTTAAAGATAAAATTGCAAATATAAAAGTTCTGTCTCCTAAGAATTCTACAGTGGAAATGTTAGTTTTTATTTCTGCAGACTGTCTAAGCTTTTCTCAAAATGATAGAAACAGCAAGGAATAGTTTCTGCAAGCCCAGTTGTTTGTTTTAAGGAGATATCTGAGAGGCTAGGTTTGCCTTTTATTTCACGCAGCTCTAAGTCACGTGGTTGATGTGCAGCGTGAACTAGAAGAATGGATGTGCTGTGTATTGGTGCATTCTAGACACTGGTCCTAGCCACGCAGTCCAGTAAAGTTTAACATCATTTTTTTAAAAAAATTAAATGATTGAAAGAAGACAGCAAGCAAATAGCATATTAAATGATAATTAAACACTGAAGGGGAATGGGAGATGGGCTAGGATTTCTCTTTTTAGGTTTGAAAAGAGTATAGTGTTCATACAAAAGTAGATGAAGAATAATAGTATAAAAAGTAGACGGAACATGAAAAAGGAGGTCCTTTTCAAAGTTAACTTGCATGTTTTTGCAATCTTTGAACCAGTGGTCATGGCATGTTCCATAGTGCTAAAGCAGACAACTCAGCTTAACGTGCCTTTGTCTTGTTTGAACAATATTTTTCTCTGTCAAGTATAATCATTACTTTCCACTCCCTCGTTCTATTCTCTTTCGGCAGAGAGAATGAAAAGGGGAAAACTCTGGCCTACTCTTTGGTTTCTACAAGGAGTTCCTACACAAAACTGGTAAACTTTGTAGGTGGTAAATTCACTTTGGAAGTCCAATAACAATCTAAATAAAATAAACAAAACTACACACCACCAAATTTTTAAAAACTGGTCAGCACATGAAGAGCAAGGTAACCAGTTAAGTAAATGTTCTCCATGAATGGAGAGAATCACTGAAAGGACTACTGAAAAACCTGAAGAGTTCACTTAGAAAATTAATTACATTTTTGCTCTACCTTATCCAGATACATATTTTTGATCATGATTATTAAAAATTACATGGTGGCTTTTATCAGTTCCAATTTTGCTACAGAGTAACAGAAAATGTGGTAATTTGGGGTAAAGTTATGGAAACTCTCAATTAGCCTTAATAATTGCAAGCCCAATTCCTAATGTACATGACAAGAATTAGCATTGGATTCCCCAAAACTTATCCCTATGGAAGAATTGATGTTGCATTTACTGGAGCTTTGCTTAACAGATACACCTGTCCCCTGAAAGTTTCCATGTGTTCCAAGTGGCCTTACATTCAAAGGGGGAGATAACACATTTGCTGCACCTTCTTTTAATTTTGAGAAGATTAAATACAGTTAAATGTTATTCTACATTAACTGAGTTTTAAAAATTAAATTACTACACACTGAACTGAAAGCAAAATGAAAAGGGCAATCCTTTAATGATTTGTAGAAATTTAACAAATGGCAGCCCCAAATGCAAATCTTCCATCTCTTTTGCTTTATTGAGAAACGCAAAACAAAACTTAACTTGCAGGTAATTTAAAATTTCACTTTTTAACATCTCAAATTTGCAAAGCCCATAAAAATTGAAAAAAAAAAGTGAACACTCATGATGAATCTAGAGTGTCATTTTAAATACCTTTTAAAAGATAATTTAAAATATTTTGAGGCAGCTGACCGCTTAATGGTGTGGGATGGCAACATTCTCCACTGTTGCTAAGCATAAGTCTTTAACAGTAACAGGTTTGATTGTTCTTGCTTTGTTGTTAAGGGAATTGCACTGACAGTGTCAAATAGTCCTATGATACTGTGATATCTCTGCCTTTAAGATCCCCTGCAAAAAAAAAAAAAGAAAAAGAAAAAAAAGAAAACAACAACAACAACAAAACCACACACCCATTTGGTAGCAAACCTGGGTAAAAGAGAAACACTGCCAACTCTAACCTTTACTGAAGTCAGAGCAAACTAGTAAATCACTCTAGGCATTTGAAATGATTAGACATTAAAGTTTGGGGGGATTTTATGTGAATTCTTTTTATAACAGTCAGTATAATCTCTTCTATGCCTATTTCCGTTGCATGTAAGAGAAATTCTAGTCAATGGCAGAACGCTTTACTGCTGCCATTACTGCAGACTTTATAGATCAGAGATGTGTCAGCGTGTTAGCTTTAGCAGTAACGCCTCTTTTGTGTGAAACCTTATGGGCCTTGCAGGCACTCTCTCATTCTGACACTCATAAAATGCTCAAGTCCCCATATTTACTATTTAATTTTCTTCCTATACATAGCAACTGAGCACTTCAATATATGAATGTGCAGCCAAAAAATGACAGGCAAGTGTGAATGGGACTAATGAGTTTTAATAATACACATATTAGGGACTGCTACAGGAAGTTTAATTAAGAAAAACAAGTTGAGCATGAAATTCGTTTTGGAACAAATGCAATTTAAGATACTGCTACCGATGTAAAATCAAAAACCACAATGATACATCGCAGGAAATAAACTTTCAGGCTGAGACTTATCTCTACTTAATGCAGTTGGCGTCTTAGGACCTGCCTTTAAGTTGATGAGCTTGGGTTTGACTTAGGAAATAAGAGTATATATACTTTTTCACGTGTTTTCACTTTTCTCTGGTTTCTACAGCAATTTTCAATTAGTATCTTCTCTATATATCTAGTCACATTTGTTGTACCTGATGCTGGTTCCCTTGTGATAGGCCACACTGTAACCTTTTGTTTTCCTGTAGTCTGCTTCTCTCATATCACCTATGCCTGCGGGTAGAGCTACCTGTTGAAACCCATGCCTTCCCTCTGGGTGTGCTATACATGGTGCTTCAATAAGAAATCTGCTTGTGTATCCATTTACCTGCACCTATACTTCTGTTTGATTTTTGGTAAAATCAAGAAAACATGTAGTTTTGTTTGCTTGTTTATGTACTTATTTGGTAGTGGCAATGTGTTGGGGACCAGAAGTTGGGGAAGAGATAGAATATCGAGCAAATGTTTTCGTAGAATGCATTTTTCTTACATTTTGTTTGTATCTAAATAACATAGGTACATCTGGAGAGAGTGAAGAAGCCAGACCATAATAGGAAGGTCTTACATGTTTTTCAACAACTGCCTTTTGGGAAAATTATAACTGATATACTAATTTATCGATATAGATATTGGGCATCACTTATGTGTAACAGTTTTTTCTTCCTTGACACACCAATGAATATTGAGTCTTCAGAAGGAAAGAGGTTAATTGTAATGTTCCAAAGTGAGTTGAAAATTCTTGTTGCCTTTAAAAAAAGTAGTTACGGTGAATACTTTCATATTGTCATATGGGATACTTTCTGTGCTTAGGAGTTCAACAAGGTTACATATGAAATCAATGAGTACTGATTTGATAAAAACTAACTTGGGATTATCACTAATATAAGTTTTCCACATAGGACAACCACCTTTCTTAGGACATGATTTACCCAGAAAACAGTGATTACTACATAGGACATTGACCAACAGTGGTCACAACATTCACACCTGAAAATAATACTTGAGCCATTTAATAGTTAACCACAACACTAAAGTAATAAAGATTCACTTCAGTAACCATTATGTTTCAAGTAAGTGCATCTGTCATTTTTAATTTAAATCTATATTACTTAGCTGTCCAAAACTTTACACATAAGTGACAGTGTTATCTATCCTTTTTCTTATGGGTAAAAGAAGTCACCAGTTTCATTTCCTCTTTAACTGTGTCAAGTGTTCAAATGTGTATGTTACTATGAGATTGATACCAAAAGTTCTTATTATTTAGAACTGTGCTTTTTAGTAATAATATCTGAGAAATTATTGAATATACAAAGGTAAAACATTTTATATAACAAAACGATATTGTAGTAACAGTATATATAACCTCCGTGATGGCAGGGATTTCTGTCTGATTTTTCAAAGCTGTGTGTGGTTCCCCACAGGCTCTAGAACTGTGCCTGGCAGATTACTGGGGGCCAATAAATACTTGTTAAATTAATAAAGAGACCAGGCTCTAGCTTTGCATGTTACTTCTTTGCTTAATAATTGGTCTTTTCATTTTTGCTTTTTATTTTTTCTTAAGTAATTTGTTATTTGAATTAATAGATATTTTGAAGTTATGTGCACAATTCTAAAAGTAAAAGGAATATATTTAAAAGATTGGATTTTAATCAAACAAATAATAATTGGCACTTTTACTGATTTTTGTAATATAGTTATTTGACTTTACCTTGATATATTATTTTATCAAGACTTACACATGTTATAGGATTATTTCTGGCTATAATTTACCAAAATGTACATTAGAGTTATTTTCTGCCATGAAGAAAATGTGATATCTCAAGGAACTTTGAGAGCACTAAAATTTTTTTCAAATACTTAGAAATTGGACAATAAGATCTAAAATGTAATGAAGTTTGGCATTCTGGTAATTATTCAAGACTTTTCTGTCATTTTTAAAAATACTTGATAATTCCAAACTCCCTATCATTCAATTTTATTTAAATGGTGAATTCATTTAGCAACTTACATTACATATGTATATTAAATTCTTGTGAATATCTATTCATTGATGTTCTGTTACACAAATAGCCCATGAATAGACCATTGTTTTGAAACTTGTTATTATTAACAAATTAATAAATTATTACTAATAAAACTGTAATGTGAAGGGAATCTAAAAGATGTAGATATTTGAAGAAAATTGCAAGTGTAATATTCTTTCCCCTTTGGGGCACTGGTTGAGCTCTAAGCCAGGTCAGAAGTGACAGGAAACCCTAATTGTTGCTTGGTGCCTTACGTGAAAGGAGTTGGTGGTCTTAGTCCAGTTCCTAGTAGACAGTTACTTCTTAGACAACAGTCACTATAGTATTTGCTAATTCCAGCAGAAGCCTGAGTGCGAATGGACACAAAGGTTTAAATACCCCGGCTCTGCTAATCATCATCCAAAGTGTCAAGATTGACACACCCTGTCACAGGGCCATACTGAGAAACTTAGTCCTGCCCCTGCCAAAGTTGTAGCTATTCTCTGGCAGCAAGGCTTTTATATATATATATATATACACATATATACATATATATATGTATATATACATATACACACATATATATGTATCTATATATACATATATATGTATATATATATACATATATATATATATATATATATATATATATATATATAGAGAGAGAGAGAGAGAGAGAGAGAGAGAGAGAGAGAGAGAGAGAACTTTAATTAAGCAGGGCATCAGGCATGGCAATTCTCCACTATTCCCAGGCACAGCAACTTACTAGCAACAAAAGTAAGCTTAAATAGTGAGTTGAGAATGTAGCACTGCTGTTAGGGTGTGCTGTCTTCTCTATAAAGATACTGGCAGCATAATTAAGTTGCTTCTGGAAGCAATGACTTGTGACCCAAAGACGCCCCCTATCAGACAAAAGCATCAATTTAATATAAAGGGAAGTAATCAACTCTACCTGGCTATCTCTCCTGAGCTCTTGAGTGATTATTCTTTTCTTCTGGGGGATCACTGGATTGCCAACTGGTTTTCAAAAATGTGTCCCGCAGTGTGCTACGTATACAGTCAGACCGTTGCCCATGTTTCTTTATTTTTGTTGTTTTTCTGTTTTTTGTTTTGTTTTGTTTAGTTTTGTTTTAAACATGCTGTCTTATCCATTCCTGTCCATCTCACCCAACTTCACCTTCTTCTTTTTTTTTTTTTTTTTAAGATTTTTTATTGGGGAAGGGGAACAGGACTTTATTGGGGGACAGTGTGTACTTCCAGGACTTTTTTCCAAGTCAAGTTGTTGTCCTTTCGATCTTAGTTGTGGAGGATGCGTTCAGCTTCAAGTTGTTGTCCCTTCAGTCTTAGTTGTGGAGGGCATAGCTCAGCTCCAGGTCCAGTTGTCGTTTTCTAGTTGCAGGGGCACAGTCCACCATCCCTTGTGGGAGTCCAACCAGCAACCTTGTGGTTGAGAGTATGCGCTCCAACCAACTGAGCCATCCAGGAGCCCAGCGGCAGCTCAGCGGCAGCTCAGCTCAAGGTGCCGTGTTCAATCTTAGTTGCAGGGGACGCTGCCCACCATCCCATGCGGGACTCGAGTAGTTGAACCGGCAACCTTGTGATTGAGAGCCCACTGGTCCGTGTGGGAATCGAACCGGCAGTCTTCGGAGTTAGGAGCACGGAGCTCTAACCACCTGAGCCACTGGGCTGGCCCCCAACTTCACCTTCTTGTTCATTTGGAAGTCAGAATTTCTAAATAGATTCTAGATTTAACAATATTTGGAATTTCCATCTGAGAGTAGGTCCGTAGAGAAGCAGAAAGTAAAACTTATTTTATATAGTTAAATGTGAATGGCTTTTGTCAGCTACTGCCTCAAAACAAAACAAAACAAACAAACAAGAAACTCTAGTATTTAGCCATTAATTGGAATGGTCATAGCAAAAATATTCAGTTGGGGAATGCAGAAGGAAAGACTATATCACTTTGATCTCTATTTCTTCGAGTTGTCATTAATAAGCTGTTATGGCATCTTAGAATCCTTTTTTCTTGTCAAACAGTAATGGAATTAGCTACCAGTCTATATGATCATCCATGCATACCCCTGCATGATGAGGATTTTCATTGTACTTTCATTTGTTTCCACCTCTTTTCTGTTTTACCCCCTCGTGCTATTATTCTAATTGAGATAATGCTATCACAGAGGTCAGTCATTAAAAATAGATAAATAAAATCTGAGGGCAGGGTTAATTGATGAAAATAACATAATGGATGAATTGGCTATTCATTCAAAAATATTTTCTGATGACATGCAGTATAATGAATTGTTCTGGGGATGGTTATTAAAAATCAACAATTCAAAAGTAATAGCCTTTATTTTTGAAGAGTAAGGCCAGTCTGATCACGTTGTTTTTGTGGTTATAATTCTTCTCATCATACTTGGGATGAGATCTCACATTCCTAAAATGGCATAGAAATTCTGGAATTGTCAGCTCCTCTGCCCTTCTCTCAGTCACACTGATCTCTTTGTTCTTGGAGAGCCCCAGGCTTCTCAGCATTTGTGTCTTTTCTTGCCTCTCTCTGCCACACTCTGTACCCTGGTCCTCACCTGCCAATTCCTACCCATATGTCAGAATCCAATTTATAGATCACTTCAAAAAGATCATCCTTCCCACTCCAAATTCATTAAATGTGTCCTCAGAGCCCCCTGCATTATCCTTTTTGGCAAAGCATTTATGACTAAATAGTTATCTGTGTAACATAAAGTTTGTCTTCCTCATTGAACTGCAGCTTCCATGAGAATCAGCACTATTCCTATCTGGTTCATGTTGGCCTCTCCAGTACCTCGTATTAAATAATTGTAAGAATGAAGAGGGAAACTGGGTTTCTAAATTGCTGTGATAAAAACGACTATGGGTTCAGTTACAAGAAAAGTTGCAAGTGCTTTGAGAGTTAAGGGAAGGGAGTGTTTTGTGGCTGGGAAGATCTGGGAAGAAGTACTCACTTTTTTTTTTTCTCCAAATTAAAATTTATTAGGGTGACAATGGTTAATAAATTTCCATAGGTTTCAAGCGTACAATTCTGTAATACATCATCTGTATATCACTTTGTGTGTTCACCACCCAGAGTCAGTTCTCCTTCCATCACCATATATTTGATCCCCTTTACTCTAATCTACCACCCCATTCCTCCTTTACCCTCTGGTAACCACTAAACTATTATCTGTGACTGTGAGTTTTTGTTTATTTGTTTGTCTTTTTCCTTTGTTGCTTTCAGTTTTATATCCCAAATATCAGTGAAATCACATGGTTCTCAACTTTTTCTGCCTGCCTTATTTCACTCATCATAATAATCTCAAGATCCATCCATGTTGTTGCAAATGGCACTATTTAATCTTTTCTTATGGCAGAGTAGTATTCTGTTGTGTATATATACCACATCTTCTTTATCCAATTATCTATCAAAGGACGCTTTGGTTGTTTCCATCTCTTGGCCACGGTAAATAAAGTATTGGAGAGGCTGTGGAGAAAAAGGAACCCTCATACACTGTTGGTGGGAATGCAGATTGGTGCAGCCGCTGTGGAAGGCAGTATGGAGGTTCCTCAAAATATTAAAAATAGAATTATCATATGACCCAGCAATCCGTCTCCTGGGTATATATCCAAAAAATCTGAAAACATTTATCTATAAAGATATATGTGCTCAGAAGTACTGACTTTTGAGCCAGACCTTCAGGGATGCTAGCTGGGGTCCCTCCAAGCAAAAACTGATGGGGAAGAGTGATTTCCTGGAAGAGAGATCTTGGTAAACAAGTTGGACCCAATTCACTGACCACAGCTCCCAGTGCTGCGTACTGCCTTCCATTAGTATTGTTTTTTCACAAAGATAGATTGCCACCAGATATAACCTCTGCAATATACTCATGATTTTTTCCTGAATATTCTTTAAAATATTTAGTTGGTAATTTTTTTTCTCCTATAACTGTCAAATTTTAGTTTGTCTTTTCTACTTAACTTTCTGTTTTCTCTGTTGTTTTATTACATGATTGGAGAGGTTCATTTACACTGGAAGTAGACCAAGGAGAATGAGAACAAATAGAATTGCTTATATTTTCTGCAGAGGAAGGGGAAGTGGAATGTAACTCTGAGAAACTATTGATGCTTGTCTATCTTTTCTCCTAGAAGGAGGCTCTGGACAAAATAGAAAAGGATGCAGGGTTTATCTGTTAATTCTATCTATTAATTCTTCTGCCTTACCCATTTGTTTGAATTCACTACATGCAAAAAACTGTTTTTTTTTTGTTGTTGTTTTATTGAAAAGTATTTCAGTGTCTTTGTGTTTCTTCAATTATCTGTTAAACTGAGATGATAATGATCTCTATTTTATGGTATTTAGAGACAATTAAATGAGATGATGCAGTCACTCACTGTTTGGCCCCACTCTGTGCTCAGTTCGTGCTAGCCATTAACCAAGTTATTAATTAATAACGGCCATGGCAGAATATACTTGTCCCCGCATTAGTCCTCAGTAGCTACATGTTGGTATGACCCCTACATGGGCCATGGCATACCTTGAACTTTTACATATTTAAGGTCTGGAACTTTGATATTCTCATCACAGAGTAGACCCCTTGTAATCCTTGGTTCTAATTATTTCTTACTTTTTCTCCTTGTACCCTTCCAGTACTACATATCTTTCTACCCAAATTGAGTTACTCTATTCAACACTAGAATAACCATTTCTCATAACCTTTGCTCCTTGAAATTTTACCATTCTTACCTTGCTTATCCACAGTCCTAACTTGTATTATTTACTCTCTGCTTCAGATTATGGAATGTTGCTGGTAAAAAGCCTCAATATCACTCTGTTTGTGCCTATTTTATATAAATTATGCCTATTAATTAACCCCAGCAAGCAGATCAGCAGTCTTTTTATTTCCTTCCTATTGGTGTCCTGTGAATTTCACTCTCCTCAAACCCTCACCCTGAGCATATGACTTCATTGAGTTAGTCTCAACGGGAAGCAAAGCAAAATGTCCTGTATCATAAAGGTTCAGAGCCTCTTCTGTGGAGTTAGGTTTGTTTCTTGCATCTGCCTTTTCTTAGCTGTGTGGACTTGATGAAGTTATCTTACCATCTAAAGCCTCACTTTCCTCATCTCAAGCAACAGTACTTGGCTTATTAGTTTGTTGTGGGGACTAAAAGATATGAACACGAACCGCATAAAGTACTTTAGACAGGGTTTGGCAACTAGTTGGTGGTCTATAATATTAGTTGTTTTTGTTGTCATTTTCACATAAATGTGGATGTATTCAGCTGGACTTCAAACTGAACATGAAAATAAAATTATTTCTGATTTCTTTATCACCAATTCATTGACTAAGGTAATGGTTCTCACACCTTTGTAATCATGCAATCCTGTGGTTTTGAAAACCAAGCCATAAAAAGTATAATATATATATATATATATATATATATATTCTTACATAAGTATTTCTATTATTAAATCGAAAAACATACACAAAATAGACATTAAAAAATGAGAAAGATAAAATCAGTATTTTTAATATCTTATAAATCTTGACGTCTTCATTCCATCATTCATTAATATCTCAAGACAGAGATTCTTGGGGTGCAGTTCACAGCTAATGAAATGGATATAAATCCGTATTTCAAGTTATCTTCTTAATCTTTTCAAATATTTTTGTCTGACTTGTTATAAATCATTAAATAGCCATTGTTTAGTTTGCAATGTAACTGAAGAAGAGCTTATACTATAAGTAGGAGAAGTTTCATTTCTGCTCATTTCTTGTTCTTATGATTGTATTACTAGTATTTCTTTAATCTGTATTTATCTTGTGGGAAATAATGCAGTAATCTGTTTTGTGAAGGTTACTTCAATTAAAACATGATGAAAACTGTATAAATCTACTTATCCAATGAAGTAAACTCTAATACTGGACTATACATTGAAAAGGAAACAAAACAACAATAAAATGCCACTGCTGGCAAACCTACTGCCTTATAGAAAAATCTACACCTTCCCAAGATGCATAGTGTTATATACATCTCATAGCCACGTGAAGGCACTTGTATTAAAACATATATTCGTATTAGCAAAGCTTAATTTCTTTCTCTTTTGCTTTATAGAAAATACTGTGATACATAGAAGTTCAGTAATTTGCTTCCCTTTTCTAATCTGGTCATTTTGTGGTGGCATATGAACACAGTGCTTTGGAGATCCCTGCTCCACAGTACTGCTAGTTTAATTTTCTTGTAAATAAACTTAATATTATTCTTCCCCTGCTAGGAATATTTAATGGCTTTTCATCACCCAGTGAATAAAATCCGAACTCTTTAGCCTTTTAACGAAGGGCTTGCTTGATTTGGCTGTAACCTGGCATGCCAATGCCAGTCTGTCTCATTTCAATGCTCAACCTCATTTACTCTGTGTTCTGGCCAAACTAAATTGTGCCCTCCTCAAATGTGGCTGTTTCTTTCCCTTCTGTCATAGGTTAGATTTCTCAGGGTGAAAATAAAGGCTTGGAGATGGGAGTTTGCCAGCTGAAAGTTTATTGGGGCATGCCATTGAAAAAAATACCTGGGACGGAGTGAGAGCATCCCAGCCAACTCCACCCTCTGCCCCTTTCCGCAGGGAACCCTGGGGCTGGTATGGTTGGTCTTTCTACACTGGTGTGTACCAATCATTGGAATATGAGCCAGCTCCAGGAAGGTTGAGCACCACAGCATCCACTACATAACCTCTCCACTGTTTTTAGAATGTGTACTCAGCCTGGGATGTCTTGTATGACCATCAGTGTATGTTTCAATCCTATTCATTATTTGAGACCCAGCTCAAATTCCCCTGATTCATGAACTCTTTCCTAATCTACTAACTTGAGGTAGACCTGTTTCTTCTTTTAAAGGCTAGCAACATTTTTTGCAATTACATTCATTTGTTTATTCATCCAATTTTTAAGTATTTACTACATGATTTACTTATACATTAGTTACTTTAAGTGTTCAGTTACAGAAAGGACTCACAGGACTCAAATAGTTTATTCTCATTGGACAGCTTTATTACAGGCAAAGAATACAATAGAGCAATAGCAAGAGAAAGGTATGTAATGAATTGGGTCCAGAAACCTCAGATTCAGGCTTCTTGTTGCCCCACTGCTGGGTCACACAGGATGCCCCTTGTCTCCAGGCCTTAAACCACCACCTGTGTGCATGTGAAACATATTGGTACAGGAAGCCCGAACTCTGTTGGTCCTTGGGTTTTCTTATAGTGAGGCAGTGAGGCAGTCACATAGGCACATTCCAGTTACATGGCCAGACTTGGCCATTGAAAATCGCCACAATCCACTGAAACCAGTTTTATTATATCCGAGTATGATTATATTATTATTACTAAACCCAGTTCTTAAACATTACAGAGCACTGTTGATAGGCTGATATGTTCTGAGCTCAACTCATACACTCATAGGTACAAAACATTGTTTAGCTTTGGTTAATACAGTCAGTCTTCATTATTCCTGGATCTATATTTACAAATCTGCCTATTCACTAAAATGTATTTGTAACCCCAAAATCTGTGCTCATGATTCTTTCAGTCATTCACAGACATGAGCAAAGCAGCAAAAAAATTGAGTTGCCCTATGATCACGTTTCCAGCTGAGGTGATGCTCTGCCTTCTTGTTTCAGTTCTCAGACGGAGCTGAACAGAGGGTGGGGTTGGTAGAGATAGTGCAGTACGGCATAAGAAGCTCAAGCTCCAGGCCAGCTGGAGGGGTTGGGGTCTCAACTCTCAATCCTGTTAGTAGGGTCTCCTCAGACAAGCCACTTAACAATTCTGAACCTTGTTTTCTCTTTTGTAAACTAAAGAAAACAGAATCTACTAAGGTGAATTGTTTCTAGGGTTTAAGATTATAGTTTATAACTGTTAAGTGTGTGTGTGTGTGTGTGTGTGTGTGTGTGTGTGTTTCCCTAGGGACAATGGATCCGTGTTCCCTCATTCAGTGTATGCAATGACCACAGAGACAATAACTACAATGAATAATGGCAATCAATTGTATTGGTCAAGCTCTACACAGCTTGGTGATAAGCACACAGTCAATCCAGATCAGCTGAGATTTGTTAATGTCAGCTCTATGTAAAGGGTTTTCATATAGATTTTATGATGGATATAAAGATATTATTTCAAAGGCAACAGCCCCAAATCCTTGCCCTTGAATAGGAAATTCAGTGGGCTGGGTGGGTGGGGGGTGTCAACAATAAAACAAGTAACAAAAACAAAGCAATATTCCTTTACAATATTGTAGCTACTTGGGAGCAATGGCTGGATTGTACTTGTCTTTATATTCTCACAACATTTAACATGATAGCTTATACATTGCGGATACGCAGTAAATGTTTGATGAGTCACTGAAAGATTGATGAATGTGGCCACCCCCTGTGCTTATCTAATGTCCCAGTCTCACTACTGTCTCCACATTCATCACTTTGGTCTGGGTCATTCTGGAACAAACTAGTTGATAAACCAGCTATTAAGATGAATTAATGCAAGAGAGATAATATATTCCCATTTATGATGTCATTTAAAGTTTGTTTATTTTTTTATTGTGTTTCTCTCAATGGGATAAAACACGTTTTAACGCAAAGGGTGGAATAATGGAAGAATTTGTATGTCCATTAACTACAAAATCAGAAGATGCTAGTCCTATGTGGATTGATAGGCACATCTACTTGCCTGGTCTGCTGAGTAAGGCTTTTCTGACCTCATTAATTTAAGTATTTATTACAAAATATTTGAAACATGGAGGTAAATACAGAGAATTTCCTAACAAAGGTGTGTGTGTGTGTGTTTGTGTGTGTGTGTCACACAACATTATCAAATACTAAGACTTGTAAAACTTGCTGTAGTTAATTGGTGGTCTTCTAAGGCCTCACCACAGGTTATCTATCATAGGTGTCAATTAATTAATAGCTAGAACTAATTTCTTTCCCTTTTCTCCTTACCCAGTGGTTGCAAATGTCCTGTTAATACATATTTATGTATCTGTGAATAATATATAGTATTATTTTACATATTTTAAGCTTTATTTAAATAACATTTTACTGTACCCAATCTGCTATAACTTGCTCTATTCAAAATTTTTGATATTTATCAATGTTGATATATTTAGGTCTAGGTCCTTTATTTTCACTGAAGTATGGAATTCCAATTTGTGACTATATCATAATTCATTTATCAGTATCTATTAGTGGACAGTTAGGCTATTATGAAGTAGAGGTTTTCTTTTTGTTACATATTATTTTAACAGAAACAACCAATCACTGCATTCAATGTAAAACAAAAAAGGTAAATAAAAAATAAAAAAAATAAATCTAAACTTCCAATAAGAACAGGGTACACCATTTAAATTCCTCTGTTTCTATGAAATCGTCAGAATATTTACCTAGACTCTATCTTCTGAAGGAAATTAAACACTTTTCCAATTCAATTTTAAGTGTATTGGGATCAATTTTTTAAAAAGTATTAATTGTGACGTGAAAGACTAAATGATGTACAATGATCAAGAGGATAGCCTTTAAATCAGATGCCGATGGGCTTTTGGATCTGCTATTGATTAGCTGGGAGACCTTGGCCAAGGTATTTAACCTCTGTAACTCTCAGTTCCTCTTGAGTGTAAAAGGGATAACTGATGAACCAATAGGGTTGTTGTAAAGGAGATGTAAACGCATGAAAGCTAAGGGTATGGCATATACTAAGAAAGCACCAATAAATAGGGGAAAAAAACTGCCAAAAGTTTGAGTTTTTATATTTAGGCATATCTATATCTATATCTATAAATATAAAAATATATCTATATACATTTTAAATTTCAGTAATTTAAGCCAGCCATATTTTTACATCAGACTTAGATGACTGTTATTATTATAGAAGCAACTTCTGAAAAATCTTTGGGGTCAATACTGTAGTGCTCCATACAGGTAAGCCCATGAGAAATGGGATATTTCTGTAACCTCAGAAACTAAACATTATTAGAATTTAAAAATTCGCCATGGCTTACATAATTCTAACCCTCCACAATTTGTGTTAAGGTAGCACATCAGTGAGAAAAAAGAGCCCTTTTATTTTTAACACAGTTAAGGATATATAAAATGCACACACAAAAAAGTGTTATTTTGTTAATAACCAAACAAGTAGTTATTATTATTACTGAAATACCAAGTATGTACAGACGAACTTGTGTAAATCGTTGTACTTGAAAATTAGGGTGAATAAAAATGGTGATGGAGACTTTTAAGGCCTCATGACAGGTTCTTTATTTTACATGTAGAAAGGGTCTTTTTAACACCAGAATGTTACTAGGAAAGACTCAGTCGTGCTGTGGCCCATCAGGATTCAGCTCAAGAATAAGCGTAATATACGCTTAACAGAAATGGATTTGAGTAGCTAAATCTTCAGTACATGCTAGAGTTCTGGGACAAGAGTGGGATGGGTCTGAGGCTGTCTTTTGTATGTTGACATGCTTTCACAGCAAATGTATGCGAATTAACACAGACTGCGGTATTTTTGAAGAAAGACACTTATCTCCTTATTGCCTCTGTGATGGACTGTTCAGAGTGGCGAAAAGAACACCGGGACTGAACCAAATCTCTTGCTGCCCTATATAGCTTTTACAATCTCCTTTTCAATAACACAAAGTCAGGGCAGCCTAACTGCCAGACCAGCACTTCTTTAAGCATCTTTCCATAATATGACAGGATAGAACCATCTGTAATACGTATCAACACTATTATTTTCAAAGTAAGCACTTTAAAAGGTGCTTGAACAGGAAAAGACAAATACGCCGTGTTATATGCTATTTTGCAGTTAATGTAAAATTACATTGTGAATTGCATCACACTGAATGTTACATTTTATTCCGATGCATTTTAAGTTGAACTGGGTAAACAGTGTTATAGACGTGTGATTAGAGTTAATATGCAACATGCCATAATTAGGTATGATTGTTCTTTTAAACTACCGAGCTTTTTTTTTAAATTCTTTTTTTGACGTCTAACAGATAGTGAGAATAAAATTTGTAATTTAAAATATATTGACTTTGACTCAGAAATTAATTTTCAGACTGCAAATTCACTGATATCTAAACTATATAGCTAGATGATTAAAAAAAAAACACAGAAAACTCTGCAAAATATGAAGCCAACTTCTATTTTTTAAATTGTGTCTAAAGCCCTTTGTCTTTTTAAATTTTTGAAATTTGAACCTTAATTTAAGGTGAGGGATCTGTAACCAATGATTTTATGCATTGAGAAGACTTTTGAGAAGCAGCAAGTAGGTTAATCAATCAGGTACTTAAACTTAAATGATCATGGTGGAACTAATACTGGTTCTCTTGTTATAACATTAGCTTTGTTTTTTCTACATAGCATGGGATTGGGGACTGAATTTCTGTTTGTTCGTTTTTTAATATGTACAATTATTCTTAAAGAGCGTGTTTATGTTCCAATAATTCTCTACATATATATGTATATACACACACACACACACACATATAAAGATTTTCTGCTATCGAATTCTAATTTTGAGCATGTTTGCTGATGGTGTGGTTCATTGAAGTGATTGAAGACTATCAAAAAGAGGAAATCTCACATATAACCTTTATTTTAAAAATACTATGCTGTGAAATGCCCTTGAAACTATATTATTTGAACAAAACCTGCTTCCACTTAAATGTGTATAAAATCAGCAGGCAAGTTTCTCAATCTAATAGTTCCTTCACCTGTCACCTCACGTCAAACCATAATTTTCCTATAATAGTATTTAACCTCTCTAGCTCTAGCCCCTATTAATGTATTCCTGTAGCTTGTTAAACATCTAGTTACCATCACTTTGTCTATTTTAGATTGCTCGTGCTAATGATTTATTTTCATATTCTCTAGGATATAGACCTGCACCTGACTGGATTTGATTTGTAAGAAGGAAATCTACAGTCAATGGCCACTCTTGCCACAGTGCTACTATGGAAAACAGAATGGTCAATAGGATATGGTCTGCTAAATAGTGATGACTGAAGATGCTACTTCAATACATGAGAAATCAATGGGAGACACTGGCTGCATGAAGGGCTTTCTGAGCTTTTCTCCACAAGCTCACTTCTAAAAGATTGGAGGCCTATTCTACCATTTGATAAGGTCTTTCTCACATGGATACAAATACCTTTGCCTCACTGTAACCAGACAACTAGACAACTAATGTGGGACCATGGCACCGCCCAGATACACGTGGCCAAACTATGTTTGGAGAGCAGTAATGGCATGCTTGGTACACAGGGGATTGGGTACCTCATTGACTCTCTGTGTGTTGGGATGTTTGCTTCAGGCCACCCATGTGCTCTCCCAAAAACTGGACGATGCAGATCCGCTGGTGACCACCAATTTCGGCAAGATAAGAGGGATTAAGAAGGAACTCAACAATGAAATTCTGGGGCCTGTTATTCAGTTTCTTGGGGTTCCATATGCAGCTCCGCCAACAGGAGAACATCGTTTTCAGCCTCCAGAACCGCCATCTCCCTGGTCAGATATCAGGAATGCCACTCAATTTGCTCCAGTCTGTCCCCAGAATATCATCGATGGCAGATTACCAGAAGTCATGCTTCCTGTGTGGTTTACTAATAACTTGGATGTGGTTTCATCATATGTACAAGACCAGAGTGAAGATTGCCTGTATTTAAACATCTATGTCCCAACTGAGGATGGTGAGTTTACTACAGAAAACACAGGGAGATATATTTGTATTTTGCTTTTCTATTCTAAGTTCTAACAATATTAAGTCACGTGTACTGGTAGCATGCATGGCTTTTCCTTTTGGCATGTAGACATATTTTACATGCGTGCATGCCGCTCTTTTTGTTTATGTGTGTTGGTGTATCTGTTCTTATTTTTTCCCGTGCCTACTCATTTTCTTTCCTCCACAGCACGCATATTTAGGTAGAAATGGGTTTCTAATTTCCATTTCCTACCAAATGACTTCTGAGAAGATGCATCAACATTTCTCCATTGCATGTGCAGACTCAACGAATTGGGGATCTTTCGCACTCAGTAAATGCAGGAGCATATTAAGTTAGATAGTGGTGTTGCATGTTCCGGCGGTCTGTGATGGAGCGCCATGTTATTTTCTAGTCTTCTATTCATTTTTCAGTAAAAAGAATATCCAAGGAATGTGCCAGGAAACCCGGCAAGAAAATATGTAGAAAAGGAGGTATGTATAAAAGTGGAAATAAAAAATGGGGGAAGAAGCTTGCAAAGGAAGAACAAGATATTCTCCCCAAGGATGATTTGCTGATGCTGGGAAGTGAATGGTTAGGTGATATGTGGAATTTATTGAATCTTGTCAAGGAATAGAAAGATGGTTAAGGAGAGTTCTAGCTGTGTAGCTAATAATGATGAAGATCGTTGGTGGTACCTTGTGTTCTAGTGCTGGTAGCATCGACCAAGGTTGAATCTCTGCTTTGAGTTTGTGTGGAGAGGAAAAGATACTTAGACTACTTATTACATTGCCTTCAAGGAACCCAAACGATGCTGCCTTCCCAACTCGTCCACTTTTGATCTGCAAACCCTTTTCTAGAGATATAGATTTCTATTCCTGTTAAAATTGATAAGTTCAGTCATAAACTTAGTTTTTTGTTTCTTTATTCTTAGCTCCTTCAGAACACCCCATGAATTTTCTCATGTAAAGGTAAATTTGACATGACTATTTGGCAATTACTATTATTAAGTAATGGCATTTTTCCCCCAGCCAGCCTTCTCATTTTCAGTAAATCTTCCAGAGAAAATGAGATTTTGCAGATTTTTATACTAAATATTTAGTCTTAAAATTACCTTAACATTTTCATATTTATGTTAAACAATTTAAAACAGGGAAGAACATGATTCAGAAGCTACAATTAAATCAACCTTCAAATCATCCTCTAGCCAGATTGAGCAAATGTAGATACTGACAGCTGCAAGCTTGCATCTGAATGTAGCGTGTCCATACTCCATTTTTATATAACATCCAGTGAATCACTCACAGGAGAGTATGATTTTCTATGGCAGTAAATCATCTATGTGTTATTTTGACCTTATTCATTACTTTGTAGAATTTCCAGTCTTCGTACAGAAGTCATATTAATATTCTAGTGTTGTATGTTCTATCTTTCTGTGCACTTCTAAACTCCTGGCTGGACCAAGGAAGATTTCATTACGACCTCCTTGTGGGGTGGGGAGTGACTAAACCGTTCTATGGCAATTGCATTATATGGAAGAAGCTCCATATAACAAAATTCTAGACTGCAGATAAGAAGCATTTGCATTAGATTGAATTTTGTTTTGTTTTGTTTTTGTTCTTATTTCTTTGGTCATACTGGTAGAATGGGATTTTATTATTGATGCCATGGTTTAGGTTAAAAACGTAGTGTGCTTAAGGTGGATACAGAGACAACTGGGTGTTTTAAATAACTAAATCAAAGTCTCTAGTTTTTCTTCAAATGAGAATAGCTGCAGTAATTTACATGCCTTCAACTAATGTACAATACTGCAGTGGTTATTATTATGCAGCTTATCAAGCATGTGTAATTAGCTAAGTGACTTTCACCTCCTATCACAAAGATGTTGATTCGCAAAGTCATAAATAAAGATGCTATTGAGGAATGCATAAATAGAGTGTAATACACAAAACTATCTACAATAAAAAAAAAAAAGATAAAGACACCAAAAGGTAAGCTGGTAAATGAGAAAGGGACCTTTCTTCTCAGATCTCTTCAGAAGAGAATGCTTTCATTAGAAAATTCTTTTTCATTCTTCTTTGGATTGCTGGTTCTATGTGCTTTATGAAAGAGTTGGCAAAGAGGCAGGTAGGTTGTGCTATTTACTTTGGCAAACTTCGAACTGAATTATAATTAGCCTGAGGACAAAAATCTAGACCTACCTTCTCCAGTCTGTGTGGCTTATAATCCACATCTGTTGTGTTTTTATAGTAAACATTCTAAAAAAATTATTTAGCTTTGGTATGTAATATATCCCATTAATGTTAAATAATTTCTTCTGGTAGCTGTTTGTATATTATCCCCAAATCTATATAACAAAGAATTTAAATTTCATTTTCTACAGTCTTTTAAAAATGAAGCTGAAGTTTAGAACTTGATTTTTAAACAGAGGAGTAGAGTTATTTTTTCTCCAACTTTTACCTTTTTTTCCTTCTCTGTCATGAAGGCTCTATTCTGGTCATTTCAAGAAATTATATTTTCCTGGTTTATGAAAATATTAGACATTTAATCTATGCATATACTGATATATATTTCATATGGACTATGAGTTCTTCAACAGAATTCTACGAGTTTATAAAGATGGTTCAGGAACTGTATGAATACAGTTGTGCTGCATTTTACCTAGGTGCTAATAAAATTCTGGATTGTTATTATTTGTCTTATTTTTTTACTTGTGTGTGGTCACCTGCAGAGGCAGGTACACTATAATCTGTGCATACTGTATTCATTCAAAACTATTTCTTTATTGCCTATTATAATTCATACAGTAATCAAGGAAGTAGGTAATGAGACAGAGAAAGATCTCTCTCTCCACAGAACTTAAATTCAAGTAAGTTTACAAATAACAAGGCATTTTTTTGTACTTCAGTCTGTATAAAAGAAAATCTTCCTCCTCCTCCAAGAGATGCATTACTATAATTTTTAAGTGGAGCATTTATAATATTTTCCCGTGCAATTGAAGAAGAAAGCATATTTTTACTGATAGGTTGCCTTTCATTTAAAACAGGTCCCAGTTGCACTTTTTAATCTATCTTTTTATATTTCCCACGATAGATTGAGCCATATGTTAATTACTCTCTAGATATTTCTTCAGGGTTTATTCTTGCAAAATTGAAAGAAAAGATGAGGCTTAAAATGAGATGACTGTCAACACTTGCCCAAATAGGCAGATAACATGTGATAGAAACTGGGATTTGGAGATGGAGGACAAACACCATTTATTACAAAAACTTCATGAGAAAACTATTGCTATTCTTATTTTACAAATAAGAAAGTAGGTTCGGAGAGTTAAGTGTTCTGACCCAGTTTCTACTGCTAGTAAGTGGTAGAGTCAGGTTTGGCCCTAGTTCTTGCTTATATTGGATGCAATTCCATTACATTAAATTACCTCCTGTAGATAATTTCTATACCAGAGGCCTGTATCTCACCACCCTTTTGCCCTCCCTTTCTTCCTTCTTCTTTTGAACATTCATATATGTCATGAATTCTTTTTATTCCATCAGTTGACTCTATTTAAGACAGATTTAATGCTCACCTTAATTGAATTGGGTCAGCCACTGATTCCCAGAAAGCATTTCCTGTACTCATTTTAGTAAATACTTTTAAATATTATGCATGTTTTCTTACTGTACAGACCAAGATCCCAACATAGTCTCCTGGCTGTTAGCAAGAGTAGCTTTAATTTGCTTATGTTTCATTTTGTTTCTCTAGGTTGCTCTCTTGTGAGAGTTGCCAGCAAACAGTAAAGTGGTCAAATATTAGGCAGTAAACATGAGAAGGAGAAACTAGAGACCCAGAGAACCCACAGACGAATTGATTGGCTCATGGATACCCTAGAGTTGTGTAGCTTTGTATTTCTCCAGCACTTTCACTATTATTTGCATAGTTCTTTTGAGATTAATACAGAATTAATTTTTATTTTTATTTCTACAGTGGCAAGAAGTTTTTTTTTTATTTACCCCAATTTTTAGAAAATTAGATTCTTTATAGATGGCTCTGGTACAATTCTTGGCTCCTTGTACATTTTATTCTTTCTTTTATATCTTCTGTTTAGTAGCCTTTACCTGAGATAATATTGAATTCATTCAAAAGCCTTTGCCACATATTAATATTTAGGATATATTTGGTTGTTATTTGCATAGAGACTGATTTTTGCATGATTAAATATGCGTAACAATGACTATCCCTATCAACGTGATTTTAAAAAGAGGTTATATTCTAGAATGTTCTTCCTTTTTGCTTATACATTTTTAGCTAATTTATTTATTCATTTGACATATATTTATTGAATCTTTACTCTGTGCCAATTAGATTACTGCTCTGGATCTGAGAGATATGTCAGAGAAACAAACAAACACACAAACAAACAAAACCAAATTGTTGCCCTTCTGGAGCTTACATCGTAGTGTGTGGACAAAAAATATAGGCAATAATCAACTAAATTTAAGAGGTGTAAGAAGATGAGAAGTAAACAGAGCATGGAGGATCAAGAGTGCTGGTGTAGAAGGTGAAGGTGATATTAGAAACAATAATCAAATCAGTATAGTCCTCATTGGAGCGACGGCCTGAAGGAGATGAAGTGTGTATCTGGAGAAAGAGCAAAGCAAAGAGGTAGCATAAAGGCATTTAGGTGACAGTCTGCCTCATGTATTTAAGGAACATCTAGTATATAGTGAGTCTGGAAAGTGTAGAAAGAGGGGTGATGAGTTTCGGATGATCTGACTTTATGTTAAAGAGATAATTCTGGCTGATGTACTAAGAGCAGATTGTGTTCCTAGAATAATAGATTTGCCATCAATTAAGATAGAAAAAAAAAAGGAACGCAGAGAGGCACAGTGGAAATATGATATTTTGTTTTGGATACATTAAATTTCAGATGACTATTAAACATCCAAGTGTAGATATCAAGGAGCCAGTTTAAAGTTCAGGAGTGAGGTCAAGGTGGAGATATACATTTGGGAGTCACTGTGATGTGGAGCCTGAGTGAGAATAAAAGGAATTAAATGAAAATGGAGAAAAGAAAAAGGTACCAAATACTAATCCATGGGATAGTCCAACATGAAGAGAGGTCTGGGAGACGAGAAGGAAAGGCAATGGAGACTGAGAATGTGTTATATGTGAGATGAGAGGTAAACCGGTATTTTTTTGTTGTCCAGGAAGGCAAGTAAAGAAAATGCATCAAAATAAACACAGTTATCAACTCTGCAAAATGATCTTTTGTGATATGGTGTGGGTCTTACACACTGATGTGGGTCTAAGAGAGAATGGGAGAAGATTTGGAGTTGCTGAGCATAAATAACTATTTTAAGGAGTTTTGCTATAAAAAGGAGCAGGAAAAAAATGGGTGCAAAAGGGCAATAGAGGTTGTTTTTGTTGCTGCAGGTTAAGATGGAAGAAATAAAGAAATGTTTGTGTATAGTAATAAGGCAACACTTAGAAATATAGGAGAAAGATGGTAGAATGCTAGAATAACATCTTCAGAGAGAGACGGCATCTAGTACACAGTTGGAAGTTTTGGATGAAAAATGGTAGGTAGATGATTTAAATTATCATGTGGCCAGGGAGAGAAATGGCAGCAGGTTTCTGTCCTCATCGAATTGCTTCTGTTTGAGTTTTTTGATGTGTAATACTAAGGGAACTGAAGATACAATTAAAATTGGTAAGCTCTTAATGTGTTCTAGACATTTAGCCTTCTTAATTTATTTAATATTACAAGCTTATGAGGCTTTTATTCCCACTTTACAAATTCAGATATGGAAGACCAAAGAGATGAAGTATCTTGCCAAAAGATACATAATTTGTTGGTGGCCAAATATATTTTCTTTGAAGAGACTATTTCAGAGCAGAGGGAATAAAACAAAATAACACAATATCGGCAACAACAATTCTGTTTATAAGAAAATAGTGGTCAATTTGCTAGTAGAAAAATCACTGTAAAGGGGAATAATTACATCTGGTTCATTTGGGGTTTGAAGATAAAACCAGACTTAACCAGAGATTTGGCTTCATATTTGAATTAGTAGCCCTGGAGAGATGTGGTTAAATCATCTAACAGCTAAACAGTTTAAGTTGGAACTCTGCAATGAAGTAGATCTAAAAGGTTGTAAAGTTTTAAAAGAACAACATCAATTGTCCCATTGTTTACTGACAGGCAGAGTCTCCTGAAGCAAATGATTAAAAGACCATTGTAGTTGTCCAACTCAATTTTCCTGAGAATAAATACTGTTTTACTTATAGAAAATGGGGTTGAAGTTGAAAACATTTAAGACTTATGCCATCAGCAAAAAGAATTATGCCACAAAATAAATCCTTCGTAGAAACTGCTTTCCTTTCTCCTACTCAATATATTAGCACATTTTCTTTATTGTTTTCACATATACTCGTACAACATACTATTAGGTTAATGATTATGACACAGTATTTGCTTTTCTTCACTTCTATGTTACTCACCATTACAGATTTTGTTGATAATCTTTTGACGTTTAATATTTGTCCTGTGAATACGCTTCTTCTTCACCCAATAGTGGTACAAGCTAAAGTAGTTTAAGAAATGACCAACTTCAAATATCACACCAGTGTATACATTTACTAGTAACAATTACATAAACTCATTCTGGAGTTGATAATCTTTATCTCTGGACTAGATGTGGAAGTGTAACTTCTAATCATGGACAGAGTACTTTATATAACATTATTGTATTCGTTTCTTAGGCCTACTGTAACAAATTAGCATAAACTATGTGACTGAAGAAAAAGAAAGAAAGAAAACAAACAGATTTATTCTCTCACAATTCTGGAGGGGAGAAGTCCAAAATCAAGGAGTTGGCAGGGTTGGTTCTTTCTGGAGACTCGGAAGGAGACTCTCCTTGCCTCTTTCCTGTCTTCTGGTGGTTGCCAACAGTCCTTAGCATTCCTCAGCTTGTAGTTACATCGCTCCACTCTGTACCTCTGTTGTCACAAGGCTTTCTTCCCTGTGTGTCTCCCAGTATCTCCGTGTCCTCACTTAGCCTTCTTTAAAGGTGCCCAGTCATTGGATTTATGGCCTACCCTAATCCAGGATGACCTCATCTTGATTACTTTACTAGGGCTGCCCTAACAAAACACCACAAACTGCGTGGCTTAAACAGCAGAAAACTATTGTCTCAATTTTGGAGGCTGGAAATCTGAGACCAAAGTGTCAGCAGGGTTGGTTCCTTTTGAGGGCTTTGTAGAAGAAATCTGTTCTAAATCTCTCTCCTTGGTTATAGATGATTGTCTTCTCCCTATGTCTCTTCACATGACAGCCCCCCATCCCCCACATCCCCTCATGTTTAGGTCCGTGTTCCACTTTTATGTGGTTACCGATCATATTGGGTTAGGGGCTAATCCTAATGACCTCATCTTAACTAATGGTATCTGTAAAGACCCTATTTCTAAATAAGGTCATTCTTATTTAGAAGTATTCAGGATTAGGACTTAAACATATGAATTTGGGGGTAACACAATTTAGTCACATTCGGAGGTTATAGGTAGACATGAATTCCTGAGGGAAACCAAGCACACTTCTATTTTTTTCAAACTGAATCACCAAGAAGATCTCAGAAGGGTGCTATCATTATTGCGTATTTTATAAGTGGAGAAATTATCACTTACTGGGGTTAAATAACTCAACCAAAGTCAAATTGTGACTAGTTAGGAGTGCCAGGGCTACGTTTCAAATCAAAACTCAAATTTCATGTGATATCTAATCCCTCCAATACATATGGATTCTCTCTGCTCTTTTGATAATTTTTTTTAATTTTTAAAGTATTTTTCTGTCAAAATAGAGTACTATGCATTAATGTAGATACTTTTAAATATCGAAGTGTTCGACTCTGTGTGTACAAAATGATTCAGATTTTTTTAACTTGCTCCAAATTTCAAAAGTTTTATCCAATGGTTGCTTACATGCAAACATTATTTTAGTTAAAATTAAGATCCCTTCCAACTTAAAACTGTAGTGGCATTGATTTTTAGTACTGTTATATTTGTCATTTTAGGCAATTAGACAAAGTTCTTTTTGAAATAATTTTTAATTTAAGACCTATTTCTTTGTGTACTGTAATCCTATTCATCTGGTATCTATGTAATGATAGCACTGAAGCAATTTAATTATAGCCCATAATTTCCATTATAGCATGCAAACTTGCAAAAATCAGCTTTAAACAATGACAAAAAGAAGTCTTAATAAAAGAAACTGGGGTCAATGAAACCATAATTATAATCTTCAAAAGTAGAAAATCTGATTAATCAACAACAGTTGATTTTCTGCTCCTTAGTTCAGGACTGAAGAAAGAAGTCTTCACTCCCCTTCATCCCTTTTCTTTCATCATTCCTCAGTCCCGTCTTCCCCTCTCCCACCCTCCCTTCTTTCCTCCCTTCCTTCCTCCCTTCCTTCTCCCCTCCCTCTCTCCTTTCCTCCTTCCCTCCCTCCCTCCCTCCCTCCCTCCCTCCCTCCCTCCCTCCCTCCCTTCATTCCTTCTTCCTTTTTTCTTTCTGGTGTTGATGTTGTTGGCTCTGTTTTGTCTTCAGTGTCCCAAAGGCACTGCCTCAGGTTCCCTATATGGCTATTCCCTCTCTCTCTCAGCTGGAGTCTCCTGCAGGCATAGCACTCATGTCCAACACCACTGGAGGCTAAGTTTGGCCGGATATATACTTTACCCTCACAGAGCTTACATTGCAATGACAGCCTGCCAGTAACAAGAAACAAGATGTTTAACAAATTTAAAAAAAAGTAATTAAAGTTGACATTCAATATTATATTAGTTTCAGGTGTACAGCATAGTGGTTAGGCATTTATATAACTTACAAGGTGATTCCCCCCAATAAGTCTTGTACTACACACCTGGCACCATACATAGTTATAGCAGTATTATTTTTATTCCCTGTGCTATACTTTACATCTCTGTAACTGTTTTGTAACTGCCAATTTTTACTTCTTAATCCCTTCACTAGTTTCACCCAGCCCCACAACCCCGATCCCATCTGGCAACCATCAGTTTGTTCTCTGTATCTATGAATTTGTTTCAGAAGCAGGACATTTTTGTTGGCGGCCCTGTCAATATTACCAAGTAAATGTAAGCCTGATTTGCATTAAAATCTCAAAACAAAATGAGGGAATGGCTGTTCCTGTGAAAAAAATAAATAAAAAGGTAATGATGCTGATATTTGGTGCTGTGTTTTCTATAATAAAACATTTAATTAAATCTTTAAATGTGTATGGAGCACAAAATATGCAAATCAGAATAAAATACATCAGGCATAACCAAGACTATATCAGCCCTGTTGCCTGAGCCCACCTTAGTTGCTCTGCCAAGAAGCAGTGGTTTAAAACTGTCCATCCATCTGTTAAAACAAACAAACAAACAAACACAAAGAAACAAAACAAACAAACCAACAAAAAAAACAGCCTGTGCTGTACCTATACAATCTCTGTAAAGCTTCGGAGTGTTTTAGCTACTGATACAAAGCTGCTGAGTTATTGGGCTACAGGCTATCTCTCCTAGAGGTAAATTAACAGCTGCTGCTCTGTGGTTCTTTTCACATTTTTGTTGAGTGTGTAATCTGTGCAGGGCTCTGTGGTTGGTCCCAGAGACACAGAGATAAGAAACAGCATTAAAGATTTGCCCTCAAAGCGCTCACTATCTTGTGGGGTGGCAGATACAGAAGGAGAAAATTAGGTAGAAAGTGCCCTGAGGAAGGGAAGCAAAGGGCTTATGGGAATGCATAAGGAGAGGTGGCTATGGTTTATAGATGTTTTGTGACAGAAAGTTGTCCCTGAGGTGAGCCCTCAGGAATGACTATTAAAGTCCCTTGATGTCTTCAAAGGCTAGTGTGGTCTGTGGGACCATTTTACTGATTAACTCCAGATTAAAATATTTCTGAGTGCTCATTAAAATGGTTGGTTGCTCATTTATTTGCAGGTGTGTATGTATGTCTATATGTGTCCTCCTTCTTTGCCGGGAGAGCAGTTGTCTCCTGTCATTGCTCTCACCTTGCCAGACTTTCAAGACACTGAAACGTCACTGCCCACGTCTGAGCTACTGAATCTGATCTCTCCTGGGTTGGACAATTGAGCAACCCCACTTTTCAAAAATAAAACGCACAAACAAGAAACATTTGTGAAATGAAAACAAATCATCTTGAAATGAGCATCCCCACTATGGGTAATCTATAGCAACTTACACATGGAGATTTTTTCAAAGATTATTATTTTTTTAAATTTTATATTCTAAATAACTGAGGCTGTTGAAGAGGTTACTTTCAAATAAGTAAGGACATCTCAGGGATGTGTGCAGGCATCACTTACCCCCGATATTCAGTACATTGCACACATTATCCTGTTGTCTTAATGCAACCCTTTCCTCCTTCCTTCTCCTCTTCCTCACCATAATCTAGAACTTCCATCATTTCTTGCCTGAATCACTACAATAGTCTCATAGCAGGCCTTCCTGTTTCCACTCCTGCTTTTGCAATCTGTTCTACACGTAGCAGCCAAGTATGTCCCCCTTGCTCTCTACATTCTAGCCTTGATGATCACCTTTTGGTTACTACAATAGCCAGTCTCTATCCTACCTCAGGACCTTTGCACTTGTTGTTTCTTCTACCTTACACATACAGTGTCTACCTTTTTTCCTGGCTAAGTCTTATAATTCAAGTCTTGGCAAAATGCCACCTTGTGAAAACAGCCTTTGCTGAGCACTCTACTAAGCTAACCTCATCTGACTCTCTACCTCCAGTTATTCATTTACATTCCCTTGGTTATTTCCTTCATCATATTTTGATCTTTATATGAAAGTATCTCGTTCATTTATGTACTTACATGTTTGCTCTCTGTCTGCCCCAGAAGAACATTTCTCTTCTTCACTGCTCTATCCCCAGTACTCACAGGGGATTCAATAAGTATTCATTAAAAACATAAACAGCCTTAGAAAACAATGCACTTTGTTGGAGAGAGCCTTCATTCGCCCACCATCATTTGCATTTTTGAGTAATACTACACCTGCTACCATTCCTCACCAGATATAGCAAATACGAATATATTCTCTGCCTCTCTGCGAAGCAATCACCGTTTGTTTATGGCTCCCAAAATGAAGAAAATTTCAAAGCCCACATCAGAGCCCTTAACTAAGAAATAACAGTGTTCAGTGGTTCAGTGTCTGACAGATATTACCTGGACTCTGTTGCAGGGGCCCTTGGGGCCGAGTGGCTGCCAACAGCCGAGGCTCTTGGCTCTCTGCCTATGCACGTTACTGCCAGCCTTATTGCCTCTGTACTGAATTTATATTTTAATACAGGGCGCCAACAATGCATTTGTGTAATAGGAGCATGGAGAATAACTTGTTTTCCAGACCGAAGCCTTCATTTTCTCTTCCTACCTTCTAATTGAATTTCCCTTTCCTCTTACCCAGCCCCATTTTCCCTCCCATGATAAATCTATATTCTCTTCCAATTATTTTACTTTTGTTGTCCTTGTTGTACCCTCCACCTCTGTGATGGGAATTCTGTGAAGACGTGTCGTTTGGGGTCAGTGAAGAGGCAGAGCCTGAGTACTAGAATGGTCTAAGAAGAGGTCTAGTGGGATTTGTTTAAGGGATTTTCTACACAGCATGAAGGAGCCCTCCAGTGGCCTGTGTCTTCTTCCTTACGATTTAGCTTCAGGGGGTTCAATACCACCATTAACATGTACAGGTATCCCCTTTCCTTCTTTTATTCCACATTAGAAGGTACTAGCTGTCCTAAAAAAGCCAGAAACCACTTTATAAAATGGGACACATCAGAAAATGAGACCTTAACGTATATACAACACCACAGAGTTTTGAGAACATGGTTGGTGCCCAATAAATGGTTGATAAATGAAGGAACATTTTGAGCATGACAGCCAGTGGGCAGCTTAGATTACTGAGATAAATGGAGAGGCCAGTGGCTTTTCTAGTGGATGGTGGAGCCTGGATCCTGGACTGTTGAGGGTGGAGGAGAGGCACAATGCTAAGAGCATTATAGACCTAGAATTTCTCAATCTAGTTGTGAGAGAAAAATCAGGCAGTAACAGGGACTAGATCGGTGTCTTGGAACACACTGCAGAGCTGATGGAGGAGAGGGTGTTAGATTCCGGGCAGGACTGGCTTCATGGAAGTGTGCTCTGTGCAGTCAAACTGATCTTTGTGCTCAGAACAGCTCCACACTTAGTGAAACGCTTGACTGTCGCCATCATTAAATTCATCATCATTTTTGAACATGGGATCCTGCATTTTCGTTTGGCACTGGGCTCCACACATTATGCAGCCAGTCTGCTCCCTGTCTTTGCTGGCGTTTTCCCCATGCTGCATACCCATAGGTACTCATATAATTAGGAAAGACAGTAGAACAGAAACCCTCTGTGCGTGTTGAAAATTTTGGTTAAAACTCTCAACTACGAACATTTGTGTGTGTACCCTTACAGTTCCCCTCACCTATAAGGAGAGCAATGAACAAAGGACTTGGGGAACGTTGTAATTTGGGGAGATAAAAAGGCTGCTGTTTTGTTTTCTCTTATTCCTATTATTATGCATTTGTTCATTCTCTCATGAAACAGTTATTAAGTGTCTAATATGTCCTACAGACTATGCTAGACACTGAGGATAAAAACAATTAGATGTGGTATTTGCCCATAAGGGAGAATCAGGAAAGGGATAATAAAAACAATTATTCTAATAGCTACCACTTGTACAGTGCCTATCATGGAGCAGCTACTGTTTTAAGGGTTTTGTATGGTCACAAGTTGCTTGGTGAGGGGGTTACATTCTGAGAAATGCATCGCTAGGTGAGTTCATCATTGTGCAAATGTTTAGGGGCCATGATGACCAAAACAACATGAGATGAAATCAAGCAGAAGAGAAAAATGATGCAGTCAACAGCCATAGTAAACACGAGATGTGTGAGACTGCTGCCACTATAACATGGCACACTGTTTTACAACAACCTTTTTTTCTTTAATAAGTAGAAAGAGTACATTCTAAAATAGTGATAAAAGTTTAGTATAATAAATTCATAAAGCACTAACAATAATTTATGATCATTATCAAGTATTATGTACTGTATATAATTACATGTGCTACACTTTTGTACAGCTGACAAAGGAGTGCGTTTGTTTGCACCAGCATCACCACAAACATGTGAGCGATGCATTGTGCTGAGACATGACAGCTGCGATGTCACTAGGCCATAGGAATTTTTCAGCGTCATTATAATCTTATGGAACCACCCTCATCTATGCAATCCGTTGTTCACTGAACTGTCAATATGTAGCACATGACTATATTAACTCAATTCTCACAAAAGGCTTATGAAATCATTACTATCAGCATCCTCACTTTACTAATGAGAAATGTGAGTCATGGATAGGTTACCTAAACTGTACAAGTTTCCATTGCTAGAAAGTGGCACATCCAGACTCAAAACCAGGCACCTTAACTCTGTTGACTGGGCCCTTAGCTGCTAAGTGTGAGAAATGCTAGAGGGAAGTGAGTAAAAGTGATATATGGTAGTATGCTGCCCAAAGGAGGGACTCTCCAGTTCTCTCACAGATGGGAGCTGGTAAGAAAAGGTTTTATCAAAATAATCTTGCTTGAAAGGGCATGTGAAGAAGGACATGGCCCCTCCACTGAGGAAGAGGATTTTCTGGGATGAGGTGGGAGATGTAGCTGTGTAGAGAGCAGCATGTGACCAGAGAGTGCACTGGGAGATGAGTCTGGATGAGGCAGCTACCACGTCTTGGTGTCTTAGGAGCTTGGGGGTTTTCTTTAGGTGACAGCAAGTCATTAACAATTTCAAGCAAAGTCTTGACACGATCAAGTGAGCACTTTAGAATAGTTTCTCTGACAACTGAATAAATGGTATAATCTAGGATGAAAAACCACAGTAGAGAGGAATAGAAACATATGGCAGTGGTGTGTGAGCGACCACGAGGGCCATACCAAAGGCACTGGCTGGGGTAGAAAGAAGGGAATGAAGGGTAAGAAGTGTTGATTGGAAGCTCCATCAGGTTGGAGAGTTGGCTGGCTGATTGTTGGGAGGGCAGAGGAAGGGAAGGAGCCTAGGTTAGCTCTCGAATGTCTCCCTGCCCAGAACTTTCCTTCTTGCCTGTATTACCTTTAGCCGACTTTCTCTAACACGGCTTCTTCACCAGGACTGAAGATGAGGGCACAGGATGGAAAGTGAGCTAGAATAAAGAAATGAAGTTTGACAGAGGGAAAGTGCTCTTGGAAGAGGAGAAAGAAAAAAAGCTCCAGAAAACAAACAGAAGGACAGAATGGAACACTGAACACATTTTTATCTGCCATATGCCAGATGTAAGGTAAACTCTAGAAAAGAATGCCACACATATATATTTATTTTACTGAATCATCTTTTAGTTCTGGAACTTAAAGGAGAGATAACTATGTCAGAATAAGACAGAGACAGATGACAGGGAAGTGTGGTAAGGGGACAGAGCAAAGAGTCATAACTTTGTAACCTACCCTTGGTTATGGCAAGCTTGAATGTACAAGCTTGAAAAGGAAGACATACATAGATAGCAAATCACAAACTGTCAACTGAAAGGAAAGCAAAATCATTTAGTTAAATGTAAATTGCTAAGAAAAGCAGACAGGTGCATAATTTATGTAGATTTGTCCTAATGACAAGACAAATGAACGTAATTTTTCGGAACATTAGTAACTGAGAAAATACATGTTTATTGAATTCAACATGTATTTCTGTAGCATTGAATATGTGGCATGCTTCATGCTAGGTATTAGAATACAAATATAGTCTGTACAAATTAGTAACACACACAGACGTACATATGTGTCCTGGACTTAGGCAGTTGAAATCTAGTATGAAGTCAAATTATAAATAATCAGATAAATAATTACAAGACTAGAGAGGTCATTAGAGGGGTGAAATGTTGCAGATCTTCATAAAAATGCAAGAATTTATCAAGTTGGGTGTGACCCAGAAAAGCTCTTTAAAGGAAGTCACATTTTGGGTTTGCCCTGAAGGATGGGTCGGCTTTCAACAAGCAGAGATGTCCAGCAAAAGGAAAGAAAGGCACAGCAGTTAGCAAAGTTTGGAGACAGTAAATATCCAGTTACTTGGATCACAAAAGACACTGAACTGTGATGAAATATTGGGTGTAGTGAAATAGCAGAAGGCCTAGAAGGCCAAGATAAGTGGCTTTACTAGCACCGGGCATGCGTTAATGATGTTTGGGGCAAGGGAATAGGATAACAGGAGTGTGGTTTCAGAGGAAGGTAGGCAAGGAACGGGAAGGTGGATAATTGGTTAGATCGTAGGAAAAGAGACTAGATAAGAGGTACAGGTCCTGTAGTTGATATAAAAAGTGGCCAATGGAAATGAAAAAAGATCATGGATTTGAGGGACATTTCAAAGAAGAATTGGAAATTGCAAAACTATGGAGATGGACAGTGAGCTAAGAGGCCCTGGTAAGGTTGGCAGCAGATTGGAGACAATATGGCCCAGAGGAAGATGATGCCGTGAATAAATCATATTTCCGGATTTAGTCCAGGAATAAATGAGTTGGTGAAATTTTCAGCAAAATTGATCATGTGAAAGAATATACCATCCTTTTATTTATTTTTATCAATATGGCGGTATAAGAAAAGCTATGAGTTTATAGTATGTTCAAATCAGATGTTAACCTCATCAACGCAAAGAAATGCTCTGAAAAAATCCTACATTCATTTTTTTACCAACAAGGGGGGAAAAAGAAAACATGACACATCTTCTGCACTAAAATTTCCCTTTTACTGACATTTCTGAGCTGTGTATAATGCTAGATTTCTAAAGGGAAATGAATAGGGTACATAATACTTCTCTCAGAAAAAAGGCCACCCACCGCCATTGGCTGTGTGAATATAATTTTCACTGACAAGCCAAGATGGAGACATGTATACAAGGCCAATTGCCAGACTCAGCCTGTTTTTCCAGCTATTTAACTGTACACATCAAGTGCTGTGTTTATTTGCATGGAAATGGAATGGACCCAAAGAACTTAAAAGCAGTGAAGCTACGTGTCTTGTTGTGAGAAATACAGATGGGACTCGTATGCTTTTCCCTGGGACTTGTACACCTAGATCATTAAAACCACATAAACCTCAGAGAAAGACTGAGAATACGGAATGTGGGACATGAAGTAGAAAATTATCTAAAGCAATGGTAGGAACATCTGGCAAGATCAGAGTATGATAGAATGCCCAGATTGCTTTTTGATGCTGACTTGCTGGAAGGAGAAGAGAAATAGTCCGAGGAAAAAGACAGGGGGAAAAAAAATCAAACTCGTTTTGAGATTAGGAAAATGAAAGTTCACATTTATCAAGTGATCGTACTGACTGATCAGTTTTCATAATATGATCAATTAGGAAATTTGTTTTTTTTTTGTTTTTTTTTGAGGTTTTGGAAAAATAAAAATAGAGAACAAAGTAACTAGCTGACCCAATTAGTGAACACAGCAAGTTGCCATATTTCTTGCCCAATAGCAGATGCAGGCCTTAGGGGAGCTGAACACCACCTTCCAGATCATTGAACAAATGACTTCTTTAGTGTACTAATTATGCTGAAAGAGTTAAAAGAGCTTCTAACTGCATCTACACCCTAGGGAGTGTTGAGTCCCAGGGAAACTCAGCTGAATGAAGAACGAGACTGTGACTATTCCTAAAATGCCCACATCCTATCCCATCACCATTCTACAGCAACGTGTATTTATTCCTCTCAGTCCACCTTGTTTGCCACGTCTGTGTTAGTAGCCTGCCTCTAATATGGCTTCTACAAAAACTTCAGTGAAGGTCAACCTTAGTGAAGCTTAAACAATGCTGCGTATTTTGTCCTTAAAATCCTTTGGCATGGAAGTCAACCATACTGATTGAGTGTTGGCAGCAGGAGAACCTATCTACGGTGTTGTCAAGGAGCTCCGTCTGATGGAAAAGGAAGTTAGGACAGGTACATACACAACGTAAGTGGAATGGAGGGTGATTATGTTCACGAAAGAAGAAAAAGCAGAGTCTTTGAAGGTTTGAAAGGAAGGAGGGATGATGTCCAATGGTAAATGTGTTTTGGATGAGGTTAGAGGGTGGACAATTGAAAAAAAAAGAAACAAATAAAAAAAAAAAACTGATAGGATTTAAAATGACCTAGAATAATACCGACTTATAAGTACACAGAGTGTGCCAAAAAAAGTGTACACATTTTAAGAAAGGGAAAAACTATTAAAATTGTAATGCTCAGTATATACCGATAACAAAAGATGACTACAAGTCATGTCTGACTTCTGCAATTACCAGAGGTGCTCAATGTGGTTCCCATCAGCGTCCACAAACTTCTGATTACGGCAAACTACTGCTTGAGCAACGTGGACCAAAGTGTCCACCTGTATACAGTTTTTTGGCACCCCTGGTATATGGAAGGAGAGAAGTGTGCCAAGACGAAAGAATAGCGTGAGCAAAGGGAGCATGGAGGCAGGAAAGAACAAGGCTTGTGACTCTCAGGTGGCTGGAGTTGGGCTGGCAAACAGGTAAGGTGTACCAAGAAGGAAAGATTGATTGGGACTTTTGTGAAGGACTTTGAATGCCAGTGTGAGGATTTTACATTTAATTTGGTAGGCAAAGGGGAGCCACCAGATGTTTGTGCATAAGAGTGAGGTGATTAAAACTGTTTCAGGAAGATTAATTTGGTAGTTGTCTTTGGTTAGATCGATGTTGCAAGAGGCAGGGACTTTGGAAAAAAAAAAGTTAATAGGCTTTTGTAATTAAGTCATGCGACAAGGAGTTGATCAGTAATTTAAAAAATATCTTATAAATATTTAAAATTTCCTGCAGTCCCATTGATATCTGTTTAAAAGGCTTCAAAAGAATTTCAATAAAGAGCATTATTAGCTCCCCCCTCCTTTTTTTTTTTTTTTTCCGAAGAAGGAAAGGTATTTTGGAAGAACCAGTACATACAGTTGAAATGTACTCTGGGAAAGGGGCTGGGCCCTCTGGTCTCCTGCCAGCAAATCAGCTGTGGAAAGAATTCTGGCTGGTTTCATGGCTTCCTGTGTTGGCTCTGTAATTGTGTTACTGTGTGACTTTGAACAAGTCATGCCACCTTTTTGGGCTTCAGTTTTCACTTGTGTGGAATGAGGGTTTGGGCTCCATGACTTCTAGAATCATTTCCATATTTCACATTTGCCGGGGTTTTTTTTTTTTTTTCCCCAATAGGAGCAAAGGGAATTGCAGTAAATAAAAGGGTTAATATCTGTCTGCATTTTCTTCTGCCTATTTCACTGACTCACCAGGAATTCTAGAGAGGAGGATGAGTTGAATACTTCACTTCATGCATGAATTTAATGGAGCATGAGCTTGTTTCATTTCTTGCAACAGTTTAAATGCCATCTTTAATGTTTTCTTGTCATGCTACTGTTGCTGTTTTTTTTTCTCTTCTGTTTCCAAGAAGCTAAACTGTAGCAGATGTTTTTTCCCATGTCCTACAATGAATTAAGGATACATTGAGGATATGTTTTCTTCTTTATATTTAAGAAGAATTAGAATACCAATTTAAATAAATTAGCTGTGGTATATTGGTATATCTTAGTTTTATCTGCCAAGGAATAATTTAAATCAGCTTGCTGTGCTGTGTAGTACTTTAAAAACATGAATGCAAAACAGCTACCACATGTAATAAGAACAAACAGAATTAATTCAATCAATTAATGAATTATAATAGAACAGAGAGAATATTAGGCAACCAATGGTAGTATTTCCAAGACTAATTTCCAGCTCACAGGTTGTCTGATTTTTCTTAACTGGGTAGATGACATGGTTAATAATTCTCTTTTATGTTTTATTCTCTTTATTTACATTTTCCCTCTGGAGGCTTCCATACAGTTCTATAAAAGGCTTGTGAAGATAGCACGATTAATATGTGTTACAGTGAGAATCTTCCTGAACTCTACAGTAATTGTTAGAGATTACACACATGCCAGTTTGCTTGGACAGATGTAGAGAACTAGTGAGTCAAATATGCTCAACTCGACTCGCTTGCTATTTCCATGATTCTAATGAGAAAGACACCAACTGTTTCTGGATTTACTCTATTATGTTTAAACAGTATTTAGCAGACTGAATTTGAGTTGTCAGGGGACAGGGGATACTACTGTTAGAAATGTCATTCCCCTTTAATTTTGCAGAAAAAGTGACAGATGAACTAGAACGGTAAAGAATTAAGGCAAAGGAATGGCATTATAGAAATTAGAAAAAAATACCCTTGATATGGGTTTTAGAGATAAGCTAATGTGAACAGTTTTCTGAGATGTGGACAAGTATTTTGCGAGTGTAGATTTTGGAAAGACTATACCTCTTCTCTCACTGCCTCTCTCAGAGACATGCATATCACCATGGCTACCACCCTGGTATTTTTGCTCATATTACTGTTGGATAAGAAAAAACAACAACGGATTTACTTATTGGTTTTAGTAAATCTGTTTAAACAGATACATGTGTCCATTTACTCATGCTTCTGCATCTTCTCCCAATTCATATGTCCATGTGGGTGGCATATGATTGGGATGGTCTCTGTCTTTCCCTTCTCTCTTTGAGATGACAAAAAAGACATGTTTGTTTTGAGCTACAAATCACAAACAATTTATTAAATAACCTATTATGCACTACTGATGCATTAGCTAATAAGTCTTTAGTTAATGATACAATATTAAATGGGTACGTTGACTAATAAAATAAGGTACTTAAGGAGTAGTCACTCAAATCACTTGACTTATTCATCTGAATCTGCCCAGAAAATCTTAGAATGTTAATATAATACAAGTTGTCTTTAAGAAGTCTATAGACACAACTCAATTGAGTTTTAACAGAGTTACCATTTTGAAAAGCTCAGTACAAAAATTGATATAAACTTACTGTTAAGACTATGGACTTTGTTATAATATAAAGGATAATAGAAACATATTTGAAATTTACTGTGATTACTTTTTTTTTCATAGCTAGAAATATAACTTTGGTAATTGAATTTAATTCAGCATTTATACCACAATACATTCACATGTATAAAGTCCCTTCTTGGTTTATGTCCTGTAGATCCATACTAGTAGAACCTTCTGCAGTCATAAAAATGTTCTGTTATCAGCTCTGACTGATATGGTAGACAGTAACTCCATGTGGCTGTTCAGCAGTGAAGACATGGCTAATGTGACTAAGAAACTAATTTTATTTAACTTTTATTAATATAAATTAAAGTTTAAATAGTTACCTATGATTAATAGCTACCATTTTGGACAGTGCAGCTAGATGATGAATATTAATATCACCAGAAGAAAGATAAAAATCATCTAGGATTTTCAAATATGAGTAAAAACTGAGTGTCTATATTTTGGAAATTTTTGAATTTAGAAGATAATAGCTAGAAATTGTTGCAAGAAATGAACTTATTCAAGGTATGTCAGGCATGATTATTTTTAATGTCAGGCATTTTTAGAGTAAAATACTATAAAATCTTAACTAGCACTTTGTAGATTTTTTTTCCGGAAAATTGTCATCAAGATTTCAAAATTAAAACAAAGGTATTGAGAACAATGTCTGGCATCAAAGTCTATTCTATTTAGGGTGCTCTTCCAAATATTATTTTTTCTGAGTGATACAAAGTTAAGAACTTTTTCGTTTGTGGAACTAATGTTTACCATATTTTCTTCCAAGGATATATATCAGTGTCAGGTGCATACTCCCAAACTATTCTAGAACTGGTCTCTGAAAAATGACTTAATCATTTGAAAATATTTTTATTAGCTGTTTTTATGACTCTCAGCTTAGAAACTTGTCACAGAGTTTGTTTTTAGAGATTTTAAATTGACCATTATAACTGTTGATGTTTCAAATCATTTTCTAGGACTGTGCTGATGATTCATAATCTATTCGTTTTCGAAAACTAACTGTTGCCAAAAATGGCAAAACTATCCCAGTGGGAAAGAATGGTAGATTTCCCTAGGGATCTCTTGAAAGTCACTGACTGGGAAACAAAAACATTTTCATAAGACTGGCTCATAAGTAAACCAATGTCATCAGAAATGATGTCTTCTTTCTTGTTTTACTTTCTTTATTCTGATTTGCCATGGTTCTAAGTTGAACACATTATATGGAAAGATTTCAATTTCTGATTTTCTAGCATGTTAACCAGAGAGCCAAAAATACTATTTGCATCATTGCATCATCTCACTGAGTATTGGGGTTTTTGTTTGTTTGTAGTAAATAAGTTCATTCTAGTCCTTGGTACAAAGCCTCTTACTTTTAAGGTCATTATTCTTCTACTCATGATATTCTTAATAGCAGCCTGAGTTTTCCCTAATTTTAGGAAGATACTTGTCATTTATTTTGCATATATATACATATATATATATATACACACATATATTTATTTTGCACATATATATGTGTGTGTGTATATATATATATATATATATATATATATATATATATATATATATATATAATCACTCAGCATTGTCTGAATCCTTCTGCTGTCTTCCTGTGAGGCTTTTGTGGATGTTGTACCTGATTCCAGTATGTGTCCATTGAACATCTCTCTTTTATATTTCTACGTCTTTCTCTTTTATGCGAATGCTCACTTCTCTTCCTGTCACATTTCACTCTTATCTTCTATTATTTTCATAGCTGGGACTTCAGGCAGTGAAAAATAGTTCTTACCGACTTGAGCCTGTCTTGCGTGGGTAAGCAAGCTTCCTGGAGCCCAGGGGTCATCTGAAAGGGCTCGGAATCTCACTTCTTGGATAACCTTCCTCCATAACATGCTCTTCTTAGTGGAGACTGTTTTCTGCTTTTGTTTATAGATGTAAGATTGTCATTTGGCATTAACATTAGGGTGAGCTCACTAGGATGGGGGAAGAGAAACACAAAACCTTTCTCTTATTCTTTCATTATTACTGCATTTATGCTGAAATTCATGTGAAAATGCCTTAGGTTTTACTTTTTAACAATAATCACTGAGCATTCAAGCTCTGCAGAGCAACTTATTGGTTGTGATTGTGAGCTGAGATATGAAGAAATCCTTGTAAATATGCACATAAAGAAAGGAATTAGAGGATACTCCAAATGAAAATTTTAAATATATGTTCAATTAATATGTAAAATATAGTTATCATCTAATACAACTGGGAAGACTCTCAGAGATACCTTATGCTACATCTTTATTTTTTTAAGGAATTAATTTGTTTGAGGTCTGATATAACTTTAAAATTTTGTCTAAGTAACTGAATGTAATATTTTATTTACTTAATGAGGTCAAAACACTTTGCTATTACTGTATAAGCAATTTTAGGGTTCATATAATCTTTTTCTTTTTCTTTATTCTTCATTTTAATTACAATGGTGAGGGACACAGCTGAGTTGTAGAAAGTCTTGTTTTTTTTGTTTGTTTGTTTTTGTTGATAAATCTTTGAAATAGGAGGATCTAATTATTTCCTTGTGCCTGGACCATAGTCCGACACTGGGGTTGATGTAATGTAATTAAGTTGGCAAACACCATCACTAAGCTCCTAAAAATGAGACTTCAAGAATAGCGAAATGATCAATAGACAATTACCTTTTTAATTAGCAAATACTTCTCAAATTAAAAAAATATATATTCGTTATTCAGAGACTTAGCTTTAGGTATCATTACAAAAGGAAAATAATAATAATGTAGGTTTAAGGGAAGAGCCATGTAGCAACAGGTTGTAAAATATCCAGTGAAAGGTTATTTGGAGCTTCGGAAACCTTAGATACAGGACTTGCAACAAGTTGTATTTCAGGTGTCTAATAGACAACTCTCATTGATTCATATGCATAACTAATCCTTTACCTCCAACTCCTTCATATTGTGTTTAATATTGCTGGTTTAAATATCTGTACCTTCATTGCTAAGAAAAAGCTTGACAGTATTAAAACATTGAAAAAAATCAACCTTCATTTCAGACTTTATCATTGTAATTATAGTTGAAAAGCCTTAAAAATTCATTAAATTATTTTTTAAGCTTTCTAGAAAAGTTATTTTTTTTAATAGTGTATACCAAAAAATCAGGAGAACTTGAAAAATGCTGAAGGTTAAAGAAGGCAAGAGTCGTTTGAGAGGATTTTCTTTTTCTCAGATAAAGGAAAAGAGAAAAAAAAAATGCATGTCTTTAGAATAAATTATGTTTCTCAGTTACTTATGAGCCATGCCTGGGAAAGTGAACAAAGGCAGAACCAGTCAAATGTAATTGGAAAGCTAAGCTATTTTGGAAGGTATTACTAAGTCTACACAGACAAGGAAAAAGTATTTTCAGGGAAGTGTTTAAATGGCTGATGTTCTCTCCAAAGTATGAGGAAGAGTTTCAAGGCACAGAGCTAATGTTTCCCCCTATTGACATCATGAACAGTGAACAGTAATCTTTTTACGTAATAAATATGAAGTTCTAGAATCCCTAACCGTAATTATTCAGACTCTTACCTGATTTTCTTTAATTTGGGAGTGAGTTAGCTATATTTAAGTCGATAAAACCAAAGGCCATTTCCAAATAAAGCTGGGTATAATCTAAATAAAAAGAAAGAAAAATAAAACTTTATTAAAATATGTCTGATGGTAGTGTTCTGCATTTCTTCCAAAATCAAGTCATCCAGTATATTCATTTCAGGTAGATGTTACAGACCTTTTCTAATTAGATTCTCACCACCACCACCATCCTTTTGGGGGTAGTAACCCATCATTCTTATTTAATATCATTTTTCAGAATTTCTTCTCTTCCACAGAGAGACGTTCAATCCTTTGTGAGGTCTGTTTATTATCTCTGTAAAGACATCTCTTATTAGGTACCAGGGTTCTTTAAAAGTTGTTTTCTTACATGTTTCCCTAATGTAGAACAATATTTTTCGGACATGCCTTTCAAGTGCCATAAACATCTCTTAACTTTGTTACCCCAATTAACATTGTATGCAAGTATTAGAATTATTAGAGGTTGGGGAGGGAAATTCTTGAGAGACTTGAGACTTGAGATGTAGTGAGGAAATGGAGCTCTGAGAGAAGGGTGTCATTTGGTGGAAGTTCCAGATGTATCTAGGCTACAGAGAAAATTCAAGAGCCAGTAGGTAAGTTGCCTTCTCAGGATGTAAAGGTGTGACAACCTGCCTTCTCCATGTTGTTTCTGATTGTTAACTGTATTGGTGACTTTAAATTTAAATAATTGGGGCGAAACAAGTCCATTCTGAAAGTGGTTATTTTAAATCAAATATTTGTTTCAAAGTATTATTAGCAACTATCAAATGATCGCTGAGTAAAGAGTATTCAGTTAAGCAATAGGTAGAGAATATTTACATATGCAGAATACAGATTTTTTGTTTTGAGAAAGATTGTTTTGATGCTATATGTTCATCTTTTCAAAGTGTAATTTTTTTTTTTTTAATCTTTAGAGCTTAACTTTCCTTTTTTTCCCCTCTTTTTTTGAATTTTGGGATTTAAATTTCTTTTTACTCCTGAACAGCCAAAAAGAACAAAAGGCTTTGTGCTTGGCACTCACTTATCCATTTGTGTATGTGTATGTGTAGGGGAAGGAGTGGGAAAGACTAAGTGTTTGTGTGAATTTATGTATATATGTGAGAAAGAAAGAGATGCTACCAGAAGCGAGGATTTCACTTCTATCTTTGTACTTCACAAATACGGGTTGTTGTCCCAGAGTTGTTTTTGAGGTATAATATCCTCTGACAATTCAGTAAGTATAGCTATTCTTAGTTACCTATGTCCATGATTACAAGGGTAAATCCATCTAACTAGGAATAAAGTCTACTCTGGAATGACAGTTATTTACTTGAAGTTATTTTTCAACCTGCATTCTGAATAGGTGAAATGAATTTCCATTCCATAAATTTCTGGTCATTATTTTTCTTGCATTATATGTAAAAATTAAGTTGTAACACAAAAACCTTAAAAATTATGTTTTTGTAATTTACAATTTCAAGATGGGGTTTAAAGTATTTTTATTATTATTATTATTTCATAACGAACTTTAATATTTTTCTCCTTTCTACAAAATTTGATCTGCGAGTAGATTTTTTACAACTGGGTAATAAACCTTTGTGAAATGGCGTTTGTAATAGAAATGCTGCCATAAACTTTAAATCTTCCAGTGCTAGGAGGCAGCCTTCAATCTTTATGATATGCTGACAACATAGAAGTTTGTTTTCAGATGCATCTGCAATGTCTATCTTGAGCATTCCAGATTGTAGGAAATGAAGAGTCTTTCTCTTAGAGGAAAAAAAAGCAAATCATTCTGCTGAGGGCAGCATTAGTGGAAATAGGTTTAGTATGCTGTACAATCACTCAGTGCTTCTTGAATTTTGCTAGATATTTTGATTACAATGAGGGGCTTCCCAAATGGTGGTTGTGCAAACATTTGTTTTGCTTCATTATCAACACCCCTTCCCCGCCCCTCCCCGCAGAATGTCTGGGAAACATTGCTATGACATTTCTAGAAATAGAGTGAAGAATTTCATCTTGCTTCCCTTTCAAAAATGTTGGTGCATTGTAGTCTTAAGGAAAATGCCTGAAGTCACTGTGAGTTTATTTTATCTGAAGGGATGCTTTTGTTGACAGTCTATATATACACACACTCAAAGAATAACCATGAACTAAGTCCAGCAAAACAAAATGGTCTTAGTTTACTTTTAGCTTGTCTTTTGATGCTTTATGTTCAGGTGAAGGTCAGAGAATTCAGTCAATTGTTAGATGTTTGAAAAACCAGCTAGGTGCTCAATTATTTGCATGTCCTAAGAAGTTCAAGGAGGCAGATTTTTCTCACAACTGACTAAGCTGCTGTGTCCATTCTTTCTCTCTTGAGATTAAAAGCCAAGGAAAACAGATTCAGACATTTGTGTTTCTCTAATATTGTGGGTTCACTAGGTACATAGATAGGATTTTCGATAACTAGAGTTTTCTCCATGATGGGTGGTTTTAGTAGCTGTTGTCTTCTAAAGAAGAGGGGATGAGATTACTTTAGTACCTTCTCTCAGAGCAATATGGATCTAATTGTTTCAGGAAAATTTTTTCAGTGGCCAGATGTTTGTATTTTGGTCTTAAAATATTTTTGACTCTTGATACAATGAAAGATTTATTATAGAGGAGATTATGGAAGCTAAAAATCTGTGCTATACAGGGCCAGATCATAGAAAGCCTTATAGCATACTTTAAGGACTTTAGCTTTTACTATTTGAGATGAACAGCCTTTGAAGAGGCATGAGCAAAGGATTGACATGAGTTGATGTTTGTTGGCCCATTTCAGTTTATTCTTAATACTACAGCCAGAATGGATATCTTCCTAAAGTGACTTTGATTATTTTAACATCCTTCTGTAGACTCGTTAAAAGCCCTTCTATGGTGTTTATTTGCTCTTCCCAGAAGATCATCCGTGGTTTGGCCTCTGCCAACTTTTCTAGCTTTATCTGGTTCCACTAGCACCCTGCAGTCACTTTGTCCTTCTTTTAGTATTTCTAATGTACTCCTCAGTAAGGTAGTTTTCCATAGTGTATGATCATGGTCACATGCACATGTCCTTTATATCATTACATGATATGTTGGGTGTCTACAATTGATTGGATAGGAATGGGAGATTTTGTAAATTCCTGCAAAGAGGAATTTTGTAGCCCAGGAGCTCACCTATGGAAGGAAATGCTGAGGTATCTAATTCAAACCACTTACCTTAGCATTCAAAAATGGCCCCAGGAGCTCTATGTGGACACCTCCAGTGACAGGCAGAGAAATTGCCAACTATGAAGGAAGCCCAGTCCTTGGAGCTATTAGAAACAGCCCCTCTGAGAAACAGACTTCTAGTGAAGTCTGACAGGTAAAGAAAATGAGACTTCTGGGGTTCACAACAAAAAGAAACGTCTGTTTTTCCTTATCTTTTACTTCTCATTTAGCAGTACAGTATTTATAGGAAAAGAGAATATATTGGGCTGAATTTTTCCCCCCTCATAACCCTTGCTGATTTCCCATAGCTTGTTAAGCCTCTTAGCATATAATCCACTTATATTAGCTTATACTCACAACCACACTGCAGGGTATTGTTCTGTTGTCCATTTTAATAGAATTCTGAGATAGTGTAATAGATGACAACCTGTCTAAGTAATTCCCTGCTACAATAAAGACAATCTTCTCAAATCTGTATGTGCCAATAAAGGTAACCTTGCCTACATTTGTATTTTTAATTAAAAACATTATGGGCCTTAAATTTTTAAAAATTACTAAAGAAATACATATTTTAAATTTTCTTTTTTTTAAAGAAAGCAGTATAGTATTGGTTAAAACAATAAGTGAAATCCCCACTGACTTCTCCAATCTCATTAGGTAATTGTTGACAACACATATGAAAAAGATGTTTAAAAAACAAACATAAAAAAATTACAAACAAAATGCCCATTGTATCCCCAATAAAAGAAATGAATAAGTAAATAAAATCTCCTCGCCCATGCTCCCTGATCCCATCCCACAGTTATGGTCATTATATGCAAATTCATAACCCTTTGTACTTACATGTATTACTAGGTCTCATGTAATCTGTTTTACATTTCAAATAACTATCATATAAATCAGTATATAATTTACTTTTTTACAAAACAGAGTGACATAATAAATCCTTTTCAACAACTTGCCTTTCTTTAAAATTAACAAATTGTAGACCTTCTCCCACATCAGTAATACATATCTTTTATTAATTTTTAATTCATATGTAATAGAAATGTACTATGATTTATTTCTCAATGCCTGTCTTGAAAATATATTTTCAAATGCATGCTAAGCATTTTTTTTTTTATTTAGTGTATTTGTAATTCTGCTTATTTCCTACTGTTCATGAGAACTATGCTTGGGAAGATTGCTCAGTCATCAGTGTGTGAAAAGAATTGAACTTGGAAGGAAGGTGCCCAGGGAAAGCTGTGAGATATTTTTTTCTCCCTGTGATGGTCCCGGATGGAGATGGGGAGAGATAGACCAGTATGGAGGAGAGGAGGCGCTAAGGTTGAGAGGTGGAGGAAGTTAGAGAGGAGCTCTCGAGATGACAGTAGAACATCTAAGTGAACATGGAAATGACAGGAAGAAAGTTCTTTGCTACACAATGAACAAATTTTACCACTGTGACACATGGATAGATCAACATAATTTTGAACCTCTTCTAAAATACAACACATACACTTGCAAAAGTAAGGTCATCAGTAGTAAAACTCTGCTTTACTTTTTACATGGTTGAACATTTATTTTGCCTAAAAGTACTGTTACATAATATCATGAATGATAACAAAAGTTTCTACAGGTTATTGTATGTTGCCATCGGCTATTTGCTTCTTACACACATACAATCCATAGCCACAATCCCCCTGTGAGAGAGGCATTGCCATACTATGTTATGTTTTATTTTATTTTGTATGTGGCTCAAAGATATTGAGTAATTTATGTTCATAGGGAGTTATTATCTTTGGAGATATACTTCTGCAAATAGGAGATAAGAATGAGGGAGCTCTTGTTTACTATATTAAGTCTCATTAGTTCTCTAATAAATCTGAAATGAGGCCTACTGGCAATCACAGTAGAGGCCTCTCTCTATTTTTGAAATAATGTTATTCCGGTATTCTGTTTTGAATTGAAAGTTTGGGTTCATTTTTTCTATGTAGAGAGAAAAACAATCACAGATATCTATAGTCTCTTCCTTTATTTCTCATGGGAATATACAAGATTTTTCTGAAGAAAGTGGTTTTGGAAGACACTTTTCTGGAAATGAATGCTCACCAGGCCATTTGAAGAAGTGACTAAAATTTGAATTGTCTTCCTTTGTTTGGGTGCTGTCTATACTCAGTAATAATTTCCCTTTATTATCTTAATTTCCTCGTTACTGTTATTAATTAGAAGACTTTTTAAAATGTCAATGAAAGCTTGAAGTAACATTCATTCTTCCTCAAAATTATTGGAGACTATGTTTATGAGGAGGTAAGTTAATTGGATAAAACATTTTTGAAAGGACCGAGTTTTATATTCAGTAAAATGAAACTCACATTTCTATTGAATTCTTTAAGTATTGAGTCTGTTCATAAGTAGGTTTGGAAGATAGTGATTGAGGACATTGAGCAGGCCCCTGGTGTGCAATTCCAGGCGGAGGAAAACTGGAGTTTATTGTCCATGCCCAGACATCAGGGGTGCCAGTGTTTTCATCTCAGCTTCTACATTATTTCAGTTTGGCATTTGGTAGCCTACCTTCATTTCTATATTTCTACGAAAAAGTAAAAAAAAACAAAAACTTAATGGTATTTATCAATTTCTTGTTTAGTAGGATGTAACCGGTCGGTGGAAGGGGGAAAATGTCATATGTACATGATATCTGTGAATCCTCCCTACCTCACTACTGCATTCCTGCACAGAACCCCACATTTTATCATTTCTTTTGGTACTTCCACCAGTGTCAAAAAAGAAAAGAAAGGAAGTAAAAAGCTTTCTATCAACCACCTTATCCATTGTATAATTAATACAGAAGGAAACTGTGGTCAGAATGTTCCATAATTGGCTTCTGAATAACATTCAAATTGAATGATCCACGTTTTGTTTGGATCATATCAAAAATTATTTTTAGCACTCTTCCTTCATATGTAAGTTTTTATAAGCTTTTATTTTAGTTCCTATAAAATAGTGAAAGTAACACTTAAAACTAGTTAAATAACAGTATGTTTATTTAAGTCTCCCAATGTAATCAGAATTTAATTTTTATGGCCCTTATTGATTTCATAAGTATTATTTTATGGTGAAGATATTGAGATACTGAGATATTATAAGGCATGCCTACATGACAAAGGTGTTTGTTCTCTGGAAGCTCAGCTCAGATAAACTTCTATGATGCCTTAAGATATAGAAGTGAGTAATGGATGAGAAGACCATGGGGAAATTTTATCATCCAGTTATGCTATTATAAGGAGACATGCAAATGGGTTCTTTTGGTACCTAGGCCACCATAGTATGGAACATAGGATACAAACTGTGATGAGTGCTATTATGCTTCTCTGTATTTGTGTTTTGGATTCAGCCTTCTGCACTCAGATAAAACTCACCAGAAATGCTGTTTCATTCCATACCTTACAATATTTGGAAATGGAAAGTTGTGAAACTTGGATGTTAAACTACTCACTGCAGATGAAGGTATTAGGTTGATGCAAAAATAATTGCAGTTTTTGCAATTTTTCAACCTTTTAAACTGCAATTATTTTTGCACCAATCTAATATAAAGAGAGTGCCAAAAAAATGTATACACATTTTAAGAAAGGAAAAAAAAAACTATATTAAAATTGTAATACTCTATATACACTGATAACAAAAGATGAATACAAGTCATATGTATACATTTTTTTGGCACCCTCTGTGTGTGTGTGTGTGTGTGTGTGTAATTATTAGGTATATTGGTAGATTTTAGTAGAAATGTTTGCTTTCCTTGCATCCTCCAGAGAGCTAAAACTTGGGATATGTTTTTTTCTGTTTTTTTTTTTGTTTGTTTTTTTTTGTTATTCACCTGGATAAAACGCTGGTTTTATGACACTTCACATTTGTCAATAGAGTTCTTTTCTTTTTTTTAAACCAATGAATAGATGGGGAAATGCATTTGTTAGAATATTGCTTTTATGTAGCCATAAAGGTGAAAAAGGCTGGCTGTGCCTCTGTTTTGATGTTCCAGGGTGAGAAAGTGTAATTGTAGCTGTGAAGTGAAGTGGGTGTAAAATGAGTTTGATGGCTCAGTCAACTTCAGCAGACAGATGTTGATTTTATATTTTAATAGAAAAAGGTTGTGCAAAAATTGTTATAAAATTAAAAGGACAATAAGTTGCAGGTTTGGGAACATTACTAAGAGAAGTATATAAAGAGAGTTTAAAAATAAAAGTTGAGATCATATTTTTATAAACCTTTTATTTTTATTTTTTCTCAGTTCCCTCCTATCACCCCTGGATACGTGACTTTAGGTCTCTTAATCTCTCTGATATTTTTTCTCCTCATTTGTAAAATGAAGATGATACCTACTGCACAAAGATTCATGAGCAATTAGATGAGAAAATGTGAGAGAGTTTTAACTCTAAGCCCTTGCATGTAGTAGATCATTTTCTCAGAGATGAAATCTCCATGTAGGAAGTCCTTTTTATGGCAATGTTAGTTTTATAAATATGATTTAAAGCTCATGGCTATATGATAATTTTTTCTGTAAGAACATTCAACCTATCCAGAGTAGCTCTGGAGGGGGAAATTCTTTTCATGTATTAATTTACGTGTACTAATTATAAGCATTAATTGCTCTCTGAGTTGACAGACTATAAACATGTAATGCAGGAAGGTATTTCCACACACTGGAGGAAATGTTGCATAAATTGAAAAAATACTCATAATATTAAGAACTCAAAGAAGTGAGAAGTTAAGGATAAGTTCAAACTTAACTCCAGGTTTGATACCATCCTCACTTTTAAAATCTAGCATATTCACATATACGATTAATAAGGTGAAACATGTAAAATATGAATTATGGGATTATTTTTTGAATAAAGGAGTTGCTTGTAAGAGTAGGGGAAAAAGAGTTGAAACTGTAAAATGAGTGATTGCCATGGCTATGTATTATTTCTAGCCGTTTTGTGTGCTAAAAAGGAATGCTAAAAGGATGGCATAAGGTAGAAATCAGGGGAAGTGGTATTATTGAAATTGAATCTTTGATATAAGATACTTCACCCGGTTAAAATTTTATTTCACTATGTTTACTTTCTGGCTCTAAATGTGAGGAGGAGTGACCTTTAAGAATACATTATCTAATCAATAAAAAGTTTTCCTGGCCAGCTGTTTTTTTTTCCTGGCTCAGTTAGGATTATATCTTTGGGAAATTCTGCCAAGCAGCTGTCTCTCTCGTATCTACCCAATGGAGTGAAGTTGTTATTTGGTCTCTTGCAGTCCTGGAAGTTCAACCAGGCAGGTAGCTAACTTGAGTCAAGCAAGATGGCAGGCAAACAAGCTGCTGAGGCATCTGTGAGAGCTGGTACAACGGGGTGGCCCGTCAGCACTCTGCTCCTGAGAAAACTGAAGGGGACAAAGGCAGGTGCCCAGCCATGTGATGGTGCTGGGCAACTTCTCAAGGCATGGTCGGACATGGGCAATTGACATAGGGATCCAGTTACTGAAAATAAGAATGAAGTGCAGAATGTAGTTACTAGATCATTTTTAAGGTGATCAGAACAGAACTAGCAATTGCTTTGACCTAGCAATGAGTTATCTGAGCTACTAAACTAGAAGCCTTGAAAATCAGCTGGAGAAAGGCCAAGGCTGATGCCAGAATATGGAGTTGGGTCAGGGCACAATTGGGAGCCCAGGCTCTGGCTGGGAAAGAGGCTTGCCCTCAGGGAGCCATTACCATTTTACAATGTCCCTTCGCAATTATCTGCCTGCTTCCTTCCTTTTCTTGTTTGTATTGTTTTCTACCTTCCTTTATTTCTTCTACTCTTTTTCTTTCATACCCTTCCTTTCTTTATCCCCTTTTCTTCTCTCATTCTTTCTCTTTTGCCTTTCTATTTTTCCCTTCCTTCTTTTATGTGTGGCTTTTAGCAATGCTTTAAGCTGCAATATTCTAATCCATTCTTGAAAAAAAAATCTTTATAATCAACTAGCTCTATGTTGCTTGATGTGTCATTTTTCAAAGACAACAGAGTGCATAATATGCATAATGTACCAAGTATGTTACATATAAAGGACGGATTGCAAATTATTTCCAAAATGATTTCTTAATAAAATTATTGAATAAAACAATCTAGTGATCAGATAGACTCTAAAGTCAGTCCATGTTTAAGTTTATCTAGTTGTCTTAATAATATTTTTTGTAACTTCAGTGTTTGAATTTTCATCATGATTCAATAAAAAATCATAAATGTTGCCCCACATTCTGATTTTGTTTGTTTGTTTGTTTTTCATGACACTGATATTTTTCAATGGCTCACTCCAAGTGTTATTCATAATAACTCACATTCAGTGTTTGATTATTTTCTCAGAGTTAGATTAAACATTTTGAGTAAAAACATTATCTAGGTAATGTTGCTTACTTCTATTGGGAGGCAAGTTAGGCCAGGGTATTTTGTTATTGATGATGCTATATGTTTTAAGACTTGATTAAGACAATGCCCATCACATCTCACCACTGAGGTACTGGGGTAGCATCGATCCAGGTCAGAAATGAGTAATCTAGGATCTGTGAGCTAAATCCAGTTTTCTTCCTGTTTTTGTAATTAACGTTTTATTGGAAAACCTATGCTCAGTTGTTTGCATGTTATCTTGGCTGTTTGTACACTACAGTGGCAGAGTTAAGCAGTTGCAACACAGATCTTATGATTCAAAAAGCCTAAAATATGTGCTATTGATCCTTTATAGGGAAAAAAAAATGTGCCAGCCTCTGATTTAGATGCTTTTAGGAATACATTACTTTAAATGTCATGAGTTTACTTCTCATCTGGCCAAATAGAGTAACAAAGACTGGATATACCTCTTGCCTGAAATAACCAAAAATAAAACAAAACTAGACAAAATATATGAAACAATGAGTTTTAGACAATTGATGTCAGGCATTGAAAATGAAAGAGAACAATCTCTGAAAATCAGAAACAGTGAGTCCTGCAACTGTCCCTTGAGAGAGTTTCTAGACCACAGCATAGGGAAGGAAAATCCAGGGAGAATCCCACGAGTTCCCAGAGTTGGAGAGGCGGAATCCAAGAGTTCAAGAGGACGATAGCAGTCAGAGGTAAGAGAACTGTACACAGAAAGAAGCCCAGAGATCTTCAGCACAACACGTTTCAGCAGCATGCAGTTGAGTAAAATATCAGAGGCCAGGGAAAGGATTATCTGAAATGACACAATGAATAACCTGTAGCACAAATTGGTTTTAAATTTTGGAGGTTTATCTTCAGGTTGAATTCCTAGAAGTGGAATTGCTTTTGTTTTGGAAGACATTGCCAATTTCCCCTCCATGTGGTTGTGCAGTTTACACTTCTAGCAGCATCTATAGATGACCCATTTCCCCATAGCCTCGCCTTTGTGTGTGTTGCCAAACTTTTGAAGTGTTATCCGTTTCACGTTTCACAGATTAGGTTAAATTTGTATCTTTTTCTGATAATGAAGTTGAGTACCTTTTAATATGTTTTAAAGACAATTGCTATCTGTTTTTCTCCGTATTGTCTTTTCATCTCTGTGTCTGTCAATATCTATCTCTGGTCTTAATTTGTAGGATCTCATTATATATTAGTGACATTAGTCACATTTGTCTGTGACATGAATTGCGAACATTTTTTCCCAGTTAATAATTTGTCTTTTGCCTCTGTTTGTGGTATTTTAGAACATGAAAAAATTTTAATTGTAATTAAAACTGTCAAACTTGTATTGTTTCTGGATATTTAGTCATAATGAAGAAAGTTTTTCCCACACTCAGTATATAAAGGACTTTATTCACTTACATTTCCTTCGAGTGTCTGTATCGTTCACTGTTATTTTCCACTTAAATGTCTGTTCATGTGGAATGTACTGTGGTGAATAAAGTTAGGTACAGAGCAAATTTGTTTTAAAAATGACTATCCACTTGTCTCAACATAACTTATTTTTAAAATCTTTTTTTTTCATTGATTTAGAATACTAGTTTTAGCATACACTAAATTTCCATAGGTTTTTGAGTATATTTCTGGTCTTCTATTTTGTTCTATTGGAAAAGCATTATGTAGTTTTAATTATAGAGGTTGTAGTGTATGTTGTCATATCTAGCAGGACTGGTACCCAATTATTATTATTTTATTATCCAGGGATTTCCTAGCTATTATTGCATGTTGACTTTACTATATTAACTTTAGCATCAGCTTATTTAGCTCAAGAAAATAAAAACTTAGTAGTTTTATAGACATCATGTTCAAGTTATATATTGATATGGTTGATTAAAGATAGGTGCAAATTCTTTATTATTCACAAATTCTTTGCAATTCCATATGAAAACATGGAATCTACTTTCTCTTCCCTTAAATTTGAGCTGGCTGTAGTGACTTACTTGTCTAACAGAATGTAGCAGAAGTGACATTCTGGATTTAGTGGCCAGGGGCAGAGAAAGTGTCACAGATACTTTCCAGTCTCTTGATATCATTCTTGGGACTCAGACTTCATGCTGTAAGGAAGTCCAAGCAGCTCCATGGAGAGATTCCATGCATGGGACCCAAAGTTCTGCCCAAAAACCCTATCTGTGTCAACAGCCACTACTATCTAGCCAGCCATGTGAGTGAGTCGTCTTAGAAGTGTGTTCGCCTTTTTAATGGAGTTGCTGATGCTCTTTGGCACAGAGGAGATGAATCATCCCCACTGAACCCTACTCACATTGCAGATTTTTGAAGAAAGTAAATAATTGCTAAAGGTTTTTGCTGTTCGAAGATGCTAGTATTTGGTATAGTTTATTACATAGCAATATGTTGCCAGAACAATTACTTTAGGGAGAATTAATACTAGATAGAGAATATTTTGGCTTCTCACATGCACTAAGATGCCACTGTAAATTCTTTACACTTTTATTTTCTTATCTTATTCTATGAATGTTGAGATGATTGTAGTATACAGTATTTAAGTAAATATTTTACCTTAAACACATCAACAATACTAGTAACAATTTTATAAAACACTGATCCTGAATAGCAAATCATAAGATTTGTCTTGAAAGAATAATTTCTAATAGTTAAAAGGAGTTCGCTTATTACATTCATCTTATCTACTTTAAATAAGGATTCAAGGCAGTTAAAAAGTCAGGTCCTAGTTATAACAAAATAAAAGGATAAACCTATAAAAAAAAGAAGGGATTAAACTATTATATCATTTTCTTTGTTTTAAGTTTCATACTTTTAACATTTTATTAGGCTGGTGCAAAAGTAATTGCTGTTTTTGCAATTGTTTTTAACCTTTTAAGCCCCAATTACTTTTGCACTAAGCTAATAACATTTCTGGTTGAATGCTTCTTATGATTGACACATATTTTTAATATAGTGTTTCTCCTTTCCCTCAAAAGCTATTATTAAATCAAAAAAGTATCTCACAATTGAGGGACCAGTTATACCTCATGAAGCATTTTTCTTTTTTTCTTCCAAAAAAATAATTATCTATTTGATTAGATACATGTCTAATATCTGCAAGAACATTCTTCAGGCATTTTGTTTGAAATGGCAAATGTAGATAGACATATATCCCTGTTTGCACTGGAGGTGAAGAATTAATTCATGACCCTATTTTTGTTCTGTTAAGACATTGCCTTTTCAGCCAAATATATAGCATAGTGTCAGCAAAGTATGCAGTGGTCACAGATATTGAAACCAGACTGCCTGGGTTCACATCTCAGCTCTTCTGAAGTAGCTATGTGAATTGGGGGAAGTTTTGCCTCCATTATAGTTTGCTATGAAGATTAAATGAGCTAATACTTATTAAGCACACAGGAAATTATCTCCATGTAGTTAGTATCATTCAACTGTTTGTTAAATAAAAGGCATAGAGGAAATTACAAGGTGGAAAAATAGCTAAGTATTTTGGTGGGGGGGAAGAGAAATAGGACTGACATCATTGCAATAGGATTTATTTAAACAGCTGCTGTTCATTTACATCAACTCCTATTCCTTTATATGTAGCATTGCTGTAGCAAGTGAGAAAGGTGTTTTTGAAAAGTTTTCAAGCACTTAGAAAGTTCCAAGGTCTAAATATATACAACCCTTTTTGTATGCAGCAAGTCGTTCTGTTATGTACACATTTTTGTACTGATGGCTATTTTGAGAGAGTGTAAGCAAAACTGGTTATAATAAATGAATTTTGTATTCCCAAGATTTGTTTTTCTCTCAGTATGTTATCATTTTGAGCTACATTTTTGGAAGCATACATGACAGGTGTACTTACCAACTGTGCCTGAGAGAACTACCTTTAAAAGAAAAAATCTACCACTACAAATCTCCAAGTTCCCTGTCCTTTCTTCATGTTGTAATCATTTCTACGTGAATTTGTTTACTTATTTGTCAGGTGTATGTATTTATAATTTACACCCTGCCTACTTACCAAATGATTTTAAGATAGATTTAAAAGTCACGTATAATGCAATAAAAATAGAAATACTTCAAAGTCATATGATTGTATGCGGGGGTGAGATTCTCAGTGAAAAAATATATATGTCTAAAATCTTGGTAGTTTATATTAAATTTAGCTTTACTTCTGGATAGGCAAGCTAAAAAGGAACATTGATTAAAATAGGGACTAGTCCAAGTTAATTAGAACTGATAACTATTTTCTTTTTCTTGTCTTGATTTCTGAAAAGCATTTCTCACATGGTTTCTACCTATCCAGGAAAAACATAGAGCTTTTGCAAAAGCTGCAAAGATGTTCCCCATATCCCAACCACCCTTGATAATAGTCAAGGATATTCCTTGATAATGTCTTTCAGTGAAAGTGTTAGTTGGTCTGGGGGTTATTTTGTTTGTTTCTTTGTTTGTTTGTTTTTGGTGAGGCTTGGCTATTGTGGTCAACTTATGTGGCCTTCTGTTCTGGTGACAATTAGAATATTTGATGAAGTATTTATCAGAGGTTGGTTTCCCACCACCTGCATACATTAGAATCACCGGAAATAAATTCTTAGTTTTTCTAGGAACTTACCTCAGTCTTATTCAATAAAAATCTTTGGGACTGTATTAGTTTAGTCAAGTTCCTCAAGGGTTTGTTATAAATACCAGTGATGGCAAATCACTTCTTGGAGAAGTAGACCTATGGGAAGAGATCAAAGGGCAATCTAAGCTACAACAAATTTGCGATTTCAAGACTTTTGATGCCACTCTCCAAGGTTTCACAACGAGTAAGTTGATTAATTTTACCTCAGTTTCTTTCTTACCTAAAAATAGAGGAAATTATTTTGTCTTACCTACTGGAGATAATTGTTGTAATGATTATGTTAGAAAATCAATATAAATTATTATGAAAGCCATAAAAAAAGAACAAAAAACTTGAGAGTCAGTTTTAAATGTTTTCATGGAAAACATGTGGCTTAACAATCTAAGTATATTAAGGTAGTTGCATGGTATATGAGCTTTGGGGTCTCATGGTTTGTCTGACTCCTGAATGCCACTTACTATGGTATCTCAGGTAAGCCTTAAATTTGGGAGATGAGGTCACTTGGCAGTCCTTCTGCTCTTAAATGGACTTTCAAACAATCGTGCTGCTTTCAGGCTTGTATTCACCACCCTTGCCACTTCTGGTACAGCCAATTCCTGGGATGTTTTGAGTTCTGCAAGTGCAAATTGGTTTGATTTTTGACCTTCTCTCCTGCCAGTTTAGGAATCAACTTTCTTAGCTAAGTACTTTGCTTCTTATTTTTCTGCATCCCAGCTTCTAAAATAGTGCTATTGTCTGCTCTCTCTTTTATTAGCGAAATTTTGCCTCTTTCAAAGGCACTGAACTGTCATTTTAAGGTGTATTGGGGAGTAGTGAGAGTGAATATAAAGTGTTTGCTTTGAATTTATTCTTTTAAAGCGTAATTACCTTCCCTTCAAAGTCATTAGTTGGAAACCTGACTCACACTCTTGTTTTAGAATGTTGTAAAATATGGTACATATATGTTGCCTTCAGCTAAAAAAAGTTAGAATTATCCCACCCAATGCAAAATCCTAGATCCATTCACTTCTTTCTCAGTAACATTAAATACATACATACATAGGTCATGGCTTTCCTGATAGAAGGAGCCATGAATAAGCGATGTTACTTTTGAAAAATACTGGATGGTGATCCTTGTTGGCAATGTTCTTCCCCAAAATTTCTTACTACTTGATGTGTGTGTGGTTTTTTTTTCCTTTTCTTATAAAAGCTGATAAATGTGACACCGGATGGATTCCTGTATCTGCTGTGGTATTGATAAACCTCATTTGAAAATGCATAGACATTGTCACCAAAACCCAGTAAAGGGGGCTGAAAAAAAATTAGGTTTATTAACCCTACGGATAAAACATAATTAAGGGAAGATAAATGGCATAACTTATATACCTAAGTTAAAGTAGCCTAATGGACACAGTGACCATATTTATGTATTAGTAGATGGCTGTGGCTGTACATATTATACCTTAAGTCCATGAGACCACATCATACACGTGTTAGCAATTAGGAGGATCTTGGGCCTTCTCATTTGCCTTGGGTCTGTTGCTACAGGGTATGGTTGGGAAGCAATAATAACCTAAATTACTATTTTATTGACTCTCTATTGGGTGTAATTCCATTAATTACTTTGTAGAACAGAGAAGTAGCTTGGACAGCCAACTTCTATGAGAAATAAGGAAAGCGATCCAGATTCTTAGGATGGCATCTGGGGTAGTGAGCTACAAGGATGAGAATTGCAGGTTTTTACATGCTAGGAAAATCCTACATCTAATGTTGGTGTTGAAGCATTTTGACTGCTCAAATCTTAACTTAGAAATAGCGCAGAACCCTCCTGTTCCATCCGCTGACTTCTGATGTGTGCTGTCTCAGTTGTGCAGAGCTGGCAAAAATTCAGTCAAGGTGAAGAAGGTAGCAAAGCCCTCTTGTTAATTTGCTTTGGTTTAAAACTAGAGGTGCTGCTAAACTAAGACTTTCCTGTGTGTTAATCTTGCTAGACCCTCCCCAGGGCCCTGTTTCAAGCGTATGAAGGCATGTTGTTGATTCCAGTGCTATTGAACAGTGGTCTCTAAGAGGAGGCCTCAAATGATCCATTGGGCCATATCTGTGTGTGCTATGTAATGCACACTGTAATTTATTCTCAAAGTACTACATCTATATGATTTATACACATGTGTAGAATGGGGAGTCCAATATCAAACTATTTGTAAAACTATTCTATAAAATAAGAAAGTTATTCAAAGACCACAAATCTCCCCGATAGTCTTATTTGGCAACACAATTATTGCAGTCCTCTCTTCTCCTTCTGTAACACCAGGAACGAGGAGTTCAGGGTTGTCTTATTGGGCAAATGAGTCTCTTAACTTCTATTGCCTCTATTTTTATATTTTAACCAAAGAATCTGGCTTACCATTAGTGTCATTGTGAGCAATAACCAGTACAAGTAATAATAAAATACCCAGTGAAAATAAAACACAAATATAGAAGAATTCAGAATGGTGCCAAATTAAGATGTATGTATTCTCATATTATATTTAATGGTGATGTATAAGCTATTAAGAACAAAGCGGATTAAAGAAAAGGCATTTGTATTGCAATCTTTTTTTTTCAAATAAGCAAGTGGTGATTTCTAAGTCTGTTCTCTTTGCTGACTCCTCTTTTTGCCAAAGTGTCAACTTTCTGTGAGAGCTGAAAGGACAATCACTGCCTGACATAACCATCTACCTGGCGTATACAAGGGTATGTCAAAAATATTAACCATGTGGGAGTCATTTAAAAAGTAAGTAAGTATGACTAGAATCATTTAGCAGTTAGAACCTTCCAGAGCAGCAGTTTAAAAAATAGCCTTGGGCCACAGAGTCTTCTTTGCCAGCTAACGTATTGGATTTATTACATAAAAGGGACATTGTGATGCCTTGATCCCGGATTCACAAACTTTAGGGCCTTGTAGCTTCAAATCTTGATGTGCGTGTTGTTGCTGCTCATTTCTGACTCTCTGGGCGTCTTTGTGTGCCTTATTTGGAGGGTGTGTTTTCTTGACTACTTTCACCATTTGCGTGCCTGTTGTTTTCAGCTAGGAGTTCTATGTGTGTGCTTCTATATTTTGTCAAAATTCCTTATCCAGCAATCCTCCACCCCAATATTGATCTTGAAGCCTAAGTGTGATCCCTGAGTCTTACGTGTTTGTTTTTTTGAATTTACTTACTTCTGGAATTTAATTGATAGATAAGTAGGTTAAGTAGTTTCCTCATCTGTTGTTTTATGTAGGTCTCCTGTCCTAAGTATATAGCAAGAGAAAATGTGGCACATCGTCCAGTAATGAGTGTTATTCTTGCCATTCTGTAGAGATCTCCATGACTTAGAGACAGCAGAGGCAGGTGAATTATGTTCCACTATGTCAGCCCAACTTAAGTAGAGCTTTATCTTTTACACACGGTGAAAACATCTAGAAGGAATGTAGTTTCCATTGTACAATAAGTCACTTATTAAAGCCAACAGAGACATCCATTGGACATTTGTTTCAGACATCACAGCTATTGGGATGAAAACTGGTTATCAAAGAAAGGCAGAATATCACACTGACCCTACCATACCTTTATTTTCTCTTCAAGTGGAAAACATACTTGAGAGTCCATTAAAGACATTTTGTGGATGTATGCAATGAAATTTATCTCCGACTTTCGAATGTCAGGTTATACGTTTCTGACATTATTATACCTTTGGAAATTTATCGAAACTATTAAATTGCCTGGATGACTGAGGATCAAAACCACTATAGTCAAATAACATGAGAATGCCATTTGAGTGAAGATGTTTGGAACGTGATGCTTTATATACTAATTCAGATTTACAATGAAGAGGTAAAACCAAACGATTACATCAGACAAAAACTGCTTTAAAGTCCTAAAACCATACTACTAGTTTAAAATGAGAAATACAGACCAATATATATAATGTTCTCCACCCTAATGCCCCTTTGACTGGTGAGAGAAATACCGATTTATATTTCATCTGAGTCTTTTCCATCTATCCTCCCTTCACATTATACTTGGTGATATCATTAGTACTAGAAAGAAGTTTGTCTCAATTTCAGGCTCAACCATTTACTCTTTGTGTGACCTCAAGTTCATGAACTTCTATGAGCTTGAGTTTCCTCAGGTACAAACCAGGAGAGTGTGAGAGTGCTTATGAAACATTCCAAGGCTGGAGAGCAAGCATGAGTGAGTAGTGTTCAATGAAAGATCTATGATAATCGTCCACTTGAGAATGATCATACCTTTCATAGGTGTTGCAGCAGCAGAGATGGAGAGAAATGCAATAATGAAAGAAGTATTTAGATGAATAGGATCACAGGAATTAAAAGTAGAGTAATGAATTGGAAAACTGTTGTGGAATTTCTATAGGATTCCAAGAGAAGAAACTTGGTTGATGCCTCTATGATAATTATAATGATATTTAACCTTCACTACTATGTGACTTAAAACGAGTGATACTCTTCACATTTTTCAGATGGGAAAATTGAAATCAGAGAAGTTAAGTACCTTGCCTAGTGTTACTTAGCTGATAGATAGAACTCTGATCTGGACTTGACTCTATGTCTGACTTCAAAGTTTAAATCCCATCATTAGGTACCATACCAAACTGTGTGGTAACAATACGTGGTTGTTATTATTATAGGGCATAGTGGCAATGGTGGTGTACAGTACTAATAATTCCCTTAGTAACTAAGTTTACCTTCCACTATTTGAAAAATATAATTTCTTCTTTGATTAGCTATTTGGCATGTATGTTCCTAGAACTATGTTTCATCAGATGTAAATCTTTGTTGTGGTTGGAGAAATGTATACCATTCCTTGTCTTTAGCTATCTTTTAATGCAGCTATCATTCATGACTATAAATTATTATTAAGTAATTAGCATAATCCTGTATTTTTGGCCATTTAGTGAAGTTTATTAGAATATCCATTTCATTCATAAAAAAAAAATCTTTACCAATATACTTAATAGAAACAGTGAGCTTACTTGTGTCATGTGCATAGTAATGAGGCAAATCAGAGCATGAAGCAGTCAGTATGTGCAATAGAATTTGGGATACTGGCTAATCAGATGACAACAGCTTTTTACTAATTAAGTTGCTATGGATTAATTGCTGAGGGCATTGGTCTGTCAGAACTCAAATGACAAGACCCCTGCAAGTGTTTGTACACAATAAATTCCTTAATCATTTTACTCTTCCTTCATTGTGTGGATTATAATTTTGTTACCCTTCCACTGAAAGATAAACAAGCTGCATTTCACTTGTTGCTGAAGACTCCTTTCAGCGCCTGTGCATTCATAACAAAAAACATTATGGAATCTTAAGAAGAAAAATATTAAGACTGTCAATTCCATTGTCAATTAGGCCCTTGCTGGGCCTAACCTTAATTCTTGAGGAAGAAATAATAAACTGAGACTCTACTTCTAGGCATAGTTTTGCTACTTTATTTTTTTTTTTTAAATCAACCTTGACCAAGTCACTTAATCTCAGTTTCCTCACATAGGAAATGAGGAGGTTGTAAAATTTAATGTGTCTTTCATCTATAATATCCTAAAACCTGCTCATCTAACTATGTTTAATCTCATAAAACATGATTTAAATTATTGTAGTTTAAGGTTGATTCAGAATTTAGGTATTTGAGGTATATATTTCTTTCAAGATGGTTACATTTTTTTTCTATCCTGACTTATTCCTCATAAAATATTAGATGTTTGATTCTCTATAGAGAATTAGAATCATTTTTAGCATTTGGCATACAATATCATTAATTTCTTGTAATTTACTCAATAGTTCTTAACTGGAGATATTTGGCAATGTCTAGAGACATTTTTGATTGTCACAAATTGGCGACTGCTACTGGTTTCTAATAGGCAGAGACCAAAGATACTCTTTTAGATTCTGCAATTCACAGTGCACACCCCTACCCCAGTGAAGAATTAATCCTGCTGAAAATGTCAGCAGTGCCAAGGTTGAGAAATCCGAAACTAAATATGTACTTTAGAATGGAGAGGAACTAGTTTGGGAGTCGGATTTTTGTGCTAAATATTATAAGGCACATTACAGGGAAAATACATAAATCAATTAATTAATTAATTTTAAACACATCAAGCAGTATTTAGTTGTAAATAATTATTTTCAATTTCTTCAAAGAAATATTTGGAAGACAGTGGGTTAAATGATAAGAGAGAGATTCTGGAGTAGGAAGACATGAGTTCATATATCCCGACTTTATCGATACTTATATGACCTTAGACAACTTAGTTTTCTTTTTTGAGTCTCCATTCTCTCATCTGTAAAGATGTTCAATTATGTCTTCCTTCACTTAAGACTTAAAATAGAGCATTAAGTGCTTATAAGTAAAAGCTGTTTAAAACTGACGTGATGTGATTATGTTAACAATGATTTTAGTGAATAGTATGGTTTTGTTAATTGATTTACTAAAACGAGAATCCACATTATCTTTGCACCCATTGTTTGACTTACTTATTAAGGTTTTACAGCAGAAAAGGAATACTGAGATATGCTTCTGTTGTTTATTGAAACTAGAAGAGAAAATAGGACAAAAACAACATTTTAAAAAGTTTTTTTCCCATTAAAAAATGTATGTGGAAAAAATAATTTCATATGCTATAACAAAGAAAGTGCTTGCATATATAGAAACTAGTGCCAAAATAATAAATAGCATTAGAAAGACACTGTAAACAACTGTACCGAACAAGAGAAGCTTGTAAAGATATTAAAACCACCCACAAATGAATCAGGAAAACGCTGCTGTCGAAAGATGACTAGAAATGTATTGGTAGTTGAGCTGGGAATTATGCTCCATTTCTAAACATTCCATCTTTTCTGCACTAATATGTCCAAAAAAGTCAGTAACCTTGATCAGAAAATGGTCAACTATGGAGCAGTGAATTCACAGACACCTAAAAGCCAAGGCATTTGAATATTATCAGTTTAAAATCTGTAAAATCACTGCTATTTTTTTTCCACTATGAGTAGTTTTTTCCCCCCAAAGGTTTCCTGCTTAATGAGTAGGAGTGCATTGTTTGAAAGAACTGCAGAAGTACTTCTTAGGTGTTTTTCCCCTTTAGCAAACTGTTGGGAAGATGGAGGAGTATTCAGCATGAGGTATGCTGTCATTATACTTATTCTGGGCCTTTTTAGCACTGTAATTTATTTCTGTGCCAAAACAATATGAATTGTTAAAAAATGTACTTCTCCAGAAAATGAAACAATTGAACAGGGTCCCTATTGAATTATGCACATACCTTAGCTAAAAGAATGCTATTTTCTGAATAATAAAAATCACATCTTTTGCAAAAACAAAATACTTATTATCTTTACCAGTACATTAAGGGCTACTCTCCCAGTTGGGCCTAAAATGAACTTCTGAATTTTTTTTCATAATCCCCTGAATGCTCATCACATCTTTAATTTAGAACAGATTATATCCACTATCTCTCATCTTTTTTACTAAGATGCTTCTTTCTGGGAATGAACACTTAAATGGGATCATCATCTAATTTTCAGAAATACAGAAACAATTTATTGTACAAGGAAGCGTCTTCCAGAATAAGTATGGCCAGATATTCCCTTTATGAAAAAGAAATGGGCAGCTTGGGGGAGGGAACAGATGCCTAAAACATGAGCAGTAGACATGAATAACAATTCCCTCCTCTGTGATCCTCAGGCAAAGGATAAGGAAATTTCTAATCATTGAGACCCACTGTAGGTCAAGCACTCTTCTGACACCTTCACATGGGTTCTCATGAAATCCTGAGACCTGTCATGCAGGGTGAGTAGAACTGTCTTGTGTGTATTTCATACGTGAGGATACTGAGGCACGGACAGGTTAAGCTCTTTCACCTAGCGTGTAGGAGATCTGAGTTGGAATCGAAGTGTGACGGTCTCTAAAGTTTAATGCCCTTCCCTCCAAGTTGTACCGCTTGAATTATTTAATGTTTTTTTGTATATGATTCTATTTAAACATTCTCCAAACCGCGTTAAATTTCCACTGCTAGATGAGTTCTTCAATGTCAAGAGCTGAGCCACATCTCAGTGGCTCATCAAATATTCGCTCTTAGTGACTGGCATGTGGTTGGTCCGTATAAACATCTGTGACATAGATGACAAGATTGAAAACACTCATGAAGTACATCTTCCTCCAGTTGTCAAACCAAGGAGGTAGAATGGCATACCTGTCAAAGTGTTTAGATATTCTGAAGATCAATGTTGAATAAATGTGTAGTGATATTTATACTGAAGTGACAAGGCTTACAGAGTTGACACTAAAGACTCCAACATGTGTGTAAACAGTGCTTAATTTCTGTCTACTTGAATCTCCTTACCAAAATAAAAAAAAAAAAAAAAGAAAATCCTTTGGGTATCTATTCAGAAATAGTATTTGTCTAGAACAGCATGACAAAAATAAAAATATATGTATTTTAAAGGAAGGCATGTACATTTACCTCTGTGGTGTGTGCATTTGTTAATGTGCCAAGGGGAAAATGAACTATAATTAGAAGATCTAAAATAGTAGTGACCAAATCCTTTTGGTAAATGATTTCCATGATATGAGGTTTGTTATAATTATTCACATTTTTTTTTTTTTTTTGGATTTGTAGTGGCTATTAGTGTCTAGCCCCCATTGCTATTATAATGGAGTGCTGCCTAAGCGTTCTGTTTATATGCCTGACCTCTTCTCACTAACACCTGGAGACAGAAGCTGGCTATTCATCTTTGTATCCCTGCAGGTGGTTAATGGGTGAATTCATGCTTTACCATACTGTTGCATGTGATTGAGGATGCAAATTGTGGTAGAGTTGGAAAAAGCATCATGCCTGGACTGGAAACTTTGGCCCCCAATCTTTTCTTAAATGTCTCTAGACTTTGAGTTTCTGATAAGTAATATCATAGCACTGTAATAGTTATATAAAGCCTTTTTCTCCTCTGACAATCTTATTCTATTGACATACTCATAGACAGTTCCCTATTAACAGGATTCACTGATGCAATTCTGAAGCAAACTGTAATCTCTGACCAAAATGTGCATCATTTTAAGTGAACTATATATAATAAGAGTTAAAAATTATACTGTGAAGATAGTTGAAAGCATGCCAGATATATTCAGGTTAAAACAATTTCTTGTTTTTGAAGGGAAATTGTGTTAAGTTAGAAACAATACAGTTCCATTTTAATCAGAGAATGTCAGAGTTTAAGGATCTTTTCTCCTGTACAGAGATATGATTAACAGATCAATCATTCCCTAACAGGGACTCTCTTGATGATGCTGTCTTACTTTGACAATGATACTAGTTCTTTCTGGATGTGTCATAGATTCATTGCTGTCCTGAGGGTGAAAACTCTGCTCCAGTGACAAATTAAAAAAATTAAAAAAAAGCCTACATTTGCATGGGTACTTCTAAAATGATAATAAAGATGAGCAGTTTTATTCGTAATAGTTTTTTTTATGGTACCCATCGTCAAAATATCTTGAATTCTAAAAACAACATAGTTTTTAATTGCACTATTAGAACTATTGAAAATACACATCTATGAACAAAGCAGTCATCCTAATTTACATAAACAAATTGTAATATTGTGTATTGCTTAACATCAATTCCTTTGCACATATTCAGAAATAGGAAGTTTTTTGATTTAAAGCATACAATTAAAAAGAAAACATGCAAATATAGATTGTATTTTATATGTATTTTATTCTGCTTTTCTTTTTTAACATGGCAATATATTGCAAACATCTCTATATGTTAATAAATCTTAAGTAATAGAATACATTTCATGGCTCATTACAGTGGATGTAACATAATTATTTGTTGGACATGTAGGTTATTTCCATTTTGAACTTTTTAGACAATGCTATAAGAGAGCACACACACAGACATACGTGTACACATACAGCTTTGTGGGCTTTTCTGGTTATTTCCTTGAGATAAATTTTTAGAGGTAAATTTGTGGGATTAATTGGCATACACACTTAGTTTTTTTTAAATAACTAATTTTATCCATACAGAGACATTGCGGAAATAATACAGAAATTTCCCCAACACCTCTCATCCAGCTTCTTTAAATGGTAGCATGTAGTGTAACCACAGTACAGTGATCCAAACTGGAAAATTACATTGGTATGATGCTATTATCTAAACTGCAGAGTGTAAGTGAATCTCACTAGTTTTTTCTATAATGTTTTTTTCTGTACCAGAATCCTATGTAGGTTCCCACACTGCATTTAGTTGTTATCTGTCTTAAGTCTCTTCCAATCTGTGACAGGTCCTCATTCTTTTCTTTTCTTTTTTACTTTCATGATTCTGACACTTTTGAAGAATACCAGTCAGTTTTGTAGAATGTTTCTCAGTTTAGTCTTGTCTGATGTTTTCCTCTGATTCAAATGAAGTTATGCATTTTTTGGCAAGAATATGAGAACAGTCACATCACTTCCTTCACAATGCACAGCACCAAGTGTTTTGTGATGTCATGTCTTTTCACTGGTGATATTATCCACCTTGAATGTGGATAAGGTGATATCTGCTGGGTTTCTCCACTGTAAAGTTGCTCCATCTCCCTTTGTAATTAATAAGTACCTTGAAAGAGATACTTTGAGACTGTGTAAACATCCTGTTATCCTCGCTTTTTACCCACTAATTTTACTATCAATGAATGAATCTTGTCTGAAACAATTGTTACTGTTTCTTTCGCCTGATGGTGATTTTCATATTTCATTTCCCTCTACATTGATGCTACACATTTTTAATAATTTGTTTTCTATTTGTAATTATGAATTTTTCAAAAAATGAAAAATTCAGAAAATGATAAAATAGATTACTGGGCACTTCTCAACCTGATTTAATAAATTGGTAACATTTGGCACATTAACTTTAGATCACTTATTTTTGCATCTGAAATTTTTGTTTTGATATTTCTTTAGAAATGTAACAGATATAGCTAAATATTTTTCTCCTATCCCTTTCCTTTCCTCTCTAGGAAGCTGGCATTTATTAATCACATACATTTTTAATTACCTGCATGCATATGTATTATATTTGATGACAAGTGCTATAATATATGCATTTCAAATTTTTATCTAAACCATATTATAGGTATAACACTACATATACTTTCGCTACTTGGTTTTTACCTGTCAACTTTAACACTATATCTTTTAAATTTAACAGTGTTGATACATATAGATCTAGTCCATTCATTTTTAACTGCTGGATAATTTCCATATGTTTAAGGAAATATGGTTGATTCAACATTTATTCAACACAGGTATTGAGCAGTTACTGTGGTTTCAGGGAATGTTCTATTCTTTGGCTTTAGGGAGGATCTATTAAAGAGAAAGAAGATTTACATTTTTGTACAAATATTGAAACATACTTTTTATAATATCAAAAACTTGGAACCATGAAAACCTATTAACTTAATAACATTGTCATATTCTCACCAAAAAGAGGAAAAAGGGTAAATGAGTGAGATAATGGAGGTGTTAATTTGATGGAGGGAGTCTTTCACAATGTAGACGTATATCAAATCATCATGCTGTACACTTTAAATATTTTACAGTTTTATTTGTCAATTATGCCCCAATAAAGCTGAAAACATGTTGTATCTCATTTGTTCATTTATGTAATCTACAAATGCATATCATCAGTTGTAGGCACTATAGATTCAATGTGCTTTCCTTAAGCAACTTACAGTCTAGAAGGAAGATACACACCTTAGAATAGTAACATAATTGTTTAAATGCTATAATTGGCATCTTTCCAGATTCTCATGAATTCAGAAAGTACGTGGTGATAATCAAATTTGCCTTAAGAAGAACCTAACTAGATTTCATAGAAGAAGTGGTAATTGCCAGCTCTTAAGTATGAAAGTTATCAATTTGATTGGGCTTTCAAAAGGAGAAGTGGGAAAAAGTGTTAGCAAAAGTAATGAGTAGGGAAGCTCCCAGCTAAATTAAAAGGCAAATAATTTAGAATGGGTGCATGAGAAGGCAGGTCGGGTAGTGGGAAGGTAGGTGTGAATCAAAATAATATTGAAATATAACAGAAATAGAAGCTATATGTGGAAGGAATTTTCAGTTTTTGTAATTTTCACATGGTGGTTACCTCTGCGTGTGCCCTGGACGAAGACAACCATGATTATAGTCATGGCTTGCCCTTTGTTAGTGGTGTGCCTGTGGGCAATTCACTTTCTGACTTAGTTTTTTTGCTTTTTCTTTAGTATGGGAATATTAATAATTTGTAAAGGGATGCTATAAGAATGCAACAGATATGGCTAAACCCCATGTATAGCCCATAGTCTGTTATCATAAATATTAAAGTTTATCATTGCTGTATACGCACACTATGTTTAATTTTTTCCTATACACATGGGGAAGTCATTACAGTTATTTTGAGCTGGAGAGTAAAAAATGATTGCATTCTTTAGAAAAAAGAAGTGGGAACTTTTATTTTAAATTTGAGTTTATTTAAGCAAATGATTACTTTCGTTGATTTATCCATCACCTCACATATTCATCTTTTTTTCTTTTCTTGATGAGAACATTTAAGTCTTACTCTCAGCAAATTTCAATTATGCAATGTAGTATTATCAACTATAGTCACCACGTTATATATTAGATCCTCAGATCTTATTCATTTGTACCCTTTTACCAACCTCTCCCTCAAGTCCCCACCTCCGGCCCCTGGCAACCACTTTTCTATTCTGTTTCTATGAGTTTCACTTTTTCAAAATAGTTCACTTATGAATGATACCATACAGTCTTAGTCTTTCTCAGTCTGATTTATTTCACTTAGCATAATTCACCCAAGTTCCACCCATGTTGTCACAAATGACAGAATAATTTCCTTCTTTCTCATAGTTGAATAATATTCCATTGTGTGTATATATACTTGATTGTATGCACATGAGCACACACACAAGGTCTAATAAGTCTGTGAACTTGTTGCAAAGACGTTGTTAACCTTTTTTCATATCAGAGAGATTATTCATTATGAATTTGTACCAACTGGACAAACAGTTAACCAAGTTTACTACTTGGAAGTGCTGAAAAGGCTACATGAAAGTTAGATGACCTGAACTTTTCACCAACAATTCATGGCTCTTGCATCATGACAATGCACCAGCTCACACGGCACTGTCTGTGAGGGAATTTTTAGCCAGTAAACAAATAACTGTATTGGAACACCCGCCCTACTCACCTGATCTGCACCCCCATGGCTTCTTTCTTTACCTGAAGATAAAGGAAATATTGAAAGAAAGACATTTTGATAGCATTCAGAACATGAAGGGTAATATGATGACAGCTCTGATGGCCATTCCAGAAAACGAGTTCCAAAATTGCTTTGAAGGGTGGACTAGACACTGGTGTAGGTGCATAGCTTCCCAAGGGGAGTACTTCGAATGTGACCATAGTGGTATTCAACAATGTGGTATGTAGCACTTTGTCTAGGATGAGTTTGTGAACTTAATTGTCTGACCGTGCGTGCGCGTGTGTGTAGGTTGTTCCTGTATCTTAGCTATTGTGAGTAATGCTGCAACAATCACTGGAATACAGATGTCTCTTTCATATCTATTTCATTTCTTTTGGATACATACTCAAAAGTAGGATTGCTGGATCATATGGTAGTTTTATTTTTAATTTGCTGAAGAACTTCTATACAGATTTACATTGCCTTATTAATTGAAGAAAGAAAAGTGTGGTGGTAATTTGAGGAATGACTTGAAGGGACTTAAGAGACTGCAAGACTTCTTAGGAAAGTGTTATATTTTGTTGAGTGTGTAGAGGGCAGTACTGTACAGGCTTTTATATATTGTACGTATGTATTAGTTTCCTAGGGATGTTGTAACAAAGTACCATAAACTGGGTGGTTTAGAACAATAGAAATTTACTTTCTCATAGTTCTGGAGGTCGGAAGTCTGAAATCAATGTGTTGGCAAGGCCGTGCTCCGTCTGACAGTGCTAAGAAAGTATCTAGCTTCTGGTAGTTCTTTGGTTTGGGGCAGCATAATATCAATATCCTTGTGGCCTTCTCCCTGTGTGAATGTGTATCTCTGCAGAGGGCTTCCTTTTTATAAAGACACCAGTCATATTGAATTATGGGCCCATCCTAGTCCAGTATGACTTCCTTTTACCTAATTACATCTGGATTGACTATTTCCAAATTAGATCACATTCTAAGATACTACGGGTTAGGACTTCAACATATGAATCTAAGGGGACACAGTTTAACCCATAACATTGTTCTTTCTGACTTCAGGGCCAGATGGTCCCCAATATTTCTAGGCATTCCCCAATCCTGTGGTAAGAATTGCATAACTCCTTTTTAGTTACAAGTTTTGTAACAAAACCAGTTGCCTCTGCTAATCAAAAACAACCTCACCGTTCAAATACTGGGCAAATAGTGGATGATGTCTATAACTTCTTTTTACTTATATATGCATTCTTGGATCAGGTAATTTAAAATCATTAAATGATGTCAGGTCTTAATAAAGCAAAATATAAAATTTTGTTTACAACATAATCAAAACTATAAGGACTATGCATGTGTATGTATGTCTAAAATTTAGCATACTAAAAAAGAAATGTTAGTTTTAGTATGATGGTGAGATTATTAATTTTTTCCAAAATAGTCTTTAAGTTTATTTTTTTCTGTAAATAAGGAGAAAGCAGATAAATCCAATTTATCAGCTGATTTATTAAAACTGATAACTTTTACTCCGAGAGCTTGATCTCCATGCAGTTTGAACATTATCATTATTCTGAGTACGTAGAAGCAGCTTAGTAAATCCTTAGTATCTTGATGTGGTTATTACTACCACATTGCAGATGTGACATCAAAAGTGTGTTGAGTCCTGGATTGTTTTACTGCATCCATTCCATTTTTATTCTAACTATTGTTCAATTTTTTGATACTGAGAGAAATGACTTTAAACTCGGCCTCATTTTAACTGAGAGTAAGAATAAAAAAGTGATGTTCCCCTCATTCATTTGCAGGAGGAATATAAAGTGTCATGGCTGGTTGTTCTTTCTGGAAAAATAATTTGGGACTTTGAATAAAAATGCAGTGCTTTTAAGTGTGATGAGATGAGAAATACAAGTGTGCCATTTATTAATTATGTTATTGGTGGTATTTTCAGAAATTCTGTAAGTAGTTTAACTTAAAAATAAATAGAAACTGTATATTAATTTATTTTGGGTACAAAATGTTATTACCAAGGGTATACTTTTTCATATATTGAACTAATAAATAGTTTGGCAAGTCATTTGCAAATTTATCAAAGTGTCATTTTCAGGTCCTGGATTGGAAAATTGGTAACTACTGGAGTGTGTGACTGTTGAAAGGTATCACTATTTTCAGGGGCTTATCAGTTTTTACCTTCTGGCCTAAAGCAAAGATGTTAATCATTGGTGTTGAGATTTAAAATGTCAGAAGTTTTAGCATAAATATAAAGGCCAAAACTTGCACTGTAAATCGCAGTGTACAAAAAGAAACCAGTCAGTGCTCAAAAAGTGCTCAAATTACAACAGCTAAAAATGACATAAATAGCAAACAGCTTTATAGTATATAATGGCAGATTTTTAAATTTATTCTTAAAGATGGTTTGCGTTGGCTTTTAATTACTATTGATTATCTGGGGGATGGTGCGTTATTACTCCACATTTCACACCTTTACCATTCATTCTTGAATACATATGTTTGGGCAAATATAATTTTGCGTCCCTGACAAAATTCTTAGCAAGTGGAAGAGGTAGCATAAAACCTCTAGTGATGACATAGGATTGGACCATTTTACCTTAACATGGTTAACCACTTTGGAAGAGGGAAGACCTAGATACAAAATGACTCTATGATTCGCAACACATGTAACAATATTTCTCCTGTCCCTTTACATTTGGCTCTTAGTTCAGTTTCCCAGCACTTTCACATATACTTTCCTCCTTTACTCCTTTCCATGCTGTAGATGAAGTAGATAGGAAATCCCTTTTGAGAGGTGAGGAAACTGAGCAACTGATATTCCTAGTCCTTACCCAAGGGCAAACACAGGCTAATGCTTGAAAAACCTGGGACTAGAATTTGGGTCAGTGCTCCAAGTATTGTAGATAAAATATTCTAAATGAAGAATAAGGACTTAGAGCTGAGGAGAGTTCAAACAAGAAAGGAATACTTTATTTGTAGTCATGAGGCTGTACTGGTCTTTAAGGTTTTAGCAGAGTAACACTTGGGATTTACATGCTACCTTTCTTCCAAAGAGATAAGAGAATTTTTTCTAATGTTGTTAGTGTTGTACCTATGAGATGGCCGATGGAGACTATTATAGTAGATGAAGACTAGCCCAAAAGCTTAATGGAGTGACACCTATGATGGATGTAGAAATCCTTGGCTAGATTCTGGTTGAATTTTTCAATGGCTTTGGACTATTTTTTAGAACTCTGAGAGCCTCTGTGCTTCATCAGTAAAATGGGAGGCTGGTAATAATACTTCTTCGGTAGATGGGAAAGCAGACATAAATTGCCTAAGAGAAGCCTGACGCCTTCAAAATACAGTTCTCTCTCTCTCTCCTCTCCCCATCACCTAAGCCACTTCTTTATTTTAGCCTAAATTACTTCAATGAAGTCTAGTTATTATTTACCTCATCACCATAATTATAGCATTTTTATAGTTTTATCTTCAAGTTTAGGTACCTATTAGAGTATGCCTCTTTCAACTGTATTGTTTTATTTCTCTTGCTTAAAAATAAAGGTCAATGTCACTTTGTAACAGCACAAATGATTGTGCATTACTCTTTGTTTGTGGGGCATTTTAAAAGGAGACAGACCTTTAGGGACTCACTATAGGTTTTGCTTGTTTAAACCTTGTCAATAAATGATTGGTCTCTCAAAGTCAATGAATTTGGAATGCCTCAGTTATGTTTTTAAGAACCATGACATAGGAACTGGTTTGTGATAAATAAAGGTTGATTTTCTTTTTTAAGGACTAAATGGAGACTTTAGGAAATTTTATGGATAATTCAAAGGTTTACACTATCAGTATCAATTTTTTCCCTCATGAATAATGTTGAATAATTATTTATGATTAAAATGGCATTTTCTTGGTACTATGAAATGTACCCTTGGGTAATTAAGCAAACTAAGTTGTTGAAAGACGTAATGATGAAATTGTGAAGAATGTCAAGACAGTGATTTTAGTTTGAGCATAATTCATGTTGAGTCCTTTGAACATAATTCATGTTCAAACATGAACATAATTCATGTTCCTTTGGCAATAATTAGGTACCAGTACTAGTTAACTTCTGATGCAGTCTGTAATATATACTGAAGTGGTGATGTCATCCACATAGAATAATATAACGTCTTCCCATTTGCTATACCAGAATCCTGACGCATTTATTCTGAAATCTGTATCATAACACTAGGGCATATGTTAAGAGAAGAGGCATTAAAATATAGCCTGTTTTACTCCTTTTGAAATACTAGTCTGGGCTGTCAAGGTGGTATATCTACTGACCATGATTTTTGCAATAATATTAAAATACAAATTTTTTCATAAGGATTTAACTGGAAAAGCTAAGGTTTGAGCCATTGCCTTGATGACTTGAAATTCTGTGCACTTAATCACCATGTTCTCTTTTTAGCAGAAGAGGAAGCCCTGTAGATAAAAGAAAACAATGTTGTTTTGAACATGTTATTCAGAGCTATAGGAAAATTTGTTAAGTAAAGGCTCTCCTTTCAGAAATGAATGGATGAGTCTGCATCTGCGTAAAAACAATTTACTGAGGAGTTAATTAGGACAATAGTATAAAGATGGAAGCCCATTAATTATTAGGGTAGCTTTTAAGATTTCTAGCATAAAGAACTTTCCTACTGTTATTTTTTTCCCGATTTGTGGTAAATAAGACATGGTGAGATAGTTTAGAGTTGTAGTTGGGATGAGGTGTGAGTTCATAAACTTGGAGAAAATGATCCAGATTAAGTGAGGTTTTCTGGCCCTTCAGAATCTTTAATGGTAATAATAAGGATTTCAGATCTATTTTTATTGTTACCAAAAAACCCCTAATTTTTTCCATGTTTTTGCATGAGGAGGTTATTCAGGTTAATTGAATTTCTTTGTTTTTCACTCAAATTCCATCAAACAGCATGGTAGCATTGTTTTTCCAAGCTGACTAGAAGTTTTGATTGGCAGCTACATGCCTTTATTTATGAAATGCATTGATTACTAATAAATGGTCTTTGTTAGTCATAAAAATATAAAGTTTTGGATTCAGTATAGAGTAGGAGGGAAAGAAATCTTTGTTGATTAAATGTTTGGGAATGGTTGCACTGATATTCATGTTGATCTTTCTTAATAGAATATTTTTATCCAAACATGGATAAATGTCAATAGAATATTCTTTTTTCTTTTTGATCTTCAAAGTAGTTGATTTTCAAGATGTCTGAATCCCAGGCTCATTTCATTGCACATATATCTCTCAATTGACCTGTCAGCTCAATCTCCGGAACTGATAATTTTAATGGACGTATGTGCTTTGGGTAACATGTAAACTGAGCAATTATTAGAACAAATAAACAAAAGCTGCACTGAGAAGTCCTTATGTAGAAGAACTCATCTGAAAATCAAACCATAGGTAAATTAAAAAAAAAAGTTATGAGTAGGGAAAAGTATCATTCTACCTCATAGTTTTAACTAATTCTCTTATTCTTGGTGACTGTTCATACTTTATTGGCTACCATTTATTGATGACAGAAACCAAGCTAGATATTTTGCAAATATCCAATTTAATGTTCTAAAAAAAGAAAAACATTTGTGGTTGGTGTATTCATGAAAAAGGCTAAATAACTTGTCCAAGATTGCATAGTTTGGGATTAAACCCAAGCTTGCTTGATGCAAAAGCCTATGATCCTCTCTATGAAGCCATTTTTAAATGGAATATATTAAAAGATGTAGCAATGGTACCATGACATACTACTTGGCAATTAGAAGTAATAAAGTATTGATACATTTAACAAATTAAATGAAACTCAAGAATATTATGCTCAGTGGGAAAAAAATACGAAAAGATTACACATTGTGTGATTTCATTTATATGACATTCTTGAAAGGACAAAGTTATAGGAATGGAGAACAGATTAATTGTTCCTAGGGGTTAGGGATGGGGAGTGTCTGTGGGAGGGGGAAGGGGAAGTGGATGTGGTTGTAAAAGAACAACACAAGGGATCTTTGTGGTGATGCATTTTTCTGTTTTGTTTTCTTTCTTTTTTAATTTATTTATTAGTGTGACAGTGGTCAGCAAAACTACATAGGTTTCAGGAGTACAATTCTATAATACATCCTCTATGTGTTCACCATCCAGAGTCACTTCTCTTTCCTTGGCTCTGGGGATGAGTATATGAACCTGTACATGTGATAAAAAGTTCACTAACACCATCCACATACACACACAGACACACACACACAGACACACACGCATACATACACACACAGACACACACGCATACATACACACACAGACACACACACAGACACACACACAGAGACACACACATACACACACACATAGAGACACACACAGACACACACACAGACACACACACACATACACACACACACACACACACACACACACACACAGTAGTACAAGTCAACTGGGGAAACCTGCCTAAATTCAGTGGATTGTATCAATGTCAATATCTAGTGTACTCCAATTTTGCAAGGGGTTACCACTGAGGGAAACCAAATAAAGAGTACACGGCATCTCTGCAATATTTCAACTGAGTTATTTGAAATAAGTTTAATTTTTAAAAATAGTAGCAATGGGAGCGTGGAAAGGGAAACTGTCAGTGAGCTGTGGGCCCTGCTGGCCTTTCTTGCTTCTGCGTCTCCAGTGAGCTGGGGTTCTGATGCCTTTGACAGAATCTGAGGAGGCTAACAGGCAGATCAACAGGACTGGATGTTCACAGGGACCAGATGGAAACTGGAACAAACAACGAGGACTGATGATAGGGCCAGAACCCTGCTGTATTCGCAAACAGTACAAATCCCACGTGAAGAGGTTTAGCCTGTCTGCTCTTCTTGGGCCCTGGCAGTGGCTATGCAGCCTTCAATAATCGCCAAAACATAGAGAATACACATGCTGTCTTTTCCAGATAACATGAATTTTTGTGTGCTTTTTTTTCCCCTAATAAAGGTAATACGTTAAATGTGTAACTCATTTTATATATATACCTTTGGTGTACTTTTCATATAAATTTATGTATTGGAACATACAGTTAATTCAAATATGATTTCTATTTTAAACATGTCACTGGATACTGGAAATATTAAGTAAAAATATCCATCCTTAGACTTAAGAATGCCTAAATTTCCATTGCATGTCTCAACATACTCCAAACAAAGCAATTGTCATACTTTCTTATAATTAATTTTTTTCATGTTTCTCTGTTATCTAGACATTTGAGTCCTAGGGTTGTGGAATAATTCTTCATTTGTGTCTCTCTTCTTCCTTTTACCTTGGGCCCCAATGTCTAATACAATACTATGCAAATAATGCTGGTTAATTAATGTATGTAGAAATAATTTAAAAGTGAGTGGTAGGGAGAAAATATCTGGTGACATAGCGTGTAAAACTCTCCAGAACAATATTAAATTTCCAGGGAAAAAGAAGGCTACAAAATCATAAATAAAGGACCTGATACCCAGAGAAATAATATTTCTGTAGCCATCAGACAAGTACTTTGTTGAAAGATCAGGACAGGATATATACATATTCAGGCAGCTGTAGAGTGAAGGGTGGCCTTTCTAAGATCCTGGCCAGAAGGGTGATTTGGAGACCAAGATTCATACCCAAGGATACAAATAGGAAGCCAGACAATCATATGGAGTGTTGTCTTCCACCAGACCTAAAGGTAGTGTCATCTTGCATCTGCTTGGAGCTATACACTGGAATATATTTCTGACATCTAACCTAATCCAAAAACATGTCTATAATTTAAGCATTTTTTGCTTATAACTCCATGCGTCTCATGTTTCTTTTGTCTGCTTTCATTGCCTAATTTTCATTTGCCTCGGTTTATTAATAAATGTATCATTTTAATTCAAGTTGCCTATAAATTACTTAGGAGAGTTGTTTTGCCATCCTTAGCAACATTTTTTTTGCTGTTGTTTTTAACCTGGACAGTTTCTTCACAGATGGACAGAAATATTGTTACCCAGAGACCACCATATATATCTGATAACTATATAACCAAAAGATAGAGCTTATGCATTCTCAATATGTAGTCTTAAAAAAAATACACATTATTAATATAGATAGAAAGAAATGGAAATATAGATATATAAATATTTATATCCATGGCAAAAGGAACTACCATAAATGAACTATCTCACTATAAATAAACAGACATCATGTGTTAACTCATATAATCTTCCTAACAATTACCTTTCATTGTGTATTAATGCCCACATTTGGTAGGTACAGAAGTCAAACTTTGGAAACATTAAGTAATTGATTGAAAATCACACAAAAATACGTGTGTGATTATAAATACTTGTGTGATGGGATTATATGTGATGGCTGACTCCAGAGCTATTTGTGACACCAAGTTGCTATTATCAGACCAAAAAAAAAAAAAAAAAAAGACATGGTATAATATAATTTGATTTTTAGTTATCTACAGTTTCTGGTGCATTAAAAAACAATATGTTTAGTTCTGTGAATGGGGTTATATATGGATAATGTCCTCAGTTTGTCCCTTATCTCACTATATGTGGAAGCAATGATGATATCAGCTGTTCAGACAGTTTTGAGTTGAAATACCCTACATCTAGTCAACATGAATGCCCACATACCTTTAATGTGACAAAACTAGTTCATTGTCAAGGATCTCTGATATACTCATTCAACAAACATATGCTAAATGCCTACTATTTATCAGTACTTGTTCTATCAATATATACTGAGTTAACTAAGATGCATATGACATGGTTACTGCCCTTATGGTACTCACAGACTGGTAGGAGGGATATGTAAGAAATAATAACTACACAGAGTCATTAGAAGTAGAAGTAATAGAAAAGGCCATTGGTTATGAAAGGAAGGGAGAGCTGACCTTTGCCTAGTTATTATGTAGTCATGGGGAAACTGGGCCAGGCTTCACAAAGGAGGTCATGCTTGACCTTTGAATTGAAGGAGTAGTAGGAATTATCGGGACACAAAGGCTGGGGTTCATTCCAAACAGAAAGATCCATGCCATGAGAGTTGCAGAGATACTGCTGTAGTAACTATAAAGAAGATGAGGAAGTGTTTGAAGATGAGGGTTAGAGAGGTAAGTTGGGGTCAGATTTTAAAGAACCTTGTACACTGGCCAAGGGGTTTAGTCTTCATTCTTCTGGTAATGAAATGCACACATGGCTACTACATATATATATATATATATATATATATATATATATATATACTATATATACACACATATAGTATATATATACTATATACATATATTGTATATATAGCGTATATATATAATATATATGCACATAACATATATATTATATAATATATAGTATATATAACATATACTATATATATATACAGTCTATGTAATCTATATAATCTATATATATGTGTGTGTATATCTATCTATCTATATATATATGTATATTTTAATCAGGAGAGGGATATGGTCAGATATGAATTTCAAAATGATCACTTTGTCAACAACATGGAAAAAGAATATTTGAAAAAGAAAACCAGAAAGCAGAATACTAGTTAGGGGGCTACCTAGGTGGGAAATACTGGAACTTTCAACAAAGGCATTGACTGTTAATGAAACCACTGGAATTAAGAACAGGGGCAGAGTTTGGAGATACTTAGGGGAATGTGCTGCTTTATGACATGTTGAAGTTGAAGAGTCTATAATAACTGGTGGTTTCATTAACTGAGGTAGAGAATAGAGTAAGTAGAACAGGTTTTCGTGGGGAATTGAATAAATTTGGTTTAGGTATTCTGTTGAGTTTGAGAGTACTTTGAAAACCACCAATATGCATTGACTCAGTCTGTGAGTACAAAGATTTCCATTGTACTGTGTTACGCAGCCTAGATGCAAAAAATGTACATTTAGATTTTAGAAGTGCTCTAGGGTTAATGAAAGACAAGTAGATGGGTTGATGGAGATTTTTGGTGACAGAAAAATGTGAGTCACCAGGGCTAATAAACAAAGAATGAGAACAGGAAGAAATAGATCAACAGAAAATACACTGATCAAAGAATTAGAGTTACCATGATTTCAGGAGACCAAGGAAATGAAAGAGCTGAAAATAGTTTAAAGATTTTATAGGTAGAACAAGACTGAGCCATATGGTACTCTTTAGGGTTTGTATGAGTGGGTTGCTGAAATGATTTGGGGGTAAATGTTGCCATGAGAAGAGGTGAAAAAAGAAGCCAGAAGATTTGATGGGTTATCTCCATGTATTGAAATCACTCAAAATTTTTACAGAAGTTAGATTGGAGAGGGAGACTGTAAGCTGATTTACTTTTTTTCTGTGAATGTAGGGGAATGATCTGAAAATCAGTAGGAGAAATGATTCGGGGAGGAGTGAAAAATAGTATAGCAAAATATGTTGGCATCGAGGAGGAAAGACTTTTTCAAGTAGGGACTAATTATATTATCAAAATTGAAGCCAGGAGCCAGGAAAATGTCTGAGGTAGTCCCTGTGTCTGATTTTGTAATTGCTACACCATAGGAAGGTAAATTCATGAGTACCATCCCTGGACACTCACCGTAGACGCCTGAGACATGGAAACCTGCTCTATGTCCTAAATGATATGGCATGTGTTATGATGGAAGTTCTTTGGAAAGTGCATGGTAAGGGAACAATTAATTATAATTGGGAGAAGAAGTCAGGGAATGTTCTATAAAAGAGAAAATATTGGAATAATACTTGGAAGGTGGATATGATTTTGGCTGGAGAGAAAAGAGGAAGTAGTTGGAACCAAAACTTTTGGAATAGCAAATATTTTGAGGCTAGAGTGGAAAGAGTTATTTTGTAGGGAAATTGAGGTTTTAAAAATTGTGTTTTTTTCCTTAATAGATTATGACTTTTGTGCTAATTTATGTGAACATACTACAGGTTTCTTAAGGATTTTACTAATATATCACTTATTGATAAATTAATCTGTGTAAAAGTAACTTAATATTAATTTGAAAAAGAAGATTCTATTTTAGGAATGATCTGAGGTATACTTTTAGTGTAAATCACCACTGTCATAGTTGTAGAAAACTTTAAAAGTAAAAGCAAAGGTTGAAAGGTAATAATGTAATCTTTGGTTAATTTTAAATATAATCATTGCTTCTTAAAACAATATTCCCTAGGTCATGAAGGTGGTGAAATTTTTAAAAGTCTAAACAACTAAATTCATTTTAAATTCTAATTCTATGAATGTAAAGTGGCAAGATGGATGAAGGTCATGGTTCTTGAGTTTTCTCATTAGCACCATTTTATGACAATGATGATATTACAGCCCCCATTTGGGGTGTGTTAATGACAAGTAATTGAAGGAGAAGAAGTTTATTGACAATCCAGTTAGACCTCTGTAACTTGGGGCTATGTAAGGAATCTGAAGTAATTGATGGTTGAAATATATGTATATATTATTTCAGTTATTGGTTCAGACCATTCTTTGACCTGATATATGTGTGTGAGTATATATATATATATATATATATATATATATATATATATACACATTTTTATGTATATGTATATATATATATAACACATATTAAATATACATATATGTATATACCTTATATGTGTATAATATAAGGTCAAAGAATAGTCTGAACCAAGAACTGAAATAAACGCACCCTTTCTGTTTCCAGTTTAAGCAATTTCATGACGTGGAATTTGAGACATGGGAAACTGGGTCAGATTTTCTGCTGCAGGCCACTTTAAGAAGAACAACAAAAAACCTAGAAAGATTCATCTTAAAAATTGCCCATTTACTTCATGTTAAAGCTGTATTTTTCAAGAAAACATTTACCAATAGGGATTTTAGCTTCATATTTTTATTTAAAATTTGTGAGGCTATTAAATACGTGATGAGAGGATTGACTGTTAACTTTGTATATGTTCAGATTACTCTCACTCTCTCTTCAAAATATATGTAGCATTTTTTGTCCTGTGAGTTGAGATAAGCAGAGGTGGTTTTATATGCTGAACACGATATATATATATATATTTAATATGGTAAGGAAATAGAAACATGGAATGCTTGCTCCAAGCCAAGGTAACAAAATGACTCTACGGTCAGTGTTTGGGTGTGAAAGAGGAATAGAAGAAGATTGATATTTTGATGGGTAATAATGGACTCTTAGCTGTTCTCACTCTTCTAAAGGCAAGGATGAATTTACACTGATGCTTCCTTGCTGGCATTCTACATAATATATTTCTGTGGCTTAAGCTGTTACCAGTAATTGTAAGTAGGTATTTTTGTGACAGTCAGTCCTCTGGATCCTGCATGATGAATCCGTCCTTGGCCTCTCCAACCCTCCTTGGCTGATGTACTTGATGTTTGCATCTCTGCATTCCCTGCCTCTCAGGGTTAGACCTGTGCAATCTTTCTGGAACTGTTTTTAATGAGGAACTCCCTGAGTAAGAAGCATTTGAATTCTCTGATTAAGTGCTTGGGCTCTGGATGCAGAGTTCCAGTAACGACCTACTTAATGTATGATCAGAGCAAGTTATTTAAGCTCTCTGCACCAGATTCCTACACTGAGAATGGGAATATCAATAGACAGTAACTTACTTCCCAGGGACATTGTCAAGTTGAATGAGCAGGCCTAGAATGCCCTCAGTATAGTGCTAATAAATGCTCAACAAATGCTCAATATTATACTTACTATGATGTTTGGGATTTCATTGAACTACCCCAGTCGACCTCCCTATTCCTAAAAAAAATATATATATATTTCTGAGATCTGTGAAATGCACTTACTAAGAATTGAAAGAACATGTAAGAAGTTTGAGACACGATTTGAATCTGATAATGCCATGTACTATTGTTTGTATGTGGGCAATATGTTTAAACTCTCTTTGCTCTGTTTCTCATTTTCAAAATGGTGATTATAATAATAGTATTAACCTTTCAGGGTTTTGAAAGGGTTAGATGGGAGAGTGTATATGCACCTTCACATAGTGGCTAACATAGTTAATTCAAGAAGTGGTAACCATTGATATTATTAATATTATTTTGAAATTTTTCCTTAAATGATTCCCTTTAAGAAATCATATCTGCTCACCTACAAAACAATAGCTATTACTATATATGCCATGATTTTCTATATCTAAGAACTCAAGTCTTTTAAATTGCTGCCTCAGGTGTTAATGAATTATATACTAAAAATCATGGATGCTGAAACCTGAGGTTCATGCCAAATTTAGATATCTCTTTAGTTGAAGAAATCCACCGAAGCTATTGTAATTTAAGGAGGTATTTTTTTTTTTTCAGCATGAGAGAATATTCAGAGACTTTTATTAAATTGTCATCCTGTATAAGTTGCTGCTCTTGCAATTGTTGACAGAGATTAAAGCCATTCTTTTTATTATAGGGTATTTTGTATACAGCATGCATTTTTGTGGTTAGTTTTACAAAAAATAAATTTAAATGTTTCGTCTTTGCATTTAGTATTAATATGCAGCTGGCATGTGTTTATAAATGATGTATAAATAGCTATTTTTTGCTCCTTTTAAAAAAACAGAGATTCCATTTGATTTGCTTTTCCTTCGTTTTTATAACTCTGTGTCCTCAATGGTAGAAACGATCATTCCTGCACATTTCATGTCTCACCTCCTTTCCCCTCTTCCCCACTACTCCCCATGACTTTAACACTGCTTCATGCACTGTGTGTTTGAAAACACCACGTTTAGTAAGTACTGGTCTTATCTTCTTGGAAAACAGAGTTGAGATTTCCCCAGATCCCACTAAGCTTTCCTCAGCCTGTCACAACTGAGGATGTGAAATTGACTTTAAATGGCGGTATCTCCCATTTACAAAACAGTAACCATTGCTGAGACATGTAACAGGTAAAGACTTAGATAAAAGACTAGATTCGATAACCTAGAGGTAGTAACTCATAATATGATTTCCTTTTTCTCCCTTCCCATTTTCATGGTAATAAAAATAATTTAATGACTTAATTTCAAATTAATCACTTATTTTGAGCAAATTATTTATGCTTACTCAACCTCAGATCCCATTCATGCAATTAAGACTCAAGTAATAGGCAGTTGATAGGCTCACATGAGATAATGTACATGGAGGCACACAATAAACTGAAAGATGAGAAAGGTATGTTGAATAGTATGCCTTGTACTCTGCAAATATTTTCAAATTTAATCATCATTTCAACTCCAAGAGATGCATATTATCACCATTTTGCAGATGAAGAAACAGAGGCTAAGGATACATGCTAAGTATCTGTAGGGTTTGATTTTCACCAAGACCAGCTGATTCCAAAGTTAGTGGTTTTTATTTTTTTATCACAATATGCAAATATAAGATATTATTATTACTTAATTATATGTAATACAAGTACCTCATTTTATTCAATGTGTTAAAATTCAAACCTGCTAAAACAGAAAATAATTCAGAGTAATTATTAACTTTTCAAAAGATTTCTTTGCTTTTGAAGACACAATAGTGTCCTTTTAAATATAACTTTTTTTTTCTCATGCCATTAAGATACAATTTGATTTTTAGAGCTTCATTTACATACAAATTTTCAGAAATGTGTTTTAGCTAGACTGATGTGCCCTTATAGTTCCTTTTCACTTTGAGCTCAGAAAACAGAGGAAGCACATTTGACAGAAATAAATGTGAAGATTAAAAGTCAGAATTTACATAGTATACTCTCCATGTCTTCATGGTAGTGTAAATCTGAAATGGACCTGGGTAAGAAGATATAAAAGATATTTATTGCTCTAATTTACTTACAGGCCATTAGCTTATCACACATCTAGGCTTTGAAGAACTAGACCAAAGGAAAATATGCTTATGATGGACAAATAACTAAATTTTTTAGATTTATTAAAGTGGTCTCATCAGATCCTTGAGCTCACGTGATACATCCAAAGTGAAGCATGTTGGAAGTAACAGTCACTGAATCAGGCTATTGTTTGCTTTTTGGTTTTAAAATTATAGATTGAGAATTTACATGAAGTATGTACGTCACGGAGAAGATATTTGAAATTGGAAAGTTGTATGTATTGTAATTGACTATATATTCATCTCAATGTATTATTTTCCTGGGCATAATAATCAAATTCATAACTATTCTGGCCACAACAGTTAAAATCATAAGCTATTCTAAAACGTAATCAAATGAACAATGGAATGTTACTCCAAAATCCTTTAAAGGTAAATAATCCTTGCTCTACATCTGATGATTCAGAAGTTATTGTTTTTAATAAAGTTCTTTTGCATTGCTGATAATGTATTATTTCATACTGTAGAACTTAATTTGCATTGCTATTTTAATCCTCTGTGCCCCAGAATGACAGCTGCTGAGTCTAACCATGATGTTAGCCCTCATTATTAGACCATCTACAGGCCTTTCTCTTTAATAATGGAAACTCATTTAATACTGTATAGTTTGTGTTACATAAAAGATAATTACAGGATACCTAGTAGTAGCTCCAGTTGAAAATCAATTTAAATAAGTAGTTCCCAATATTACAATAGACACAAAATGAAGCTTATTGGTAATTACTATTTATTAAGCACAATCATTAAAAAGCATGTGAACAAGAAAACAGATTTGAATCATTTTTTATGTACTGTTAAGGCAGTCATAGGACTTATACACTATGTGGGTTGAGGTTACTAATATCTGATGAAAATTAAGTGCCAAACGTGTTTTAAATGCATCAGTAATTTGAAGTGTCCTAAAAACTATAGTAAAAATGCTCCCAAGAGACCTACCCGAACAATATTGGTGGGTGATTTTTGAGGCCTTAGGTTAATAGGATCACTGTCATCCCTCAACCTCTGCATAGAACTGGTGACTGCCAGTAAGACATCAAATTTAAAGAAAAAAGGATATTAGGATCCAATTACCCGATAGGTTAGAAGTCATTGATTCAAGATAGTGAGCTCTAAGGTGATAGAGCAGGAAGATAGCTGTGTCAGGTAAGATCCAAATCCAGGAAATTTAGTAAATCATCCAAAAAAAAAAAGTGTGAAGATTGGGCGATTTTGGGTGACTCTGACAGGAACTGGAACTTTTTATATGTGTTATATCAAAAGGTAAGCATGATGGGCGAATTGAATGTAAGCGTGGACGCATCATTTATTTTCTTCAATCTCAGATGGCATCATACAATTAAATTCAAATTAATACTCTTCTCACTTGGTTGAGAGGATCAGAACCTAAACTCTTGAGGTGTGTGTGTGAAGGGGGGAGGGGAATGGACTGTATAAAGCTACAAGAAGATTAAAGGGAATAAGAAAAAGAAAAAGTGGCAGAGCAGATTCTAGTAATCACTGAGTATGTTCACTTCTGGAGGCGGCTAACGGTTAGCAAGTTACTTCCAAATTTTAAATAATTTTATAAGGAAATAAACTGACTTCAATCCCAGGGCCAAGGCTTGTTCTTTTGGTCACAGTACACAATTGATTTTTCACAGCATTACTCTGGAGCAATACTGAGCTTACTGAAGCTAGAAGAATTTTCACTTGTTGAGTTGCTGAATTCAGAGTTCTCTTAATACTATACTATGATATGGAGGCGAGCATGAAGTATTTGGCTGAAAATAAATCAAAACAAAATAATCTCCCACTTTAATGAGTGAAAATTCCTTTTACTTTCTCACCTGTTTTCATTTTCAAAATGGATTTGAACTTTATTTTTGTTTTATTGCACTTCTCTTTAAGTCAGAATTACTGTATCCTTAAAGATTCTGAGTTGAAATTATGCTCTGTGGTGATTTCCTAAGGATGGTTATGTTTTTTGTTTTATTTTCATCACTACGTAATTTTTGCATACTTCTAAGCATATATATTCTGTTGCTTATCCACGCTTTTCCCAGCCATATAAGATCAATAACCCCACCCAATATCCTTCATGTCAGTAGACACTCAAACAGTGGTTCTTATGGGTGGGAAAGTATAATACTGGAACAGTGGTAGTCTAGGCATGTTGTGTTTTGTGGTGGTTGCAAAAAAACTCCAAATGAATCCTTTAGGTTGTTTTCTTGAATTTTGGACTTTAGCGTATGTTTTTAGAACCATGATGGACTCCCCTGAAGCAGTGTTTTTCAATATGATCAGACTCAATAACTCATTTGTGTAAAATCTCTTGTAATGTACTTTTAATTATACTGAAATGAAGCTAATAGATATCTACTTACACATGCAATTTTTGAAACTAATTTTAAAATGATATGTACTTTATTACATAACTGTAGAGACATGGGTTCACTAGAAGATAGATGAAGTAGTTAGATGCATATGCCTATACATAGAATTACTAAAATGGAAAGGCTGAAATGCAAACAGATGCAGTTATGCTGTGTTGGACACACAGATACTACGAACAGCTCTGCTGTCAGTCACTGATCTTCCTAAATAGTAACTGACCCTTGATAATGTTCTGAAAAATAAAATACAAACTTCCCTGATTTTTAAAATTATTGTATTTTGGGAGAATTTATATTAATCTGTGACAAAAATAAAATGTTTTTTAAAAAGCAGTTAAGTGATATGTTCAAATCACTATACGTACATAGTTTTTCACTTATACAGAGGGTGCCAAAAATATGTATACACATTTTAAGAAAGGAAAACTGTATTAAAATTATAATACTCAATATATACCAACAACAAAAGATGAATACAAGTCATGTTTGACTCCTGCAATTACAGGAGGTGTCCCAAGTGGTTCCCATGAGCGTCCAGACACTTCTGATTAGGATGAACTACTGCTTGAGCAATGTTGACCAAAGTGTCCACTTGTATACATTTTTTGGCACTCCCGATATATGTCCAGCAAGGTATTTTGAAAGGTATGTGATATGTAGGATAATTCTTCACCTTGCAGGATTGTTCTTGAACATCTAGCAAGTGGTACCCAACGATCAATGAGAGAGCCTCCCAAATTAATAAACAAGCAAAAAACAAGCAGGAGGACACCACTACTATAGGTGGAAATTAGTGCTTTATACCAGTTTTTAAATTTCAATTAAATTTCAGGAAATGCTAGTTTTGTAAGAAAAGTCTAAAATCATATAGAATGGTGTGGAATTAATAATAAGACATGTTGGTGTCTAACATAGTGTCTTATGGGTGTTCTGCAGTTCATATATACAAATGTATGCATTGTTTAGGTTGTAGACCTAGAACAAGTCTCAGTGAGTTACTGCTGGCCATGTGCCTTGACTTTTCAAAGCCCTTTTCTTCAAACATTAAATGACACTACATGACATAGCACGTGTAAACAATCTTTGTAAACTGTTAAGCCAACTACAATGTTAACAATTCTGTTATGAAGATATCCTTGAATACTGACACACAGATTTGTTAATGGCTCTTGAGAAGGCAATGGAATCCTCTTAATTCTTTTGTTCTTCTGGGGTAATACATTTAAGTAAGCTTAGACAACTTTAAAACGATTCATTAGACTTTGAATTTTGGCCTTGAGAATAATACTGTTTTCTTTGGACTTTGTATTCCTCTGAGTACTGCATGGCTGGGCAGTAGAGAGTTACTAAAAGGTCATTTACATTTGCTTTTTAATCTTAACAATACACTGGAATCAAAGAATCATAGCTATTTAGAAAGACCTTTAATTGTTTTAGTCATTTAAATAATGTCTTTTATCAAACACTAAACATGTGCCAAAAACTATGTTATTGAAGATACTGCAGGCAATTCACATGGTCTTACTCTTACTCTAACTGGATGTGTAGGAAAACTAGTCTTCCTCTTCTGGTTAAAAATTAAGTGTCCAATCTGTTTTAAATAGTCCTTGATGTTAGCATTCAAAATTAGTCTTCAAAGTCATATAGACAAAATTGCTAATTTCTGAAACAAACTTTTCTTCCTGCCTGTTCTTGCCCTAAAATGATGTCAATAAGTATTTGGGAAGATGTTATGTATGAGACTGAGGCACAAGTTGAGTTTCTCCATTTCAGTATCCTATTGTCACATTTAGTCCTTGCACCTTCCACTTGGGTATACCAATTATTTGTAAATTGTATCTGCAGCCAGTACAATTTATGTCCTGGTCTGTTGGACGTTGATCAGCTCTAACTGCCTGCCTTGGCCCCATTTGGCTCCAAGAAAGTCAGATCTTGGTTTCTGCCCTGATTCACTTTCAGCCTCTGCTTTGGATTCCTCTATATTGCCTTGGTGGGCCACATAGCATGCCTGCTGGTTCTCAACTCACTATCTTGGCTGTGTGGGATTGTAATTACAACATAGCAAAAACAAACCCTAAAGCTTCTCTTGGACTACTTCTGTTTCCAAGGGTATGAGATTTAGCTGTGTTTTGATATAGTAAGGGGAAGCTCATGAGGCAGTTTCCTTATAGAGGCTAGAGTAATGGTGGGGCTTGCAGTTATACAAGCCTCAATCTGCCCTTAAGTTTACTGCCACTTATCTGATGCCCTCCCTATCTCTTGAACAAATCTGAGAAAGCTGGGACACACTTCTGATAGGATGGCTCTTCGACTTTCCTTTCCTCCTTCCCAGTAGTCTCTAGGACAGAAAAGGGAGAGCACTGCCAAGTCTGGCTTTCATTACCCTAAAGGAGGAACCAAATGCATTTTGACAATTATTTCACAAGATAATGGCCTGGTTTGCAACCCGCACATGTGCTACAGAATCATATTTTTAATATCAAAACCTGAATTTTATCTTGACTTTTTTTTTTGCCCTTGTTGCATTCCATCTGTTACCTAATCCTCCCTTTCTACCTTGCCTCATTCAATTAGGTACCTTGGGTGAGCTACAATAAAAAAATTGTTCTCAAAAATGCACAGTAGAAAAGAACTTTAATAATTTAAAAAATATATTCTTAGTAAAGTAGGCATTTGTAATACAGTGATGGAGAGAGTAAACATGATCTCTACTCTCATTCTGTTGCAGGAAAGTGTTCTTGGCTTTGCAGAGGGAAGAATTCAAGTGTGAGCCAGACAGAAGAGCAAAAGTAGTTCATTTGTGAGGTAGTCCACTCCACAGACAGATTAGAGACTGCGTGTAGGCAAGAGACAGCCCCTACCGTGTTTATGGCTATAGTTTTTATCAGTTAAGCTTTTTAATATGGGAACAAAGAGGAGGAATATTCTTATTAGTTCTCAGAAGGAGTAGGTTTTTCTAGGAATTTGGGATGCACCCCTTTTTTATCCTTATGTGGTCCCCTTCGAAGGTGGGTGTGTAATTTAGTATTACAGTGACAATATAATGTGGCTGGATTTTACCTGGATGTGAATCTCGCCGCCGTCTGGGTCTTGGCTCTCTGGCTGGTTTCCTTATCTTATTTTGATTTACTGGTCCTTTGTCTTCTGCTGCTAGTTGGTGATTTTTCTTGGAGGCTCTGCCCCTGCCCCATCTCAGTTCTATTTGTAGAAAATGGGCACAAAATACGTAAATGCAAATAAAGTACATTGGAATTAGTGTTAGAAAAGAAGTTAACAGAATGTTAAGGTAGGGAATTGTGGGAGGATTGAAGAAATTGGACGGTTCTATTTTTTTGTTTGTATCTGAAGAAACTGAGACCTAGAACTGCCCAAATAGTAATCATTTAGTTATTGGCAGAGTCAGGAGCGGAGGCAGGACTCCGGAATCCTTGCTGAGTGAACCCATTTTACAGGTGACACTTAAAAAACTGAAATAACAGTTCTGACATGAGTCCATGTCAGACTGGCTTCTATGTATTATGCTATAAAATATTCACAAGGCCTCTGCTCCAATTAAGCTAGGCTGCTCACCACCCCCATCAAGACCTTTGCTCTTTTTGTTTCTCATTTGTAGAATGTCATCTTTTCTCACTTTTAGGCATTATCATTTTTTTTTTTCAGCTCAGTCACTTCCTTATTCATGAATCCAGCTCGGAGTACTACACCTAGAAATCAGCTCGCAACTCTTGAAATTATCTCATGTGACATTTTTCACACACTCCCTGAATTATTGTTCAGTTTCCCACTGAATTGAAACATTTTTCAATAGGTCCAAACACTATACTGTAAATTTATGTAGTGCTTTACTCATAGTTATCAGTAAATATTTCATTAATGAATATATGAAGTATGTAATGAAAGCCCATGATCCAAGATTCCCTAGAAATTCCTAGTGCATGAATAGTTCAAGGACTTCATAATGCAATCTTGTTAAATGAAGGACATAATTTCTGCTTCTGTTTACAGCAGCACTGAATGCATACAAGAATAAAAGCACAATGAAGTATAGATAGGTGACTGATTTTGTATATAAGCAGATCAGAACCAAGTGTGGTTAGTGAAGAGAGCCAAAGGCAGAAAGGCTTGAGTTTAAACCATTTTGAAACATGGGCTGAACAGGTTCAGTGCCTTAAGGAAAGCGCTTAGGAGAAGCTATAGAAATTGCAGAAGTTGTAGAGGCGTGAACACAAGTTCTGTGTAGAGTATATTAATTTGATATGTCTGACTGAAGTATTAGCTGGAGAGTCCAGTGAATGGGTCGGGGCGGAGCAAGGGGAGGAAGCTTTGAAGCCTGTGATTAGAAGTCTTAATTATATTCAAGGGATAATTGGGAGCCATTGTTGGCTTCTGAGAAGGGGAACTTGAAATAACATTAGGAATCCTCCTACTCCTGTCCTTTGCTCATGCTGTTTTCCCATCTGGAAGATATCTTTTCCTTTCTTCCCACCTCTTTTTAGCCCATTTTCCTTCAAGGACTAGTTCAAGTCCCTCCGTTTTGGAGTTTTTTTTGATGATCCTCATCAGTGTTCATTCTCTCTCTCTCTCTCTCTCTCTCTCTCTCTCTCTCTCTCTCTCTCTCATTCTTTTCTTTCCACCCCACCCCCTCTACATTTGTTGAATCCACTACAAAATTAGCACCCTTCTTAAGTCTTTATTCTTAATTCTTAAATGACTCCTTAGAAGACTTTTTGTCTTATATGGTCTCATTCAGTAGTCCAGAGGTGGTTGTGTACGTCATATGGAAAATAATTTCTATACAGCCAGAGATTGTATATTGTATTCTTGTATACTTCATCTATCATAGATCTAGGCCACTTACAGTGGCAGAACCTATTACCCAAGTATTAACTGAGAGATACAGTTTAAGTGTTAGAAGTGAACTTAGAGTCTTCTCCAGAGCTTGTGTTAGGATGAAATATGAAATCAGTATATGGTTTGTATAGCATTTTTCACCCTCAGTGGTGTTATATAACTTGATCATATGCTTCATCATACCTGGCTCTGAATGATATTGGTCTGCCCCTAAAAGCAACACAAAATGAAGCAACAACAATTATTTCCTCTAGGTGAAATGTTTGCACTATTGAAGATTTTTGAAAGAGAGTTATGATTTTTGGCTGGTAACTGAAATACAAGTTAAATTCCTATTTGTGGAAGGACTTTAGTTATTTAAAAGCCAAGATTATCAAGCACCATACATCATCTTGTAACTGAATGAAAATTAATTTTATTGCTTTTAGGTATACATAATGTCTCGCATACTGTGGATTTAATATATCAGAAATTAGTAGAAGATTTATTTGTGATAGCAACAAACAGTACATAAAATAAAATGTACAAATAAAATTCAGTGTACTACTTATTATGTCAAAATCTGGCATCATTATGATTTCCTTTATATTTATTTGCTAGAAAATTCTCATTTGAAATCATTCTGATATTAGCATGGTAGATGTCATTACATCATTTACTTAAGTAGTAACTGTTGTTTCAGGTATATACTGTGTTTCCCCGTAAATAAGACTGGGTTTTATATTAATTTTTGCTCCAAAAGATGCATTAGGGCTTATGTTCAGGGGATGTTATCCTGAGAAATCATGCTAGGGCTTATTTTCCATTTAGGTCTTATTTTCCGGGAAACATGGTAGGAGCAATCTATAAATCTTGTTTGGCAGCTATCACTTCTCTGTGCATAGCAGAACTCCATTTTTACACAAATTTGTTTTTAAAAATCAATGACATACTCACAGTTGTGATATAAGGATTAACTGATAAATATCTCTACAGCCCCCAAATACCATGTGACTGCTGTATAATAAAGCAAGTGATCAGTTATTTCTTTGAAAATATAAAATACTATGTAAATGTAAAATATGACTTTTTCCAACCACGTTTTTCTGCAGTACAGAGGTAAGATTGGACTTATCAAATACCAGCAGTGGGTGTCAAAAATCCTTGGTAACATACTAGCTTAACTTCTATATTGAGTATTTTAGAAATGTGTTTGATAGCTGAGATTTGGAAGTGCACAGAAAGCTACAGTGCCCTGAAGGCAAAGATGAGCTGCTTGAATTTAAAATGAACTAAAATGATAATACCTTGTACTTAAAAGCTAACTTTTTTGCAAGATACTCAGAAGTCTTTAGCTATAGTAATTCTAATCCTTAGACTACATCTGTGAAGATGGTCTTTGTGAACAGGGTCCAATGCATTGGAAGTAATACTGGTAGAAATAAGGAGGGGTCACTTCCCCATTAACAGCTACTGTATAGAGTCAAAAGTATGTGCCTGATTTCAGAAAGAGCCTATTACACAAATATCTTCACCAGTTCAGTCAAATCAAGTGTACTTGCTGTTGCGTAGCACAAGTTTGTGACCTAGAGGGTTTTTTTTACACGATTTCCTCAAGAATACACTGCGAATGAGAGGAAGAATTAGAGTTATGAGAAACTGGCTAAGGAATCTTTCTTTGTAACATAACTTTATAGTAAATTAATAGAGCCAGTGATTTTGATGTCTTGAAACAGAATGAGATGAAACGCTGAGGATCTTGTATGACTTGAGGCAGTATTTTGGATGACCTGTGGACCATCTGTAAAGTCAGTTCTATTAAGGACTAAGAATATTGTTTAATTTGGAAATTCAAGTAGGGTTTGGAATAAAATGTACCTGCCAACTATGAAAAACAAGTGCCATTGTTGCACATTCCTTCATGGGTAGGCAGGCAACATAAATATGTAAACTGTCAGTAGAAAACAAAGTAGAATAATGGAAAAATATGGGAAAATGAAGTATATGGGAAAATGAAGAGTAAATGACCTACACCCAAATATTCAAATCCAACTTACATTTTATAGTTGGGCCCCTAAAATAAACACCTAAGGTAGGCAAGGTGGGGAGGGTTAAAAATAAAATAAAATACATGTCTGCAGGATTAATTTCAGGCTAAAAGATATTAGATTGTCATAGGGTTTACCAGAAATATCAAGGATATAATTAGAAAATGATATGTAGTGGAGATTCCAAACTACAAGCTCAAACTTTACCAACACTTTGAACAAAACATAAAAGTTACTAAAATATTGATGTGGTATTAATAAATTATATTATCTATTAAATGAAGGAAAATCCCTTTACTAATCATTACTTGATAACCTGGTTATATTTGTGTTTTATAAGAATGTTAATTCCTATTAGTCTATCCTCTCCTGAATTTAGTAGCATGAATTAGAGAATTTTTTCCCCTTGTATTACTGGCTGTAGGACAGAATCACAAAATATGTTTTGGGGAAGAAGATGTCAGAACATAATGAGCAACAAGAAAACAGGAAAATGTGAGGAGGTGAAAAAAAAGGAGGTGAATTTGCCAAAAAGGTTTTTCTTGAGTTTATTTTGGGTTTCTGGGATGTCCAAGCAAATATTTTTAGAGAAAGTTTGAGGTACTAGATTGGAGAAACAGACAAAAATAATTAGAAAACTATTAATATACTAGTTTAATTCAAGAGGCAGAATGAAATTTGTAGAGAAAATATAAAAGAACACGCTTTAAGAACAATGCACTGTCAATAATGGGAAAATATAAGAAAGTAATAGGAGGAAAACAGTCCTTGGGAAGCATAAGGAAAGCCCAGAGGAAACTGAACCCTAAAATATCACCAGAGAGTGCTGTGAAATTAACCAACTCTATTAGTGATTTTTGTGGGACAGACATGTAGTGGTTGCTGGTTGTTGGCATTGCTGTGAAACTCAAGGATTTTTCTCTTTGGACTCAGAATTAAGTAGATCAATTGTCAATTATATTTATTCTTCTATATGGTTAAGTCAGTGATATATTATGGGCAGGGTAGGATAAGATATGACAAGATGAACCACCAAATAAAACATTACATACTGAAAATGGTTTGGACACTTTGGGGCCAAGTCGGGTGCTGAAAGCTTATGAACAGTAATGGCAAGGTCTCATTTAAAGTCTCAATGTGTTAGGTTCATTGGGACACATTGATGGGTACGTGATAGAGGGTTGCAACTAAACCAGTATATGAATTAATTCAACAGGACATATTTTGCTACCATATTGTCTTGTGCTACAAAAATAAGCAACATTGCACAAACTTGTTTGTCTGTGAGAGTGTAAGGTTGGGTTAATTAAGACATGCTTTTGTGCATGGTTTCTGGTATCCAGAGTCAAAACCTGCCACTGTTGTATAGGGACCATTCTAGCCTTGATTGTAATTGAAAAGTAAGATTATTAACCCAGGGCCCACAACATATCTAAGCAATGATCCTGATTAGATTACTCACATGTACAATTTGTGTCGCCTTTCATTGACTGTGACACAACATTCATGCAGCACCCATACAGCCAATTTCTCCCAAGACTATTAACAATAAATGAATTCCAAAGGTGGAGAAAACAAATATATTCCAGGGCCAGCCCTCCACTGAATATGGAAAGACAGTTAAGATATTAAAAAACAAAACAAAACAAAAAAAACTTTCAGATTTATCAGAGTCTAATAAATTCTACATTTATCTTTATTTGTCATCACATTTTTAGTAGTGATATTGAGGCTTTTAGTTTTGTTATTTGAGACTTTTCCAGAGAATTTTTGTTCAGATGTTGAGTCAAGAACTTCTAATTGAGTTTTTTAATTAGTCCTTTTTTTAAAATTAACGTTTATTGGGGTACAATTGTTAGTAAAGTTACACAGATTTCAGGTGTACAATTCTGTAATACATCATCTAGAGATCATTTTAAAAATCATAACATTTTATAGCCTAAATAAAGTTTCCAAAAATGCACTTCAAGGTAAATTATTTTTTCAGGAGAAACAGAGAATATCTACCTTCAGTAGCTAGAAGTACTTTGAAAATAAGGCTTTGTAATTTTAAATATTCTATCACACTGAACGTTATTAATACAGTCAGCCCCCAAGTTTCATGGTGGTTGTGTTCTCACAGTCACTTATTAGTCAATAGCTTGGAAATAAAAAAACACATTTTTATGTCAGAAAGGCTGATTAGGTTACCAAACCCACAAAATTCTCCTGAAAACAGTGCAGCCCATGGAGATACATTCATACTTGGGATTGTATTACGACCCATTTGTTGGTCTGCATTGTTGATAAAGATTAATTGTAAAACTGGGCCTCATATTCAAATCTTTTGATCCTATATTTTCTAAGACCATTTCCACTACTATGCTACCTCTAAAGGGTTGTTTTTGTTTTGTTTTGCTTTGTTTTTAATTTGATACCTGTTAGTAGTCCATAGATTTTTCTCCAAACCAGTAATATAGGAAGCATGTCTGCAAACATAATTCAACCTTGTCTTCACCCCTTCTTGCAGTAAAACTGTGGGCAATTTAATCTCTCTGACTCTCACTCAATTTCTCTACTTGTAAAATGAAGAGAGTAATACCTGTATCATAGGATATCTGTGACCATTAGAGAGAAAGTGTGTGAAGAGCCTGGCACGGTGCCCAGCATATATTGAAATACTCAATATGTGGTAACCATTTATTTATGATTCTTTATGCTGCCTGTGAAGAAACTAAGTTCCAACTTACTAGACCAAAAAATGGAAATCTATTAGATTAAACATTTCAAGAAAACATTGAACAATAAAACAGTGGCATGAGACAGGAGCAACTGGCCGTTAGAAATAACCACAACCAAAGATTTAAATGCTGGCAATATTCTCTCTTGATCTCTCATATCTGCTTGTTTTGCATCTTAACTCCCCTGCCTCGCAGAGCATTCTAACTTTTCCCATGGCGGAGTGAGAAAATGGCTATTTTAGCTCCCAAGACATTCTTTCTCATCTCCAGTTCTTTAAATCTAAGGAAAAGACTTTGAGTGAGGCTGTTAATTTGTGTGGTCCACCCACTGCTGAACCAATCATCTGTAGCCCAAGAATGGAGTTATTCTGAAATAAAATGAAAATTCAAATGGCAACTGTCTGTGAGGAGGAAGCAGACTGAAGTTTCTAGAATATGGAAGAGAGGGCTTGATAAAAACCCTGTTTACTTCACTTAGTTAGTTCTTTTCTTTTCTTCACCTTCCTTCCTTCTCTTTCTCTTTCTTTACCTAAGAATTATATGGCCCTTTGATAATTGAAAGAACACCAGAGAGACTTGTTTCCTTATTTCTTATGACTTTTAGCCACATTGAAATGCTGTCCTACATACTCAAAAAATTGTGATTTCTGTAAATTAATCGTATAACCATAATTATGTTACAATCTTTATTTACCTAGAAAGAGTTCTGCAGACATTTTGGGGTAAACATCTGAACAAAGTAGTGTGTTTAATATAAGTATTTTCTTGATAAGAATAGGTGTTTTGTGAAGAAAAGAGGTAAGTCTCTCCTGGAAACGGGCAGTCTGCTATAGCCATTGAATAAGCTGAAAAGCATACCTGGCTATAATTATCAATGCTACTCTTTTTATTTACATTTTAAAATATGTTCAGAAGTAATATTACCATATTATTTTTGATTCTGGGGAAAGTTAAATATTTCTCTCCAGTTTTTTATGCTTTTGTCTATTCATCAACATATAGATACATATTTTAATTACAGTAAAATTTCATACATAGCTATGGAAAAACCTGATTTGAGTTAACGTGGCACTGTTAGAAGCACAGGTTTGGGAGTGGGCCAGATCAGGGCTCAAGTGCTTTATTTTTCTTTTTGTCTATATTTCCAGCTCTCTGTGTCTCTAACAAGTTATTTTACCTTTCTAAGCCTCAGTTCCTACATTTGTTAAAAATGAAATAAAAATAATAAATAGTGCTTACCTCAGAAGATTTTTTGTGTGAGAACTAAATAAATAATATATGCAAAGTACTTAAAATACCATGTTTTGATATAGGTTAGTGGTCATATTGACAATTATAAATTAATTAGTAGCCAGTTTTATCTTTTGTTGTCTGATTTTATGAAATTTTTAAATAAGATTAAGAGAGCAACATGCACATGTCTATATTAAAGAGACATTGAGAGGAGAAAAAATTTTCAATCAAATTTTCATGCCCATTCTCTTTTGTTGGTTGGACCCTCTGTATGATTAGCAAGTGAATTATGCTCCTTTTAGGAGTAGATTAATTTTTTTCAGATTACTGGGGTCATTTTGTAAACGTGTGCTCTAGTGCATTGAATGGTAACCAGTGGCCTAAAAGCATTAAGATAAGGCTTTAAAAGTTAGCACAATTTCTTTCTATAGGCTTCATTTTCAAGGTAACATAAAAACTATTTACTTTCTCATGTTTTAGTTTATCAGATCTACAAGTCCTTAGGAGAATCATTGCTTAGTTGCAGAAGATTGCTGATTTGTGAAGTTTTGTAGTCTATTCTGCAACTACTAGATACTCAATAAATGCTGCTTGATAATGGTGGTTTTTTGTTGTTGTTTTTTCAAGAAAAGGAAATCCAGGAGAGAAATCACCACATTGCAATACTGAATTATCAAATGGAAAATTTTCTTTCCCCCTGTAAGCAAGTTAAAACAAAATTAGAGGTCTGGTGTTCTTTCAGATGCTTATTCTTCTGCTGAGATATAAGAGACCTCCCAAACCTTCAAGTAAATAGATTCTGGTCACCTAATGGATTCATACACTTTGTTTTTTTCTAATGGAAGAACAACCGTATTCCCTTTCGACATGTGAGGTTTCACCCACTGATGGCAGAATACTTTAACATGGTAATTGCTTCACAACTTCAACTGGCCTTTATATTTATTTCGTTCTCACTATATACCTTCTTCTATGTCATGCCCTGTGGAACATACAAATGAAATATGTCTTCAAAAAACAAGACTTTTGATAGATATATTTTTATTATATTATGGAAAAAAAATCTGAGATTTCGGCTCTTGTCCACACATACGCAAGGCAAACTTTCTCAAATTAATGAATGATTAGTTTAAAAAAGACTTCTCTTCGTTCTCCCTTGGTAATATTTGCCTCTGTGTAGTAAGGACAATGCTCTTGATGAAATGGGGAGAGATGTTGAACAATGTGCAATTAGAAAACAATGACTTCTTAAAAACTGGGACCCTTCACCCCCTTAATGATGGCAAAACCAGTTCTTAGACTACTAAGCTATTCAGCCATATCTGAAAGCCAGGATTAAATCCTTGCAATAGCCAATCACAGGAACATTGATTTATTGTTCTATTGTGTAAAAATGAGAAAATTAAGGGAAATGTCTGTTTAATTCAGTTCTAAATAATAATTTTAGATGAATTAACTATACAATGATGCTGACACATATGTTTTGATTGGTATTGTAGAATTATTGCAGCTGTCCTATGTATACTGAGCTTAATAATAGTATCAGTTATGTCACTTGTCACAATGCTTCTTATAATCAATTAAAAGGGATTGATATAAAAATCAATCTAAATTTTCTTTTATTTGGATTAACAATATCACATAACTTGTAAAACACTTATGATCTCAGTACTGTAGCCTGTAACATACCTGTTTTTATTTTTGCTTTTATATGAGCACTTCTAGCCTTTCTACTTGCATTCCCAGTTGTATCTCTCCATGTTAATTTTGTTCTGTATTCTGTCTTCCTTACCTATTTTTCCATTTCAGAGCCCAAATTTCATGATGATTTACCAAACATGAACACAAAATTAAAAAAAAAATATCCAAACTAACTATCACCAGTACAGTTTAAAAATGCACATCCATAAATTTTAGGGTAATTCCAAAATCAACCTGACATTAAATATGTTAGCTTACTCTTGTCAAACTCTTTTCTCTTGGTTTGCTTTGACCTAAATTTCTAACCTGATATTCAAATGTGTCATGAGGACAACCAGATGGCCTGATTTTTCTAGAGCAGGAGTAAATACTGTTCTGCTTTCTCATGGATTATTTGAAATATGTTGTCCTTGCGGTGACTATAAATATAACTTCCTTTCTCCGTGAGCTAGGCAACAATATGGGAGGTTTAAAGTCACAGATCCACGTCGTTCTCTCCAGTACTAACTCACCATGTAGCATCTGTGGCCTTGCCGTCTTGGTTTTCATTCTTGGAAATGAGAATTTATAATGATAGAGGGTATTTTATGTCCTAAGGTTTTTGGGGAAGAGTAATGTAGAAAGATACTGGAGTAGCCACAGGTGATTTTTTTGAGTACTGGTTAAAACAGGCACTGTGAAGTGCCTCACAAATATAATAAACTCTCCTCTCTCAGCAGTGGAAAATTGTCTACCATTGGAAGGTTAGAGGATGATAAGAAAAGAAAAAGGAAAAAGAACTTTGCAGGTAACAGATGTACTATTTAGCGCACTGGAGCATAATTTATTAAGTGGACCTTTGTGGTTAAAAAGAACTAATTTACCTACCAAACTGAGCAAATTTACATTCTCCCCACCCAAAGGATGAAACTTTGCATAGCTAGTTATTCGTCTTTTGGGAAATAACTGGGTAAGATATGGGTAATGGAGTAAAACAGCGAAATGGAAATTATTCCCCAAATGCCAAAAAACACAGGCTCCTGGGAAATATACTAAAATATTATTGTTAATTGTATATCTACAAAAATTCTTGTAAATGCACTCATGCTAATCACTATTGAAGTTCTGTATTTTCTTATTTTTTTATAATGTTCCATTTCTTGGAAAAATACAAGATAATTTTAAAAGCAATCAAAGAGCCAGATTAGTTCATTTTAATTAAATCTTACAAAAAATTGCGTTGTTATAGATATGAACCCTGGTTAGTGACTTTCTCAAAGTGAGAAAAATATACCCAGGCCTCTGTATTACGGTAATGTACTTTGTAGTCTAATGTAGAAAGAAATTCTACCATCATTAAGACTGTATGAAGAAAACTGAACGGTAGTGATTTATATTTTCTTAATGAGTTTCTTGTGTTGAATGTGAAACTTCTGTCATATTTTGTGGAGTTTTCATAACATCTTTATATAATAAACTTCCTGCTTTCTCCTCCCTGATGCATCATTTTTAGGCAGAAACCTGCATTTGCGAATTTGGTGTCTAGCTATTACCTGAATCTAACCTAGTCTCCAAAGATTTCTGTCACATTTATTTTTTGCCTGTGAAGATTTTTCTATAAAAGCTATAGCTGTTATATGGCAGGGCAAGCCGATTATGGAGAAGCCAAAGTAGAGTGCTAAGGTGTATATTTGGGAGTGGCTAATAGAAATTTTAGAAACCATACTTCACAAAGGTGCTGGAAAAATACCTTTAAAGTTTATCTCAAGTTTTTCTGAAGCATATAGGCAAAATAACGCCTCACCCCCCAGATGTCCTCTATCGAGTTCTAATCCCTGATGTTACTTCATATGGCAAATAAGACATTAAGAGTGTGATTAAATTAAGTATCTTGAGGTGAGGGAGATTATTCTGGGTTTTCTGGGTGGGCCTGATGTAATCACAAGGTTTCTTATAAAAGGGAGGCAGGAGAGTGATAGTCAGAGGAAATATGACAAAAAAGCGGAAGGCAGAGTGATGCATCTTTGAGCTAAGGAGGAAGGGTAACCTCAAAGCTGGAAAGGACAAGGAAATGATATTCCCCTAGAGCCTCCCAACAGAATACAACCCTGCTGATACCTTAATTTAGCCCAGGGAAACTGATTTTCGGATTTCCGACCACCAGCACTGTCATATAATACATTTCTGGCATTTCAGACCACTAAAAGTTGTGATAATTTTCTTAACAGGAAATGAATACGCTTGCTAATCTGACTTTTTAACTTTAGAATACAGAATCCTGAGATTTAAATGAGAACACAGTGATTCAGACATAATCCTGAGACATTTTGTCCTTTTCAAATAATAGAACTAGAATGTATCTTATGGATACATTCCTATTGCACTTGAGTAACTAAATCCAGAGGAGATAAATGATCTGCTCAAGGTAACACAGCTATTAATACTGTGTTTCCCTGAAAATAAGACCTAGCCGGACAATCAGCTCTAATGCGTCTTTCGGAGCAAAAATTAATATAAGATCCGGTCTTATTTTACTATAATATATGACCAGGTCTTGAATAGAATAGAATAGAATAGAATAGAATAGAATAGAATAGAATAGAATAGAATAGAATAGAATAGAATAGAATAGAATAGAATAGAATACCGGGTCTTATATTAATTTTTGCTCCAAAAGACAATTAGAGCTGATTATCTGGCTAGGTCTTATTTTCGGGGAAACAAGGTATTTAGTGGCAGCAATGAGACTCAATTTGGAGCAACATAAGGCTCGTAGACCACTGATGCATAATTTCTATCATACTGGCTCTGCTTTATGGTATGAAAATATTTGCCTGCACAAGGTCAGTGTTTAAAAAATATTTTCAAATGTTGTGATAAGGAGTTCGGGTAAAAGTGGGTGTACAGAGAGGAAATAGGGCTGGGGAGGGGTCACTTCAGAATAAGAGTTTGTATATGTCCTGCTAAATTCCAGACTAGGCCATGAGCTGATTAACCAAGGCCCCTACCCTCTTGGTAGCTATTAGTTAGGAAAGCAAATATAAACAATTATAATTATAATTAATTAATTAATAACTTGTAAGGAGCAAGATTCTGCAAAGAACTCTTTCATTACAATATGCAAAAAATTTTCCTCTTAATCTATCAGCTCTTTGAATAAGATGATGACCAAAAATAATTGAGTTTCACCAACAGACCATCATAAGATTTTGAGCTGTTTTTCTTATTCTGCAAAGATTTAATCATCACTTTCTACTTTGGGAAAGGATATGTACTTGTGTTTTTCAATGTCTTTGGAAACATACTAGTGTATATTTTAGAAGCCCAGGTTTGTTGATGACACTTCACTGCAATGCTATCAGTTTCTATGGAGACACTAACTATCATGTAGTTAGGGGGGAAAAAGATTCCTCCACTTCCCTGTGGCTTTAAAACTGTTTTTACTTGTTTTCCTATTTCACATGTTCAAGAAATAAAATGATTTTCTTTTCAAGCAATGTCATTTGAATGCCAATAGGATTCTCTTTTATTTCATTAAGATGATAAATGTTTACAAATTAAATATAGTCCAACAGAAAATAAGATCCTCCCTGACCATCCCATTCTAATGGCAGAGACAGTGTTTTTTCTGTGTGTTTATAAATCTATTTGGTTTTGGCATTATACCCAGGTTTTTTTTGTTTTGTTTTTTTTTAAACAACTTATACATTAAACACTACCAATAACTTCAACTTTGGTCTTTTGCACAGCTGTGGTGTGTAGATAACTTCTATTTTTATTAACTGGAGTTACATTTGCATGCTAGTAGCAAAGTACCCTTTATAGAACCAACCAAATTAGTACAAAGCTATATAAAAGAACAAATGTTTTCTACTTAGAAGGGGCATGGCAATTCTATTTAATAAAGAAATGCTGCATTAGTGTTTGTTTCTTGGATTCTGATGGGTCCATTCTGCCTTCTTTTGTATCATTCATTTTAAATACATTTATATTTTTTAATGTATTTGGTAACCAACAGATAGGATTCCCTGGTCTGAATTCCCTTTTTATACTGGCTTTATTCACTAGTTGGGCAGTTTAATTTGTTTTAATTCGTCTTTAAGATAGGATTCTCTACTTCACACTAAGGTTGTTCTATGAAATTTTGAATTACATAAATATCAGTAAATACCGGGGGTGCCAAAAAAATGTATATACATGACTTGTATTCATCTTTGTTATAGGTATATATTGAGTATTGCAATTTTAATAGTTTTTTCCTATCTTAAAATGTGTGTACATTTTTTAGCACCCTCTGTATTACCATTGGCAAAAGCTTAAAAACATTTTAAGAAAGCAAAAAAAAAAAAAAAAAAAAAAATCACTACTGAATTCAGACACTCAAGTGTATTTTAATATCAAAGTTAAATGTTAAGTGCTAGCAGTGAATCCATGGAGACAGTGTCATAATTTGCAGTCCAAATACTTTTAAGTAGCACAAGGTCTTTCAATGTAATTAGCACAGAATATTGAACCCCACCAGAAATATGGGGTACGTCATTAAATTTAGAGGCTTCTTTATCTCTCTGAGTCTAATCATGTGTGCAGAAGACTAATTGTTAATGGCAGGGTCTTTATTGCTCATAGCTTTCTTTTATTTTAAATGGAATGGTCTGCTTTGTGAGAAATAATTAGGTTTTATAGGCCTACCTGCATAGAGCCTTTTGTTGAATGTCTTATGGTTTTGCCAATTCAGATACTGAGAGCAATTAGAGGCTGTGGTAGAACTGCTTCTTAAATCACACTCGTATTGTGTTATCGCCTGCCTTTTATTTTTCCTGTGGTAGCAGATGCAGTAGTTTCAGTTACTTGCGAGTACACAGAGTAATTGTCAGCTAATGCAGGAACTTGGTTTGGGAGTCATAATCTAGGGAGAGAAACATGTTATATATTGATAAGTCTGGACCATGGCAATGTGTTCTGATGTCTCACAGTGTCCTCCAAATAATTATGTTCTCAATTGTCAAATAACAAGTCTTTGTCTATTCTCTAAAGTGACACAGTAATTTCATTGTTTAAAAACATGGTCAGAATTGGCCAAACTTCTGTCTTTTAGTACGTATGGATTTGTTAAAGGCAGATAATGATTTGCCTCTTACAATCAGGAGGGAGTTATATGTTGCTCAATGAGGTAACCCAGTAGGGACACTTCTCAAAAGCGCTCATAACAATTGTAACAATCATTTCATTTATGAGAGAGTTCAATTTATATGATGAGTCAGAGATTCCACTGGTGAGATCTGATAGTATTATATAAAGTATTGCAAGTTTTAATCGTTCTTTTGAGAGAAACTCAGGTCATGGTGGAAAATTTTGCTGAATTATTTTGATCACTTTGCCTACTTACTTTCTCCATGATGCAAAAGGTCTCAATAAGACTACTTCTGATAACTGAATAATGATGACAAACTTTGTTGAATGCCACTATAAACTACATGTTTCCTTCGGATTATTTGACTAATAGTGGTGATGGGTTGGTATTCACTTTTCCAGAACTCTTTCAAATGACAATAAACTCTGCATGTATACTGTTCCATTTGAGTTGGATTTAACAGTGTTTGTCCTCTTTATATCTTCAACATGTTAGCTGGTTACCATTTGCTCAGGCAACCTCTGCTACCATATCATCAATAACAGTCAGGGTACTTTAACGTTTGACAATTTACTTGTGTGGCCAATTACTTTTCATGGGCTTTTTACCATTTCAACTGACAAGCTATCCACACTCAAATCTATGATGTCAGGAATTATCAACCCCCAAAAGGCCCTGACAGCCTCAGACATATGCATGTGCAAATCAGTATTATTTTTCAACTAATATCCTTTGAAAACATTTTTTACTGAAATAATAGAAACTAGATGAATTTGTGACATAAATCCAGTGGCAAACCTGAAGCTAAATTTGAAAAATGTCATGTGAAGTTGCAGGATCCACAGTGAAATATACTGATGGGGAGTGGGGTGGGCTTGTCATTTTTGATATAAAGGAATAAGTCATTGTGAAATGTTTTCATAGCAACCACTAAGATGTTTATTTTCTAAATTTCTGGGGTTTTTGTTTGTTTGTTCATTTAAAATTCTTCTCCTGGAGAAAGGAAGAAACAGGAAAATACCTTTATATTACCTGGCAGATTCCAAAAATACATTTTGTTGCTTTGAAGCATACCTGTGATTTTTGAAATCTTAAGAAGGGTTTAAAGTTGTATAAGAAATTGGATAATTACAATATTGTTGAAAGATTATTTGAGGGAGTATTTCTTTTTATGGAAATGAGATGAAGAAAATAGAAAACCCAAGAATAACCTTAGCAGGTAGAAAGTTTTACTTGAAATAATCTGACTTTTTTTGGTCATAAAAACGAATGGAATAATGATTCTGTTGTCATGGGGAAAATCTAGCATATCTTTCCTCTTTTTTTCTTACATATGAGGGTATTTTCCATTGAGAGTATGATCCTGTAAACTTGAGTGTGCTGTTTTGGATGTTTTAGCCAGAAAAACACTCCCTTATATTCAAGGTACATAGGTCTTATGAAAATCACTTGTAGTAGTGCTGTTTTATAGTTTCTAGAAGATCAAATATAACCAAGGACAACCTTCTAAATAAGGTTGGGATTAATTTACCCCTTATGTGCAGTGTTTGGGCAGAATTATGTGTTAGGAGTTATAATAACTTATGATAATCAAACTTAAAATGATTAAACTGGAAATAATTTGCATACTCTTTGCAAACATTCAAGTAGTTGTAGTATCAAATAGAACTTGAAAGTTCCTTGTAATCCTATTTTCAGAGGTAAATATTGTTTATGATTGTTTATGTTTATGATTTGGTTTATGATTTATGATCCATACTATTTATGCATATGTCAGTATATTTTATCTACTTAAATGCAGGCATACTACTGTATTTACTGTTCATCATTTGTTCTCTGCACTTAACAATATAATGAGGATTTGTTAATACATACAAATTTATCACTTTTTAGAAATAGATGTACTCTAATTTATTTGAACAATTCTGTATGGTTAAGATTTGAACTGTTTTCAATTTTTTTCATTAGAAACACTACCACGATAAATGTTCTTCATATATTTTTACATATTTGTTTAATTATCTTCTTAGTATAGGTTCCTGGAATTACATTTGCTGGTTCTAAGGTGTTTAGGCAGCTAATACTATTTTACACTCCTACCATCAATGTATGAAAATGTGGGTTTCCACCATCCCTCAGTAACATTTTCCCTGATATCTTTTTTGTTCTGTTTTACTCTGATACTAGGTTAAAACACATTTGACAGGTTTTTAAATCTTCTGCCCTGTTATTAGTAGGTTGGTCCTCTTTTTAGCCATCGTATTTAGCAGGTATTACCAAAGCTATAGATATGGATATCCACCTGTAGATATACTAATAGAACATATAGATATAGGTATAGACATACTTATAGATGTAGTTATAAGTATAGATGTAGACATAGGGAAAACTCATGTGTGCACATGTACACGTGCACACACACGTTTCCCATCACAAGCTTTAGCTTATGCTGTTCCATCTGCATGGAAACCGGTTTCTCCTTATTTATCTTGATTTATACAGGGAAGCTGAGTTCATATTATACTGTCTCTACTGAGCCATAGTTGTTTTTGGTTGTCTTTATCAGAAATCTTATCTTCCTCCTTAGAACGTCTACAGTGACTTGCACTCCTTTGGGACACTTACCTATTCTCTTTCCTAGCTTTGATTTAGGCATATCTCAGCTTCAGTATTAGTAGGTAAACTCCCTGGTTGCAGGAATTATGTCTTACTCATCTTGCACGTACATGTATATACCTTATGATCTGGCAATATGTACTGATTTGGAAAAGGTAATAAGCAGTGTTGTGTACTTCTGAATTTCCATTGTTATCATAAAAAAAGGTATGATTGTTGAGTAGTATAGTGTTCTGGAAAAGAACATAGGATTTGGAGTCAGAGAATTTGCCACTTAATTGCTGTGTGACTTTTGGGGATGTTCTTTATCATCTATGAATCTCACTTTAATTCATCTGTGAAATGAAGTAATAACAACAAACGTCACAAAGTAGTAATGAATAAACAAGATAATAGTTTTATGGGTGCTTTTTACATTTTTCTATAAATGTAAATATTATCGTTGCAGCGAAGATGTGAATTTTTGTCAGTAGAAAGTAAAGAAGAAGACTGAGGCCCCCTCTCCTGATGTGTACCCAGTAATGTGAATCTCAGGTACATGAATAGATAACAAGATTCCACATGTAAATATGACTGTGTATCCATTAGAAATTATTTTGTAAAAGCAGAAAGAAAAATAAGCTCACAAATATGGTTAAAGTCTCTTTCCCATATGAAAGAATAGTCAAATTAATGGCTAAATCTAATTAAAAACCTGAAAAATTACAGCATGCCTGCTGCCAATGCTAAACCCAATGGACTGTGAGACAGGGATATGGTACTGCTCAAAAATTACCTTACTGTTGAATATTAAGGTGTTTTTGCTACCTATCCTTAGAAATGAAACAGCCCTTTCAATTACATTTTGTAATTTGTTATTGGTTCAAAAATTAATGACTTTACTGTAATAAATGAATCATACAGGTGACAAAATGCAGTTTTAATTAACAGTGACAGGTGAAGCTCCTTACAGTCAGATTGAATTTATATTAGCAATTATATAAGAAATTGCATTTTGATCATCACAGTTTTATGCTGAAGTTAAAGTACCAATCATATATATTCCTACCCTTAAGATTTTGTGGAGTGTGGGCAAATATATAAAAATTGTAAAATAAGTTAAGCTCAAATATGTTCTTCTCTCATACCTTGATAAATCTATGTTCATAATGATATAGAAGCCCAGGACTGAATATAGAATTCTTGGACTTTCACATCAGATCTTGGCTGAAGAGCAGACCCCTCATTTGTTGCCCTTTCCACTACCTTTCCACCCCCAGCTCAGAGCTGCAGCACAAAGGATTTTGTTCTTTGCCTCTAGTCAATCATACTTCTAAGCCCCTAAATCCCACCTTCCCAGCCCCAAAAGACTGTATCTTGGCCAACCTCTGGTCTAGGTGTAGGATACACATACTAGTACAGTATTCTTCCTTTAGGAGAATGGACCAGGGAAGTGTCCTGCACAGGCTCTGGATTGGACTCAGGACCATTAAGGCAGGAACGTTAGTGTGTTAGATACCCGGAGCATGGTCTGAAAAATTTGCTATAAACTGTGGGTGGACACATCGATTTATCCCTGCAGATTCCTTGTCCCCCAAGGAGTGTGGGATGTCAGGGAGTCATGTTGAAACTGTGTAAAGTACAGCGCCTCGGGGTCTACCTCACCTGGGTCTCAGGGTGTTAATGATCATACATGAACCCTTGAATATATTTCAGATGTCAATTATATAATAGCACAAATCCCAATGAGCATAACACCTATTGAATACACTGATTTTACACTATGTACCCTTTAGGAAAAAATAAAGCCTTATTTTAAATCAATGCATTGTTCAGTATATTAATTTTGTTTTGAAAACAAGTTTCTCAATAACTTGAGTTCTGTTGTGTTGTAGTATTATTTCCTTTTTAACATATTTGTAGGGCATGTAGTTATGGAGAAATCTAGTTTCCATACCAAAGACACAAAGCATACCAAATAATTTAAACATAGATACAATTGTAGCTGTGAGTATATGTACGAGTACAAGGCTAGGTATTTGTTTATCAGGGCTAATTACTAATCCTGTATACTGTACAAATGTGCATATGTAGAAAATCGTAAGAAACATTAGAAGAATATGCACCAAATTGTTAAGTATAATTTCCTTAGGGGTGGGGTCTATATTTTTAAAACTTTATGTGTGTTTTCGGTACTTTTGTAATATTTTTAAAACTAAGGCCATGTGATAGACTTTAAAGGCATTAATACCTAATGTAATACTTATATGTTAATTTTAAAATATTTGTCCGTCTAACATTAGTTTTGTTTTCATGCTGTGCCAAATTGGTGATGGACATATCTGTAATTAAATTTGAAATTAAGTAGATGCAACTAATTATAGGTTTTTCAAATATTTATTGAGTGAATATGTATTTAATCTGATACTACATGAAAAATATAATGAAAATACCAAAATATACGGTAGAAAATATTAGTCTTGCATAAAGTAGAAAATGACCAGCAAGGTACCCAGCTTTCCCTTCTTGAGTTTTTTGGAACTCTGTAGATTCTGAAATCTCACTACTGCCATGTTTGACATGTTAGCTTTATTTCTACTCATATTAAAAAACACAGACACAAACAAACAAACAAACAAAAATACTCCATAGATTTCTCAAGATTCATGCATTTGTATTTTTGTACTTAACTGTTTAGCACAGTCTAATTTTTCAGCATTTAAATATCTAAACTAAGTTTTAAATTCAATGTTTCTGAATTATTTCCAATTTTTACCTGCTCAAAGTAAGTTATATTGCTGAAAAGTAATTTAATTTTCTAAAACTTGGTTTATGAATATTCTCTAAGTCTACGCCTGCAACGACCATTGAATGCCCCACAACACACAATAGCACTATCTCTGATAGCAGGACTTTAGTTAAATTAATGAAACCTTAATAATTAAAATTTTAATTGTGTCTAAAGTTTTTGTTTTTAACAATGAAGTCCCTTTTTACCTGAGATACTTTGAAGGTAATACATACTCTTGGAGTCTTCTAAGCCAGGCTTAGTAAACTCAAGAGCATAACAAGAATCAGTCAAGTACCATGAGAGAGTTAATTGTTTAGTCCATAAGGAAACAAGGATTTCGGTTTCCTGAGGTACTTGGGAGTACATATACTTCTTAAAGTAATTCATGTTAGAAGTATTTTAAAGTACTGTGCCAGTGAAACTAAATAATTTCATGGGCAAAATTAGAGTATCTGGCTATGAGTTTGAGATTCCAGAACCCAAATTCTCATATATTATTCACATTTATTTTTCAATATTTACATAAAAAAGACAAAGAGTTCACTAGATTGCCGTTTTCTAAATTGAGGAAATAGGAAAAACATAAAATCAAGAGATATACACATTCTTAGGAATAATAGAACTGCTTTTATGATGGGAAGTTAGTTTTGTTGAACTAATTCTGGCCATCTTTTTGGATTTAAATGATTCAGGAAAATATTTCACAGATATCGCAATTTAGATGTTTTCTGGCTAAGAACCAACGAGATGCTAATTAGTCTGTTTCTGGTGACAGTGGGAGAAAAATTAGAGTATAATTTGCTCCTCAGGTAAGGGAGGCAAAGGGCAGTCTCCCAAGTCAAAAATTGGGACATGAAGTGAAGAAGTCCCCCAGTGAAACACAGACTGTTAAAGCTACCACTTATTGTATGTCACCTGTGTTTCCTTTGTTAATGCATGAAGGCAGCAAGGCTCATAATTTTCATATTTCTAGGTTCAGGTCAGTCAAAGGGTTATAAGAAAAATGGAGGCTGAAGGGACTTGTCTTTTTGCGGGAGGGGCCTTGCACGGGGCTCTGAATGTTTCTTATTTTTTTACCTGCTCTTAGGGGTACCAACTAAATATGGTGGCTGCTTATGCTTGTTACTGGAACTGGTCTACCAGGGTGATGTTGAATCCCATGAAATGGCAGCCTAGCCACCCAGGGAGGTGAGGTTAGAGCCTAGAACCTGACTGGCATAGAGTCTGGATACTGCCTAATGTACTGAGCAGGAGCCCTTTACATTTCCCTGGAGGAGGAATCGGACTTGTTCCAGGTTTGGAGTGGCACTGAGGCCAAAGCTAATCACTAAACAGGTCAGAGAGTGAACAGTAGAAAACTGGGAGGCCACAGAGCAATACGGGTCATTCTACTTTCTAATCTGACATTAGTTAAGAATCCCAGCGTGTTACTTGGTTCCTGCTTTCGGGCAGCTTTGAAAAGTGAACTAAATGCTGATCAGGAAGTAAATACATAGTTCTATGCCTGTGCTTAATAATAATTTATAAGGCATGTGATACCTGCCAGCCTCTGTGTTGAGTGATGTTTGTTTGTTACTTCACTTAATTCTTACAGTGAGGTGGGTGTTATGCTTGGATTTCCAGATGAGGAGACTGAAATTTGGAGAAGATGACATGCTTGCCTGGAACACATAGCCAGTAAATAGAAGAAGGGAAATTCAAACCCGTGTCTGTTCCATTTTGAAACCTAAGCTAGCCCCTCTTCATTAGCTATGATTAAGCTCCCTACGTGTAAGATTCTTAACCGCTAAGCTGGCCTAGACACTGAGCACAGCGGTTCACATTTGGACTCTAGGCAAAGCTGCCTGGACTCAGATCCTGCCTCTACCACCGACTTGTATGACTTTGCAAGTGATACTTTATTTTTTTTGAACCTTAGGTTTCTTACTGTAAAATGAGGATACTAATAGAATTTAATTCCTCATGGTATCATTAATATGAAATGGGTTAATACATGGAAAGTACTTGGACCAAAAGATGCCTAGCTTCCAGTGAGTGCTCCATAAATAGTAGCCGTCGGTGCTGTCGTTGTCATTGCTATTACTGAATACCACCAGTCAGACAAGGACTAAACAGTAGCCTTATAAAATATATGATGGAATCGTTTTTGTTTTGTTTTTAACTTGAGGTATTAAAATTCAGGTTTTTTAAGGAATTGATTTTAACACTGCCAAACAGGCTAGAAAGGGTGAAGAGAAATATAACACAGTAAGGCAAAAATGATAAGGAGAGAGATAGACAGACATGGAGAAAGAGATAGTGAGAGACCTGTACGGCCCCAGCCTGTTCTACACAATAATAAATTGAAGACAAAGAGGCAGATAGACATTCCAAGAGACTGTTCAGCAAGTAATACCTTTAGCTTGTAATTTTGAATGCACTATTATTTTAAGCAAGGTTGTATTTTCATAATTTTAGGCAGACACCAAAATATCTCTCTTTGCTTTTATTCAGGTGGAGTCTGAAATGAAGCTTTCTCCAAAACAGCTGTCACAGTGTCACGGGGCACTCTGTGATAATGTGCAATCAGAATAAAGACCAGAGGATAGGTTCCAAATAAGAAAAAATAAGAAAATAGATAGTTTATTAGAGTTCTCTTTACTCCATAAAATATTCCCACTGTTTGGGTTTACAAATTGCAGAGACACATGCCTTCATAATTTGAATTTCATTTTTTTTTTTTAAATTAACTTAGTTTTTCTTTATCTGAGGGGAGCAAAGGGCTAATGAGTTAGTGCAACAGAGGAGCAGAACAGTTAAGGAAAGGGAAAGGATGGCACAGCGTTAGCTTTATATCTTCAGATTTTGTGCTTAGGCCACTGATAATTGCCCTCTTTCTTTTTGAAAAAATTATAAATTGTTTTTATTTTTAAAATTATAATAATCCTGTAGTCTTAGGCCAGATTGCCTGGCATTGAATCCCAACTTCACCATTTATTAAATGGCTGACTTCGGACAATTATCGGACCTTTCCCTACTTTCCATCATTAAGGTGGGATTAATGATAATATAGCAATCTTGGGGGGAATTAAGTGGGACAATATATGTAAAGTGTTTAGAATTAATGTCTTATACCTATCTGGACTCAATTGATGCCAACTACTGGCATTAGCTATCATGTACATTATTATAGTCTTTAGCTTACTTTCTATAAAACAAGTTATACATGTACCTGTTAGATATTGTAAAAATGCTTAAATGAACTTTGCTTCACATATGGCTTTATTCCTAAAGAGATGCTTTTTATTGTTTGCTCCCTCCTACCAAATTAGAGATGGTCAAGGATACAAAGATAAAGGGGAAAGATGAAGGAATAGCTAAACTAAGGAAAGAAGGGATAAATGTTTGAATACAAAGATAATGGCAACATATTTGCTATTCTATATTATTAGAAAATAACATCTTTTGAGGATACCTAAGATTCAAATTACAGCATTACTTTGATTATAATGATTGATGATAACAATCTCTTTTAAAAATACTTGTGATTTTCATGTTATATTGCCAGTTCAACCGAGAATATCTTGGAAGTGAGAATGCAACTGTTGACAACTCTGGGTATATCAATTTTCATTCACTCATTTATAAAATCTTTGTTAAGTACTTTATAAAAAATTTAAGTAAATGGGCTCTGGGATCAAATTAATGTTCAAAACTCATTTCTCACCCTAGTTAACCACTTGTTTCTTGATTTCTGCATCAGAAATAAAAAAGCCAATGATAGTGTTTATCTCAAAGAAAGTTGTGAGATTAATTGGACTAATGCAGATAAAGGGCTTAGAACTGTTCTTGACACCATGTTTGCATTCCATAATTATAGCTGTTATTATATGATGTCAGTCCTTAGGCTTGGAAGGACAACGATAAGAAAGATGCTGTTCTTGGCCTCAAGTAGATTGCAAGTCAGTTGGAGGAGATGAAAGAGTAAATAGGCTCTTATAATACTGTATGGTAATTATTCTGCAGAGGATAGAAGTACCTATAGATTGCTGCTCGACAAAGAGTAACGAGAACCCACTCATTTCAGGGAATGAAGGGTGCCTTTGTGGAGAATGTGATCTGTGAACTGGATCCTGAGAAAATGAGATTTAATTTGAGAAGAGAACAGAGAAGATTATAAAAGTTGAGGGAACTGTGTGTGCCCAGAATACTTTGGGGAAAATTCAAGTAGTCTATCTAGTACTGCTGGAGAAAAATGTGGGAGTAGGCTGAGGGGAGTGGAACAATTGGTAGAAGATAAGAAGAAAAGTGAGTAGGGGTAAGATCAGAAGTATCCTGAGTTTTATGGAGGTTAGACTGCCAGGGATTCCTCAGAATGCTCACATGATGAGACTTAAGCTTTAAAAGGCTACTCTTTTCTTCACTTTGGTACAACATAGAGAGCAGATGGAGGAAGTTTCTGAAAAGGCAGCCCCTTTGGAGGCACTTTCTAAAATCCAGTCAGGAGGTCATAGTAGACCCCTAAATGGCATGACAGTGGGGCGAGAGAGAAGTGGGCAGATTCTATTCAGGTGCAAGCAAGAGGACCTGATGTTTCCTCATTTCTTTAAATTGGAATATAGGCCTTCGCTTAAATGATTATTTTATACCCATTTTCAATTTACGTCCTGAGTATAAATCTGGACACTGTGATTTGTTTTTGCCCAAGAACTTAATAGTACTCATGTTTGATGACCTTCACATAACCATTGCTCATGTCCAATTCCACAACTGTCATGGAGAATATTTCTACTTGAAATTTATTGTTAAGTCCATGGCTCCAACACAAAGAGAATGATACGCAAAATAAATACTCCACTTCTTTTCTCCTTGTTCCATAAGTGATGAGTAATTTTCTTGGTGTGATTCATCTCACTTATTACAGAGCTTTAACATTTGAGAGTCTTGGTTTTGCACTGTTACAGAATAAAAGTAGCAAAAAGGACTAGGTGAGCTATTTCTGTGTCAGGAGAAGGATTTTCTATCCCTTTTATTTCAAACAACTTCAGTTTTCTCCTCATTTTCTGCCCATTGAACAGTGTACAGAAGTTATTATGATTCCTGATATTACATTGCTGAGAAAAATTGAATTACTTAAATAGAAAGTTTATTAGTCAAGAATATATTAAGTATTCCACACACTGTTTTGGTTGATAATTTAAATGAAAAAATAAAGCAAAATCTTTGTTCTGTTCACTCTGTCTTTTATGTCATATACTAGGAAAACTGGGTTTCATACTTATTTTTTAAAATATATTTCTTTATTTAGATTTGATTAATGTTTTTCAACTCTTGCTGAACAACACCAAAATAAATGTTTAATTTTTATAGTAGGGAGTTGTATTTGAAATTATTTGGAAGATTTTAAAAGTGCCTAATAAATGAGCATATTTACAATATCCAGAGATCTTCATAAAGCAATTCTATCATTAACAAAAAAGCTTTGAGTTATTTCACAAAACAAAATTGAGTGAGTCTAAAACTTTATTGGTTTCCTGTCAAAATTGGCTATACACAAGAGCTGGTAGATACAATAAATACAAAGTTTTAGAAAAGGAATTTAAAGGAATTAATCTTTATAGACATTTCTAATTTCTGAATTTAACTAGAATATTTTTCATTTTCTGGAAAGATTAGTCACTGATTTTGCAGCTGTACTAATTTTACCTAAAATACATGAGTGCTTGTCAATTGGATGACTTTTTATTTATATATAACAATACTGTATATTAATAATGTCTGAATTTCAATTTAAAGTACCATGTATAGAATGCAAGAAACTGACTCATTTAAACTCCAGCTCTTCTCTTACTGCAGACTCAGTGCTGATATACAGGAAGCAAGAGGCAGCAGGGTCTTCACCTCCAGTAGACCTTGGGATCACATCCCTTTGTAGCTCATCAGAGCCCATTCAGGTTTATCCCGATGGGTCACTTGATTCACTGCTTGATAGTCCTTCTTCCAGGGCAGCTGAATGCACAGCTTTAGCAAGACACCCAACTCCTGCTGGCTTGAGAAGAGTGTTATTTTAATGATGATTATAATGAGCTTTAGTGTTGCTCGGAGCCAAATGTATCCTTAAATCCAAGAGAGAAAACCACAGTCAGGGTGAAGTATAATATAGCTTGGATTATTATTTGATCAGTTGGCTTTTTAATTAGGATGTTTCTCTTCTTCTATACTCATTTATTGCCTACTGTTTCGAGGTGTGTAATTGCCATGTTTCTTTATGAAGATATCATAGCAACACATTGAATGCACTGAAATGAGGGGACTGCCTCAGACCGTTTATCCTGACACATTAGTCAATGGAACTGTGCCTTTGATCCCCGCACCTGAATTCATTTCTAGTATTTGATTTTGCCTCCAGCAACCATTACAAGCTACTTTTTATTAAGTGACTCCAGCCTTAGCAGATGGCTTTTAACTACTTCTAAGCTCATTCTTTCACTGGATTATCATGAAAAGTTCATTAAAGAAACATCTAATAAAAGAAATTCCATCCAGACAATTTGGTATGATGATGCCTTAGCAATTGTTAGATTTAGTGGGCTTGGAGAGTGAACTTTTGCTCTTAATACAATTTGATGTAATCTGGTCTGAACTGATTATTTTATCTTCTGTCAAACTTTAATATGGTTGAACATTTTATGAAAAAGAATAAACTTAAATAGTTTTTATTTTGTGAAATGTTTAGATCTCTTAAAGGAAGTACGTTGATTTGAGAGTTAATTATTTCCATTTTTACAAAAATCTGTATACAAAGCCAGATAATATTAGAATTGCATGAGAGGTAGGAAACAAGGCATCTTGATCCCAGCTTGCTATGTAATGGCTCTTGACCAGTGTCTTCCAAAATGTTTAGGCTGTGATTCATAGTATGTGATACATTTTACATGGTGACATGGTATACACAGTGTATGTTAAAAACTGAAAAAAATGCTTCACAGAATAACACTCTTTATACAGGCAATGCACTCTATTTTCCATTCTATGCTATTTTGTTAAAAAGAAACTGTCATAAATCACTAAATCGTTTTCACAGTCTATGAATGGGTCTCAACTTGTAAAACACTGCTCTAGACCACATGATGCACAAGAATGAAGGAGGTGTACAACAAATTTCTAAAAGTGCCTCTCAACTGTAAACATCTATGACTGACTAGAAAATATATGCAGATTTGATCATCATGTCATATTCAAGTCAATGAATATGCTTAATAAGCTATTAGAGGCATCACCTGCCTGTGTGCTCCCATTCAGTGTATGGATCTATCTGATGCAAATTGTTTCTAAAATAGGTTGTAAGAATTTTTTAAAGATCATTTTTTAATAATCACAAAAAATGTTTATAAAAGTACTTGAAAGTTTTTCCTGTTATTGTATAATAATGTGTGAGTATTATGAGTGGTGAACTGAATGTGAAAATCTTATCTGGAACCATTAAAATAAAATTATTTCTCATATTGCTGAGCCATAGTTAAAGGTAACTTATGTAATAAGACCCACTTTTCATAGCACTGGTATTTTCTCTGCTCCTAGGTAGACCAGGCTGGCATGGAAACTTCATGAGGACAGGGATTATTCATGTCTTTCAGCCCTATTGATCGTTTTCCCCCCAAAACAAGGCATGATTCTAGGCCTAGTCTGACACTCATTAGATAGTTGTTGAATCTATAAATATACATAAATGTAAGAATGGATGAATGAGTTTGTTTTAGTAAGACTTGCTCTAGGTAACTTGGAAAGAGCAAAATTTTATTTTCATCTCTAGTTTTCCTTTCTTTCAGTCCTTCCTGGACTGAATTCCACTAATAAATGCATAATTCTGGTCTCTTATTTCCCTTAAACTCTTTTCTGTGAGTATCCTCCTGCCTGTTCAAGCTCCTGACCTTGATATTTTCACGTTTTCCTGACAAAACTGACCTGCCCAGGATCTGGTTCCTCGGACTGTTTTGGTACACACTAACTCGTGTTAAGGAATGGAGAAATCTCATTAGTGACTTATAGTGTAACTGCTTTCAGGAGAGTTTACATCTTAACCAGAATCTTCTAGGCAAAGGTATCCTGTTGGAAGGTGGAATTACTAACACTTTTAGAAAGGTATGGGGAAGCTAAAGAGGATATTATGTCAGTGTCTCACAAATAGCCTCATACAGTTGATGTTTGAACTTTCCTCAGAAAATACTGAGACTATGCTGGGAATAGAGATTAATGAGAAATCTTAAAAAATATAGAAAATAGAGATTAATGAGAAACCTTAAAAAATATAAAAAAGTCATCAAAATATCAATAAATATATATATATAAAGTGTTTATATATCATATATATAAATGATACATATATAAGACATATATTTATATATTATGTATACATTGTTTATATATCTTATATTATATATCTTATTTTATATATATACATATATATATCTTATATATATCTTGCTATTTTCTAGGATAGGGCATTTTAAACTGCGGTTGTAGACTTTTGGGTGCTTCTCAAAAATGCCAGAGAGTCATATTCCAACCTATTAAATATAAATATACTAATGAAGAATCTTTATTTTAAAATAAACTCTCAAATGATACCTAGGCATACTGCATTGAAGACCTAAATTAAATTTTTTTCATGGTGGTGAAAAATGTTCCCTTATCCAGGTGACCCAAAGTTTAGTTAATTTTCCTCTTGCATTATAAAGAGACATTGGGATCACGTGACATGAAAGCAAAATTTAGCCAAGAACTATCTATTCTAGACTACTTACCAAAGCTTATCAAAAGTCAATCAGTATATCGGGCAGAGCTGCTAGCTTCCAGTAAGTCACCAATAATTTACTTAGGAAAGGCAAAAGATATAAAATGAGAGACTAGGAGTAATCCTGTTTCATTGGTAGAAAAAAATATCTTTCATTATACAACACATTACTAGGAAGTTAATTCTATTAAGAAGAAAACATATCAAAACTAAATATTTTGTTTGTATTTCTATGCAAATACATTTTGGATATTCCAGACCTTTAGATTTTTTCCATTTGAGTCTTTCTACTAGCAAGGGTAACCAAGTTAAATTTATTCTTTAAACAAATAGTCTTTAGTGTCTACTAGGTTGCAGGCATGGTGCTAAGATGTGGAAATGGAGGATTAAACGAAAACTTGATACCTGTTGTCATGGAGCTTTTGATAATTCTAAGGGAATCATTATTTGTGAAATCATTTTTAATGATATCTAAGTACAGCTGTAATTTGGAGAAATATGTGAGAGGTAGACCAGGATGCTTGCTTCAGCCTTGGGGGACAAAGAAGGTTTCCTTGAAGAATGGTATTTAATTACAATCTTGAAGAAGGAACAAGAGGTTGTTGACCAGGCAAAGGGTCAGGTAGAGCATTTCAAGAAGAGATGCAATGTTAGTGAAGAGCCTATCCTTTCATCCTTAGATATTTTTTTTTCTTCTTTTGAGTTTTCATATGTATCACAGCCCATACTTTCTGAGTAAACTCTATAGTTTTAGTTATCCATAATCATTTCTATATTTTGTATTTCCAGATTTTTCAGTTCTAGTCACCAAACTCGAAGGTAAAATACACACATGTAATAGTTAATAATAATAATAATAATAACAGCAACAACAAACATAACAACAATAAGAAGGATAAGTTCAGGGTGCTTATTCTGTGCCATGTACTGCTCATAATATATTTATGAATTATCTTATTTTTATCTTTACAATAACCTAATATGTTTTTCAAAGGAAAAACCCACTATATAAATGTTATGTAATTATTGATGCATAGACTATTGCAGAAAGCCTGGGGATAAGAGATAATTTTAAAACCAAGAAAATATGTTTATCGCTGCAAAAAGAATAAAATAACTTTGTATCATCTCTGCAATATAGTAGTCACTAAAGCATGGCTTGCTCTTTGCTCTACACAGCCACTTAATCATTTTAACAGATTGGAAACATGGTCCCCTTTTGGCTAGGATAAAGTATCGGGCATGCATTTGTGTTGAGTAAGAAACAGCGATAACTTGGTGGACATCATGAGTATATGCTGGGCAAAAAGATAACATATTTCATTATTAGTGTTGTAGAATCTTTTTTTTTTTTTTTTTTTTTTTTTTTTTAGGAGAATGGAGAAACATCTTAAGAAATAGCACTTCTGAGTAATTAGTAAAATATCGATTGTAAAATTGCTCCACAGTTAGTATCTGCAGACTGAGTTGGTAGCCTTTGCTATCTCAGTGGCAAGCTCCATCCATAGTTTTGTGCAAGTCATTACCCTGTATAAGCTTTTCTTTCCTTATCTTCATAAATGGCCTCCGACCTGCACTCATATTAAGCTACAAGAGACGAAAATAGGGGAGGTTTATTGTCTAGGCACTGTAGCCACACCAAATCCAGGGTCTATCATGTATACTACCTGTGTGACCTTGACCAACTTAACCTCTCTGTACCTCACTTTATCAGTACAATGAGAATGATAATATTATCACCACAATAATGTTATTAGCTACAATAAGATTTTTCTGAAGATCCATTCGTTCATTTATCCATTAATAAACTTAGTATGTGCCAGGCATTTTGATGCCTTTTAATGGAGGGAAGAGACACAAATGAGAGACACATTTTTAAAAAAAACAAGAAAACATAGATTATGGAGAAAGCTTAATTGGAGAGGAGCAGGAATATTTTATATAGGATATGTAGGGAAGACATCCTTAATAAGATAACATTTGAGCAAAGAGACCTAAAAAGAGTAAGTCATGCAGGTATTGGAGGACTAGGAGCATACCATGAAGAAGGAACAGCTGAGGCAAATGTCTTGACATAAGGGTTCATGGCATATTCAAAGAGCTGCAAGGAGGACACTGTGCTAGAGCTATGTAAGCAAAGGGGAGAATTTTCAGACATAAGTTCAGAAAGGTTTCGGGAAGGTAAAAACATACAAGGGTCTTATCACACTTTACAAGGAGTAGCTTTCCCTGTAGATCATCAAACTTAAGATACTTTTAAGTATTAGCTTCACCATTATTCCATGTATGACTTACATATATATATACATATATATACACACATATACACACATACACACACACACACACACACATATATTTAAAATACTTCCATGTAAACAGTGATACAATACTTTATAACCTAATATACCTTTTATTTTGTATTTGAAGAGCTCATTTAGTCATGTCGACCAAGATTCTTTTATGTACTGTGCTGGTCTGCCACTGTGTCTTTTTGTACACACGATAGCGTCTCATTTCAGTGTTGAATGGTAGTAATTGAAACTCACTAAAGACAGTAAACTCAAAATGTATAGTCCCAACGGTGCTTATAATTCAACTAAAGTGATGACATTATGAGTAGCTATGGCCAAGCTTGTTCAAGTTCAAGCAAGGACTACTGCTACCTGGTGACAGCGAATATCAGATACCTTTAGTTTCATATATAAAAATATACACATATTATAATTAGTTAAATATAAAGTGTAAATGAGATAGAAAGTAAGAAAAGGTGTTGAGGGAAGGAGTAATGATTTACTTCAATTTACTTCAAATGTCATTCTTGCTCCCATGGAGAGAATAAACTGAGAGAAGCAACAGTGGAAGCAGACAGTGGTCAGGAGGTTTACTTTAATGACAATAATTCAGGCTGATGATAGTGGTTTAACTCGAAGTGGTGTTTTGGAAGTGGTATGACATTTTCAGTTTCTGATATATTTTGAAGGTAGAACTGACAAGATTGGTGATAATTGGATGTGGAGTATGAGAGAAAGAAAGAAATTAGAATGACTCCCAGATTTTTGGCTTGCGATGGGGAAGACTCTGGGCAGATGGGGTTGGGGTCCACAAAGGTCAGGAATCTACTTTGGGGCATGATGCATTTGCATTGCAAATTATTCATTGAAGTGGAAATGTTGAGTAGTCAGAAAATTAGTCTGGAGTTCAGAGAAGAGTAATAGTCTAGAGATGGAAAATTGACCTCGAACGACTCCATCCTAGTATATCTTGTTTAATGCTATGAAACAAGATGGCATCAGCTGGGTAGAGTTTCTCAATATTTTTGGCCGCTATCTGCACTTAAAATAATATTTTACCTCACATATACACACAACTTACACACTGCAAAAGATGTTTTGTATAACTTTATCTTACTATGTGAAATGTTTTGTTTTTCTTGTGTCTGCTTTGTTGTTGTTGTTCAAAAACCCAGAGTTACTACATGTTCCTCAGATTAAAAATACTGGGATAGAAGAGTGAGAGTTCCAAGGACTGAGCCTTGGAGTTCACCAACATTTAGTAGTCTAATTGATGTAGTATGTGCAAAGATCTTCAACAATACCTAGATCCAAAAATTAAGTGCTCAAAAAACATTAGTTTTTTTATTATTGAAAGTAGACTCCCTCCCCCCGAATATTTCTTGATTTATTTTTATTGGTTTCATACAGGGCTCAGGCTATAATGTACAGAAAAAGAAATAGGTACTGTGTTAGTTCTTTGTGGTGCATAACTAACTAATGACCTCAGACTTAGTGACTTAAAACAACACACATTTATTATGCCAGTTTCAACGGCTCAGAAGTCTGGGTACAGTTCAGCTGAGTTCTCTTTTTCAGGATACCATTAAGCAACAATCCAGGGGTTAGCCAAGGATGTAGGCTGCACTGGGGGAAGAGTCAATTCAAAGTTCCTATGATTGTGGGCAGCATTCGTCTCCCTATAATTGTAGGAGTGCGGCTCCTCCTGTAGTTGTAGGACTGAGGCTCCCACTTACTTGCTGGCTGTTGGATAAGGGTCACTCTCACTTCCTAGATGCCACCTCCTGTTTCTCACCATGTGACCCTTTCCATAGACAGTTTTGAACATGTCCTCTTACTTCTTCAGGAGAATCGTTCAAACTCTAAGCTGCCAAGATGGAGTCTTATATAACATAACATAATCATGAGAATGACTGCCCACCACCTTTGCCATAGAGTGTCACTTAATTAAGAGAATAAAATCGCTTTCGTTAGACTCTATTGGTCAGAAGCAAGTAATTTGTAACGCTCACACCCAAGAGGAGAGTATTATATAAGGATATGAGTTATTAGGGTCACCTTAGGATGTATTCTCCTGCCTTTCTCCCTTTTATGCAGTTTTTCCCCACAGCTTGGAACTTGTGGGAAAGAGTGAAATTTCTGTTCTTCATCTTGATTATGAAATAAGAGAACAAAAACTAAGGGTAAAAAGACATGAGCTCTAGTTTTATTGCTTTCACTTTTATCATGTGACTATAATAAGGTAATTAATCTGTCAGAAACTTAGTTTTCTCATCTTTAAAGTGGTGATGGCAGCGTCTTTCCAACATTTTTTTCTCATAATGCTCTCATAAATATGGTATGAAATAATTTATGTAAAATGAATTTTGGGCTATAAAGCAGTGACAATATAGATGGTAAGGTGACAGTGTTTTTTATTAGGATGATTATACTCTGGCTCTGAGCTTTCAATGGTTGTTTAGGAGGATACAGCAGTATTATGAATGGTTTGTAGCCTTTCACCTTGCTCTAAACCTTGTCCATAGCAAACTCTCAAATATTGGTTGAATGAATAAAACATGTTTTTCTCCATTTGCTTTATAACCAGTTTTGTTTATCTTGGGAGCTATAGATAGTTTTACCTTCCTTTTAAAAGTATGTTTGATTTTTAAAGCAAACCACCAGTGTTGCACAGTTTGTGCTAAAGGACTACTTTATTGCTTTTTTTTATTACCTGAAAAATGCAACAAAAGTTTAAAATTAATAACAGTCAGTAACTGGGAATAGGGATAATAAAAGTTATGTTCCTTGCTTCAGAAGCAACTCACTTTCTATATATATATATATATATATATATATATATATATATATATATATATATATATATATGGATCAGAAACATTCTGGTTCTTTATTAGGGGAGTAAAAAAAGGAGAGAGAGCGAGAGAGAGAGAGAGAGAGAGCTCGAGCTCTTAAAGCTTAACTTTTCTACTCAGCATCTCTAATTGAGAACAGAATTGGGAATTTGTTTGATTTTTATGGTTCAACTCCCAGAAGACCCACATCCATATTTGAGAAGAGAAAGCGAAAGTGAAAAGTCGGGAGGAGAACAGATTTTTAGGGCATAGCAAAATCTGAGTACAATACTATTTCATGGGACTGTGTCATTTGGACATTACAAGAAAACTTATGTATTGTAGAGAGCTGATTTCACAGGAGAGAAACATATTTTTCTTTGCAGAACAATACCTATTTTCCCATTATTAAAAAAAGAAAAAAATAGAAAACCTTTCATCAAACATATTTTCCAATTCTACTCATTTAAAATCTTCCATTTATGCCTGTGACTGATGTAGCTATGTAGTGCTAGAGTTTTATGTCCTTGTAGCATCTTAATTGATCTCCTAGAAATGGTATTGACAAAGTCCAGACTTGCCTATCCCCATCTGCTGTATATTTCCAAATGAATGTTCTTCTTTCAATTGAAATTCACTTTGGCAAAAGCTACCATCTAACTTTTCATCCTCGCTCTTGCCTGACCCACTTAACCTTCTTGATCTCCAAAAGAGTATCAAAGCCTTGCATGTACTGTGGGGGCCAGTCTACAACAAATATGTATTCAACCACTTTATCCTTCATTCAGGGAAGACATTCTGGTACATTTACAAATACTTTCCACCTTGGAACCTTGGTTAAAGTGCCTTTTGAGATGAAGGCCAGATTTTTCTGTACATTTTTTGATGTTGCTGAGGAGAGATTTCTGTAATAACTTTCTCTGGCAAGCAAGAAGTGAAGGAGGGCAACAGACATAATGAACCCAGGCTTACTAAAGATGACGTTCTAAAACAAAGTATATTTGGGTGAATCAGATCAGGTTATGAAAGTTTTTACAGCTGGTCTGCAGAGCTTAGAAGAAAGAAATGGGGAGCCACTGATGTGATGGTTTAGTGATTATGTGAAAACGTGAAAAATAGTTAGGCAATAGTGGTTTGTCCTATGATTCAGAAGCCTTGAGGCAGATATTGGATTGAAGATGATTATGTCCATGTTGGTGTGAGGTATTAAGTTTGGGTAGAATTAGAAGTAAGAAAGAAAAATGGATGTGGGAAATGTGTAGTAGAGAACAATGGCTTGACTTAGTGACAGGATGTAAGTGACAAATGGATAAGATATGGCTAGTCTATGTAAGTCTTAAGAAAAACAAAAATAAACAAACAAAAAATGTTAGTAGAGCTCTCTTAAAGCCAAGTTTTTGAAAGTGGAAAAATAATATTTTTGCATTGCAGGTCTAAGTGGGTATAGTACGTATGTACTACGAGACCGTATATAACACAGATGACTATCTCTTTTATACTCCATCGTGTTTTGACCTTTCTCTTATTTTGCTTAAAGTCACATGAATCTCAGAATTTGTTCAGTATCTGTAGTGGATTGAATAGTGCCCCTCCACAATTCATGTCCACCTAGAACCTCAAAATAGGATCTTGTCTGAAAACACGGTCTTTGCAGAGGTAATTAGTTAAGATGAGTCAGGCTGTGTTGGGGGGGGGGGCTATATCCAATGACTGGTGTCCTTACAGGACAAGGGGGGGGGATACACAGAGATACACATATGGGGAAGAACGCCAGGTGAAGACAGGGAGAATCGGAGTGAGGCAGCTATAAGTCAAGGAATACCATGTATCGCTAAGAGCCACCAGAAGCTAGGAAGAGGCAAGGAAGGATTCTTCCCTAGACCCTTCAAAGGCAGCATGCATTGCCCTACCAGCAGCTTGACTGCAGACTGTAGGCCTCCAGAACTGTGACAAAATAAAATGCTCTCATTGCAAGCCACCAAGCCTGTGGTAATTTGTTATAGACATATACTTAGTGCTTTATCAAATGAGTTCACGGAAATCTATGCTGGAGGGACAATTATAATATACCTTTTAAATGAGGAAACACAGGCCTTGAATAATTTTTGCCCAAGGACATATTGGTAGTAACTGATGGAGCAAGGATCACTAAAATAGCAGTGGGGCCCAAGACCCCCCAAGCAAATTACCTCTTCTCCATTCTTTCAGTTTCTGAGCAACTCCTAGCAAATATGTTTTAAGGTTTAAGGGTCTCTGAAAAACATATTTTGTTGACTAATCAGATTCAGCAATGGATCAAGGGTACCTCTCTCAGACAAGGTATCTTATTCCTGCGTTTAGACTTAGGCTTTCTCTGGATTGCTGAGCCTTTGGGGATTTTTGTAACTTCATTTTGTTTCCACTTCTCCCAATTCTTCAGGCTTTGTATCTAAAGATATTTATAATAATTTGCAACAATATGGATGGATCTGAGACTATCAGGCTAAGTGACATAAGTCAGATGGAAAAAGTCAAGAACCATATCATTTCACTCATTTGTGGGATATAAAACTGAAAGCAACAAATAAATAAGATGAACAAAAACTCATACACACAGATATTGTATGGTGGTTACCAGAGGGTAAGGGGGGAAGAGGGAGATAGTAAAGAGTAAAGGGGGTCAAATATATGGTGATGAAAGGAGATTTGATTTTGGTTGATGAACCCACAATGCAATATACAGATGATGTATTATAGAAATGTACACTTGAAACCTACATAATTTTATTAACAAATGTCACCCCAATAAATTTAAGAAGATTATTATTATTTTTTTTACCCAGGGACATAAAGTACATTGGTGGTTTAAAATATACACATTCCCATGTACTTCAAGTCATGGTGAAGCACTATGCAAAATATTTAAGCTTTCCTAATGATTCTTCTTAATTTATAATGCCTTTGATGGAATGCATATCTGAGTTTCTGCTGTTCTGGGAGGTAAACTTTTTTCTTTTGAAGAAGTATCATCAACATTGAATGGGAAGCTTTAAAAATACCTTTTATAGTCATGCTTGTATATATTAAAACACATTTTACAATTTCCAGATGGTACTGAAATATGATCACGTAACATTTTTATTAATTGCCAATTTCCATATTATTATAAATGCTTCATAAGTCCCAATTTTCATTTTTATGTCTCCTTATTCAAATATTTCATTTATGGGACTTAGAATTCTGAATGGAACTGAGAGACAGACTCCGTTTTCCTTCCTACTCTGAATTGTGCCTAGTGTTGGAAAAACACACCGGTTCAAAATTATAGTCAACAATTCTGCATCGAGTGCCTATTATTGACTGGATGTTATTCTAGGCATTGAAAATATAACATTGAACAGGAGAGTAAAATATGTATACATGCTTATTATGCATAAGAGATTTCATCAGTTGTGTGGGAAATATTAGGATATACATGAAACAGTAGAAAAAAATTGTTTTAAGAAATGTCTAACAGATAATATCAGTGACTTCAGATCCAAACTGTAATGCCTCATGCTTTGGTGATCTAACACAGCTCTGTTCCAAAGAAATATAAAGTGAGCCATAAATTTCAGCCACTTATGTAATTTAACATTTTCTAGCAACCAAGTGAAAAGAAAAAGTAAAGAAAAATAGGTGAAGTAAATAGTAATAATATATTTTATTTAACCCAGTATTTCCAAATATTATTACTACAAATAATCAGTGTAAAAAATATCAATGTGATTTTACATTTGTGTGTGTGTGTGTGTGTGTGTGTACTGAGCATTGAAATTCAATGGGTATTTTATACATAAAATATGTCTTAATTTGGATAAACCACATTTCAGGTGCTCAATAGCCACACGTGGCTAGTGGCCACTGTGTCAAACAGAGCCTGTAATACCTTGATTTTTCCCCCTTGCCTTCTACATTTGACATGGAGGCAATGGTTAATTCATATCTTTCACTTTTTTTCCCCCTTTTCTCAACATTCTGTAAATGGAAAAGATTGGGGAGGGAAGGAGCAAAGATTAATACTCAATTGTTTTTCAAGAATTCTAATATAAAAGCAAAATACAGGATTTACTAAAAGGACTTTTTAAACTATCAAAGTAAAAATGTTTAGAGCTTACATTATAAGAATATCAAATTTGGATATCAAGTGTATATAATACAATCTCTGATGTATTCTCTTAGAAAATAACCGGACAAATATTTTCTAAGTTTAGATATTTAAAGAAAAAGCAAACATGTATAAATTTGGAAAAGGCTTCAAAAGAAGCCATGACATGCACCTTGAGAAATCCTTGGCCAGCAAGTTCTTTCTCTTGGAGAAACTCCGCAAAGTAATTTGACCATAGAACCTGTGACTGTTTTCATTCCCATATTTACCACACTGAGTCTCAGCTGACAATGATGATGTCTGTTTTTTTCTGGCAGTATTCAGTACTATTTTATGCATAATTTAGATTGTTTTATTACTAGACAACCTTAAGAAGAAAACAAAGTTTTTTCAATTCTTAGTTTCATTTTATTCTTGAAGAATTTATAGTTCTGATGAGTTTTATACATTTGTTAATTGAATATGACAATGAAAGCTGGCAGTGAACTATGAAGAATGAAATGAGAAATGGAGTTACTTTATATATATATATAAAATTTTGTTTCTAGTGTTTGTAAAATCATTTAAGTATAGGATGGACTATGTTCAGTTTAAATTTTTACTTCCAAGGTGCACAAATGGTATTAAAAAAAATGTGTGGACTTTGGATCCTGGGTCCCATTAAATTTCTGAATTTCCTCAGTGTTAAGTGGGAGCAATGATATTTCCTCATTCGAGCTATTGAGAGGATTAAATGAATTAAATATGTGATACATAGCATTGTATAAGTATTATAGCAGGCTCTTAGTAAAGATTACTACCCTTTCTCCTTTACCCCAACTATGGCTTATTTCTCTGTTAAAAAAAAAAATATCAAGTTCTTTCTTCAATCTGAGAAATAACAGTTGAAAAATTGTTTTTCCTACTTTTTTTCTAATTCAAGAAAAAAATAAACATGGATTAAAAATTACATCTAGAACAAAATTTTGCTTCTATAATTTATGTTGGTGTATAAATATTTAAGTGAAAAGTGCAAAATAACATGTATTTAAGTAGTCAAAAAATTCAAAAATACATTTTTTTAAATGAACATGCTACTCTTTGCTAACAGATTAACCAAAAGATAAAATCACTGACGATAACTCAAAAAAGCATAAAAGAATAATCATTATAGGTTTAGAATAGCTGGTGTATATTTTTATCAAGAGAAGTACAGACTAAATTATTTGCATTTATTCTTATGGACACCTCCAATTGATCAATAGTTAGGACAGTATTTTAAACTAGTTAAGAAAACATGTTTTCTATCGTTGAAATTACTTAAACCCCTTCACTAGGACCCTAAATGCCCCAGTAGGAGACCTTAGTATAACTAGATGTTTTTCATCTTTTAATTACTATGACTAATTTTTTACAGCTCAGTTACAAATCCCGGAAAATACTGAATATGGTGACACAATCTTAATTATAATGGTGCAAATAACACCACTCTAATACAGTGTGAGGCTTACATTGAAAAGGAATTTCCCCGGAATTGAAGCTCTTCTGATTGCTTTCCACATCACGTTTTAAACAAACACTGTGGTGCTTTAGCCATTACTTGGTTGCCTAGGATACACAGTTAATGTAGACCTAAGATGCTGCTACCAGTTAGGCTTTGAGGCCATGCCTGGAAGTGCTGCACATAGCTGCTTTTTAACAAATTAGAAAAATTTAACAGAGACACTTTGGGGAGGTACATTTTGATTAATGAAAACAACCAGCTGTATTTTTTGAGTAGTTATGCTGAAAATAGTTATTTTTATTTTACTTTAGTTTTCTGTGAGAGAGGCTAAAAGTTACTGTTTTTAAAACCAATGCAAAATTGATTCAGTGACCTAATTCTAAGATACATCCTCCAAGAATATAATATTTTTGTTAGTGAAGTACTGGAAAAGGTTACTATCTAAATCACAGGGAGTCGTTTGTATAATCTTCAGGTGGTAATGTCTTTTATTGTTAGATTCTTACTTCATCTGTGTGGTAAAAACATAGCCCCGTTTAAATTTATTAAGATCTTTATGTATCATAAAAGTGTTTTTACAATAAAAATAAATATTAGCAAGGCGATGTTTGTAACCTACCGACTAATGAGAGTAACACAGAAATACACACAAATTTCAACATTATGTGTGTACCTCATTATCTTTCATAGTAACAAGTTATCTTTCAAGTCCTGTTATAGCACATTTTTAATATTTCACCAAAATTTGGTTGGTTGAGTTTAAATGTAGGATGGAAGTACAAAGCTTGTTTTAAATCTTGCACAATTTTAGGTTGTTTGGTTTTAAAAATTAGTAGGTGTCTTGCCTTATTCCTATGAAAAATTGAATTGTCTTCTTGGCTGATTCGAATGCAAATCAAATTGGAGTTGTTGTTGAGTAGGAAGATCCATTGTTGAACCAGCAGATGGTGCTTGAGCTATAAATGCATTTAGAACAGATATTAAAATATATATAATGTATATATTGCAAAACCTTTAGGAATGGTTGCTCTCGTTTTTGTTTATTCTAGGGGTCATTACAATTTAGAGGGGAAAATCTTAATTAGGGTTTTGAATCATCACTGGAATTGATAGTTTTAACTCTTCTCCATTCTCTCCCTCCTTTCCACTCTTCTTTAGTCATTGTTTCTTGTTCTACTGTGGCTTTCAGCAGCTGTACTGTCAGGTCCGAAGGATGAAATCTTTCTTCCAAAGCAGAGCACTTGGGTGGTAGGAGTGAGAATTTATTGTTCCTGCAGGCAGGTGGATGGGAAGAGATTCAGGCATGTTGCCTCCACATGCACCTCGTTCTCACCTGGAAGAGATTCAAGGAGGTTTTTTCTTGGTGTTTGTTTATGGCTCCACTTTTTAAGTTCACTCTGCTGTGCCTGATCCCTCTTTTTGCCTGTGGTTGTTAGTTAGCATGCAGAAATCTTCATTGTGACTTCACGTTCCTAAGTCTTCAAAATACATGTGGTATGAAAGGTAACAAAGTCATATTCTTTGGCATTTGTCACAGATAGAGGGATGGCATTTATTTACTAAATTCCCCAGTGAAGAGGTGCCCATTTGGCCAAATTCAACAAGATATAAAAAAATCATTGCTTGTGAATAGATTGGGTATTTTCAGTTTAGATATACTGACTCTGGTGAATGAGCATAGAGCCTAAATAACAAAGAACACTGCACGACTGCTGCCTAGTATTCCTTCTTTCCATAAGCGTATCAAGTATACGTTGCTGTTACATTTTAATTATTAAATATTGAATCTGAAAAGTTCTAGGTGTCTACTCTTTCTACAGAAATAATCAGAGAACAGTTTATATTGCATTTCTTATCTTTAGAGAACCCCTTTATTGGTTGCTTTTATTAAATGTATTTTATTTGTTAGTATTGATCATTTTAAAGTCCTAGAGTCTAACTTATTTGAACTATCAGATCTCTGACACTTTAGGATGATAACTACCTTACAGTCCTGACGTAATAAGGGTGCTTTTTCTCCATTCATTGTGAATTACATTGATAATTAAATTATGTGAGTAGTTAATTCATTTTAGTAAGCAATCTGAATAAATCACCTCTCCCCTCCCCTTTAAGAAAAGTCCTTTTCTTCAATTTTTCCTCATTAGGAATTTTCCCTGCCAGAGGTAATATCTTCAACCAATTATTGTAATGGTTTCTTCCTCAACTCTGATTCAAAGTGGGCAGACTGATTGGTATCAGCAATGGTAGAAGAAAGCAAGTAAAACAATGGACCTTTCCTTAGATTATGTACAGACTTCCTTGTGTAGGATTAACATGGCCTCACATCCTTTTCTGCAAAGACTTTTCTTTTCCCTCTAAGAATTAAATTGCATACAGTACTTGTCAGTCATAAATCAGGCTATGCAAATAGGGGTCTGCTCAGTCTCTGGTGAAGGGAATACACTTCAGTTTGGCCCTGTGAGCTCCACTGGTCTGCATATCATGTTACTATTCCAGTTTCCAGGTTTTTATGATTGAGTGTGGACATAAGATGCAAAATGTAAAGATGATTCATTCAAACTCCAACTGCTGTTGAAAAAAGTAATAACGGAAAGCCTCTCCTAAAATCTTGAGTCCAGGGAGTGAATATTTTATTGCTGTTTGTATACATGGGAGTTTATTTTCATGTCTTTTCTCCCTATGGGGTTTGCAGATCAGAACTAGTGAAACAAATTTCTCCTTTCCCAGTTCATCTTTGGGCACTTGATTTTATTGAAGAACTAGAGACAAGGAAGGTAAAGTACTACTGAAACAATTCCATCTCCTGTCCCAGACTACTGCAGATCAAACTCAAAAGATCAGGGTAAAGACCCCTTTTTACCAGTTTATAGGAAGGACAAAAATTTCTTACCAGCTTATAAATTATATTTTATTTTTCATTTATTTATTTATTCATTCATTCATTCATCTATTTATTTATTTATTTATTTATTTATTTATTTATTTATTTATTTAGTATGTTTTTCCAGAGCCCATCAGCTCCAAGTTAAGTAGTTGTTTCAATCTAGTTATGGAATTCGCAGCTCACAGTGTGGCCCACGTGGGGATCAAACTAGCAACATTTAAGAACACTGCGCTCTAACTAATTGAGCCGACTGGTCGCCCCCTTACTTTTCATTCTTATTTAGCATAGAAAGCTTGTTGTCAGCGGGTTGATTCCTTGCATACCAAGCCAACTCTTTTGTCTCAAATCTTCACAGAGATAAGTTTTGAGAGGAGCAGAGTCCCTTTGGGGATGAAATTTGCTTTTGCTATTTTAGTTATTCCTTTTTCACAGGAGGTTGTATAATAATTTTCTGCTCTAGGGTCTTGAAATGACATTAAAGATTGACAATTCAGTTAGGCTTGTCACTCTCAGGGCCAAAGTTGAATTATATTGCACAGAGTAGTGGTGACATCCACATGATTTTTAAAAAATATCTTTACATATAAATATTATTTTTCCAGTTACAGTTGGCATATCAAAATTCTTTCTTGTGTTGTGTGTCATTCAAACTTATTATAGAAAATGTGTTTTTTTTATTTTTATACACCATGCTTTCCTTTATGGCAATTTTGGTCTTTGGAGTAGCTCTTAAAAACTTCTTTCTCAAGAAGACACCAAGCAGATGGAAGCACAAAGAAGTTGTTAGACTTCATGTTTGGAAGATACCGCAGACTGCAGGAAGTGGATGGCCTAGGTTTGAAATGAGATAATAGGATTGTGGGAATAGAGTAAAAGATAATCTCAGCTTAATTCATTTTTAGGCTTTATATTGGTTACTTAATACATTTTAAAATGAGAATGCTGTCTACCTACCTCCAATTCTTTTTTCCCTTCCTTCTTTCTTCCACCTTCTCATCCAAGGAGGTGAAATTACTCATTGAATTTTGCAGTTGAAGAAGGAGGAAATTTGTCCTTCCCTGCAAAACCCTGCAGATAGGATCACTGCACTTGGACATAGCATTCAGATTCAGTGTGTACATTTTGTATGTAATGCCCTGGGTTGTGTAATGTCCAGGCGGCAAGGTTTACAGACAGGTATGCAGACCCGATATCAAAGAAATGGAGGACAAATGCAAACACAGAAAGGAACCAGAGCATAGTTGTAAGATGTGATTAGCTTTCTCTGTTTTGTTTTTATTTCTGACCAAAAATGTTTCCCTTGTCACATCTCATGGAGCTTGTCATTTTGGGGAGTTAGGCTTGGGGACTTGTGGAGAATTGCAGTGAGAGAAAGGACCTATTAGAGTTACAAAATGAGTTTTCACTTGGAAATTCATGTACCTATAAAATATTTAAAGACGCTAGTAAACTATTTATTAAACTATAAAATAACTTTATAATCTCAGCTTAATTCATGTACAGTAAAATTTTGAGTTCAAAGTAGAAATACATACATATATATATATATATATATTATGTACATTGAATAGCGTTGGCTGGAAATGCTCATTATTGATAAATTGACATTGTAAACATTTGTATAATACTCTTGTTTAATCATGAGCAACATTGGTGCAGATAGTTCATTTTAAAGCTTATCTGAAATTTCATTGCCCAGCAGTAAATTAGACCTATTTATGATTTCATTTTACCTACTCTAAAATGGCTGTTAAATTTTACAAAGAATCTTTCAAATAATAGCCATATTACTAAACTGATCATATTTGAATTAGTAGATCATATGATAAGTACAAAAGGCAGATTTACTGTGAATCTGTTTGGAATTCAGATTTCATTTGCTTGGATGTGTAATGTGGACCTGTGTTAGCTGAGTTTATACACTAGCTAATAAAAGATAATTTCCTGTAACTGAGCGTGATCGCTGATATAGAGTAGCTTCACTTAGAAAAAAAAGAAAAAAAGTGACAGCTTTATTGAGATATAATTCACATACCACACAGTTTATCCATTAGGAGCATATGATTCAGTGATTTTTAATACATCCACAGAGTTGTGCAATTATCACCATCATCTTTAGAGTATTTTCGTTACACCAAAAAGCAACCCCAAAGCCATTATACAACCCCACTATCCATTTCCTTCCAGTCACCCCATCCCTAGGCAACCACTAATCTGTTTTGTGACTAGAGATTTGTCTACTCTGGATATTTCATGTGAATGGAATGAAGAAACATGTAATATTTTGGCTTTCATTTAACATAATTTTTTCAGGCTTCATCCATGTTGTAGCATGTATCAGTGCTTAATTATTTTAATTGCTAAATAATATTACATTGTATGGATATACCACATTTTATTTGTCAGTTGATGGGCGTTTGGGTTTTTCTACTTTTTGAATATTGTAAATAATGATGCTCTGAATATTTGTGTACAAGATTTTGCATGAAATGCATGTTTTCGTTGTTCTTCAGTATATACGTAAGAGTGGAATTGCTGAGTCACATGAAACCTCTGCATTTAACCTTTTGATGTACTGACACATTGTTTTCCAAAGTGGATGCACCATTTTACATTCCCATCAGCAGTGTATGAGCGTTGCAACTTCTCTATATCTGCACCAACCTTTATTATCTGTCATTTTGATTATAGCCATGTTAATAGATGTGAAGTTGTGTCTTACTGTGGTTTTCATTTGCATTTCCCTGATGGCTAATGATGGTGAACATCCTTTCAAATGCTTGTTGGCCATTTGTAAATCTTTTTTGGAGAAAGATATATTTAAATCCTTTGCCCATTTTTAGTTGAGCTTTTTGTATTTGTATTAGTGAGTTGTGAGAGAACTTTATATATTCTAGACACACATTTTTTTATAAGAAATATGATTTGCAAATATTTTCTCCCATTCTGTGGATGGACTTTTCGTCTTCTTTATGGTATTCTTTGTAACACAAAAGTTTTTAATTATGATGAAATCTAATTCATTAATTTTCTCTTTTGTCATTTGTGCTTTTGGTGTCATTTCTGTTGTGTCATTGGAATTAACCCCTGGTCGTTTGCAAAAGGTGAAAAGAATTCACAGACTCAGTCAGAAATGAGGAGAGCAAGGAAATAATTTTATTCAAGAAGAAGGAAGCTGGACTAGACATTGCCAGGGCAGAGGACTTCAGGTTAGCTTTTTCTTACATAGGAAAGTATAGGTAAATTTCCTTATGGCCGGAGATATGACATATAGACTGAGGTCATTTGATTGACATATGTTGGTTATATAACTAGTTTCTTTCTGTGCATCCTCTTACCCAGAATGCATACAGAAAAACCCACGGGGGGCCAAGCCTTAATGTTTATTCCTTTCTAATTGTATTATAATTAGGCTAGAGTTTAACTAATGGGCAGGTTTTGGCAGTTTGCACATGTGTGAAGAACCAGTTAAAACAAGTTCGGTCTTTTCTCCTCTTTTTATGAGGGTTTGGACACCTTAGATTTATTTCTAGGGGATGAGTCTGGGTGGTTCTTGGGGAGGGGTGCAGGCCTGGGCAGGCCCCCTTCAGGTTCACTTTTATTAACCCTTTTCTGCCTCATCAATTTCTAGAAAGGCTTTGCCTAACCCAAGGTCGCAAAGATGTCCTCTTATAGTTTTCTCCAAGAGTTTTATAGGCTTTGCTCTCACATTTAGGTCTATCATCAATTTTAAGTTAATTTTGTGTGGTGTGAGGAAAGGGTCCAACTTCATTCTTTTACATGTGGATATCCAGTTGACCCAGTGCCATTTGTTGAAAGAACTATTCTTTCCCCATTGAATGGACTTGGAAACCTTGTCAAAAATTATTTACTGCAAACATGAGGGTTTATTTCTGGACTATTTATTCTATTCCATTGAACTATATTTCTATTCTTATGCCACTACCACACAATCTTGCTTGGTAGTAAGCTTGAAGCAGAGAACTGTGAGTCTTCCAACTTTGTTCTTTTTCAAGATCATTTTGGCTTTTGGGGGTCCCTTGAATTGCCATATGAATTTTAAGACCAGTTTGTAAATTTATGCAAAACTTTCAGCTAGAATTTTGATAGGGATTATGTTGAATCTCTGGATCAATTTTGAGATTATTTCTAATTTAACAATATTAAGTATTTTGACACATGAATGTGGGATGTCTTTCCTTTTACTTAAGTGTTCTTTAACTTCTTTCAACATTTTTGTAGTTCTTAGAGTATATGTTTTACACTGCTTTTATTAAATTTATTCTAAATATTTCATTATTTTTTAATGCTATTGTAAAGGAATTGTTTTCTTAATTCATTTTTTGATTATTCATTGTTCGTATACAGAAATACAATTTATTTTTATATTGATCTTGTAGACTGCAAAATTACAGGGCTTATTTATTAGTTCTAATAGTTTCTGAATGGATTCCTTAGGATTTTATATAACAAGCTATATCATCTGCAATTAGATACAGTTTAATTCTACTTTTCTAATATGGTACCTTTTATTTTAATCTCTTGCCTAATTGCCATGGCAAAAACCTCCAGTCCAGTGTGGAATACCAGTATCAAGAGCAGACATGCTTGTCTTGTTTCTGATCTTATGGGGAAAGCATTCAGTACTTTACCAATTATAAAGGTGAGATGACCACTGGGCATTTTGTAGATGCCCCATAACAGGTTGAGGAAGTTCCTTTCTATTTCTAGTTTACTGAGTGTTTTAATCATGAAGAGGCCTAGCGTTTTTTGAAATGCTTTTTCTGCTTATATTGAAGTAATCATGTGATTTTTGTCCTTTATTCTATTGATATGACATATTACATTAATTGAATATAAAACCAAATTCAAATTCTTGGGATAAATCCTACTTGGTCATGGCAAGTGATCCTTTATTACATGTTCCTGGATCTAGCTTGCTAGTGTTTTTGTTTAGGAACATCCTCACCTTTACAGTGCAAAACATTTGTAAAAACCAGGCGGAAAGATAGACGCAATCAGACTATGCGTCTACCTCTGCCTTAATTTCATTCAACATGTTTGGCATAGAGCAAAAATGACAGGATACAAATTTAAATTATTTAGTATTTTTAATACACTTGTGTGTTAGTGGCATGGCTAAAGAAATGCATGAAGTACCAAAATCATGGCAATCCTAACGACCACGTTACAGAAAAAAATAAAATTAATAAGAAGAATCTGAGTCTAGGTGTTCCAGAAAGAAGATGTCCCTGCCCCCATTGTGAGATAAGAAACAAACGAAAAATAACAACAACAAAAAACTATAGATCTAGATCTGTCATCTACTTATATCTATCTGTCTATCATCATCGTCTATTTATCATCTATCTAATCTTTTTCCCACAAAATTAAATCATATTTGGTGAGGAATGCCGTTTTCTAGGGGCTTAGCCTTTACTTGGTAGGCAGTGCAGAACCACTGCAATCTTTTGATTGAGGATGTGCTATAATAGAGGTTATAAAATCTGGTGACATGGAAAACACGTGTATCTGTAAAGATTTTAACTTACACAAAAGGCTACCTACTAAAGGTTCTGGGCTCTGACAACCAGCCTTGTAGATCTTCTTGAAAACAAAGGGAAACTTTGTTTATCTTGTCAGTATAAGGGGTTTGCTTATATTAATTCAGGATTTAATAGCCAGCTAAGCCACAGGGAGCTGCTGTCATGATGAAAAACACCATTAGAGTCCTCCCGGAAAAGGTACTTCTGATGTAAAAAACCTCAGGGAAAGGTTTCTGGGGAATCCATAATTAAATGTCATATCATGGCAAGGGCAGAGAAAAAAAAAGACTCTACTTGGAAAATGGTAAAATATGAAGGTCTGATCAAAATACTTGTATACCTCATAAAAAAGGCTGACTCTCTCCTAGTGGCTCAGGACTTCCAGTCAAGAAGCCTCAGTGAATAAACCATGTGTCAACAAAACAAATGTAGCGAATACACATCAGCATTACTTGTCTTGAGAATGCTGGTGGACATTCCTGAATTCTGGGTGGGATTCTTTCATTCTGGATTGATGGTCAGGAGAAAATTAAACAGAATGATGCAACAATGATTTGTTTCCTCAGAGACAATTTGAAATATACTGGGCATGAAACAATTATAGCTGCTTTCCCTAATTTAGTTTGTTTATTTAAAAACACAACAACAAAACCTACTTTGGCTTTTGGTTGTATCATCTGGTATGAAAGTTCTGTGACTCAAAAAAGCAATTCATTCCTCCAGATGGGTCCAACTCACTGTGATAAACACATAAAACATGTAGGTAGGTAAATTAACACACAGCACTACCCCCGGGGGCTGCCGTGGAAGCCAGACAATTGAAATTGCTGGGCATCAGCTGAAGTAGTTAGTGGGAAGGAGTTCAGTGATTTTGTACTATACTGGTTTAATCACACAGTAGAGGTAATTGAAAAATTATGACTTCCCTGTTCTTTAAGACTGGGTTCCCACTTTCATCACCTTCTTAAGTGAGATTAACAGTTAAAGAATGGACCGCCTTTTCCACATGGCACAGAATGAATAGACTCTTTTGATAAAGCCAGGACCTGCCAATATCAAACCAGTATCCTGGCTTGGCTACTCCTGGCCACAGCTTCTCCCTAATTTCCAAGAAATTCTCATTGGAAAGAGAAGAAAATTAGTTATTGACAATAAGAAAGAAACATCTCAGGCTGAGAAAAATGAGAAAGCTTCAATCCCTGAGAAAGTTGAGTATGTAACCTGTACTTCACCTCTCTAATTCACGCTCCCTTCGTGAAAGCCGGCAGACATTCTTGATCCTTCGAGGTTCTCTGCTGAGCAAGCAGAATGGGTCTCACTTTAATTCTTACATACACTGAGTCACAGGGATGTCTTAATTCATTCTGTGATGCTCTTCCTCCTTTTGGTAATATGGTTTGTTTTGTCCTTCTCTCTCCTTTTCCAGAACCCCATTCCACTTCCTTCTCTCCAAAGATAACTATATTACTTGTTCTTAGGGATGCACAATATATCTATTTTCCCTTGAAAGGATGCTGACAGTTTTAGTGAAACTAAACGCACAAGCAATCATCAACAAGGACACTGGTGAAGAAGAGAGCGGGACTAGAAGGACAGAGATTCTGTTTTAATATTAGGACTAATGTCACTATACCAGGTAGTCAGTGTAGAATTTTTCTACTTGTCCCAATTGATGAAATGTAATTAATGCCTTTTCCAAAACACTTTGGTTTTCTTCATGAAAGAGAGAGAGAAATATTTTCAAGCTCCCGACACCTGCTATATATGTACCAATACATGCTACATACATTTTATGATCAATGTTTTATTTAATCTTTACAATGATATTTTCAGGTAGCTAGTGCATTCCCATTTTACAGATGAGGAAACTGAGCATCACAAAGATAAAGAGATTTCTTTAAAGACTCATAACTAGGTCTATTATGGATAAAGCTCTAAAGCCTTATATTATCTTTCATAAAACATAACTGACCATATAAGAGAATTAAGGTTTCAGTTTTTATATGATATATTGATGCAGTGAATTCAGGTGTACATTTCTTCTTCACTTTTGATTTCTGCTAGATTCTTCTGCAAGAGAGAAAAAAGGATTTTTTCTGCATGCAAGTGCTTCCTGGTTTCCTAATTGTGATTGAGGTTTTAGAAAGCTGTTCCTACTTGTCATCCCTAATGTAAGGAAAGCAGAAATATATATTTAATGCTGTTTGGAATAAATTTTTCTTCTAGATTTGGGGGTGGGTTGTTTATATTATACCAGTAAAATTATTTGCATATACTTGTATTTAAAAAAGATGTTCCCACGAAAATTTAATGATGCGATTGGCTGTCTAGACCTGTGTTTTTATAGCAGCAGCTTTGCTGCAGTAGATCAATACAAGGTTTCCTTTGGTTCCCGCAATATGCTGTGGCTACCAAAACTTGTGTGGAATGATGATTGTGACATTTCTCTAGATGGAGGTTTTCTGCTGTTGACACTTAAAGACTCACAATAAACTCACACTTCAGCAATATGTGGGAACAGTTGAGTTCTGCAGTCTCAATTTAATTTATTTTTATCATTAATATTTGATAACAGCTTTAATATTTAAAATCACACAAATATCTAATGAGGAGAAGGGACCTGTATAGAATCCTGAGTAGCTTGTCCTGGAGTATAGACCAAATTATGTTCACTGTGGGAATGATTTCATAGGACTAAGTACTCATCGGCTCGAGGGACAAATATACCATTTACTTCATCGTGTTGTAGTTCCTTCTTTGAACAGCTTATTTTTCATATTACTTTATGTCAGTGCTTTGTACTATCAAATATATCATGGCAAGTTTTTACATCTTTGCCTCCTTCACATAGAATTGGAGAAGAAAAACAGGACATTTTTTCTTTAGTATTTCCTTTTCATTTATTTTTCAGCTTTGAACTAGTACTGCCAACATTCTCTTTTCTGTATCTTGGGGAAAACTGTTTTATCCTTGCTGGGGCTATAGGGATGAAGTAACAGAAGCAGCAAGACTGGCCTCTCACTGGGCAGTTTGGTGGGGCAGGCTGGGGGTTGTTCAAGAGCTGACTGAATCTCTGGGCAGACTCTCTCTCCCTCTCTCCTTCAGGGCTACCTGCAGCTCATACAGTTTCTTTGCCTGCAGAATCTAAAGTTCAGAGATAGACACTCAGATTTCATTTGTCATAAGTTTAATGTTTAACATAGTAAAACCTGTCAGAGGAGGCAGTTTTCGAGTCTATCAGATTTCTGAATCACCATTAAAAAAAACACAAACAAACAAACAAACAAAAAAACTTAAAGTAAGCTAGTTAGAAAGTCAAATTTCTGTCACATAAAGAGGCACATAATTTCTGTCACATAATGATATAATAAGGGGTGGTGGAAGATGCATGGATTTGGGGTCGAACTGATCAAGGTTAATATCTGTGCTTCACCCATTTTCGTTGCGGAACCGAAGACCATTGAGTTCATTCTCTGAGATTCAGTGAAGTGGAAATAACAGGACTGGCCTTGAAGGGTTGTCATGAGAAATACATAATACATCAGGACAATGGGTGCTACACGATAAGATGTACAACAAGTGTCTCTTTCCCCATCCTTCCTTTCTCCCTCTTCCTTTAAGCAGACATTTATTGAGCCCCCAGACACTATGCTTGCGACAGTGATGAGCAGGTGTACTATCTGCTCACAGGGAGACTATAACTGACTAGAGAGAACTACAATGAAGCAACAATCACACAGATAGTGGGTCCCCTCTCACTGGTGCAGATGCTGCAGGAGGGGAGAGACAGGTGAGCCCATATTTTAGAAGGATTTGAGCCTGTCACAAAGGTCTGGGAAGACTGCTGTGAGAGGGTGATAACAGAGCTAAGATCTGAAAGATAAGTAGGAGGAAACTAGACCAAGTGGGGAGGGAAGAGAGCCATTATCATCACCCCAATCGTCGCCCTTATCAAACGTGAGTCTCTTTTAATTATTTGTCTAGAGAAGTAAAGTCCATCCCAAAGTTGTAACTCACTGAATGTCTCGGTGCCTCCCACCCTTGCCTCTGCTTCCCCCTTTCCCTGTGCCTGTCCCCACCTTTGGTCCCTGTGGAGCCACTGAGCAGCCGTGGTACTGGAGAGGCTGCTGTTCATCCTTGGCATCTTCATTGCTCTGTTGGGATGAGGCTGGTAGATCTCCACCCACTACCTTCCAACCAATTAAAATCTCTATCCTTCAGCAGGGGCACATCAATCACTCTTTGTGCACATCACCAACCAGATGTCCCCAGCACTGTTAACAGGACACCAGTCTTTGCCCGCAAGAAACTGGAACCGGGAGGTACAGTTGAATCAGCCGTGTCTGCCCTTCATGGCTCCTTCCTAACCAGGCCAGATGAGCCCGGTGCCTGGGCAGATTGTGGCAAACACTCACGTGACAGCTGTTCTCCATCTACTGTGAAATGCCTGTAGAACTTGGTGACTTGATAATTCATCTCTTACCATGTTGCCTGTGCTCAGAGATGCTTTGCTTGTGACTAATGTCCTTATTACAGTTTGGATAAAGAAAAAGGGGAAACCAGGAGCAGATGACAGCTTTCTCTGTACACTGAAAGAACATTCTTTTCCCTTGGAGTCATCCAAATACATTCCCAAGTGTCATTTTTTTAAAGTAGTAGAGACTTGCAGAGCCTACTAGTTGATTCTTAACTGGATTAACATTCAGTAATTGGCGAGTTAAACTAAACAAATGTATGATCTTATTTTTCTATGTAAGCATATCCAAAGCTTTTTCACAGGAAAGAGTTATTTATTTATTTATTTATTTATTTATTTATTTATTTATTTAACACAGACTAAGTTCAAAGGAACCTAGAATTACCTAAATTGCATCAGTGATAAGAATAGAAAGGAAAATGATATGAGTATGTGTTATTTGAGGACTAAACAGAAAACTACACCTCTTGTTTTACTGATGGATAATGGGATCCCTAGATGGATAATTGCCCTAGATCACATGGTAGGCATTTATGGGACTCCCCAAGCATCAGGTTAGATGTCTGGATGCAAAGTGACATGGCTATTAGTGGCCCAGTTACCTAGTGCCAAGAAACAGCTACTCCAGAAAAAAATGGGTCAGATTTCTGTTTCTTCATCAACTTTGGACAAAGGCAACTTTTGACAGAGGAATTATAAATCAGACACATTCATTTCATATATGGAGAAACTGAGACTCAGAGTGTTGCAGTCATTTACCCAAGGGCATGTAACTGATTTGCAGCCAGGACACTGGACTTCATCAGAACTCACCATGCGTGTTCACTGAATGCCTCTTTAAGCGAGGCACTGTACTAAACAGCGGGTTATGAAGAGGATTATAAGGGTTTGCATCCTGAGGATTGACATCTCATTTTCCTGATTCCCAGCCAGAAAAAGGAATGGAGGGTTTATACCCGTTCACCCATTAAAAGCTGATCTCAGGTTAAGGGACCCCGTTAAAATGCTGCAATTTTTTTTCCTCATTTTTATCAAGATCAACTTTAAAATCTTTCACCTGGAATCTACCTGGCCTTCTACAGCTGGACCTCCTTGCCTAGCAGTTCTGACTCATCTCCTAAGATATTACCCTCCACTTGCTGGGCTCCTGCCACACAACCTTCACCCGTCTCTCTAGCTCCTTATCAGGACTCTCACATGCTGCTGCTGCTGCTGCTGCTGCTGCACTAGCTGGTTTTGACTCATTTTCAGTCGGAGTTTAAATGCCCTTCAGGAAAATTCTTCCTGTCTCCTCACATCTATTCTCTATTAAGTCCGATTTGTCACATGCTTTTATAGAACCTTTTAATGGGTTCTTTATAGTCACAGACATAATTATATAATTACTTATATAATTATTTACTCAAAATCTGTCTTCATCTCCAGAAGATAAGTAATTTCCATGAAACAGGATTGTGTCTTTTTATTCAATATATTACCCCTAGCACATAGGACAGAGCTTGGTATATTGTAGGCCCTCAAAAATTATTTGGTAAGTGTCTCAATAAATGAATGAATCTCTCTAAGAATGACTTATCCCTGCTATGCTTGATTGGCAAGAGAGAGTCCCATTCTAAACTCAAAGGTATGTTTTCTTATCCCTTCCCAATTCTTTAGGAGCTATTTCTTCATGTACGCTTTCATTCATTGACACACATTTACTGTTACCTGCTGAATAAGACTGGGTATCCAAAAATAAACAATACACCTTTGTTCCAGAATAATTCAGTCTGTAATTTAGGGAATATTCTTAGGATATGTGAAAATGTTGGGGTATGATGTGAAGATTATAAAATAAAATCTTTTTCTTGAAAACACATACAGAAGGTGCCAAAAAAATGTATACACATTTTAAGACAGGAAAAAAAAAACTATTAAAATTGTAGTACTAAATATATACCGATAACAAAAGATGAATGCAAATCACGTTTGACTTCTGCAATTACAAGAGGTGCTCAAAGTGGCTACCATCAGCGTCCAGACACTTCTGATTACAGAGAACTACTGCTTGAGCGACGTTGACCAAAGTGTCCACTTGTATATATTTTTTGGCAACCCTCGTATTTAAGAGTCTAAAAGCATATTATTTGTTAAAATATTACTGATCTGAAAATAACTCCATTATTTTACTTGTTTTCTAAGAATCAGGAAATATTCCACCTAAAAGGGAGCAAGTAGAAAATTTCAAGCACAAAGAGAGAAACGAGTTTACATCTTAGATTTACCATTGTTGCTAACTTTCTTATATTCACAGGCAGAGCATTATATGTAGACATATAGGAAAAGTGGAAGTTCTAATGGTATCTACCTAGTATGTGCAGAGCAATCTTTGATTCATGATGACAGTTTCTGGGGCAAAAAATGCAATGGTGGGATGGGTATCTCCCTGAGTTATCTTCCAATATGAGTGAGAAGAATCTGGTTGGTTGTTTTATCTCTGTAAAACTTTGAGTATTTGCCATCCCATATCTGAATGAGGGAGGGAGAATGAGAAAAAAATGAATGTGAGCAATTAGCTTCATGGTCACTGGCTGTGTTTCCATATTATGAAAACATCCAGAATTAGTGTAAAAAAATAAAATCATCTTTCTCCTTAAGATCATCCATTGACTGTAAACTGCTTTACCATGACCTTACGCTTTTCACTTTTCATCTGGAGTAGTCAGATATATAAACAGCTACCTGTCTATAAATATGGTCATAATATCATAACTCTGGAAAATATATTCAAAACAGTTATAACACAGCATTGGAATATTGGCTTGAGGTCTGAGAAGTAATTCTGATGGTGGCTCCAAATTCTCCTCAATGCAGGTGTTAAAAGACTTTTTCTGTATGAATTTATCAAGAATAGATTAATTGCTATTATTACAAATAACAATATTACCTAATATTTGAATTACCTTTTAAAGTTTATCAAGTGGTTTTGAAAATGTCTTATTGTTGAATTCTCACAATAATTATCTGAAGGATGTAAAAATAAATAGTGTCAAAATGTTTTCTTGATCGAGATGACAAAATTAATGAACAACGTAGGAACTCATATCCAGATTTTCAGATGCCAAGTCTTATTCTTTGTGTACAATAAATTTAAATCACGTCCACTAAATATATAGCCAGATAGAAGATAGTTTCTGAAACTTAGTGTGTAAACTCTTAAGACACATTGTGTATTCAAATTTTGCTGTTGCTAAGATTGCCCCTTATTGACACTAGTATCTGTCTTGTTGAAAACGTTGTGCTATTAATAAAGGCTTTAAACATGGCTTAGTGTACACAATTTAAGTTACACAGTTTAATTTAGTGAAATTCCTCTTAGTATCGAAGGCACATTTTACATACATATATGTATTTTGTTTTATATAAATAATGTATAACATGTAAATGTTATATATTATATATAAATGTTATATAAATATATTTCACATATATTTAATATATAATGTATTATAAATATATATTTAATATGTAATGTGCGTAAATATATGTACATATATAATGTATATTATATATAAAGATATACTGTCCCCACTAGGAATTCAAACATTATTGGCATTAATCAGTATCTGCCAATCTTTAGAAATTCTTTAAAAGTTACAGGTGAAGTAATAATATAATGATTTTCTGTCTAGCTACTAACATTTTGGTTTGCCTCCATTATTTAATTTGAAATAATTTTTATTAGTCTGTAAAACTCATCTTTTAATTAAATAACTATAAGTTGAAACCATTACTCAGAATAAAATTTCCTTGGGTATATGGGTTACTTATTTCTAGGTTATTACACATGAGTGTTTAGGGGTAGATAGGTAGCTGAAACATGTACTTCTTTTCCATAGATGAAGAGAAGTGTGGCAATTTAGAACTATCTAAAAAGGTAGAATGAGGTAGAGTACACATAAGTAAATAAAGAGATAGGTAAATAAATGCAGATGCATGTAAAGTAGAAGTGTCACTGGAAATTTGCCTGAATTTTAGCTTATTTACCGGGTTCAGTATTTTTCAGTGTTGTAGCTCATACATAGTACATTTACACCAGCCTCTGAAGGAATGGCAGAGCCTTTGAAAAATGGTGAATTTTGGACTCAGATCAGTTTCCTATCCTCAGCTCCTCACACATTATCTGTGTGACCTGAAGGAGCTTTTTACCCTTTCTATAAAATAAGGATGATTGGTCTCATGGAATGTTGGAGGAGATGAAATGGCTATGTGCATATTACACACATGGTGCTGTGGTACCCAGCATGGTGTCTGGCCCACACCCAGTACTTAAATATATATGAAAATACCTTCACCTGTCTTCTGTTTTTAAAGGCAAGGATGAAACTAGCATCCTTATAGCAGTAGTAAATAGAACGATATCGTCACAATATGGTATGAACTATAAGATTCGAAGATATAAAAATTATTTATAATACAATTCCTCATATATTGGCTAATTCATCCATTGTGTCTCAAATTCCCTAGAAGTATTGCCTGAGGTGGAAAATTATTTTCCAGGTGAGTTGGAGGGGATGCTCGTGCAAGAAATAGCACTAGAGAGGCAGGATAGGGGAGGAGATAAAGCTAATAAGCAAGGCAGTCGCAGTGGGAGCTCAGCTTCAGTGTGTTCCCATGGGTAGCTCTGGGACACATATGTCTCCACAGAGCAGGTCCCGCCTTGAGGTGTAGGGAGTTGGCCTTTTGTGCCTGTGGGGACAGAGCCAGGAGTGCAGCTCTCGGCTTCACGTGGAAAGGTTCTGGCTCAGCTAGTAAATGGCCATCAACTGTGATTGGCTGGCCATCAGCTGTGGCAGTTGGCCATCAGCTGTAACCACTGAGCCATTGGCCACTAATATAACTACCGGGGCTACACTAGCAGCGGATGGTGGCTGGCAAGTGCAGGTATGGATTGCGGATTGCAGAGGCGCGGATTGCAGTTAGCACTGTGGATTGCAGCTAGCAAGTGAGGTTGGTTGGCAGAGAGGTGGATGGGTTGCTGATCCTGCGGCTCCTGCTTCCTGTGTCTCCAACCCAGCCGCTAGCAAGACTATGGTGGTATGACTCCCCTATCTATGGCTCCATGGGTGTTCCTTTCTGGCCTCACCATATCCTGCACTCTTATGTGGGGAGCGGGACTAGAGACCCCGCGTGACACCCCAAATTACAGTGCCTCATGTCCATCATGGGGGATGGGCATGCCACAGATGCAATGTGTAATCTCCTGCATAAGGTGACTTCTGTTTGCCCAAAGACATTTCTCCAAATAAAGGTGAAGCTATGACCATTAATAGCCAACACTCAGCAAATACGAGGAGTGCACTTGCCTGATGAAGGGAATCTAGCCAAGGCTGCCACAGCGGCCACAGCAGTATCTCATTATATTATACTGTATCACATATGCCAGCCAAGGAAGAGCTATGAGGGAGAAGTCTGGCAGAGTTCCAAATGTGAAACTTCCATCATCCTCACAGATGAGTTACCCTCCTGGCACTAAGTATGATGATGCTCAAAGAGCGTTGACACCCAGGAAGCTCATCTGAGCCTTTTGTGTCCAGAATTTTATTGAGGCTTCATCACCTGGGAGTTATTGATTTAATTATTGTCAACAGCATTGAACTCAATCTTCACCTCCCCTTTTCTCCCTGGAGCTATGTGGAGCTATGTAGCTCAAAACCTGTGGTTGGTCTTTTGTATGTCCAGCCCCCAACCCTAAGTCTCCTTGTTAGCATGAACTACCAGGTGTGATCCATAAGGCCCTCGGTGAGTTACCTAGTTAGGAAAAACTATCAGGTATGATGGGATGGGTACCATAAATAAAAGACACTCCTATCACTCAGGGAATTCCAAGGGTTAAAGGAGCCAGGACAAAGACCAGACCTCTCTTTAGGTGAGGCCAAATTCTTTACTACACATATGTAATAATTCTTTAAAACAGTTTGCATTTTATTATGATAAATACATTGCTCAATGGTTTATTGGGCCTGAATTGTCCGGTAGAGCCTAAATTAAAGTCTATTACAAATTAGCCCAAAGGCCTACATTCTCTCTCCTAAATACTACACTTTATGAATGTGGTTCAACCTACCGCTACGGGTCTCATAAAGAAAGGGTCAGAAGAAATTCCAAAGTTTCTCTAAAGGAGAGGATTTGGGTGACAATACAGCCGGATGGCTGGGACCTTTGTGTTTGCCTCTGAATGCTAACTTTAGATCAAGCTACCTTTAGTAGATCAAGGCTACTGTTGAGTAAGATGGCTTATTTATTAGGTTGGTGCAAAAGTAATTACAGTTTAAAAAGTTAAAAATAATTGCAAAAACCGCAATTACTTTTGCACCTAGCTAATATTTGGAGAAGTTTAGATTGCAGCAAGGAAAGGCTAATTGAGGTAATATGGTGGCTACTCCTTGGGGCTGACCTTGGGTGTAGAGAATCCAGGTTGTCTGTGACCCTGTGATTGCAAAACATGTGAAGTCATGATATGTATATAGCATGATTGGGTGTTGTGAATGAAAAAAAAAAATCTGTTCTAATGCATGCCTATGTCTTGTTTGCATATATGTGGCATCTTTTGTGTGCTTCATGCCATCATATATAGGTAAATAGACTACTTGAGTACCACTCTGGCACACTCAAAAGTCTGGGTACATGGATGAACTCCTTCTGGCTGCCTTCTCTATTTTGACACCTGATTGAATGTATGATCATGTTTCCCTGATCGTACTCTTGGGCATGCTTTCTTTACTTTTTTTTTCCATTTTCTTTTATTCATCTAAATTCTTTTATTTCTTTTTTAGGGAACTAAAAATGCTATAGGAGAGAAAGAAAAACCTTAAGTAGACTTTATTTTATTTATGTCTAATTTAATTTGCCAAAGACTGAAAACTGAATGTGAAAATACAGGGTAGAGAACCTTATAGATGTCTTAATATGCAACTTGTCTTCAAAAAATATTTCACTCACTTTTCTTTTTTTTTTAACCCAAGCGTCTTTTTGCTATAATTTCAAAAGCAAACTTGGTATAAAGTCACAGAGCAAAATAAGAAGGTGATTTATGGCCTGTTGGATTTACAAAGTTATTTTTCCTTCTGATCAAATAGTTTAGTCAAAAGTTGATTGAACAGGTAGCTAGGTGTGAGGGTCCCTGCTGACCCTGGGTGTGTCAGTTTGTCTTTCTAGACCTCAGTTTTCCCATCTGGAAAAGGACAAGTTTGTCCTAACCGATGATCTCTCTAAGGATTTCTCCTAATTGTAACATACATTTTATATTGGGTTACATGACTTGAGAATTTGACATGCTGCTGACAAATTTAATTAATATAGATAAATAACTTGAATGTCAGTTAATCAAACCATAACTTATGATTTAATTAATTAGACCCTGTCTCCAAAATAAAAGCTCAACTTTCTAGTTTGAAGCAATACCAGTAATTCTTATTTCACGTATAAGACACCATGCCTTTAGCTAGTGCTTTTAGTCTACAAATATAATTAAGTGATAGTAACATGTGCATTCCACATTGCTCTGCCAATAAACATCACTGTCACTGTGATACAATGAACAGTACATATTAACTAAAAGCAGAATGAAGTGTTTCTTATCTAATTTTCTGGTAATAAATCCCTTTGTAACAGAGTAGCTATATTACAATAAAATTTTCATAAACTACATTAAGGTATCTGAACAGTAGAAGTATTCCTGGTAAATACTGTACACCTTTTGTTTATTCATGGCCAGTTGACCACAACAGTGCCCAGTTTTCCGCCCTATGCTTTCCTCTACTTTGGTCAAAATTTTGTCCAGGTGGAACTCTGGAGATCTTGACAACATTGATTCTGTCATTCCCATCAGAAGCTTCTTCCAGAACGTGGAATGTACCCTGCCCTGATTTGCCCTGTACCAAAGCAATCTTCCTTACTCCTAGTCCTTTACATAAACACACCCGTTCTCTCCTTCCACCGCTGGTAGCCCTGCTCATTATTTTGGACTGTCTGCTGAAGCCTATTTCATGTCGTCTAGGCTTTTTGACTTTATTTTGCTCCATATTTAATGATATTTTATTACCACAACAACACTTTTCTCATGCTTTAGACCATACCCTAATGTTTCCTGTATTTATTTTAAACTCAGGTAATGACGTTTCTGGTAGGAGTGTGTCACCGGATTGCATTGCCTCTGCAAATTGGAGGTTACTGAACTAGGATAGAAAACTCATTTCCTTGGCAAATCAGAGTATTATATTTTGTACTTGACAAAACTTAACAAAACATTACCTTACGGATTGAATGGGAGTTGTCAATTTTCTAAGAACTAGAACACCATTTAGTACAAATAGTAGTAGGAATGTACCAAATTAATTTTGTATCTGTTGAGAATTCAGAATGCACTTCTGTGCCTCAGAGGAATCATTATGCACACTAATTATTGTTGTTCACTGCAGAAACAGTGGTTAGTGGAGGTTTCTGTGGATAAAAGGGCAGATAAATCAACTTCCCTGTAGTTAATTCTGTAGATTGTGGATAATCCCTTTATGCAAATGCCAATCTTACTTCAGTTTATATTGAGGTTTAAAATCCAACAGAGGTATGATGTGTGGAAGAAAATTCAAAGACAAAAAAAGTTCTTTGTAATGTACTTGACCCTGGGATCATTAGTACATTTCAGCATAACTCAACTGCCTGGAGAAAGAACAGTGCTTTAGAAGTAGTTTAACGAAGGCAGTTGGGGCAAAAATGACATTACATATAATTGTTTCAGAAGAATATGTTTCAAAAAACAATTAGAAAGCCAGGTGTTTGACAATGTGACAAATGTGTTCCTTGAAAACTGTGAATACTGGTTATAAACTATAGAAGTATAGCTCTTAATTTCAAAATATGATTCTAGGATGAGCAGAGTAAGACATACTCTGGGAAAGGATACGATTATACCAGTTATAATAATGTTTTGTGCAAGGACAGACCATTTGCTTTTTTGAAAAAGAAATAACTGACATGATCCAATTTTGAAATGGCCGAAATAGTGGACATTTCCACTTGTTGCTTGCCGAGGAGGATCATAAAGGCATATAGTACGTTCATCACTTATCCAATATACATATTTAAGACAGATGGTCATGATTTGTCAATTTATGTAATATTTATTTTTGAGTCCTTAACAAAGTAGCTTCACTTTAATCTATCTTTATTTACTGCATATTTTTGTAAAAGTAAAAGCATGTAGGCATAGCTATCACTTCTCCCTAAATTCCGCCATATTGGATCCATTTACCTGATTCAGTCAAATAATCCATAATTAAGTTGCCTCTGTGTGTGAGGGTTTGATATACTAAGAATTGGACACTGATAAGACAAAGCCTTCTGCCAAGGAATCAACAGTCCAGATAAGCAAATCATCAATTTGTTGTATACAGTAAAGGAAGAGCATATTCTTAAAAGAGAAAAACAGAAGCAATTTCATGGATGTGTGAAAGTTTAAGGGGACGTTGTAGTAAAATATAATTGTTACTAAGCACTGTTTCAGGCACTGCTATGCTAAGAGCTTTATATATATTGTCTAATGTGATACCCAGAACCATCCTTCAAGTTAATTTTACTTTCCCTATTTTACAGATAAAAGGCTAAGGATTAAGGGGTTAAATAACTTGACCAAATTGACACATCTATTAAATCATAGAGCTGTGAGCTGAACCTTATTTTGACTCCGTGCCCTATGCTGTTAAGAACAGTGCATTAGAAGTATTTTAACTAAGGCAATTGGGGTAAAAATCACATTAAATATAATAGTTTCACAAGAATATGTTTCAGAAAAACAATGAAAAGGCCAGGTGTCTGACCGTGTGACAAATATGTTCCTTGAAACTGAATTCTGGTTATAAACTATATAAGTACAGCTCTTAATTTCAAAATATGTCTTAATGTGAGTGGTTTAGCACAGCTGGAGAAAAAAGGTTCTGGGAAAGTGGCAGATTCAGTCTCTTCACCAGGCTGGTGAAGGCCTTTGGGAGGATGTACACTGTATTTGTATTTTTCTGAATCTTAAAATTTTATTCATGAATGTGCATTATTTCCAGGATTATGGTGATACCAAATACTCCTCCTGCCAGACTTCTGAGGAGCAAAGAACAAATATTTCCTGGTGTCTTAAAAATACAGATTTGCGTTCTTGACTTCTTTTAGCATGGAAAAATTGCCCAATGTTTAATATGTATACTGTTGACCTCATGAATTCTTCTCCTTTCTTCTTGTCCTCCATCCTGTTATCAACCATCCTTTCCCACAGGGACACTCTGTGTTCATCCTAAGCAGAAGTCCCTCTATGTTCTTGCTTTCAAGCATTCCACTCTCCAACCATCAGCTACATTTTTCGCTCAGTGGTCTATACCCTGCATATTTTTCAATCCTACCAAACAATGTAGTTGTTGATTCAACCAACTCGTCTTTGTTTCTAATCCCATTAATATCTTCTTCCCTCTGTTTAAACAGCTTACAGTCCATGTTTGTTATCTCTTACCTATAACTATACTTAATTGCCTTGTCCTCTGTTTTCCTTTATTGTCTACTTCTCCTCTCATTCTGCTAAATATGGCAGGGAAAAGTTCAACCACATAGGATGGCCCACCACTCTAAATGTACTGCCAACATCAAGTGGTTCTCAGACTGCCCAGTAATTATATTACAGTTCCCCTGTTCATTCTCTTTCCTCCTTCCTTGGTCGACTTCTCCTACCCTGAAATCTTTACTAGTTCCTCTCCAGTATTCACTCTCATGTGATTGTCATGCTTCCTATTTCAGTGAAAACGTAGAAGCAATTAGAAAAGAAAGTCTACTCTCCTCCCTCTGCCTACTACCTATCCCCATCTTTACCCTTATATACCAAGAAAGGCCAAATCCTCAACTTGTATACTAGACACCATCACTTTTTGCTAATCCCTGGGCATTGTTCCAGAAAATCCCACCCAACCCCCTGTGCAGCACCTATCTTTCCCATAATCAAACTCTAAATGAATTGTTCCAGAAATGTCTTCCTTTGCTCTCTGCAAGTAGCCTAATACTTCAACCAAAAGAAACTAACTTTACAATATCAAAACTACTCTCTCCATTTATATTTGTAATGATTTTTCAAGTCAGCTCAATTTTTACATTCAAACAAAAAAGGTAACTGAGCATATACCCAGTTATATGCAGCTAAATAAATGAAAACTGTGTGGTTTCTTATATCAGCCCTCAATTTTCCTTCCGGGGGAACTAGCAATAACCTCCAATCAGCCAGACTATGATGCGATGACTTCTGCTAGAACGGTAGCTCTTCTCTTATGGGTCTCACTCAGGGAGCCCCTTTGCTACAGCAATGTCTCATAGCTTCTATATTGATGAGTTATTAGTTTTGCACTTACTTGCAGAATGTTCAGCCTATGACAAATGACATACTGTTACTTTTCTTTTACCTTCCACATTTTTTTTTTTTAATTGGGAAATATTGGGGAACTGTGTATTTTTCCAGGATGTCAAGTCTTTTTTTTTCAATCGAGTTGTGGAGGGCGCCGCTCACTGGCCCATGTGGGACTCAAACTGGTGACCTTGGTGTTATGAACACCTTGCTCTAAACACTGAGCCAACCCACTGCTCACCAGTAGCTCAGCTCCATTGTCTCTCATGTGGGAATCAAACCAGCGACCTTGGTGTTATGAGCACTGTGCTCTAACTACTGAGCCAACTGGCCACCCACTGGCGGCTCAGCTCTAAGCTCAAGCTGTTATTTTCAATCTGCTTGTGGAGGGTGCAGTTTACTGGCCCATGTGGGGATTGAACCTGCAACCTTGTTAAGAGCTCGTCCTCTAACCTACTGAGCCATCCGGCCGCCACCTTCCACGTTTTCTCTTCCTTCCCTACCACTTTCATTTTCATGTGCACCCCAGGATTTCAGTTTTAACTGCTTCTAAGCATTCTTCCACATTTTTTTTTAATTCATGTAATTATACATATGCACACACACACAAGTTTAAGTCTTTTATTTGTTTGTTTGCTTACAAAATAGGAATATTTCATCTATAGTTCTCCACGTCTTGCTTTTTCTTACTGAACTACAGAAATCTTCCACATTAGGTGATGGAGATTTGACTCATTTTTAAAAATAACTTTATAATATTTCACAGCAGAGATAAACCACGGTTTATTCAACCATTTCCCTATGGATGCATATTTAATATTTCTTTTCTAATTTTGCCACCAGCACAATATATTGATGAACATTCTTGTATATAGTAGTAGTTTTACTTCTGTGGGAGTGGAATCACTGGTATGTGTGTTTTAATTAGAATACATGCTTTCACATTGCTTTCCAAAAACTCTGTAAGAATTAACATTTCTTTAAGCAATGTATGAAATTACCCTTTTGCATGGGGAGATGTTAGGCATTATCATAATTTTGATCACATCCCATCCACAGGAAAATAGTCTTATCTCAGGATTACTTCATTTGCATTTTTCTCACTCTCTGGAGTGATTCATTATACTTCCACATACTGATTGGTCATTTTGATTTTCTTGTAAGTTGTCTTTTCTTCTTTTTTGGTTCATTTTTCTATGGAGATGTCAGCCTTTTTGTTACCAGGTTTTCAAGCTTTTCATATATTAAATGTAAGAACCCTTTTTAATTACCTGCATTACCAGTATTTCACAATCTATTATTTATTAATTGCTTAAAATATGCTTTTCCATATGCAAATTTTAAATGTTTACGTAATAAATATGTTCATATTTTGTTTCATAGCTTCTAGGCTTTCTGTCTTATTTTTATGAACTCTCAAATATCTAGGTTGTATATACAATCTCCTAAATTGTCTTCTAAGATTTTTATTGTCTTATAATTACATCTTTAATCAACAGGAATTGGGTGAGACAGGGATCTAATGCATTTTCATCTAATGGATATTCAGTTGTAGCATCCATTTACTAAATTAGACCATCTTTTTCAAATGTATTGAAGTACCTCCTTAGTGATCCATTATATTCCACAATATACTATGATCTCGTTCTGAGTGTATGTGCCTCTCTGGCAGTGGCTTTAAAATTTTACATGCATGTAAAATCTTCTCTCCCACTAGTTGGAAGTTCTGTCTTTTTGCTTTGGGGTCTCATAGCACCTTACTTTTATTTAAGGCAATTACCACTTCCTACCTGAAATTATCATTGTTTATATACGTGTCTCCTCATTCTCAGTGTACCATCCTTGTGGAGAAAACCCTCATCTAATTTATCTTTTCACTCTCCATAGTTTCTTGAGCAATTTAGAAACTTCTCATATAGTTATTGAATGAACCTACTAATGATTAAAAACAAATTTTAAAAAGCATAATAGTTTCATACAAATTTAGACGCCTTAAGTGATGGCCACTCTAACCAAGATGTGGCAGGCTTTTGTTCTTATTTTACTTTGGAACTTTTTGCTACGGAGAGTTAAACAAAGAAATGTTGTTTATGTAATCTCTTAGTGTTTTGTTCATTGGTGCATATAAATCCAGACTACCCTTTCATGCATAGTTAACTGTACTATAGGAACATGTATTAGGTAGTTCAATTTGGCTTTTGAAATGCCAAACTTGCTATAATACAATAACAAATGAAAATCACAACAACTAAGAGTTTGAACTCAATAGCATGTTGGCATAACACAAATCATGATATTCAAGTCAGCAAAATAGAGCAATTAACAGATGTTTACCTATAGCTATCTAAAATCATGGTTCTTTAACTCTGGGCCTATAACAACCATAGAAGAACTGTGTGTGGAAGGCTCTGGGTGAAATGAAGTAGGAAATTCTGCTTCAGTTCCAGCCATTTTGTATAGTACACTAAGAAATCCTGAAAGCTGACTTAGTCTTGCCCTTTTTTTTGACGTAATGCTTTTTCTCTTTCTCTTCAGCATAGAAACTGAATATAAGCCAGTGTGCAATAATTTTTGATACTCAAATTAGCATGTAATGATACTACTGAGTTACGGTCCTTGTGTTAAAGAAACGTAATAACCTAGTTTGCCTGTCTTGTTCTCAAAGTCCACTGGAAGGACACATTGTTTTCTCTTCTATTGAAAGCTGTCTCTCTAGAGGTTGGCAGAGGTTCCAAACAAGGAAGAAAAATTGGTGAGATAAGTTGTGCCTAGTGGCACTGAAAGATAGGTAGGGGGTCATGGGTGAGATGGCAGGGAACCAGTGTCAACAATCAAATGTGAATCAACAATACAGTAACTTCAGGGCAAAAGCTGAAGGGTTGTGACAAGGAAGGTTTATTGGCAAGTTTTGTGAAACATTACCACCTTTTAAATATGGTTATTTAGTGCATTTTAGGCAGCTCTGAGATCAGAGGCCCCCCATTAATGTTTTAGTAGACTTTGTGTTCGTGTTCTCTTATGATCTTTATTTCCTACAGAAATATCTCTTCGATCATGGTGGCTCCAAACTTAACAAAATGAGCCTTGGTCACCATTGGATATGTTGGATGCTGTTTTTGTCCCCATTACTTTTTCTCTCTGATTTAAGCTTCTCAATTGAGATAGATAATGTAGACTTTTTACCAGGAACAAATCAGTGACAGAAGGCCAACCTAATAAAAATGAGCCAAGAATCACCCATCTAATATCGAAGTCTTTGATTAACTTCTGGAAATAGGGAAACAGAGACATCTAGCTCTCAGAGTTCAAAGCAAAGAGACAATTTAAGAAAGTAGTTAAAGGGTTAGAAGAAGTTGCATAAGCAAGAATCTTATGACCTGCTAGTAATTTTAGTACTATTTTGTAATACAGTCATTACTCAGTATCTGTGGGGGACTGATTCCAGGATACACCCCTGCAGATACCAAAATGTGTGGATGCTTAAGTCCCTTATATAAAATAGAGTAGTATTTGCATATAACCTATTCACATCTCCCATAAACTTTAAACTACTTGTGATACCTAGTTACATTAGACTACTTATGATACCTAATACAGTGTAAATGCTATGCAAATAGTTGTTATACTGTATTGTTTAGGGAATAATGACACACAAAAAAGGCTGTACATCCATGTTCAGTACAAGTACAACCATCCTAGGCCGAACTACATAATGTACATCAGCAAGAACATAACATTTTTTGGTAATATTTTTGATCAAAGGTTAGTTAAATACATGGATAGGGAACCCAGCCAGGTACAGAGGACCAACTGTATTGAGGCATTATTATCGTTGAATTCTGATAATTTTATTTCTCCAGAACACAAATAAGCCCAGGGTGGCTTGGGTAGTCTTGAGCTTTGAGAAGAGAGGCAAAGAAGTGACTCTCTTGTCAAGAAAGGAGATAATAGAGGGGCAGTGTTGAAGTAGACCTCAGAGAATCATATTCTCTGACTAGCAAACCTACTGGTCTAATTTGCCATCCGTGGTAATGAAGCACTATTTTGTTTTTTTAATAAAAAGGAAAGCAGTTTATTGGAACAGTAGATTGCTAAACATGGGATCCATCATGAAAATCATGAGGCAAACAAATATTTGTACCTTTTAAAAACGATAATTCACAAAAAAGTGAATGACAAAGTATTTGAGTGATTAAAACCTAAATGACATAAAATATGCTAGAGCTATATAAAATATGCAAATGATGTGATCTTTTTCTTCATTTACTATGTCTTAATGGTGGGGAAACAATGTACTTACAATTGATACTAAAAGGAAACTGTTTTATTATGTTTACTACACAATGAGCCTGACTAAAGCATTCTCTAGTTATGTTACACATTAGTAACTGTTATAAACCGATACTCTGAATAGTACCCAAGCGGCCCTTAAGTTAATATATCTCTTGATGTGTTAGCTCACTACAAAAGAGTAACTTAGACACTGAAAAGTGACTGCTTGTTCATTGACTGATTCTGACGAGACTAGGATGAAGTTTGAGGTGGGGTTGGAGCATGTCAGGAAACATAAAAGGAAGAAGATAGGAAAGGCTTAAACTCATTGAAACAGAAAGTCTGAATACTGATTTTATTATACTCTAAGGGATCTAGGGTATCCATTTCAATAACTATCCTGGCATTGTCCAAACAAGAGGGAACTCTGTTTCTGATATAAAACACACATACAAAGACACACACACACACACACACACACACACACACACACAAATACAAATCTTTGACAGGTATGTGGTATGTGGTTTCATGTTTCTCCAGACTGCCTCCTTTTACCTGCTGCAACTGCTAATAAGTAAGTTATTGGAGGAATGCATAAGGATTGAAGAACTTACTTCCTTCTTTCTCCTCCCCCCCAATCTGGTAATCTTATTTGGTTAGAAAATTTGTCTACATCTTATATAACCATATACTGCTAAGGATAGAGGTAATTAACGGTAGATTATTTAAGAACTGTTATACTGGCATATGATGCAGAGTTATCTCCTCCCATTTTTTTTGTTCCAGTTTCCACTAGAATGTATGAGTATATAGTTCCTTCTCTGATTGAATTTATTTCTTTATTCAGTAAATATTTACTTGTGTGTCTACTACAGTATGTGCCAAATAATATTGAAGGGGTAAGGGAAAAACTCAGATAGGTATCCATGTCCTTTTCAATAAAAGTGGAAAACCCGTAAGTGAAATTCATGGTTTTGGTTTATTTTTATATTACAAATATAGCAGTGGTTTAATAGGACATTTACAGTTTTTTCATTTACCTTATTCTAATTCTCATTCCTTGTGAATTTTCCTAGACTGGTGAAGTGGTTTGTTTTTTGTTTTTGATAGTACAAAGTTCCTCATTTAATTTGTATAAATGGTATGGTAAACAGATTTAAGATTGGTTATAGGAACTAGAACTGTCCTTGCCTTCAACTCTGTTCTTCCTCAGATTCTTCCCAGTGGACTCTCGTTTCTTATATTCTAGAGATACAAGAAAAAGCAGAGATACAAAAAATAATAAATTAAAAAGAGAACACAAAACATAGAAGGAAATGAGATGGAAAAGAGAAGAGTATGTAAAGCGAAGACAAAGACATTCACAAGTGAGGAAACAATCACTAATATTAAAGACAAAAACAAGCTCACCCTCATTTATCCTTTCACACATCAAGCACAGACACCCATCCTTTCCTGTGAGATATATAATCATTTATATTCAAGCATCTACAAGAAAATCTTCACTGTGTTAAATAATGTAACAAATGTCTGAGAGATTGCATTTAAGAAATTATAGAACACTATTCATCTATTATTTTAAACCTTCTTTTCATATTCACTCTTTGAGGTTGTCTGTGAAATATTTGTATTCTTACAGATGACATTCAAACAAATAGCACAAACCCAACCAACCAATCACCACCACCACCAATAACAACAAGACCCACTACAGTTGTGGAGAGAAGTTTAACAAGAGCTCATGATGGAAAAGCCCTTGGGATGCAGTAGAGAGGGGGTCTTAAAATGGATATAAACTAGGATGTGATCATCAAGAAAATATATGTGATCTTAAGTGGCATTATGAAAGTGTAATGTGCAGAAAGGAGGTGACAATTACGCTCTATCTGATCAAATCTGCCATAGATTTTACATTTCCCACAGAGGGCTCTGGACAGCTGATATTCTGTTTAGAGGGTATGACCAGGAGATTGAGTAACTGCCTCATATGAGATTTGACTACTGATTAGCAAAATGAGAACAAAACCAGGGGGAACAGCATGGCTTCCTTCACTTATATAAAGGGCTGCCATGTGGAACAGGTATGTTTATTCCTGTGGCCCCAAGGGTTTCGGTGGGAACATTCTAAGGATTATATTCCAGATCACTTTTCAGAGGGTATTATCATATTTACTGATGACAGTAATAGATTCACTTACTCTAAATTACCATTAGTCACAATTAGCATTTATAAATAACTGCTTGGTAAGAATGTTGATTCAGGCATCAGGTGGGTAGTGGAATGAAGGGATGTCTAGGTCTGTATTCTAAAACACAGTTTCCTGAATAGGAATAGAACACAGAAAAGTAAAGTTCTCCACTTCATCAAAAGATGTATTTACTAACAAATATCTTAGTACAGTTTTCCTGGAATAATTTTTATTGCCTTATGTCAATGAATCCATCAGTCATTTGTATTCTTTTTGGAATACAACAGGATTCCATCTGGTATCCCTCATTGAATAATTTTTGTCTTATTCATTTAAAAAAAAGTTTATATCCATTATTAGGGCTTGAGTAAATGAAATCATGTGCCAAAAATTGCACATGTAGGGGTGTGTGTGTGTGTGTGTGTGTACATTTATATGGGGGAAGTTGTTTATTCAGGGATAGAATTCCTTCTGGTTCATAGAATTCCTTCTGGTTCAGGAGTATTAAAATGGGGAAAAAATCTGGGGCAGCAGAGAAATTTTAATTTAGTGAAGAAACATATACAGAACAATATGTTGTCAGAATCTAAAACAACGTGAAAGGGATGTTTCATTGACTTGATAATAAAAGGTAATTGACCAAATAGACAAGAGCAGTTTCTTGATTGTGGCTAAGCAGATTGAGGGAAACCAGTGATCCTGTCTCTGCAGAGCTGGTAAAGTCATATGCAAAGAAACAGAGAAATTCTCCTCAGTAAAACCAGAGGAGAAAAAGGAACTGGAATTTCTTGTCTTCCTGTTTTGAAATTGGAATCTTTCCTCCTATAGCCCTCTCTTTTTTCTAGAACCCAAGAGAGTCAGTGAGTGTCTTGGCAGGAATGGCATCCAGCTTTGGAGAATTTTACATGCTCTTGTCAAACTACTGGTCCAGTCTCTAGCTATAACTTTGTCCAGTTTCCCTTAACTCCCGAGGTTTTAGGATGACCACTGATACCATGCAGAGCCTTACACTTATGTTATGCAGTAAGAATACCAAGAGTAGTTGTTTTCATACTTTTAATATCTGCTTTAATGAGAAAAGAAAAGTGCAGTGACTTCCATTTTCTTCCAGCACATTTTATTCCAGTATATACCTGTTTGGTTAGAGGCCCTCTTCCATCATCTTTGTGCTCCATCCCTTATGTCCTTTGGTGGTAGGTCATGCTCAAGGTTTTGGTGGCACTTGATGGAGGTCAAAATCTTCTGTTTTCTAAATCATTCCATACATACTATTATATATTGTAAATAATATTTATATTCACTCACATGCATAGACACTTAAAATCCTTCATTATTTTTGTCTTTCCCTCCTCTTTCCTGCACCTTATTTTCTTCCCTCCTCCTCCTATTTTTACTAGTACTACAATGTTAATAATTACACTAGTAGCAGTAGTAACCGCAGTTATCTTCTCCTTATTACACGAGGACTGTGTTAGGTGTGTTCCTGTCATCACACATAATGTACAATCCTAAAAATAGCCCCACACGTTTATTATTTCTCCGTTTTACAGGGGTGGAAACAGGGAAAAATGGTTAAGTTACACAGGTAGTAGAGAAGGACCCCTGGCATTGAATTATTCTAGGAGTCAGGGTAGTATTGAAGTAAGGAAACTTACCTCATGGATATTGCAATAACAAGGTGAATGTGTTTTACATATGTGAATAATAAACATTTACCATTTGTGTAATTTAAGAATAAGTTTATAAATCATGTGAGGGTATATAGTAAGAGTGACTTTATTGCTATCATCTTATATAGACAATTTCACTAACTCATGAGTTAAAAGAAAATGATTATTACCAAATTTTTATCTATATAATAATGATTTTGAATTTTTTATTAAAATTTATCTGCTTTATGTCTTTCTAAAATTATCTCCTTCATTGGTGCTCCATTCTCTAAATCAGTAATGATAAATAGTAATTAGAGTTTATTTTGAGAGGATACTTTGAGACTTCATATATAAGTAGCTGCAAATATTTAATGAGTAATTATAATGTGAGAATAAATTAATAGACTAGAAAGACAAAAGAAGGGGCTGGCATAGTTTTCTTCAATACTGAATATTTGTCTTATAATATATACTGAGCCCAAAATGTAAAATTGGTACCGAAAGCAATAATGTGAACCTAAAGGGAATTCTTACACTTGATAACCAAGTTATATTTATAGCTTCTTCCAGCAGGGAATATCTAGCACATATTTGGTATTCAACATATGTTGGTGAATAAATGAGTGATGGATAACATAGACTGATGGTTGGCTTCCACTTAGCATAAAAAAATATATTGTTTTAGGTAGGGAATGATGGCCAAAATCTTGGAAGGTAGAAAGATATTCACAACTGGGAGAGACATATTCACTGAAAAGAAATGAAAAATAATAGTACTAGAGAATTATTCAGAGAGTTTCAAATACTGACCCTTCAAGATCTTGCCATGAGAAGTCTATTATTTGGTTTAAATTATCCAGTTAATTCATTAAACCAGAAAATTTATTTTGTATATAAATGCATTGTGTACTAAATGAGAAGAGTGGATCCAGAGTAAACAATTGTGAATCATTCAATTTGGAGGAGTCCTAATGAGAGAAACATTCAATGATATTCTGTTTTATCATATTAATGATTTTATATGTTTTAAGTTTTGTAATATTTTTCAAATTAAGTGGTAGTTTTAAGATTAGGAAACTAGTCTACACAAATCTAGTCATTTGTCAAAATTCAACAATTGCAAAAACATTTATTAAAGCAATTACATCCATATTCATTTTAATTTTTGCATTTTAATAATTATAATTTGTAATTTGATTTGTAATTTTTTAGTTTTTTTCCAACATTTAAAAAATGTTTTTTTTAATAAATTTCTTAGTTTCACATTACCTGAGGATGGTTATTACTCAGCAATAGGGTTCTGACATTGACTTCTGTTTTTGTTTTTTTTTTCCTACCTGAAATTCTCTCTCAAATTCATGTGTATTCATGAAATACTTAGAAAATTTACCCACATTAGAAATGGGAAATCAAATAGTCAAAATATATAATAAAATAATTTTATTTTCCAATATCTGGTTTGGCTGCAAAAAAGTATATGTTCAGAGAATAGTACTTAACTGAGTTTTTAGAGAATATCCAATTTCTACTATGTGAGAACAGAGATGCTATTCGTGAAGCTCTTCTTCTCTGATCAAGAATTAATTTACTCATCACTTGTTGATTACTTAAGACTATTCAACAAGAAGTGAAAGAAAAATTGCTGACATTATTTACGCACTAAGTAGTTTATTAATGAATGAATACCCCTTTCCCCCAACTTTAATGAATAATCCTGTGCATATTTACTTCTTAGGATCATGAGAAGATTTTCATGTCAAGCACACCTCTTTCAAAACTGCTTAAACTCTTGAAATGGTCACCATTCATCAGCTTACACTTTACATATTGCATATGCTAAATAATCCCTCAAGGTCACCTTTTAATTATCTCTCCCTAAGAACTTTTATTAATTTTTTTCATCAAATTACATTTGTGTTTCAATTTTTTAACTTATCAAATACATATAATAGCCAACAAGATATGCTAAATTATTATTCTAGTCAAAAGCAAAACAACCGAAAAACAACAAAACTAACATTTTAATTGGCCTAGATAGCGCTCCATCATTTTATTTGAGGCTCTTCATAGCCCAGAAAGTCCAAGTTAGGAGGTATAATTTGGGAGGCATTAATAGTTAGCCTTTTTTCCCCTTCCATCCATCTTCCCCCCAACTACCAGAATATCATATTTACCATGAAACTCCTCCTCTAGAATCCTTCGTTAGTTCACTAGTCCTTCCCGGAGAAAGGAAGGTAATTGACATGGTTTGCTGGAACATCCATAGCCTGGCCCATCCCTCATTTTCCACCATTGCTTGTGTTATAGTACATGTTCAAGTGACTCTAAACTATTTGGCTTCTCAATCCACACTTCCCTTCCCAACATTCTCCCCACACTAATACGTGTACTAGTGTGGTGTGTTTCCTGCCAGTCACACCCCCTTTTATGACCTAGCATTCAGCTCAGAAAACTCTTTGGAACTTTTCAACATGTGCTCCTTTGGCAACTCATGTGTTGGATTGACACATGTACATGCTATGCGTGCAGCTGTCTGCTTTTCTAGGTGCTTAACTCTTTGAGAAGTCTATGTCCGAAGAATCTTGTATTTATGGAGATCTATCCAGTGTCAAATAATGGAGGGCAGGGTTGGAGATGGGCTCTAGGCTAACAGGAGAGACATTAGAAAGATAGAAGAGTAGAAGGTAGAGTTCCTCTACTTAACTTCCTTTATGCCAATGAATACATGAGCAAGAGGGTCTTACTGGTTATGATTTGAACAACCTAAGAGTTCGGAGTCAGTTGGCTTCTGCTACATTCTTCTCTCCCTTACCCATATCATTGGTAAAAGGTGGCATTTCCCCTATAGGTAACTAGAAAAATATCCAGTTTCCTTGCTGTTTACATATTCCATATATAAAATGTATAATTTTCAAAGCTCAAGGCAATTAATGGAGGACCCTAGTTTCTACTGTGTCTCAAAGATACAGCAAAATTTGGAAGTTGTGTTCTCTTGCTGGAATTCTGGAAAATGACATACCCTAATAGAAAGAATTTTCAAGCTGGTAGGAACCTTAAGAGATCTATAGCAACTCTTTATTTTACAGATAAAGAAACATTTGCTTATTTATCCATCATCCATTTCATGGTTAAACATGCCAGGAAAATGCCTGGTGTTATGACAAAAATGAGTAAGCATGCTCTTCTTTGGGGAGTTCAGTCTAGTTAGAAATAATGACATATAGTAAGATAATTATACAAGTAAAAAGGAATTTGGGCTCAAAGAGGTGAGTTGATTTGCCAAAAGCATGCACAGATAACTAATTGGTGGTTGGTTGATCTAAAAGCTTAAGGTACACATGAGTTATACTAGCTTCTGCCCTTTGCTCTTTCTCAAATTAATAGATTGCAAAAGTTTTATAAACTATAAAGTGACACATGAATACTTTAATCTCATTGTTGCCCTCTGATTGTTTACTTTTCTATTAGGAGAATATTAAATCAATATTTGTTACAATATATATAAAATTCTAGTTCAGTGTTGTTTCTCATGAACTCCTAATTCCTGTGAGAGAAAGTATGGTATAATGATCCAGAAAACAGACTTTTGGGTCAGGCACTTGAATCACAGCTCTAGTCTACCACTTACAAGAAGTACAACTTCAGATAAATAAATTGACCTTTCTAAGTCTCAACTTCCTCATATGTGTAATGGGCATGGCAGTTCTTTCACAGAAGGCTTTTGAGGGGATAAAATAACATACTGAATGCGATGCAATGAACATATAGTAAGCACTCAGTGCAATTTATAAAATGTCTGCTATTTTGGTCATTTTTGCCAGGAAGAGACCCTCAAGCTTTATAGTACAGCTTGTAAATCAAAAAACAGGCTGCTAATAACATAGCCCTTCACAAATGAATTCAGAGTTCATTCATATAAAGTAGAAATCTTTTGCTCACTTCTTTGCTGAAGTTGTTCCATCAAGTTGCAGTTGTCTTTCACCTGTTTTTAACCTCTCAGAATCCCTATGATTTTTCAAGTTTCATCTCAAATCCACTTTCATGAAGAAGCCTTCACTGAGACCTCACAGAGACATCTAATCTCCCTTTTCTTTCCCTTCCCATAGTAGTTTATTCCAATTACTTTTAGATCATGTATTTCAAACATCCTGATTTTAAAATTGTCTCTATGTTTGTCTTCTCATAATACGATGAAATCTGTGTGCATGTGGAGAATAGTTAACACAATTTTGTACATAGTAGGTTCTTAAAAAATGTCTGTTGAACTAAATGGAATAAAAAAATGAGGAACTTCATTATCTTTGTGATTCATCTTAATTTCGAAATCATATGCTATCATTTAAAATCAAGTCCGTGAACTGAAATGCAGATGTGATGATTAAGGTATTTGAGCACATTGAGAAATATCATAATTCTAGAAAGCTGTAGAGGAAGTAATCTTCTTGAATGAAGAGCAATGATAAATTCAACTGGTGGGGCTAAAGAAATACCTCTTTAATGAGTAGGTACTCAAGGCAAAAACTGAGAACTTGAAATGTGCAAGGTTTGTATGTGACACTATATTTTAAAAATAATAGCTAGTAAAAGCAGAAAATTGGAGCTTCATTGATTCATCCGTTTTTGTTCTTGTTTTTAATATTTATTGAACCTTCAGCAAGATTTTAGAATTTAAAAGGTTATTAAGACCATACCCTCCAACAACACCATATTGTTAAAATATGGTAATAACATTGGACTTGTTGGTTAGAATGTTTACACTTGCTTTTACTTTTAAAATAAATTTTAACATTTACTAAACAAACTTATTTTGTACATGCTCTGTTGTAAGAATGGATTTCTTTTGGGAAGAAGATGGGGAAACAAATCATAATTATATATATATATATATATATATATGTTCAAATAGTTGAGCATTCTAACTATAACATGTTATAATTGACTTACAGTCTTTTTAGTCTTGAATTAACCGAATCACAGAAAAGTGTAATATTATTTTTAGAAATTCTGTAATTCCCTTACATTACCCTATTGATTATACTTTTGACCAGAGAGGGAACAAAATCCATGGTACATTTTTGTTCATCACATAAATGTGTTTTTCAGTTATTTAAAGGGAGGGTTGAAGAGAGTAAAAGATTATGGCTCATTTCCATTTTCCTTATGTATATGTTAAAGTTTTGATAATTTAAATTCTCATCCTAACTAATGTGCAGTAGTTTTTGTTTTGTTTTTAATTTGAAAGAACAGTTTATTATAATGAAGTGAAAATCAAATTTGTTCACATTTTCTCACATTGAGTGATAAAATTTTAGAAGGTATTACATTAAAAACAATATGGAAAAATGAATAAAGCAAAATTATAATCATTGCGCTTCTCAAATTTACCCCAAATCAAATTTTCTTATATATTTAAATTCATGTATTTCCTAATAGTTCAGTACACTCAGAACTGCATGAGCTCTTTCCCTTACTTTATTTCAGTTTTGAAAGTTTATGAGTTCAAAGAAAACATGATTACATCATTGTTGTAAGCACTCTGATTCTAAAGATAAAGTTAGAATCTCCCTTGATGTTTACCCAATTTCCTTCCCATCCCCAGAAACTACTGTAATCAGTGTATCTACCATCATTTTCTGTATATTTACATGCTACTCATTAACACTACAAGAATGTTTTATACGTAGTTTAAAACAGATCTTATACAACTCATCCTGTGCCTTTTTTTCTGTGCCGTTTTTTTTGTGTGATTTGTACTCTTAATAAGGTAATAGTTTCATCACTAATGCATTTAAAATGTTTAACTTTCGCTTATATTTTTGGTAATATTATGGATGGACTTTTCTCATAATATTTTTAATTGCTCATCATTCTTATATTTGAAAGCTTTCGATTCTTATGTGTCAAACCTGTTGAACTCATTCTTATTATTCAACATTGATTCTATTAAGTCCTTTATGCTTATTTGCTATTTTATGCATATTTGCTACAAATTTTGAAAAAGTTTCTTCTTTTCCTATATACACATTTTGTTTACTTCTTTATTTGGGGGCGGTATATTTGAGGGGGCATAAAATTCCACTGTATTGAATGGCATCAGTGGTGGAGATAACGACTCATTACACTACAATCATAAAGCAACTTTTTTTCACCACCCCTATCTGTGCCTTTTAAACCACTTGGTGGACTATTTCCTGCCCCTTGGATGGAAGCTCTGGCAGGTCACACTTAGTTTGCATATATATATATGCCTAGACCATTGTAATTATGAAACCCCACATTTTATTTAAACTTAAGCTTCTCTGCTGCCCCTGCTTGCTACTGTTTCAGGTCAGAATCCTGAACAGAGAATGGGGTGTAGCAGTCTTCTGCTCTTCCCATTCCAGCTCCTTGGTGACTCTAATCTTCCTTCCCCACTCACCAACTGGGTCCTTTTGTTCTTTTGTGGGCTGCCTGACTCCTCCAACTTCAGCTGCCTCTCCCTCAGCCAGCAGGTTATAATTCCCCTCACTTTTGTTTTCAATGGCGTCACTTTGGCCTCCTTTTCAAAAATCTGTCTTGCTTGGGTAACCTTTCTTTTCAAATGACCCCAGCTCAACATCCCTACCATGAATTCCACATCCATTTTCCTGGAAATAGTCACCTGTGCTCCTCTATCAGCAGAAGTGTAGTTACTGATGCAACACAATAATCTTCTGCCTGCTGCTGACATTAGTCAGCATTTGCCTGTACCTTCCCTCTCCATGGCCCCCTGCCCCCCGCCATGCTCAGGGAACTCAGAGGCACTGCATATCAAGCTTTCCAAGTTCACTCTTCGATGCTTCTCTTGGACTGGGAGTGAGGCAAAACATCCATCTTCCCTCTTCCATGGGTAGGGAAGGGAATATGCATCAACAGATAGCTTTCTCCAAAGAAATTCTCTCCAAAATACATTCTTCCACAAATCTTTTATTTCCATGTAGTCAATATTGGGGTAAGAGTCCCAAACCAGCTTTTATGGTCATCTCCTTTGCAAGTTTTACACAGGTCATCTGGAAGCTCATCTTGGTATTGTTTTGTTCTTGGACTTGTCTAAGCAAGAAAACATTCATATAAATATGTTTAAAAAAGCCCTTTGCCCTTCTTGATTTTAACTGATCTGTTTGTAATATGTCACCATTGAAAATGATTGTTACAAATTTTGGGTAGATAACTTTCATTACTTACTTACTCAAAATTTGTTGAATTAATAATTAAAGTGACTATTTGTATCATATACTCTTTTTGATGCTAGAAAAGGCCTCTGTCTCACATTGTATTAGGTTGGTGCACAAGTAGTTGCGGTTTAAAAAGTTAAAACTAATTGCAAAAACCGCAATTACTTTTGCACCACCCTAATAGTTGGGTAGTACATTTTAAATACATACAGATAATTACACATATAAATATATACAATTTTAGAAGTGTATATGGTAAATGCTATGAAATACTGAAACGTGGTAATGTCACAACATTTCTGGGGTTTAAAATTAGATGAGTTGGGGGAGAAAATGTTTCTCTATAGAAAGCATTTAAGGTGGATTATAAAATGGAGCTAGTCATGTGAGGAACAGAGAAGAGAACCTTCCAATCAGGGAAAGGAGCACATGCAAAGTCATAAGGATCGATGTACCTGCATGTCTAAGAAACAGATCGAAGGATGGTATAGCTAGAAAACAGCAAGGAAGGAAAAGAGTGGTGGATTCATTCAAATAGAAGAGCATGTGGGCCATGGTAAAGAGTCTGGATTTGTATTTCCAAAGTAACAGGAAGAAATTGAGGGTTTTAAACAGGCGAGTGACTTAAAGGTGTGAACTTAAGTGGTCACAAATAAAACTTGATGTATATTCTGAGCATTATAAGAAATACTGGGCTTATTATATCTGTGGTGAACTTATAATAACTAGCAAGTAGAATTGCAAGTACCTAAATCTTTAAAACATAATTCATTATTATATTCATTATTAAATAATTTAGATTATTTTATGATTTTATGTTCTTCATTACTCTAATATTGTCAGTTTTAAAACACATATGTTTCTTCTTGTGTGCTTTTAATCTTTTAATGGGCTGTGTTGCTATCCTGTGAGACTTTGGTCTTTGAATCTGAACAGATCTGGATTTGAACCTTAACTCTGCCACTCTGACCATCGGTAAAATACCAATCTCTCTGATACTTCTTTTTCCCATGATAAAGTTGGGATCATGTCTACTGCATGAGGTTGTGTAAATTTGCAATGTAAAACATTTAAATCTCCTTTCACAATGCCTGGCTCTCAATAAACATCCATTGCCACTGTTCTTACTGGTTCTACATTGGGTTTCCATCCTGGTATCACCACTTATTAATAGTATAAGATCAGACAATCAACTTAATATTTCTGAAAGCATAGCATTTGGGGGTTAATTAACTGTAAGAGTGGGCAGAGAAGTACCAACAAACAATAAAGCATCTGACAAATGCAAAGTGTGGAAAACAGAACTAGAGTGACACCTTTTGTTAACTTAGGACATCAGAAAATACACCACAATTACATAGTTACAGAATAAAAGGAAATATAAAGGAAAAGAGACAGCAATCATAAAGTAAGAGTATTTAGTACTGAGGTTAAAGGGAGACAGTCATTATAACAGTTAGTACCCAAGTATGAAAACGTCAACCTACTTTATGACGTTTATGAAAACGTCAATCTACTTTAGACATTTTGCTGGAGTTCTTTCCTGTGTATTATAGTCACTTTCTAGCAGCAACATTAGCTTGTCTAGTCTACCTGTATTATTCCTATAGGTTCTCTCACTTTCACTTCCTTACAAAAAACATCCATGTGAAGAGACTTCACTCATATTTTTCTTAACTAAATTTCTCCCTTGACCATCAGCTCCAAATGTGTGCAATTCTAAATAACTGTAATATTGTGCAAATATTTAGATACCAAACAAAAATCTTTGCTTAGAAATGGTCATTTTTCACTACATCCAGTAATTTGTAAACTATATCAACTGGTTTTTAGGAGCCCTTAAGCCAAATATAAACAACGTTACAATAAACGAAATTTAATTATATGGACTTTATAAAGAGTTTGGTAAGATATAGTAAAGGAATCATGGCTTGTTTAAAATTATAATTGCAGCTTTCTTCCTCTCTTATTTTTAATATTTAACAATATTATTTATTTGAAGAGATTGCATTTCCTTACTGTTAATAAATATAATCAATTGAAATTGATAATATAGTTCAATTTGCTCTAGTGTTGACAAGCTAATACAGCTGTGATTACTCCAGCAATCTGTGTGGGGAACTCTATTTAGTTGACTGTTCCTCAGCAATTGCCTTTGAATATCATACTTTCAGTATTTTATATGTGAGAGATGGAAACCAATTAAATAATTAAAGAACATTTCCTTATATTTGATCACTTCTGATGGTAAGTCAGATTCCTATGGAAGCCACATGAATGACTTTGCCATTATGTGTTTATTTCCCTCTATATACATAAATAATAAAGGTGCCTCTAGAGTGATTCTCTAATAAAAGAGAGTGGTTTTGCCAAGCTAGATGCAGATACCATAGTGATCCTTACTTATGATTCATTGAAAAATAATTCTTGTAGGGAGGATGGTTACATGGGTTTAGGTAGCAATGGAATAGATTTTCATTGGATGATGTCCACTGAATACAAATCAAACCTGCGCCCCTGACGTCATTATTGCCATAATCTTACATCCAAGCCAGGAAACTAGATTCTGTAAACCACACAGATAGGTGCTGATGGATTCAAATTATTGAAAATAAAACTCAGTCAAAATAGAGTATCTATATAACTTGGAAAGCAATAGTAGTAATTATAACCACAGGCTCTGTAATACTGCTTTGAATTCAGGTTCTCCATTCATCGGCTTGGGCAAATTACTTAGTCTTTCTAGTTATCAGTTTACTCATCTATGAAATGGGGATAATAACAATACCTACCTCATAGAGTTATCGAGTAGAATAAATGAGGCCATTCATGCATGGTTGTTTTCCCAGTGCCCAGAATGTAATAGATAATAAGTGTTAGCTTGATTAAATTTTATTGCAGTCATAAGACATGACTTTGAATATTCAAAGTAGTTGTCATGGATTCTGTGGAACCTTCATAAATAAGCAGTAGACTCTATCCCTAAACACTGAAATGACTGCTTTTGAAATGACATTTACTACTCTTTTCCAAATTCCATACTGGTCGGACAGGGATCATACAACTACTTCACGTTATCTATTTCATACATGGAAAATAAAGCACGTTTGTGACTGGTAATGAGAATAATCATTTCATTAAATAATCAATGCTCCAGTGGTATAGTACATTCCTGAGGAGTATAATCCCATGAAGTATTAATCAAACTCACTTTTCAATTGAGGCGCTAAAGTTCGTCCTTGGTCCCTGAAAGGCCATCCTTGATAGAGAGGCTGGGGTCATTAATGTGTTTTTAAAAATAGTATAACAGTTTTTCAGTGTCCATTTTTTATCACTTTTTTCATGATCTGTGATTATACATTTGTATTTATATTTATATTTATGGATGTCTTGTTCATGTTGGTCCACTTTATCTTTTCTAGTTTTAGGAAACTCTTATTTAATTTGAAATCAGGCTATAAATTGTCCCAAAGAAATGCCTCTGTATCCATATCATTGTTGAAATATAAGAAACAATGGAGAAGACTAGAGCCTTGGAAAATATGCAGAAGACTTTATTAGACAATGGCTTTAGGAAACAGAAGTGAGTATTTTTGTGTGCCAATGTTTCCATCTTATTACAGATGGCTCTTCCTGGCAAAAGATAAGGGCAGAAGGAAGCCAATAAACTTTCCTTCTTTCTTCTGAGAATATATGAATAGTATGGCATATTGCTCTTAAAAATGAATTTGTGCCATCATTCTCTACTAATATGTGTTCCCTTTTGTTTATCTGCCTTAAGGTTGCTATACAAAGATAATGCTTAACCTCCATATTTCCTGTAGAAAAATAATAATACATCGCTATAGAGTGGATTTTGTCTCTCAGTCCTTCCTTTCTTAACAATGAAGTTAATGTTTCAAAAATGTATGAAAAACATCAGTTTTTAATTGACAGTTGATGTATTTTCAATAAGCAGCTTACATTACTTCATGTTCTTGAAATATAGGAACAAAAGTAGAATTTAGAATTACATGTTACAAAGAACAATATGGATAATTAATTGATGTGATCAAAGATAGTGATATACACGTAATTTAACTGATAATTTACAGTGGTAAAAATTATCCTTACAAGGTAAAAGTAAACACAAAATTGTGCAATTTAATTTGCATATCTAATACATCCCTGGTACAATAAACAAGATGAGTGGTTTAGCATAACATTTAATGTTTTGTTCATTAAAGTACCAACTATTTTAAATAAGGATATTCCTTCAATAAGAATTAATAATACTCAATGTATCCTACATCAATATTCTCTGTAAATAAACAGTGGGGTTGTAAACAGGATTTTGACAAGCTGGAAAACTTTGAGTGTGGTTATTAATTCAAAAATTCATTTTAACACTTTCTAATAATCTTTTTAATACTTGATTTTTCTGAGAACACTGAACAGAGTGCATTTTTTGTTTTCCCTTGCATTGTGTCTATAAAGCTTCAGGGTCAACATTCTGAGTATCAATTACTATTATTCCACATGGGAATTGTAACTATACAGGTAGAGGAGATTTGGATGACTCTTTAGAAGATTTAGGTGAAGCGTGATTTTTTGACTGTAGTAAGTTCTCTTAATATTTGTTACTCCCTCCTTATTTATTTAACAAACCTTTACTGAGTTCCAAAATGTGTCAAAGCCTGGGCAATAACTTCAGGTATAAAGATGAATTTGGCAGGGTCTCTTTCCTTCAGATGCTCAAAATCTATTGGAAAAACCAGAGAAGCATCAAACCAAGTGAAACCAGTGTGACAGAGATGATTAATGTGGCTTAAACTAACCATTATGGAGCATAAGATAAATCTGCATATTACAAAAAATAAAATTAAGCTGATTGCATTTCCATTTAAGTAGATTTTGAGAAGAGTTGTCAGCTGTGTAGGGCCTATACACTGGGTAACAGACCTAAAAGATAAGAAGCAGAACATGGAGTAAAATAATGAAAAATATTTTACTAGGTTCTCTTCATCAACTACTACTTTTCGAAGATTGTATAAACTGTTCGTAAATTGACTGTTCATTTACAAATCCCTTTAACCATTTTTTTTTTTTTCATTTCTGTCAGCTCTTCTTTTTTGCCTAAAAAGTGTTATCCATTTACCTACAAGGTGTGTGTGAGTCAGGAAATTAAGATACATGGATAGAATTTAAAAGTTGCATGCATCAAAAAGCTACCCATTTTCTAGACAGCTGTCCATGAAATGTATCATTTGTTTTTTGAAAAGTCCATATATTTTAAAGGTGACACTTTGTCCTTAATTCATGCTACAATGCTTCCAACTTCCCTATGTAGTAATGTATTCCTCTACAGTTTCTACTGCTGTCACTTGGTTCGTATATTCCAGCATGACTCTTATATGTTTTTCTTTGTCTGATACATAAACATATCCATACTTGTGCATGTATAGGCTAATTAGGATCATAAATGGATTAAAATGTTACACTCATGTCCAAAATGTGAATTTAAAAGCAGACTCAATAGTTTATCAGCTGTAACAGTTGCTAAGGTAAGTACAAATAGCTGGAAGACTTTAGTGGTTCAGAGAATACTTCTTGAAACATACACACTTTGGAATTGCCCATCAGCATGTTCAATGTCATGTGCATTGGTAACCAAGACAATAGCATATGTCTTGCTAACCCAAACAGATTATCATCCTGAATGGCCATTTTATTGATACGGTAAAAAATGAATACAATTACACCAGTAAAGTTTAAGCTTCCCACTAGCATTATAATTGATTGGATGAATTAAATATTTATTCAAAGAGTAAATAGAGATTTTGAGACAAGTCAAATGAAAGTACCATAGAGCAAGAAGTAATCTAAGAAAAGCAGATATTTAAACGTATGCCTAGAGTATTTACTTGATTTTTCCTAGGTTTAACAGCAAGTTAATATTTATGACCATATGCTATTTTAAGTGATAGAAATAGTATACATAAAGGCAAACATTGAGAAGTGTAAATAAAGTAAAACTCCAACATATTTCCCCATGTGACATACAGTGCCCACTGACTAGAGAAAACAATTTATATAGCTTATTGGATATCCATCTAGGAAATGTCTATGTATGTTAAATGTGTGTGTTTAATCTCTTTACAAATGGGATGATGCTTTTCATATTGTTCTGGAATTTGTCTTTTTTCCTTAATAATATGTTAGATAACTTTAATATCAGATTATATGGATCTATCTAGTTAATTTTAACAAATGCATAAGACTGAATTGGTTCACTGCTATGGATGGGGATAGACATTTTTGAGTATTTTAGTTGCCATTTTGTTTTTTTATCATTCCCATTTTGGGATTGACTTAATGACTACATTGTTATCAAGGCCACTTGTTCATGTCTGGATCTGAGGGTAGGTTCAATTGGTCTCCATAAAAAGTATTGGATCAAACATGGGCAATATAATTGCCACCAGTAGTTAGTGATATACCTTTGGGCAGGAGGGGTTAACTTCCAGTGTTTCTGTGATTACATTTATAAGATGGATTATATTTATAAAACAGGGACATCAGCCCTTGGTTTACAAGGTGGTTAGGAGTAAAGCATTGTACATTGAAGTGTTTTGGAAAATAGGAAATATTTATTTAAATGTAATGTAAATTCAGCACTCATGCTCTTGGAATCATAAACTATAAGCTCACGCCTGGGCAATGTTGCATGCAAAAAGAACTTAAGGTAATTTTATTTTATTATACTTTGCTTGATCTGAGATTTAAGGGAAGTTTGTGATCTTACAGGGCAACAGGCAAGACAGAGTGGATAAATCTGCCTCTTCTTGCTTCTTCACTTATTGTTATAGCAACTGGCCTTGTGAGCCCCACAAAAGCAATCCTACTAACAGAGTGGCTTCAGAAGTTTTGTGGTATTTTTGTCTACTGTGTATTGGAGATAGGAGGAGTCAGCACATCAGGCAGTGAATCTAATTGAGTTGCCATGGGACAACTGGGGAGACAGACTGTTGAAAGAGCTCAACAGGATAAAGTACATACGAGGTGTGTGATCAAACAATACGGTGAATGTTTAAAATAATAATAAAAAAAGCTATTACAGTAAAAGATACATTGCCATGAATCCCCCTCAAAATACTCCCCTTGGCTTTAAACACACTTATCCTATATTCTTGCCACTTTCTGAAGCAGTTCTGGAAGTCCTTTTTTGTGAGGGTCTTTAGTTGCTCTGTTGTGGCTGCCTCAATGTTCTGAATCAGTTCAAAACATTTTCCTTTCATGGTCATTTTGACTTTGGGGAAGAGCCAGAAGTTGCACGGTGCCAGATCCAATGAATAAGGTAGATGAGGACACACTGTAATGTTTTTATTTGACAAAAATTGCTGTATACCAGGAGTGATGTGTGACACAGAGCATTGTCATGATGGAGGATGAAGTAAAGACACTCACGAAAATGGACTTCCAGAACTACTTCCTATCAAGAACAATAGGCCGAGTGTGTTCGAAGCAAGGGGGAGCATTTTGGGGGATTTATGGCAATGTATCTTTTACTGTAACAGGTTTTTTAAATTACTTTCACTGTAATCATATTTTTTTAAATTTAAACATTCACAGTATTTTTCTATCACACCTCATACAACATCTAATGACATTCCTCACAGGCTCATAGACACTCAAATCATAATTCCCTAGAACAATACAGATAAGCAATTAATTGGATTACAGTAAAGGCAATGGTTAATTATAGTAAAAAACAAACAAAAAACAGCTCTCAGGAAGACACTCTGTTTTACTATAGAACTACAAAAAAAATTGAGTTTGTGCATGCATTAATGCGTGTGTGTGTGTGTGTGTGTGTGTGTGTGTGTGTATCTTGGTAAACTGATAACTTAAAATGGTAGATCTGAGCACTGCATATTTTCAAAAAGTTCACTTCCTCATAACAGCTCCTATTTTATGAATGCTTATATTTTATGGACTTTTGTTCCTGAGAGCAAATAGTAAAATAACTGTAGGTTTTCATCTATTTGTTTCATGCCTCAGGCAGCCCCTGGGAGAACAGGAGAGGGAACAGGTGTGGCCAGGTAGATTTTACTGTGTGCTCAACGCTTGCCTAAACCCTTTTCTTTGCATTGTTCCTCACCACCCATGAATTAAAATTTGTATGGGAGTTTTTCAAATACAGCTTTAAATTTTGTAACCACACTTCATTTTTCCACCCTTTAAGTATTCACAACTAATTATATTTCTTTTCAAAAAATTAGAAATTACTATTCAGCCATAAAAAAAGAAAAGGAAGTTTTTAGTATACTGATATAGAGAGATCTCCCGGATACATTCCTAAGCAAGAAGAGCTAGGGACAAAACAGTGAATTTAGAATGCTATTTTATGTAAAAAGAGAAGACATAAAAATACATCTGGTTCATAATTGATTTTGTCTATATAAATAAATTTATTGAATTTGCATAGAGAATACAGAAAGGACACGCATAAAACCAAGGAGTGGTTACCTATATACGATTGAGGGGGAGGGGCAGAGGCGGGAGCAGGGGAGCTAAGGGTGGACAAGACAGGACCATGACTTTATAATGTACCTTGCATTTATTGATTTGATTTTTCAACTTTGTGAATGAATTATCTATTCAAAGTATATGATTAAATGAAAAGAAAAGAAAACAAAAGAAAAGAAACCCATAGCGGAGGAAGCATAACGTGTTGGAAATAGCATAGACTATAAGCTTGAAGGGAGTGGGTTTTTGTTGCACATTTGTCACTGTTGCCAGGAACTTAGGACAAGTCATTAGACTCTCACTCTCCCTGGCCTCAGTATTCTCACCTGCTCCAGATGAGGAGGTTGCAGTATATTTTCTCATGTCCTAGATGTCACTTTGAGCTACATTTTAATTGATCTAAGATTATTTTTAACCTAGAGCTTGGGATGAGTGACACAGGACACTGAAAGCATGGAGATGTATGTTCTAATATATTTTCCATCCCGATAGTTCTTTGAAGAGGTCTGTTTTATAATTTTCCTGTAGCAGTATTTTTTAAAGGTAGGAAAACTATGTGAAATAATCTTCCATAAAAATGTTTGACGATGTAGCAGATTTCCTTCAAGAAATTTAATTTTTCAACAAAATTTTAAGCCTAGAAATATGTCCGGGTAAGAGTAATAGAATTTATGGGGCACCAACTATATGCTTGGTAGTGTACTAGGAGCATTATGTCTAATTTGGTGTAATTTTCACACCAATCCAACAAAAAGTGTTTTTATCCTCATTTTCACTTGAGAAAATAAGGTTTACAGACATTTAGATCATGGAATAGATACTCTAAATATAAAACTTGAGTGTCAACAGAATGTATTAGGATAGGTAAGGAAGACGAATATTAACGTCTCTCTATGGAATATGTTAGCTGTAGCCCTGTCTGGAAGCAATAAAGCACTAGATAATTTGAGCCTTTTTCCGGACACACTGGGTCTGAGAGAGGGCGTATATGATGGAGCTTCCTTCCCTTGTCTGCCTACTGTCCCACAGGCCTGCTCAACAGAGAGGCATAAGAGAAAAGTGGACACACTGAGACACACACTTAGTGATGCTAACATAGAGGGAAGCAAGCAAGCAAGAAAGACACACACAGGCCATACCCAGAGGCACCCAGGGATATATGCAGAAACAGAAACACATGCCATCAGAAGCACAAATCCAGAGACGCACACTATAAAGACTGATACAATGAGACGATCCGGGAGGCACACAGAGGGAAATATACAACAATACAGATAGAATGGTGCACAGGGTGTCAAAAGTATGCAGAAGCAGAAAAAGAGAGACTCATAAATGGAGACACAGATAAATATATACAACACATAGGGGCGGAAAACACCTGCCTGGTCAGAGAGATGCACAAGGCGGAGTGAAGTAAGGAAGAAGCAGCAAGACATAACTGGATAAAGTGTCATATGCTGAGAGCCATTTGCACACAAAACAAAGTGAATGGCATGTAAGTCCACAAGAATGAAACGTATGCTTAACCGGACAGAAAAATTCACACGCAAAGAAACACACACACAAAGGCAGAGAGGACATCCATACAGACAGAGATAGACACACAAACAAAGAGAGAGACATAGAAGCCCGTAGCCTGAAGACAGTAAGAATGAGACTTCAGTTCTTGCTACAATAATAGTTCAAGAGCTTTCCTGCTTTTCTGGCTCCTGCACGAGGCACAGGGCCAAGAATTCATGTTTCCCAGGCTGCAGATGCTGCCACCACCCTTGGATCACTGTGCTGTGTTCTTATTGTATTTTTATACTTCTGTTTATTTCATCAGGTTGTAGGAAGCATATTTCTCTCCCTCTTGGACATTTATTAGTCTTGGATATTTTTTGCTAAATTTTGCATCTTCTTTACATTATATTCTTTAATTTTCCTAAAAGTATGGTCTGAACTGCTTTAGGTTTGGGTACATTACTTTGCCTTAAACTGGTTTCTTCCCGCCAGCCTTAGTTTTACTAAAGCCTGGTATGATAGTGTATGAGCTAGTAAGGTGAATATTCTTGGTAATATGTGAATTTAAAATATTGTCAGCATGAAATTTTTAAACGAATATGCTGTGAAATATTTTGAGATAAAGATGATATCTTGACTATATTTCCAAATATGAAAGCAAAGGAATAGAGCTATTTAATACCTTTAATGTCATATATATGTGTATATCATATACGTGTGTGTGTACATGGGTTTTATATATGATATATATATGTGTATATATGTACATACATGTATATATACATATATCTATATATCTATATTTATATCTATCTGCATCTATCTATCTATCTATCTATCTATCTATCTATCTATCTCTCTCTATCTATCTGTCATTTATTGAAAGTACTCGTATTCTCACAAAATAAAGTGATATTTGAGGATAGGACGCTGTTTATTCTGGGCATTGTCTTCTGAGTGAGAAGGAACCATTCAAGTTGAGCTTGCAGTTTCATAAACATTTCTAGCTGATGTGTGTCATAGCTAAACATATGCGCAGAGTGGTCAATTTTGTTTATTTATGTACATTTTTTCCTTTTACTCCCTAGTAAGAGTTAAAATAAGAAAATAGTCAAGATCTCCTAAATAGAAAATAATCTAGATCCAAAATTTTCTGTGAGGTGTGCTCAAAACACCTCATTCATCATTAAATTGCTGAAATCTAGACTGACCCTGAGCAATCTCAGGGGGAAAAGGAGGTAGAAATTGTCATTTTTAATAAGCTCTCTAGGTATTTTATAGGCACACTCATGTTGGAGAAGCACTATCTAGAGAGCTAAATTTTATAGATTTTCTTATAGGGATTAATTCTGAAAAAATACGTTCAAATACACAATCAGGGCTATGAGGGGAAATTATTCCAGCTGTGAATTTTGTACATTAAAATTGTCCTGAATATCCCTAACTATTCAATTTTCTTATTGATTGATTGATTGATTTTTAACGCTGAACTGTTTTAGTCTTTCTAGGTTCCTGTTCTCTTATGAGTTTTCTTACTGCCCTTTTAACAAGGAATGCCTAGAATATTTAAAAAGCCTGCAAAAACAAATTTCTACTCCATTTCAACAAAATATTGTTGAAAATCATTTATTTTCAGTGAAAAGTTGTCTTTAGGTGAATCACAAAGGATAAAAGAACCTAAGTACTGGTATATGCAATTGAAACATTAGATACAATTTCCTAACATGTACCAGAAGAGGTGAGTTTTAATACTAAATAAATACACATACATCCATAGTCAAATTAAAAATACATAGGAATAGTAACTTAGAAAACATATCGGTGTGATTATTCCCTTATATGAGGGATTTATCCAAATAATTCACTAAAGGGTGCCGACATTGCAGGCTCTTTTAGTGTATTTAAAATGTATGAACATTGATTCCTGTGCAAATTTTTGAAATATATACCTTGCCTAAAGTCAGTGGCATATTTTTTATTGCCTTAAATTTTAATACTTCTGTTTCTAGCTTGCTATATTTGAAATGAAAATTCTGTGATATTCAGGACATGGCTCTTTATCTAAATGTGAAATATTTCATAACATCATACGTAATTTCAATATTCAAAAAAATGCTTTTGTTGTAAAAAATATTGGAGACTAAATGTAAAAGCATTTCTATTTATATTGGTAAAGATTTTTTTCTTCAAAGCCAATAGCAAAATATTAGTATTAAATATGATGTCTTTGATAAATATTATTATTCTGGACTATCTTACAAAAAGTAGCTTGATTTGAGGCATTTTAATAGCTTAAAGGGAAGAACGAAAATGCAGGGAAGGAAAAAAATCAATAAAGCATTGGGCCTCTTATCCTATATTGATTCTTGTAATCCAGCAACCATTAAATACTTGAAGGATAAGCCTCTTTAAGATGGCATGTTTATATTTTGAAGATCAAATCCTTTAATTTTGCTCATGGGTTTCTCCAGAAAAACATTTAATGCACAAGATAGAATGTAAGCTTTCAGTGGTGGTGTTTCCTATTGCAGATGTTCTTAAATTGAGCATCTTCAAAGCTCACTGTGAATGGGGTCACCCTCAAGCAATTGCTTCTCGCAGTTCTGGTGAATGAACATAGACACCTTTTAAATAGCACTACAGGTTACAAAAATAAAGGTAGAATATCAAAGGTGGTCAGTAATAAAAACAGCAAAAATGCTTTAGTATTCAAATAATTTAAAAGTACAATTTTAATCTAGAATATCACTTTTACCTTTCCGCAAAATTTTGGCTTTTTAACTGGGTAGCAAGTATTAGAAATGAATGCTAGCTTGTCTCAAACCTATCAACTCTCTCCTTAATGAATATTATTACAATGGAAATAAAGAATTGTTATGACATTTTGCTTTTCAATTTTCTGCACTTTTTCTTCTAATGTTAAGAATTGAGACCTGACATTTTGCTAAAAAAAAAAAAAGTGTTTTTTTATCACCATTTGCAGTAATCAATTTCAAATCTATGACTAAATATTAAATGGGCAAATATTTTATTAACTACATTTGAAATCTTCACTTTTTAAAATATACCATAAAATACCTATTTTTTCGCTTGTAGTTGCTCTAATATCAATTAATCTAATTTTTAATATTTCATTTACTGTTATAATATTAATCCTTAATATATTATTAAGGATAATATATATGTCTATATATTTAAGAGTGTCTTAAAATATGCCAGACACTCTTCCAAGAGCTACACATATATTACCACCTTTAATCTCATAAATCATGGTATGAGCTTGGTATTATTTCAATTCCCAATTTACAGATGGATAAATTGATGGCCAGCATTGTCAATTAACTTGCCAAAAGTCTGATAGCAGGTAGGTTAGTGCAGCCAGGATGAAACTTGATTCCAGAAATATGATTCCAGAATCTGTGTTCTTAATTGGCACATAAAGAAGCAAGAGAATTTTTATTTAAAAAATATATATCTGTATATATTTTTAATTTTTAATGATATATAATAAATATATATACTTACTATATATAAATAAGTATAATGAAATAATAAATATAAATTGAAAAGTAAATATAAATAATTTATATATATAATATACATAACTATATATTATATATAATTATATATTATCTATCTATTAAATATATGTTTAATTAAAATATATGTGGACTTTTTTCTATAAGATAATACAAATACTCTTCTTTTAAGTATGTGATGCAGCCATTCCTTTGTGTCATCAATGACCTTTGTACTTAGTAGTCCCCACTGTTTCCACCCCACATAATGCCAACAATATAACCCCCCCATTTTATGTGTGAAAAGCATTTTTCAGTGTGTTCAGAAACACCATCTTATTTGATGCTAGTATAACAATCTCCCAAGGTGGCTAGAAGATATTGTCTCTTCCTTTCTACAGCTAAAGAAAGGAAGACAGAGATGTGAAATGACTTGAACAGTGTCATAGAGATTATTACCTAGTTAAATGGCAGAGCTCAGACTGGAGCCCAGGCCTTTTGCTGCTGCTGCTTTGGTCTTTTTCACCAGAGATCTTGACAGCTCCAATTCTGAGATGAGCCATCTCCTGCTGCTGAGGCCTCTGGGTGCTGTGGGAGCAACTGCAACCAGCTTCCCATGGACCCTAGTGTGCCTTGGAGTTCACACCCCTGGGACTTAGTGACAGACCCAGGTTCAAATTTGATGTTCTCCATTTGAATAGACCATGTTTTCTGCCTTCTTCCAGACTGCCTTGCCCCCATGAAGCTAATCCTGTCCTGCTTACTTAGGATTTCTATATGGATAGGACATCTATGAAACTTTCCTTTTGGAACTAACTAGATTGAATGATAAGCAACCTGGGATCTAAAATAGCTTTGGGGCCTAGGCAAAATCAGTTAACACTCTACTTTTTTTTCTTGAGGACCTATGAAATGACAGGGTTTGCTAGTCACTCAGTACCATGCCTTCTAGCTCTAACACTGTATGACTCTAGGTACCCAATCCCTTGATTCACAAGTGTTTCTATAGTGTCTACTGTAACCTTAACATGTATAGTATCAGGTGAGAGAGAACACAGAATTGTGTTCATAGTAAAACAGAATCAACCCATGTGGAGTAGCACATGTAATAGAAAGAGAAGTGAAGCTGTGTTTCCCTGAGGACCAGAGATGTTTAGCCTGGAGGGGCCCATGTGAGACTGGAAACTGTCCAGAGGTCATCTCAGAGGAACACACACTCACCCCCAATCTAGCACCCTTGAGACTTGAGCCTTAGAGGGCTTGTCCTTCACTGGCTCATTTCCCAGTCACATCCACTCAGAAAATAGGATCTTAATAGTAGCTGGTTCAGTTCATTTTCTTACTTATGGAGATCAAACGTAGTAATGTCCAAGGATTAAGGTATTTCCACTGTCAGCTCTTGTTGAACAGTGTAGGAGTGTCTGTAGTTCACATCCTAAAGATGACAGTTTAGGCTGAAACACACACTGGCACTCATTTCTTTCAATGTGAAAACAATTTTTACACATTATTCTAGAGGAGATTCCCTATGCTCATCCACCTTCTTTCCTCTTCTCCAAAGTGAGTTGATTATCATTAAAATTTCGAGCAAACAGCTCTATGGGATAAAATGTACAAGGTATGAACACAAGGTCCGTTATCTGTGCAACAGTGACAAGACTCATAATGGAAAAAGTTGTATTTTGTTTATGGTTTCTTTCCCTCACATATTTACTTGTTGTTTGTTTATTTTGGTGAGAACATTTAAGTTCTACTCTCTTAGAAAATTTCAATTATACAGTATAATACAGAGAATTTCAACTCTAGTCACTATTTTATACATTAGATCCTCAGACCTTATCATCTTATAATTAAAATTTTTCACCCTTTTACTAACATCTCCCTATTTTCTCCAGCCCCTAGACCCTAGTAATCATTTTTCTACCTTCTGTTTCTATGAGTTTGACTTTTATTTTTTTAAGGTTCCATATATAAATGATACCATGATGCATTTGTTTCTCTCTGTGTGACTTATTTCACTTACCATAATGCCCTCCAGGTTCATCCATGTTACCACAAATGAGAAGGTTTTCTTTTTCAATAATATTCATATATATATATATATATATATATCTTATTTTTTTAATACCCACCTTATTTTTTTTAATCCATTCATCCTCTGACAGACATTTAGCTTGTTTCCATACCTTCCATATATATCCACCTTATTTTTTTTTATATCCACCTTATTTTTTTATTTTGTTTTTCATCCATTCATCCTCTGACAGACGTTTAGGTTGTTTCCGTATCTTGACTATTGTGAATAATGATGCAACGAACACGAGTACAGATATCTCTTTGAGATAATGATTTTGATTCCTTTGGGTGTATACCCAGAAGTGGAATTGCTGTATCATATGGTAGTTCAATTTTTGATTTCTTGAGGAACCTACATACTGTTTTTCATCGTGGCTGTGTACAAGGATTCCAACAGAACATAAGGATTTCCTTTTCTTCATATCCTCACCAGTGATTATTATTTCTTTTTGATAATCAACATCCTAACATATATAAAGCAATATTGTGGGTTTAATTTGCATTCGTAGTGATTAGTGATGTTGAGCACCTTTTGATGCACCTGTTGGCCATTTGTAGGTCTTCTTTGAAAAATTTCTATTCAGGTCCATTACCCTTTTAATTAGATGATGATGATGATGATGATTATTATTATTATTGGTATTAAATAGTATGTTCCTTCTATAGTTTGGATATTAACCCCTTATTGGCTATGTGGTTTGCAAATGTTCTCTCTCATTCAATAGGTGGCATTTTCATTTTATTGATGATTTTCTTTCATTTTAATGTAGTCCCCCTTGTTTACTTTTATTTTTGTTGCCTTTAGTGTAAAATAAAATTAAAATAATATCATCGCCAGGATGAATATCAAGGAGCTCAACGTTTTCTTTTAAGAGTTTAAATGTTTCATGTCTTGCATTTAAGTCTTTAATCCATTTTGAATTGATTTTTGATTATGGTGTAAGATTGTGCTTCAGTTTCATTCCTTTGCAAGTGGCTATCAGTTTTTCCAACATCATTTATTGAAGAAATTACCCTTTCCCTATTGTATATTCTTGGTTTCTAGAGTTTTTTTTTTTTTTTTTTTTTTTTTTTTTTGCTCTGTATGTCTGTTGTTTTTTTTGTTTGTTTGTTTTTGTTTTTATGTATACATACCAAAACCATACCGATTTGATTACTATAGCTTTTTAATATAATTTGAAGTCAGGAAGTTTTGTTCTCCTTTCTTTAGATTGCTTGGGCTATTTGGGGCCTTTTATGGTACTATACAAACTTTAGGATTATTTATTCTGTTTCTGTGAAAAATGTCATTGGCATTTTGATAGGGATTGCAGTGAATGTATGGATTGTTTTGGGTAATATGGGCATTTTAACAATATTCTTAAAATCCATGAACATGGAATATCTTTACCTTTATTTGCATCCTTTCAATTTATTTCATCAGTGTCTTGTACTTTTCAGTGTATAGATCTTTAACCTCTTTGTTTAAATTTATTCCTATGTATTTTATTCTTTTTGATGCCATTGTATAAGGGATTGTTTACTTAATTTCTTTCTGATATTTCATTGTCAGTATATAGAAACACAACTGATTTTTGTATATTGATCTTATACTCTGCAACTTTACTGAAATCATTTATTAGTTCTACCAGTTTTTTAGTGGGGTCTTTAAGATTTTATATATAATGTTATTGCATTTTTAAATAGAACCAGTTTTACTTCTTTTCTGATTGGAATGTACTTTTTTTCTTTGTCTTGCCTAATTTCTCTGGATAAGAGAAATGTTAAGTAGCAGTGGTGAGAGTGGACATTCTTGTCTTGTTCCTGATATTAGAGGAAAAGCTTTTAGCATTTCGCTATTGAGTATAATGTTAGCTGTGGCCTCCATTCCCGCTAAACAAGTTTGTTGAGAGTTTTTATCATGAAAAAAATGTTACATTTTGTAAAAAAAAAAAAGTATTTTGTAAAATGCTTTTTCTGTGTCTATTCAGGTGACCGTATAATTTTTATCCTTCATTTTGTTAATGTGATGTGTCATACTTACTGATATGTGGATGTTGAACCACCTTTGTATCCTTAGAATAAATTCCATTTTATCATGGTGTATGATTCTTTTAATGTATGGCTGAATTTTTTATTGCTAATATTTTATTGAGGATTTTTACATCTATGTTTATTCGGGATATTGGCCTGTAATTTTCTTTTATTTTTGTGTGCTTGTCTGGCTTTGGTATCACGGTAATGCTGGCCTTGTAAAATGAATTTGGAAATACCTCCTCCTCTTCCATTTTTTGGAAGAGTTTGAGAATAATTAGTATTATTTCTTTTTAAATGTTTGGTAGAATTCAGAAAAAGACGTATTTTAGAAAGCAGTGGAATGAAGAGATAAAACCTGTAAAGAATAAGGAAAATCTTATGGTTCAGTCTGGGGCATTTACTTTAAAATAATAAGGAATAAGGAGATTGTTTATGATTTTTGAACATAGTGAAACAATGAAAGTGATGTTTAATGAACAGTAATCTGGTCTTCATTAAAATATTTTAAAGGACTTGTTTTCATTTTGAATAAAAAATATATATTCTTTTTACTCATGAACTTCGAAAACATAAGGATGAATACTAACCTATAGTTTTCATCGGTCTTGTTATAGCTATTTTAAAACACACAGTGCAAGATGGCTGTATATGCTTTTGAGCTCCTGCTTCCTTGGAGGGAGGGCTGGCAATTTTAGTCTTAAAGGGAGTTGAATGTGTGTGCAGTTTAGCTGGTGATAATTTGATGTTTACGTCTTTTTCTCTTTGGGTTTTATTACCATTATTATCTAAAAATTCAAAAACCTGTGGTATACAAAATGGCCTGGTAGACAGTCTAAAGTCTGGATGACAGTGGAAGCAACCATGAGGCTCCTGCAATGATTTAGGCATTTAGTAATGGTGGCCACAGAATATAATTATAGGCTAATAAAAATGCAAGGGAGTGACAGGGACACATTTTTTTGATGAAATCTGGCTAAGACCAGAGGGAAGAAGAAGAAATGGTTCAAGATTATTCTGAGATTTAGAGTTTGGAAACAGAGGGAGAGGTTATACCGCTGAAAGCAAAATTTGTGTTGGGAGGTAAAAATGGATTTTAGATGGATATGATGGGCATTGTTGCTCTGCTGAGATGGGGGTGAGATATCCAAGCAGAAATGGCTTGCATAATATTTATCTTTGTACGAAAATAAGAATAAGTAGGATATGTTAGTTCTCAGTATATTAATTGTTAGGCAAAGTAAATTTAACTTTAAATACAAATTTAATAGATAACTTTTTAAATATTTATAAAATTTCAGATGCGCTGAAGTTTAGATTTTACTTTGTGGTGATATTAATTTTATTTGCAAACAGAAACAGAATAAGACATTATAGACTCCTTTTCCATCATTTAACTTCTTCTAATAAACTATTCTAATCTGAAGATCACATAATACAGACCTCTGTTTAAAATATCCTCAGCCACATTTATTAGAATAACTTTGCCTCTTTCTGATTTTCTGTTTAAACTCAGATAGGGTAGAGTTTGCCAATATGTGGTTCAACTCTTTAAATGGCTTCTTATTGCTTTTAGGATTGAGACAGAAATCTTCAGGCTAGATGAGCTGTAGGCTCTGATGGATGCCTGTCTAGCTCTCGATATTCATACTACTCTCTGTTCTACTCCTTGTACACCAGTCACACTCACTTCTAGGTCCTCTCTCATTTTAGGACCTTTTCACATGCTATTTTTTTCTGGCTGGAATCTTCTTCTCTTTACTGACCCATCCTCAGTCTCTGTGCCTGATTAGTATTGACTGTTCTTCAGTCTTCAGGCCACATTGCACTTATTCAATGAAGACTTCCTAAGCTCAGTAAGGTCCCCTTGTTAACTTCTTACAATACCAAGACTTTTCTTCTTAAAACAATTTGTAAGTATAGTTTTATGTACATGGTTATTTGTTCAATGTCTCTTTCTCTGACATAATTAATTTGCATGATGGCAAGGGTCTTGCCTGTTTTGTTCACCATGTGTCCTGAGTACCTTGCATAATATATATCTGTTGGATGGCTGGATAACTGAATACTGCAGCCATGCCAAGGAGGTTGGACTATTGATGTCTTCCCAGTCCTCAAGCCTTGCTGAGCTATCTCTGAGCATCTGTGGCACTTGTGTCCTCACAATACTGTACATACATCTCTAGGTAATGGGTGAAAAGCAGTGGTGAGTATATCTTTACAAAGTACTAAGTGTTATATGGTACACAGCCACATTGCCCTAGATGAGAAAGGAACATTATTCTGACTTTCTTCGTGCTATAAAAATACTACATCAGCATTAAATTCATTTGCACTAAAAAAATCAAACAAGTATAGTGTTAAAAAAGTAGGAAGATTGTGCAAACTCGGTGATGCTCAAATTAGGGTTAGCCTATTTTACTTACTTTTTATCTACCTTGATTTTGTTCTCCAGATCCTATCACTTTTTTTCAAGATAGGATTGCTTTTGACTTCAAAGTTTTATTAATCAAGGTAATTTTATGAAGACAAAAACTTATCGTTTCTGTAAGTATAAATGAGCTCTTCTCAATGTACTTAGCCTGAAAAGATTACTCTCTCTTTCCCTATTTTAGCATTAAATTCTCTTTTTCTCAAAAAACACATTTTAAGCTGTGCCCTGCAGAATCATCAAAGAGCATATGTTTTGTGTTCATGTAGGTGATTTCTTCTAACACAAAGATACACATACAGCATGCTTGCTGCTTTCACACTCTTGGAAGCTGGTTTCTCCATGGAATATATACATATGAACAATTAGCCTAAACATGCAACTCACCTAACAGAGTACTCAAACATCATGAATGACATAGCAGTGCCACCAAAATTTGCACAGATAGGGATTCTTTTGAAAACTATTAATTGCTCCCAAGTTTACTTTTGATATCTCCTCACAAGTCTTTGCACTATATCTTTATTCAATCACAATGCAGATTTCTGACATTAGTCAAAAATGTTATCTTTTTAATTAAAAAAACCATGAAAGAAAATTGTTTTTAGATTTGTTGTCTTTATATCTGTTCATATAACCCATAGTTAAAAACTGTGATTACTTTTAGTGACATAAATATAGTAATATCAGAATAATAAGTATTTTTCTAAATCAGTTACCTTCTCTTATTTCTGTATTCTCAAGAGGTACATACTGCAATGATATGAAATTGACTAAAGTTCAATGGGGAAATTTCAGTAGTTTTGCAATGACAGTAACTGCTGTGAAATCTAATTTCTTAAAGTCATTGTATTTTAAAGTTTGTCAATTTGGGGAAAATATGATAAAATACTGTAATTTTTAATGAAAATGTATTGAATTCTGGCATTGTCCTCCATATGGAGCATAGTTAGGTTTTATACCTCCTTGATCCTACTTTTATAAACTAAATTTTTCCTTAAGAATATCCATGAAAAGATTTAGCCTGCTTTCAATTGTTCTAGAACAACAATGGCAACATTCTTAAATTCTCCCATTCTGTGGAAATGGCCTTAGGACTTCTTTAGAGTTGGTGTAACTCAAAGGCTGCTGGGTAAAGAAGGTGGGGAAAGAGGAGAGCACGGTCATTAACCAGGGTTCTCCATCTATCAAGATGGGACTCGCTGGATCCTAGAGTTCTGAATAGTCCTAAAAATTTCAAAGACTTGTTCTCTTAAGCAGGATACATTTCTCATGGCCAGCTTTCTAAGTCAGGAGCTAATAATATCCTCAACCTACTTGCCTTTTGCAGATATGTGTGACACAAAGTACAGATAATTTCTGCTGAATTGAACCCATAAAGAAGGAATTTCTAATCAGTTCTAATGTATTTGAGACCTAAAATATATTAGCCCTTCATCAAAGGGAATGATAAAAAGCAGCATTAATATGGGCGGATAGTAATTATTTCAGAGCTCATAATTATTCTCCAGTTAACTACAGAGAAATGCTGATTTTTTTATTCCTTTTTAAAAAAATAAAAGGCACCTGGTCAGATTCTGAAATTTAAGAATGTCCTTTGTAAACGCTGATGCTTTGAATCATGCTTATGTTAATGGCAAAATAACTACTTTGGATTTAAATGAGTTCAAAGTTCAGGGTTTGAACTCATTTAGGAGTTGCCTTTACCTTTCCTGGTCCTGTTGTTTCACCACTGAATCTATTTATTGCCTACAGGAGATATAAAATATAGTAATTACTCTCACTCTCTTTCAAAATGACATGAGGTCTACTTTCCTATTAACTCTAATGAGAGTTATGTGTGCATTCCTCAAGGAGCACGGACCCTACAGAGTTTCAAAGTAGAATAAATCACTTCCACACTCAGGTTTCAGAGGATTCACTTGCTTTATATTGTGGTGCTTTAAGATACCCACTGAAACTGCTAGTACTGAAAATGCACTATTTGTAGTTTAAATGAGACATAAACTGGAGTTGCAGTATTGTTAATGATTGTTATGTATGTTGAAGGATAAATATTTTACCCTTTGGGAAAATCCTGTTGGCCAACTTGCAGGAATGCAAGGCCTCTAAAATGCAGTTGCCTAATACGTGTATTCATATGTGAATTAATGACGATTATGTCTTACAATATTTTCCTTCTATCTAATTAAAAAAATTTAACATTTGTAATTACATCAATTGTAACAATTTAGATTAAAGGAAAAATGAGCCAGAGTTGCTGATATCCTAGAAAGAAGGGAGTTCAGGGTAATAGGGTGTTTTCTTTCCAGCCTGGGAATAAGGAATCTTTAGATCACATAGGGATCTATTTCTGTAACCCACTAGCATATGTTTACTCTATTGAGGCTTCCTAGAGAAACCAATGTTGAGTTTCTCAATTTGTAACCATGGACCCTCTAGATATTTATTCTCAGTACCTTTAGGTATAGGAGATAAAGGATATCCGTTTTCTTTCTTTTTTAAATCAGTTTTGCCAAAAACTGTAATCAGCCCTCTTCTTCCCAGGGAACCTTTAAAAATGAAATTTGTAAGAATTATTGATATTAAGAAAACCCAGTTATGCTGAAATCACAAATATTACTGGAACTCATACTGTGGAAACAATTTAATATGATCTAAAAATAAGGTTTTATTTAGTATTCAGTAAGTGAAATTCTGTAGTTGGGAGAACTCATTTTAATTGTTCTCTAGGATAATGATGTCCCCATCTATTTATGATGCTGAAGCAATATCTCTATTGGTTTTTAACTCTTCAGATTTATTGCAGTGAGAGATGTCCATGCAATGGATGTATGTAATCATTACCCCCCATAAGTTAAAAGGCATGCAGCTACCTGAGTAGGGAAGGTGAGAATAAATATGTAGCAAAATCTGGTTCAGCCATTGCATCCATGGAAAAATTCTTATTGTATATAGAGTATCATTTCCATGGCATCTCTACATATGTAGAGTGGGGGTCAAATAGCAACTGAGAACTATCTCCCACATTCAAATAAATGGGAGACCATGTTTTAATAAAAATTATCTTACTGTCACATCTCATGTAGCCCAAGAGCTAGCAATTCTGCGTATGTGCAAAGTACGTAACACTACTGGCTCATGGTTGTAGAACGTGAAGGCTTTCCCAAATAATTCATGTAAATTGCCTTGAGTACCCTAGGAGGGGAAAGAAAGACATCTTAATTGTCTAAAAGAGATGCCTTGTAAAGCCCGACACAAAATGAAGAGAGTGACTTAAGGTAATTGTGATAGGTTACAAGTGTCTCCAAATATTAGTGAACTGATGATACAGCAAAAAATTTTGAGCTCACATTAGTGGTTTCTTAGTATAGCCAAGAATTAAGCAAACTAAGTAATTTAACTGAAATTTGAAAGTAGATAGTGGTTTGGCAGCAATAAATAATTACCACCGTGCCTGATCTGTGTTGTTCACCAGTAAATAAAACTGCAACTTCTATATAGCGTTCTTGAAAATAGAAATGCAAGAAAATACATTTGTTGAAGTCTGTTTGTTTACTGCTTTAGGGAATTACAGAAAAATAAAAAGCATAAAAATATAATTTTTTAAGTTTGATATTTTGCATGCTTTAAAATTGGAAAACTTCAAATAGATTTCTGATACCAGCAATTTTTATATTTAAATTAAAAACATTTCTATTTTTCAGAAATATAGCATCATTGTTGCATGAACATCAAATAATACTGAGGGTTCTTTTTGCATTCAAATAGGGTCATATTAAAGAAATGTAGACTTCTGTGAACTTGGAACTGAGTGCCAATTAACATAAACTATTGCTTTCATCTAGGTTTTCTCTTAATGGAATGATTACTAGCAGGAGTGACTATAAAAGTGTATCACTTAAATTATTGTATACAGCTCGTCTGTCTGTATTTGAAATGACCTTGAAACCATGATTAACAACTGAGTAGTCAACAGGTCTCTTTAATTACATCATCAGTTTCTCCATTTCCAATCTTTTGATCTTTGCTAGTTATTACTACTTTTCAAGCTGAAAAATAGTCTCTCTGAGCTGATGATGCATAATTGTATTATTATATCTAATCTTTTACCTTCTGTTTTCTGGGAGGGTGCTCTTTATTCTTTTAGGGTTGTGATATTAGGTATAGTTGTGAATTATAAACATAATGCATGGTAACCGCTGAATAGAATTAGAAATCTTTCTCAAAAATGTTTAACAACCCTTCCCTGTGAAGTGCACTTAGAATTAATGCCTGCTTCTTTACTATTTATATTATTGAAATCAACACATGACTTTCAGTCTTTCTTTTCTTCTCTTTTTTCTGTGACTTATTTTATGCATGACAAAGTTCTCTTGCTTACTGCTCTGTGGTTGGCTGTCTTTTAACTTGAGCGTCCTGTGTTTGTAATGATTGCTTTTTGCATGAGGATTATGAAATGTCATACAAATTAAGTGGCTGTGGAAACAAAAAGAAATGTGGGTCTTCGCTTGCTTTTTTTGGGTCGAATATGTCAAGTATGTGACACTTAAAATTACTTTCATATGGCCTTTGACTTCCCCTTTGGTGCGCTCCTTTATTTTAGCAAATTAGTATTGTTAAGTACAGTAAAACATTTATTAAACATTCACAGTGTTTTAATATGATTATTATCCTAAGACTTGATCCCATTATAAATAACTGTACTGGGCATGAAATTGCACCAGGGCATAATTCCATTATATTCCTAAATTGGTTATGAAATATAAGCCCTGACTCTGTAACTACCTTAACAGCTAAACGATGACTTCCATTGGCTCTACCTAGTGATGAGATTATCCGTTCCTACATTTGTGCCATTTGCAAATGTCTTAAATCCACAGCTAGTGTTTAATCGAAACACATGGGGAAATATTTGTGTAATGACAAGTAATTTTAAAAAGTCACAGTTTTGAATAATGTATGATATAAAAATGTGTAAAACCCAAGTGTTGATGCTCTTACAAAAAAACAAAAGAAAATGAAAAAGAAGTTCACTCTAAAAATGTTCATATCTCTGTTTTCCCGAATGTTATTATATTGTCCCAAATTAAAGACTGTTAGCCTACATTTTTTTATTGTTGTCACCAGCTTTAATTAGAAAAGACACTGAATAAATTAAATTCTTTCTGCTAATAGAACTGTTCATTTTTTTGTATGCAGTTGTGTATTTAAAAAATTATTTTCTTTGCTTATAACTTGAGTTTCAAATCATAATGCATTTTTTTTATGATGGATATATTCACAAATCAAATCTTCTATGAGATATTTTGGGGAAAGGGATTTTTTTCTTAAATAAAATAGATAATCAACTTTGACTTAAACACTTTCCCACTCTTTTTGGAAATATCCTTGAGAATTTTAGTATTTACATTTATTTTTTCCCCTCAGTCTTGTTTATTCTTGAATTGTCTTTTTTTTTTTCCCCCTCCATTTCTCCGTTCTCAATCCTAGGTCCCCTTACAAAGAAACAGACAGATGATTTAGGTGATAATGACGGTGCTGAAGATGAAGGTATTTTTTCCACCAAATCTATTTGCATGACAAGGACCTCAATCACTTTTTCCACCCCTTTCTATTTTTTCACTTCTCGTCTTTTTTTGAAGAGTTGTTTTTAATTCCCGTTTTTGATGTGTTTTGTCTTCTTGCTTGTTGTTACATATAAATATACATTTTTAATTGTTTTTTAAAATGAATGTTAAGTTTTGCATTTTGATACCACCCATTAAAATGTTTTAAAAAGAGGGGCATTTTTTTGTTTTTGTTTTCTTGAACTGACTTTTGATATGTTTCATCCCACGTTTTGACTGAAATTTGTCCATATTCTTTGAACTAACAATCTCTCCCCTCTAGTCTCTCTGTACCCATTTTGCATGTTTTCTAATATATGTAAATATCTTACCCAATATCAAAGTGTGTTTCATTTTTATATTTGATATTTGCTTAAAAAGAACCCCCCCACCCAATAAAGTGAAGGACAAAATTAAAAGCTGATACAAAGTGTTTCTTGAGCAATACAGTTTAGATTTCAAAAATACTGTTCTCTATTGATGGGGCATAAATAAATGATGTTTTACAGGTTAGAAAAGCATTATACCTATTTAGATAACTGTAGTAAACATTGTACAACAACTTAAGTACTCTGGGTTCATAATAGTTGAGTATTTTTGGTAGAATTTATAGGGTTTTGTTTTTTTTAACAAGATTATATAGATACCTTTTAATTTCAAAGGTACATAATTTCTAGACTGGCAAATAAAAAATATTCTGTTTTTCAAAGTATTGCCAACTATAAACAATAAAATATTTCCTGCTTCATTAATACCAAACTTTTTTTCGTCTTTCTAACTTTCTTATGACATGTAATTCTGATTTACTCTGTAAATCTAAGTGCACATTACATGGATTTGACATTTCTCATTCTTTTACCTGGTGTTAAGTGGAGTGTGTAGGAAGGCCCACTGATTCTTTCAGTTCATCTTGGTTCCAATTACAACTTCCTTTTTTTTCTAAATGCCACCCTAGCTATGATTCTTGCAGAGGTGATTAATGAAATCCCATGTTTAAAAGTAATTTCCAGAAACCTAGAGATTAAACCTCATAAAGATGTTAATAATACAGTAAGAAAGGTTTTCCAAAATAAAATAATCTACCAGTAGGCTAGCAGAAGTGCTAGTTCCATTAATTACAATTATGAATGATTGAATCCTTAGTAAATGGTTTGAATTGTTTTCATTAGATATATATTTAATAAACTATTTCACAGTAGAAAATGAAATGATAGAAGTGAAGTATTGAAAGCATAAAAATTATATCGGGTCTTAATATTTTTATAATATTTAAATTAAAAATTATTTTATCATGAAATTTATGACATTTGATTAAAAATTCATTTACTATGACCCTAATAGTAGGTTAAAGATTAAACACCAGGCAATCATACATTTTTGAAATAAATCATTATAGCTACCAAGGGTTATATTTTGAATGCTAAATAGCTAGAAATAAACATTATCAAAATCATATTAAAATGATTTTTTTAATGCTGTTGGGAATTTGAACTATTCAAACACTCAGGAAATTTATAGACTTTGAGCACATGCTTACTGGTTCCAGTGCTCTAAAGAACACTGCTTCCCCCTGAGGACTTTTGGACTTGTTGAACTTTCTAAAAATCCTTAACTCCTAGATATTTGTTATCTAAATAATACCTAAGTATTAATGACTTTTTATTGGGTCGCTTTGTAAACTCTAAAATTTCCCAGAGTACTCACAAGGCTAGTATAATACCTCATGTTTCTGTAAAAAAATACTTTGATTGCTGGTTTAATGTACTTCTTTTTTTCTTTTAGTAAAAAAAAAAAAATACAGCATCAAATCAGACATTTACATGTTCACAAAAGATACAGCTAAGCAAATGTAGTTGAGCTAAGCCCTTGTCAATGAGTCTATTTTATAGGCCCATTTTGAAGCACATGTAACATTTTTAAATAGTCATTAAAAATATCTTAAACCCTATTTAAATTGACAGGTACTATTCAGGTTAAGCACTAAACCAGTCAGCCACAGCAGTTTTCAAATCAATGAATGTTTTTGAAGGCTCAGAAATATAGAATGTCAAAGTAGTCTATTCAAGTTCAGCCCATTTCTCTGTGTTGCTGTTGTTTTAGATAATTGTTTAGAAGTCAAGAAAGATAAATTCAAATATCCTCCAGGATAAAAACCTTTGTAGAAAAGTCTGAGCATCTTCTATTTAATTCCTTTTACAATTATTTTGTAGACGTGAGTGGTAACGCAAAAGCAAGACCAATTTTCACCTTTAATTTGTTCCAAATTTTGAATCAATATCACTGAACATAAAGCAACAAACATAAATTTCTTGATAAACTACTTCTTTTACTTTAGTCGGAAGCCTAGTTATATGGTCATTTATATGAAATTCTCCATTATTTCCTGATAACCCTACTCCTTTTACCTGATGTCCAGGTCCTTACCTCAGCCCCTGCATTGAGGCTGCCTGAGACATTGAGTGGGTGTGCCCCTCACTCAAACTAACCCAAGGCCTCTTAGTGGAGTACACTAATATTTCACTTCTAATTCTCCTGTGTGTGTTTGTTATTATTATTTTGCTACCTTTAGGCCAAACACAATTGTATCACTTTTCATTTGTGTTTTATAATAACCAAAAGAACTTCATATTTTACAGGTTATTTTCATAGTTTCAAACAAGGCTAATCTGAAGTGATGAAAAATGGGTGAAAGCAACATCCTATATTCCTATGGATATATTTTGGGAATTTTAGAAATATTTTAAATTTTTTTAATTGTGCTAAAAATACCTTAATGTTTCAGTATTCAAATGCAACTTTATAGATGCAAATCTACATATAGCTTGTAGATTTTTGAGTATTTTTAAACAAAAAATTGTATCTTTGATCAAGTACAGTTCAGTAAGCACAAAGTCAGCCAACTGACTTCTATACCATTTTGCTGGTTTGAAATAACTGAGGGTCATAAAATGAGTAAGGGGCATAAAAATATTTTGAAATATCTCTAAATGTGTAGGTCAGAGAAAAATTTAATTGAGGTAATACTCCACAATTTAAAACTGTTAAACGTCAAAAACTCTAAAATATGGGCAATTAAAAACTTCGTGAGTCCATGAAGAAGACAGAAACCAGTACACGGTTAAGAGGTGTGTGACAAGTAATTATTCACTAGGACCATTAAAAGAATTGTGAATCTAAATGTTGGTTATCAGCCACAAATACATCCCCGTTAACTGCTCTAGATCTATTGATACTTGATACATTGGCTTAACATTTTTATTAATCCAAAAGTTAAAATAGTTACAAAATTTAAAATCAAGGTGTTACTTAAATTCCAAGTTTATTATTTTTTTGAATGTGAAAAAATTACTTTCTTACCATCAAAAATTTAGAACAAAAATAACGAACAGTTAGTCTTTCCCACTTAACATCTCACTTTTTTCAGTGACCTAAATACTTAGCAAAGCTTTAAAAAAATGGCAAATCAACTAAAATACAAACATGCTTTATGAACATATGTGATTTTACTGAACCTGAGCTAGTGATTTCTTTTCTGAGTATGTTCATTTGATTTTACTAAAGTTGGTAGCAGCTGTTTAGGCAAAGTCAATAACTTAGGTGAAATACTCCTTCTTTATAGAGAAATATATGAGACAAGATGTAGAGGGACACATTGGCTCTAATAAATTATAAATTTCTAAAGTACTTCTAATATATTTGCACTAAAACATAATGGTTCCCCACAGTTTTATTATCAAAATGATGGCATTAGCAGATAGTATTGAATAGTAGGCTATCTGATATGTCAGTTTAATTTATAAAGGTTGTGGGTTTCTTCAAAATTAAAAGTAAATATAAATATAATTTAAGCTATTTATTACTACAAGCAAAAACACCCATACTATGGAGAATAATTAAGTCTAAGGTAAACCTCTGTGATAAAACACTATCAAAATAAATCTAAGGTGGACTACTCTGATAAAACATTACCAAAGAATTTGAATTGTTCTGTAATAGAAATACAGCATTTTCCCAAATTTTGTTGGCAATATGAAGGGTTGTTATGTACAAAAATTTTACCGACATTAATAATTAATTAATACCTTGTGCAGCATTAACTTCAGAGTTACTTCAAGCAAAAATAAATATTTTCAGAACACAGCATTGGGAGTTTATAGAACTTTCAGGAAAACAGTTGTTCAACGTATTAAGTTCTTAGGCAAGGCTGAAATCTTTGCGAAGTTTGCAAAGACAAACTGAAAATTAGAATCAGCTCAAAATATCAGTAATCTTTTCAAGTCTAATTAAAAATATAAATAAAGAGATAGCACTCAAAATAGCTCCTAGACTCTATTGTCCTATTTTCAGTGTTTCCTGACAATGGCCACTCCATTCTGTTATTAGGTATAAAATGTGGCAGGTCTTCTCAATGTGTGCCTGTATTGTTTTCCAGGTGAACAGAATGGTTCTACCAAGATTTCATTACTGTTCACAGTTGGTGCTTTGTAATTCTATGTAATTTTAATTAAAGAAGAATTCTGAAACGGCCACCCTCTGTGCTACCTCCAAGCATACAATTAGCAGAGTACAGTGTCTGCTGTGAACAGTCAGTTAATGATTTCAGTTTAATAATTTATTATTGCTTCTTCAATGCCAGCCATAGTTGGAAAATAAGCTAAAACTGTATGTAGCAAATAGGCATTTAAGGAGGATAGCTTAAAATTTTTCAAAAGGATTATTTTCTGTGTAAACCGAATAAGTCCACAAACTCCCAAAATCTTTACAAATGAGTGAATACCAATTTCCCTCCCAAGACTTTAAGGAGCAAATACATTTAAGTTTTCCTCCTAACTATATCTGTCTTTGGTGGATGATTTGTATGTCAAAGTACCCTCCTCTCACCACCTGAAAATAAGACATTCTTCTCAAGTACACTCTTGGTGGGGAAGGGAAATATGTTGTTTATATGCTAGTATTAAATAAAAAAATAAAATAAAATAAAGTCTCTGAATTCTGCAATGAGCTACTTCCTCAACTTGAAATCTGGACAAACATGTTGAGGTGAAACTGCTGATCCTAAATTGAATTTTCATTTAAAGAAATCACTTTATTATTACAGTAGAAACATTGAGGCATTTATATTTTAAAAATATCTTTTATTACTGGAAATGTAAAGTAGCCTCTAAATAATCACCAGTTTTTTTCAAAGAGTTTTTATCATATTAGTCTTTTCAGAGAGCTGAAATCTCAATCATAAATACATAGGAGATTTAAGCTTGATAAAAAATAATGTCAAAAGCAAAGGGAAAAAGAATATATTTTTAAATGACACATATTGGAATTTTAATAATGTACTTTATTTTGTTTCAATTGTAATTTTGTAGATGTAATTTTGTTTCAATTGTAGATAGAAGAGATCATGGGCTATTATGTAATAGTAATGTTTTATGTGTGTATGTATTCATAATCATACACACACATACACCCACATACATACACAGAGGTTGCCACAAAAATACACATTTTAAGAAAGGAAAAAGCTATATTAAAATTGTAATAATATATCCTGATAATAAAAGACGAATACAAGGCACGTTTGACTTCTGCAATTACGAGAGGTGCTCCAAGTGGTTACCATCAGTGTAATTTTAATACAGTTTTTTCTTTTCTTAAAATGTGTATACATTTTTGTGGCATCCTCTGTACATATATATTTTTTATATTTTCTAGATCCTTTTTTATATTTCTAGATCCTTGTTGAAAACTACATAATTGAGGAAGGTATCCTAGAAAAATACATTTGATTAAAGTTCAGAGCTGTAGAGATCACTTCAACATATCCCTAAATTTTGGCACCTTACCCTTGAACTTAGCTCTATGCTGTCTCATGTCTAACATGGCAAAATCATAGACCCAAAATAGGGCTAAGAAAAGTACAATAGTTATACAAAGAGGTGAAAAATATAATTGAGTCTGTTGTTGTTTTTTCCCCAAAAGTGTAAGTGTAGTTGGAATGAACAAATAATCTGGACTTAACTAAAACATACTATTTAAATGACAGTCTCTTAAATGCAACAACAGAAGTACAGATGTGTGTGAGTTTACTACTTAAACATTCACCTGACAGTACCTGAGTAATAAAATGAAACTTGCAACACGTATAACAGAGTGTAGTAATTATATTAACAAACGGGAGCATAAATTATTCAACATAATTATGATACATTGAATACAAATCTTTACAACAAATAAGAAATGGAAAAACAGAGTGTTTTATTCCCAATAGCAGTGATACCTTTGTCCTTAGTTTATGGTTCATAATTTCCAAATGAGGTCTATAACATTTAAAAAAAAATAGTTCTAAGAATCATTATTATTGTATTATTTCTTTTGGTTATACTTTCATGTCAGGAATTAATAAAAAAGCACTATAATTCATACCTGCTTTCAATTCGTCCAAGTTTTATAATTCAGTTTATACTTTTAAACAATATTTGGGATAGAAAACAATGGCTATGTATTGCTTTTTTTTTTAACAGCTCTCAGTATGAGTTGCTTAAGAAACACTTTAACAAAAACAATTTAAAGAATTATATAAAAATATTCCCTTTTGTCCCTAAAGTGGAAAACGTATTCTATGCTTTATTATGTGTGTTTTTTTAGTATGCGAACAATTGCCAATCATTTGTTTTTCAGACATTCGGGACAGTGGGGGTCCCAAACCAGTGATGGTGTATATTCATGGTGGCTCATATATGGAAGGTACTGGAAATTTATATGATGGGAGTGTCTTGGCAAGTTATGGCAATGTGATCGTCATCACAGTCAACTATCGACTTGGTGTACTTGGTAAGAAATCTCTCTTTTTTTCACCATTAATTAATCCATGAAGTATGTGATAGTTTGTTTTGACTCATTTTGTTTTGCTTTGCTTTGTTTCACTCATTGTTGTATGCTTGTTAACTTTGTTTGAACCAAGGTTTTTGACATTTTCAATAAATTCTATAAATGTTCATAAATTACTAGACAAAAAACAGCTAGGGTTGATTTTAAGATTTAGAAGTAAAGATAATGAAATGATTCACATTGGTGAGGAATGTTATTTCTGATTTGGCCTTCTCAAACTGTAAAAGGCAATAATGGCAGGGTCTTTCTGAAGAAGAATTAGTCCCTGGACACATTTTTTCCTTCTTCTACTTTTCTTTTCTACAATGCTATAAAGTTCTCTGATGTTTGCCATGAACTTAGAAACATGTTTATATTCTCATAATATGTGTGTAGACTGGCTTTGTGAAATGATTATTTGCCAATCTGGTGTAGGTTTGGGCTTCTTTTTAATTTGTCAGATAATAATTAGAAATATTTGTCTAAATGTATTTTGATTGAATTATTTGATTTTTGAAAACATGCATTGATTTCATAAAGTGACAAAGAGTTCAATTCAATAATGTATACACATGTGAAACAAAATCAAAATGGGGATTCTTGGTTTTGGAGAAATCTGCAGAGAAATATTATTTGCAAAATAATTTATGAAGTACTCCAAAACAAGCATATTGTGTTATGAAATAACAAATTTTTAAAAGACAATCTTGCTATTCTACTTGTATAAATTGAATTTTTTTAATATTGTCAAAATTTTAGGACTAAAATTACTATGTCATTTAATAAAACACTTTTATCTGTAGCATTTTAGTTAGTATTTGCTATGACAGTACAATTTATCACAAAAGATTTTATCTTTTAATTTTTATTGTTCTCAAAGTCTTATTCCATGCTGTACACTTAAATAAGTATAACTTGTAATGCTATTTGAGCACAAAGAGGCACTTCCCTCTTTCATTTTTCACTCTAAAATATTTTGAGAAAGGAATTTGAATTATATTCTCTTTTATAATAATTGTTAATATCATATATTTTAGCCATTGAGAAATCAGTTTTATTCCTCTTCATTGTTAGTTATTATTATTCTAACTCCTATGTAAACATAATCTTATGTTTATGGTACTCTCAAAATATAAACACAGAATAATTTTTGTCAATCAAGTTTATGTCTTGCGGAAAGAGATATTTTAGCAATGCAAAGTTGAAATCTTGATCTTTTTCTAGTTCGCTATTTTAAATTTGGATATGGCAAATGATGTAATAGATACACTATATTAATGTAGGTATAAAATAGTTCTGTAGCTTTGTCGAAGTATAGAACTTTCTCTACAGTGTCTACTCATGCATTGCTTCAGCTGTTGTTATAATTTCAGTGCACAGGGTTGAATGTCTTCCTACCAGGGAAAACTCTGTATATTAGAAGATGTATAAAGAGATGTTCATACCAATTCTTAAATATTTTAATGTTGTCATTTGTTTCTTATGGAACATTTTAATGAGGATCTTCAATATCTTTAATGCATTCAATTTTAATTATAGTATTGTTTACAGTGCAGTTGTTTTTATTATTTTTCTCACGTTTTTCTGAACTTCCCAAGTTGAAAATCCTGATGCAGTGACCAGTTTGCTGATTGAAGATATAAAATTAAATACCAAATTGTGGTAACAGTGTTCTTAAGGACTTGAATAACCATTTAGTCACACAGACACACACACACACACACACACACACACACACACACATAAAACACAAAATCGTTTGGCCACACCTTGTGTTGCCTCGTTATATTATTGGTTGTACTCTCATAAAGTAAGATTCCATAAAATGAACTGTTGTTATGTTAACATAAGCTCTGCCCATTGTTTATGTATTCAGAACTGATGAGGAACTAATTTGAATCCTATATTCCTGTCCATGTCCTGTCTTGAAATGCCACACTCTAAATGATTATATGGTAGGACAACAGATTAACCAGCTAAGCAATGAAGAATTCAATCACTTGTTTGGTCTGTAAAATGGCAAGCAATGTTGATGATGATGATGGATGATTTACCCAGCATTAAATATTTGTTCTGGCTGTATTGTAGTATAGGATTTAACCTTTAGTTGGCTCCTTTGTTCCTGTTAGATGCATCATACACTAATACTAACCACTAGGGAACTGCGGTCCTTGATAGCCCTCCTTCAACATGATAAAGTACAAAACTCTATTAGTGAAACACTTTTAGGCACATCTTGGAACATTGGTTCTACAATAGATATATTCTGATCACTTTATTCCTAGCATATGTGTTGGACCTTGTTGAAATGTGTTTAAGTGAATTAATTCACAAAAAATAAATTATTAGGACATTTGTTTCAGCACACTTTGCATGTGTGGTACCTACCACAGCCAGATGAACAGCTTCTCTGACAGGAGTACTGCAGTAAAGACTGTAGGGTGGTTGCTGTTGTTGGTGTTAATAATTTATCTAACAGTAACAAGGTAAGCCAAGGTTTCTTGGATGTGGGATCCAAAAATATTGCTGTTTAGTTTACACTTGGGAGAGTGTTGGAAGTCAAGTAAAAAATGAGTTGATCCCACATCAGAGGAAATCCTGAGCTGTGTTTAGATTTGGGTGTTTTGGTGTGAAGGAAATGAATTTTGAAGTCCAATGTACAAATTAGCTAATTATAGTACTGCTGCTCTCAGATGATTGACAGATAAAATCAGGATGTCTGAAACAGGCAATGTAATTAGTATTGGTTTGAATTTGCCTTCCCAGAGGAGAAATATTACAAGATTTTTTATTTGTTTGTTTTAGCAATAAGTAAAAATGTGATAATGTTGCAGTCATAAAATTCATACAGTTGTCTAACAGCCAAGATTCTAGTTTCAAGCATTGCATGGTTAGAAAAATATTTCGTTTATTAGAAAGTAGAAGTAGATTCAGAGCTAAGAACGCCTCCTATGATAGCATTGCTCTGCAGAAGCTGGGAACAGGTTGGGGTTAGTTCCTCAACCAAGACCTTTTTGTTGTTTCCTTTGGAGTGGTAAATAAATATAGACTATCTTTATTATTGTATGGAAAATGCTGTTGGAAGTGATAAGAAGAACTGCTACTAAGGTTGAAAAAAGTGTCAGGGGCTACGGGGCTCTGCCTGCTAACCTCACTTGCCCAGTTTCGTCTTACAGCTAGCTCTCTGTAACCGTCTCTCATTCAGTCTCATACCTCTAATGAACAATTAGATTTTCTTTCACTTTTGATAATATACATTCTTTGTCCTCAGCCAGTATAAACTCTTCATCCTCTGTTATCTAATACATCATTACATAGTACTTTACAATATATTTAAAATAATTACTAGAGCTATTTTAAATATTATAATACATAATTAGTGAAAATTATAATATTGGAAACTTAGTGAGAAATATTTTGATTGTTTTCTTAAAAACGGAAAATAATATTAAATGTTATGATTGTAAATAGGATAAACATATGTACTTATGGACAAGAATTGGAAGAGAATTTGAAATAATTTGTTCACTGTTAGGATGAGACATTGTGCAATGAACATTTTTGAAAATAGAAACAATCCATATGATATATTTGCAAATTCCAAAAATGAAAAAAAAATACATCAACTAATTTAGTGTTAAAAATGTGTTGCAACCACCTCTCTTTATTAAGAACAAATTTATGTTATTTTTAGAGAAAAAAGAAAAATTGTATACCACTGTTGGGATCTTATTTAGGCAAATACGATTTTTATGTGATGGAAATTTAATATTACTTTTATCTTGATATGGATATTTTAGAGGCAATTATGAGTTCATAATTCAAGCCTATATGATTTATTTTAGAAAAAAAAATGTTTTAGAGATTTCAGAAATACTACTGCTATTTATTTGAAAATTTGGCAAATTTTGAGAAGTCTAATTAAATGTTTTACTTAGTACTTTAATGTTTGTAAGATCCATTATGGAAAAAATAATTTGAGGTGCTAGCTCATCTTCTTTTACTTGAAGAGTGATATTTAGCTTATTTTATAATGCCAAGTTGGACTAAATCACTTAAAACAAACTTTTGTTAACTTTACTGCATATCAATTTTAATGAACACATAAATTTATTTTTATTTTATTAGAAATGGTTAATGAGATTTGTTGATTCTTATAATTATATTGTCTATGGAGTAATAATGCTTCAAGTATTATCAGACAAATAACATAAATATAACTGTGATATGGTCATTCATTCAATATGTAACGTTGGTTTCCAGCAATATCTCCTATGAGAGATTAAAAGGAAGAAAATATAGTCCTTATCTTTAGAGAGTTTTTAATCTAATTGAGGGGAGAAATAAATATTTAGTATTCTACTTCATATTTTATAATAATTTGAGTTTATTGATTTGTGCATATATAGACACTTGATATATAAAAAGAAAAATCAGAACAACACAAAAGGAAGCATAGAATATCAGATTCATCAATATGAGAGATGACTAAGATTCATATTTGAGTCTGAAAAACCTACATCAAGGAGATTGGGTAAAATCTAGGTAATGCTGATGACTTGAAAAGAAAAGCATATTAATTCCTGAAGTGGAACAATGTTATGTCATTATTTTTTTCTCTTTTGCATTGTTGTTGTTTCTGTCTGGTTCTAAATCCTAAAACAAATAAATAAACAAACAAAGAAACTTCAATGTTACCTTATATTTGAGAGGAATATATAATCAGGTATTCAATTTTATAAGATAGTTCGAATGTGTTCTTCAAAGGTGGGAGAGGGAGTCAGTTCATACTTGGAGTAAAAAATGTCTTCATAGAATTGGTCATATTTGAGCAAGGCCAGGAAGCGTGGATTATTCCTGGGATTAGCGAAAGGAAAGAAAGGACGTTCTTTTTATTTTTATTTATTCATACTCTTTTTTCTTCAAAAAAGTACAGATAATTTATGCAAATGCATACACATAAATATGTTGCTAAAACAATATCGAATAGGAATACATACATTGTAGAAAAAAGGTACAGAAATTTAGATAATGAATATCAACTGGAATTGAACAAAAATGTACATCCCAATTTCTTAGAGGCAAGGTAAAAAGGATAATGGATTGATTTTCACAATTGTTATTATCAGATATAATTATCATATAAATTGTTTTTATTTGGAACCCTAAACAATATGGGAAACATGTGATAGTGTTTATGTCATTAGAAGATACAGAGATATTTGCAGTATATGATTATTTATATTAAATCTCTGTAAAGGCCAAAGAAATAATAATAGATGGCCACAATGTTTATAGTGTTATTTTAGGAAAGAACTAACCAACTGCAATTCAAGTAAAATATTTGGTCATTTCACTTATAATAAGATAAAGGTAAAAACCAATTCAGGGTAATGGATGGTTAATTTGGTCCATAGATTTCTTCTTTCAAATATCAGTTGTATCAGATGGGTTGTAATATGGGCTGGATGTAAATCTATTTTATATTGAGTGCTAAAATGAGCTCCTGGAGCAGAAGTATTGTTTATCCTTTTTAAAAAGAAACTTTAGATAGATACAATGCAAAGTAGGCTATCTGTTCACTATTTTCAGGTGTATTTCAATAAAAGCAATTGTTTGGTTATGCCAAAAACTTAGAGATAATCTGAAAGCAAGCATGTCAATTCGCGTGGGTATTAAACAGTCAGTTTAATATATATATGTGTGTATATATATATATATATATATGTAATATTAGTTATATATATATTAGTGAATATATATATATATATATATATATATATATATATGTAATATGTACAGTCATGTCGGGTCATTCATTAATTTATTTATTCAGGCAGTCATTCAGTATAAATTGAGCGATATTATTTATCAGGCCTTCTGCTGGTTACTGAAGATACTGTGAAAACAAGATAGATGCAATCTGTACTCTCCAGCAGATTACTAGCAATTAGGAGAGATAGAAAATAAGTGAATAATTACAGAAATTATGTCTTTTACATAGATAATGATTTAGCACAAAGTTGACTTTCTTTGCAACCACCTATATGATAAGTGCTAGAGAAATGACAAAAGCAATGAGAAAAGAGCTCATTTTATTTTAGATACTCAGAAAAGCTTTCTCAGAGGAGGTGACATTCAAGTTTCCCATTCTTATACTCAATGGAGAAAACCCTTGTCAAGATTCTCAAGGACCTCCAGATTGTGTATTCCACTGGTTACTTCTCTGTGCTTATTTTACATGATCTCTCCATAGCACAGGACACAGGTAACTAGTCCTTTGTTATAGTACTTATTTCTTGGCATCATTCCAGGATTTCCTTCTACCTCAATCTGCTCTTTCTCAGCCTCCTTTACTGGCTCCCTGTGTTACTCAGATTCTAAATGCTGAAGTGAGATTAAGAATAACTTTTGGATCATTTCCCTTTTTTCTCTACAATGCCTCCCTAGGGGACTTCATGCATGGCTCCAGATACCAGCTCTATGAAAGTGACTTCCAAAACTCTGTCTTCAGGACTGACTATTCCTCAGAACTCCAGACTCACGTGTTTCTACCTACTGATATCTTTGTGGCTATCTAATGAATATCTCAAACTTAATGGCTAAACTATGTAGATTTTCTCAGGTCTGCATATTTCATTGTCTTCCCCATCTGGTTATAATAATAATTGCAACAATAACAATAGTAATAATAGCCACATTTATTGAAGACTTATATCCAAAAGTTGTTTAGAGTAATTTACATTAATTGCATTATTAAATTTCCACAGTAACTCTGTGAGGTAGGATTGTCATTTTCCCAATTTCACAAATGCAGAAACAAATGAATAGAAAGGCTAAGCAACTTACTAACAATCACACAGACCAAATAGCAATCGCGGTAGAGCTACGATTCTAACTTAGGCAGTCTTCTCTTCAACTGGACACTGTACTGATGGGGTTGGTCCTGTCATTTATCTGGATGATCAAGCAAAAACTCAATACATTCTCCCTCATTTGTCTCTCCTTTATGTTCAACATCCAATGCATCATCTTCTCTACTGAATTATTCCAACATACATCCTGGACCTATCTCTGTTTTTCCATTTATCCTTTTACCAAACTAAACCAAGTCTCCTTGAACCTCTTACATTATTTTCCTCTTTCACTTTCGTTCTCTACATATACATAATTCATTCTCCACACAGCAAAACCAGATTATCTTTTTAAAACATAAATCATACCGGCTCACTTTTCTGCTAATTCCCTCCAGTGGCTTCCCATTATTCACTTAGAATAAAATTCACACCCCTTCCCTGCCCTTGTGACAAAACTCTGCATAAATCTGTATCCATAGCTCTTAGTACCAGTAACTCCTGTCTGTGTCTTAGTTCCTCCTGAAATGCTCTTCCTGTCTGTTCTAGCCATCTTTTGTTCTTCAGACAAAACTCGTTTCCATTTTAGAGATTTTATATTTTTTGTTCCCTCTGCCCCAGGTCCTTGTGAGGCTAGTTCCTAGTCTTTTGATCTTTGTGTCTTCTTCTCAGAGAGACCATCCATGTTTATCAAATCTAAAAAGAGCCACCAGTCCACAAGTCTTATACTTTAAAAAATTATTTGTACTACATTGATCATACCCTTTATTTCTTATTTATATTGGGATTGTTTGGTTTATTATTGACTCCAAAGCTTAACATAGTCCCTGGAACGTGATATTTGCTCAGAAAATATATGTTGAATGAATTTAAAGTGGATCTGAAGAGTCAATAGGTGTTGATCTGATGTGGTCATGGAGTGGAGGGCCAGGCTGAATTTCAGGCGGGGAGGACAGTCTGGGTGAAAGCCAGAGGAAGAGTGAAGCTTGGCATGTTAAAGGAGCTGAGCAAACCCAGCTGGGCGCTGGGTTGTGTAACGGGTGGGCAGTGTCAAATAAGGTTAAAAACAGGCAGCAGGCTATGCAGCATCTTGTTAGAGATTTAGGACTGATAAGAACAATGAGAAACAATGATAGTAGGGCATTAAGCAGATAAGTGACACGATTAGATTTGCATTTTAAAAAGTGTGTTGAGTGGGCCTAGATCTTGATCAAAGTTGACATTCTGCTATGAATACAAAAAAATGGCTTGTGCCTCATTAAAATGAGATGCTTGGCAAATCAGCGACTGAGACTGATATTTTGTTCAAGGAGAACTGAGGGACCAGCTGAGCCTGACTCAGGTGAGTGTGGGTGTCTGTCTTTTACACAAAGAGCAAGAGATTTTGCCTCTTTTTTTTTTTTTTTTTGTGGTAATGGAATAAATCAAACCAAAATTATGGAGAGCTCTTTTGAATTCCTGCTTTGAAGGAGTGTGAATCAATATGATCAGTATTATTCCAGAGTTTGGCCAATATAAGAGATTGTAATAAACTACTGTATTATGATGCCACCTTATTCGTCTTTCTGTTTTATGAATAGGGCCTCATTTAAGCTCTTAGTTGTCTTTAAAAGGAGATAGTTTTTATTAGTTCTGGGAGGAAGTTGGGAGTATGTGTTTCATTATTTTCTTGAGACATTAAGATAAGTGATTTGGAATAGTACCTCAGAACATAGAATAAAAATTTTGTTCTTTCCTAGTCAAGATATTTTTCTGGGTCCAGAATTTAACAATTCCCAGGTACTCAAAGGACTTCAATAAACAAACCATAAACAAAAAGATATCTGGTTTCCTTTTCACAGTAGAAGTCCTCATCTTAGCTCAGGCATTCACTTACTTATTCATTAGTTCCCCAGCATTTTCTATGTAAGTGCCCACTCTGGGCTCCTCTTAATTGGGTGCCTATGTTCACAAGTTGCCAAAAATCAAACTCAATCTTTCCTCTCTGAACTTCACAGTGAGTAAGCAAGACTGACATTACACAAACAAAACTATTAGCTCAAATTTTGATAAGCTGTGTTTCCAGAAAAAGCAGGGTGTTGAGAAAAATAATATTTGCGGAGGTGACATGTAGACTGAGGGTTTCAGGACAGGCCTCTTTGTACCTCTCATGCTAGCACAGCTGTGTTTTTTTTTTGTTGTTTGTTTGTTTTTTTCTGGGGGGGGCATCAGCTCCATGTCACTGTCCTTTAATCTAGTTGTGGAGGGTGCAGCTCAGCTCCACGTCCAGTTGCTGTTTTCAATCTTTAGTTGCAGGGGGTGCAGCCCACCATCCCATGTGGGAATTGAACTGGTAACTTTGTTGTTGAGAGCTCACGCTCTAACCAACTGAGTTATCCAGCCACCCCTCCGGAAGCCCAGTGGCAGCTCATTGTCTTCAATCTAGTTGTAGAGGGCACAGCTCACTGGCCCATGTGGGAATCGAACCGGCAACCCTGTTGTTCAGAGCTCGCGCTCTAACCAACTGAGACATCTGGCCACCCCAGTTTAGTATTTTTTTTTTTTTTTTTTTTTTTTTTTCGTAGTTCTTTGTTTTTTCCCCATGCATTTGCAAAGTCAAATATTAAATTATAGATACAATATTTTGAAACAATTTAAAAAGATGTAAGATAATTAGAAGCAGAATAAGTCACTTAAGCAGCTGTGGGAAAACGCAAAAATTCAAACAAACAAATAGATCACCTACAAACAACTCAGGTATGGTTCTCTATTTGACTTAAATGAGCAAAATTTGTTTGTGAAATACAAATACACAGGGAAAGGATCCCAGGGGAGTGACTAGCCCTAATTATTGGATCTACAGGATGAGAACATTACTTTATGGTTTTTCAGAGACACTTGAATGTTTTCTCCCTCACCTGCTCTATATTCCTGAGGGGAAAAAAGGAAAAAAAAAAGCAATATAGTTGTCACACATTACTGTTTTTTTTAAATGGAGATGTGGGTCTCCATTTTCACCCTGTGTGAGTTTTCCTGTTTGTTCTAAACGGAGTGAGGGCTTGGATTTTGCTTTTTAGGTTAGTTTGCTTTCTGTGACCCTTTCCTGCCTTTGATGATTCCTCAGTAAGAAAACAAGGCAGTACTACCACACCTTCCCGTGACCTAGTGCTACAATCCTTGATATTCCATCCACTTTCACTATTTTGCCTTAAAAAATATACTGCAATTTCATCTGCTAGAACACCTTATAATATCTTTTTCTAAAGTCCTTCCTGAACACTACTTACTTACTCCATAAACATTTGGATATTGCTTGTTTTTCTTTGTCCTTCTGTTTTTAATAGACACAGTTCAGTTTGTTGTTGTTGTTATTGTTTTGTTTTTGTAATACCTTATATTTGTCTCCTTCTTTCTATTCCTATTGCTTTTATCTACTCACCTTGGATTTCCAGATCTTCCATCTGATCCCTGAACCTCCAGACCCAAACTTACAGGCCAGATCACCTTAAAAATACCTTAAAATTACAACAGAAAACCAGTGTCTTCAATTTTCTTCAGCTTTACATCTCTATATATTTCTCAACAACTCTGGGATCCATTCCAGATTTTTCCTGTTGCTCCTCTTCTTAGGAAACTGTGTTTTCTATTAGTTTTCGGAAAGCCCCTTCCACTCAAGTCAGGTGAACCTCCTCACTGCCTACCAGGATCATTTCCAACTGCTTACTTGCCACATGTACCCATCTTGTGCAATCTACATAGCCCAGCTATCACCTGACTTGTCTATAAAATGGCCTCAGGACAGCTTGATCCATGTCTTCCCAAGGCTTGCATAGATTAGGCAGCCTGACCTTTGCTTTGGCATGCACAAAGCCAACCCCACTTGTTATTGTCGCGTGTATTAACTGCTCAATATACTAGATGCCTTGCATCCAAACTGGAAAATAAACAGTGTCTTATCTGGTTATCCAATTTCCTCACGACTGGCAAAGTGCTCTACATACAAAATTCAAAAGTCCATAAGCATGCACATTCATTTTCTTTGATCTCTACTCAGGATAAGATAGGAATGTCCTGAGATACAGAGCAGGTAGAAAGAATGACTGGTAATGGAGATTGCAGGTCGTAAAGAGTAATAACCGTGTGCATACCAGGCCTCATGTCTAGTTCCACATAAATGAGGTGAGGTCTTATTGATGATAGCAAACCTCTGCCCCCAGTAGCAGTCAGGAAAAGCCTCTAGATCCTCTGGAGAAATGCCCCATGTGCTAGAACTATAGTGCAGGAAAGTTGTAATTTATGAGTATTTTAAACTGGTGATTTCTGCATTTACCATACATGTAATATTTGCATTATTCTCTTTCCTGCTTAGCATATAGTGAGTAAAAAGATTGGTGCTCATGCACAGCAGATAAATATGAAAATGTTGTTGAAACACCACTCTTTGAATTTAAGTATATAGAATATTGCAGAAAGGATAACTATTGACTTTATGTATATAATAGGCTCTGAATTCTGTAACTTTTTTCGAGCTCAGCTTAAAGCTTTTCTTTTGTGAAAAAAAAAATGGGAGAAAAAGAAAAAAATATTTGTAATTTCTTTAACTTTGCATTTTGCAGCTTCATCCTTTTTAACTGAATTTCAAGTGCTCAATTATTGCCACAAACAGACAAAGGTTGTGGTGAGAGATCTTTAACTGTATACCCACCCATTTTCTCTAACAGTTCAGATAGAGCCATAGATTTAACCATTATTCTTAAAAATTTTCCAAATATGAGACAAGTTGTATTTCTCAACTGATTTATATATTGATAAAGTCACCATTTAGAAACTTTTCTAAAGGGTTGAAGCATATCCCTGAGATGGGAGCTTTCCAAGAGAAATATTAATTTCTTTCTTCTGGTATTTGCTAGCTTCTTGCATTTGAGCTTTGAAAATCAATACCTTTTTTAGAAAAGTCAGTTCTCTTAGAAATTATATAATGTAGTCAAACAGAAATAAGTTATTAAGCATCCTGTGCTAATATCATTAGAATTAATAGCAATTTTCCTGACAGAAAAGAATATATAATGATTTTTATGTGATTTGATAATGTTAAAATTAAGTTTTTTTGACTTTGTATGAAAATAAGCCTTAAGAAATATGGATTCTTCCTTTTTAATGTAAATAAGAAGGTTGCTTTACTAGATGCTGTTTTTCCTTGAAATATACCACAATATTATCTGTTTAAAGTCAACAAGAAATTTGTTTTTTAGAGCATATATTTGATTTTTTTGTTTTAGAGCCAACCCGTAATATTTACCAAAAATAGACAGTTTATAGTCAACAGTTCGTACTTGGTTTTGTTTTCTAGAAGAACACGTTTGGAAGGACCTTAGCAGGTATATATAACTTTTCTTTAATTCTAGGCTATTCTGTATTCAAATGTGTACTAGCCACAAATTCTACTAGTGATATTTCATCATAATTTGTATAATCTTGATATTTAGGGAGGTAATTAACTACAGTTTTTAAAAACTTACATCTTTTTATCCTTTTATTTTCTACAAAGTATTTGTGACAGGTTATGTGAGGATATACAATAAAATTATGTTCAGATAAATATAAAAAAAAGATCAGGTCTAGAGAAAAAGTAAAAGACCAAGAAAGGCAAAACAAAAAGCAAACAAACAAACAAACAAAATTAGAACAGTTTGAAAACATTTCCAGGTTGCTAACTTGAGCTCTGAGCTGGAAACTACCAAGTTTTATTTATTTCTTAATATCAGAAGGGCCGTGAAACATGACAGTTCAGAGAAATCAAAGGTGAAATGCTGAAATGCTTAAAAAAAGAAACAGCCAAAACCCTGTTGTTCAAAGTTCTTCTTGTGCCATTCTTTGCTGTGTTCTGTGTACCTGCAGTCATCTACCCCATGGGTTACCTTTTTTTCTTCCCGTTAACTGGAGTCCAGCAAGAGGGATCTTCCAGACACAGCAAGTAGGGGTAGGGAATATTGATAGTAATAAAGCAATGGAGAGAGATGGGTTTCTGTGCAATGTATGCATTCTGTATGTATGTTTTATAATGGGATATTTGTTTTATATGAGAAAACTACCAATTATTTACTTTGCTGACCCACTAATGCAGGTCGACTGAGTCGGTGGGTTTGGATAAAAAAAAGAGCTTCTCTGTGGCTGGCTCAGTTCACCTGCTAGCCTTAAGAGCAAAGAATAATTTACTTAGTTTTCTTTGTAAAATGGTATCAGATGATCAAGAACCCAGATTTATTGTTTCTTATTATTCTCTTAAAAAGATCAACTTGCTATATTATCATTTTTGCTTTTGGTCCAGTCTTTACATGGAAGAAAAAAAAGTCTGCTATTTTTCTGAAATAGAATTGAATTTGGGTAATTACAATTTAATGTTGTGTCAGTTAATTCTATATGACGTTTCTGCGTAACTCAAGTGATAGACAGTATATGTCAGTGGAAATTCCTAGCTGTATTAAGCTCAGTAAATCCCAATTATAAATATCTTCACATGATTTCAAAATTGTATGCATAAGTATACCTTTCATATGTTAGAAAAATTAATTTATTATTCTAGTTTTGAATCTTGCAAAAGTTATGGACCTATTCTCTTAAATGTTGTTTTATAGATTTCCCTATCCAACACTTACTGCTTCTGGACCAGATGTCTAATAGAAATATAATGCAATCCACATACATAATTTTAGATTGTATAGTAGCTACACTAAAGAAAAGTAAAAATAAATAGGCAAAATTAATTTTAAGAATTTTATTTTATTCAACCTAGTATTTTACTCAACGCAAATATTATCATTTCTAGATGAAATTATTAATGAGACATTTTGCATCTTTTATACATTGAAATGTGGTATGTATTTTGTATTTACAGAAATATTTCAGTTCAGATGCTTTATTCCCAACAGCTAAAGGACAATATAGTCTTACCAAAAAAAAAAAAAAAGTAATAATAACGATACAGTTGTGTTTAAAAGAAAACAGTATTTGGCACTGCTTCATTTTAAAAAGCTCCATCATTTTTAAGATATCAATTTTACATTTTGTCGTCCAGAGATTAGATGACTTTCTAAGATCTGTTTAATGTTTAGTTTTAATGGCTGTTAGAGCTGAAAAAGATGATTCACAAAGACACCAAAGTACACATTTAAAGAGAAGTTCATTGTTAATCTTAGTATATTTAAATCCATACACTAGTCTTTGTGATAATTCTGAAGGCTGAATTCTTATCAGAATTAAATTGTCATAGTTTTAATGTTGGAATGTAGTTGGCTATAAAGTGCACTCTTAACAGAAACACACAAACAACAACAACAACAAAACCCAACAGTGTCAGCTTTGCCAATTTGTAGCTTATTGGTACTTGTATAATAACATCTTTGATCTGTAACTTATTTGCAGGAATCCTTTGAAGCCGCCCCTGTGAGTGCTAGTTTTTATTAAAATCAGATGACTAAACAATAAATCCACCTAACTAGGCTCATGTAATCTGTAGTATGCTTTAAAACATGACCTTCACAAGGGCATAACAAGCTGCCAGGCAATGTCCTCCCTGCCCTCAGGAGTCCTCATGCACTGCCTATGACATGTGTGCATGACATGTGCAGTTAAACGGCATGATCAATTTACATACCCAGGAAAGAAGTCAATATCATTCTCTATATTGAAAAGGTAGATTTCTTTTTTTTTTCTTTTATAAAAGATAAATGTAAATATATGTTTAGCTATGTTCTTCCCACACTCCTTTGGATCACACTGTGGTTCCCTTGGGTAAGTACTTGCCATTATGAAGACTACTGATCTAAGTTACCATGTTCCTTATCATCAGGAGTATGATTTGGTGACATGATATTGTGGTTTGAGAATTGTTCTCTTATTAACCATTGATAGCAGAAATATCTTTCGTTAACTAACATTCAGCACCATTCTGAAAGTAGACTAGAAACCTTATATAGGTTCTTTCAGCTTTGTGAGTATATAGAAACTCCATCCAACACTCTGGCAGTCTTAAAGTAGGCCAAATCACCACTTAGACCTCCTCAAACTGTGCCCAAGAGAAGAGCACAGAAATTGGGCCAGTCAAAGAACAAATGCCAGGGTGGAGGAATTAAAATCTCTATTTTAAAAATATTCCTTATTTTCATTCACTTTAGAAGAATTAAAATCATGCTTTATTACGTTTCAGACAATGATACTCCACTGAAAGGAACAGAGAGAGTTTTTTAGCAAAAATATTTTTAAGGGATGTTTTAAAATGTTGATAGTGTGATTAATTTTTATTTTTAAATTTAAAGTATAACGATTTATTTGTAAAAGCCGTTATCACGATAAGCAATTGAAACATTCTTTTTTCATTTTTCATAGTGGGAAAAATATAAGAATATCATTTTTTCTATTTTAACTTCATTGTAGTTTTTATATAATTTGCTCAACCTTGTTATATTTGTAGTGGGTAATATCAGTAAAATGTATTTGTTATTTAAAGTTTTCCTTTTTCTTCTATTTTTCCCCCAAAATAAAGTCTTTTATTAGTAAAAAAAAATTGGTGTTTACATCCTGATCTCCAAAGCTCAAGAACTTCCCAGCCAAATTAATTGGATGCTCAATCGCTATTTAACATGATCTTTACATGTTGCTTGATACGCTTTTTACTAAAGAAAAGTAGATCTAAGAGGATTAAGTCTAAAGAATGGTAAAATTGAGATGATCATACTCTTCATTTTGAGTTTTTATTTCAGATCCTAAAATGCTTGAGGTTTCCTAGGTGAAAGATTAGTAATGTACTGTAAGAAAGCTTTTCTCTAATAGCTAAAGAGCCTAAACTGAGATTTTGGTTTCTAAATAGGTCTTCTGGTAGAACAAAATACAGTGCATTTGAGCTTTGCTCTGATGGAAAAAATAGTGTTTCTTAAAGTGATTATTCCCGAGGCATAGAAAGATTTCAGAATTGCACGTAGCCTTTTCATTGGCTCAGTTCGTAACAATAGAATGCATTGGCCAGAACAAATGACATGACTCCACCAAACTACATGAGGGATGGTAAATACAGGGAAGCAATAGAATATGCCATGGGCATTACTGTTTCAGTCATGATGCCTTAGTCATCTAAGGTAACACAAAGTTTCTGTGTCTGACTCCTGAAGGATTCATTCTGAGTTTCCACCTAAATATTTTTTTTTGAAATTTCTGGTTGCATTGTTTTGAAAATAAGAACTTCTGCTGAGGGTGTTCATGATGATTCATTCATTTGAAAAACAATTACTGTATGGTTTATTTATCCTGGGCTAGATATCGGGATACAAAGAGGAGTGAAACATAGTCTTTCTGGTCACTAGAAGCTTACTGATTTGTGAAAAAGATATGTAAACTTATAAATTATACTGGTAAATGAATTTTCTCATTTATTCAACATTTATTTATCACATATTAGGTACCAGGGATCAGGACAAAACTTCTGGTTCATAGTGATTACATTCTACATGGGAATAGGGAAAGGTAGATAGGAAATAAATAAACCCCCCCCCAAAAAAAAAACAAAAAAAAAGAAGTCACATCACAGAATAATAAGTGCTTTGGGGAAAATGAAACATTATAATGCTCAGAGATGAAGCGGCAAAGCTACTTTAGATTAGGTGATTAGTAAAGACTGCCCGAAGATGGAGTCATTCATGCTGAGGCCTGAGGAGCCAGCCATTCCAAGATCTGATGACAAAGCATTCTAAAGGGAAGACTAGAATGGACCAAGTTTCTTAAATTATAATTAGTTACACTACAGAAGGCAGACTAGTGACACTGGAGCTTAATATGTCAGGAATAGAGTGAGGGGATGTTGGAGATGGAGACAATAGCTAGATTATGTAGGGTCTGTAGGCTGAGGTAAGGATTCTAATGAAGAGATGTAAATAATCATTGGCTATTTAGGGGCACACAATTTGTTCTATTATCTTAGAATAGGGCAGGGGATCAATGAGAAAAATTGCTTGGGAGAGACGATGCCTGAGCTGGACTTTATGAATGTGAGTCAGCTGGCCCAGCAGAGATGAGGGTCAGCATGTGCAGGGAATGAAAAGCTGTACGTTATTGTTAGAGCTGAAAATGAGTGCAAGAGGACAGTACAGGAATATCTGATGCTGCCAAGATTTTGGAGGAAGAACAGCAATGGGACAGCACCTTAAAAGACCCCAACTTATTTTTGTGAGCCCCACAAAAATATCAAACAAAATTGTACCATTTCTCCCATTAATATTTGGTTTGCCTAAAGAAATTAAAGGATGTTTTCATAATCTTGAGTTTGTTAAAACTATCATTTCATTCTTATGACTGAAGCTTCTTCATTATATGTATACATAATTGTGTGACTTGAGTTACTGTCATATCATACAGACAGTTATTTAAACACTTATTAATTTTCACATTGCAGATTTCTTTTTGTAGTGTGAATCCTGTCATGTTTTCTGGAGAGTTAGACTGTTTTGTAGGCCCTTTCAAAGCTTATGAAATTTAAAAAAACAAGGCTGAGAGTATATATCCAGAAATGGAAGAGGGATCTCTTTCTACATGATTAAGGAAGGTGATTCCCAAGTAGTAAGAATCCTGCAACATTCATCCAAGTACTATTCACAGAATACTCTACCATGCTAGATACTGTGTTAGGTACTGGGGATACAGCAGCACAAAAAAAGAGACAAAGTTCTCTTCCCTGTTGTGCTTCATATTCTTGTGAGAAGAGCAAAACTATAAACAAGATAAGTAAAAAAATAGAGGAGTTAAATAGAGATAGGTGCTAAGGAGAAAAGTAAATCATTGAAGGTGCGTGGGGCATTTGAAAAAGGAGTAGTGAATTTTGATAGGGTGGCCAGAGAAGGCTTTGAATAAAGATGTGATTGAGACCACACCAACAGATATCAGGTTGAAGGGTGTTCTTGGCCAAGGGAAAAGCAAAAGCAAAGGAATTGAGCTGAGGGAGGGATTTGTGTGTTCACGAAACAGGCAACTTGGCCTGCAGATGTGTCAGGCAGGTGTGGAGCATGGGATGGGGTAGACGATGTAGAGCTGCCATTGGAAGGAATTTAGCCCCCTTTTTTATTGTTTTTAATTCTGAGTAATACGGGAAGGCAATGAAGAGTTTTCAACACTAATACCATGACCAGACTTACTTTTCAGCTGTCATCCTTTGGCTCCTGTGTTGAGACTAGAATGGAAGGGGACAAAAGTTTAAGCAGAGAGGCCAGGTGGGAGGCAACTGCAATAATCCAGGCAAAATATGATGGTGGCTTGAGCCAGAGCGGGAAGTGGTAGAAGTGCTGAGAAGTTGCTAGATTCTGGATGTTTTGAAGATAGAGGTAACAGGACTTCATGGATGGATTAGGAGAGTCAAGTGTGGTTCCAAGGTTTTTGTCCTTCACAGCCCCAAGAGGGAGCTTCCATATTCTGAGAAGAAGGAGGTGGCTGGCAGGGGGAATAACCCTGTGGTCGCAAACAGCTCAGTTTGGATATCGAGTTTGAAATGCCTGTTATGTGTCAAATTGGAGGTTTCTGCTTGGTAATTGGATATGCAAGCCTGGAGTTCAGGGAAGAGGACTGGGTACAGAGAAAATTTGGGGAAATTATTGGGTTTCCATAATCTAAGTAATCATGACATTCAGAGTTTGGATTCTGTGGTAGGGTTTACATGATTTGTTTTATTCAAATCCCTTTAGTTAATATTTCTGTTTATTCTTCTGTCCTCTTGTATTCTAACGTTCAGTATTCAGCCCCTCTTATTTAATACTTGGCCTTGAGCATGGTCATATATATCTAATGGTTTTAAAAATCATGTGTGATGTTTATTTTCTGGCCTACAGTAAATCGCTAATTGATCCCAAGATGACCGACTGAGGGGTTGTAATATTTTCCAGATGAATTTTAGTCAGTCATAGAATTACTGGAGTTGGAATATATAGATAGATAGATAGATAGATAGATAGATAGATAGATAGATAGATAGATAGATAGATAGATGATAGACAGATATACACACACATATATGCATTAAAAAAACTTTATAGTCACTCAATTTATTAATATTTTCCATGTATTTAAATTATGTTTGCTTGGCTTTATCTGATCATATTAAAGAGATACCTATTTAATATAATAAGCTATGCATACAGCCCATCTTGTACTCTTTGAGATTTATACTTCTCTCATTTCATAGGTCAGTTAATAGGATTCCATTCATCTCCCAGGCCATCATAATTTAACGACATTCAAGTATATGCTTCGGTGTGGTTTTAGCCAAGGGAAGTCATGTAGCCAGTGCAGCAGAGAGAGGAAAGGAGATTGCCATACTTGAATCTGTACCATCAAAATGACAAAATGGGTCTATGCTAAACAATAGGTTACTGCTTGATTGACACCTACAGCATCAATTGCAATGCACAGCAGGCAAGTTATTTATGAAATGAGAACCTTGAAAATATAGAGCTCTATATTATGAATCTCATTTCTGTGTCCTTTCCAACAAAATAAATTATCTATCTATTTAGAACACACCATTGCTTTATTATTTTTTAAGATATGATGACACCATATAACTAGGAAATATTGAAGAAATCTAATCCATGTAACAAATATAACACATAAATAACTTCATTTAAAATCTCTGTTGTAATATTAGCTTTTTATACTTCAGGAAAAAATAAAATATTATTTTCTAGAATACAAAACAATCTATGCCATTATTACTCATATATTATTTGCATTGTATACAGATATAATACTGATAATAAATGAATTGTCTTATGCCTGTATTGGCTATAAACTTTGTCCAGTATAGTGAAGTAGGGGTGTCCAAACTTTTTTCAACATTTTTTACCAAGTGCCATATGCGGTAAAATACACAAACAGCCGGGCCATTCACTCGAGGTGAAGTACGTATTGCCTCACCTGGTTTATTTAAGTAAACTAAATATATTTTTGGAATTTGCTGTGGGCCAATTAACAATGGATCGGGGGCTGCAGTTGGCCCATGGGCCGCAGTTCTGACACCCCTGGTCTAGAGGGATCACATAAATAATTAGTCCATGTTTACCTTGTATTCCTAACTCAGATCCTTATTTACTCTTTTTTTAAAAATGTAAGCATAGTTAGTATACAATATTATATTGGTTATATTAGTTTCAGGTGTACAATACAGTGATTTGACATTTTTATACCTTACCATGTGATCACCCCACTAATTCTAGTAATCATCCATCACTGCAAACTTATCACAATATTATTGACTATATTCCCCTTCACCTTTTTCACCCATCCAAGTTCTATATGAGTATTGAAGTTCAGGACTGCAAGGAGACTGATGCAGAGTAACATCGGTGAAGAATATACTTGACCACTAGCTTTAGATCATTTCAGATTTGGTCTAGAGTTATGGTACTCAACTTAGTCATCCCTAATACCACCTTTTAAAAGCAATGGTTGGTAGTCACCTTAAACTATCCTGGGGGGGGAAATCATGTTTAATATTGTATTACCTACCTACACATATATTTTTTTAAATATTACAACCAAATTTTCTATCTGTAAAATAAAATAGAAGATAAAAAAAAAGTGACTTTTAAAGAAATAGGTGTTTCAAAAGGCAAGTTTTGTATTGGGGCCATACTACAAGACACTGAACAAATCAGATGCCTTCCCCTATGTGTAGAAACACTGTGAACACAGCTACAGAGGCAGGCTGAAGGGCACAGGTGCGTTGTGTAGTGGCTCAGGTACCACTAGTGGCAAAGTTATTGAATGATGTCATTTTATAAACTAGGATAAAAGTCTCAATGAAGTTTCAAATAAAACAAAGTACCATGTTTGTACTTTGTGCCAAAGTGTCATAACTTGTTTTTATTTGTTATGTGAAAAACAAGAAAAATTTTCATTTTGCATAACAGTCTTATGCGTTGCCCGACTTCCTTAGCCCACTTTATATCAGTTTAAAAAATGTACTTGCAAATTTGTTAGACCTTTAAGTTGAGAATCCTTGATTTAGAACTTTTAGTGACTCATTATATAGTACTTGCTGGATGTCACAGCCATACATCATTTATTGTAATTCAATAGTGGTACATACATAATCTGGACAGAAGTATTTGGATTCCTTTTTCTCTGTGCTGTTTATCTTATTCATGGTAGAGGTCAAATAGCCAATCCATCATTAATTATTAATATTTTTCATACAACTTGGTCTATATTCTACTTTATTCTTAAAAGAAAATGATTTCTCCTGATCATTGGACCATTAATGTTTCTTCCAAAACAGATACCACCTCTATTAACATTGGAAAGCTTTTCTTACATTGCCTATTCAATTTATTGTTTCTTTCATATTTCACTACATTATTACTCCTCAATTTTCTGCCACGTAATAGGGTTATTATTCTTTATCATATACTCTTCTTTTGTTATGCCAAATCTTGCATTTTTACCCCTGCAAAAAGAAATCTCTCAGTTTACTAGAAATGTTTATTTAAACATTAAAAGCAAAAAGGTGTTTGTGAAATACCTCCTTGTGATGAATAGAAGATTATTAAAATGTAAAACAAAACTGTCAGTCATGAAAGCGAATATTTTCTTGAGTTATTAAATTTTGTTAATTTAGTAAAGTATGAAAAGTTAACTTGTAGTTCACATTCAAAACATATTATTATAATTAGTTCTAATTTTAAAAAGTAATACATGTATATGGTAAAAATAAATAAATAAAGATTAAAGAAGACATAGAAAGAAAAGTATTTCCTTTGACCCGTACTCATAGCCTTTATAGTATTTTAAATTTCATATAGGTTTTAAAAATTTTTATGTAGTCAAGTTTACATATTTTTCCACAGTCAAATTTATATATTTTTCCTTCATGGCTTTTACATTCGATGTATTACTTCATAAACTAAGATTATATAGTCTTTCAAACCAGTCTAAGATTATTTTTTAATAATTTCATTATTTTTATGTTTTCTTTTTCAATTAAAACTTATAATTTAGGATTTATTTTGGTATGTAGAAAATAAGGTTTTCTTTGGTATATGAAAAATAAAGATCAAAATTCTGTCCTCATAACCATGTTTTCTTCAAATGGTAGACTCAATATCGTTTTTTATCAATACATATATTTCCCACTAATTTAAAATGTTAACTTTTCACATTCCGAATTTGTATTATATTTACATACACGCATCCATATTCTGGACTTTCTGTTCTATCCTTAGGTTAGCTGTATGTATTCATATGCCCACACGAAACCTACTTAAGGTAGCTTTATAATACATTTCGATGTTGGGCACATCTAGTTTCTGCCCCTTATTACTCTTTATTTTTTAGAAAAATTCTGACCTTCTCCATAAATTGTTTTTTCTACATGCATTTTTTGAATGATCTTTTTTAGTTATATAATTTTATCATATTGTGTTGAGATTTCATTAAATATTTACTTAAGGAAGAATGCCTTTCACAATGTTGAGTTATTCTATAGAAAACAGAGGTGGTTTATCATTTATTCAAGTAAAACTTATTTGTTTAGTTAATTTTCACATTTATAAATGATCTAATACTTTTCTAAATTATATAATAATAATAACAACAACAACAACAATTACCCCTTAGGGAGCACTGTCTTCTCCAAACCCTATGCTACAAGCTTTACACATAGTATTTCATTTAATTCTTGCACCATGTAATTACATAAGTGAGGAAACTAAGCATCAGAGAAATTAAGTAACTTACATATGTTCACAGTTAGTTGGAGGCAGTACTGATTATCAAACCCAGATCTACATGAATTTACAGCTTGTGCTGTCTCTTACTATGCTAAACTACATCTCTGTTTAATCAGTCGGACTCATCAAGGGAAAAAAAATATATATATCTACTAACTAAGCAGAGAACTTAACAAAGGAGAAATCCTGTGGATTTCTCATAGCAAAGGTGTATTACTACGCTCTTCATTTTACTGGCAGAAAACGGAATAAAGTTTATTCATTGTTTTATAGACAGTGAATGTGTGTGGGTGCCTATTTCTGCCAGTGTATGCTCACCTAAATTCTTATAACTAATAATCTCCCTAAATAGGTGGAAATATTTATTAATGGTATGTAGAGTTTTCCCCACCTATGTTTGTCTGTTTGTACTTTTGTAACGTCTCTTGAGGTTGGAAGCAATTTTTGCAGTTGACTCAATATTACACATATTTTATCAGAAAAAAATATTGTTTGAAAACATTTTCTGCACTTCTGTATACAATCATTGTTTCATTATTGTATTATACAAGAAACCATAAGTTTGATAGTGTGTAGACAAATGAAAAGAGGAGAAGCTTCTCAATAAAAAATCTGTTTAATTTGCAATTGATAGTCGATAATATTAGCTTTGCTGAAAAATTCTCCTGGAGTGATAATTTAAACTAGCAATAGAATTTATAGCTCAAATATTGTCTTTGGGAACATTTCATTGTCAATAATCTAAGTCAATGGGTTATTCATTTTAATAGAAATGTAGTATATAGTGAATAATATATGTGTTATTGTATATAATATATAGGTATAATATATTTGATATTTCACACACACACACACACACACACACACACACACACACACACACCACATTCTTTTATCTATGCCCTTATCTATTCTCCAATATTTAAAATAACATTTTGATGTAACATATACATAAAACATATAAGTTTTAAGTATTGAATTAAAGCCATGAATCATAATCTAAGAATACTGTTTCCTTCTGGGAGGGAAAAGAGAAGTGGTCATCTGTTGAATCTTGAAAATGAGAAACTTAGAACAGGAGAACAAATATAACTCAACAGACTTAAGGAAGTTAGAAAAATAATAAATTTACATGTCACTTTGGCATTTATGAGTTATTTTTGTTGTTCTTATCTCATTTGATCCTCACAACTCCTCTATAAAGTTGGCAAGGTAAGTATTAATTCCATTTTGTATGTGGGACTTTGGAGACTCAAGGACTGCTCCATTGATAGTTATTTATTGCACACCAGAGATAGAGCTTGCAACCAGGTATCCTCATTCAGGATAAACATGTGATTTCAAAATGGTTAAGGTAAATCTGTAACATAAATCTATGGCATCATAACTGTAGGGAGTATTGAAGACACTAGCATGTTTTAGAGCACAGCCCTAACTTTATGATGCCTACTATATCAAGTCTCAACCATTAGGGCAATTTTATAATAACTTAAAAGTCTTACAACGTTATTATAAGTAAGACACATATTGGCATTTTAAAGTGTTATTCATAGTACTATGAAGTTGATTATTCTTTGGGGTTAGCACTATATTATTACTTCTGTTTCTGTTATTACTATAACTAATACTGTAATGGTAAAAATCATAATACTGTGGATAACAATTATAATAATGATTTATTGATTTACAGACCTTACTCTACATGCAAGTTGGAAGATTTTATAAATTCAATTTTAAAGAAAAATGTGTAAAGCCCTGGCAATATATTCTCACAAATAAAACAGTATAAACCTTGGGGAAATTATGGTTTTATGGAATTTAGCAACTTCTTCCAGGTAATTTAAATTTAATTGACCTTGTTAATTTCACATTTTAATGAGGTATTATGATTTATGAAAGCACTTCCTGGACTGTTGAGACTCAACTTCCATCTCCTCCATTGCTGACAAAGAAAAGTTTTCAGACCCCTATCACTATCCCTGCATCATAATTTTTTCTAGATTCAGACAGTGTGATACAATTCCATTGGTGGCATCAAACAGTATAACATTTAATATAATTTCAAGTTAAAATAAGCATTGCTGGTTTGGATGCTTTCTAAGCTGTCAAAATGTGGAAAGGGATCCTAAATATATAATTACTTGCTAAATTGATCTAAAGGCCCTGTTTCGATCTACTGGGTAACACGATATTTATTTTTGAAAAAAAACACTACAATGTGTTTTATGCAAATCATCTAAAATATATCTACATAATACATGTTAATATCTCCTTTGGAACTTTTGGATCCTTTCTACTGATTTACACAATGGACTAAATAGTTTAAAAATTGTATGTTAAGGAAAAAACTTTATTTTTTTTCCCCAAACTATACATAAAAATAAGAAATAAGAAATTAAGAATACTTCATTGTCATTCTTAATTCACCTTTTCCCTGGCTCATACTATAGCTGCTTTATTTTTTAAAGACAAAAAGGAGTTTTTTTAAAGTTCTAAATGCCTATAAATTTAAGCAAAATTATACATATATCTTAGGGTAACATTTCTATTAATTTAAAAAGGTGTTTATGATTAAGTATAGTCATCACAGAAATTGTAGAATAAAGGAAAATCTGTTTTAGGACCATAAACATAGGCATGTCTCCATTCTTTATGAGGCGATGTGAAGCGTGAGTGAAAGAGATAGACTGTCTGGTTCTCTGCATCTTAGCATGGAAGAGCAAATTCAGTGACTTCTTGAACATTTAAATTGAAATTTCATTGTATAAGATATTCTACTATACTTTGTATTCATACATTAAACTGTTAATTAATTTTTTCTACTGCACAGCTATTTTCCCAGCATACTTTAGTTTACATTTAAATTATTATATTTGTTTTGACTGTGGCAAGTCAGAAAAACATGAAAGAATAACTAGTGTGAATATGGTGAATTTCTGTGCAGAGGAGGGAGGTGGGAAAGAGGTTGGAAACTCCATGCATTTCTAGCCAATGCATCATTATTCCTGATCTGAGCTTTTTACACAATTTCAAAATTTTGTTAAGTCAAGTGTTTTTTTAAACATCTTTATTGATGCATAATTGATATCCTAAGAACTACACATATTCAATGTACACAATTTAATAAGTTAAGAAGTATGCATATACCCATGAAACTGCCACTGCAATCAATGTAATAAACATAGGCATCACCTCCAAAAGTTTCTTTATTTTCCTTTATTGTCGTTGGTGTGTGTGTGTGTGTGTGTTAAGGACACTTAGTATGAGATCTAACTTCTTTTTTTTTTTTAAATTTATTAGGGTGATCTAACTTCTTAACAAACTTTTAGGTGCATAATACAGCATCACTGACATTAGTCACTATATTGTACCACAAATACCTAGAACTAATTTATCTTACGTAACTGAAGCTTTATAGGAATTGAAAATCAACTCCCCATTATCCGCTCCCACTAGCCCCTGCTCCTATTCTCTGCTTTTATGAGTTTGACTATTTTAGGTACATTGTATAATTGGAATCACACAGTATTTGTTCTTCTGTGATTGGTCTATTTTACTTGGCATAATGTCCTCCAAATTCATCCATGTTTTCATAAATGGTAGGGTTTCCTTCATTTTTTAAGGCTGAATAATAAATATTCCACTATGTTTATATCATTATGTGCATTCCATTGTATACATTTTCTGTATTCAGTTGTCTGTTAATGGACATTTAAGTTGTTTGCATGACTTGGCTATCATGAATAGTGCTGCAATAAAAAATCATATTTTTGAATTTTTGCAAACGGCATACTTACAGATGAAAAAAATTAGTCTAATTTTGATTCGACAGAATGGGAACCAGTGCTATTCAGGTAAGTGATAGGGAGCAATGGCAGAATTGATTCTAAAAACAGATTTTTGATTCCCTAGTCAAGGCCTGTTCCTTCACAGAGTGCCTGCTTACCCTGCACATTTTGCTGAGTGTGAATAGTTGAAATCGCTAGTCAGTTTGGTATTTTGACCAGGGGAAATTGAAAGACATATTTTGATAATCAACTATATCAAAACAAAATTTCATTTTTATCTGTTTTAACATCAGGTTTGGAGAAGGCTATAGCCTTGTGAAACACGTGTGATCCTGCACATTTTGAGTAATTTACATTTATCACATTTTAGATAGTTTACATGTATCATATTTTGTTTGACCAAATGCAGATTCATGCAACATTTTATCTTGAAAGTCAGCTTTTAGCCTTGATGTAGTGATTTGCTCACTCACTTATTTGGGTTATTACATTTATCAAATGAAAATGTGCTTAGTAATTTTGTATACCTTTGCAAATTTAAGTTTTTTATTTAGTACAATAAATAACTTCTTCCAACCCTAGTCTTAAAGTCAATTCTACTACAATGTATGTTTAATATGAGCTGGGTATTTGTCTGCCTAATTTAATACTAGATTCCTAGCCCTAAATCCCTGCCTGTCACACAAGAACCATTCAAGAATTATTTATTGAATGAATGAATGATTCATGGCTGCTTTTCTATGAAACTTGTAAAAGAAAAGTGGATAATTACGTTGATAGAGTTTCAGACTATTTACCAGAACTTCTGAATTGCTTAGGGAGAAAAACAAAATTGGGACTTACGATTGCTGAGGCAATGGATTCTATACTCATAGAGTGAAATTGTCTCTATGTTTGGAATCCTGAGAATGTATGAATAAAAATATGATGTGCAAGCAGTCTAGTTTGAGTGATGTTTCACATGAAAAGTCTTACTATTATTGAACTATATTTTTTCTTCTGCATATATTCATCCAGTTCAAGATGTTACCACGTATGAACTATTTTTTGAGCAAATCATTTTTTCTTAGTTGAATTTTATATTATCAAGAACCAAATTTTGAAGAGAAAATAGAATCCTCATAGTATTCTTTCTTTAACTCCTTGGATTGAATAACTATTTTTATATAGATATATACAGATTAAGGTATAAGCCAGGTGGTTATGTCACATTTGGTTAATGTGAATTGAACAGAAAAAAATATCTTTTTTATAAAAAAAAATATTTTTTAACTAATTTGCCACCATGAAAGTTTCTCCCTATTTTCATCAATCTTTTCTTATTCATTAAAATTAAATCATGTAAGTCAATGGTCATTTCCCTGTCTCTCAGTTTTTTGTTTTTTTTTTAAGTTTCAAGTTAATTTAGAATGTTTACATGTACATAATTTGTCAGATTCTTAAACAATGCATTTTCACCCAGTAATGATCTAGGTCAAGTCATCAGCATGATGAAATCCTGAAGACCCCCTGAGGGGCTTTAAAAATTCGTGTGCCCTTTTGTTTTTTTATTGCAGTAAGAACATTTAATGTGAAATCTACCCTCTTAACAAATTTTTAAGGCTGTGGGGCAAATTCTTAAATCACCCCCAAATTAGTGACAATCAGGGAGGAAGAAAATTCATATGGGCTAAATAAAACCACTATATCACAGGAAATGTGTTTATGGCTATAGGTAATAGCCCTACTATTATTTCCCCACGTAACTGGTAAAGCAACTGAGGCAATAGAAAAAAATATAAGTAACTTGAAATATCACACTGCTAGTAAATGGTGGATGTGGACATTTGAACCCAGAGACAACCTGAGGCAGAGATTTCAGCCTAACTACTGTGCTGTTTTACAAATTAAAACCTGGGTTAGAGTGTACATTATATATAATTTAACAGACAAATTAAAATCAGTAATCTAGTGCCAGTTTCTGAGGTAAAGAGATATGCCTAGACTGTGATTAAGAAAAAAATGGCAGACAATAACTAGGTATATAATGGTGGGAGACTATAAAGAGATACACCTTACCTACACAGGAGGGTTGCACTAAGAATGCGAGCATGGAAAGAAGGGAGGGCGTTTGTTGTCATTTGAGAGAGACATGAGAGGGCACCTCATGAATGGATGGAGGAAGGAGGAGTCAAAGATGAAACTATGTTTTTGATATCCTACCCAGTTTTCAATACTTGTAAACCTGACTTTAACTTACCTGTATAACCTTTTTTTTTCTATCATCTCTGTGAGTATGTAGATGTAACCCCATTCTAAGAATTATGAACATACAGATGATTTCACACTATGAACATAGAAGCTACTAGCTTTATAATGATTTCCTTCTTTTCCCCAGTATAAAAGCGATTCTAAAGTTTTTGGAAGTATTTGAAAACTCTGCCAATTAATTTTCTTTATATCTCTCTCTACAGCTATAACTATATCTATATTTACATCTGTATCTATATATCCCAAATCAAATATGAGTCAAAGATGACAATTTCATGGTAGTCGGTAAAATTGTTGTTGTGATATCATTAAGTTGATTATTATTACTTGTTTATGCATTTTCCCCAAATGTAAAGCATCTGGTATGACTTTGTCCCATCCCTCTTGAATTAAGGCAGCTTTGGAAAAGTTTTGAATCCAACACCTGAAGAAGATGAAATAGGGAGAATTATGCTGGCACCCACAAACTCTATGAGGCAGGAAGAGGTTTTTCAGGGGGGATAGAAGATGAGTTTAGTCATTTATATGTTTGGTAATTTATGCTTATAATGAGATACTAATGTGGACATGCTCAATAAACAATAACAAACACTGATCTGGAGGGAGCTGTTGGTTGGAGATGTACATTTGGATGGTATGTTTAGAAGGCATGGGTAAAGTCTTGGGTGCAAATAAAATTACTAAAGGAGAAATACTGGAGAGCAAGATCTGTTGAAGGTAGAACCTTTGGAAAAGACAGTAGCAGTAGAAGAAATCACAGCACAGAAGAAGGATCAGCACAAATAAGAAGGAACACAGGGCTGAAGGGACAGCCAAAGGATGAAATATGATGAAAAGGGGTGACTGGTCCTCCAAGAGGGCAATGGAAAAACACTGGTGACTTTGGAGGCCATGGGTGAGATTTGGGAATATAGATTTTATAGAGTGATAGTACCAGAATTCAAATGGTAAGTCATTAAGGAACATATGTTTATAATTAAGGAACAAACTTGATAGAACTAGTTTGTTCTAGCAAGAAGTTTGTGAGCGAAGGGCTCTCAGAATTCAAAAAGATAAATCCAATACTTGTTAGTGTGTGGTAGGTTCTTGGATTGGCTCTCCTAATTTCCATTTCATCCTCCTTGTATTTGGAGAGGTTGTAAAACTAAAAACTACGTTTTCAAAGGCTTTCAAAGTGAGGGTGCTGGGTGTAAATTAGGTCAGGCCAATAAGATATGCTTGAGAAAGATGCAGTAGTTTTGGTAGATGGAGGTTAGGTGGAGGCCATTTCCTGCTGCTGGTTGACAGGAAATAGGTTTGAGCACACAGGAGCATTGGCGGAAGCCAAAGGCATGTTCCAGTGTCTGGTAACTAATATGGAGAGGTGAGTGGTGGCTCTGCTGCCAGCAGCAGCAATAGCATCCTGGTCCCATGCAGTAGCTCAGAATCAAGAATCCAGTGAAAGCCCCATATCCACTCCTCCAGCTTTCCCTAATACTTCAATAAGCACTGAATTCCTTGCATTAAATCCCTTTCCTCTTGAAACACATAAGGTGGTTTCTATCTCCTCCACATAAATCTAAGTAATGTATATGGCTTACAAAAGCCAGGCCTAAAATAAAATGACTCATAAAGCACTTCTTCAAATGGTATAGTAATAGCTATATATGATGTCAGAGGGGTAGTAGACTTGTTGGGATTATCACTTTGTGAGGGGTGTAAATGTCTAATTATTATGTTTTGTACACCTAAAACTAATATAAAAAGCAAAAAGGTGGAAAAAAACCCAAGAAGTTTGTTAGCACTAACTGAAGGGGTAAAAGGCAGTGAGGAGAAAGCAGAGGAGCAGAAAAGTGCTGTATTGATTTTGGTTTTAGCTATTGGAGCGTGTGGGTTTGCTTGCATGTAGGTGGGTGTATTTGGAGGGGTGATCCTGTATACCTTTAAGGGAAATGAAAACAAAAATAGTGAAGCATGAGGGTTTGATAAGGGAATTCATAATTGATGCAAAAAGTGGGAGAGACTGAATTCAGAATACCTTTTCTTCAGCAGAGTAAGAAAAAATTTCATTTTGGTTGAAAAAAAAATCTGCTTATACATTTAGATTTCTTGATTTAGGCTGTAAGTATTGGAAGAAACAATGAATAATAATGTGTTTCATTATTTCATTATAGACATTTCTTTAACATTGCAAGCATAGTTCTAAACTTATTTTACATGATTATTCATCAACATCCTCATTCACTTGACATTTATTAAGCCTGTAATATGGTTTACCCACCATAACAGGAAAAAAAAAAAAAAAAACGATACAGTTGCTGAATTCAAGGAATTTGCAGTCTAGTATTTTAAACTGATCAACAGTTATTATGCAGAAAAGATTCTGACATAACAATGAGCTATTATAATGTGAGAAAATTCTTTGTACTGGCAAATACCATGCTTTTAAGATGGTATCTCTAGGGAGGTAAAGGGTTTGGTGAAAAGGCCATTGGATTATGTAAAAAGGAGTTTCCAGGTGATCTTAAAAAATAATGATTTCCATAAAGTAATATCTCACTCTTTATTTTGTTAGTTACATGCTCTCACCATTCCTGCTAATATTAGTTGAATAAATTCTAACATATTAGCAGACTCAAATGGCTATTTATGGTAGAAAAAATGTTTTTGAGGCATTCTCCTAATGTGTTAAATAAATCTGTGCCTTGATGACAAAACCCTGCAATTTTTTACAGCATCAATACATAACAGGGAATGCTTTATTGGATCTTCAGTATATGGCTTCTGTGTGCTATGTGGTACAAAGCCAAATTTCATCTATTTTCTGCTATAGAACATCTGAGGTAATGATCCTCTATTAAGCAAAAAACAAAAAACAAAAACACACCTGGAATAACTAATGTTATTATAATGAGAAATTTCTATTATTGCATAGAAAAATAAATCTTTTCAAATATTTCTTTAGAATTCAGTAATATTCATGATAGATAGATAGATAGATAGATAGATAGATAGATAGATAGATAGATAGTTATTCGAGCAGCAGCATAACAAGAAACATAGAATATTAGGGCTGGTAGGGACTTAAATAGAAATTATTTAGTCCAGCTCCTTCTTTGTAGGTGAAAAATTGAGGCGAAGTGAGGAAAACTTGAGAGGAAGAAATAGGGCTGGAATCTAATTCTCTTTGCTCTCCTATTTTCTCATTAATATTCAGTTCTTAGTTTTAAAAGTTTTGTATTTTAAATTTTAATTAAACATTTCTTGATATCATAGTACTCAATCCCTGGTCTTATAACCATCTATTTACTCATCCACTTTTTACTCAATTCTAAGATGATAATTTTCTTGGTGGACTATTTTTGCTTGTTTGTGTCCCCAGTACAACTTGAAAACATACTCATAACAGATAGCTTGGAAAAATTAGTATGCATAAGCCATCTATTCTAAATTCTACATTTCTAAATTCTCCACTTAAAGTTCTATCCAATGTTGCCAAATGAAGCCTGATTAAACCGGAACACCTCTTGCTACTTTCTGTTAAATTCTCTGGCCTATCAGGGCACACTCAGCAGATAATAAGGTGACCCAGGGCTCAGTGCTTTTGTACGTGTAAGGTAAATTGGTGCTGGTATTTCAGCGACATTTCTTAGGGGCACATTCCCAAGTATTTGGAATGAAAGTTAAAAAGAGATGTGAAGATTACCTAGAGTGCCTGGGATCAGGGAACATGGGAGGAGGATAGGATGGACCCAGGCCTGGGAATACTCATTAAGATCCCACCAAAATTATAAGTTTTTAAATTCTCTCGATGCTACAACCAGGACTCTGACCTAGAGAGATGAGGAATCTGATTTCACTATGTGCTGTCCTCTCCCATTTACACAAATGTCTTGAATTGAACCACCGAGCATCCTGAGATTGTACTTTACTTTACTGAGAAGGAAATTGAGACATGCAAAATTAAATCATTTGCTCAAGGGTAAAAATGAAATAAGTGTACTCACAGTACCACACCAATCTGACATCTCCCTTCCACATAATAGTATCACTGAACTTGTATCGATATATTCCCCTGCTGTCTATAAGTTACTAAGTTAAATGGAAGCTTTTCCTTTAATAGCCATGTGAACAGTGGACATTTTCCTTACGTCTAAATGAATCAGGAACCACTCTAGTAAACATCTCCATGAAGTATCAATAGTTAAAATAAATAAATAAACAAAAAAATAAAAATTAAAGCCTTTCATAGTTAATATTTTTTTTCTTTTTTACTTTCCATGAGTGCACAAGAAAGGAAAATGTTAAATTGCCCATTATGCTTAATAATATTCCAAAGTAGTTGTCTTAAAAAGTATCTTAAATGTACCTCCCTTACTGTCTTCTTTTATCTGATTAAATGTTTAAAGAACAACTGTTTGAAGTGATGAACTTGAAGAAGACAGTTAAATATGTCTTTGCTTAGAAAAATACTGCTATCAGAAGGTTGTTTAAAAGATATCTTGGGATTGTATTCTGAGATGACAACTGATGAATGGCTTTGTTTTGCTCTTTTTTTTTGTTTGTTTTTTGGCCCGACTGTTTATACATTACTAAAATCTCTAAATGCATTTTTCTCTTAAAGATGGAAGGGTTTTTATATTGCTTACCAAATTCAAATTAAACACAAAGGGAAAACAGACATTTTGATCCAGTTATCAATTCTTTGAATAAATGTTTCTTACAGTGACTGCTACCACCTATATTAGAAAGGCTAGCTTTAATGAGAGTGGTTTATTTCAATGAGAAGTTTTTTTTTCAAAGTTCTATTGTTATTTTAGACGCTCACAAAAAGTATATGCATCATAAAATTGTATTATAAGCATGTAGAGAAAAAGATGAAACTTTAGTATATCATGAAATTCATTCATTTTTACCCTTTTCTACCTATATCTCTCTGTAATTCAGCCTTGGCCACTTGGGCACATTTTTACAAAAAAACAGTACAGTTAACTGTATCAACTATTCCCCAAAGAATAATTGTCATTTTCATTCAACTAATAAGTTAACTGGAGAAAAACTTACATTTAATGCTATTTACTTGTTTAATTCAAGCTTTTATTGAGGATTTGAAACGCTTAGGTGAATCTAATGTCAAAGCAATCGATAAAAGCCTTTCATTAGACAAAAATTTTCTGCTCACAAGAAACTTACAGTCTAATGAAGGGAGTTAGTAACAAATAAGTACTTTTGTTTTCCTGTACTGGACATTCATTTCTTCTATGCCCGATCTCTTGCTAATGGCAGAACATGATTTCTCGAACCATGTTACCTGGATTCATATTATAGATTCTCTAATTACTAGGTATGAGACCTTGAGCATGTTATTTAACTCCTCTTTCCTTGTCTATAAAATGGTGGTAATTGTGATAGCTAATGTAGGTATGATAGTTTAATGAATTGATAAGGGTAAGGTTTGTAAAGAGTGTTTGGCACACAGCAAACATGAAATCAGTATTGACTCTTAATAACTCAAATCCTCATTCCACAACTATGGATATGTATCCTAATCTCTGACAGACAGGGGATCTTAGAAAAGTCAAGTCACTTTCTCAAGTTTGTATCCTAGAGAGGGCAGAGCCATGATGCAGTCCCACATCAATTCACCAGACTCCCATTCCACTCATCTTCACACTGATTTTAAAACTAATTTTAACATTTAGAAATCTTCAAGTCCTTTATCTCACAAGATGATAATAATATAAAATTGTATTGATTTTTTTCAACTGCAAGTGTCACGTTTGATGACACTAAAATGTCTTACTCTTACATTGCTTTTAGTATTTATAAAAACAACAATGTAGTGCCATTTCCCTCAGCATTGCTAAGGAAGTGAAGATTTGAAACAAGCAATAGGCCTTCTAGATATCGGCCTGCATGTATTGAAGTATAGACAATCACCTTCCAATTTGGAATACTTTGTTGATATTTTCAGTTAAATTTTCTTCTATTTTTAATAACTATTTAATCTTTATGTGAATTGTTATGCCTCCTTTTAATTTTAATGAGATGTGAACTATTTTATTTTCTAGGTCTTATAAAATGAAATAGTATCTATTGACATTAATTAGCTATAATTACCTACAATAGATTTCTTTTTAAACAACACTTACAAAAAATTTAAAAATAATTTTCTAGGCATAGTGTGTGTGTTTGCGGGGGTGGGGGCATCAGGGGTTGATGGAATGCTGCATAGGAGATAAGAAACCAGTTGAATAGCAAATAACCAGAATCAACCAGAATCAAAAGATGTAGGACCTACATAATGGTTTCATAACGACCATATAACAAGGAGAGAATTATTTTTGTATGTGGGGAAATGTTATATTTTTTCCTACAACTTGATAGATTTTGTTTGTTTGTTGATTTGAATTACTCTATACATGGTACCAGATAGATATACATGCCATTTTAATTCACATGAGTAAGTCAGTTTTCTAAGTCTCTACTAAACTTTATAGACATTCGGAGATAAAATGTATATTCCTATTTGACAATAGAACCAGAACACCTCTCCAACAGTGCACTCCTTATTGATGCCATGCCAAACCATATAAAAACCATCCAAGGTGCATCTGATAGGTCCTGGATGGGAATTTTTCACTGTTTTTAAGAATAACTGTGTTATGATTTCTCGGTTATGCTTAGATCTTCTCACCATATGATTAGAATGATGTTGCACTTAGATTCTCCTAGTACTTCAGGGTTATTTTGGATAATATTTAATTCTTGATTCTATCTGAAATCATTAATTTATAACTGTAAAGAGTTACACTAAGTTATTGAGTTAGAGACACCATTCCAGTTGGACTGCCTCTCTGGCAGCATAGTGTATTCTCATAGTCTTCCAAGATGTACCACATTTGGAATCTTTCCTAAGAGTCACAAACCGGGAGACACATCATAAACAAAGTAAAGGATGGCCATGACTGTTTACATTGCTAGTATTAACATTTTTAACCAACTTCTATTATTGACATACATGATTTGAAAGTTAAGTGATGCCGTAACTAATTTTAACATGAAATTCTAAAGAAATCTGAATATTGCCAATCTCCCCGCCGTCCAGTAGAGGCAAGGCAACATCCCGGTTTAACTCTATAAATAAATATGCCAAATATTTCATAATTTATATCAGTATGGTGGCCAGGCTGTAGATTGGGGGACCATCCACTGCCACATAACTACCATCCTGCTAAAAAAAAAAAAAAAAAAAAATCAAGAAAAACGTATTTTCATGTTTTCCCATCACATTCATTACTTTGGAATACACAAATGATACTGTTCAGACTCTTTCCTCTCCCTGAGTATTCATTATTAGGTCTTATTTTCCTACGAAGAGCAAAAAGCAAAGATGTTATTTCTGTCCTTTTACTCCATTATGTCCAGTATCAGGATCTTGAGACATTTCTCTTGGGATATTTTGTCATGTGTACACCTCTTATTTTAGTGTACATAGAACACAAAACTGCTTTCTGAAAGTTACAAAAACTTCTTCACCTCTATAGAGTGCTGTAACTTGTTCAGGCTGTGGCAGTGGTAGTAATAGTAGCACTTTTTTATAGTTCAAATTGTAGCATAGGTGGTGTTATTCCTAATTTGCAATTGAGCATCACTGAACTTTAAAGAGGTTTAAAAATGTCCTGTAAATCAGAGTCTAAATAAGCATAGGTATAAGGCAGATCTTTCTCAGGTGAAAACTATCTGTCTACATACAGATCACAAACTTGATATCTAATAACTGTGTTTGCCAGCAAGAACGTCCCTTGTAGCCGGGAGCTATTGTCCAGCAAAAGCAGAACAGGTATTATATATGAGTATTGCAGGTTTGACAGCTTGATCCAGTCTGGGATTGAAAACTAGCTCTGCAAAACCCGAGTATTTGATGATCCTTTCTGGAGTCTACTTGCATAAATTCTTTACAAGGAGACTGTTCCACAGAGAGTCTGAAGAAAATAATAGTTGTTTTGCACATGGAGCTCCAAGGAGTACTAGGAGATTAGAGGTTGGAATGAATAGCATGAGGGCCAAAATATCACCCGAAAGCCAGAAGATGACCAATGTGATTTCATGATAGGCTTTGTGAGACCCAGTATAGGATGAACTTTAGGGCCCAGGTTCACAGGGAAGTACTAATTGCAGGGGGTGCAGTCATCATTCTTCTCTACAGAACCCAACAATGCCTTGGCTCCTGGAACACAGGGGACTTGGGGTCTTAGGAAATGTTCTTTTGACATTAAAAACAAAACAAAACCAAATCTGGAGAAACAAGATTCCTCATGTGGCTTATGGTCTTATTTAGAACTCAAGCACAAGATACTTTCATAGAAGAATTACCGGCAAACATGTGAGGATAACTGCCAAAGGCTCTGAAGAGTGTGGGCCTTGGGCGGAGGGGCCTAAGTCAAGAAAATGGAAGCTGAGAGCCATGGTAATTTGGGCACATATTTTACTGTTGAACCAGTGTGAACCCACTGACTGCTGATGCCTGGCACGTTGGGACTCCCACACTATTTGTGATTAAAATCCTAAAAGACTAGACTAATTCATGTCTCCTGTAACCTCCCAACATCTGCAGTTTCATGATTCGTACATAGTCTTCTCTACCTAAAACTTCTCCCCAGATTAGTCGTTGAGATTTTATAATTTCTTTTTCAAAACCCAAGTCAACTTCTTGGGGAGGCCAGATGGCTCAGTTGGTTAGAGCGCGAGCTCTTAACCAGTTCGATTCTCACATGGGCCTGTGAGCTATGCCCTCCACAACTAGATTTAAGACAAGGAGCTGCTGCTGAGCTTCCGGAGGGGTGGCTGGATAGCTCAGTTGGTAAGAGCTCAAGCTCTCAGAAACAAAGTTGCCAGTTCAATTCCTGCATGGGTTGGTGGGCTGTGCCCCTTGCAACTAAAGATTGAAGATGACAACTGGACTAGGAGCTGAGCTGAGCCCTCCACAATTAGATTGAAAGACAACTACTTGGAGCTGATGGGCCCTGGAGAAACACACTGGTCCCCAATATTCCCCCCTCCAAAAAAAAATTGAAAAAAGAAACAACAAAAGAAACCCAGTCAACTTCTAGTTTTACTGACTGACCTGATTTTCTGCCTCTCTCACCTCCCTATCCTACAAAGGGGATACAAAATGAATACTTTTGGAATTGGCAGTGATAATGTTCAATAAGCTTTGAAAAGCAACTCACAAGTACAGAAAAACAAACAAACAAAAAAAATGTTGTCACCTTGGAAAAACATGTTGTCACCTTGGAAGGGGAAAAGAGGGCTTTGTTGGGCATCTTCAGGATGTTATTATTTTCTTATTGTACCATCCAAAAACTTCAGATTCCCTTTATTCTCTAGATCAAGCACATTAACAAAATTTAAATCAACAATGACCTAGAGCTAATAATAGAAAGAATACTGTATTTAAAAAAAAAATTGTTTAAATCTGAGTATTGCCCTAAGTGAAAAAACATTTCCCTTTGTAAAATACATATATTTTACTTTGCTATATATGTGACCTCATTTTGCAATTACTTCTTTGTTATCATCTTCACATGCACAGTGAGCCTGGAAAGAGATTTCCAGCCTTTTTTCTTCCATTTTGAATTCTCAGAGGACAATATTGTGCTGGATTTTAAAAGATGCATGAGTGAAGAAAAATGAGCTCTGTCAGATTTCTCTGCGTTGGACTGGGTCATATATTTTCCTTATATCCATACATCAGACAAAACAGAAGGGTAGAATAATTTGTCATTTCCTGTTCTGGTATGTTTAATTTCAGATAACTTTTTCAAGGTCTGGAAAAACAGTTACCTTCTGTTTTAAAATTATAATCTAGTAATCAAGCCTTTGTAGGGCCTGGGTAAAATGCTAAGATTTGATTTATTTCAGAGAACACTGCCATTTGGATAGCTTTTCAATTTCTGAATTCTCTTATTCATCACAGTTACTGATTAAAATGGGGCATGATTTCTATCATTGGTTATCCCATTGTAAACACACAACTTTTATATTAAAAGGAGTCAGCATGGATAGTTCCCATGGTAATTCCTAACTCAGACATTATTTGCTTTCATTTCATTTGGAATGTCAGTTTTAAATGTTTAAGTACTGAGCCCAAATGAAATTTCTATATAGGATGCCTTATTCATCATTAGGACTAAATTGCTCGTACAGTTCATACAGGTAGCTCTGGATTTTTCATTATTACAACATCCATACAAAATCCCTAGAATGGTCTAAAAATTATGTTTAAATCATTTATTCATGTCTTCACAACCATAGGAACCACACTAGTAAAGCCAGTGTTTAGTTGAAATCATGGATCTTGTCTTAGTTTGAAAATATCTGTACAACTTTTGTCTATAATAAAAGCTTCTAAGCTTTTGGATTGGAGGGAATCATAATATAAGTTAAAGGAGTTTTTCAGTTTATTAAAAAGATAAATGTTTAATATTATCAGTAAGGTTTAATTTTACTTTGTTGTTGCCTTGATTTGGACAACAATGAATCTTGATGTACTTCAGGGAAAGAAGAAGTAACAAGAAAAAAAGAAAAGAGAGGAAATTTTCCCAATTCAAAGGATTTGATATTTTATCTAGTTTGACATTAAAATAATGAAGTATTTTGAGCATCTTCTCAATAACTAATATTACAAAAACTGTATCATACTCTCAGAGAGCTTACAATAGACTCATACTTTAAAAAAAAAATTCTTCTCTTCCTATTTGTTTTCTAAAGTTTGAATTCAGGCCTCTTTTTTTCTGCCTCTCAGGCGTTTATAACTGTGACTTAGCAAAGTTGTTTTGGTTTGTTAGTTTCTTTCTTTGAACCAATAGCAGGTACACCCAGGGTATTCAGAGAGACCTCCATGGAGGTAGGGGCCTTGGAAAGGGCCCTTATTTTACGTTTTAGGATCATGTACTGTCATGTGATCTGAATGAGGGAGATAATAATAAAAGAGGTATTTGGTAATATTATTTGAATTGATCAATAAAATAAATAAAATTAATTAAAGCAACTCTTTCCCCATTGAAAAGTTGAATTTTCTTCTCTGGGCTTCATTTTTCTAATTTGTAAATTTAGGAACTTGAACCAAATAATGCATACACGTGATCTCTTATTTCACATACTTGAAATTCTTGTTCAAAATGTTATATAGAGCACATATACTAAACGTCATCCATTTCATCCAAATTTAAAATTTTTGGCATTAAGTTTGTCATAGTATTTTCATGATATTTTAAAGTCTTAATTGTATCAGTGGTTGTATCATTTCTATGCCTTTTTATTTCAAATTTTTAAGAATTTATGCTTTTCTTTCATTTTCTTAATCATTATTTTAGAGGTTTGTTTATTTTATAAATCTTTTGAAGGGTTTGGTATTATTAATCCTCATTATTTTGTTTCTTTTTTTTCTTCATCATTAGTTATATTTTATGCCTATTTTTCTTTCTTTTTATTGTTTGGGTTTACTTTGTTATATTTTGTAATTTTTTATTAGAACCTTTAATTCATTAATATTAGTGTCACTTTTCATTAACATTTGTAAATGTCTTATTAATTATTTAACACTGACATTTAGATGTATCCCAAATTTTTTACAGGTAATACATGATTGTTGTTCAGTTTTAGATATTTAGAAATTTCCATTATGGTATCTTCTTTGACCCATGCATTGTTCAGATGTGTATTTTTTGAGTTTTTACACTTCTGAGACTTATTGGCTAATTTTTAATTTCCAATTATGTTGATTTTTCTGATTGCAGGTATGTAAGGTAACAATGATTTTATATTTGTTCCAATTTTTTTTGACCAATGTATTTATAAAAAGGTTATCTGTTTCATTCTAGAAAGTCAAAAATATTTTCTAAAATTAATGTGTTAAGATATAGATATAAAAATTATAGCAAAAGGAAAAATGAGGGTCATCAGTAGATTAGTTAAAATACAATTAAAAGAAGAAAGAAATGCTCTTGTGAGCAATGTGATCAAGTTGATTTACTGAAGATTCCAAATGGCAGGGACATTTGCAACCAACCCTCCACTCTCTTTTAAAGAGAACTGCTCTCTAGAGAAATGAAATGTAAATAATTTAAATTTTTTATAACCTGTTCTTAAAGAAAAATCTTCCACAATGTCTGTCTATCTGCTCCACTCAGTATCACATCATTAAGGACAGGTTACCTGTTGATATGACCTGAATGTATACATGCTTCAGTAAGAGAGCACATTCAAGGAACAAGCCTGTGGGATAGAGGTTTATAACACCATCAGAGAAAGCCATGGCAGTTGCCTATACTTGTCAACATAAATATAAATGGGTAGCTAAAGGATATTAGACATCTTCTTTGAGTGGTTAAGGTTTTTATAATATAGGTTTATATTTCCTTTTCTATATAGTTCAATCACAGTGCATGATTAATATTCTTAATGCCATTTTATCTGTTTTTAGGAGTTTTTTTTGAATTAGTCTGTGGAAAAGTCAGAAAAGACTTCAATATATCTCATAAATTAAAGCATATGCCTTAAACATTGACAACATAAAAATAATAATAAAATACCATAAATGGATGGTGAAAAAAGTATAAGAGATTGAAGGAAAAGTGAGTATTTGCCTCTCCATTCATACTATGAAGTAACTAGATAATATGTGATGTTGGCAAATCAAGAAAAATGGTTAAAGGTCTATAAATTTTAAGGTCCTTACTAGAAATAGTTTTTAAATAGTGATAAAACAAAAGAAATAACAGAATCAAAATGGAGTTGGAGATGAAGAGGCGAGGACAGATAGTATTTAGTCTCCTAGATTTCTTATTTTTTGTACTGGTAAGTTAATAGATATTGTTAGAAGTTGTTAATTCCAGTAATTGGTATGTATATATGTATATAGTTGTATATATACAACATAATAGTTTATCTATACAACGATAATAATGATAATAGTTAGCCATTTATAATACAAATGAAAATAGTCAACCAAAGAATTAAAACATAAAAAAAATTTGGATAGTGCAAATGAGGGACTGTGGTCTGTGTGTTTTTGAACTTTTAATTTTATAACCCTCTATATCAGGGATGTCCAAACTTTTTCAACATTTTTCCCCAAGAGCCATATGCAGTAAAATACACAAACAGCCGGGCCACTCACTTGAGATGAAGTACGTATTGCCTCACCTGGTTTATTTAAGTAAACTAAATATATTTTTCGAATTTGCTGAGGGCCAATTAAAAATGGATTGCGGGCCACAGTTTGGGCACCCCTACTCTATATGGTTATAAATATTTAATCACGGCATGGCTTATAATAATTTATTTAATATCCTATATTCAAGCAAAGGGACCCTGTTTAGATAAATAATTATCTTTATATATTAATATGGAAAGAAAATTTTCCATATAAATAAGTAAAGTAAAATAAAAACATAATACATTTAAATGTATATATTACATTTTTTGAGTATTTAAAAATGGTAAAGGTGCATATATGTATTTATTCAATGCATGGAAAACATACAGAAAGAAACATACCAAACTAATAGCAGTGCCTATTTGAGCAGTGTTTTAGTTTGTATTTCATTGTATTATTTATAAAATTTTTTCAGTAGTCCAAAGCATTGATTATACAACGAAGTTTTAATTTTAATAGTAAAAAATAAAAAATAAATAAAAATAAAATATTGAGATGGTAGATAATTTAGTTGGCAGGATAGCAAACTTAACCTAATTTACTCTGAGCTTCCAATGTTCAGGTTTTCCTGTACTCTGTTGGTATAGGAATTCTCTGTGCCTTGCTCTTTCCTCTAATCCTGGTAGCCAATCCTGGTTGGTCCTTGAACACATAACAGAAACTCTTTATAGATTTCTGGAATGAATTTTTAAAAATGTAAGCAGAGTGCTTCGTATAATTTGTGACATTTAGTAGGTATGCAATAGGTGAAAGCTCTTGTTTTATAAAATAATCTATATGAACCAGTAAGAATTAATCATTTTCTGTAATTAAAATTAAAAATTTCTTAGACAGCAATGTGAGTGATAGCTGATGAAGAACTTTATTTTATTGTTTTCCTATCTATAGTTTTTAAATTATATATTTGTACACATATCCCATTTTTTTTAAGTGAAAAAGATATTTAAACAGTTAACTTCAAGTTATTTTGGGTCAAGTTTAAAAATAGAGTATTCTCATTTGTGCCTTTGTATTTTTCTCAATGGCATACACATGCCTTAATTTGTGGTTCATATTTAATCTAGATTTTTCCAAAATAAATAACATACTACCTAAAGCTTCTTTGTTATCATCCTTCATATCAGCAAACCAGCAGCAGAAATCTTTGCTTCCGTTTATATTTCAGAATTCTATTAAGCAGAATGATGCAATTTTTGGTAAGTCCTATCTACAATAAAATCCTGTGGAGTACAAGAGTATATAATGACACTTCCTGTATCAATTTCATTAACTTGTGCTAAATCTTGTGTCAGAGAAGTCATTCTGAATATATTTAATAGACAATAAGCCTCAGTCAGGACCAAAGTGAAGAAAAGGGGAGATATGCACATAGACTAATTTGATGGCTATGACTTCTGATGAGTTTCCATTTCCCTTCAAGTTTTGAATGAAAGCTGAAAGAAAAAGTGAAATTCAAGATGCTGGAGGCTTTTCCCAGCTCTGCCTTTGCTTTATGTAAATCAGTTGTGTTACTGGCAGGACTAGCAATCCACAAATGATGGGGACCATAATACAGAGACCTAGAAGATGAGGTCTGGAACTCTTTAGGGAGAAGAAAACTTAGCTGTCACTGAGTGTTCACTTTATAGTGAAAGGAAAGTGATTGATCTATTGCAGCAGGGAGAGTTAATTCTCCCTTTAAATCCAAAGAACAAACTAACATAGCTGCTTCTGATATTTAGATGATGGTAGTGAGAGGAAAATTGCAAGAGTAATGATCTGTCTCAAATGGAAAAATTATGATCAGGAGGGAAAATTTATCCATTTTTGTTTTGGTATAAATAAAGTTGTCAATTCAGTAATAGATTGTTGAATAACTTGTTTAAATGCATGAATTTGGTATAGTATTCATGAAATATGATATTATACTCCTTAGTTTTACAAGCATAATATGATAGGAAAAATAACCCCTTGTCTTCATTTTAGAAATGAGACGTAAGTAACATATCATAAATTTGTCCTAGTTCATGAATGTGATAGCTAATGTTGTACATATTGGCAATTTGCTTAGTAGATTATCATTTACTGTCACTTTTTAAATTAGAATGTGATCTTCCATTGTCTTTAATCTATTTACATCATGGATGACAAATTTCTTTCCCTTAAGCAAAATCTTTGTTTATCATAAGGCAATTTTGCCAAAACTGTTACATGCAGAAGGAAACCATACTAGGAATCATTTAACTTGAATTTTCAAAGTACTTGGCATCTTGAAAAAATAATGAAAATATTTTAATTTAATGACATATTTGCACATTTGCCTTCCCCAAAACATTCATATTTTGTCAGTTTACTTTACATATGTAATTATTTTGCCATTAATATTATAAGCAAGCAATGAAAAATTTAACTAGACTTAGGCTTTGTATTTATATAAAACAAACTTAGGTGCAAAGGGTAGTTTAATATTGCTAGTCATATCTGAAGTCAAGAGTCACTTCCATGGTTTTAACACTGGAACATACCTTACATCTCTTTAACTCATAAAGGAGCTGTTAAAGTAAACAATTCTACTGGTAAGAAGAGGATATTTGTAGAGGAACTCTGGGAATGTGGGTTATGGAGGAGGAAGATGGACAAAATAGAGTAAGAGAGTCTGAACTGCCTTTTTTGGAGAAAATCATATCGTTTTCACTGGATATGTGATACCTTTCCATCAGCTTCTGTTGGGAGATGATATTTACTAATGAAACTTTGCTTAAATTATTTCTGATTGGACTGTCAATTTAATGGTATAATTGGCTGGTACTAATTCCAGAGTAAGACTGTGAATTGAGTATGGTATTTATCAAAAGTAACTCTTACTCTGTATTAGTAAGTGACATCTTTAGCTTTATTTTAGAGCTTTAGGATGAAGTAAGTACAACCTCAGTTGTGTTAATTCTTCACTTCCTCAATTTTGAACTCACCTTTAGCCCTTTAACTCCTAGGCTCTTAAAATCAAGTTGAGCATATGTATATACTAGTGTTTCAGTGTCTTTAGGAAAGATATTTCCTCACCTCCAAAATAGTCCAATCTAAATGACTGTTCTCAGTTCTTGTGCTTATATCATAATGGGCAACACTTATTGGACTTAATATGACCAGAAACCATTCTAAGTGTTTTACATATACTAAGTCATTTATTCTTGAGTGCATCTCTGCGAAAGAAGTCCTGTTAATTTTGCAAACATACAGGTAAAATCCTGAGGCACAGAAGAGGAAGAAACTTGATCCAAGTAATGCAACTGTGAAGTGGAAGGGTGAGGTTGAAATTCAGGAAGCTTGGCTCCAGCGACTTTGGACTGAATCTTAGACGTGGAGCTTTGCTATTTTGAAATACAGATGCTTCTTGGAAGGATGAGCCTAAATGCAGCTATTAGACATTATTTATGTTTTAAAATGAATGACATGAAAGGAGATTTTAATGGGCATAAAGTTGACATTGGAGGAGAGATGGCTCTTTGGGAAGGAATGGACTGAGATGTTAGAATCTTAGAAACAAAAGACACTTTACTTTACAATTTTGTTTAGAAAAATTCATGAGAGATGTCCTGTGCTGTTAGCCACGTGGGTCTGGAGTCGGAGAAGTAAGGGATGGTAGGTTCCCTCCTCAGCTGACTAGTTCAACAACATTAGGCCTATACGGTTGAAAGAGCCCCCTAAAGGAACCAGACATCTATGACCACATCTGCTTCTTTACCTTGGGCCTGACATCTGTTCTTTCATCAGGGTAATTTTATAGTTTGGGGGGATCTGGGTGCAGAATAGTTTTGTTGACTGCTCTGCAAGCAAGTAATATGGCAGCTGATTAATTTGAGAACTTTTGATTGGATGGCTAGCATTTGAAAACAGGAATGCCAGTAATTAAATAAACAGTAATTATTTTTCTACATGATGTAAATGACAGGAACTAATGCATATAGCTCTGTATATGAATGAATGAATGAGTAGATAATTAGAGAGAGGGAGAATAACCATGTTTTGTTGAGAAATTGGTCATGTATTTGCTATCTATTATGAGTAAAACTATTTTAGAAATTGAATTTTTGACCATTGACTTACATCGAGTTGATTTTATATTCTCAACTATGTTTCAGTCAATATCAAATTAGAAATTTGAGAAGCATCCAATTGATTTGTTTGTTTTAGACAAAAAAAGGAATCTCATGGAGATGTTGTGCCTGTGTTCACGTAGCCACTTTTGAAAAGCAATGTTTTTTGATTTAAGAATGTTTATTAGGTTGGTAGTGAAGATTTATGCAGTGGTGATGTTAGTTATATGGCAACATTTTGGGGACAATCAACCTCCTGTATTTAGATACAGTGGGGTTAAATTATTCCAGAAAGATATACAAACTCTCTGATGTCTTTATGGGGAGAGAGGGATAGAAATGAGTTAAAGAGTTAAAACTTGAAAAATTACACCATTCATAACGATAAGTTTGCAACTATAAGTTTTGAATATTTATATCTGTTTTAGGCACAGTGCTGTCTTCCAACAGTACAGTCTGTCTGTCCTACTAGGAACATCTAAGCAGCACATTAAGGATCATTTTGTGATCAGTTAAGCACTCTTAAAACTGATTTATGTAGAAACTATCAAGTACAATTTAAAATGCAACCCTCTCTTCACCTAAATCTATAGTGATAATCCCAGCACAGCAATCACACAATTCTCTATCCTAATTTTAGTTTCAGCCTAGAAACAAATATGTACCCTGTATTGAAGCAGAAAGAAGAACCAATGTTGTCTGAAAGCTTGAGTTCATACATCTAGTAAATAGGTGGTATAGAGATGAAAATAAACATGTATTTTTTTTTTTTTTTGTATTTGCTAGTTTAGAATTATTTGCACAAGTTTGCTGATGCTATGAATTGTGTCACTTATAGAATGGTTTTGACTTTTGTCTATTTTTGGTAGGTAAATTGCAATTTGTGGTAATTTACTTTATGAATAGTGTTTTCAAGTGTTAAACAAGCTACAACCTAGGCACATATGCTTACCTCATGGCTCCTTGATAAATTATAATGCTAGTTAACATTAATTATCAGATGACTATTATTAATGGATATTGTGAACAAATTATTATGTGATGATGGTAGGGTACTTCAATCACTCTTTCAGTTGTAATAATGTAGGCACATTTGACGGTTAGAAAAATCATCTGGAGAGACAGGTTGATGGGGACATCTGATAAGTTGAGAAGTTTCAAATTCAGTTACTAAGAATATATATATCAGTTACTAAGAAATATATATATGTATATATTTGGGTGCCAAAAATATGTATACAAGTGAACACTTTGGTCAATATTACTCAAGCAGTAGCTCACTGTAATCAGAAGTGTCTGGATGCTGATGGTAACCACTTTGAGCGCCTCTTGTAATTGCAGAAGTCAAACGTGACTGGTATTCATCTTTTGTTATTGGTATATATTGAGTATTAGAATTTTAACACAGTTTTTTCCTTTCTTAAAATGTGTATACATGTTTTTGGCACCGTGTGTGTGTTTGTATGTATGCGTGTGTGTATTTGTTTTTTCAAAGTGAGGTGGGCCACTGATTTTATTTGTTTGAACTGGGAGTAGGTATATGGACTACAGCCCACAAAAATGTTCTCATGTACATTATTGCCATTAAAAAAAAGTTACTTGTCCAAAACTTAATACCCTATACCCTACATGGACAATAGTCTAGATCTTCTACATATCTTAGCATTTTAATGTGGATTTTAGAGCTACAACTTTCTAATATTTCTCAGTTACATTGGGAAATGCCATTCAATTCATATCTATGGCATTCTATTTACATCAATCATTGAAAAGTGGTTAGTAAAAGTTCAACAATGGGACAGTCCTGAACTTTTCGGCAGTTACATACACCTATTGGTTCTGTTACTGATTGGAGGGAGAAATGAAGTTAAGTATGAGCACCAGAAAAGGTGAATATGAGAATCAATGAGGATTAGATATCCCAGCATTTTAAGGGAGACACTGAAGGCAGTAATATCTCAATTGTTTTGTCTGTATATGTTTAATCAACAACTACGTCTATATCATTATTCAGAGGCCAAAAAAATACCAAGTTTTAGCTACCTGGAGATTCTAGTGTATATGGCATCATAGAGTTTATTTGGATTCTTGTTTTCAAGTAATTAGAATGCAGTAAATCACAAAGTACAGTTACACTGACCACTATTTACTGATTAGTGAATAAAACCACACTTGGACATCTTGTGTCCCTCATGGTTATGGTTTCCACATTTTGAGTGAGAATAAAATGGTTCTAGTTATATCAAAAGGAGGATTCAGGTAAAAGTCAGGGTGGGTCTGACTGCTTGGAAGTTTTACCTACAGAAAGTCTAGAGCAGTGGCTCTTCACTAAGCATATCAAACACTGCTAAAAGTGTGAACTTACAAGGGTCCTCTCATCAAAGGAAATGCTTCAGTAGTTCTGGTGGGACTCAACACTTGCATTTTAACAAGCAGCTCAGGTGATCAATGGCACGTGTTCCTTTGACCATATTTTGATGTACCCTATTCCCCAGTTGGACTTAAACCAATATTATTTGAATGAGATGTTTGGAAAGTGGGATAAAAGGGAGGAATAAAGGGAGAGAGAAAAGAAAGAGGAGAAAGGAGGGAGGAGGGAAGGGGGAAGGGGGGATGAAAAAAGAGAGAGAGAGAAACAGAGAGAGAGAGAGAGAGAGGAAAGCAAAAAAAGAAGAAAAAAAAAAGAAAAACCTTGGAATTATCCTCAATTGGACTGAAAGGCAAAAGTTATCAATAGATTTTCAAAGAACACAAGATACTGTCTCTTGTCAACTTAAATATCATTTTTATTTTTTTGAGCATATTTTTACTGAGTGATGTTTCACACTTTTAAGGAACATAGCAATAGATCAGAAAGAAAACTTTAATTCCAACTGTTAGGACATCATTTGTCTACAATGATATTTTATACTTTAAGTGCTCATAATCATGAATAGGATTAAATACAAACTTTGTAGCTTATATGGCAGGCAGAGTCATAAACATGCTAAGCACCACCTTAACTGGTAAGGTGATCATATCTAGGGTTGCATATGTATGCTAACTCACGGGCGGGTTGGTTTGATTCCCTAGACACCAGAAATCTGCCATCATCTATTGTAAGGAAAAATGAAGGTTCTCTTCAAATCCGTACCCAGAATCAGCACTTATGAGGACATTCTTTTTATTTTTTAAATAGGAAATGTATGGAAATATCAGTCTGTAGGGAGCCACGTTTGCTGGTGGTCGGCAACCTAACCTGACCACATCAATGGAAAGACAGTCTCCTGGATGTGGGAAAAGAAGCCCTCAAATCAGTACAAGAGAATATCTCCCTCTACTTCTACCCCCCATGTTGGTACTGGCTTCTATGTGGTGTGTGTGTGTGTGTGTGTGTGTGTGTGTGTGTGTGTGTGTGTGTGTGTTGCAAACGGGGCTTTAATTTATTGTCTTTTTGACTGGTATTTTGGTTGCTCTTTCCATCAGATGCTCCACAGAGGTCAAATTACAATTTCAGTCTGTATCAAGAAATCCAGCAGGCAGAGTTATCTGATTCAGATAAATTGAGCACACATTTGAAAGAAAGTCTTTTATTCTAGACACGGCTGACTTCACTGCTAGCTGTTCAGCAATAGATCTAGAGGCTGGGAGAGAGGAAGTGCTGACCAGTACAAATACATTTCAGTGTGTGAAGCTTGAAGATTATCAGAAAGTCTGTTTAGAGCAAGGCGTCTTAGGTTTTAGCAGAGATCCTTACTTTTGTATCAAGTAATCATGTGTCCCATTAGGCCTGTTACTAGATTGCATAATTCTATTTCTCCATTATTTCTATCTGATGTAAAATCCAAGCTTTTAAATAAATGTATTTGTGCATATTTCCTTCTGATTTCAAAACCAAAAACACTATAAATTCCATGAAACTAGGAACCACATCTTTACAAAAACTTAATAAAGTATATAACTCACCTAGTTGGTAACTATTTGTTGAAGGAATGAATATGTGTATTTGTTTAGTATGAGGCAACTTGGGAAATTAAAAAGAACTAGAGAAACAAATGAGACCTGGAAGCTGGTTTAAGATAAAATTTAGTGCTTAATTTAGCTGAGAGTTGCCTTTTAAAGTTTATATTTTTTATTTGAAGTATAATTGACATAAAACATTGTATTAGTTTCAGGTGTACAACATAATATTTGATATTTGTACACATTGTTAAATGATCACCACAAGTCTAATGTATAGTTAACTGGAAGTTTGTACTTTTGGACTCCATTCTCAATTTGGCCCAAACCTGACTTCCCACCTCTGGCAGCCACCAATCTGTTTTCTGTATCTATGAACTTGGGTTGTTTTGTTTGTTGGTTGGTTGGTTTTTTAAATTCCCCATATAAGCAAAATCGTAAGTATTTGTCTTTATCTTAGTTCTGAGTTTTTTGATAGTTTCAGCGAAAAAGGAGAACTGGTTTGGTTTTCCTTCGACTGTCCAATAAAAGGAGTATCTAGGGTGAGAGATTTACCTAGTTCTGAATTTTAAAATGTAAAACTGGAATATAGTTGAAAATATATAATTATTCAAAAGGGACAGAAACAGTCTTCATATTTCTTATATTTGTCTTCAATTAAAAGGGAAAGTTGAAAGCAAATCTTTACTCAGTGAGGAGTTTACGCTGAGGAGCCTCCAGAGGCCGAAAGATCTTGACCTTTGCTTTCCTAAGATTTAGCAAAATGCCTGGCACAGATGAGAATTTCAGTAAATGTTGCTTGAATTGAAATATCTCAATCTCCATTAAAAAGCAAGTTCAAGATAGATCAGTGGTTTTAGTTCTCCAAACGATAGTATAGCCCAACTAGCAGTTAAAGAAATACTGTGGGTACCAAAAAAATGTCAACAAGTAGACAGTTTGGTCAGCGTTGCTCAAGCAGTAGTTTGCTGTAATCAGAAGTGTCCAGACGCTGATGGTAACCACTTTGAGCACCTCTTGTAATTGCAGAAGTCAAACATGACTTGTATTCATCTTTTGTTATCAGTATATATTGAGTATTACAATTTTAATAGTTTTTTTCTTTATTAAAATGTGTATACGTTTTCTGGCACCCTTTGTATATATGATACCTGAAACACAGGAATGGTACAGTAGGGCCATGTCTAGACACAGTCTTGAGAGTGTCTCAAGATTAGCTCCTGACTGAGTCAAGCCTGTGTGTTACTGCTTGTGTTACTTTTCGTCTGCAGGAGAATGACATACTGTGTTTCCCCGAAAATAAGACCAGGTCTTATATTAATTTTTGTTCCAAAAGACTCATTAGAGCTTATGTTCAGGGGATGTCATCCTGAAAAATCATGCTAGGGTCTATTTTCCGGACAGATCTTATTTTCGAGGAAACACGGTAGATAGAAGCCATCAGAACCTATGTGCCTTGATGTTTTAGGTAACACATGAAATACCCAATCATTGTCTTGATCCAGCCAGGAACTTTGGCACATTGTTTAGGATATAAAATTTTTTAAAACTTGGATGTCATTCAATTAAAATATGAAATGTTTATTATCCATAGCACCTTTCATTTTCAGACATTCATGGCAGTTACCTGGAATTCATGAGAAATAAATTACTGACTATCACCTTTGGTTTATATATTAAATAAATGAAGCCTGGCTGGATGATCCACCATGAGGAGGTGAGGCTGTGTTTGCTGCAGGGAAGGTAGGTGGGTAATGAGATCAGAGAGTGTGATCATGTGGGCTAGGGCAGTAGGAGCTGCTTCTGTCTCACGGACTGAGAGGCTGGGGTAGCCAAGGGAATCCCCTAGGCTGCACTACACAGGCAGCAGGAAAGTTGATTTGACTGACTGACTGACTGACTGACTGACTGACTAGCCAGCTGTTTAACTTGAGCTTGTGGGCAATGGAAGGATCTTTGATGTGTCTCCAGTGTGGGCCTGTATTAGTGATTGAGTGAATGTGATTTAGACTGCAGTGTAGTCTGAACTAAAATGAAGCAAAACATCTAGACTTAGTAATGGCTTCTGTACTTACTGTGTTTCCCCCAAAATAAGACCTAGCCAGACCATCAGCTCTAATGTGTCTTTTGGAGCAAAAATTAACAGAAGACCCGGTCTTATATTATGTTAAAATATGACTGGATCTTCTATGAATTTTTGCTCCAAAAAAATGCAGTAGAGTTGATGCTCCGGCTAGGTCTTATTTCTGGGGAAGCACGGTATCTCTACCATCTTCCCTTTACCTCTGCAGGCAGATGCCTCTGGGAAAATGCCTAAAAGACCACTGGATTTGTCTAATGATGTTTTGACAAAACAAAGTTGTTGTTTTCTTTTTTAGCAGGATTTTTTTTTTTCCTGCTACTTTTACTGTAGAAAAGCCTTTCTACCTGGTGTGTGTGTGTTTCCACCTGGTGGTGTGGTGTGGTTTGTTGTGGTGTGTGTGTGTGTGTGTGTGTGTGTGTGTGTGTGTGTGTGTGTTTGCCCCCTCCCCTGAAGCTCCTTGGTTCCCCGAGGCTAAGCAGAGGTCCAGCTGCATAGGATTCTTTAGTGTTGGGGGTGAGCCCAAGTGGCTTTAGGGTTATGAGAATGACTGCTTTTCTTTCCCACTGAGGCCCCGCAGCTTCCTTCAAGGATATTGGTGGTTGGTTTCTATTTGGCTTCTCTAAATGTAAAGTTTTGATGTGGGTTTTAAAGCTTATAATCTCCCTAAATATCTGTAGTTTATTTCTCTGCACAAAGGGCTTTTATTTCAATTGATGTTGGGAACTTCTCATCCTTTGGCAGTTTTGTCAATTGTTCTTTATTACACAGAAAGATAGAAAGGATACAGGAATGGTAGGTGAAAGGAAGTGAGCCAGATCTTAGCGTTTGACAACACGATGTCACCCATATCATCTTACTATGAAATGTCCTCAAAACCCCAAATCAACAGGGCCTGGCACATGAAGGAACACAGTTATTACTTGCTAAATGCAAGAATGCATGTATTATGCATTTTAAAATATTATACTTTTAAACTAAGAAGATGCTTTAAAATATTTCTATCACCATAACAAAAATAAACTTATAATTTCTCAAAGTTTTAACTATAAACTATTTTTAAAAAGGACTCATTTGTAATTCTAGATGTTTTTGCTCCATATTTGTGTAGGACAAGAAATTATTTAAAATTCTTGTTTCATTTCAGTATGGAATTTTTTTCTTTGTAAAAAGGTACTTAGAAATGTGAATATTTTGGGGATAGTCTGTCATGCAAGCTAGAATGGCCTACTTATCTGCAAAAGCTTGGTCTTTTTAAATCATCATGACCTGGTTTCAGACATAGTATTTTCTTCCTTCAGCTACATATCCTGTCTCTTGGATTGCAGATTTTGGGCAGCAACTATCTTAGGATATTGTGCAGTCGAGGGGCCTCCTAGCGTGATCCCTTGGTGGGTGACTAGACTGTCAGTCTTTCCCTTTTAGAAGATTCTTAACATTTTTTGTACCATAAACCCCTTTCTCCATCTGATAAATCCTGTAGATCCCTTCTCAGAATAATGTTTTAAATGCATGAAATAAAATATGAAAAAATTGTAAAGGAAACCAATGAATAGAAATACAAAACATCAAAATAAATTTTAAATGTAAGGTTAAGGATTAAATGAGAATTCTTATTAGCACAGTGAATAACAATATCACGTGGGTCTGGTAAGAACCATCATTTTCCAAGTAGTGATGAGCATGAATAATATATTGGCATATCTGTACCAATTAGAATGTGGTGTGAAAATATCTGTGCTATCTATTGATGTCAAAGTCACAGTACTGCTAATACCACTGGTTTATTGCCTACATTCAAAATAGAACACAGTGCATACTTGCAATTTTAGGATAGAGATGATAGACAAGTCATACTTTTTCCTCATCCAAGTTCACAGATTGAAATTATAAACCCCTATCATAAAGCAATAGTAATAGTATTATCTCTACTGTATAAAAAGGTAAGGATTTGAGACTACCTAATAGGATGTGCATTTTGAGGAATAAATTTGCACCTTTCTCTTCCATCTTTTGATCGTTACCTTTTGTGAGTAGTAATGTGTTTTAGAAAGATGATGGAAAGGAAGGAGCAATCTGATTACAGATAGAGAAAACCTAACCCAAGCCCTAAGATAGTTGCCCTTTTTAATTAATGGATTCAGAAGAGTTTAGGGAGTACTAAGGCAATGCAACTAGTCACGTTTAGTAACTTTAGTAGGTCATTAGGCTTTTGGTTGTATAGAGGCAGCATAGTATTGGGGAGAAAAACCATGTCCCCTACGTTACTCCTGTGGCAGAGCAAAGAGTTTTTTCATTAGCTTCCTCACTTCCTGTTGAACCTTGCCATCCAAAACATGACTATTTCAAGGACTAGCACAAAAGATGTTTAGTAACTGCTGAAATGTGTGCTTTGGTGGGCAGTGCTCTGGTCTGAATGTTTGTGTCTGCCTGAGATTCATATGTTGGAAACCTAATCCCCAAAAGTGAAGGAATTAGTAGGTAGTGCCCTTGGGAAGTTATTAGGTGAGGTGGAGCCCTCATGAATGAGATCAGTGATTTTATAAAAGAAACCCCACAGACACCCTTAGCCCCTTCCACCATGTGAGGATACAAGAAGTCTAAGACCTGGAAAAGAACCCTCACCCAACCATGCTGGCATCCTGATCTCAGACTTCCAGGTACCAGAACTGTGAGAAATACATCTCTGTTACTTTATAAGCTACCCAATCTGTGGTATTTTGTACTAGCAGCCCAGATGGACTAAGACAGGCAATAGAGGAATCATGAACCCATGGTGATTGTTAGTTGTACACATGACAGTGACGTTCAGCTCCCACTTACTTCTACCCAACTTTGTCTGACAGGCACAATCTGTGTCTGAAGCCCTAATTCATAAAATCTCTACTCAAGTTCTGAGTCAGCACTATATATATATTTTTTCACCCTTAGTGTATTCATTTATAAAATGTTTGTAACAGAGATACCTGTTCTGCCTTCTAAAAAGATTTGTTTAAAGCATCATGCAATAATGTAATAATACATGCAAAAGCCATGTATTGTGAGTTTTGAAATGCAATGCAAATATAGGTAATAATATGATAGCAAGAATAAACATACTGAACATTGTACAAGCAAATGAAAGTTAATGTGGTAAGACTTTGTATTTATTCAAAACAATTTTAAACAGAAAAAGGCACCACTATTTTTTAATGAGAAAGCATTTTGATTTTAAATCTTTAGTCCAAAAGTATTACAGATAATGGCCTACATTTTTATGGAGTTATGCTTTCAATAGGTTTTATAATGTTAAAGAGGATAGAGTACTTAGATGTAAGGAAACTTCTGACTCTAAAATTCTAACGAGAGTTCAATATTTCAATTGAACATTTTATCTAACCTAATGACATTTTAATTTTCATATGATTAACAAACAGGACCTCAGATGTGACTTTGTAAATGAAATTTAACTACCCAGTAAGAAGTTAGGAGATGACTACAAAGAGTTTAGTGCAGGCCGGACAGTGGTAGAAAAGAGTTTTTAAAGCTTAACACATGCCTTAAAGCCAAAAATAAATAAATAAATCTGTGAGAAAATTTTAAAATTAAAGATAGTAATTGATGAGTGTGATAACACTCTAAATATAGTTACAGTAATAAAGAGCTGAAAAATCAAATTGATTCCCCTGGAAGGTAGGAACATATTAAGAAATGTCAAGTTGGTAGGGGTTCTTAGAGGAAACAAGATGTATAATTTTTGAACAGTAGGTTATGACGGCTATGGAAGTAGGTAATTTTGATAGCGCATGTGTGGTGGTTGTGCACCAGAACAGGTTAAATAGCTTTTTCAAAATACTTTTTCCTCTTCATAACTCAAGCACAAAATATTTATATCTCGTAGTTTGAAACATTTAGAGAGCTTCATTTTATTTCAAAAATTTAGTAAGAATTAAATAATTCTAATTAATGAAAATGTTCAGGGGTTTGTTTGCATGCATCAAATTGAAACAACACATTTCCGTGTAGAATTATTAATGAAGAGACTAAAAGTAAACAATAAATGGAGATTTTTGGAGGGATATTGTTGTTTTACAGTGCTCTGAAGGAAATCTGGAACCTTGCTAAAAATAGTGTAATTTTATATGATTCCAAAGCTGGAGCAGGAAAACATAAGATAAGCCTGGGCATCTTGTGTTGCCAGAAAATAAAAGTGCTATAAATTTATTTATTTTTTAAATGGAGCATATGTAAAAAAAAAAGTTAAAATATAAATAAATAAATAAATAAAAATGGAGCATATCCAAGAGGCATAGTACCTAACCTGAAAGAGCTCCCAATCGCTGAAGTTAGGACAACTTAAGCAAAAATAAATAGCATAAATAAATACCTAAAAAATAAATACATAATTTTAGGTTATACTCAAAACTTAAAATAAATATTAATATTTATGAATCCATACTGCCACAAATACATATAGATGAATACATGAGTGGGGTTGAAGTGACAACTCTTCTTACAGAAGATTTCTAGTGAATAAATGTAGAAAGAATGAGAGAAATAAGAAAACCACCATTAGAACACCAAAGTAATAAATGCTTTAGCCATCCATTGGTGGATGCTGAAATAGATGAGTAAAATTTTAAACAGAAACTGGGTGTTTGTATAGCCTCACAGTATTCGTCTCCCCAGCTGTGTAGTTAGAAAAGGAGAAATAAAAATGTTGCAATGGAGAAAGCTGACAGGCACTCCATTAACCAAGTGATCAAGGTCAACATAAGCAGTGACCAACATCGATACGTTGTACCTTGACATGAAGCACTGAGAAGAACACATCACTTCTTTGGTATCTTTCCCAATAATACATGAAGTCAATCTATCATGCGGAAATATTGCACAGACTCAGAACATGGGACAGACTATACAATGAACCATTCCTCTTCAAAAATGTCAAGGTCATAATAGATAAGGAAAGGCAGGAACTGTCAAATATTGGAGGAGACAAAAGAGACCTGACAACTAAATGCAATGCAGGGTTCTGGATTGGATATCGGGGCAGAAAAATATATGTTAGTGAAAATAATTGGAGAAAGTTGAATAAGTTCTGTACTTTAGGTAATAATATAGCATTCAGATTAATTAGTTTCGATAAATGGTTTGTGGTTATGTGAGATGTTAACATAAAGAGAAACTGGGTGAAAGATACATGGGAACTGTACTACTTTTGCAACTCTTCTAGTAAGTCTAAAATTATTACAACATAAAAAAGTTTAAAAAAAAAACGATTCCAATAAAATGTGCATATACAATTGTAGGGTAATCACTAACACTTATATAGCAACATGTTCCAGGCACTGTTTTAAATGCTTTACCTGTATTAACTCATATAATGTTTACAAATTATCTAGCTGCTGTTAGCATCACCATTTTAATATGAGACAATTGAGACAAAGAGAGAATACGTTTTCCCGAGGTCAAACTTCCTGTTAATGATGGAGGTGAGGATTCAACCCAGAATTTTTACTCTGGAATATGTACTCTTAACTGTATAATGGTCTCCAATATAAATGATTTACTTATGAGGAATACAGCTGCCAGAATAATGTTATCTTTGCTTTAAACACCTTGGGAATTTATTTCAGAGTTTGTAGCATGTCCTTTTTGATACCTGTATGTTAGCAAATGTTTGTTCTTTCAGAATGTGCTTGGTTTTTAAAAATTATTTAGGGCCAAATAAGTTTGAATTTAAAGATAAGGTGTGGTCATATAGTAATGACCCTTGCAGTCTTTTCTCTTATGATGGGTTTTATTTTTAAATTTCAAGGAAAGGTTTTAATTACTTTATTAAAATACATGACACGTATATACAGTTTTGATTATTAAACATTATATCATGAATATCTTTCATTATCTATAATTACTTATCTACATCACTTTTAATATTTTATTCTATGAATATATTAGACTTCATATAATCAAGTATCTGTAATTGGATATTTGGTTTATTTTTTTAGAAAGAATACTTCTATGAAGATCCTTATATATGCATTCTTGTATCTTTTTATTTTTAAATTTATGCACTTGTGCATTCATTCATCATTTTTCTCATCACATTCACTCAAATATATTTATTTATTTTTACCTACTAGGTGCTAGTCACTGTTCTAGGTGCAAGAGATACAGCAGACAACAGAACAAGTTATCCTTTGCTCTTAAGGATCTGATCCTTTAGGATAAATTCCTGGAAGTAGAACTACTGAATCAATCATCATATGCACATTTCCATGTTTTGACCAATTTACAACATTGTTGCCCAGAGAATCTGTGGCAATTTATAAGCCCATCAGAAATGGTTTAGAGAGTCCTGGTGAACTGATATTTAAAAAATTTTCTCCCTCTGTTCTTTAGATTGTGTGATTTCTGTTGATCTGTTCACAGAGTCTTCTGCTCGCTCCAATCTAATGTTAACCTTATCTAGTGAAATTTTATTTCAGATATTGTATTTTTTCAGTTCTAAAGTTTTTTTGGCTTTGTTTTTGTTTTGCTAATTTCTATTTTTCAGCAGACTTGCCTTATTATTGCAGTAAGGCTGAACATAGTTTTCTTACATCCTTGAGCACAGTTGTAATAGCTGTTTAAAATCCTTGTCTATTCATTATGACACTAGGGTCACCTATAGGATCAGTCTTTATTAGTTGTCGCTTTATTGAGTATGGATCATGTTTTCCTATTTCTTTTAATGTAATTTGGATTGTATCATGGATATAATGAATAGCACGGAGTAGAGACTCTAAATTCTGTTACAGTCTTACAAAGGTGAGCATATAGCCCTCTAGAATTTGCCTGTTTGCGGTTGTTTGTAGTGTCTTACATAATTTTCTAGTGTCATACATAATATGAGTATTTTCCAGAATTTATAGTAGTCATCTTTGGGACAGTTGTTCCAATAGAAGCCACTTAGCCATGACCAGAAACATAATTCTATATAAACTGAAAGCATTCTTGAAAACATTTTTCAAGTGTATTTTAAATGATTTGAGTGTCAGAGTATATTTTGCAGATAGACCATTACTATACATATAAATCCTTCGGACTTTGTTTAAAGATGATTTGTTTATTACTATATCCTATACATAGATATACTTCGTATTTCTCTTTTTAAAATCTATTAATCTGTTTGATAATCCAAAAATATTTTATTTCTCATTGAAATTAGATCAGCATTAAAAAAAATTCACAATGACTTTGCAAGGAATTTTTCTGTAATTGATAAAAATTCTCTGGAGATGAGAAAACTATAAATAGACACTTTTAAAAAAATGAACAAGTAAGGCAGAAAAATCAGAGAGAAGGGATCAACTGCATTTTACAACTTTGTTTCCTAGAGCCTAATTTCTATTTTTGTACATGCTCAAACCACCTGCCCTTTTCTTACAGTTTTGTCCTTATGTGCTATTTGTAATGAAGCACAGTAGAATATAGATGGTTTCAGATTTATGATGTGCCCTACATCTGTTCATAGTGATCTTCAAGTAAGAAGAATAAATGTAACACTTTTTGTACTATCTGCTAATACATTGTTAACAGTTGGTGATGGAAAGTACTGATTTAGGTTACTTAATAAGGACCTCTGTGTTTTGGAATGAGTTGAAAATTGTACACCCACACTTACCCATAGTACAAAGAGGAAACTAAAAGTAAGTCTACTGCATATTCATACACAGAGGAACCTAGGCTCTTTCTATATACTTATTTTTATCTCAGATGAATTAAAATCAAATGAACACATATATAATGTACCAATATAGTAAGATTAAGATAAACTGTCACAATGTTCATGGATTCTGAAGATCTTCCTTGAGGAAGCTAGAAAATATTAATGTTTTGCTATGTAATTATGTTACACATTTTTTCCTGTACTCAATTTTATCATTTAATATTGTTTTCATAATCAACTCCCTATGTGATTTAGAACAATACATATACTGTATTCTGTTATTTTTTTCATAATACACTATATCTGTCCAGCTCATCTGAAACACTTTATATGAATTAAATTCAAAGTATTTGTGCTAGACACAATAGATGATTGAAAAGTGAAAAGAATGACTAAGTCGTTTATTGTCACTACCATCTTAGAGTTTAAAGGCAAGAGAAAAACTTTAAGACATATTGTAAAACTGAAATATTTAAAATAGTAAGTGCTATATACTTGCCTGGAAATAGATACTGTTATATATAAGAATTTGATACATATATATGTACTATATTAAATATATGATAAATAAGCATTACAGATCATTAATAAAAAAGAAGGCCATTAAATAAATTGTTAAGAAATGAGTATCTCAGTAATGTTTCAGGATCCAAAATACAAAATCAATGTACAAAAATCCACTGCATTCCTACATACTAACTAATTATATTTCAGAAAAAGAAAAAAAAATAATTTCTCAATTGCAACAAAAAGAATAAAATACCTAGGAATAAACTTAACCAAGGATGTGAAGGACCTATACACTGAAAACTATAAGGCATTTTTCAAAGAAATTGAAGAAGACACAAAGAAATAGAAAGATATTCCATGTTCATGGATTGGAAGAATCAACATAATTAAAATGACTATGTCATCCAAAGCAACATACAGATTTAATGCAATCCCCATCAAAATCCCAATGGCATTTTTTTAAAGAAATGGAACAAAAAATCATCAGATTTGCATGGAACCACAAAAGACCCTGAACAGCCAAAACAATCCTAAGAAAAAAGAATAATGCCAGAGGTATCACACTCTCTGACTTCAGCTTGTACTATACAACAACAATAATCAAAATAGCATGGTATTGACAAAAAAGAAACAGACACACAGACCAATGGAATAGAATTGAAAACCCAAAAATAAACCCACATAAATATAGACAGACAATTTTTGACAAAGGAGTCAAAAACATGCAATGGAGAAAAGAAAGCCTCTTCTATTAGTGGTGCTGAGAGAATTGGATAGCCACGTGCAAAAGAATGAAACTAGACTGCTGTCTGTCACCATGTACCAAAATTAACTCAAAATGGACCAAACACCTGAACATAAAACCTGAAACAACAAAGTGCATAGAAGAAAACATAGTCCTCTTTGGACCTTGGGTTCAAAGAGGATTTTATGAATTTGACCTCAAAAGCAAGGGAAGTAATAGCTAAAATAAATGAATGGAACTATGTCAAACTAAAAAGCCTCTGCACAGCAAAAGAAACCATTGACAAAATAAAGAGGCAATCAACCCAGTGAGAGAAGATTTTTCCAAACAACGTCTCCGATAAGGGGCTAATATCCATAATATATAAGGAACTCATACAACTCAACAACAAAAAAACAATCCAGTTAAAAAATGGGCAGAGGACCTGAATAGACATTTCTCCAAAGAGGACATACAGATGGCCAATAGATGTATGAAAAGATGTTCAACATCACTAATCATCAGAGAAATGCAAATAAAAACCGCAATGAGATATCACCTCACACCAGTTAGAATGGCTATCATCAACAAGACAAATTAGAGGCAAGTGTTGGAGAGGCTGTGGAGAAAAATAAACCCTCATACACTGTTGGTGAGAATTGGTACAGCCGCTGTGGAAGGCAGGGTGGAGGTTCCTCAAAAAATTAAGAATAGAATTACCATATGACCCAGCAATCCCTCTACTGGGTATGTACTACAAACATCTGAAAACAGTTATCCGTAGAGACATATGTGCTCCGATGTTCATTGCAGCTTTATTGATGGTGGGCAAGACATGGGAACAACAAAAGTGTTCTTTGAGAGATGATTGGATAAAGAAGATATGGTATATGTACACAATGGAAAACTACTCTGCCATAAGAAAAGATGAAATAATGCCATTTGTGACAAAATGAATGGATCTTGAGATTATTAATATAAGCTAAATAAGTCGCACAGAAAAAGTTGAGAACCATATGATTTCACTGATATGTGGGATATAAAACTAAAAGCAACAAAGGAACAAGAGAAACAAAACTCATAGACACAGACAATAGTTTAGTGGTTACCAGAGGGTAAGGGGGGAAGAGGAGTGGTAGATGATGGTAAACAGGATCAAACATAAGGTGATAGAAGGAGAACTGACTCTGGGTGGTTAACATACAATGTCATAAATAGATGATATATCACAGAATTGTACACCTAAAACCTATATAATTTTACTAACCATTGTCACTACAATAAATTTTAATTTAAAAAACAAAAGAAAAAGAAACCCCAAGCCTCTCAACTCCTGTTAAGTGGTCTATCCCATACCTTATGTTGCTATTTAGAATAATTTTAATTCCAGTTTTTCATGGTTAATTTTGAAACATAATCATTTTCTAAATATGCTTTTTTTTATTTTCTTTTTTTGCTTTCTAAAAATAACCAGCTATGAAAGGGATCTTTCCAAGCTTCATCATTATTTTAATAACTGTTTTTTTAGTTACTGATTCGTATTTGTAAAAATTTCATTTAGAAGATTTAAAAACAACAAAAGCACCATTTAAAAAATCACTTTCACCACTACCACCATCAATACAATATGGGTTCTTTTCAAGGAAATAATTTGTGACCTTTAATTGAAACTTTCTAAGGGACTTATAACTGATATTCTAACTGTATCCCATTCATTAAAATAATACAGATATTTAACACAGATAGGGAATGCTTGTTGCAGGTAACAATCATCATGTTGGGGTAGTGGATGCCATTGTCATGTATGAGGCAGGGAATAAAATCTTTGTGAATCCCAATACTTTCTTAATTCAATTTCCAGGACTCTTAATTATAAGCATATCTGAACCTCCTACTCTAATAATAATTGATTTAGTAATAGATATCCTAAAGAAAAATAAGATACTGGAATACTTCTAAATATCACAGATAAACTAAATAGTATTGAATATATTTTGTTACACTTATTTAAATACATGCTAATCTTTTGAATATATCTTATATTATGAATTTTTTTTAATATAAATGTTTGATTCCCCGGAACTTCTACCTAAAATAATAAATTTAAGAAAGTTTATGGTGAAGTATGTTTTTCTCCCTACTTTATGTACCTATATGAGTTTTTCTCTTTTTTAGATGTTGAGAGGGTATTAAGAATTCTAGGAGTAGTTCAACTCTTCAGTGTCTCAATTAAAATCAAGGCTCAAAGGCTGTCATTTTGTTACCCTCTTTGTCATTTGCATATGGACTATTGACAGTTCACCATTTAGAAGACATGCAGAAAGACAGGGTTATCATGATTTAGTTGGTAATTAACTTCTTTGGCTGGAAACTTCCTGTTGTTAGGGTAGAATACTGCATTTCAAACTAGCTATAGAAAATTTTTGTTTGTATTCACTATTTGCATGTAGAGTGATTTTGAAACTAAAATTGAAGGTTTCTAATTTTATGCAGAATGACAGCTATGTATTTCCATAAATGTATGAGCATTGTGATACGAAGCTGTTCTCATCTGAAGTCATAAATGTTCAGTGCAAAAGTAGGCCATGGGAATGAATAATAATAATAATAATTTGCCTTTTTGAGATCATGGCAATAATAAGCATAATTTTCAGAGCTGCATATAAGCCAAAGGAGCTTTGCCTGTAGGCAGCATGACAAGACAGTTACTGAGGGGGAGGAGGAATTGAGAATTTCTGACAGGTGGGTTACCCATTTTTGCAGCCATTTTGCCTCTCTGCCCTCTCTTTCTGCATAACTATAGCCTCTAGCCAGCTACCTGCCACTGCTTTATGGGAGACTGTGACAAAGAGAGCAAAATAGAGGCCAGTGTAGGAATCCCAAGAGGTTAATACCTTTTATTATAAAGCTCGGTGGCATAGCCGTTTAGTTGTGACATGTCGTTTTTAAAGCAATCTGTTCCCTTTTAGAAGAATCCATTTCTATGGGTTGTCAAGAAGTAAAAAGGTTTTTTGTTGTTGTTAAATGATGTTTTAAAATTCTGTCCAATTTATGTTAAAGAAGGTAGCTAGGATAGTTGAGACTGAAAGACAGTGATACATGAAAAGGAATAAAAGAACACAGCAAACATAAGGTCTGGCAGCAAGCGTGATAGTTGTCTGGCTGCCAACAGCAGTAATAAGAACTAGTGGTGCTGGTTGAGAAAGTTGTTTAATTCAGATGCATCCAATAAAATACACATCCTTCAAAAGCAATACAGTGTATGAATTTATACTTTAAACAGCACTATCACCAACTCCAATCCTGAATGATTAAAAAAAATAAATTCTTCAGGCTCAGAGACATAAGTAAGAGTGTGTCAAATTGTGGAAATCGGTAGAGATGTTGCCAAAAATCAAGGACTGACTGTTTTCGTGTGTCCGTGTGCATGTGTGCATTTAATAAGGTAAAATTACATGAGTTCATTTGGGCTCTGTAGCATTTTCTGGTGACCCAAGGATCATTTTCAGTTACTGCACTTGGCTGTAAAGTCTATTGAGTAGTGAACTGCCATCAAAAGCCATTCTCTTTAAGATTCTTTATGTATTATTACCTGGACTGTGAGAGGAAATTCCCTTATAATAGTGATGGTATAACCATTTGCACAGAAACCCACCTTTCACGTGTTCAGATCAACATAATGACCCTCATTCCTGGGACCTATCCCTTCGGTTGTTTTTCAGGCAGTGGTGAGGGGTTTGTTTAGAACCACCCACACCTGCTTGTCTAGTTCTGAGGTTATCAACAGAATGCATTTGTGAAACAAACGGCTGCCTGGATTGGAGATGCAGTCGTCCTTAGTGCAAAATCGAAGTGGCCTTTATGGCTATTGCGTTAGCATTGTGCACAAACTGTACAACTGCCTTCCTCTTGAATCCTTTTCTCTGACCCCAAACAAATGCTTTCTAGAGATACAAATGTGTGATAGGTGGTCATTTATATAAGCCTGGAGAAATACAAGGTGATAGCATTGGAAGAAAATTGTTATTGCTCTCTGATTTTGAAGGAAAATTGATTTATTATTATGAAATAACAAAGTACTCTTAAGGGTAAAACCTTTTTGCCCTACTTCAACCTGACGAAAAGGTTTACTTCCAAGTTATAAACCCATTTAAAGCTTGGCCTCTAATGGAAAACCTGAGAGCTCTTTCACACATGGCAGTAGAAGCCACTGCACTAATAAAAGCCTTCATTAAAATATGGTCACAATCTGTGTGCTGTGGCAATTTTCAGCTACAAATTGAAAATGAATTGGTTGCACCTGTAATGAGGGTTCAATTAAATGATCTTGGAAAAAAACAGAAAGGAAATTAAATATTGAGTCCTTCATCACTGAGTGTTTGTCTTGAAGGGAATAATGTATGGACCGGAGAAGAGAATAGTGGAGACCAGAGACATGGCCTCTCCTTTGTTTATTCTTCAGTGATAAGTAGCTGTTTTCCAACCAAAGCATTTCTCCCTCGTTTAATTCCATGATTAAATAGGTTGTTACAAGACCACTTTGTCCACACAACACAGAGGTGTCAAAAATGCTGACAGGTAATGCCAGCAAAGTACTAGGAACTCTCTGAACACAATAGTAACAGTGTACACTGTTTATTCTTTGAACTATTGATCTGACGCAATTGCCTAAATAGTAGAAAATTCCCTGATGTATCAGTTCCTAGCTGGGAGCACCGTGGGCTAATAATATCTGCCTAGATTCTCTGTCACTTGATGTGGTATTTTGTTGTACTTTCAAGTTATCTGAATAATCAGAAAATTATTTAAGATATTTATACAGCAAAGGGTTTTCAAATTCCTTCAGAGTATTTCATTTGGTAAAAGAACAACCCTAAAATAATTTCTCTTTTTCCAAGTGTGTTGTCCCCTGTATGCCTGGTTTGACCTTGTTTTTTGCCTCTAAAACTCCCAAATCTAGTATTTCCTAGCTATAACATCCACAGACTTTGAACAGTGGGGATGATTTGCTCCTGGCCAATGTCCAGAGACATTTGCCAGCCTTCCCAGCACAATCCTAAAACTTGCCAGGACAGTGGGTAAGAGTGGTCCCCACTGTGGTATCCTAGGGGCAATCCTCAAATCCAACATAGTCACATTTAGAAAGGTTGGGCCTTTCTAAAAGCCAGGGCTCAGATGAAATCTAATGATACTGTCCGTAAATAAACCCTCCAGCTCTGTCCTAATCAAGTCACAATAATGCCCATCATGCAGAAAAGACCAAATTGCTTCTAGCACACTGCCTCACACCTTGCAGTGAGTAATAAATACTTGATGAATGAATATGCAGGAAAGTGCACTAAATGGCAGAATGCATATTCTACAGCCAAGGTCAGAGCAATTACAGTTTAGAAGCAGGCTTCATGGGGAAGTAACAGTCACCTGAATCACTGTTCTGCTTAAGCACATAAATGAAATGGTTTTTGTTGTTGTTGTGTTGTTGTTTCTAATCATGGAACCTTGATACTTGAGAGAAAGTATCAATGTTTACATCATTAGTATTTACCTCTTTTAAGTATATTTGACATCATTGAGGCGATAAGAGTTTCTTACACATATTGAAATGCATTGTTTTGCAATTTGCTTATTTTTATTTATTTTCATTTAGATCTCTGTTTGTTTAGGTCTGTGACCACAGACTAACTTATAAATCTCTATCTACTATCCTCCAATAGTTCCTGCCATCTCTGTTCTCTGTTTTTATTTTATGCAGCTTATTTGCTCAGTTATGTTGTATCCTTTCTAAGAGGAGGTTGGTAAGATGAAAGGTGGGAAGTCCAAAATATCATTAAGATTTTCCTGTACATGTTTGTTATACATCATTTTATTTTAACCGTCAGAATAGCACTTAGGTAAATAGTAGTAGCCCCAATTTACAGATGAGAAAACCGAGTTTCAAAAAGTATATAACTTCCCACAGGCTAATAAGTGACAGCACCAGGAAAAAACAAAGTAAGCAAAGAAAATGACAGTTAAGAAATGAGAAATATGACATTATATTGTAACATCTGTGGATTGGAACACTTGCTATGATTTCCAATTGCTGGACGTTTGTAGGGTTCCTACCCAGCTGTATATCCTAATTATGTTTCAGGAGTCATGAGGCAGGAAAATATGAGCAAAAAAGAGCAAGGTGACTGCAGCAGGTAGAGTTGTGAAGTGAGTATCAAAGAGGTACTGCTATAACATGACAATTAGGTTTTAAGCTGACTCAAAAGCTGCATTGTTCTTGACGGCCATTGCAGTAGGTGGCGATATTGTACTACCTTGGAAATTTGAGGAAATTTTTTTCTTCTTTTCTTAATCTCTAAAATTAATCTGTACTATTGGTGTGTATTTCCTGGACCCTTGCCTCTTGTGTACCTGCTATTTACATTACATTTTGACCCAGCATTCGAATCAGACAGGAAACAGGTTTCTTCTATTCCACACCTTTCTGAAAAACCAGACCCAGAAATCCAAGAGCCCTTTGGCTCTCCACCTGGATGTCTCCTAGCACCTCAAACCCAAAATGCCCTAAATTGAATCCATTTTCAACCTCAGATTATTTGTCTCAATTTTTTTGCTTTTCTATTTACTGAAACTCCCATCTATCAGTCACCCAAGCCAGTAACCTGAGTGTAAGCCTGGAGGCACCAACGACAAAGAGGTAAAGAGCGTAGCTTTTGTAGGACTTGGGTTCTGAGGTCAATAGCCAGAGGTGGGAATTGAGCTCTGACACTGACGGTGTGACTTTGAAAGTTACTTTACCTCTTTAAGTCTCTGTTTTTCCATCAATAAAATGAATGTACAATCATACCTTTCTCTCAGTATATTGTGCAGGTCATGTGGTATAATCCAAATAAAGTGCTTAACACCGTGACAGGCATGTATTAAAACCCAGCAAAAATTAACTATGGTGATGACCCTGATAATTAATGATGATGCTTGAGTTTTCCTCAATCATCCTTCATCTAAGGTCACCAAATTCTGCATATTCTAAATACTTCCATGTCTTTACTTTATGCCTATAACTTTGCGTTAGGCCCTAATTATTTTTTGTATAATCATTATTAAAGAGGCTCCAAAACTGTTTCTTTACTTCTTGCTTCACCCACTTCCATTTGTCCTTCACGTTGTCCAGAAGCATAAATACAATTTTGTTTTCCTCTGCTTAAAATTCTATAGAGTCTGCCTATGGTATATATATATATATATATATATATATATATATATATATATATATATATCCTGAATTCCTTTATATGTCATAGCAAATCTTGCATGATATGGTCCCTGAATATTTATCTCACAACGTTCTTGGCTTTGGGACACTCACACTCTTTATTCCTTTTCATGCAGCATGGGAATGAAAAAGAGCCAAGGTCATTCCACCTCTTCGTGCCTTTACCTGTGCCCTTACTTATGCCTGAAATGTCCTGTATTTGGTATAGACCTCCATTACAATACGATCACAACGTATTGTCGTAATACTGCAACAACAATAATAATCATTATGCTGATGTTGTTTACATAGCTAGTCTAGTCCTACTGGAGGCCAACACTATGCACACCTCCTAGCAGAAACGGGAACCAGTGGAGAATAGTGGCTCACCAAGTGGTAAAAGGAAGGCAACAAGCTAGTTGCCACGCGTAATTCATCTCCAGAGGCTCAAGTTTATAGGAATGGAATAGTCCTTGGTGGCTGGCAATTTTTCCAACCATCTATGGTTGGGAAAGGAGTCTCCAAGTCATTATATAAATTGACTCTTACTCCACTTTGATGTTCATTAAAGATACGCTGTCACAGATACTTCAGAATCATAGAGTATATTAGTTTTTTATTGCTGCCATACAAATTACCGCATACTTAGAGGCTTAAAATCACACACAGTTATTATGTTACCATTAAGACATTAGAAAGTCTGACATGGGTCTCACTGGGCTAAAATCAGGTGTCTGCAGAACGACATTTTTTACTACAGGCTCTAGGGTAAAATCTATTTCCTTGTTTTCTCAGGTTGTTAACAGAATTCTTTCTTGAAGTTGTAGGACTAGGGTCTAGTTTCTCAGTGGGCTGTCCACTAAAGGCCATTCCCATCTTCTAGAGACCCCCCAGATTTACTGTGAACCACTTCTGCCTATGTGTTCACCTTGTATCTCTCTGACCACAGTCCTTTTAAGAACTGATGTGGTTAGGTTAGGCCCATCTGGATACCACATCTCCAAAGTTCCTTTTGCCATGGAAGGTGACATATTCACAGGTTCTTAGGACTAGGTCATCTTTGGGGAGCATTATCCTGCCTACCATACATAGATCCCAATAATTCCTGTCAGGCTGGTCCTTCTGAGAACTATGAGGTTAATGATATGTAGAATAAAGTTCTCCTTGGTTCTGGGAAATAGAATACCTTTTTTTAAATCAAGTCTTCTGAATACCCTGTTGTGAGGTATCTGAAAGAACTAGAGACAGACTCGCATCTCTAGCATAACGCGATTTTGGGATTGTGTGGGTGAGATCCCCATGCACTGGGAAGGCATGTAACTTCCCTAGTATTTAGGACCTTATTTGGTATGTGTTAGTTTGATTTACAAAATATAGGCATCTGGAGCAAAGTTGGTATATGGTGTCTTAGGAATTCTCTGATATCACCTCTGCTCTTTCATTCTCCTTTCCATTCCGACCTCTGATTTCAATTTCCATTCACCCAACAGACATCAGCTTTCTTATAAGGTACCATCCGCCTTGAAATCTCCAGCTCTCTCAATCCAGCCTTCTTAACTATCATCACTCCCACCCCTTCTCCTTACCTAATCATCTTCTCCCTCAGGTAGGGATCTTGACTCTCAATTGTCATTTCACTCAATGAACACTTCCTTCCTTGTCGCACTTCATTTTCCCCCTTCCTTGAACTGGACTGTCAGTTGGTGTCCCCAGATTGCTTTGATTCCAAAACCTATTACTAAATTTGCTGCTGCCCTCCTTATTTCCTACAGATTTATCATTGAACAAACACACTGGATGCCCACCACAGCTTTGTAGAACCTAGAAATTAGGATCCAAATGTGAACAGCTAAGATTGGATGAGCTGTGGAGCTACTAAGTATAGTCTCAGTCACCAACAGTTGTGCCTCAACCTAATACAAGAGATTTTATTTAGAGTGTGCACCTTAAATCCACTGACAGTTTACATTTTGATCTCATCATGTCAGCATTAGGTATGATGTCAGACTGATACCCTCATTTGAATGTAAAGCAACTAACTAGTGAAAGCACTGTAAACAATAGATATCTTACAAGAGGAAAGTCTTGTTCACTGAACTTGATATGCTTTAGCGACTCAGTTCTGCAAGGAAGTCATAGATTTATTCTCTCCTTGCCATGAATATCTACCTCTCATGTTTCAAATCAACAATAACGTGTATGGTGTTCTTGCCCTCTTAAACTATATGGGTCATTGCAATCAATCAGATTTGCATTCACAAAAGCCATAGTGTGCTGTGAAAACTGAATATTCGGGGAAGAAAAAGACTTGAAAATCACATGTAAAGAAATAAATTTTGAGATTATGCTTGAATTGCCACGATTTCAGAGAGAAAAAATATCTAATGAAAGGTTGTGTCTTAAGAATTAGGCTTCCACTGACATTTATAAATGATCATTTTTCTGCTACATCTCTCCCTTGTTATATGTACCAACTTTAAATCTTAATAAATGATGTAAAAAGTGTCCAACTTAATTTGTAAGTTTTCCTGAAGATGTGTTTTAAGTTGAATATTTTGCCATGTTTTAATCACTTAGAGGATTTTATTTGTGTCATATGTTTTGTACAATATATTTCACTATTCATTTTTATTTTACATTTTACTTAAGTAAACATAGGGAGGAGTTTTGCTTTTTGGTTCCTTTCAGTCATGGGGAGAAAAATTACTACAATTTCTTAGTGCAATACCAGGCAGTGATGTGTTGAAGTTAGCTTATACTTGCTCATAAGAGCCAACCATCCTTGTCTTCCCAATTATGCATTCAGAGATGTCCCAAGGTAGCTTAAAATGGGCCACAGTTGGCATATTCATACCATGAAAACCAGCAAATAGTACAAATCTGGGTTTTTCTCCCCCTCCCCAAAGACCGGTTTTTAAACATTAACTAATATATCATTAATATTAGCATTGTATACACATCTCCTATAACAATACATTAGGTTGGTACAGAAGTAATTGGGGTTTTTGCAATTGTTTTTAACCTTTTAAACCGCAGTTACTTTTGCACCAACCTAATAGTTAGCTGTGAGATCTGGGGAGCCAATTGGACTGGTTAATTAGTTTGTCGTCATTGTTCTCATGTGAATGGTTGTGGGGTTTTTGTTTTGTTTTGTTTTTAATGGGAAACTTTGGACTTATCCTTTTCAGTAAAATTGTCACTGTGAACTGTCAATCCTTTTTTAGTAGTAGGGTTGTGAATTCCTTTGACAAGCCACAAACCACAAATAGTCACCGGAGTAAATTAACTATTAGACACTGAATCAACATACTTTTAAAAAGATCCAAGGAAAAATGAAATTGTTCCAGGGGGTGCATTCAGATGGAGCTTTAAGAGAACATTGAAAATTATAGTGGCAATAAAAATCAAGTTTGATCAGTGGGTTAAGGAGTTCATTGTTTCCAAAAAGAACAGAATTATTTGAAAATATTAAGTGTAAACAATTCAGTTTAGAGAGAGAACGATGAATAATACACATCTCTGAATCTTTTAGCAAAATAATATAGACAAGAAGCCAATTCCATTCCTTCTACTTTTCTTCTGGTCCCTCCATTTCAATTTCCATCAAACTGTGTGTTTCAATTAGTTGAGCAGAGGCAACAAGCTTTAGAGGTTTTGAGGCACGTAAACTTAAATAACGTGAAGGATGGTCTCAGATCACAAAATTTTGCAGATCTAGCTATGGAGTCAGAATAGAGTCTGTATTAATGAGTTTTGTGATTGAAATTAATACATTGACAATATTTTTTCAAACTAACTGGTAAAAATTTAGATTGACTTGTATTAGTAAACTACATTTATTTAATTTTTTTTTTTTTTTCGGAAACAGTTGAATAAAGCTAAAAATGTTACCTCTATGAAACTTTTCAGGTGAGGAGGTGAATGAAACTTGGCTACTGCTTTATAACTCCCAGTTAAAGTAGACTAGCTAGACTAGTCTAAAAAGCCATTGACACAAAACAGATCAAAAACCTAAATGTAAGAGCCAAAACTATAAAACTCTTAGAAGACAACATAGGAATAAATCTTTATGACCTTGGATTAGGTTTCATAAACATGATAACAAAAAAGCAAAAGTAATCGAAGAAAAATTGGACTCCTAAATTAGAATTTTTTTGTGCTTCAAAAGACACCATAAAGTGAAATGACATTCCACAATGTGGGTGAAAAAATTTTTAAATCATATATCTCATAAGGGATTTAATATCTACAATGTGTAAAGGACTCCTACAACTCAATAATAAAAAAGATAAATTATCCAATTAAAAAAAAAAAAAAAAGCTATTGACAAACGATGGCTGGTAGGCTAAATGTGGCCTACCACCTACCTGATTTATACAGCCCCTGAATTAACTGTAATTTGTACATTTTTAAATGCTTGAAATTAATCAAAAGAAGAACATTTTGTAATGTGAAATTATAAGAAATTGAAATTTCTATAAATGAAATTTTATTAGAACACAACTAAACCCATTCTTTTGTATGTCCTTATTGTGCTTTCAGGCCATGACTACAGACTTGAGTAGTTGGAACAGAGATTATATGGTCTGCAAAGCCTAAAGTATTTATTATATGAAGAAATTTGCTTAAGCACAGACTGAAGTACTCTTCTGTTTTATTTGATGTTTTAACTCCATTCCTTTGATTTGAATCAAATTAACAAGATCAGCATTTTTAAAAGAATATCAAAGCTACATCAGTTAATTATGAAACATGTAAACAATAAAATTATGCATATTCAATCAACTAAATTCATAACGGATTATGTATTCAGATTTTCCCTTTCCTCTCAATCATCTCCAGCCAAAGGCTGTTGAGCAGCTGGTGAATCTTCTACTCCTCATGTTCTCTCTTCACCAAAGCACAAAGGATAAAAGGGCAAAGCTTTTTGGAAGCATTAAAAAGAAGTCAGTAAGGATAATGCTCAAGACAGAAAATAAGAGATCTGATAATTATATTGTATTCTATTTTTCTGAATGCTAAAAGCATTAATTTGTCAAATATACATTTAAAAAATGTGCCCAAGTTTTACCAACTTTGTTTTGACATTACTTCCATTTTTTAATACTAAGAGCCTCAAATGATTGGACTCACCTGGACCTTCTCAGAGTGTGACCATAGCTTTGGGTGCATCTGTTACATTGTAGGTGTGAATATATCCTAATATCATTTGTCCTGCTCATACTCGTTTGCAAAACAGGTAACCAACCTGGGGTGGGGGTGGGTTGGGGGGAGTAATTATCTCCAGATTAGGGCCGGCCAAATATAGACAAAAAATGGATTTTTGAAAAAATCATACATTTCTCCCCAGGAATCCCTTTTTATTGCTTTCCTCATATTACGAAATGTGGTTTTGAATAACTCTGCTTTCATCCTTCTCCTGTGTAGGTGTTCATAGCTATGTAAATGGGAGGAGGAGATGGAATCTAACTTCTCATTTTTAAAAGGCAACATTTATTTAGGATCCAAATCCCAAACCATGGTCTTCAGAATTTCAAAGGAAGGCAGATATGCAAAGTACAAACATTCAGAGATTGAATTGACACTGAGACAGGGCAACATTCATTTTAAAAAGTAAGGTAATCCTAGTATATCAATAGAAAAATTGAGGCTTACTTATCATTTGATTAGCATTTTATCCTGCTAATGGAACATGTGAAAAATCCCCCATATCGCAGCAGAAGAAACTAGTAATTGTGAAGTGATTATTTGAAGATCACAGAAGCAGTAACAATATAGCCCAGTTTGATGTTCCAAACCCATATGTTTTACAACTGCTCTTCAAGGAAAATAGTATAGAGTTCAAGAAAAACATCTAGGAGTGCTCTGTTTGGACTTTATGGACCATCCAATTAAAAAAAAAAATCAGTTAACTTCGTTTGGCCTATCAAAATCTAGCATATAAATTTATTTTCCCTCACCTTCCAGGAAAGCGTTTTACACGTTAAAACACGTGGCATTGTGGTTGAGAATGCTTTAGGAATTTACACATATGTCTTTATGACGTACATGTGTTGTGTGTGGCCTACCATGGTGTGGGGAGGGGATAAAAAGGAGCACAATTAATACATAGATTTGCTTTTGAATCCAATAACTAAAATAAAAATAGAAACAGAATATTTGGAAGCTAGTATAGTTTTTTTTGTTGTCGTTTGTGTGATTTTTTTTATAAATGTGTTTTCTCTCAGCAGGTTGGCATTTATCTTTATTGTGTTTTAGATTTGAATAATATAAAAAATATGTTTAAATAAGTTTGCAATCTCATTTGGAGTTTATTCCATTTTCAGCTGTCCCTTTATAGACTATTTCTCATTTTGCTCGTTTAATATTTGCATATTCTGTATATAAAAGTTAAGTAAGTAAGGTCCTCATTTCTAAGATTCCCTACAAAGTAAGAAAGGATTCTATTTTGCAAAACTGAAGAATTAAATGGTGGTATCTCTGTTCATGGGACTCAAGACACTGATTTGATCATTTCATTTTGCAAACTATAGTGGGAAATTATCTGAATTTACACAAGGGACTTAATTTATTTTTTAAGAAGAGGCCCCAAAACACTGAAATTTTATTGATTTACTTTGAGAATCGCTGCATTCACTGCCCTTCAAGAAATCTGAGCTGAATTGAAAGGACATATTGCAGTTGCTGTGTCAGAGATGGAGCCATTTGTCTCACAACATTACACAGTGTATATCAAAACTTCAGATACATTTCACTTGTCTAAAATAAAACTTTTATATTTAAGTCATTTTCATGACAACCTAGTATAAAATCTGATGGTCAGATCTTTAGATGTAAATTTTTATCATGACAAGTTTGCACTTTGCTTGACATCCAAAATTTGGTTCCTTACACAGATAGCCCTTGACCAAATGTCATTTAAGTATCCTAATTAGCATATACTTTTTGTAGAAACTTTCCAGTTTTCCCCATTCTGTCATATTCCATATCCCAAATCCCAACTTATTTTAGTTTGGATACTTTTTCTTTAATTTTTCCAAATCCCGCAGTTTTCCTTTTCCTCTTGGATAGGACAGATGAACCAGTTCCCTTAGAAATCTCAGCTTCTTCCTGTGATATTGGCCTTTTCTATAGGGATAGATGCATTACTGACCCATGTCTTCACCTCTCTTCTTGACTGGTGAGGATTTCAGGATTGATATAGAAATAGCTAACTCTTGGCATTAAGAAAATTTGACTTTTAGGAGAGTTTGTGTGAGGATAAACAAAAATGTAATATCCCAAATTTACAGGTCAACTTGATTTCATATAGCAATGTTTCCTGCTAGTTATTCTTATATAGACTTGCTTTCACAAAACGAAATAATTTAAGATTGTATTTATTTTTATACATGACCTTTGAATGACCAGTGGCTATTCAACCCAATTTTTAAGCTGGCAAGCCTCAGGAAAGTATATTTTAATATTTGATCATTGGTTCTTTCAACAGACTACATAGCCTTGCTTTTTTTTTTTTCCTTTGAGGTAAGCATAGATAGACATAGAATCGTGTATTTTGGTTTGTTTCTGGGCCACCTGAAAACATGATTATAATTGTATTAAACTATAACTATCCTGTGAACTCACATCATCAAGTCTAAAGATGATATAGGGAGCATCCACGTAACAAATAGCATTTTGTGACTACTATGGGCTGTACGCTGTTTAGGTGTTGGAAACAAAACATAAGTGAGAGTCAGTATTTACGCATATGGTAAAGAGCTTTCATAGGACAAGACAGATAAACACAAAGAAAGTATTGTGTGATTAGTGCTATAATAAAAATGCTATAAGAACCCGTGGCTTGGTACCTAAATTAATTTTAGTGGATCAGGGCATTCTATTAATATGTAGAGTGAATAGCACGTGTAAAAATCTAGAAAAGTTTAGCACAAATCTTAGCACACAGAAAAGACTTGTGAAGTAAACAGTGGCCAGGTCAGGAAGGGCATTGCATGTTCTATTAAGGAGTTTATCCTGAGGACAAAGGGACACCACTGATGGGCTTTTAGGAAAGCTATGGCTTTATCAGATCCATATCTGCAACAATCCAAGAGACCAGTGTGATTAAATCTGAGGAAAAGAGATCTGAATGGAGAGAATAGGATGGTTTGGAGAGAGAACAGACCAGACTAGACTTGGCTACTGACTGAATGGGGAGAGTGAGAAATGGAGTAATCAAGGTTAAGCATTAAGGATGACAAAGCTTTTATCTGAGGACATATCTGTGCTTAAGTTAGAAAAATCTTCTGCATGATGACGATGATTTAATCTCTGTGTTTTGATTATAAAAAATATAAAAACATTTATATAAAATATAAACATGTTTCTTTAAATTCTTTAACAAGTAAAGCTCTCTGCTACTGCATTTTCATATTGCCTCTAGAAGGGACAGATGGCAGCTGCAGATTGGGAAGAGGTGATTAAAAAGGGAGCGTTATCTATTGGTGAAGCCAGGCCGACATCATCAAGGCAGCTGTATCCAAGGTACAGGATTTATAAGAGAAGGTAGGAGCTATACCTGCGGGTATATACCTTCTGAAACAATGAAGTGGTTGCTGAAAGCTGGGACAGTTTATCTTCTATTTTAAAGTCTCAGATGAGAGTCAGTGTCAGTCTCAGCCAAATTCCTTGAAATGCTGTCTTATATTTTAGGGAGCTGTAAGGAATTTTTTTATTGCATCCTTTCAAATCCTGATGTGCCCTCTAGAAGTTGGCTTTAAAATACTTGTAGTCTTTTTTCCCCCAGTAGAGACACAGAAGGCTCTTTCTTTATTTTTCATTTTTCCATTTTCAAGTAGCTACAAAGTTTATTTCTGAAGTAGAGATTTACTTTTCCAAGGCATTTTGAGGGTCTTATATATGACAGTTCAATTGAAACTTGAAGAACTTTGTAATATATTCAACTTATGTGACTTTAGGCTGCCAATTTTATTTTATTTTTTGAAAAGTCAAACTAACCAAAGTTTTTTAATTCACATATAATTTCTTGTGGGTTTCTTTAGGAATCACATGTTACTTCATTATTGCATGGCATGTTTGTTTTTTAAACAAAAGAGGTATAATGTAAAAATCTTCCTTTCTCATTTTTTTTTTTTTTTGTCTCCTTTTCTTATTTTTCCCTTTCCTCTATTTGTTTTCAGTCCAACAAATATTTGTTCTTGGGCTAATACATTTAAGGCATTGTGGTAGCCCTGACAACACAAAAAGAATAAGAGGTTATCCCTACTGACAGACAAGTGGTTAGAATCTCTTTCTCACCTGCTTCTTTCTTTTTAACTGTCACCTTTTTTTCTGTATCTTTTGCTTAATTTTTTTCTACCTTTTTTCTCATAAATGGACTATACTCTGTACTACGTGAGTATATAGCATTTTTATTTAAAAAAATTAGTTTTCAAGTAGGCAACTATATAACACATATAGGCCCACTGGAGGAAGATGTGGAGGACACACCTTTTCATTTCCTGTCCTGGATCACTTCTATTTCTGGGAGGGCATGCCTTGGACTAGGTCTGCCCATGTAAAGCATGCTTATATTTGTGGCTCTGCTTGACAGTCAACAAAGTGATGGTGATAAGATTCGATGGAAAATTGCGAACAGATGCAGAACAAGAGTGAGCTTCGCACAGATGCATGACGGATAAGCTTACTAACACAAACTCCACAAAGCTGGAGACACTGTAGTGCTCAGTGAGAAGGCCAAGCTACCCTGCCTTTCTAGGTCCCATGAAGACCTTGCTACTGCAGCATTTGCCATCTTCTTAAGAACTTTGGAAAAATCTGTTTTTTAATCTCATGGAATTTTGAACTCCCTTGGCACCTCCTGACATAAAGGCATTTTCTGGCAACCTGTCTGATGCAAGTAATTGATACCAATTCCAGAATTTCCCTATGCTCTTGCCCAAGCGGACCATCTCCATTGCCGGGTGAGATGGAGAGGCCTTAGGCTGCTGAGATCTATGCCTACAGGTTTCAAATTCTATTAATTTTCTACAAACGAATGACACTGCACATTTCTTGGCTATTTCTTTATTCTTGTTTTGCACAGTTTGAACTTGCAACTTCAGCCCAATTATTACAACGGCTCTAGAACCAGGAGAGCCAAAGATTTCATATTAACTTCCAACCCTGATTTGTACTGTCTGCACAGAGCAATATGTTAAAGAGGGTTCCAAGACTTCATACTGGTTTAGTAAAAGAGAATTCATAGGCCAGGGAGGGAAACAGAAGCATGCGTTCCTGACATTTCCCATTCCTAAATCTTTTAGGGAGAAAGGAGGACATACCTGTTGTGGGGCCCTCCCTAAGCCTGTTGGATGCTCGTTGTGAATTCTATTACAAGATCTGCCAGTGATGATGGGCGTGATAAGAAATGCATCACTTGGAACATTTCAAGCAAGCACAGAAGTGTTTGGTACAAAATAACAGAGGACATGGATCAAGCAACACTTTCTCTAGGAGATTTGCTTGTATGATTGCAAGGAAGTCTCTGCTCATAGTCTTTCCTTGGGGCAAAATTGATATCATGACCTGATAAGATCTATAGGGTTCTAAAAACTCCTGTCCTAACAGAAATAAAAATCTCCTCCATCAGATTGTGGGTGGTCCTTGAAATTTAATCACGTTATATGTCCCTGTGGTATACTAAGGAAATTGAGCTCTACTATGTAAATAGATTGTAGAATTAAAGAACTCCTGTAGTGATACAGGACATTAGGGTCATTGATTCCACGACTGTTGTTTTCTAGTTGAGGAAACTGAGGCACCTTAACCAACTGGATCTATCTAATTTTGAGGGGGGAGAAAACTAGTATTTATTCACTACTTACTACCAACTGTGTTGTAGATTAGGAAACTTGAAAACAGAGAGTTTAAGTAAAATGTTTAAGATCACACAGCTAGGTTGGTAGTACAGTCAGAATTTGAATCCAAATTTGTCTGATCCCTAAGCCTATATCCTTTTTGTATGAGGTCATATCATTCTCCATTTTATCAGCTTCTAACCGTCCATTCCCCTCCCGATCCAGTTCATGTGCTGTATATCTTACTCTGCTGAAATCTAATCTCTCCTACTTTCCACTTAGTGAGCATCTGATAAATGAGTTTATGATTTGTGTTAATCGTTGATAAGACTCAATGCCTTTAACAGTTATTATGTACCTACATGGTGATAGTCTCCGGGGATATAAAATTGTTATCACCCCTACCCTGAAAAATTCCAGAGTATTGCTGCACAGCCATCTATCTAGACAACCTATTCATTTTGTTAACAAATTTGTAATAAAATGATAACTACACTTACCATCATTTCCAATACAGAGTCAAAACCGTGGCTATTTCTAATCTGCTTCTTCTGAAACACTACACTTCTTTTCCTTTTTTTTCTCTTTCTTTTTATGAAACATTAAGACTGCCTATCTTACTAAAGCTATCTTTAGTTAATTAATAATGGCTTGGAAAGATCTTTGGAAACCTCAAATACTAAGCAAATCACAAACTATTTTCTCCTATAGCTTTTGGCATTTTTCTCCCTTAGGACCAGTTGAAGGTCTTTGCCATTGTCTGGGCCAACCCATCATTAAAACCTAAAGAAGTAGAATTGGTGGCATGAAATATCTACTTATAACTGTCCAGACTCAGCAGGCAGGCCTCTACCTCTGCTTCATTAAAAAAAAAAAAAAAAAAAAAATCCCCACCATCAGCATTTCTCACATTCCTTTCTGAAAGGATATCTAAGTGGAAGAGTCTGTGTTTTTTACCCCCAGCAAGTTCTTGTTACTCAGATTGAAATATTATATCAGGTGATACCTTCTGACTGTGAGGTACCATTTAAAATATGTGTCGTCCCTTCCAGTTGGTGGAGAATAGCCCACTCATCGAATTTCCAGTGTTCAGAATTCCACAGAGGATTTCTTTGGAGTAAAAAACAAATACTCTCCTTCACATGTTCCTATATTTCTGTCCTTGAGCTGCGTCATTTTCTCTCTTTTTATTCCATACAAAGAAGTGAGTGTGAGTACCAAAGAAAAGGATATCCTAGAGAAGGTGTTACTTACAGTTGTTTTAATTGTCCTTCGCCTTTCAATCTACTAGAGAGCTAAAAGGAGAAAGCGGGGCACATTCGATAAAAATATTGATAAACTATGTCTGTTAAAACTATAAATATAAGAGAGTAAGGAACTATATATATCTACTAAATTAGAAAAAAAAAAAGTGCTTAAGTGAAAATACCTAGGCTCGTTTGATTGCAGTGAAAACATCCCACTTACCTCATTGTTCTCAACTCAGGGCTATGCATTAGGGCCCGTGGGGACTTTGTGCAACGTACCAAAGCCAGCCCTCCGTCACCAGCCTAAACCTCTAGGGAGAGAGGAAAACGTGCTTTTTTGAAAGTAATTTGCATAATATTTAAAGTGCTACCAAAAATGTTTGCATTTCCATATTTATAATCTCACTTGTGGTAAATTATCCTAAAGAAATCATTAAAAAATAAGGAAGAAAGCTACATGAGAAGAGTTCAGAGTTATTTATTATACATAAAATGCAAATAATCAAACTATTTAATGGACGATATTAATCTCTGTACCGTCTCCCCACACCTACCAATATAACACCACCTGCCTGTGCTGGGTTTGAAGCCTATCTAATGTAGACTTGGCTCTGGAAACAGGCAGAATGCAGGCTGCTAGTGGCAGATAGCCGTGATTCTAGTGAGGCTGGCAAAGTCAGGGGCTATTAATATTGATGTCATTGCTGAAATTATATTAAAAACATAGATACTGCTTGTAAATGACCAGAAGGAAATAGAGAAAAATGAAAATTATTTGGCTTGTTGAAATAGCAGTATGGTGCAATGATTGTTCTTTCATTTTGAATTCTGCTAACATAATTTTAATGTCTGTACAAACATTTTTAATGGGAAACTGTTGGCAAGCTAAAGATATTTTTTGGCTTTATTAATTTATCTAAAGATTACAGTGTAAGAATTTCAACTGGCCAGACTCAGGTAGCTTAAACCCAGTGCCTCAAGAGTCACCATTTGTCTCAACTTTCACAGAGTATCTCTTCCTGCCAGTGGGACAGGAAAATAGATCATTCTTCCATTAAGGGCACACATTTGAATTAGGACATTGCCTCCCAAGATTAATATTATTCATTTTTATTACATCAGCTACTCACTAAGTCAGGAAGTTCTTATTGAATGATTCAAGGCAAGAAATATTTTACTGAGGGAAGTGGGGAGGCTTAGGTAACATATAGAAAAAGCGCAGACACCCAGCATTTGACACCTGGAAAAGAAAAGCAACACAAACTTCAATTTAACCCTGGGCTTCACTAGTCAAACAGGCTAGCAAGCTGTTGTTGGTCTTCTGTTCCCTTTTGAATACCCTTGTTGATAAATTGCTCCCAGGGGTTTCATCCTATATTATAGGACTTTCCCAAACAGAAGGATTGCATGCTTTGGGCCTTTCTCTGAACAGTTTAATTCAAAAGGAATTGTGTGTGAGTGTGTGTGTGTGTGTGTGTGTGTGTGTGTGTGTATTGTGCCAGGTACAATACCTGGTGTCCTAGACCTCAAAAACTTTGTATCAAGACTCTCTTTCATTCTCTGTTCCTGAGCAATCAATTCACCCGAATTGTTACTGGTGGATTATTACTGTTGTCTCACTTGCTGGTATTTATAGTTGACCTTGGACTCCTCAAGGTTGAACTTCCATACACCCACACACTACCTCTCCCTGCCCCCAAATATCTCATAATGAAGACATGTTAGGTCAAACGTTTATTAACCGATAGGCCTCCTACTTTTAAACCTTAGAGTGATTGCATTTTTTTTTTTTTTTTTACCTTTTATTTCTTTAAGTGTGTTTTTCCAGGATCCATCAGCTCCAAGTCAAGTAGTTGTTTCAATCTAGTTGTGGAGAGCGCAGCTCACAGTGGCCATGTAGGGATTGAACTCAACCTTGTTGTTAAGAGCACCCGCTCTCTAACCAACTGAGCTAATTGGCAGCCCCATTGATTGCATTCTTGAATCAGGCTCTTGAAACCACTGGGGTCAGTGTTCAGTTTCTTTCTTCTCCTTCTTGATTGTTCCAGTGGATGCAGTGCTTCTCAGACATGCACGTGAATCACACAGGTCCTGCTAAAACGCTGATTCTGGTTCAGTAGAACTGGGTCGCCCTTCAGATTCTGCAGTTGTCACACATCCCCGGGGGTGTAGGTCAATTATCAATGGACAATGCCTGAAGTAGCAGGGGCTACAGAATGGACAAATGATGAAGGACGGGAGAGGAAAAAAGGTAATGTTTTCCTGAATATTCTCCATGCTGATAATTGAAGTGATCATCTAAGTCTAAAATTTGAAATTCGCTATGAATTTATTCTGCTCTATAGAGATTCTCTTTTTCTTTCTTCTTATTTCACACAGAAAAAAATGTAAAAAATAATGTAGATAATTTGTTAGTATCTCTCATATTTCTTTAGTAACCTATTATTGAGATTTTATGTAGGGTATGTGGATTTACATGCAACTTCAGTGTATCCATACTCTTCTGGATTTAAGATTTTAAAATTACTAAATTTTATAAATCAAATGTAGTACTCTCAAGCTTGTGCTTGCTTGGGGAAATGAGAAACAATTATTTTGGTAATGATGTAGCATTAAAAATCTATACTTGGAGTCAGATACTTGAGTTTAAGAGTGGGCTATTTTAATTTCACTGCAACTTTGGTCATTTTCTTATCTCCAGGTGTTTTTCATCATCTGTAAAATGGGTATAAAGTGTTGAAGATTAAAAGAGAAAACGTGTGAAAAACCTTGCAAAGTGAAAGTATTTTACATATTTGCTAAATATCAATTATTCATTAAGTTTTCAGCACTTTGTCTGAAATCACAATGTGGTTTATTGCATTTCTCATGCCAATACCTATAAACCTCATTAAATTTAAGTGCAAGACAGAGTAAATATGAAAACAGAAAAGAAAAAGAAAAAACCTGAACTGACTGCACCTATGGAAAGAAAACAAACTATTTGACAATAGATTCACACAGAAATTTATTAAGAAAGTAATCCCTAAACAATAAAAATGTGCTAATTTTTGAGAAATAATTATATAAGCTATTACAAGCTCCAGTGCTTTTATAGCTAACATTTTTTTCCTCTAGCTTTGCTAAATCTAGTAGTTTATCTCAATTATTAAGTGACACTAATATGTAAGTATCTAAGAGGTGAAATAAATCCATATTAACCTTGCATGGAATAGCTTCTAAGACAATGATCAAACTTCATGCAAATGCAAAAATACTCCTTAAATATGATAATCATTCAAAAACACTTACACATATCTAATGAGTCAAAAATATTAATTTGCTTTTACTCCCCCCCAATATATGTAAATGTTAGCAAGCCGACTGAAAAGGTTCAATCAGAGATTAGCTCAAAACTGTCAAAGAGAATATCAAAACGGCACCTTCTAGGGCATGTAAGCAGACCAAATACTTAGTGGAGACAGGCTAATTTATCATAGTGCAGTTGCGATGGCAACAACCGTTCTTGGTCCCATGTGACCCAAAGCAGTTTCTGTTGACTGGCTCTAACTGACTGTCAATTCAGCAAAGGTTCCACTGTTTCCAGTGAAAGGGAAGAGAGAGCATTGATACTTGTTGAAAAGGCATAATAATAATAGTGTATCTCAACCCATGAAAGCCTTCCTTTGTCTCCTTGACATTTATTTTTATTCTGGCTAAAGGACCCCTCTAATTTTTGTTACACAAAAGGCCCTTATTTATTCACAGATTAAATATGTGTTTCTCTGTTTACAAAGAATTCTGTCTATGCCAGTAGAGTTGCAACAAGTATTTAAATCTTCTATGATGATAATAGCATTTTATTTTCAGTGTGCTAAACATTAAACAGCATTTTGTCTAATATTTTTCATGAAACCACAAGCAACCTGGTTGGGTGAAATATGAGCTAATAACTAAGTTTCCCTGCATATAATTTTCTCAAGTATAAAAAATGGAGGCTGACAGAGCTCCCCTCTCATCTGAGAGAGCCTGAGATTTTTAAGGAAAGTACACAATAGGCTTGCACATAATTCTTCTTGTCTCCTTTCCACTGTTATTTTCATTGATGGGTAAGTAACCAGAGCCATAGAGATAGTCACACTCTTTGATCCAACAATTCCACTCTTGGGGTTTTGGGAAAATCCCACTAAAGAAAGAATTCTATGACATACGGGAGAAAGAATAAGATTTGGAGTCAGATAGATAAGAATTTCAAATTCTGGTTCTGCCACTTGCTCACTGAATGCCCTCGGGGAAGTATTTTCCCTCTATGAATCTCAAGTTCTCTCATTTGTAAAACAGACTTGAGAGTATCCACCACGAGCAGTGATTGGGAGCCTTATAAATCACAGGGAAGTGTCTGGTCTGTGCCCCATGTGTCTATCAGAGTTTAGTATGCAGTGCATGTCAGTGCAGCATCATCTGTAAAGCAAAATCTTGGAAACAATCCATATGCCCTGAATTAGAAATATGAGTTAGTAAATTCTATATTAGTAAATTAGGTGTATTAACAGAATTAAATGTGATGTAATCATTTAAAATTTTGGTTTTCATAAACATGACTTTGGAGAAACTTTTATGATATAACATAAAAATAATAGCATTGCAAATAGCAGAAGTAGAATTATGGGCTTTATAATACACTATCATTATATAAAATATAATGAAAAAGGCAACTTGCCACATGAAAATGGTACAGGTTGTATGGTTATAAATGATTACTGTATTAATATAGAACACCTCTTTTAAGATACTTTACTATCTTTTCTACTAAAAAATACAGTGAAAGAAAAGAATGTGAACATTGGGGTGGTGAGGGGAGCACTTTCGGTGGCCTACAGCAATTAGAATATATCCTTAAGTCCCTCTTTCTCTTTAATTTCTTAAGAATACCCATTCACCCAAACTCCATGGCAGGCACTAAAATGCAGTTCCGCTAACACTTGTGAACATTTCCCGTATGTCCCCAAAGCAGTGCTGCTTCAAGTGAGAAACAGAAAAGAATTTACAAGAAAGAATCCATGTGTGAAATAATTTCAGTTTATTCACCAAGGAGATAGTAAGTGGAAGAGAAGAGGAAGAGTGAAAGCAGTTTGCAAGGTTGATTAAAAGATGTGTTTTGCATTTGGAATGCATTTTTTTTTTTCAAATTTAGCATTTAGACCTTAGATACCCAGGCATATGGGAAGAGCAGCTGTAAGTCCACATTCTAGTGTTTTCCATAGGGCTAAAAGTTCATTATAACCTCAAATTAATGATCATAGAAACTAAGAGACACATGATTTTCTAGCTGAGTTTTTTTTTAAGTGGCAGTGGAGCGGTTCATTTAGTGCCAGGTTCAGTGCTGACAGCCCAGGAAGGAGTGAGGAAGACAGATAAGAAGGCATTGACAGCGGCAGCTGGGGAAGTCTCGCAGTGAATGCTGACATGCTCTCCGCTCTCAACATTCTAGCTACATTGGCTAGTGTCCAGGTATTATTATCTACTCTGGCAAGGGCAGGCCACATTTTACCTCATGCAAAAAGTATGTCAAGCAGAAGAACTCAGTAACAGCCAAAAAAAATGTGCTTCATGATTTTTTACAGTATTCTTATCTAAACCACTTTGCTTTAACCATGAGGTGATTCTTAATTTACCTGAGGAGTCATTGTAAAATGTTATTGTTACTGTTTTAAAACAGAGTATATACTGAAAAAAAGATTAAAAATATAGTCTGAAACGCTCTCCTGCTGGGCTTTGTGAGACAAAGTTCTGTCTCATTCAATCCTCTTCCTAGACCATAGTCACACCACACACCAGTAGACGTATGTGGTATACTCAAAACAAGGAAAGGGTGTTAAACTCCAATCAAGTATGGATGCCACCAGTATTCTCATTGACAAGCCAAATGGGTCTCTTGAAATTTGATGGTCCTGTGCTTCTTATGATGCATGGGTCATATCTTCGGGTTGTGCTAATGCCTTCCTAGTCACTCCCAGAGCCATCTCTCTTTGAGATCCCATCACTTTCTGGTATGTGGCTAAGTTCCCATCACTATGTTATCATAGCCTTCACCCCTCCTCCAAATCCCTGGGAAAATCAGTTTTGAATCTGCTCTACTTTAAACTCTCTTGACCTTTCATTCCCTTGGCCTCTTCAAAAGGTTTAGGCTTTTGTAAAACAAAAGCCACCAAGACTTACAAGCTGTGGCTGATTTGTAGTCAACCTTATATGTCCTCAGACAGAAGGAAGCATAGAGGCTACTTCAATAGGAAAAGGAATTGAGAAAAAACAAGCAGAGGAAAAAAAAGAAAAACAAGAAAAAAAAAAAAAGAAAAAAAAATATATATATATATATAAATCTAGTAAGATGTATAGTTTCATTATCCAGGACAAAGTACAGAGAAATTGTGTGTGTGTGTGTGTGTGTGTGTGTGTGTGGTTGCCAGTATGTGAATGTGAAAGCAGAAATGTAGAGACATTGAAACAGGTAGAGACTAAAGCAAATATGAATCAATAGGGCAACATCACCAGGCTGAGAGGAGTTCTGATTTGAGTTCCCTGACATAGGCCCTTCACTTAATGTAAGGTCAGCTTGAGAGATCACTGTTTCATAAATCAATAACTGTTTCAAGCTTATTTGTTTTGACTTTGTTTTAAGCTAAATGAGTGTCATAACTTGAGTGTGGTGATGTTCATTAGATTATGTGCCTGTTTTTGAATGCGGAATGAGATTTTGTTTTGAATGACATGTAATTTTGAATGTGCATTTTAAAATAATAGATAAAACTATTAATAGCATTGTCTGTGACTTTTTTTTAAAATCATTTATACCTTCAGTTTGACTCTGGCCCTTTAGATTAACTAGTTCGGGCAGCACACTAACAGAGCCAAGATCACAGGCTCTGGGGGCAGGCCAACCTGATTCCATTCTATAATCATGAATTATGCTTCTAACCCCAGCCTGTCAGTTTTAAATACATTCTTCTGGTCTCAAGGGATATTTTGTAAGAGCATGTGAACAAATCGATGGAAATTGATTTCCTATTGGAAAAAACTCAAATTTTATGACCTACATCTCATAGTAACTAACATCTTTACATATGCAAGACATAATTAATTTATTCATTTTCAAAGGTAGCTGTCTACATAGATGCCAGGATAAAACAAATTTACATTAAAAACATTGTTTTTTCTTGACAGATCAGTACACTGAAGTCTATATCTGCAGGCAGGAAATGTATTGCTCTTGAATAATGTCCAGTTTAGCTTTTTAACATTTTCTAAGATCTTTCAAGAAGAAAGAAAAAAATATACATATATATTATATTATAATATATCTATATATCTATATCTATATCTATATCTATATCTATATCTATATCTATATCTATATCTATATCTATATCTATATCTATATTCTCCTGCTATTGGTTGTTTATCTTACAACTAACCAAGAAACTTCCAAAATTATTTTTGCCTTTGGTAATACAATCTATTAAAAGTAATAAAACCATGAAGATACTGTTATAGTTGTACAGTATTTCTCAGAAAATAAGACCGGGTCTTATATTAATTTTTGCTCCAAAAGACGTATTAGGGCTTATGTTCAGGGGATGTCATCCTGAAAAATCATTCTAGGGCTTATTTTCTGGTTAGGTCTTATTTTCGGGGAAACACGGTAGTAAACACGTCAGATATCATTATGGGGAACTGCAGTTAGAGGCTCAAGTCATATAACTTGTCATTTACTCCCATACTCAGGCTTTGACTAGAGTTATACTTAATTTTTTTTTTTGTTAAGAACCATAATGCTTGTGTTTTTGTCTTCTTCTATTTCCAATGTCCATGTAGTATTTTTTTCAGATCAATGCTCATATTTGATACCTGTCCTGGTCTTTCTTCTTCTCCTTCTTCTCCTTCTTCTCCTTCTTCTCCTTCTTCTCCTTCTTCTTCTTCTTCTTCTTCTTCTTCTTCTTCTTCTTCTCCTTCTTCTCCTTCTTCTCCTTCTTCTTCTTCTTCTTCTTCTTCTTCTTCTTCTTCTTCTTCTTCTTCTTCTTTTCTGGCTTATATGCTTATTTTAGGCTGAATCAAGATTGTGTGAGAGGTTATAGTACGGATGTCATGAACACATTTGAACTTCCCTGAGCCTGTTTTCACATCTGTAAAATTTAGGTGATTTACTCTATCTCAGGTTGCTTATGAGAATGAGATCAGATAAACACACTATAGAAACTAGTGCATTGTAAGCATGTAGCATGTAGTACAAGTTAGTGTGAGTATGATTACTTGTTATGATCATCAGACGCTGAGGGGTCTGAATCCAGTTGCCTTTCCGCTATCCCCCTTTGCTGAGATTAAAGAGCAAGCTATAGAGACTGTGATGATACCTGATAACTAGGTCATTTCATTTTGTAAAACATCATGAAGCGTTAAAGTACAGTTACGATCCCATGTAAAACATATTAAAAAGATTAAAAATACCACATATTGGAAGATATTAATATTATAGTGAAGATATTGTATCTATTGTATTATGGAGCTCCGAACACAATTGGTAAAACACACCTGTGGCAGGCTTGAGTGTGGAGAAATATTTTGTTCATTCACTGACTCATTCATTTATTGACCAACAAAGGTGGAGGGACATTGGGAATAAGGAAATGATAAGCTCTAGCTTAAAGAAATGTATAGGGGAGGCATATAATTATAATACAGTTTAATTATAATATTTAGTATCCAATAATTGGATATGTGTAAAAGGTCCTTGTAAATGTTTTCATAATAGTGACAATGAAGGATTGTACGAAAACTATTAGATATGGTGACCAATTAATCACCGGTGACCTTCAGGACAGCAATTTCAGCAGACTGGCTCCTTCAATACTATATTTAATTATTTAAAAGACTAAAGAGATATGTATTTTAGTGAAGATTACACAAAATGTATGGAGAATGGAGATGAGTCTATCTTTTCCTAAAAATACTTCAATTTGACCAGGCTGGAATATAAGGTGAACATTCTATTTCATTAATAGGATATCCTAGGATTGTGAGATTGAGGGTTAACTGCCTCCTGGAGAATGCTGAGAACAAATTTAAAATGCTTAAATCAGTATATTTTTTTGAGGATAAGAGGAAATGTAATGCTCTGGATGGTTTCCCATGGCTGGACGAAACCGTCAAAGGAAGCAGAGAGCAGTAATGTAGACTTTTTTTGTGTCAGTTGTGGGTGTTTTGTTTTGTTTTGTTCCCACTTCAGACTACAATGCAGAATAAGCTTATTTCTAGCATACTACTTAATTGAGTGAAAATGCCTTAGATAGGGAAGGAGGTACACATTGCTTAAAAACTAGTTTTAAGAAGAAAATCTGCATAAGTGCATGCCAAAGGAAATTTGAGAATCTACATAAGTTACTAGCGCCAAATTTAGAGATGAAAGAGCTGGTATGCGGAATCTGATATCATTTCACTGTATGAAGAGGAAGTTCTTGGTTTTTATCATAAGGGAAAATAACAAAGGAAATAATAATCTTGTGCATTATTTTTATTTCTCTGGATTGATATTTTATAATGAACCAGTCACATCTGGAATTAAATTGGCTGTAATTTTAAACAAAGTTTGTAAGGCTTAGGTTCGCTTTTGTAAAACTGGGAACACTAATACGTATAAAATGTGATATGTGATGGTGAGATTGGCATAAAACCAGGCACAAAATCAATATTCATTAAGTATCAGTTTAATTTTGCTTCAATTTCTTATATAGATACCAGTGCTTCACCTCTTATGAAAATAGTAAAACCTAGAACATCAGTTGAATACAAAAGCAGATTTTATGTAAAACACAAAAAAGTAAGCATACTTTTTTTACCTCTAGATTTTTCGAAGCCCAGGTCCTTAGTGATGGTTTGATCAATTGCTCCCTATTAAGCAAGGTGTTCAGACCAAAAGTAAGGCAGAAATTCTGGGATTCCTGATAGCTACAACCTTGTTTGAGAAGCCTCATTTCTATGACCTATCTATGAAATATTATCATCTGAAGTCAGGAAGGAGGCACTCTGAAATTCTTCTCACAGAGCAACCTCTTCTTCTTCAGCTTTCTGTTTGTTTTGTTTTTGGCCCCTTATCTCAATTTATCTTTGGTGAATGGCATGAGATTTTAAATCAACAAACTATGGTTCAAACCTTTGACTTCCTTTTTCTTTGTCCTTTTCAAGTTAAACATAAATTTAGTCCCTCATCTGTAAAACTTCAGAGTGAACATACATCTCTAAGGTTGTTTACAGAATTAAAGAAGATTGTGTATATAAAATGTTTATGTCATTGGTGCATAGGAAATATTCAATCAATTGTAGTTTCTTATTAATTATTAATATAAGTAATACATTAATTACGACTTATTAATATCTTCCAAAGTGTGGGATTTGTAATCTTTTTAATATACAGAGGGTGCCAAAAAATGTATACACATTTTAAGAAAGGAAAAAAACTCATTAATATGTACCAATAACAAAAGATGAATACAAGTCACATGTAACTTCTGCAATTACAAGAGGTGCTCAAAGTGTCCAGACACTTCTGATTATGGCGAACTACTGCTTGAGCAACATTGGCCAAAGGGTTAACATCTCTTAAAATGTCTATGCATTTGTTTGGTACCCCTTATATTTTAATTGGGATTGTAACTGTACTTATTCAGTGTTTCATGATGTGATGCAAAGTGAAATGACCTAGTTATCAAGTATCATCACAGTTCTCTGTAGCTTGCTACAAATATCCAAAGGGTGTTAAACATCAGGATTTCAAAATGCATAGAGTGGTAGCCTCTTCTAATCCATTTCTTGTCATCACTGATGATATTAGTTTTCAATTGCTGCTGTAAAAAAAAAAAAAAAAAAAATTACCACAAATTTGAGGCTTAAAGCAACATATGTTTATTATCTTAAAGTTCTGGAGGTCAGAAATCCTAAAATCAAATTGTCAGCAGAGTTGCATTGCTTTCGCAAGCTCTAGTGGAAATATATATTTCTTTGTCATTTCAATCGTCTAGAGGCTGCCTGCATTCCTCTTTCCTGGCCCCTTCTTTCATCTATGAAACCAGCAACCCAGAATCTCCAAAACTCATTTTCTATCTCTGACTTTTACTTCTATTATCACATCTCCTCTGATTCTTAATATCCTTCCTCCTCCTTTCCTTTCAAGGACTCTTATGGTTTACTGGATGGACCCAGATAATCCTGGACAATCTCTCCATCTCGAGATCCTTAATTTAATTATGTCTGCAGATCCCCTTTGTCCTTTAAGGTTATATATTCAAGATTCTGGGGAATAGGGCATGGACATCTTTGGGAAGCCATTACTTTTTCTATCACAACAAATTTAAGGGAAAAACTATCCCCTTGAGGCCATAGAGGGCATATTAAGGGAAAAAATCAAATTTAATCTTGTTTATATTCTACTTTACAAGTATAAGTCAAAGGGGATATAGCCGAAGAAGTTTTTGGAGATTTTACCATGTGATAGAAACTATGCAATGCAAATTATATAATTTCATTAAATTATCTAAGCTGCCCCTTCTTTATTAGGTAGGTTGCTTTACCCTATTTCACAGAAGAACAAACAAGATTCCTAGCACAATTTGTTCAAAGTCACTCAGCTAGGAGTAGAATAAAAAATTTGGAACAAATCTAGCCAATTCCAAATTTCACACTCTTAATGAGGTAATGCTCTGCCTGTAACCCATTGTATCTTAACTAAAATGACTTAAAAGTGTTGCTAATATATGAATAAAATATTGAATGATTCTTATATTACTTTATATGGCAAATAGCTTATGCATTTTATCTGTGATTTTATCTTCTACTGAAATAAACATGCAAAACATGCAAACAGAAATTATTATTCTATTACATGTACAGCTATTAAATATTAACAGTTTTGTTAAAAATATGACTAATTTTTCTTTCATAACAGATAATTAGTATTTTTCTAAGATTTGCATAAATCTTAGAAAATATGCAATCAATATGAAAAATGTTAATATGGATGCTAAAGAGCTTTGTAACTTTATTTAATCAAATGAGCATAATGACATGCTATTTATTTTTTAAGTTTTAGTAGAGAGGTCATACATTGCAAACTTCCCTGAGTAAGGGTGACACATTGAGAAAAGAGAGTAGTAGTAAGCCTTGTATCTCGTATATTCTCTGCTCCAACATTTGATCTTCCAGTCTGAAAAGAAAGAGCAAATACAAATACTTTAAGGCACTAAAGTAAAGTTAAAATAAATATGATTTGTTACTTATGGTTATCAGATATTCTAGTCTAACTATTCAGTAACCAAGACTACTGATAGTACTACTACTACTACTATTACTAATACTGTGTTTCCCCAAAAATAAGACCTAGCCGGACAATCAGCTCTAATGAGTCTTTTGGAGCAAAAATTAATGTAAGACCTGGTCTTATTTAACTATAAAATAAGACCCAGTCTTATATAATACAATATACAACCCGGTCTTATATTAATCTTTGCTCCAAAAGACACATTAGAGCTGATTGCCCGGCTAGGTCTTATTTTTGGGCAAACAGAGTAACAATAACAATACTACTACTACTACTACTACTACTACAAAATGAATGACCTTTTGGATTGAATAACTCATTAATTACTAAAGGAGGTGTTTAAGAAAGATAGTGGAAATACATTGTTTCACCATTGAGAGTACTTAGACAGTTAAGTTCGTGAACTCATCCTAGAAAAAGTGCTACATACCTCATTGCTGAATATCACTTGTACAGTCACCTTTGAAGCTATACACTGACACAAGTGTCTAATCCACCTTTCAAAGCAATTTTGAAACTTTCTAGAATGGCCATCAGAACTGTCGTTGTATTACCCTTGATGTCCTGAATATCATCCAAATGTCTTCCTTTCAACATTTTCTTTATCTTCGGGTAAAGAAATAAGTTATTGGGGGCCATATCAGGTGAGTAGGGAGGATATTCCAATACAGTTATTTGTTTACTGGCTGAAAACTCCCTCACAGACAGTGCCGTGTGAGCTGGTGCATTGTTGTGATGCAAGACCCATGAATTGTTGGTGAAAACTTAAGGTCGCCTAACTATTTCATGCAGACTTTTCAGCATTTCCAAATAGTAAACTTGGTTAACTGTTTGTCGAGTTGGTACAAATTCATAATGAATGATCAATCTGACATCAAAAAATAGTTAACAACATTGTTGCAACAAAATCATAAACTTGTCAGGCCTCATATAATAATGAAAATTATGATTAATCCAAGTTAGAGTTGAAAACTCTAACCTTTTGTTCCCTTCATATTTGGGCTAAATACTGTATTTCACCATATAAGAAAATAGAAGGCACAGTCTAGCAGAAAGTCTACCTGATATAACAGGTGTGGATTGTTCCTGGTTGAAGGAGCTTACCATAACATCCACGTTAATTTGGCTGTTTTTATCCTCAGTCATTTTCGAATTTGTAAGAATGTGTATGTGTCATCTCATTTGTTATAACTCCCTCTCAAACTCAAAATAGGAACCGTTAGCTTATCTTACTTTTTTTAAAGAATTGCTAATTTAAACTGTGCTTCACAAATTCATTTAAGAACCACCTAAATGAAAGAGGGATTATTGAGTAAAGGAAGACATAAGAGCTCCAGGTCTCCCAACCTTTGTAAATCAGAGCTTTTCAATTCTTATTGATTGATTGATTGATTGATTGATTGAGAGAGATGTATATGGAGGAGGGAGAAATATTTGAAAGTCACTCTTGTGCACCTTAGACCGAGTTGACAAGTGCTTATACATGGTTAAAATTAGAAGCTTATGGTTTCACATATTGAATTACAAATTCAAGTAACGTAATGTAAAAGTGAATTGGAATTCAGCATATGTGTTTCAATTTCAAGATCTATTGTTGACTTATTTCTCACCTAAGGTGCTTTCTTTAAGTTTTGAGAATCTAAATGAGGTAAGCCTAAAAAATCCTCCAAAGAAACTTGGAATTCACATGGAGCTCATAGCAGATTTCAATCCAATTTGATGCTTAATGTATATACAATTGAAAATAATGCAGTTGTTTTAGCAGTCTAAAGTAGTAATGATTTATTTTTTCTGTGTTCAAGTTCAGTTGATATCATGAAATGCATTTGGAGACATTCAAAATGGTTTTCTTTCATCAGTCAAAAGGCTCAGGTTTTATTTTTTTATTTTTTTGGATTATGATCAAATTTCATTTTTTACCCTAGGAAAATAATTTTGTACAGAAATTTAAGTATAATGAATTTTCACTTCACTTAAGTGATTATCGATGTATATTTCTAACTGGATTGTATTATCCTCATTGAAGGAAGCAATTAAAAGTATATGAATGCTATGACCTGTCCCAAATCATACATTAAATGATTGTCAAAATGAGAAAGGAAACTGAAGACTTAGCAACTAGTATGTATTCTCACCATAGTGTTCCTTCTCTATGTAAAATCTTTGACAATACAAGTACAGCAATCCTTGAATAATGTTGTTTTGTTCAACATCATATTTTTATAACGTTGATAAGATGCTGTAAGAGCTTAACTCTTGTTTATATCAATTAGCCTGTGGTAAAATTGGTTTTATGATGATACATTGTTTTGCTTAAAAGTGCAGAACCTATCAAGCACGTTAAATGAGGACTTACTGTATCAAAAATTGAAATCATGAAGAACTATGTGCTATTGATAATTGCTAATTGTAGTAGTTGGGATTATTTGAATCACTTGATTGACTCCTAGGGTCAATTGAAACAGACCCCTAGGATGTGGCTATTCTTACTTGTCACACATTTTCTATCCTAAGTAGAACATGCTTTCCCTTATGCTGTTTTGAACATGTTACACAGCACTACCAAGTTCAGGGCCTTAGCAACCAGGGTGGTGCTATATATTTATCTTACATATTGTTGGTCGCATTGTTTCTTGATTATTTGCTAAATATATCACTTACAAAATAAGGTTTTATGGAAACAGCCACATTGATCCAGGCTTTTACAACTAGAAATCTTTAGAGAGGAATATAGAAATAGATTTTCTTTCTGACTCGAAATAAAAATCAAGTTCTATAAAGAACTAAATGTTTATATTTTCATATTTTTGATAAATGTTCATTAGTAAACTTTCCTTGGAATACAAATGGAAGGGATCAGGCAAACATAGGTTATGTGCCAAGCATGAGAGAAGAAATAAATATAGGTCAGCCAATATGCCTCTAGCTGCATGTTTAAAATAAATTCAAAGAGAATTATTTAATCATTTGTTTGCATGGCACCTTCAAATGAATGCTTTAAGGTACATGCCCTAAAGGTTTGGAGGAATTGTCTCATGGAAGAATACAATAATTTTAGATTTTAGAGGGAGAGTTAGTACTTGGGGGAGGACTTAATGGGTTGTTAGACATGTTTGTGAAAAGTATCTGAAATGTCTCAGTAATGAGGCAATTATTTCAATTCAAGTTGTTGTCTTCAGATAAAATAAAAAACAAAAATACATTGAATTAGCAACATGTGCTAATCAAATGTATGTAGTATGACCAGGAAAATATAACAAACTTGAATAACTTAAAACATATTTTTTTTGGTCTAATATCAGCTCAAATGATAAAATATCTCAAAAATGAGAAAAATAAAAATAAAATCTATTATCTGAACTCTTCCTTTAAATAATGTTATCAAGACAGTAAAACCATTTAAAACACCTCAAAATACTCTCCACTAGTTTCGAACACACTCATCCCATTGTTCTCATCACTTTATGAAGTTCTTGAAGTCCTCTTTTATGAGTGTCTTAATTTCATCCTCCATTATGACAACCCTCCATGTCACACATTGCTTCTGGTATATGGCAATTTCTGTCAAGTAAAAACATTATAGTGTGTCCTTATCCATCTTATTCTGGCACTGTGCGACTTCTGGCTCTTCCCCAAAGTCAAAATGATTCAGGACATTGAGACAGCTATGAAAGTGCAACTAAAAACACTCATGAAAGAGGACTTGTAGAACTGCTTCAGAAAGTGGCAAGAACAATGGGATAAGTGTGTTCGAAGTGAGGGGGATTAATGGCAATGTGTCTTTTACTGTAATGTATTTTTTTTTTATTTAAACATTCACCATGTCTTCCTGTCACATCTTGTAGTCACAGCAGAAATTCTGCTTGGGGTTTGATACCATGAGGAAGCTGCTTAACCTCTTCATTCCCCAGTTTCCTCATCTGCAAATTGGAAAGAGTAATAGTGCCTACCTCGTAAGGCTGTTCTAAAATTTAAATGGGTTACTGTATGAAACGCTTTTGTTACAATGACTGGTACATAATCAGTGTTACATAATCTTTTGCTATCATCATCATTGTCATTATTGTTTCATATACATTTTGCTATTTTTTATCAGAATCTTAAAAAGCTTAACGATGTGGTAGATGTTCTAACCCAATATTTTCAAGCCTGATTTGACTATGTATTTTTTATATTTTTTAATTTAACCATGTATATGGGAGATGGAAAAAAGTCAATTCACAACCATGGTTGCTAGGGTCTGTGAGAGAGAGCAGAAAACAAGCAGTAGAGATTGCACTCTTTAGTAAACGATCTTGTTAAATGGTAAACGTGTTTTTCAAACTAAACTTCAAACCTCTGGAACATCAAGATTTTCCAAAGTTTTCAGAATCAGCACTTCTGAAGGAAGTCATACATACTCCATTCTAAGATGGATTGGCCTGACAAAGTGGCTGGTATGGAGGTATTATATTCTGCTCCTTTTCTTCTCTTTTCATAAGTACACTTCATGAAGAATAGAATCCATCTCTCACTTCCTAAAGTTTACTGATTCCTGTGGTTTAAAACTCTCAGGGGTGTGTTAAACATCTTCCAAGATGAAGCAATTTTGAGGAAATATTTTTAAAGTTTTCTGAGTGATGTATGATGTAATCTCCCTTTCTAGGTCATTAAACCCTCAATATACCTTTGATGAATAAACTGCAACGAAAAAAAAATCTTCAGAACACTAAACAGAGAAAATTTAGAATATTGGTGATTGTATTGAGAAAGAGAACGGCTGAGTAAAAAATCCTTTTTCAAGTCAGCTAATTTCCAATTCTTTCTTTTGAACAAAATTGAAAGCAATGTTAATTGAGCTGTCAGCTGAGATCATTAACAGTAATTTTTTATTATATATTACTATGTGATTTCTGGCACATAATTTGGAAGGAGTTCAAAGAATTGAATGACATTTCTATAACAAAACTCCTTCTATTCTAATGTTTTTTATTTATGTCAATTATTTTTCTTAGGCCTGACATATAAAAATAAAGACTAACAATAAAATTTATGTTGAATACTATTTTATTATAGCAATGAAAATATTCACCATTAACATAAACAGTTTGGAGATACAAAGGCCATTCATCTTATTAAAAATTAATTTCAAAAATATTTTTTACTTTTATGTTTAGTAATTATCAAAATGTATATTTATTTGTTTTGCTTAAATGTACACTAATAATAATTATACTAAAAGATAAATCTGGAAGAAAAATATTGACAACTTAAAGTATCATGATCACAGGAATGTATTTGTTTTTCTTTATACGCATATTTGTGCCAGAAAATTATAAGAAGATGATCAATAGAGATCCTTCAAGTATAAAAAAAAATTATTCCATTAAAATAAAATGTTGTTGGAGAGGTGAAATAAAAGAAAATTTCAAGGAGAAAAAGAAATGATGTAAAATATTTTAACTGTTTAAATGAAGTTTGTTGATATACTTTATTTTGTAATGTATGATGGGGATTATTAAGTTGATGTGACATTTAGAATCAGTTAAACACAAATAAAAATAAGAACAATTATTTTAACCTGCCAATATTTATGGTGAATTGATAATTACATATTTTCAAATGTAAATTTATGAGGAATTATTTCAGGTGTTAAATGCATGAAAGTGCCTAGTTTTACAAATATTCCTTTGGAAGGTATATGAGCAAAAGTATTTAAAAACCACTGACTGGTGAAGCCTTTCAAGGAATTATGTGATTCTAAGATTACATGATTATTTTGAAAATGAAATAATATTACCTGGTACATTTAATAAAATATTTGGAATCGTATCAAGAATTGCTTTAGAAATATTTAGTGTTATGATCTTTAAAACCCTATTTTCAATATTTTTGTTTTTGCTTTGTGGAAATTCTCTTTGGCAATTTGATGTTCTTCCTAAAATTTAAAAAAGAGATAAGACCACATGCATGCAGAAACACAATGGGTCAGACCTTTGTGACTTTTTGCAGGAGAGGGGGAGGTACAGGGAAAGTCAGGGGATATTCATTAAAACACTATTGAATATATAATACTAAAAAATTACCCTTTGTTGATGTTAATAATATACCGTAGTCCCCTTTTATCCAAGGCTTCACTTTATATAGTTTCAGTTACCCATGGTCAACTATGGTTCCAAAAATATTAATTGGAATATTCCAGAAAATAATAATTCATGTTTTAAATTGCATGTAGATATGAATATCTTACTCTATCTCATCACACAGGCATTGTGTCATCCCCCATCAAAAAAGTTGAGCACAGTACAATAAAACATTTTGAGAGAGAGATACCACATTCACATAATTTTTATTATAGTATATTGTTATAATTCTATTTTATTAGTTGTTAATCTCTTACTGTGCTTAATATATAAATTAAACTGTCATTAGTATGTATACAAAAAAACACCATATATATGTGTGTTATATATATACACACGCACACACACATACATGTATATACGGTTTAGGCATCAACCGGGGGTCTTGGAACATATCATCCTTAGATAGGTTGGGACTACTTTAATCCATTTTAAGTACTCAATTAAAAAGTGACATCTCAGAAAGCTGTACATGGACCATAAATGTAAGTCACTGTGGTTTTGTGGGGAGATGTTGGTATTTTGATATAAGTTTTGGACTAACAACATTTTGAAGAAAAAAAACATAGTTCATTTTCAAAATTCAAAGGATAGGAACTCCCTGACTGACAAACTTGCCCAGTGCATTTGAGAATGAGGAAAGAAGCTTCTGGGACAGCTGTTTTTATTTTACCAATTCAGAACAATTAAAAGGACATCTACATGGACCAAATGTAGAGTAGTAACAACTGTTATTAACCAAATGCTTTCTTTAGCTGCCTAACTCCATGAACCACTGTGTTACTTGCTGCCAACTCAGGAGTCAGAGCAATTATGGTACCGTTTCTAGATGTGGCACAAGAGGTAGGGAGAGCCAACTCCCAGAGCACAGCCCAACTCTAGAATAGGGGACAATAATGCTGGATTTTCTCCCCTGAAAAATGGATCTGTTGACAAGTATATATTTGTAAATATATTCTATAAAGGCTAACTTGAAACATTTCTACCATATAATTTTTATTTTAAAATTTACCATATGAAAAATATGTATTCTTAGTTTACATGCTAATAAATCAGCATCCAGGTTAAGAAATAGAACACTGCAGTACTTTAAAAATGTTTTTTTGTTTGTTTGTTTTTTTAAATAACATCTATGTCATTGTTCTGATTTTTCCCACCCCAGTTAGGACCCAAGATTTTCAAAAATTATAAGTGTCATTCAAAATTTCTTTCACTGTCATTCATTCTTATTTTAATGCTGTCATTTTTATTAGAATCACAGTAACTCTAAGATGTTACTATAAATGCATTAAAAACTCTACGAGGTTACTATACCACATTTTTAAAGTGGCTATACAATGAAATGCTTCTAAATCTTCAGGTCTGAAGATATTTCTTAAAATATAATTTCATTCTTTAATTGGTATTCTGTTTGTTTTGTTTTTTGTTATCTATGAAAAAACAAAAACTGTGTCATAAAAGACTACCATTCTGACTACAAAAGGGTTACCTCTTACATTCTGGAAAAGATAATTTAGTTTTACTAATCATAATTTAAGTGTTCTATGAAACCTTAAAAGAAATCTGTGTCCCAACTCTAGCTTCCCCAGATAATACTGTTTTATTTTATCACTTTCCCTTTCAAACTATAAAACTCAAAAAACAATTTATAGCTTCCTGTAGAGAATAAAGTCCACCTGAGTCTGTTTTTAAGGATTCCTATAGTCTGATCCCAATCTTATTTCTACTACATTCTGAGAATAATCTGCTTCAAACAAAACTATCTGTTTTGTATATTCACACAACTGTCAATTTCTACCATCCATCCAGATTCTATTCCAAATAAAAACAGTTACAGCTCTTGACTAGCACACAGTGAATTTCATTTCTTTGATCTCATGAGCTTTTTATTACCAGTACTATCTTAACTCCCTATCATTTGTTGGGTCTTATAATGTTCTTTTAAATTCCACATGTATATTTGGCTATATGCTTCAAGTTGGACATTTTAAATAACTGTGTTTGGGGGCAGTGAGGCAGTGCAGGATGCATTATCGGTAGTAATTTTAATGTAAGCTTTAACCCAGTGTTACCAAACCTTAAGTCAATTCAGTACCACCTTCAAACTGGCATTATCGCTATATTTCTATCTTATTGCCTGGGTTGATTTTGGTAACGTATTAATATAAGCAAAATGCCAGTTGATTCTTTCTTACCATTTCCCCTTTTAATAAGCTCTGGTGTATCATTTTTTTTTCTCCCCATAACTGAAAAAGTCTTCAAAACTTCTGGATACTTGTGTCTTCATAACTTCTGGATAATTTTCTCATTTATAGTATTTATAGTCTAGTATATTCTACTGCCAAAGCTGAAATTTCTCATCACATTTAGATTCTCCCCTCTCCTAATTCAGGTCTGACCCAGGCTCAGAAAGTTAGGGCGGGAATGGGGACACAATTCATCTTTTCTCCTGCTCTTCCCATCTCTCCCCAATTTCCTATGCTACGGCTGGTTCTTCCCAAGCTGGGGAATGAGAGGAATAGGAGAGGGCATGCAGTCAGACAGACCTGCCTTCAAACTGTGAGCATTTGTTCACGTTTCGAAAGTGGTCTCATTTTGGGATTTGGGGAGAGAATAGGGCGCAGGGGATGTACCAGAGTCTCCCATTCTCATTGGCTGCACCTGTACACATACATACACATGTAAACACAAACCAACACACAGAGACATGCGTATCCACACACAGTCATTCTGGTCGGCCACAGAGGACATCAAAACCTGTCTTCGTTCTGAGCCAGGGAGGAGCTGCTGAGGGGCCCTACCCCTTATGTCCCTGTACCTTGCCTTAGTGGTGATAGGAAGAGGGGCTCCACAAGTCTCACACTTTTCTGAAGACCTGGCCATGTCCAGCTCAGTGCCTTGTATGTCAGAACTGAAGAACCCTCTGCTGAGTCATTGAAATACCCCCACACTCAGGGTCACATACAGATTTACTGGAATACAAATAGATAGATTTCCATTATTTGTTTTTATTGTCATGACCAAGAAGTAGTTTTTCTGAATAATCGTAATAGAAAACCTCAGATTGTACATCCTGAGTTTTAAGTTACCTATGTTTAACCATAAGAATTGGTTCGTGCTCTTATTCTCTTATTATATATGGAACCTGGGATTCAGAAAGATTAATTTTTTTGCCCTGGGTCACACACTTGTGACAGAGCCTCTGATCCACTCTTCTTTGTTACTACCACAGTCGGCCAGTTAAGCCTTGATACCTTTCCATTTTTGCCTTCCGAAGAGTACTGTGTACCCCAGCTGAGTGGTACGTTACAGTCTGTGATTATGAACAAACCACTTGAACTTTAACCACTGTTAAAATAATCATCATAATACCTTCCTCAGACTTTTTTGAATAACTACGATCTACAACACCTGAGGGCAGGGACTATGTCATATAGTGTATACCACATAAATCGCACTTCATATTAGTTGAATTGAATTAAATCTCAGAGAAAATGAGAAGGCTTTTGCCTTAATTTTCAACTTCATCTATTTTTTTCTCTTTCTGTACCATCAACAGAGGTACTCTTAAATATGAGTAGGCAATGTATATTAACCTTTGAGAGGAATGAAGTTTTAAAAGAAAAAGTCATTATTATAAGTCCCATTTTTTAAATAGAATTTTATATTAAAGAACTTCTAAATTTTATTGTGAAAGTCAGGTTCTATATACCCAAACCAGAGGTTTTATATCATCTTAGCAAATTAGATACATTCCATTTAATCTATGCTTCACACGCAAAAGTTACGTGAAGTTCTTCCTTTCCCCTGATTTGAAAGGAGCAAAGCTCTCCTTGCATAATTCAATGGCTCACAATGACTTCATATGGAACAACAAAAAAAAAAATCTTCTAACAGTTGCAGGATGATCAACTATCTTCTCGTCATCAGTGGTTTGCAATCTGAGCACCATATGGTTGGTGTCATTTATTTTGCATTCCTGCATATTCTTTTTTTCTTGCAAATTACCTGCTAAATTGTATGTTCACCTTAAAGGAATTCAAAGTATATGGCAGGCTGTCAGATAATGCCCACACAGTATCAGATGTCAGACCACCCACTGAGATATTTAATTGGCATTACCTTTTGCTGAGTTGAGAATTATGTGAATTTTGATTCTGTAGTTATAATGGAATATTTTCTTGAAGATCACTGTCATTTACAAAAAGAGAAGAAGAAAAAGAACAACTTAAAGTCCCCTAGATATTTTCCGGGAGGAGCAAATCTCTTTATTAAAGGCTATGTCTCTCCAATAAGGGTGTTCAACTTAATTCCTCCCTAGAACCCTCCCTGATGGCAAAAGAACCAGTAGGTGCTATTCATGGTGAGGAGAGAATATCTATCCAGCATCTGCTCTGATGCTTGTAGAAATGATGAATGTTTTAATTGGGAAGCTCTGTACCTACTGGGGAATTATACTTTAATCTCATCTATCAAAAATGTAAATTGCATATTACTCTGGGTTGGGGCAGAATATTCTAATTATTATTATTTATTGTTTTTAGCACCATCAGTGCTGCACCTGGTGATTCTGATGGAGGTGTTCCAGTTAGAGGAGGAACTGTTTGTTATTTTCATATTTCCTAAGCGACATCTATTTGTATGGCTAACATTTTAGCAATAAAAAGCAAAATGTAAAACTGTAGCCTGCTGTGAGGTAAAGTCTACACACTGAATGCACACTGCAGGGACATACTCATAAATATTCATTAAACGGGGTTTCACTGAAAATGAAATTTAAGTACTTAAGGTAATGCACTACAAGTAGGTGACAAGCTCTTCTACTTCAGCTAAGGATATGGGATAGAATGAGATAATCTAAGAAAGGAGGATTGAGTTCAGAGCATGCCTTTTGTACCGTAAACTACGAAATAAGAAAATGGAGAGTTGATTCAATTGTCATATTTATCCTGGTGCTCTTGATGCTCAATCTTCATAATAAAAGAGAACACAGTGCTTTTTAACATCCTATCATCATCTGAAATTTGGAGGTGGTTTGAAGGTCTAGAGCAGGGGTGTCCAAACTGCGGCCTGCGGGCCAACTGCAGCCCGCAATCCATTGTTAATTGGCCCGCAGCAAATTCCAAAAATATATTTAGTTTACTTAAATAAACCAGGTGAGGCAATATGTACTTCACCTCGAGTGAGTGGCCCGGCTGTTTGTGTATTTTACCGCATATGGCCCTTGGTAAAAAATGTTGAAAAAAGTTTGCACACCCCTGGTCTAGAGAGTTCTTTTAGAAGAGGTAATGAAATGTAGTCTCCTAGAGACTGAAGGTGGGTGGCCTGCTTCTTAAAATCTGTCTGGCCTCTCATAAATCACTAAGCTCTCTGATACTGTTTCCTACCTGTAAAAGAAAGTAACACTACCTTCTCATGCACATGGTCTCGTTAAGGGGAGTGAGAGTGTGTGTGCAGAAGTGTTTTATAAAACGATAAAGCACCATGAAACTACCCATTGTTACAATTGGCTGATATTTTAGTATACCTATGGAGCCTAGTTTCAACCACAATGATTGCTTAGTTATACAAATATTTTTACACTCATTGCCTCTATTCTCTGCTCTTGTAATAGATGAATTAAAAATATGAATTCAAATACTCAATAAATAGTAAATGAGAACCTATTATATTCCAAACATCATTCTAGGGGCTCTGGATAAATCAATAAACACAACAAATAAAAGATCCCACCTGCATGGGGACTATGTTTTATTTAGGGGCTGTCAATAAGAAGCTAACATAATAATTACCTAGCAAATTTAGTTTGTTGTATATGAGAAGTGCTTTGGAAGAAAATAAAACCTGAAAGTAGGGTAAAAGATATGGAGGCTAGAAAGGGAGGGGGGGCTAGGTACAGTATTTTTAAAACAGATTGGTCATGGAAACCTTCAACATGGAAATATTTAAAGACAGACTGAAGTAAGTAAGGAAACAAGTCCTGTAGCTAACTAATAAAGAACATTCCAGAGAGAGGAAACAGCAAATGCAAACGCCCTGTGGCAGAAGTATGTTGCTGGTGTTCAAGCAACATCACTAACTCTTGAGGGACTGGAAAGATATGTGTGAGGGCAAGAGTGGGTAGAAACAGGGTCAGATATCATAGGGACTTTAGGTCATTGAGGAATTTTACCTTTTACTGTGCATGAGTAGAAGAAAGGAAATCACTGGAGTTCTGAGACAACACGTGATCTGACCTATATTTCAATGGGCTCATTCTAGCTTCTGTGTAGAGAAGTTAGGTGATCAGCTAAGAGACTATTGCAATAATTCAAGTGAGAGAAGATGGTACATTGGTAGTAGCACTGAGAGCAGTGAGAAATGTTACAATTCTAGATGTCTTTTAAGGTACTGCCAAAATAATCTGTTCATAGTTTGGATGAGAGATATGACAGGAAACAAAAATGGAGTGAGGATAACTCCAGGATTTTTCACCTGAGCAAATGGAAGGATTGGGTTTCTGTTATCTGAAGGAGGTTTTGTTTTGTATTTCTATCTGGGTTAGCATGTGGATATATAAGGCCAATAATAGGCAAGTTACTTGCTTATATTTATCTAGTTATTTATAATGAGCTTTCCTGTTTCTACAGTTATTAAGCAAGAACTGGTACTATTTCAAGTTGATGTATGTTATTGTGGTAATAGGTTAGTCTTTAGTTCTGATTTTTTTTAAAAAAATTGATTCATAGGAAACAAATTGGGCTATAACTAACTCCTTGTTCTTTATAATTTTTGTTATATATTACTAAACTATGCATGTATAGGAAAAATATGTGGATATGTTATGATTAATTCCAGTGTGCTGGAGAGCAATGTATTGCAGCCAGTCAGAAAATGAACCCAATTCTCAACTAGGAAATTGGGCTGTGAGAGAAAAGGGAAGTGCATTTCATATATATTAAAGAAAGAAAAAGAAAAAAAAAAGATATGATAGGACTTTTTCTACAAATTAAATCTGGAAGAAGTGTAGAAAAAAAAAATAGCTCCAAAATTATTGTTCAGGAGAACTGTTCAGCTAACAACAAATATCACTTGTGGTGACTGAGGTTTGGGTGTATGAACAGATTCTTTGGGGATGGGATTGCAGGGGTGGGGGACTAAACGGGGCAACCTGATGGAATTACTAAAATGCTTTTCTTTGTCTTAATTAGAGTGATGGTTTCATCAAATTTCCTATAGGCTGAGGAGAATGAATGAGTTGGGCACTCTCGAAGCTGTCTGATTAGGTGACTGGCTGAGGACCAGGGAATGACTGATGTACAGACATGACAGGACGAGTCAGGAAAATGCAACTAATCCCAGACACTGTCTGCCTTAGGGAACTGCTTGCTGTGTTATAGCTTAGCTCATGTGTAAGTGTGGGAATGTCTGCTAAGGTTCTTTTGGTATATGCCACCTGAGATCTGGGAGATTAATTTGAGCATAAAGGTGGCTGATGCCATGGGTAAGCTTGGGATTTATGTGAAGCATGCTCAGAGAATCCCAGGAAGTCCTGAGCAGTCAAACCTTGAGAAAGAAAGGCAGCAGGGAAACTCAAGAGATCTTAGGGACAAGTAGGAGAGCTATCGGTGATGAACAAAAAATGGTACCTTGGGAGTCACTGAATGATTTGATGGGGAAAATAGGGACCAAAGGTCAAAGACATGGGACGGCAAACAAATTAAACATTAAGAGGGACTTGGGAGTCATCCAGGGCAATTATAGGACTTGGATTAAAAAGGACCATAAATCAGATGGCAGAGAGTTTAGTGATGTTAGAGACTAGACGTTCAGTGAATGGCAGAAAAAGAAGCATAGCAAAGTCATGTTTTGGAAGCCTTACTGCGCAGAGAAGAGAAGTACTTCCTACCAGTGGACTTGCAAGTAAGATAAAAATGAGCCTCACTGGCAGAACACTTCAAGGTAAGTGTTTCAGGTAAGGCAGAAAGTTAAAAGGAACTGTGGTTTAAAGTGGTTTGATGACTACAGATGGGGGTTCTAGGAAGAGTGCATTGGGAAGGAAGTGATAAGACTAGGTGGGAAAAGGGCTATCTTGGGTGACAAATAAAGATAGCAGGCATTTGAGACAGTTTATTTAGATAGCCATGAAATTACAAGTGACTTAGACCCACGGGTGCTTGAAAGGACCCAAGCACTTTAGGAGTAGGTTTTGATGTAATTAGTTATTGCTCTTTCTGGCTTTTTCTGTATCCTCTTTCAGAAACATATGATGTGGTAATAATGAGTATCCGATAAATCAACTGAGCTTTCTTGTGATATTTTATTAACTTTTCCTTAATGTAGACACAAATTCCATTAGGAAGTGACTAGGTTGTTTCTGTGTTCTGAATAATATCAAGCTGACTCTCAGTACACTCTATAAATGTTAATCTCATATATTTTGGCGAATCTCAAGGCTTAGCTTGGTTGTGATAGATTTTCTTTTTCTTAAGGTATTTCTCAGATCACAGTCCTTTTTATAAATATATATAGTAATTCAGTAAGGATGTTTTACTAAATAACAACATAATATAATATAATATAATATAATATAATATAATATAATATAATATAATATAATATAATATAATATAATATATAATATAATATAAAACAAGTATTTCATTCATTGAAGGAGAAATATTTAACACCTGAATGGTGCACAACACTGATTCTCAGTAATATAGAAAGTGCAAAAGATACCCGATCACTTTCTAAGGCTTTGTAATATCATTAGAGAAAAACCACTTGCACAAGTAAAGCAACTATATGTAAATTAACAATTTTAAATAATATCGACAATTTATCAGAATTATGATTTTAAAAAAGTTGGGATGTTTTACATTCTGTGACAGATAAATAAAACATGGAATACCTAAATTGCTCATCCCACTTTGTTGTTTTACTAAGAAGTTGCAAGAAAAAGTGAATAGCGATGTGAATAGTAAAGATTTGCATTTGAATTATAAGCAAATATTTTCATTGATTGCATGCCACAATAAGTTGCATTAATAGTATGATAAAACTCAAGTGGAGACTTTTTTTTTTTAATGAAGGGTAACAATTACTTGAGTAACTATCCACTTCTCATTGGGCTGCTAGCTTCCTGGCTTTCTCTGCAAAAGAGATCAAGGTGTAGTTTATCTTTATTCCTTGCTAGTAATTAAGATTCCTCCCTTAGCTTTTAAATCCTGATGGTCCTAGACCACACTCCCCTATTCAAGCAAAGCTAGTTTTTTAGAGTGTCGTTGCTATTAAATTCTGTGCTAAATTCCCTCCTTCTGAGAGTTCTCAAGTCTTTTTCTCTTTCCTTTTAATCCTACTGCCTTATCATTTTGCATCACATCCAAATTTGCTCTCTAGTTTACAAAGTCTTTCATGATCTTGCTCATGTCTGCTAATTTACAGTTAAACTACCTGAGGCTTATAGAAGTTAAGAGACTTGCCTAAGGTCATACAGCTAAAGAATATCAGAGATGGGATTTAGCTGCAATTTAGTGAATGAGAGATGCAATTTTTAGTTTAAATCTGGGACAAGAATCAATAGTAAAAGTTTAATCTAAAACTTTTCTTTCATGCAGACCAACATGAAAATATAGATTTTTATATCTGCCCTGAAGGTCAATAAATGCTAGTTTTATTGGAACCCAGGAGAAACAAAAAATCCAATCATGCCACTCGTCCACAAAGTCAGCCAAGTTCCAGTCCCTTGAAGTTCAAAGTGACTGATTCCATTTGTTAGGAGAATACAGAGTCTACATCGCACGCACGCACACACACACACACACACACACACACGCACACCACTTTCTATTACATTTATTCAGAGAAAAGAAAAATCCATTGAAACCAGAAACAAGATTGGGGAGATACTAAACTAACGAGTTTGAGATTTTGTTTTATTTTTGTGTATGTGTTTTTGAGTCTCTTTAACCAACTGATAGCATTTAAAGCAATGCTTGTTTTGTTTTGTTTTTAGTAACCAGAACACAAAAGGTATTAGAATTTGTAAATAAAAGAAAATATGAAATTATACCATGAGGGAAGGTAGGAACTAATAAGTAGAGATTTTTAGACTTCAAAGACATATCAATCTCCACAGACAATATAAAGTCCTCAGTAAATGCAGGTATGAGCTATTTAAAAATTCTTCAGCGTATTTTCAAGGGCAATGCCTAATGGAAAATATTGCACTAGTTGCCAAAACTTTTCATAGATATGGATTCTGTTGTGCAAAATTATCTTTCACTTCATAAAGATTGTTGGATTTACACATTCATATTAACCATTTAAAATGAATGGCTTCCTCTTTTTTGTCCATTTCATTAATTTTTTTCAAACATTTATTATTTTCACCTTCAACTAGCACAAATTTTTTAAGAGTGGGATCATCCAAGACAAAGGTCAGCAAACTACAGCCCATCCATCAGATGCAGCATGCTGCCTGTTTTGGTACTGCCTGCAAGCTAAGAATGCTTTTTACATTTTTATATGGTTGAAACAAATCGAAAGAATATTTCAAGACATGTAAAAATTATGTAAAATTCAGATATCAGAGTCCATAAATCAACTTTTATTGGAACACAGCCCCGTTTATTCATTTAATTATTACTTGTGGCTGCTTTTGGGCTACAATGGCAGGACTGACGAGTTGAAAAGAGACCCTGTGGCCTTCAAGCCAAAAATGTTTTAGTATCTGGACCGTTGCACTAAAAATTTGCCAAACCCTGACCTAAGACAGTGAGTTTTAAGTCTTTCAAAACTACGTCCAGTGTGGAAGACATCTGTTTCTTTTTTACAAAATGTGAGGCTTCCTTTGATTTACTGTTATTAGCTCTCTCTCATGACCTAGCATATTCATTATATCTGTAAAGTTGGTAACATCAGCCATCAAGATGATTAAAGACCTAAATTACAAGAAATATTTTCTTGAGAGTAAATTTTCTAAACAGAGGCATCTTTGGAAAGGTTCTGTAAATCTCACTTTTAAAGAAAAAAGTTGCTGTTTATCAGTCTTTATGTTATAATCAAAAGAATATGAACTTTGACTCTGATTCCCATGTAAGATACTTAATCTATTTTATACATTGAATGGGGGTAATTATAGCAACCTCAAAGTTTGCTGTGAAGTGTGAATGTAATAATGAATCAAGTTTTGAGGATGCTAACCTTTCTTCTCTGTGTCTAGTTAAATGCTGGTTGGGCTTTCTGATGTTTTAAGGCAAAAATTAGACCTAGAATCCTCTGTAACACCCGTCACAAAATAGACTAGGAATAAGTAGTCTGATTTTGTATTGTTTTTATGTGTTTCAAACATTTATTCTTGTTTTGTAGTTTATAAATGCAGTCTTTCTCTTTAAGGGCACCATTTTTCATCCTAAGCATGTCCATATTAGTATCTACCTCCTACACATTCTCCTAAGTATCATACATTTCATGTTTATTACCATGTGTTTAATTTGCATTATTTCATGTCCATACATCATGAGTTTAGAAATATCAGGTTAATAAACACTGTAAAAATTATTTCTCTCATTTATTCTAGCACTATAAGGGTAATTACATATAAGCACTGTGAAACCCTTGTGAATCTGTGAGGATGACCAGGATTGCAATGGCAGATGGCAACCCATGGACATTATTACTGCAGTTTGCTTTAGCTTTTTCACAAATTTTAAATTGAAACTATCAGCTAAAAGGATACCACAAGATTAAAGAAAGGACTTTAAAATTATAAAACTTGCATATACTTTCAGGAATTAGTATATTGATTCTATCATTCTTTTAGGTCTTCAAGGAATATTTGCCTTGTTATGTTGTACCACAATGGTTATAACATTATGGCTGAAAAACAAAGACTTTCTTTCCTCAGTATTTCATTCTAACATTGGTACTCTTGCTTCAGCATTTACCATCATATGTTAGGCAGAGAGCATATTAACAAATTGGAAGATTTTAAAGAGACTAGTTTTACTGTATCTATTTTAGATTTATTTTCACTCTTCAGAAATGTAACAAAATAAAATCATTTGTTTGTTTTTTTCCTAATTAGAGTACCACATAAAATCATGTAAAATAAAACATGTGAATACAGGGATACATACATTGAAACATAATTCAAGTTTTCTGCATTAACTTGTAACAAAATTTCAAATTATGGAACTAATAACTTTTGAAAATTCTTTTCCCATCTGCTTTCTCTTATTTCATAATGCAGCTCTTAGATCATTTAATGAGCAACTAGCCATCAAGATTGTTAGAAATATAACCAAATTTAGGCTACATTGTCTCTAAGTAATGGCATGAGCTATTATTTATGAGTGTATAAGCTTCAGTTATTGGACGTTGTGACTATATTAGCTATTCAGGTATATTTTTTGTTTCTTAATTATAAACTGAATTCCAGATTACTGAGTTTATGAAATAAATTAGCCACCAATGAGAGGAGCTGAAATATATACAAATGAAACAAAGATTCTGGCTCCAAGGACAAAATCAATAGATTCTATGAACTTTAGTAGTAGCTCAAATTGGGAGACATGATTTATCACCTGAGTCCAGAAGTTCTCAATAATGATATTACAAACATCAGGTGTAACTTGATCAGATCTTTATACTGCAAATGATTTATTAGTACTGTGAATTGAATATCCAAAGTTTGGAAGTTTTTTTTAAATTAATTAGAATGCAAAGAAAGAGACAGGACCAATAAATTGGATAAAATATAGTCTGTGAGTTTTCTTATCTATGCCATATTACTAGTAAGCAATTGCTAGAGATTGAGCACTAATAGTTTCTATATACTTGATGAGTGATTTTATATCATCTGTAACTCTTTATTTATGTTTATGTAAAATGTTGGGATATTGTCAAAATGTCATTAGCCCAAGATAGGGTAGTAGAGACAAATATTTTCTATCAAAAAGTTTGGTCAATTAAATAAGGAATTACATGTTATTGTTTACATTTTACAAAGTTAATGTTAGGTGCGCTAACATTTCAAAACTTGAAATGTAATATGTGACCCAATAATATAGTTGTTCTGATGTTAAAAATAATGCTTCTAGTGTTAATATTACCGTGTTTCCCTGAAAATAAGACCTAGCCGGACAATTAGCGTTAATGCGTCTTTTGGAACAAAAACTAATATAATATTGGGTCTTATATAAGACCCGGTATTGTATTGTATTATATTATATTATATTATATTATATTATATTATATTATATTATATTATATTATATTATATTATATTATATTATATTATATTATATTATATTATATTATCGGGTCTTATGATAAAATAAGACTGGGTCTTACATTAATTTTTCCTCCAAAAGACATATTAGAGCTGATTTTCTAGCTAATCTTATTTTGGGGGAAACATGGTTGATAAATATAACACAAACATATATTGATCATTATCAAATATTTATTGAGCATCTATAAATTTTCAAATACTGGGGATACAGTGATGATTAAGAGAAGGTACTTATCTTCAAGGAGCTTACTCCATAACACAGGAAATAGAAAACAATTGCATTATATTTTGATGGTAGCTGAGTAGTCACTAGTGCTATTCACAAGAATTCCAATTCTCTTTCCAAGCTCAGAGTAGAATTGCACTCCCCAGTCCCTTGGGGTTAGGTGTGGCCATTTGACTAGCTTTAACAGATTAAATGTGAGCAAAAGTGCCACTCCATGGCAGAAAATTGTAGAGCCGGAGTATGATTCACCACAATCCTTTCCCCTCTCTGCTGTCAGTGGGGCACTGTCGCATCTATTCTTCCTAGAAACTTAAGGTCAGAGGCTAAGTTACTAGCTTGAGCAGGACTTTTGATGATATGCACTGGAATATACAGTAACCAAGAAATACTTATTTGTTGTATTAAGCCACTGAGACTTTGGAGTTCTTTGCTACTGCAGTGTGACTTATACTATAATACTGCTATTATGCATAAAATGTCAAGGAGACACAAAGGAGGAAGTTCTGAGCATACTGTTCCCGCTTGTAATAAATAGGACCAAGTGAGTAATCATTGGCTTGGTTTCTCCAATGTTATCACTTGACTGGAGGACTAGAACAAACATTTTCCAAGTTGGGAGAGGCTCCTTGCCCTGCTTCTCTACTGTACAGCATCCCATCAACTCCTACAGAGAGAAGTATTGAGAACAATTTTCACCTCATACACTCCCAGCATCAATGATTTATGACAGATGTCCTTGATGGCAAGAGCAAAGTTTAGGGATGACAATCTGTATCCCATACAATTTTCCACCTGTCAACTGAGTCAAAGATAAAATTTGGGGGTAAAATGAGTAAATCAGTGCTTCCCAATCCTAGCTCATCAGCACAGTAGCTCGAAGAACCTATTTTAAGAGTTGAATTTCTTTTTTTAAGCCACATTGAATACAAGGTAAATGCTTGTATTCAATGCGTTCAAAAGGTTATAAGATAAGAAGTATAAGTCTCTTTCCTCAGTTAGACTGTCATTGGTCAAGAAACAATTAGTGTAAATAGGTTTTATATGCTTTCAGAAATATGCAGTATACACATGTATTTATGTTCCACCTGGAAAAAAATATGTATACAATATGCACTTTTAATCTTTTCATTTTTGCTCAAATAAATTTATTTATGACAGTTATACTACATGTTGCTTTTTTTCTTAATATAAGCTCTAGCTTAGGAACTTTTTAAAACTCATATTACCAGGTCTGCAAGGCTCTGAATAGGTATATGTTGGAGAAAGCCCCAGGAATATTTATATTTAAAAATGTGTCAGATAATTCCAGTGGTCAGTCTTATTGGAAACTCCTGCAACAGGTGATTTATAAGGTCCCTTTCAACACATGAATCTAAGATAGCTCCACAAAAACTATAAAATCGTGACGTGGTCATTGGTGTTTCATGTAACTACCATCTGTTTAATCTTAACAATCAAATAACTTTGACCTTGGATCTTCTCTGTGCTTTACTTCACTTCTCTCTAAATTAGAGAAGCATTGCATTGATTATACAAAATAGGCTTATGTAAATGAATTGTTTTTGTAAAAACATATCCCAAAATGACAAATATGCACATACTAGAAAAATTGCTGTCCACAGAGCAGCTTAAAATTTCTGCTGGAAATGTTCATCTAACACTTCTTGTGTGCAGAGCTGAGCTGTGTAGGATTCAACCATCAACATTGATTTTCTGTGTTCTTCTCCTTCTGCTGAAAAGAATCAAGTTAAATCTGTAGGGAATGAAAACTAAACAGCCCTTAACATGAAGGTCCCTGTCCTATTGCATTTATCTCATAGGTTAAAATCATTCATTGATCGCTAATCACCTGTGGTTGTTTACACACAACAGGTTCCCTGGATAGCACAAAACCACAAAGAGGATTATACATACCACAGGAAGCAATCAATAGAAAAGGCCCATAATGATCTTCCTGAGAGGAAACACAAAGATTTTCCCTTTGTGACAGTCTGTGTATGTGTGATAGGATTGTCAAAACAGACATAAGGGTTTCCAACTGGCAGAAGGATGTTTTTAACATTAGGCTTTCATATCTACTTTTCTTATCTCACTATAATAATATTAAGAATGGGGGGAAAAAACCTATTTAACAGAGAATTCTGTTCTTGCTTTGCACTTTTGCCCAAATAATCATGAAACATGCCTTTTGTCACCTTTAGAATATTACTGGGTTGTTTTTGCCTTGCTAATGCCTAAGGCAACCAGGCAAGTTTATTTTTATCATCTAAAAGAAGTTGGATATTTATCTTAGAGTTCTTAAAAGTGGCTCAGCGCATCTTCAATTAAAAAAATATTATTTGGCCTTAAACATAATGCACATTGTGTATAATCAACTAAAATATATTAAACTTATTTTTCAAGCTCTGGTCTAGGAACGGAGAAGAAAACCATGAATACATTAAAACTCACCTTTAAACATTTCACACTCTAATAGTTATATCTTATGGATTCTGGTCTACAGTATGTATTATACCTAGTTCTCCTTAGAGGAAATAATGGAACTCATTAACTCAATAAGCATGAGTTTATCTTTCCTGAGTTTTGTCCTGAAACTTTTAGCATCTATATAAAACTATAGATTTGATGTGCTCCATTCTGAAAAGCCAATCTGAACAAATTAAATTCCAAAATGAAGCTTTCACCCCAACTCCCAACAACAAGAATGAAGGAGACTGACCTGAGAACACTTGTGCATAGGGAGAGACAGAATATCTGACTTAAAATTCCTTGAGATCTTCTAATAATCATATCCTGTTATTTCCTTATTTCATGAAGTAACCTTATAATTTCTCCCCATGACATTTGATGGTGACATAATTGTCATATATGATTTAGGATTATTGTCTCTCTCAATTGTCAACCAGGTATTCTTAAAGCCAGCCAGCTGCTTATCATTATAAATTTATAATAAGTATCAAGTTATAATATATATATATATATATAAATACTGACTATAAATGGTCACCACTTACTTTCACTGCTTCTGAAGCTTCACAATTATTATACCATTTTCCATAATTATAGAAAATTTTTAAAGTTTTAAATGTTACATTTGATACAGTTTGATAAAGGGGCTTTTGATAAGCCTTCAGAGGTTAACTATGGGAAGACACAGGGGAAGTTCTCTAATTGTATAAATGTATATAGATTTTGAGAGTGAATGTCAACAACTGCATTCCAGGTAGTTTTGCTTGCTGCTCCAATTATACGAAGATCACAGTATGGAATCATACATAATTTGCTCCCCAAACTACCCAGGCCTTGCAGAACACTGCCTAAAATTAAATCTTCTGCTTGTGCATGGCTTGAAAAATTGAATGACAGTTCATTTTCACAACACAGGACAAACATAAAAGAAATTATGAATTAATTTTAAACCCTGCTTAGCATAGTCTTATCAAATTGATGGCACCCTTTGTCTCACTGAAGTCAGGCACCAGAGTTGATATGCTTAATTAGAATGAGGTATCTCTAAATGTTTTAGAGTGACAGCTTGGCTTATCCTATTGGACCCCTCCATGGTTTGAATCCTAAAACAAAACAATCGGCTTAAAAGGTTGACTGGATATGGCTTTCACTTCATGCACTACATAAAGCCCTTCAAAATGCATTATGCTAGATGTTCAAATAAACAAAAGCCAAAGGCTTTTGAGGACTTGTTTTGATAGATGGATGGATATAGATAGATATGTAAATGCCAGATAGATAGATAGATACATAGATAGATAGATGACAGATGATAGATAGATAGATAGATAGATAGATAGATAGATAGATAGATAGATGTAAAAAAATCTGTACAGGATTATGTGTTCTTGACTCTAAAATGGTTTCTCTTTAGTTTGTTTCAAGGGAAAACAAGATGGAGTTAGATCTGACTGTCCTTCTGCAGTAATCTTTAGATTATTCAGGAGCTAACTATGCATTTGCTGAATTATTTAGACTTCCCCTCTCCCATTTGGATCATTTCACTGCCCATTAGGTGCTATCATCAGCCACTAATTGGCACTATACCATGAATACACATGTGATATCCACCTTAAAACATCCTACTTATAAACAACAAACATCAACACATGCTATGGGACACTGGCTCTTTGTTCCCAGCCAGACACTAACACTGATAAAGAGAGCTGCCCACTACTCTGCACTTGTAGCACTTTGACGTTCTTTCTTCATCCACTACTACGTGGGTTCTTGGGTTTGGAACATTTTTCTGGGGCAACATCATGGCCAAGAATATTAGGGGAAAATACACACACACACACACACACACACACACACACACACAAACACACAGACATGAGGTCTGACAATTAAGTTCGAGAACTCATCCTAGAAAAAGTGCTACATACCTCATTGCTGCATATCACTATGGTCACCTTTGAAGTACTCCTCTTGGGAAGCTATGCACTGATGCCAGTGCCTAGTCCACCCTTCCAAGTAATTTCAGAACTCTTTTTCTGGAATGGCCAGGATAGCTGTCATTGTATTACCCTTGATGTCCTGAATGTCATCCAAATGTCTTCCTTTAAATATTTCCTTTATCTTCAGGTAAAGAAAGAAGTCATCGGGGGCCAGATCAGGTGAGTAGGGAGGGTGCTCCAATACAGTTATTTGTATACTGTCTAAAAACTTCCTCACAGACAGTGCCGTGTGAGCTGCTGCATTGTCGTGATGCAAGACCATGAATTGTTGTCAAAAAGTTCTGGTCGTCTAATTTTTTTTACGCAGCCTTTTCAGCTTTTCCAAATAGTAAACTTGGTTAACTGTTTGTCCAGTTGGTACAAATTCATAATGAATAATCCCTCTGATATCAAAAAAAGGTTAGCAGCATCGTTGCTACAAGTTTGCGAACTTAATTGTCAGACCTCATATGTATGTATATATATATATATATATATATATATATATATACGTGTGTATATATATGCACATATACGTATATGTATATACGTATATATACATATATATGTATATATATATGTATATATATGTTTATATTTTTTGCAGCTTGTGATGACTGATCTACTGTTTTAGAGCCAAGAACTATGGTCAATCAAGTTTAGAGTCATTCTGCTTAATTAGCTCATAAAAGTAAACCCAGAAGGAGAAAACTCACTCTAATGGTGTTGATCTGAAGCAAAATGTAAACTCGAAGTGTGTTATTCAGTGGGACTAGCCTAGGAGCCATTATAGTCTGAGGGTGATAGGCATCAGGCTGGTTCAGATGATTATGACGTGTTTCCGATTTTACTGTGTTTCCAGCATATCCTGGTCTCGGAATATCACCAACAATTACTGAAAGTGGCATGAACTATAGTTCAAGCTTTAGTTTCAATATATTTTTAAATATATTTTAATATATTTTTTCAATTTGTAGAAAAAAATTTTTCATCCATTAAAATTCAATCAAAAGGGATGTGAAATTCTTGTGCATTGAGAACAAAGTTGCATTTTTTAATTTTTTATTTAATAGTTTATTACAACTTCAAATATTACCTTGCATGACTGACCTAGTCTTTCATAGAAATAGTAATATTCGTGACAACCGTGTATTATGCACCTGGGAGTTAGTGGCAAAACTAAATTTTTATATGTAATTTAATTAAAATTGAATTTTTATTTTTTTTTTATTTATTTTTTTTTTACTCAATTCTCTTTTTGGACTTACAGTTTAGCATAGTGGTACCCCTGAAAGTAATAAAGGACATAAAATATTCAAACTTTTTTTTTTCTTTTGGAGCACTTCCATATGAATTACTTTTTTAAAGGAACCCTTACGTATTTCTCCACTTAAAATCACAACACGATCCTCACTGAGTGATGCGTTCTTTCTTGGATTTTCAGAACCAGATTTTAGTTCTTTAGGCTTTAGTGCAACCCCTGTCACTCTCATGAGAAAAAAGGAGCCAGCTAAGGAGAGTACCTAAGGCTAGAAGTTCAACTTCAGTGAAAGGCTATTCACAGTCAAGTACCTTTGAGCTCTTTTCTTCCTTAAGTGCTTTGAGGATCTGTTCCTCCTTGAGTTGGTAACATTTTGTGTCATCTGCTTTGCCAGGGAACTCTAGTAATTGAAAATTAACCAATGAATAAAGGTGTCAGAGGAATGCAACTTCTTTAGTTTGGGGGTTTGAGCTTTTGTGTTTTACAGGCAAATTTCCTTTATTGCCATCTGATTTTTCACATCTCCTACTATTGCCCATAAACATGAGAACAGCATTTAGGGAACCCAACAAGGCGTCCCACATGTGAAGCTGGGACATTCTGTTATTCCAGAACCACTTCAGGAAGGAATGCTGTATTGCTGCTTAGCGTTTAATGTTTTGCAGCTGCTAAAGAATTATTCACTACGCAGTAAAACAGAGGAAAATCAATCTCTTCCTAACATCATTAGTAATAAATATGTTTGCTTATATTTTCCAAGACAAGTGACAGGAAACACAGATAATGAGCAGCTATTTGACAGACATGTATACATGTGCCAGCTAATGTTTGACAAAGCAAAATACAAAAGAAATAACTGAAACATTTCATCATTTCTTATAACAAAACCTAATTTTAAATGTCCAGTTAATATTACCAAAATGTTTTGGACCTTGTGCCAGGAAAATTAAAATAAATATCCCAGGAAGGAAGCATGGTACCTCCTTTTTAGAAGCAATTAGTCCTTGTAAGATAATGCATGTTGATATTTTATTTTATGATGATTGCAAATTGAGCCCAACTTAAAAAATCATGAATGGTTTTATGGATGAAAAATACCATATTAAAAAAGGACAAAAATCGAACTTCTGTCTGAAGTGTTGTTTATACGGACACTATGAAGGCAATGGAAACCCTCCCTGCCGCATTGCTCTGTTGCTCTGTGCTGGATGGCAGGGAAAAGCTGGGAGGGCAGCCATCTCTGGTCCTCAGAGGATGATAGAGATGAAATGTTAGCAGTCAGTTATCTCTCTTCTAAACACAGGTTGTTCACTGTCAAGGCAGAATTTGACTGGCAAGGCTAAGAGAGATGAGGGATGTGATTAGAGTTAGAAAGGAGGGTGCCCCAATCCAGTTTCATTGACTTTTTCTATTATCAATTCAAATTCACCTGGAACTTGTGAAACTCCCTTGCAAGGCAGTTTTTCACCTTGTTCCATCATCCCCAGGCTATTTGACTACACCTTTGTTCACCCTCTTACATTGTTAGCTCCTCAAAGGAAATGACCATGTCAAATTCATAGTCATTGTCCAGAGTTGGGATTCAGTAATCAGTATTTATATAAATGAACATGTAATACAGATAAGAGTTTTAACCAAAGCTTTTGATTTGTTCTGTCTGAGAGTTTGCTGGGTAACTTCATATTTGACAAACTTTGATGGTGAAGGGAAAATGAGATGGAGGCCACTTTCTGAATAATTTAGATCCTTAAGTCCCTTTACCTGGACTTAAATGGAAATTTGATTGGATTGCTTTCATCCATTCTGGGCTTTATTTGACCTGATTTGAAAGTCAATAACATGAGCTAATAGAAGGACTCTAATCTATGCCCCATCTGCTTGATTTCAGGAGTCTTTTGGAAATTCTGAAATAGATGGGTATTTTCCATCATGTTTCTGCTCCCTTTAGAGGGGGTGATGAGAACAGGAACCAGAAACCATTCTCTGGAGACATTAGTTGCATCCCTGCAGCTATCAGTGTTTTCTCCTACACCTCTATTCTAACAAATACATTTTTTTGATGTGGGTGTAAACCTAATTTCCTTGTGCATAATGTTAGTGCCTATGAAGTTTACAGAGCTGGCTGGAATCTGCACTAAGTGGTTTGGGAATAAAAACTTTCCTTGTCATTGCTTGCACAGGCTGTACTATTCAGCTGCCAACCCATGCCATATTATTTGTGTGATGCTTGGTGACAGTCGGTGTTGAGTTTTAGCTATGATTCTTGACATAATTTAATGAGCTAGAATACTATTTTCCCTTGTAAGAAATATGCACGTTTTCACTGCCATTGAAAAGTTGTTTATTTTACACATACATTATTTTTCTGAACGCAGGATTTCTACTCTTAACATATATTAATATGATATGTTCGATATACAAGTGTACTTTTTTTCCCACTTCATTTGTGAGCGGTTTAGTCTTCAGCATAATTGAGGGAGGAAAATGTACCCACTTGGTTGCACAAGGCTGGCTTCTTTCCTACTCTTCCAAATTAGCTTTTAACAAGCTGTCAATCTTCTCCTCTATATGTTGCACTTGTAAGGGAACGTCAAGGATAAGTTGCAGCGAAAGTAGACTATGCTGCTTCTTAAGGGAAGCATCTCCCGGCTGTCAGGGTGGGTCTTGGCACCACTCTGAGGCAAATACAATATGATTTTTGCCTGCTGCCATAAACTTATCCTGAGTACATATTTATCTTTCTGTGTCATCTGTCCCTTTCCTTAGAGATGTCATCAGCTTCTTCTACACAGACCCACTTTCACATAATGGGAAATAGCCCACACAATGTTTTTCCTTTTCTTAAATTAGGTTTTAAAAGATAAGATTTTCTTTTTTAATAGAAGTAGTATGCATATTGAATGCATACTGAAGAAACATAAGTAATTCATAAAACTATACCTAATAAACCAAAATAACCTGTTAAAACACCATGCAGATAACATGTTTTCTTCACAGAAAAGGTAGCACTTTATATATTTTTGTAGCATGCATTTTTATTTAGCAGTAGTTTATGAACATTTCCCATGTTAGTAAGTACTGGTTACAGTATGAGTTTTAGTATATTCTCCCATGTGGCAAGGCAATAATTTACTTAACCTATCCCCCTGTTAATGGGCATGTAGCTCAGTTTATGCTATGTACACCTTATTTCTGTGCATTTCCTGGATCATATCTTTAGGACATATTCCTAGACGTTGAATTATTGGATCAAAGGCTGTGTATATGTTTGTTCTTTTATATCTCTCATGAATTATCCTACAGAAATATGAACTATTCTTATACCTCCACTAGAAGAAAATGAAAGACTTCCTCTGCACTGGGCTCTACTCACTGATACTCTCATTATCTTTAATCATTGCCTATATGACAGGTGAAATTTGGAATCTTTTTTTTTTAAATTTACATCTGTGAGGTTAAATGGTTATCATATGTTTAAAGGTCATTTCATTTAGACAGGAAAACACAGTTTAGGTAGCAGCTTAGTGTCATGTTTGAAAGTGTGGTCTCTAAAGTCAGATAACCTGGTCCTCCAAATGTTTCATCCAAGTCATGTGACCTGGGATAGATGTCTTAATTATTTATATAATGTGGACAATAGTGGTAACTATCTCACAGATTAGTTGTTAGGATTCACATATTCCCACATATAAGAATATTATTTACATCTCTGTAGTAGTTACTATGTGCCAGGCACCATCTTTAGCACTTTATATATCTTACTTCTTTATTACGTTATGAAGCTATATACAAAGCATTTAATGCAATAAGCGTTGCATAGTAAACCGTCAATAAATATCAACTGTATTTTTAAAACTATTGTGCTTTTTTCACAGCATGTGCTACACGTGGACTAATGTTATGGATGAAAAGTAATTTTATCAAAACACCTTCAAATCATCCACATAAATTTACTTTAAAATGTCCAACATAAATGTTAAATATTGTGAGCAGCAATTTAAAATTGGTTTTCAGGTTAATGTAAGACAAAATTATGAAAAGAATGAATGTTTAAAAAAATAGATTAGTGGTAATGTAATTACTATTGACATATCAATTACCAGCATTCAGTATTCATGCTCGGTGCTGAATATTGGAATATACAGATTAAATGACGAATACTCAAGAAGATATCTAATGACTTGTAACAGTGGAGGCAGTCTATCTGGATAGTCTGAAAAAAACAACAACAATGATTTCTCAATTGTACTCAATTATGGTAGAAATCAAGCAACTATATTCACTTGCTTCTCAATGGCCTGACATTTGGCTTCAAGTGAAAATGAGTGACTATGTTTAATTTTTCTTTTCAATTTTTTTATTGTCAGATTTTTTTTTTTTCAACTACAGTTGACCTTCAGTATTATTTTATATTAGTTTCAGGTACACAGCGTAGTGGTTCGATACTTATATAATTTTGTGAAGTGATTCTCCCAATAAGTCTAGAACCCACCTGGCACCATACACAGTTATTGCAATATTATTGAATATATTCCTTACGCTGTACTTTACACCCCTGTGACTACTTTGTAACAACCAATTTGTACTTCATCCCTTCACCTTTTTCACCCAGCCCCCCAATCCTCTTCCCACCTGGCAACTAACATTTAGGTGAGTTATGTACCTTGTGTTCCAGGCCTAGCACTACATGTTTGAAATTCCTTATTTCATTTAATTCTCACGTTAACCTCTGAGGTAAATATCCTCCTTTTGTAAATGAAAAGATTAGAACACGGAGAATTTAAGTAACATAGTTAGTGCCAACCAACTGTAAGTGGGAGACTTGAGGTTTGGAGATAGGTTTTTCGGACAACAAAATGTGTGCATAGTCAACCTCTATGCCGCCTTCCCATTGTCTTCGAGCTATAGATATGCTGATGCTAACATCTTCAAACCTCAGGTCTGCCACTTAGAGTTGGTAGGCACTGCACATGTTAAGTCCTCCCGGTTCTAATTTCTTCATTTACAAAAAGAGGATATTTGCCTTAGAGGTTAATGTGAGAATTAAATGAAATAAAAATTTTCAAGCATGTAGCACAAGGCCTGGAACATAAGGAACATAACTAAATGTTAGTTGATTTTATAATTGCTACCTGGACAATGCTGGATTATACAACACATGTTCTGTTGATGTGTCAACACTTGACTTTGAGTCGTCTGCAGAACATAAATGTGAAAATGACTAGAAGACAAGCAGGTGTGTTTGCTTGAAACTCAGAAGAAAGATCTGAGTTTGAGAAATCAATTTGTTTGTCATTAGTACGTATATGGACATAGATAAAAATTTCAGGAGAAAGATGGTCCCTGAAAACATGGGAGGAAATAAGATCTAGGACATAGGAGGAGAAAATCTTTCATCGATAGGAAGAAGGATGTCTGTGCCTAGTAAAAGGTGGGAAGGCAAAAGATGGGTACAAATAGGTGCATGGATATTTATATATTTGTCTTAAATTGTTCTGCAATTCCAGTGCCTGTGCTTATGTATGAATGAATTAATGTTTTCCATCCTGACTCTTTTTATTTTAAAGTGATTCTATGTCTGAAAATTTTAGTTAATTATAATAAACTCAAATGTAGTGGCCATCCAGAAAGACCCTAGCTAAAAGAAAGGGATTTGGGAAAACTTATCATTAAAGCATTTTAAAGACATTTGTTTTATAATATATGATAATTTGTTAAATTAAAAAAACACATGATTGTATACCCCAGAAAAGGTTTGCCTATGTGTTGACATCTCTTTTCACTCTGTTTTTTAACTATAATCAAATCATATAAAAAACGGTACTTATAAAAAAAACAGTTGAACCATTAGCGTTTTGAAAAATAGCTCCTAGCACATTCTCTCCAGACATACAAGTCCTTTTGCATAAGGATAGCATGCTTTTAGATGTCTTTTATTATAGTTGCAAATCCTCAAGGTATAAATACTCCAGAATATATTCTTAATTATTTCAATAATTGACTGCCAAAAAGGGGGCTTTATGTATGATGCAGCCTTGTCATTCTAATCCCTAGTAGAAATGATACAATTGAAGAAATATACAACTTCTTAATCTACAGGGTGGGAAAGAGCAAACTGTAAATAAAATATAATTAGGAAGATCTATCTTTCTATAAGACTTGAAGCATTTTGGAAGTTCTACTTCTGCTTATTTAAATTTTCAGAACACTCCCCTCCAACCCCCCCACAATAACCAATGCCATGAATATCAATTTATAGGCAAAAGTCATCTGAATTGTGCTTTTAAAACCTTTTCTTTACTACTTTCAGACTAAATATGATGAATTGTTAATAATCTTCAGTTGGTAAAACCAAGTCCTAAAAAAATGAAGGCATCCTATAAACATTCAGCTCAAAAAATACTAAAGAATATCTGTATAATATTATGTCAGAAAGTGAAGCATGACATTTCAATAATCCTAAAATGAAAATTAAATAAAACTGGAATTTATAAGAATTTATTACGGTAGATTTACCAGAATGTTGCTACACTTGAAGGTGTCAGGAGGAAATCATTATGTCTTGCATTGCTGGATCAATTACCTTTGTGGTTTCTAATAAATTTTGTCTTCTGATTTTGATGGATGTTTAACCATCTGTTTCTGGAGAGATTTCCATTTATAGACCTGGAAATTGCTTCAATGGAGTGCTTATTAAGTGTTAGCAATTGAAAGAAACCAATAGTTGTTATGTGGTTGCTATGACTCAAACAAACATTAGGGCCATATAACCACTTTATATTGAGACTCAGTATTCTTTTTTAACTAAGAAAATGAAGAAGATTTGGTAAATTATTTTTCTTTCTTATCAATAAAATGTTCCGAAGAATAGTTAATATAGTAAGTTATGCTTCAGTTTTAAACTCTATTGAACAAATAGGTAAATACTTTGAAAGTTTGTCTCTGTGAATGTAATATTTCCATTTAGTTATGTTTGTTTTGTCTCATAAATATTACGTAAGCATTTGCTGACATAAAAATATAATTACTGGAAACTATAAAATATTTTTTGTAGCTACAAAAGAATCTCAGATACTTAAGTGTATGCTGTAAATTTAATTTTATTAAAAATATGTTTATATGCAAAGGAGAGTTTAAACAAATATACTCATGTTCAAACTTGTTCTTATGATGTCCTAAATAATAATAAAAAATGTCATTATTTATATAACTAGATTTTAAAAGGAATTATGTCTCCATCTAACTAGAAAAAGTAAATATTAAGAAAACTTTCTTTGGAAAATTTGTGGTCGTTTTTCAGTTTATTAAAATTTAGTTCAGGGAGGCCAGTTGGCTCAGTTGGTTAGAGCACATTGCTCATAACACCAAGGTCACCTGTTCGATTCCCACATGGGCTAGAGAGCTGCGCCCTCCACAACTAGAGTGAAAACAATGGCTTAATATGGAGCTGATAGGTCTTGGAAAAACACATTGTTCCCCAAAATTACCCAATAAAAGATAAATAAATAAATAAATAAATAAATAATTAAATAATTCAACACATGCATGTACTATCAGATAAAATCAGCCTATGTCTAAGTCTTTTACTTGGCATTTTAAATAATATGTATTGATTCGTATATTAATAATATTGAAGCCACAACACAGTTGATCTTATCTCTTCTTCTTCCTAATAGATGTGATATCTTTTAGAGCAAGCATCATTCTTATCTTTGTGTTCTGTATCTTATATCATAGAATTTGTGTTAATTTTAATATGGGTCTTTATATATTCACACGATTTTACCATGGTTTAATGTTAAGCCACTTTACATATTTTTTCCACAAGATAATTCATACACGGTACAATAGAAAGTACATGTGTCTGTGAACAAAGGCATATGTATTGTAGTGGACATATCATATGACACCTGATATTCTACCTGGCATGATTTTCCCTTTCTTCTCATACTAACACTATTTTGGCAGGAGAGTGGGGGACATGCAAGGAAAAACACCTCTTTCCCGCTTCATCAGTCCACACACTTCAGCCATGGCAACCTTTTTCCTACAGACCCATAGATGGGCATGTGGCCAAGGCCTGGCCAATCAGTCTATTCCACCTCCCAGAGATAGATTTAAAGAAGGACCTATGCCCCAGTCAGAGCCAATGAGTCTCAAGTCCCAGACTTTTCTCTGACTCTTTTCACTGAGTCACTGAGGTGAGAAATCTAAGCCTAGAGCTGCTGGGCACCATATTGCCCACAAGAAGAAAGTTCCCACATGGAAGAGTCCTGTGCAGTTTTAATTTATTGCTACCTTGCATTTTCAGTTACATCAACTAAGAAATGATCTTATTTTGCTTAAGCCTATTTGAGTTGGATTTATACCACTTGCAACTGCAAGAGGATAGATATAGTAATAGCTGATAGATACGATAACCTGTACTGAGGTTATTTTATCTACAAAGCAAGGGACTGGAATAAATGTTCCATGATATCCCTTTCAGAAATCAAAGTCTATATTACAACCACACAGACTTTGTTGCAGAGAGCATATAGTTTTATTACATCAGAATAAACCATAAGTATTTATTATTTTTCTTCATTTTATTTTTTTGTCTTAACACTGATTTTTTTAACATACTTCAAACTTCTTTTTAACCTCCATACCTTTTTCAATGAGTGATTATCTACTCTCCTATTTGTTAGAATTCAGAGTAGCTTAGAATTATTTATTTAAAATATGAATAAAAGGTAATTAATTGTATTTAATCATATAACTGACTGAGGAAAAAAAATACACTGACAGTTATAAATCAGGTTATTTCACCAGGTTCTCTTACCTAATGCTTACCCAAATCTTATTAGCATTATTTAGATTGTTTCACCACAAGGCAAACTTTTGTGTAATAAAAAATACTGTTTATTGTCTCACAGAAAGACTTTCACAAAGAAGAAAATGCACTATTATTTTCTGAAGTAAATTCTGTTAACTTTTTGAATTGATTGTTATGCAAATGAGTGTAACACTAGTGTAATATCCTGGTTAATCATGGGCAGTCATGATTACCTAGGTCTGTTTACATTTATATCTGGTTTCTTTGTGTAATTATTAATGATCCCTCATTTCACTATTAAATGGATACCAATTTGGCGAAAAATTATATGATCATCCCAGATATGGCTGCCAAACACCCTTATGCCAAAAGGTAAGGGAAAAAATTGTTGGTGATGAATTTGTAAATGAGTTATCTGAGAGACAATTTATAACTACAAATGGTATATGTGGAAACAATTTATGACATCTAAAACATTGTCATCATCATACTACTGTAATTTATTAAAGAGAGGAATAAAAGGAACATAGTATATGCTTATTTTTTATTTATTTTTTAATAGTCATGATTTTTTATTTTTTTTTAGTTAGGGAATATTGGGGAACGGTGTGTTTTTGCAGGACCCATCTGATCTAAGTCATTGTCCTTCAATCTAATTGTGGAGGGAGCAGCTCAGCTCCATGTTCAGTTGCCATTTTCAATCTTTAGTTGCAGGGGTTGCAGCATACGATCCCATGTGGGAATTGAACTGGCAACCTTGTTGTTGAGAGCTCGTGCTCTATCCAACTGAGCCATCTGGCTGCTCCTTTTATTTTTTAAAATTAAAGTTTATTGGGGTGACAGTGGTTAGTAATGTTACATAGGTTTCAGATGTACAGTTCTGTAATACATCATCTATGTATCACATTGTGTGGATAAAGAAGATGTGGTATATATACAAAATGGAATACTATTCTGCCATAAGAAAAGATGAAATAGTGCCATTTGCGACAACCTGGATGGATATTGATATTATTATACTAAGCATAATATGTCACATAGAAAAATTCGAGAACCATATGCTTTCACTGATATGTGGGATATAAAACTGAAAACAACAAAAGGACAAGAAAAACAAATAAAGAAACAAAAACTCGTTGACACAGACAGTAGTTCAGACAATAGTTTAGTGGTTACCAGTGGGGAGGGGAATGGTTGAGAGTAAATGGGATCAAATATATGGTGATGGAAGTACATGCCTATTGCTGAATTTTCTTCTACGCACTAACCTTTAGTGAACTATTCTTACGAACCAAGAATCAAGTCTGACCCAGAGATAGTAGTACCTGGTTCATCTATAGCAATGCGTTTTACAGCAAGACAGTGCTAAATGAAGCATTCTGTACTAATCATCTACCTCAGTAGTCATCACTAAGAAAGTCTTTCTAAACTGTAAATGTTGAGATAAATGTAAAATGTTATTATTGTTATTATCATTATCACTGAAGTGCATAGAAGTGTAACTATTGTTATTGGGAAACCTGCATTTAAAATTTACAAGAAATTTTCTTTGCAAGATGAACGAACTATTAGGTTAAAGTGAAATCAGCACTTCACTATAGCTGTCAACTATTCCAAATGTCACATCTTGATTTTTTTCTCTTATGTCCCATCTTCTTCATGTATATTCTTTTTGCAGAAACACAATTTACTTTTGAAGCAATAAGAGAAATAATAGCTGATTTAGAACTTATTTATAATTTATTATTCAGATCAAGCCATACTAAACTAGGGTTCTGACACAGAGGACAAAATTAAACTAAGGCTTCTATTTCTGGACCCTCCTTTTAAATATATTTTCTTTGTTTTGTTTATATTACCTTATATAGCTACACACACATACACACAAATACAGGAATAGTGGGCTAGCTCACAAATATGACAATTATCCAGTGAATCTGTAAATAATACTAAGTATTCGCAGGATCTATGAAAACTTCCTTACGTATCAACAGATCATAGAGAAGGGATTGGCAAACTTTCAGTAAAGGGCCAGATAGTAAATGTTTTAGGTTTTATGGGCCATATTATCTTGGCAGTGATTATTTGATTATGCTATCGTAGCACAAAAGCAACCATACATAAAACATTAACAGCGAGTGTGGCTGTGTTCTAATAAAACTTGATTCATGGACAACGAGCTTTGATTTTCATGCAATTGTCATAAGTCATGAAATAAAATTCTTTTTTACATTGTTACAACAGTTTTAAATACAAAAACCATTTTTAACTCAGAGGCCACAAAATGGCAGGCAATGGGCTGAATTTGTCCTGTGAGCCATAGTTTGCTGACCTCTGTCATAAAGCATTAATGCTGTGCCCTATCAGGAATAAAAAAAAAAAAATAAAGAATTAAAAAAAATAAAAAGAATTATGTGTGGCATTCAACAAACTTTCCCAAATGTTCTTTAAGGTTCACGTAATATGTCTAAAAAAGAGGTTTTACATTTTTTTTCTTCTCTTAGAAAATACAGATTATTATAGCACTGGGAAAATTCTATAAAAAATAGCTGCTTCTAACTGGTTCATGCCTAAAGAGTCCATGACAAATACACTGTCAAAAGAATACTTTATTATGAAGAGATATGATGTCAGTTTCATGTATAACCAGCTTTCTTGCCAATCAAATAATGCTATAGATAGGTGTGATATCATGTCTGGGCACAATCACAGTTTGACTGATAGGTTGGAATATGCAATATAAACAGGAAACGTAATTGCTTTACTTAAACTTTAGGTAAAAATAGTTGAATAAGGATATTCCTAACAGACGAGTGTCTTAGAAATTGTCCTAAAATTGTTTCTTCTCTGTCAAGATATAACCTAAAGGTGAGAGAAAAAAACCTTTGAAATATTTGATATCATTTAATTTATTGTTTAGTCAAATAGTTTGTTTTGAGAACGTTTCTATTACATATATCAGTAGTATTGATACAATTAGAGACCTACAAAATACTTAAGAATATAGTTTATCATATTAAAGTATAAAGTATAATCTGATGCCAATTGTTAGTGAAAAATATAATCGATGTAATATTTTTACTAGTGAAGTGAATTCTTTTTTAATTCAAAAACTACATAGAAAAAACTTTTGTAGAGCTTGTAGAGATCTTAAAAGACATTACAAAAAACAAATTTGATGAAGGAGATATTTTTTAACATTGTTACAATGCTACGATCTAATCTGCAGATCTTTTTCATATTTCACAAATTGTCCCAAGATATATAGTGTAAATTTTATTTTAAAAATGTATCATCTAACATTTAATATGTAACAATGCTTGAAAATTGTGAAGCATCATAACAAAATGATCGTCTGTCAGCCAGTCACTCTACTTAATATCTAGAATAGGGCACAATAAACTGTGTGCTATATTTACGAGTGTATGAGGTTGGACAATTAAGTTCGTGAACTCTTCCTAGAAAAAGTGCTACATACCTCATTGCTGAATATCACTCGTACAGTCACCTTTAAAGTACTCCCCTGGGGAAGCTACGCACTGACACCAGCACCTAGTCCACCCTTCAAAGCAATTTTGGAACTCTTTCTGGAATGGCCAACAGAGCTGTCATAGTATTACTCTTCGTGTCCTGAATGTCATCAAAATATCTTCCTTTCAATATTTCCTTTATGTCCAGGTAAAGAAAGAAGTCATTGGGGACCAGATTAGGTGAGTAGGGAGGGTGTTCCAATACAGTTATTTGTTTACTAGCTAAAAACTCCCTCACAGACAGTGCCATGTGAGCTGGTGCATTGTCGTGATGCAAGAGCCATGAATTGTTGATGAAGGGTTCAGGTTGCCTAACTTTTTCATGCAGCCTTTTCAGCACTTCCAAATAGTAAACTTGGTTAACTGTTTGTCCAATTGGTACAAATCCATAATGAATAATCCCTCTGATATCAAAAACAGGTTAGCAACATTGTGGCAACAAGTTTGCAAACTTGATTATCAGACCTGGTATAGTAGGCCAAATCTGGCCCACTTCCTGTTTTTTGTAAATAAAGATTTATTGGGACAATCATTTGATGAGACAAAGTTTAAATGTGTCATTGCATCATGTGGTCTGTTCAAGCCCTTTATTTTAGAAACAAGGATATTAAGCAGAGAGATGGAAAGAAACTGATTTAAGGTTACCTAGCAAATTAGTGGAAAATCAAGACAAGAATCTAGTTGGTTTATTTATTTATTTATTTTGTCTTATAATATTCTACAACCAAAGGAAGTAAGAGAAAGCCAGCTAGTGAACTGAATAAAAAAAATAATATTTTAAATTGGTCAAAAGGTCTTTCATCATTGTCATCACCTCTTTCAGTTTTCCTCCTCTTCTGTCTCTCCTTCCACTTTCCCTCTCCTCCTCCTCCTTTTTAACAAGCTAGTAGTAAGTTATTATTGTAATTTCAAAGAAATTAAATATTATTTGTCATTATTGCTACCCTTAATTTTATGAAAAAATGCACATTATTCTCAATTAAATTGTATGTTATGAAACATGAATTCTGACATGGTGGTTCTGATTTCATATTTGAATATTTCTGAATATTTATGACATAGTAAATATACTTAAAGAGTTGTATTCAGTTATGTTTGTTTTATTCAAAACAAAGCATAATGATACTGTTATGACATGAAATGTAATACTCTCATCCATGAGTACTAAGGAAGATTAGTAAAATTCTGTGTAGTAAATATCTAACGCATTTCTATGGGGATTGGAAAACTTATTTCCCTCACTGATTTGAGCATATGGAGGATTTTCTTTTCTTCAGTGAAGTCTGTTTACCATGGAGCTGGATTTCTTTTTTTTTATTTGTTGTTAATACCATGAGCATCATGAAATGGTGCTTTTAGGCATCTGTGTGAAAGGCTATTAGTACCAGAAAAATATTAGAGATATAGCTACAGAACTATGATTCATGTTATAAAATTACAGAAAAAATAACCATTTGGAGTGTAAAGTGATTTAATGAGAATCAAATACTGTATAAGACTAATTTTAAATATCCTAGCATTAAAAGTGTATGTCTTTCTAAGAGAAATGTAATATTTATTTGTATAAATAAATTGTTTGGGTTTAACGAATACTAATAAATTATTGTCTACATTAAGGTCAAAATGGCAAGATCATGAGAATTTTCTCCCTCAAACAGATGCCCTAAACTTATCGATTACAATGCATATTTAAATATCAAAATTTATTATATTTTAGATAGCTATAGTCTATTGGGAACTTTTGAAATATTATTCTTCGGTTCTCATGGGTTAGAATGAAATACTGATATGTAAAAGAAACTTGTGATCTGAAGCAACTATTGCTAGGTTTCCCCAATATCCATTCTTGTCTTCTTGGAGAGTCCCTGATATTTAACTCAGAATAAAGGCTGTATTATTTATTTTCATAGGTAATCGATAATCTCATTTAAATGGGGTATGTGCATAATTTCTGTCTACTGGGACAGAAATAGAAGTTTCTTTCTGTCCCCTTCCTAAATACAGATGTAGTGATGAGTCATTTTTGTCCACTCAGAGGCAGGAAGCACCTAGGGATAGTGGAGTAGCAAGAGAGAAGCCTGAGCCGCCCGTGCTTGGAGCCGCCATACAAGCCCTGGACTTGTGATGCTTACTTTGATACATCAGGAATAAACTTTTAAAATTTTGGTATCTATCAAAGTAATTATATAGTTTTTTTCTTTATTTAATTACATGAGGAAATACATGAATATTGAATCCTAATATTCATTGAACAAACGTTTGATATTCTTGAAATAAACTCTACTTGGTCAAGTTTGCAATAAGTTCAGTTTGCTAATATTTTACTTAGACTTTACATTCATGTGAAAAAGGGATATTAGTCTTTAAATTGTTTCTGTTTTTATGTTTTGATATCAAGATAATGCTAGATTCATACAATGATTTTCAGAAACTTTTCATAATTTTTCTATGTCTGCATAGTTTACATGTCAGAGGAATACTGATTTCTCAAAAGCTTGAAATAAGTTTTTCTTTTGAATCATTTTGGTCACAAACATTTTTGAAATGTTTTCCTGTTCTATAATTTTTGATATTCCAAAGCTTTGGGGTTTTTTTGTTGTTGTTGTTTGTTTGTTTTGGTCAATTTTGGTTAAGCACATAGGTATGTCTAGAAAATCATTACAGAGATTTGTATATTAGATTACACAGATTTACAGATTTGTCTTTCACATTCTCAAACTTTTTCTCAAATTTTGGATTTTCTTTTTCATTCTTAAATGGTGCTCTTATTTTGTTTTGCTTTGTTTTTCTTTTTCTCACTATTAATAAGGCAGAAGTTTGTCTTTTATTACTTTAGTCAAATAACTTTCACTATTTTCTGCTTTACAATTCATTAACTTATTTACTGCAACAAGTCTCTTCCTGCTTTTCTTGCTTTTTTTCTTTTATTGAATTGATTTATTAGTTACTTTATACTTAGTTTCTTTTTTTTTTTTGACTTAGAAATCAAAGCATTTGCAGAGAAAAATTGTTTTAGTGGAGTTGAAATTAATATATAACATATAAGTTTTAGGTTTACCACATTATAATTTAAAATCTATGTACACTACAAACTGATCACCACCAAAAGTCTAGTCACTATCCTTCAGCATACCACTGACCCCCTTCACCCCTTTCACTCACCCTCAAGCCCATTCCCTTCTGGTAACCACCAATCTGTTCCCTATACTTGTTAGTGTGTTTTAGTTTTGTTTTGATTATTGTTTTAAATTCCATGTAGGAGTAAAATCATACAGTATTTGTCTTTCTCCTTCTGACTCACTCCACTTAGCATTATACCCTCAAGATCCCTCCATGTTGTGTCAAATGGCAAGATTTCATTCTTTTTTATGGCTAAGTAGTATTCATTGTGCGTGTAACTATATATAGATTCACTCATCCATCAGTGGACACTTAGGTTGTTTCCATACCTTGGCTATTGTAAATAATTCTACAATGAATACAGAAGTGCACATATCTTTTCTAATTAATGTTCTTGTATTCTTCAGATAAATACCCAGCAGTGGCATAGCTGGATCATATGGTAGTTCTGTTCTTTATTTTTTGAGGAACATCCACGCTGTCTTCCATAGTGGCTGCACCAATTTATGTTCTCACCAACAGTGTACCAGGGTTCCCTTTTCTCCATATCTTCTGCAACACTTGTTGTTTCTTGTCTTTTTCATAAGAGCCATTCTCACATGTGTGAAGTGCTAATCTCATTGTGGTTCTGATGTGCATTTCCCTGATAATTAGTGAAGCTGAACATTTTTTCATGGGCTTGTTGGCTATTGTATATTTTCTTAGGAAAGATGCCTGTTCAGGTCATCTGCCCATATTTTAGTAGGTCTTTTGTTGTTGATTTGTATTAGTTCTTTGTATATTTTGCATATTCACCCCTTGTTGAGAGATATGATTTGCAAATATCTTCTCCCATTCAGTACATTGCCTTTTCATTTTGGTAATGGTGCAGATAAAATTTTAATTTCTGATTAAACCTTTGACCATGACCCCAACCCCCCCATTTTTGATATGTAATATTCTCATTGTCATTTTTTTACTAATATTCAAATTGAATTTTTATCTCTCTTTTGCCTCAACAGTTACTTTGTGAAATAATTTTCTATTAAGTTTCAGGGGTTTTTAGAAAGGTTGCAATTTTATTACTAATTTTGATTTTTACAATATTGGGTTAAGAAAATATGGCCATCTGCTATTGGAGATTTATTCAGTATTTTGGTACTTATACATGATAATTTTAATACATTTGCATGGAGTTTTAAAACAAAGACAGTATAAACTATATTATGTAAAGAAAAATATATTGTATATTTATTAATTTTATTTATTAGAACCTTGGCATACTCATGTATTACATACTTAAGTGAAAATACAGTGAGGCAAGTTATTTTTCCTTCCATTCTAATGTTTCTGTCTGTTTGCCCTTGAAGTGAAAAAAAAAAAAAAAGAAGTTTTTTTCTTTATAGGTTAAATACAATATTATTCATTTTGTAAATGTTCATGCCTGTTCTATCGTTAATTTGTTTGTAAACAATATCAGTGTTGCAACATCCATGTCTGAAATACCACTTTAATTTATAGGATGTGTTCTTTGTCATCACATTGAATTTGATAGTGAATTTGGATAGATAGATATAGTTTTTTTAGATTTTCCTCAGTCAAAAGTTGGCAGGATTTCCTTTCATAGACAGGTAACTCATGTGTCAGGTTTACTTTGGATTTTAGGTGAGTTTTATTTTCTGTGTCTTTCGAGGCATTTTGGAGGTCATTGAAGGGAGGATCAAATATGAAGCTTCTTAGTCAAGTGCCATCTTAAATTGGAAGCCCAGTGAAGAGAGTATTTTACTCTCTCTTTTGTAATACAATGTGTCACGTCAAACATTGTTTTGAGTTTGCACTTACTCACCCCAAATATGTTCTTGGTGAAAGTTCTACCATGGATGGTCACATTTTAGTCAAAGCTGTCAACATGGACATTTTATTTCTACCCGTAACCTGAACACACTTGAAAGTAGTTTAGATTTCTAAAGCACATGCTCGAATGCTCAAATGACTATTTCTTAAATAGTCATTTCTTATTTCAAATGGGAAATTTAGTCCCAAAGTTTAAAGTTCTGAAAGGATAAATAATTTGCTATTCAATAAACTAGGGAATTCTCTATTAATACAAAAATGTATGATAGTTTTATTAACTAACAAACATATTCTTGGATTTGACTCAGTAACTACAAAGTTATCCTGATACAGAATAGCCTGAGGGTGCTTTCTAATTAACATCTTGCAAGCTGATGCTCAGTATACCATATCTGTCTGCAATTCTAAATTAAGCTGGGATCTCTTATGTTGAGTTAGTCTATAATCTTTTCTTTCACTGCCATGTAGTTGAAAAAAATGCTAATTTGGTAAACCAGATAAAGCTCAAAACTAAACTATTATTACTATAGCAAATAAAGTTAGTGGTAGTTATGGTCGAGATGCAATTTATGGAACCTCATAATCCTACTAGTAATAAAAATAATAATTCCGACAATAATAATATTCTACCATTTATTGCACTCCTGCTGTGTTCCAAGCCTTTTAAATGCATTATCTCATCTGACTCGTGCCACAACTATATGAGAGAGTAATCATTTCAATTCTAAAGTTAAAGCAGCTGAAGTGAGCAAAAGGACAGTTTGAACTAAGGCAGGGATGGAAGCCAGGGAGTTGAGTGGTGGGGTAAAAAGGTCAGTTAGAAAAGGGGGTTTATTAAAGAACTTTTAAAATCTTATAAATAACATTGTTTTTTGTATGTTTATAAGTTGTTTTAATACTGTAGATTTATAAATTGCTTTAGTAATGCCTTAGGTAATGTAGAAAGATACAAGAAAAAAAAAGGAAGAAAATAAAAAGAACCAATTCCATTTCACAAATGCTACACTTAACATGCTTGTGAGATTTCAGAAGGGACTGTCCATTAGTTAGATGTAGGGGTCTGGAGTTCAGGAAGGGGGTCTGGGTTATCGCTTTTAACATCATCAGTACATCATAAAAGCTGACGTTTCAGGTATGGAGAAGATATTTTGAAAGAGCTTTGAATATAGGGTTTGGGGAACATTGGCATTTAAAAAGCAGTACAAATTAGAGACATTAGGATAATTATTCATTCAAACAGGGATATCACCAAAGTTGGTAGAATAGAGATTTTATGTTGTAGAGAATAGCCAAGAATGTTGAATTCTGAGGTCAAGTAAGATAAGGCTTGCAAGCTACGTAGTGGGTTTGCTTATTCGTCATGGAGTAAGCACAGTGCAGGAGGGCAGGCTCGAGGACTCAGTGTGCTATGTATTCATAGTGAACTTAGGTGCCCAGGTCAAGAGGTAAATAGAAACTTTATAGAAGCCAGGGAGAGTATGCAGAAAAGTCGATTAAAAGGTCAGTAGCTAGATATCAAGAGAAGTGCTTTATTAGGGAGACTTCAACACGTTTCTCTGTGGAGAGAGAAAATGGGGCAGATAGATACCAAAATGAGGTCTTGAAGGAAGGTCAGCATGTAAATCTCAACTGTATGTTCTGACAGGGCTGCCCCAGATGCTTGTGTAAGGCCCTGACTGGATGTTGAAATCTTGCCTGAGCCTTGCCCGCCAAGCCATATCAACTGGAAAAGAGGGTGGTTATTTTGTTAATTGTCCCACCAAACGGAGCTTCTTTGTCTACTTGGTCTTCTCAGAAAGGACACCTTTTACAGTTCATCCTCCCGGAAAAGATGACCTTTTTCTAATTTGCACAAAGATTTGCTAGTAGCAGGCCAGACTTCAGCACTAGGCGGGCACTGTTTTATGTACTTTTGAAGAGTGAGTGACAATGAATGTCCTGCAGTTCGTCTCATTACCATACTGAAGTTATAGAATGTTGCTGATACTGTTTTCCTGAAAATAAGACCTAGCCGGACAATCAACTCTAATGAGTCTTTTGGAGCAAAAATTAATATAAGACCCGGTCTTATTTTACTATAAGAGTGGGTCTTATATAAGACTGGGTCTTATATAATATAATAGTATAGTATAGTATAGTATAGTATAGTATAGTATAGTATAGTATAGTATAGTATAATAATATAATATAATATAATATAATATAATATAATATAATATAATATAATATAATCCTGGGTCTTATATTAATTTTTGCTACCAAAGACGCATTACAGCCGATTGTCCGGCTAGGTCTTATTTTCAGGGAAACATGGTAAAAAGGACCCCAAGGTTATTTATTGCAACCTGGACATGTTATGTTTGCATGTTCAGGAGGGTGCAGGACTTACTTAGGGTTATGTAGCTAGTTAGGGACAGAGCCAAGACCAGGATTCACTTATGATTCTCAATTCAGTGTTCTTTCCGCTCTACCAGGAAACAAAGACTGAGGCCTATGCTTTTGTTGGTAGAATGTCAAAGAACCTCTTCATAGCATCTTGAGGGTTGAATTCACGTGATATGAGGTGATGGCTTAGAATCCATTTCTCTTACTTTCTAAACTTGCTTGCCCTACTCACGGAAACTCTGTGAATCAGCTGTAATTCTAACTTTTAATTATTAATAATGTTTCTTCATAAATGGATGAAAAAGGTCATGGTAAAAATATGAGTTTGATTTTTCATGATAGTTTCATATACTTATGTCCTTGAATCCAAATAATTATATACTTTTGGAATTTTATATCAAGGTTCTTAAAAAATAACAACATTGTTTGAGTTACTGTAAACATTTTCAGGTAGTACATGAGGATGGGATTGGCAAGCACATGGATTAAATTTAGAGAAGATTTTGGGTTTTGTGGTAGCTGTTTAGATATGAGATCTGCATGGTCATTCTTAGTAAGAACATACTCAATGATATTCAGGACAACTCTAATAAGTGGCATGTTGGTGTCTTGGTATATGCAGAGGGTGCCAAAAATGTATACACATTCTAAGAAAGGAAAAAAATATTAAAATTGTAATACTCAATATATACCAATAACAAAAGATGAATGCAAGTCACGTTTGACTTCTGCAATTATAAGAGATGCTCAAAGTGGTTCCCATCAGCGTCCAGATACTTCCAATTATGGCGAACTACTGCTTGAGCAATGTTGACCAAAATGTCCACTTGTATACCTTTTTTTGGCACTCCGGTATATTAAGCCATTGTTTTTCAAATTGTATTTCTTGAGTTATTCATAGGTATTCTTTGAATAAATAAGTCTGTGGTCAAATGGTGCCATAGGTTTAGTAGAGCCTCTCCCTACTCCATGATATAACTCAGAGTTAAAAGCCTAAACAGTCATGCAGTAAAGAACCCAAGTGAGCTTTATTGAATCCATGTTTTCCAAATTTGGTTGACCACAAAGCAGGTATTTGTTTTGTTTTGTTTCTGGAACATCTATTGCCATCTCAAAGACAAAAGTGTTCCATAGTTGTGAGAAAATTTTCTTGGGTTAGGGCTTTTTTTTTTTTTTCATTTTCCTCAGGATTTTTTTATTTAAGTAGCCAAGTTTTTAAAACATCTTTTGAATGCGATTGCCTATCTTCCAAAGATAGATAAGGAACTGCAGTAAAGGAACTAAGCTAAACAACTAAAGAGAAATTGACATATTTTGCTATAGTACATATAAATGCTATCAATACTCACACTATAAAAAATAATTTAAAAATATATAAGTGTAAAACCTATTTTTATTATGCACATGTATAGATTGGGGGGAGGCAGAGTTATCAGTACAAATATGTGTCTTTAGTTAGGCTTATTCGTACCTTGGGAATGCTTTGAATTTGTGCAATTCAGTAGTATGTACCTTGTCTTCTTTATAAGGGTAAAAGATTTTAACTTTGGATAGCATTAACTGATATTTGAGATACATATTATTTCCATCACAATTTGGTTTCTTATCCATTTCTGTAACCATAGAACCAACAACCTCTTGCCTAGAATTTCTCCTTCCCATGCTGAATATCTGAAAAAAGTCCAGAGCTCTGCCTTCCAAAGCTCACTTTAGTACATTCCCCTTATAGGTGATTTTTCAAAATCCAAAAGTATATATCTGGTTAATCTGAAGATGCCAAGGGCTAGCATCAGAAACAGACCTTGTGTTATCAAACAAAGGACATAAAAACTAAGAAAGTCTGTGAAGTTTTCATTTCATCCATTTTTTGTACATAACATAAAAAAATATGGAAACCTATAGATATCAATTTAAGGATATTCAGATGCCCCAGCTGGTCACTAAATGTATATTTGCTTTCCATACACTGACTCCATCTGCCATGTATTACCAGACTTTGTGATAAGCAGACTTTATGAATTGTAATAGTTCTTGCTCAGCAAAATCAACTTGGAAAATAGGTAAGTTTAAAAAGACAAAAGTTGAATAGAACACTATAAAATAGATGAAATAGTCCCTTAAAATAGTGTCACTGTCTTGTACTGTACTCTTAGTAGTAGACCTTATTAAAACCCAATATGAAAGTGGTTTAATGGACTAGATGACATTTTGCAAGGTAAGTATATAGAACTTTGACCTGGACCAAACCTTTTGGCTCATCCAAAGAGAAAAGACTGAGACTAGATGATGACAATGTCAAAATTTCTTAGCAGATGAATTAGAGACTAAAATTAAATTACAAAAAAAAGAAATCATAGTTTCTAGTACCATTTCATCAACTTTGCCTACAAGTCACACTTAACATCTAATGGCAAGACAAGGTCAACAACAGCAGGATCCTGGGACATCAGCATGGAAGTCAAGCTCACTGAAATTCAGATTTACTGGGTCCGACATATTGGGAGATGGATAGCAGCAGGGTGGTGAAGCAGCTGGTAGACGAGCTGAAATGGAGTGATTGTCAGCACAGTAGGCAGAAGAAGTACTCTAAGGCCTTGAAGCAATGTGGCATAACTCTCGACTGCTGGACAGTGATAGCCACAAACAGACCGTGCTGGCTGGCACACAGCAATCAGAGCCTGCGTGGTTCCCTCCCAGTGAGTGTGCTGTGCAACTCGAGGACTCTTGCCTGGACTGTAATGAGGTGACCCTATAGAGATGGACAATGGCATGCTTTCTCTTTGAAATAGTTTAAATCGAGCTACATCTTCATCGTGTTGATTTGCACACAACTAGTATTTTCACTAAATAAGAGTTCTTGTCATCATCTATTCTTTGGCATCCACACAGGTACCTTTATGCACTCTTACATCACCACATACTTCCCTTACAACCTCTGTTTAAGGTTTCCTAATACTGTGTAATTCAGTTTCTCAGAAATGTGTTTTTGCTTTCTGTCTCCTTGAGCATGCTCTATGTGATCCTTACTTCTTGCTTTTGGGTCTACCATTATTCTCAATCCTTACGAAAAACATTTCATCCCATTTCCCTCAGACTTATCCTATCTATGAATTTGTTAGTCCCATGAATCCTTAATTTTACCAGAGCAAAGAAAAAAATAGAGGTTCAGTAAATACACATCATCTTATTTCACTTTTTTGCCATTTCTTTAAACACTTCATTTTTCTTCTTAGAAACTTGACATAAAGTCTGAGCCCCAGCATGAAGACTTCTCAGAATAATAAAGTTGATAGGAACATTTTCAAGTACAAGTTTCTACTATTAAGAAACCTGGACTAAGGGCCTTATAAGATTTGATGGTAGGTGACATACGAGGTCAGACAATTAAGTTCGCGAACTCGTCATAGAAAAAGTGCTACATACCTCATTGCTGAATATCACTATGATCACCTTAGAAGTATTCCCCTTGGGAAGCTATGCACCAAAGCCAGCACCTATTCCACCTTTCAAAGCAACTTTGGAACTCTTTTTCTGGAATGGCTACCAGAGCTGTCATTGTGTTACCTTTGATGTCCTGAATGTCATCAAAATGTCTTCTTTTCAATGTTTCCTTTATCTTCAGGTGAAAAAAGAAGTCATTGGGGGCCAGATCAGGTGAGTAGAGAGGGTGTTACAATACAGTTATTTGTTTACTGGCTAAAAACTCCCTCACAGACAGTGCCATATGAGCTGGTACATTGTCGTGATGCAAGAGCCATGCATTTTTGGTGAAAAGTTCAGGTTGTCTAACTTTCTTGTGCAGCCTTTTCAGCACTTCCAAATAATAAACTTGGTTAACTGTTTGTCCACTTGATACAAATTCATAATAAATAACTCCTCTGATATAAAAAAAATGCTAGCAACGTCGTTGCAACAAGTTCACAAATTTAATTGTCAGACCTCATTATGTCTCAATAATACACAATTCAAATGTCGTGATATGAAACTTGCTGTAATTTTCAACCTTACTTTTGTCCTTTAAAAATTGAGTGGTTCACACTTATGTTTATTTTTCTATAAATTATAATAAACGGTAAAATTACATTACATTTAAAAAAATCCACAGTCCTTCAAAACATCTCAGTTGTTCAATTGTATAATTTTAGAATAGGTCATAGAACTTATAGCATGAATTTTTCAAGTTCACACTATCTTATCTGGTTTAGTTATTGTGAGGATTATCTTTTCCTCCAGTAAAAAATTATTCTTTTTTCAGAAGTGACTGAATTTTGAATTGTCATTTTACCTGTCACAAAAGCTACATGGTTTCTGGACTTTTGTTTTTCAAATGTAATTAAATCTAATTTTAACAGTTGATTATAGAATATAGCTATAACTATATCTGTGTGTGCATGTGTATAGGTATATATATGTATACGTATATATACACATATACACACTCATGTGTGTGTGTGTGCGCGTGTGTGTGTATATATATAGACAGATAGATATAGATATAGATATAGATATAGATATAGATATAGATATAGATATAGATATACCCACACAACTATAGCCCTATAGAGAATTTCACTAGTTCTGAAAAAATGGGTCAATGACAATTTTTACTTCTTTGGCACAATAACATTTGTTTATAATAAATTTAATGGATAAAAAAACTTCATAGTCAGAAGATATGCAATGAATGCTTTATTGACTCCTAAGTATTTTTGAAAAGTTATTACAGAATGAACTTTAATGTGTTTACTTTTCTAACACTCTACAACTACTGAAAACTAATCTTTAACATGACCAGATTGGATAAGACACGGATATGCAAGGAGATTTAAAAAAATAAAATATGCTTGTTACTGTCATCTTATTGATATATATATATATATATATATATATGTAATTTTATTTATTTTTATGTTCTTCTTATTGTCTAAACAAAAAAAGATTAGAGGATGATTTCAGCCTCAAAATGTGACCAAAGGGAACAAAAAAAAAATTATAAGAAGTTTTGGTTTTCCTGTAGTTAAAGCAAACAAGGACCATTTGCCATGTGATATGATTTTAATTATTCAATAAAGAAGCACATATCAGTTCCTCTGGAGAGACAGATTATTTTCCAGTACTAAATTTTATATGAAATTTAAAAAGGGGTTTTAAAGTAACATAAGGGCAATGTATTTTGCAGAAAAGAGGAAAATTTCTTCATATATTCTTATATCACCCACTTATAAAAGCAAATAATTAAAAATCATTAGTACATATTTTGAAGATTATATAGAATGTAGTTAATTTAGATTATAAATTAATACATAGACAACAACAACAACAAAAAAAAAAACTAGAGCAAGAGTTAGCCTGTCCCTTAAGCAGTCTCTTTCAAATATTTTAGGATTAATCAGTTCAGGGCTGGATTCTGTGATGAGTTTCTGAGGTGCCAATATTCTATGCTGTTGATTTAATAGTAATCATATTCTTTAAACATGATATAAGTCTGTGGCAGAACTAACATTTGTTATGAAAATTTGAGAACCTGATTTCTGTTCTCTTTGCAAAGAGGGTTATCTGTAGGTAGAATCAAAATTGTTACCAAAAAAGAGTTTGACTCATCTCAAGTAATTGCCCAATAATTTATTTGAAATCTCAGAATTATGCTTCACAATGAATAGAGAGGATATCTATGCTTTAAAAATTTTAACCATAAAATAAACCATTTAATGGCCTATTTTTATTCTACCACTATAATATTTTTAAATGAACTATGTACAATTATATTAATGCATTAAATCGATCCATATATGTGTTGCATTTCTAACAGTAGACTTTCTTTTTTAACTCTTTTCATAGATTTTTATACTTAAATCAATAGGAGTAATTAAAATTGGTATTTTTCAAATACAGATTGATAAAAAAAGTTCTCTTGTCTTTTTTTGAGCACCTAGGATGAGGTAAAAAGAGTCCTTTATGCTAAAGACCAACAGAGCACTTGTGTTTATGGATGAGACATTAAATGTTAGTAAAGACTTGTAGTATTCTGTGGTAAATACTGTGAGAGAAGATTTTCAGGGTGCTTTGTGAGAACAGAGGAAAATTACCTCACCCGCCTGAGCTCTGAAGGCCATTTGGTTTTCAGTCTGGTGACAGGCATTCAAGCTAGAAGGAACAGCATTTTAACGAGAGTTGAATCCAAATGCAGGAAGTTCAGTGCGGCTGCAGTCCAGAGATCTTCTGGCTAGGTAGGAAGAGATTAAGTACAAAGGGATGCATGAGCCAGATAATGAAGGGCTTTGTTTGCAATGGAAAGAAAGTTGGATATTATCCAAAGTTATAAGGCATGAATTAAAGCTTGGGGATTTATAGAAAGGGTAGATTCCAGAGTTATATGAAGAACACAACATAGCATAGTGCCTAAGAGAAATTGCCTAGATTTGGGTTTAAATCTTGGCTTTGCCAACTAAGAGTTCTATGACTTGGGCAAGTTATTTAACCTCTAAATCTAAGGATCCTTATTTATAAAATACTTGCATAGTACATACTTACTGTGCAATAGATGGTAGTTGTTACTTCTGATGCTAGCTGCTACTTCTTAAAAAGTGAATTTAAAGACCGAATACTAGAGGTAATGAAAAAATTGAGTGCTACTGAAGAATTGATTGGCAGTATGGGAAGAAGTCTGGGTTTGGAGTTTGGTGTTTTAGATATGTTGAAGTTGAGATAGAAAACGGTGATAGAGTGGAAATCAGTTTGTGAGTTAATGGCAATGATATGTGGAATGGTGAAACAGTATGTTGATGGTGAAACTTCCTAGAAAGAGGACATGGATAAGTTGTCAAAAACTGGATATACTTTCTAATATATGAGGAATGGCCTGGAAAAAAAATGAAGCCTCCAAAAATGAGAGAGAGGGAACCATAAAAGGAACTAGGAGAAAGTGCTGTTACAAAAGTCAAAGAAAGAAAGATTCCAGGAAGGGAATTATTTATACTATGGATTGCTAATGAGAAGTCAGCTTTGATAAGGGCCGAAAATATCCATAGAAAAGAGCAACCAGGAAGTCACTGGCAGGTTTCAGGGAAGGAAACGGGCTAAAATCAAATTTCAATGGGAGGGGGAGTGATTGAAACATGAAGAAATGAAGAGATTATAGAAATTTGGCTGAAAAGGGAGAGAGAGAGGCATGAGTCTGAGAGGGGAGATTAAGGATTTGTTTTATTATTATCATTTTTAATTTGAATAGATTATCACACCGCAGGGAAAGAGCTGATTAAGGAGGATAAGTACACATACACACACACAAAAAGGTGAATAATTTTGTAACAGAAATTTTGTTTGAAAATTTCCCCCAAAGCACTGAGAAACAGTAGATGTGAAATTCTAAAGTGAGGCACCAGGCCCCTATGTAAAGGTGTCAATTTAGATTTTTTGGGCTTCCTTGGGGGCATTATATGGGTTTCCTTCAGTCACAGGACACAGAGGACTGGTGCCCAGCTTACAGCAAGAAAGTTAAGACCTTTTTGTGCACATGTAGAAAGAAAGTGTCTTCCAAGAACTTGCCAGGACCAAGGATGTGTTAGGTTTCCCTCTGAAGCAGATATGGATTATAACCGAGAACCAGCATGCAGTCATTCTGACTCTTGCCCCAGTAGACTGCCTGGGGTGGTAGTGAAGTAGAGAGGTCTATAGGGAGTGGACTTCCAGGAAACCAGGAGCCAAAAGTGGAGCAATTCATTGGCCACATCATGAGACCTGCAGGGGAAGTGCCCAGCTAAGGAGTTTCTGAAGAACCCACAAACATCTTCATGAAGACTCGGCTTCAAATATATAACAGGACTAAGGGCATAAGGCATCTTACAACAGCATTAGTCAAGTAAGAATGTTCTACCTTCCATTTTGTAGTGGAAGAGGAGAGAGTAAGAAACACAAACCACATTCCTTTCCTTGATGACAGGATGCCTCCCTGGTTGCAGTAAGAGAAGCTTCCACTTGGACAAGAGTTCAGAGCTGTGATTATTATTTAGGACTGGATTATGACTTAGTGGATACTCTGTGATTTAAAGTGATTAACTCTCTACTACCAACAAATAACCAGAAAAGTCATAGACTGCTTAGGTTTTTATAGTGATGGTGGTAGAAGGGAGGACTCTTCCAGTAAATAAATGTAAAGGGACAAGAGAACACAAAAATAAAGCTGTTTTTTTCATAATATACAACAAGTCATGCTAGTTCAGCATACTGGTACATGTTGTTAAATAAGATCCCAGGGTGCTGTGAGTGATGGAGTACACATTTAGAAAAACTGACCTTGAACAGCAAACTTATACAGATGTGGAAGAGAAGGAGGTGAAGAGGGAGGACAATAAGATTTAGTTGGAAGAGGAAGGTGAGAGAACAGGAACAAGTTGGGAGAAAGGGGACTTGTGTCCTATTTTCTTTGGGAAGTGATGGGCTTCCCTGCTGAGAGCTAAAGGTAGTGGTGAGGTAATGGGTGGATCGGAAGACTGAAGAGACTGTTAGAGCTTTGGGTGATAGTAGAGCAATGGTTCTCAAAGTGTGATCTCTGGCCTAGGAGTGTCCATATCTCCTGGGAACTTGTTAAAAATACAAATTATATGTCCCAGCCAGACCTACTGAATCAGAGTCTCTAGGAGTGGAGCCCAACAATCAGTGCTTTACTAAGCCGACCTGATGATTCTCGTGCACATTATAAAGTTAGAGACTAACTCCCTGGAGTAGAGTGGTTTAAAAACACAGGTTTCATGTTTACATTATAGCACCTGCAAATTATTCAGCCTCTTGTGCCTCATTTTCTTCATTTGTAGTATGAAGATATTTGATAGCAACCAACTCATAGTATTCTGTAATGTCTGTATAACTCATTGCATCCTCAGTCTTTAGAACAGTCTCCAGTGTATTGAAAGTACTCAACAAATGTTTATTATTATTATTGTTGGAAAATGGAATAAAATGCTAAGTACCCCTGTAAGACTTAGTAGTCCTGGTTAGTCTAATATATTGTGCTTTGTGACATTTTCCCCCTTAGAGGCATGGAGTCATTGTTTTAGCCCCTTGCCACAAGACTCTGAACACAGGAGCTATGTTGGCTTTTGTTTTTTGTGCAATGTCTTTAGCACTAAGAGACATGTGCTCGGGGACTGTTTGATGAAAGAAATGGAGGAAGGAGCAAAATACTGTGTGTAAAGCAATGAATATAGAATTAGTCAAACTCTGCAGACATTTTGAACAAATATGTGATAAATAATTTTTGAGGACTAAAATTATACTTTGAAATTATTTTTGCAAACACTTTAAATATTTCTTTGAGAAAATATTGTTAGAGTGTATCAAATTATCTGGTGAAGAACAATTTCTGTGTTAACTAAAGAAGCCTGGTTTGCAGTGTTTTTGGAAGAAAATGTAAATTTGCATTGATCATTTTTCCATTTATTTAGATCTGTATGATTTTAGTTTAAGTGTTTAATAATGTTTTCCAAGACCTATATCCGTTGGTCGTAATGCTAGCCACATAGATGAGTGCCCAGTATGTCTGTATTTAGTATGAGTGACAAAACTACATTTGAAGATCTCCTATTTGTCTTTTTCTGGTTATCCTCTAATAGGCTGGAAATGTGTAATAAAATAACCTAATGACTACACCTTGAGAACTAAACCCCATTCTAATTGTTTTGATGCATGGGCTAGCAGCATAATTGATTGACACTAAGACCACTCAGTAAACAGCCAACTACCAGAATTAGATTAATGAAAACATATGGTAATTACAACTGTGCAAAACAACTTAGAAGCTATACTGAAGCCTCAGGGTAAATAATCAAATGTCTGATCAAAGAGCAATTAGAGTTAATAAAAGTCTTATTGTGTGATTCAGATTAAGAGAGCCTGAAAGATAAAATTGTAAAGTTTTAGGAGGGTATTTGATGAAAGATTTACTGTATTCCTTAGGGGAAAAAAATGAAATTCTAGTAGCATAATCACTGAACTTTTAAAAAAAGGAATTATTGCGTGCAATTTCTTAACATTGCTTTAGAAACGTTTAAAACTTTTCGTACTGCATTGGTATTTTTTATAAAACACATGTACTTGTGTTTAAATGAGTCCTCAAAATTTGATTCATCTCTTCATCTGACAAAATAATTTTTAAGCACTTACTAGTTGCAAGGTTCTAAATAAAACACTGTGTTGAAACATCACCTCTTACTGGAGAAGAGGGAAAACAATCACCAATACTGACCTTTCAGATTAGAGTTTGATGGAGAACTAAAATTTTTTTTTTTTTTTAATCTATCATTCAAGGTAGAAAGAAGTAAACAGCCTTTGAAAAAGGTACAGATGAAGTATTTACGAAGTTAAAAATAACTGGTTACTTTTCTGGAGATTTCAGAGAAAGCTTTAGGATTGCTTCCTAATTCTTAAAAGTTTGAATAATTTGTTTAACATATTGATAAAGATAGGAACATTTTATTTTATAGTGCTCCATAGGGTGGGCCCTATTATATGTTTTGTCAGTTTGTGTGTATTTTCTTTATAATTGCAAGTATATATTTGATTTTGTAGTCTCATGGTCTTATTTCCTAGATGAGTGAAACTAGAAGTAAAGCCGTAGGTCATAAATCATAAATATGAGTCTGTCCACTCTCATTTTAATTCAAGAACCAATAATGCTCTTCTCACATGCCACCCAAATATTTAATATTAGGCTCAGTGAGCTCAAAATATAGTGGAGACCCAGGTCACACCTCTCTAGAAAAAGAAAGACTTTATGGCTAGTGTATTTTTTAGGGCTGTGATTTGAAGTGGTGTCAGCATCATGGAAATGGACTATACCCACTTCACAAGATGAGTATAGTTACATCTTCAGCTATCTTTAGATACACTTATTGTTTCTTCCTAGATGGCCTGGGCTAAAAAGAATCTAGTTTCCATCTCATCTATTTGGTGATTCGGGGAAAGTAGGGAGTGAGTGCACATGGTTTTTTGATGGCTCTGGCTCAATACTGGGGGATCTCCTCCAAATCCCTTCCTCCATGCCCCTTCACCCCTGTCTTTCACCTCCCTCTCCAATCAGTGAAGAATAGTTGGCTGGAGAAAGAGACTGTGAGAGGGAGAAAATGACAACACCAGAATTATTGTATCACAAGAAGGTGGCAGTTGGTGCTATTTAAACCATGGGATAATATTGATTTCAGAACAAAAATGTAATTGATTTTCAAAGAAGGTGAATTACCCTAATACTAAAACTGTAATACTTTTTTGAATTATGAAAATAAGTATAGGATATATTTGGACAAAAAAATGAGAAAATGGAGATTCAGACAAAGTATCTGACTTACCTAAGGTTTCACTCCTAATATGAGCTATTATCTGGAGTTAGTATCTTTTGACTCTTCTTCCAGTTCCCTTTTTACTCTGAACTTGAATGCCCAGGCCTTCGCAGACTAACCTTCCCAGACTAACCTACCAACACTCCCCGACCCCACCCATTGTCTATCGCATTATCCTTTATCTCCTTTTTTGTGAAATTTTTGTATTCATGTCATTATCATTGATTTTCACAAGTTTGTATGTCTATTCACTGCTTTTCTCCTCTAGAAATTAAGTTTCTTAATACAATAATATATCTTGCTATTACTAATTCTGGTTATCATTGCTACACCTTCGCCCTCTAGTAGTACACTATCGGTAAGTCCACAAGAATCATGTATTAACTGACTATTTACTATACAAAGTGGGTTAGATGGTGATAAATTTGGGTAATCCCAACTGAGTGATATCCACTGAGTACAACAGAGGTTATAGAGATAACATAAATATTAAAAAACTCCACATTGAGGGTTATTTTCTTATTTGACTATATTATAAAATATATTGCTTTTTCCCCTGAGAAAAATACATATCTAACCTACAAATAAAATTTTGCATATACTTTTATGAGACTTGTTGACCCAAGATAGGCTTAAGGGTTTGTGATGGGATAAACAATTCAACAGGGTTAACAACACAATCTGCTAGGAGCACTGTTTTGTCCTACGGTGTTTCCCTGAAAATAAGACCTGGCCAGACAGTCAGCTCTAATGTGTCTTTTGGAGCAAAAATTAATATAAGACCTGGTATTATTTTACTGTAATATAAGACTGGGTATAATATAGTATAATATAATATAATATAATATAATATAATATAATATAATATAATATAATATAGTATACTATAACATAATACTGGGTATATAATATAATATAATGTTATGTAATGTAATGTAATGCAATGCAATATAATATAATATAATATAATATAATATAATATAATATAATAAAATATGATACTGGGTATATAATATAATACTGGATCTTATATTAATTTTTGCTCCAAAAGACACATTAGAGCTGATTGTCTGGCTAGGTCTGATTTTCGGGGAAACACGGTAGACCCTGGGGAGTGCAGCAATGAATAAGATGTGATCCTTTCCTTTGGGAGCTCATAGTTTCATTGCTTGTAAACCTCTTCTGGAATAAGAGAATCAGAATTCTAGAACTATCGTTGGTAACATACTGATGCAGAAGGCATGGTCAGCATTTTTAAGTGACCGAACCAGTCAAGCTGTGAGGGAATAGGAGAGCTAGAACTGGAAGGCATTTATTTCTGGTTCTCTATTTTTTTCTACTGTAAATGTCTATAAATTCTAGTTGTTATTTTACTGCTGTTCATCGTGGATGAAAATGCCTTACTATGAGCCAGTTTCTCGCTCTCTCTCTCTTTCTTTTTTTTTTTAACTTCAGTTACTTTTTCTGGGCTGCACTGAAGAACATGATTCTACCAGCCAATGATTCTTTCCTTGACATGTGCCCTTAAAGAATCTATAACCTTTCATGTTTCTTAGTTGTCATTTTCTCAAGTAAACGTTGGTAGTTCTTTTCTTCTTTCCTCATAATACTTTTACAACCTCTTAACATTTGATTTTTTTTAGCCACTTGCCAATTTATTAAGTGTATATATTGTCACTTTATTGATTTGTATCCAGGTTCAAACACATTCTAAACTCAATCTTTTGAGTACTACAGCAAAGAAATTCAATCATTCCTCCCTTCATGCATTTTTTCATTTAACAAATATGTATTGAATATCAGCCATGTGACAAACACTATGCCAGATACTATAGCTATAAAGAGTAAGCAAATATAGTCAAAGTTCCTCCTTTATAGTTCCCAGACTAATGGAATATATATATATCTGTGTGTGTCTGTCTGGGTACATACGGTATATACATATCTGTGATAAATGCTATTGTAGAAAAATATCCATGCTATGTGAACCTATGATAGAGCTATTTGACATTGCCAAGGAGATCGGGAAAGCTTCTCTGAGAAAATAACACTTAAGCTGAAATCTGAAGCATGACTAGGTGGTAATTAGGCAAATCAGGGAAGAAAGCATGTTTCAGATGGGGATGCTGCAGAGGGGGTGCATGTGCAAAGATTCTGTGGTGGGAGGGATAATGGCAAATAATAGATAAAAGAACAGTGTAATAGTGTAACCAGAGTGCAAAGAGTGAAGGGGAGTTTTATTTGAGTTGACAAAGTAGGTAGAGGCTGAATAATGTAGGATCATGTACAGCATATTAAGAAGTCTGTTAACCCTAAAAGAAATAGGCAGCCACTGAAGGTTTTTAACCAGTAATTTAGATTGTGCTGAATGGAGTAAGTCAGACAGAGAAAGACAGATGCCATGTGATTTCACTTACATGTGGAATCTAAAGAACAAAACACACAAACAAAACAAACTCACAGACACAAAGAACATTTTGATGGTTGCCAGCTGGTATGGGTTTGGGGGTGGGTGAAAAAGAGGAAAGGATTAAGAAGTACAAATTGGTTGTTCCAAAATAGTCATGGGGATGTAAAGTACAGCCTAGGAATTATTGTCAATAATATTGTAATAACTAAGTATGGTGTCAGATGGGTACTAGATTTATCAAGGTGATCACTTCCTAAGTTATATAAATGTCTAATCACTATGTTGACACCTGAAACTAAAATAAATATGTCAACTTTAATTGAAAAATAAAACAATTATTAAAAAATTAAAAACAGAAAGAAAGAAAGAAAGAAAGAAAGAAAGAAAGAAAGAAAGAAAGAAAGAAAGAAAGAAAGAAAGAAAGAAAGAAAGATTGAGTGAAGTTACCATGGATGATTTTAATGATCTGGTTTGTGCTCCTAGAAGTCTAGTAGCGATATTTACTGAGTCTGAAAACATCGGATAGGGTGCAGACTCTGGGAGAGTGAGGGAAGGAAAATCATACATTCAGTTTTGGCCATGTTGAATTTGAGATGTCCTTGAAATACCTAGAAGTAGATACAAAATAGGCAGTTGGTTATACAAATTTGGAACTCAGAAGAGTATTATGGCCTAGAGATATAATTCTATGAATTAATTGTGAATAGCTGATAATTGCATCTGTGACCGTGGATGAGATCACATAGGAAAAAAGTATCAAGTGAGAAAAGGAGAAAGAGCTAAGAATCTTATGTTAACATTTTGTGGCTTGGTGGAGTATGAGCATGCCAATGGAGTAGAAAGGAGAGACAAAGAAATAGGAGGAAAATGAGGAGCTAATTCTCTTGAAGCCAAGGGAAAAAAAAGTATCAACAATATTAATGTTTATGAGAAACCAAGCAATAATAGGTCTTGACTATTGCTTTATAAGTAAAACAAATAAATGGTATTTATTGACTAGTAATTGTAATTAATGTCTGGCATTGGTCTGGATTCATTCAAGCTTTGATTAGACAGTGCTACTAAGAACCACATGTCTCATCCTGCCTTCTGTGGCCCTGACCCTTTCTTCCTCTATGATTGACTGAATGGAAGGATAAGTGATAAGGAAACATTAAACACGGATCCCACACTCTGGCTTGGGATATGCAACTGTCTGTATATTGGGATTATTCACTAAAATGTGAATAACACAGAGGAAGAGCAGTGTGAAACACACCACAGATTTTTGAATATCGGAATATTCAATAAACGTGTCCAATAGATTCAGATGAGCTTTTCCCCCTTGCCATCTTATTGACCACTGTATTTGTACCTCTGAGGTTGATCTTTAGCTCCCAGCTAGAAACAATAAAAAAACTTCCATCCCATATTCTGGCTTGAGACATTATGTCTTCAGGATATAAACATTTAGAAGTAGTATAGTGTGTTCCCTCGTCTAAAACCATCTGCTTAATACAGCTACAGTGGATTGTACCAACCAGTTAAAATCTCTTAGCTAAATTTAAATCACTGGAGAATGAATTTAAAAAATTATTCTATAGCATTAACATATGAACCCCTGACTTAAAATATCAATTAAGCAAGAAATATATATTAAAGAATGCATTGAACAAAAATAACATTAAAATACGTGTTCTTTCTAAGTTTCCTTCATGTTATTTTCACCTTTTGTTATTATTTTCTATTATTTAATCATAGTATCATAAAATAGTGTATCACACTTCATTTTTCACTATATCATAAAAGCATTCAGTGTTGCTGCGTAGTCTTTATATTTTTCATTTTTAATAACTGCACAAACACCATCGAGTTGATGTATAATTTACTCAACCATTCCCCTTTTGTTTGACATTTAGTTTATTTGTATTTTTGTTCATTATAATACTTTAATGAACATCTTTGGGAATATAGTTCTTTCTTGTTGGATTGTTTCCTTGGGATATATACCTATGAGTGGGATTACTAGATCAAAAGGTAGACATTCATGTGACTGTTGATATGCTTTCAGAAAAAGGTTATATAATGCCACACTGCATTTTAGACTCATGTCATCTTTGCCAGCTTCAGGTATAATAATATTTGTTAGTTTATTATGTTTAAAATGGCACCTATGCTTTAATTTGCTTGGGCAGGAGTGGGAATTATTTCAAATTTGTGTGACTATTCCTTTAATATTTGCGTACTAAGATTGATCCATATATATTTTATGTCAATTATTTCTTATCAATCTATTGTTCTTTTTCTGAGAAATTAATTATTTTTTTTGTAATTTGATCCATATATTCTGCCCAGTCTAAACTTCCTCAATTAATACAGTTCATTTATGTTTATTATACTTAGATCCACATAAAATGTTTTATTAAATGAAGTTATATCAAATCTCTACTTGCAGCCTGTGGAGGTCGAGGCTGTAGGCATTGTAGTCACATGAATCTTGATTTGAAGCCCAGCTCTTTCCTCTGTTTTTGTCCTACTGGTGACTTCAAATTTTAGTTTCCTCATCTGGGAATAACAACTACACCATAATAATTGTGTGAGGATTAATTATAAAATACGTAACTAATTTGTTCAACACAATTTGGTTATTTGTGACTTAAATCATCAGCCAAGCAAGTTAAGAGAATTGATTTTATTTTATTGTATTTTTATCATCCTCTTGTCGATTCACCAAGACTTTAAATTGATAGCCTTTGGATGGTTTCATAGCGGGAATAAAAGTATAGAATGGTAAAATCTTTAGTGGGGATATTGATCAAATGTATTTCCATATGAAGTTGTTTTAACTCAAAACGCGGGAGAGTCTAGTCATGGCTCACAGGTTTCACTGATGCACCACATAACTTTAACTATTTCTATGTTGTGTTAAAGCAGGGATGTCATTTTGTTCAATAGATTACATCCGCTGTTCAATAATGTTGGTTAGATGTGTCTTATATTGCTACCATGTTTCCCCAAAAATAAGACCTAGCTGAACAATCAGCTCTAACACATCTTTTGGAGCAAAAATTAATATAAGATCTGATATTATATTATATTATATTATATTATATTATATTATACCCAGTCTTATATTATAGTAAAATAAGACTGGGTCTTATATTAATTTTTGCTCCAAAAGATGCATTAGAGCTGATTGTCCAGCTAGGTCTTATTTTGGGGGAAATATAGTATGTAAAGGCATGTTTTGATGTACTGTTTATTTTGTTGGTTTTGTCTTCTTTTAAAATATCAAATTAACTTATATTTGTGTAATAGTGTGGTTTTTTTTCATTGTGTACTTCTTCATGTTCAAAAAGTTACCAAGATATATTCTTACATATGATAATATAACAATAACATTCTTTTACATAGCACTTTGTAATTTTCAAAGCATTTTACAAGCATTCATTTTCTCTGATTAATAAATGTTGCTTTAATTAAGTCATACACATGAGTGTCATAATAAAGAGATCAATTTCCACGCTGCTTTCTTTTTGCTTCAAGTAAAATGATTTTTAATAGCTGACGTTTTTGTGCCATATTTATGATTTTGAAAACACCTCACTCTCACATTTTAAAAAAGTAGGTTTTGATATTCACTTCAAACATGTAATGAAGAGATAACAGATATTAATGTTCTGGATTTAAGGATGAGAAAACAAAGACACCAAGGCATTAGATGACATTTTCTATGGTCATATGAATATAAGGTGAAATAACCAGACTAGAAACCAGGTCTCTAACCACTAGCTCTTTTCTAACCATTCGTGTATGCTATTCTTTGGTTTGGTATAAATGTAAATATCAAGAGAGAGACATTCTGGTCTTTGAGGATTAAAAGAAAATTGATAATTTTCCTGAAAACCTGCTAAGGGACTTTATGTACAAAATATAGAAACAAGAAATTGAATAATGTATATTATTAATATTTAATTACTCTATGTATGCTTTTTTTCTTTCCTTGAGAGAGAAAGAATAAAACTATTAGGGGAAAATAAAGAAAATACTTTTAGGAAAAAAAGATAGAAAAACAATAGTCTTTCTATCATTCTAACTATGTCCCATATCCTTAAATGCTCGGTCCATAGAACTAAAGAGCCCACAGAAAAAGGGGCCAGAGGTGTCATGGAAAATAAATTTAGAGTAAGAGCAGTTAACTCTATAGGGAGAAAGATTATTGATCATTCTAAAGAATAACAAGTTTAGAAATGATAGACCATGAATGAATTGATTGACGGTCTCAGCCAGACATACTCTGTATAAATTTTGGAGTCAAGCTGCTGCCTGTCATATCGGTAAGTTGATCCAGTTTTCATCTCTATTGCTGCTGTGAGGTTTACTGAGCACAGTGCTGCTATATACCTGCAACATTTAAGTACCTTGTAAATAATCAGACTCTCTTTGTTCCGTTGAGTTTTGATTGCAGCTTACTTTAAAATTATATATTGAAAATTGAGGGTCATGTATTACATTTCCCTGTCACCAACAAACTTTGCTTTGTTGCATGGCAACAAGGTGCAACTCCATACCCAGGCACTCATCTTAAAGGCATTTGTCACGAGACAAATGAGTAAAATGTGGATCGCTATCTAAAGCTACTAGATAGAGAAAGAATGATAGACAATTGGAGTCCTAGTGTTTTCCTCATGAAAACATTTTTGTTTCCTATTACCCTTATTCTTTCTTTCTGAAGGATAAAAAAAGGAACTAAATACAGAATAATTTAATTTAAAATGACAAGTTATATATTTTTTCTGTTTCTTTTTTTTTCTTTATTATTTTGGATAAGCTCCTTAGCATGTTTCTCATAAAACTGTCAATTTTTAAAATTGCTTTTTCATATGTGAAGGGCACAGCATTACTTAGTCTTACATGGGCATGTCAGAAGGCATTGTTCATCAGTATGTACTGAAGAATTAACTACTAAGTTACTATATGTATAGCATGACTACAGGGCACCCTTTCTTTGAATTTCCTCAAATCAGTTGAGTGGTTCCCAAGCTGCCCTGGAAATACAGGCTATGAGTGGAGAGCACTGGGCCTACTCTGCTCAGGAAATGCTTCTGGATTTTGCATTTGAGTCTGATGTATGTCTAAAGGATTAGTGCAGAAATTCCTTAAATGTTTTTCATGGACCTTCTGAATAAGAAACACCCAGATCTGTGTTTGAAAGGCAGATCTCTGAGTCTATCCCAGGCTTATTGAATCAAAATGTCTGAGGCTGGATCCCAGGAATCTGATCTGAATGACCATTTCTCTCTACCTACTCCTTGGCTGCTGTGCTCCTGCCACCTATCTCATGCCAAGCATGTCTCCACTAGAAGCTATGCACAGCTTTTCCTCTGCTTGTATCTCTCATTTCCCAACTTTCTCATGAATGGTTTGTTTCTTCTGCTCATTCAGATCTCATATCAATTGTCACCTCCATAGAGCATGAATGCACTGACTGCCCAAGGTAAACCCCTACCATCACCACAAAATTTTCTCTTGTGAATATGTTGTATGTTTGTCAAAGTATTTAGCAGTCAGATATTATTTATTTATTTATTTATTTATTTATTTATTTATTTATTTATAACATTTAGTGTCTCATTCTGCTAAAATTAAAACTCCACTCGCACAGGAACTTTCTCTACTGTATTCACTGCTATACTTGCAGGAGGTAATCCAATAAATGCTGGTAGCATAAATGACTACATTTTTTAACAAGCTTCTCAGGTGAATGTCACCTCGACTCTGACAGCATGGGGCTAGAGAATGTCTCTAGACTAGCATATTTTTTCTCAATTAAATACAATTCAAAATGTCAACAGTAATTGAGGGGAAAAAAGTCCAAAAAGTAAGAATACATAAAATGAAAAAAAACAAAACAAAAACAATGTGATGTCTCAATTGATTCCAGTTGTTCTGGATAAGCAGGTCTTCTCAGAGGCAAATGATGTCTAACCGGAGTTGCTAGGATTAGTTGAGTATATCATGAAGTCCTGTGGCAGTGTGAAAATTCACTGGCTGGGATCAAAACCTTGGCTTTGGGACCTGGCTATCTGCTGGTTTATTACATGTCTTCATTTGGTCAAACAACTGAGTATCGTAGGCTTTAGGAACTTCATTGAGATGCTTTATCTCTCAGAGTCTAAATTTCTACATATGTAAAATGAGGAAATGAGACTAGATTAGTAACCCATACTGGATTCTACAAAACACTGTTTCATTAGGACCTAAACAATGGCTCACCAAAATTAATGCAAGAAATTTCAAAAACTTGTACAGTCAAAAAATGTAGGAATCCAAACTACTGTATCTCTCTCTTGAAGATTCACAATACACATTTGCAGTTTGAAAATACTGAAAATTCCCCAGGAAATAAACCTGCTTATATTGATTAAACCTAACATTCATCAAACTTATCTCATTACAGAATTCTTTGTATCCTTCAACAACTATGAACTAATATTCTACCATATTCAATATGTGAAATGCTGGACTAGATGATCTTAACGCTATCTTCTGGTTCATATGGTCCAAAATTGCCTGGTGCCATATTTTAAGCAAGTTCACCGTCCCTTCTAAAACCTCCGCAGTTCCTCTGGGACTAAGTTCATACACATCTACAGTAAGAAAGAACTATCATGACTGGAATATTTCTGCTTTCCTTGCTGAAACCACCCGTGATGCTTAAACATCCCTGGATGAAAAACAGTCCCCTTCTATTAGAGCATGTGCAGGCAGCCTTGTCCATCCTGGGCAAGTTCTGAGTCTCAGAAGCTTTGCAAAGACTAACGGGTTCAGGCCAAGAGAAACTTTACCCTGAAGAGAGAAACCATTCTTGTGCCAGATGGTGGATTAACATAGAAACTTTTGTCTTTTTCTGTGGGAAATACACATTGAAAAACAAAACAAGGAGTTTAAAAAGTTTCCCTTTAATTGAAATTGACACAATATTGCCATACTTCATCTGAAGTCAGACTTCAGATGACTTAGATGATTCTGCTCAAAATAATTCATGTAACTCAGAAGTGATGCATTTGACAGATTTATGTATTTATTTATTTATTTATCAATTACAGTTGACATTCAATATTATTATATGTTAGTATCAGGAGTACAGCACAGTGATTGGACATTTATATAATTTACGAAGTGATCCTTCTGATTAGTCTAATACCAACCTGGAACCATACATAGTTATTGCAATGTTATTTATTATGTTCCCTATGCTGTACTTTACATCCCCATGACTATTTTGTAACTACCAATTTGTACTTCTTAATCCCTTCACCTTTTTCACCCAGCCTCCCAACCCACCTTCCCTCTGGCAACCATCAATTTGTTCTCTGTACCTATGAGTCAGCTTCTGTTTTGTTTATTTATTTATTTTGTTCTTTAGATTGCACCTATAAGTGAGATCATATGATATTTGTCTTTCTCTGTCTGACTTATTTCACTTAGCGTAATACACTCTAGGTCCATCCATGTTGTCACAAATGGTATGATCTCATTCTTTTTTATGGCCAAGTAATATTCCATTCTTTGTTTTGTATATATACAACATCTTCTTTACACAATTGTCCATTGATGGGCATTTAGGTTGCTTCCATTTCTTGGCTATTGTAAATAATGTTATAATGAACATAGAGGTGTATATATATATGAATTGATGTTTCTGATTTCTTTGGATAAATACCCAGAAGTGAAATTGCTGGGTCATAAAGTAGTTCTATTATTAATTTTTTGAGAAACCTCCATGTAGACAAATTCCTCCCTCCAGAATACCAAATGTCTGAGTAGCTCAGGGGCACAGCAGAGCAGGGCAGTGAGCAATCTTCCTCAGACAACTTTCTTTGGTTCTTATGCCCTAGAATGGCTGGTTTAGTTCAAGTCCTGGAGTAAATTCCTTAATGACATTTCGGTGAACCTTCCTTCACTGTTCTAGTGTATTTTGCTGCAGCTGTAATAAGCAGAGATTGGAAGAAATGACAAATATTTGGAAAGATAAAAGGAAATGAAATTACTTTGAAACCCTCTTTGTATAGCACTATAAGGCTGACCAGAAAGCATTTGTGGAAAAAACTGTCTGGACTTTTTAAGTGGAAGTTAGAAGCTGGTGATAAAGAAAATTGAAGCAAATCTTACCTGAAATTACTGCTACTATAGCCACTATTCTTTGAGGATTAGCCTGATGCAATCTGTACCTCTTCAGCCTAACACAGGCTAGAGCTTTAAAATGGCTCTTATAACAATGGGAAGAGTCAAATTGCTCTTGTCACTAATTAGCTCAGATATTACTTAGAGTTGACTTTGGCCCTGTTATTGAATCAAGAAATCCAAATTGGAGGGAATGAACTCTAAGAATGCCAACAGTTGGGAAAATTAGATCACCACTTATATTTTGCAGTTAGAAAAGGAAGTTAGTGCCCGTGTTTAACCTCTATTGAGCACAAATCTCAACATAAGAGGGCTGACAAAAATATGTAAGTAATTAATATGAAAAATATCAAGGTTTGAATCCAAAAGTTTGTGAAAATTGCCATGATGTTTTTTATGCTTCATTGCTCTATCTACAGTTCTTTCTATCTGCTAGTCTATCTTCCTTTTGTAGAATAATATCAGCATCTGCAACATCACCATCGTCACCATAGCTTCATTTTCCCTGGTAAAACAATATGCAGTGTTTTATCCTCCTGCAGCTGTGCAAAGAGCATGTACAGACTCAGCTTTACCCTGTAGTATTTATAGTCATATTGTTGTGTTGAGAATATGTCATACTGTGATTCAGTCAGATTTAGCAAATGACTTAATAATTCTTTTTGGTTTTATCAACAAGGAAGTTCTTCCTAATTCTCACTCGCTTTGAGAATCGATGAGATTGTTCATTAGTCATAGCTTTATTGTTAAATATTCCAAATGACTTTCCTTATCAATGCCAATATTTTAAAGTGCATTTTCATTTTATTAAAGCTAGTAGCTTCTACTCTGCTCACATGACAGTAAAGATGCACAGCTACATTTTCGGAAAACTCACTTTTTTTTCCTACCACCTCGAGTGAAAAGATACCCAATTACTGAATATGTTCACTTTTGAAATATACTGCCTATACTCATGGGTACATTTCTCATTTTGTTTCCAAATGCATAAGATATTTGGAGATGCCAATAGTGGAGCGAAGAGAAACGAGTTCATAATGGATAATCTGTTTAGTTTGATAGCTCTGTCAGGGGGCTGGGCCTAGAAGTCATCCAGTTTGCTTCTCTCTGTGGAAAAAGAGTTACAACAAATGGCAGACCCTAGCTGAAATGGTCTTATTTGTGTAGAATAAAGGTCATAAAAGTCTATGTGAGTTAGGGTCAAGCTTATTATCTAAAAGGAGGTGAAGGTGCAAAGTTTTTTATTCTCTTTTCTACCATGTTTGTCAGTCCTTTATAATAACTTATTGTGTTTTCTTAGGGCTTCCCATAGCCACTACTTTTAGCCAATTCTAGGATGAATGAAGAAAACAAGCAAGGTGTTCTGACGTTAGCTGAAAGAACCAGGGTGGGAGGGCTTTATCTTCTTAGTATTAGGCCACCTATCATTACTCCAAAGGAATACTAATATTTGTTCCAATAAATATTAATAAGGCTTCCTGGAAGCATAGCTGCCCAGGCAGAAGTTAGCCTTCTCTCCTCTACTTTTTTTATTCCCTGCTCAACTTTCCTGAATTCCATATCCCAATAGTTTTGTTTTGACAATTTTTGTATCCCCAAATAATTTTTATCTAGTACTTTCTTCAATTGAACTGATCAACCCTACTTTAATTTTCCTATTAACTGCACCCCTTTTTCTTGTTCTTCAGTACCAGTGTTCCCTCCTAAGCATAGTATTAACCTCCTACCATTTCTACCTACCATCTCTATCATCTTATTTAGTCACTCACCCCCCAACCGTGCTCTCTCTATGTCCATCTCTGTTGCCCCATCCACTTTTGTTTTTCTCATTTAGACTGTTGAAGGAAAGATAAGGCAGGAGAGACTAGCCTGCTGATTGGCAAGAAATCTTCATGAAATGGCACTTCGTTTGGTGAATTCACCAAGCTTTTGCTCAATTAACTTCATTCTGTCACATCTCTCACAGGTGTCACTTGCTAACTAAGCCCACAGAGCCTGAGGTATAAGGTTCTCTTATCTTAGAATAAGAAACCTAAGGGTCACACTGATTACTGTAAGAGCATCAGCATGACTTGACACATTCCTTACCTATAGGCAAATCTACATGGGAAATCATTACACGCTGTACTCAAAACAACCTGAGTCAGTTTTTCTTAAGGAATGATCCTCAGCTAAGAGAGTTTGAAAAACTCTTGTCCACTGTAAAGGTAACTTTGACAAGAGGACCATAATACTTCAAGTCTGTTGGCAAAATCCTCTCTCCTGTACTTGAATGGGCAGTCAGGGGTTTTGTTTGTTTGTTTTTCTCTGATGTTTCTTCTTCTACATTTCCATGTCTGAGAAGACTCATTTAAAATCAACACATTATTTTTTTAATTATGGTGATACATTGAGTCAAGTTACAATCCAACCTAGGAGTCTTCTGTAACTTCGCAATGACTTTGCATAACTTTCATCTCACCCTCTTTAATGCTTACAATGTATTCAGCCAAGAGTGACCCCCAAAATCCAGTTCACAGTGGCTAAAAGTATAAAGACATTTAAAAAGCATTCTGTGATTTTGCAGTGTCAGGGCAAGTATAGCAAACAATCCTATTATATGATTGAAGACCTTCTCCCACCCTTCCTTTCCCCTGCTCAGTGTTTTGCTTTTGCATTTCATCACTCTCACAGCTTTGACTCCATATAAAACAGCACACAAACCAAGCAGGTAGGGAAGGAACAAAAAGGCTCTCTCATCTTGGAGCACTCTCTTGTTGGAACAATTCCTGCACCCCACTTCCTCCAAGCTCACTTTATGTCTCTGTGAGCAGACCTGAATCACCAGCTCATCTGAAGACAAACTACTGGAATAGAAGAATAGGACTAATATAACTGGTTTAAAATAGTCATGATACATCCTGGGCAGCTGGGCGTATTGCCCAAGATGGAAGTGGGGGATGGGTTCTCTTAACAAGCAAGAGGTAAAAATGACTGCCACACCACACCCCATTAAGAGATTATATAGTTACACTCTTAAGGAAATGTGACTTGCTTTTTCCAAGTTCTTTGGGTGCTAGGCAACCTCATAATTTTCTCCACGTACTGCTTACATTACCTTTCTCTCTCTCATCCAGGTTCTGCCTATTGAGTATGTTTTTTTTAGTTATTATTTTTATTCTCCCCGTCTTAGTTGAAGACATTTTTAAAAAGGATAGGTCAACAGTAGTTTTATAGAAAGACATATTTTGTTTAATGCAAACATATTTAAGACTTCAACTAGTTTGAAAAATTTTGCAAATAAACACAAATTTTTACATGACTCGCATAACAATTCCAGTTAACGATGTTCAATTTCTTTACAGTTTTTTTTCCAGAAGATCTAAATCACTTTTGAATATTATTTGATTCAGCTACTATCGTGAAAGTTGTTTACTTTATTGGCAACTTGATTATAATGGCAGTTCAAGCAATATGTGCCTTCGCGAGATAATATCATTATAATTTAAAGGGAAAATTAGTAAACAAGTCACAGCTGTTTGGTATGAAATGTGCATGTATACTTATGAATATGCATAAATATTTTATCATAATGAAATATATTAATTTTATTTTGTCTGAAGAAAAATAGTCAAGGATATTAGAATCTAAAAAATACTTTTTGAGTCTCTTTTATTTTCTTATTAAAAATATTTTTCTAAGCATATATTGATTTTTATTAGACTTGATTTTTTAGAGCAGCTTTAGCTTCACAACAAAATTGAGCAAAAGGTAGAAATTTTCCATGAACTGCCATCTTCCACACTTGCACAGCCTCCCCAGTTATCTATTAATACATTCCCCATCAGCATGGTGCAATTCTTACAACCTACACTGACACTCAAAGTCAATAGTTTACATTAGGGTTCATTTTGGTCTTGTACATTGCATGGATTTGGACAGATGTATAATGACACATACTCACCGTTATAGTATCATGAAGGGTAGTTTCACTGCCCTGAAAATTCTCTATGCTCTACCTACTCAGCGTTCTCCCCCCACATATATTGATTTTTTTAAATGTTAATAAAACTTTAATGATTTATATAATCTAATAGAAAATGCTTTTAAAATCAATAAAAACATATCATCTATATGACATATGCATTTTAGAAATTGTATGTGATTCAGTATCCTAAATTTAATGTGAATATATTCAATGTCAAAACATAGTGTGCCAAATTCTATAATTCATCGAAAACCTCTAGAGCAGAGCTGTTCCATCAAAGTTTTTGTGAAGACAGAGCTGTTGTATAAATTCACTTTCCAATAGTAATTAGCACATGTGTCTATGGAGCACCTGATACATGGTTAGTGTAACTGGGGAATTGATTTGTTAATTTTGTTAAATTTAGTTAATTTAAATTGAAATAGTCATATGTGGCCAGTGACTACTGCATTGTCCATCACAGACCCAGAAGGAAGTATAAAACGGAAGGAAGAATACATCTTTCGTACATTTTTGAAAGCTCTAGATGCCCTGTCTCAGAGGGTGGAGATGGTCTCTAGTACAATGATTCCAAAATCAGGACACAGAAGAATTACCTGGAGAACCAGTTTTACATGAAGATCCTCAACACCAGAATGTTTGATCAGTATAGGTTTTGAGTGGAGTTTAAGAGTAAGTGATTCTGATACAAGCGGTCTGAGAGCCACACTTTGAAAGATACTGTTCTAAGGTCTATATCCTTTCCACAACTTGCCCCAAAGAACCAGCATCAGCAGCTGCTGTCACTTGAATATGACTTTCAAACGTTTCAAACCTTTTGCCCACAACTCATAGTGAGAAATAAATTTATCATTAACCAGAACACACACACACGCACACACATATTTAAAAATATACATATGTATGAATGTGTGTATATATGTTTGTGTACTGCTCAGATAAATATATATATATGAATATATAGAAATATATATGTATATATATATAATGTGTATGTATACACACACACATTCAAAATACATAAATTTCACAAGTGTATTTACCTTTATTAGTGCAGTGAACTCTGATCTTTTCAATTCTATTCTTTATATCATTTTTTAAAAATAGGTAGGTGAGCCATTGAAATTATTATGACTCAGCAATATGTCAGGACCCAAATGAAAAAAACATTGTGTGGCATTGTCCTAATTCAGGCTTGGAAGCTGTACCTAGGACCTCGGAGGCCCAGAGACAGCAAGTCAACAAAGCTGTTTTCGTTCCATCTGCACGAAGCCAAGCCAGTGTCTGATTCAACAGATGCACTGGGCGCTCTTTTTTTTTTTTTTTTTTTTAAGTGATTCAATAATAAGCTGTATATTTATTATGGTATAACGGGCATAAAAATCAGAAATAAATGTCCCATGTAAGAATTATTTTCCTAAGTAAAATAGGCTTATCTCTTTTTAAATACGGTGATGAATTCATGTAAAAATTGACACTGTAGTGACTTTTTATGCCGACCAGTAAATGAGTAGTTTTAACGTACTCTTAGGGTTTGTTATGTTAGTTCTTAATGTATTCTTTCATTTTTATAGACCTGTAAAAGATAAGCCTATATTAATAGCACACATATAGTCTAAAGTTCTGTTCATTATAAGAGCCCAAATATTTATCATATAAGCCAAAGAATACAGAAATATTTGTGCTTATTTATTTAAAGAATTCCCTTGAAGATATTTCTGTTTATGGCAACCTTAGTCTATTTTTTTTTCTTTTGTTGAAATGGATCTTACTTTTATCCACATAGGTCACAAATATGAAGCATTTAAAATTAACGATTATGTGTTTAACAGGACAAGAGTCTATTTAATCCCTGGGGGATAAATGGTTCTTCATTATCATTTATTATTCCTCCTGTCTCCTGTTAAAATATGTAAATAAATAGAAGAAGGACACCTTACAGGCATTCTCATTATTTTGATGTTACTGGGACACAGTTTACTCTCATAATGAGTGCTTTATACACAGTCAGATCCCATATTCAGTGATATAACATTTTTATAGATAGGTTTTAAATGTGTTGTGGGAACACATAAACCATCTTAAAGTTCTGTTCTTCATGGGTTCACTTGTATGAGGCCAAGGCAGTTCACCCATTTAGTTATTCATGTTGCTACTTGTGGCTTGTAAAAGATTCACCATGTGGGCTCTCAATGGTCCATTTTATGCTAATTGCATTTGTAGCATAATGTCAGATTGAATTTGGACATATGATTTACTCTCCGTGTTGCAAAGCTTATTTAAGTCATCATAAAATGTAATGAATAGAGTTACTAGTGTTTAGGTCAAATGTTGAGAGAGAGAGAGAGAGAGAGAGAGAGAGAGAGAGAGACCCTAAGAATTGCTATGGTGATGTTTGATCAGTAGATGGAGTTGCAGGTCCCAGACATGTTTATTTTCCTTTTTGTACTTTGGCTTTATTCATATATATATATATATATATATATATATATATATATATATATATATATATACTGTTACGAATAGAGAATTATATATATATATATTTATACAGGAGGCCAACTAAGAATAGCTCAGATTTTATATTCAGTAATTTAATTATAAAAATGTGTGTGTATTTACATACACACATCAATTTAAAGCAAATTCATTTTCTGTCTCGTGTTATTATAGGTAAATATTTTACATCAAGGAATATAATTGGATTGGCAGGAATAAGTGGATAAAGGAATTTACATGTTTAATTTTTATGGAAAAAATAAATGAGTTTCATATTTCACTAAAAAAAATTGTGAAACACATCAGCAATGTATTGGTAGACTTTACTTAGTAAGGTTTTCTTTTGTTTGAAAATTTCCATATTTAACTTTGAGAACAAGCAAAAAGCTTAATTAGTTATACATTAACTCTGTTTTAAAACCCATTAAAATTTAGTCCTCTATCTTCCGTCTGATGGCAGAATTTTAACCCCATGCGTACGTCCCTCTTTTACAGTGAAACATTCTGTTTAGCAAAGAGCCAAGCAAATTAGTGACAGTAGTAATCCTTTATTTCTCTCTACCAGCATCAAATTCCTTGGCTTTAGGGTAGAAGTGGGGACATGTGCTTTGCCTGAAGGGGACAGATTATTTTTTGTTTTTAAATTTCTGAACAGTTTTTGGAACACCATGAGTACTTTACAAATGTCAAATAATCATAATAATTCAAAGCAGACGGCTAGACCAGCATTAATAGCTTTCCAGAAGAAATATCTGAAACTATCCTCATGAAGAGGAAACAGCACCAAACCCTCAAGCACTGTTAGATATTTATAAATAAGTAAATAAATAAAAGAAGTGAAAGTTTCTGTTTGTGTTTATCTCCCATTCATTACATGCACACTTCACTTCTGTGGATTTTCTTGGACAAAAGGATTTGTCTTTCCTACTCCTAGTTTCTTAAAAATTTTCTACCGTAGCAACCAGCTTATGGTTTGCAATGTTTGCTACTACATAGTATTGTATAATAAGGATCTTAAAATAGAAATTATTTAAAACATGTGGAACCAACATTGCAACAAACTATAGCTGACGTAAGCTTAAAGGGAGTTTTATTAGAAGATTAACTGGGTGTCATGAATCCCAAAGGCCAAAATGCCACTGTTCCCAAGGAAGGAAGTGCAGCCTGTGACTTTAAGGCTGATGTACCTTTCTGCTTCTCTCTGTGCACCTGCACCATTCTTTCTGCAGAACAGCTTTCTCTCTTTCAAAGACACACAGAAGAAAATTGTACTACTCCTCTGCTCCTGATTTTATGTTTCAAGTCCAGCTGCATGAAAGGAGAATGAATAAATCTCTACAAAGCCCAATCCCAAATTTCTAAAAGGGAGACTCTGAGATAGAATAGTGCAGGTACTCATCCTGGTCCAATTAAATGTCTCCAGATGGCATCCCATTGTACAAAATGGTTTCAGAGGACCTTCTACCATGAATGGAGTGGGGATTAAAGAAAATATTATTGTAAATTGATCAGACACTCTGATCACCCCTGATTAATGGTAAGCTGTTTTGTGTTTTGTTTTTAATCATAACAATGACTTTTATTAGTTCCAGAATATCAACAAATATATATTGAATCCCCAAGAAGAGTAAAGCATGGGTCTAAGCATTTGTGTATTTGTGTTGTCATTTTTACAAATGAAAGTAAATTATAGAATCAGAAATGGTGTCAAACAGAAAACTAGTTTCTGTTTTATTCAATAGCTATGGCTCACCATCAGCTTTTATATAGTATTTTTTTGCCATGACACATGTTTCAAAGTATTTCTATTTTAATTTTTTTTATTATATAATAATATGTAGCAAATAAATGCTATTTTATTGAATTAGTGCTTCTCAAACTTTCCGGTACATCAGAATCACTGGGAGGGGTTGTTGAAACAGATTTCTCAACCTCACAACCAGAGTTTCTGATTCAGTGAGTCTGGAGTAGGCCCCAAGAATTTCTTCTAGGAATTTCCTCAGGGGAAAACAAAAAACAAACAAATGAAAAAAAAACAGTCTAACAATGTATAAGTCTCAAATCTCTACAAAGAAGTGTTTTGCAAATAGTGAGTTGTGGCATGTTAGTGAGTGATGAAATCAATTTAGTGAATAATATTCATCATTTTTTTAATGGAATAGGATGGAAAATATCAAAGGGCATCTTATACTCAAGGTAGTTATTATACCGTGAAACTTTTGTTTCACAGTACAGGTCATGGTCATAAAAATGTACAATAAATTTCATTCAATCACTTTTAAAGATGGATGAGATATAAATGATAAGAAAACTTAATTATCTTAGAATTGGGCTTCAGGGCACTTCTGTGCAGAACGATGATGATGAAGAAGGAATATTCCCATCGTGTAGTCAACCTAGAGATCAGTTATCCATACTAATTGATTAGGATTCTGCATAGTTCAAATGTTTCAAAATTCATAGCACTTTTGAACTAGATGGAATATCCAGAATCATCTATTGCAGTGACTTTTCAACTATGTTTATAGAATCCTAAGAGTGTATTAAGATTTTAATAGTTGCTAAGAATTGTGAAATGGAGGCAAAGAGAGTCGGGCTCTTGGTCCTTAATCCTACTTCAGTTAAAGCTCTTTATCAAATGGATTCTAGGGTTAAGAGTGTTTTTAAAATTCTTACTATGCTCCTAGCACTATTCTAAGCACTGTACTTCTTCATAACTATCCTCCTATGAGGATGGTAATATTATTATCACCCGCTTTTTCTCAACTGAGAAAACTGAAGCACAGTGAGTTTAAGTCACTTGCCCAAGATTCCAGATTGTGTTCTTACCTATTACACTATAGCTACCTCTCATGCACAACTACACCAGATTTCAAAACAAAGAAACAAGTAAACCTATTATTTAAAATATCCTGATCTAATCCAACCACTTAATTTAAGGAGACTTTTACAGCTCAGTGAAGTAAAATGCTAGAACCAGCCTCCGTAGTCGCAGGAGATCCAGGGCTAGAATTGAGACCGACAGTTTGTTCAGTGCTCTTCCTATTGAAAAGGATTCAAACAAAATCTTGCCCATTGTCAGTAGAGTTTGACAACGAATGTCGTAGTGGGCAAACATAATATCATTACAAATTTTTCTATGAATTGAGCCATACTTGAGATTAGCTATGGGGATGGCTGTGGCTAGCTTTCATGATCTGCACATTTCCTGGTAGGTACTCTTACTACATGCATTTTACAGAGCAGAAAAGTGAAGTCCGGCAAGAATACGTAGCTTTTTCTTTGTTATCCTTTTAGTAAGGAGCATAGGCATACTTTGCATTCTGGACAACTTGCCTCTAAAGCAGGGGTGTCCAAACTGCGGCCCATAATCCATTTTTTATTGGCCCGCAGCAAATTCCAAAAATATATTTAGTTTACTTAAATAAACCAGGTGAGGCAATACGTACTTTACCTTGAGTGAGTGGCCCAGGTGTTTGTGTATTTTACCGTATATGGCCCTTGGTGGAAAATGTTGAAAAAAGTTTGGACACCCCTGCTCTAAAGCATTCATTGCTTCCACCTCGTCCACTGACATTTCGCTTACCAGTTACTCCATTGTCATGTTACTTTTGAATTTGAAATATGCCCACTTCAGAGGCAGCTTTCCCATTCAAATGTAATTTATCCAAGTTTAAGACACACTGTTTCATCTTTAGAAGAAAACATCTCTATGCCTTGAGTTTTTAAGTAGAGGAGATAATTAATCATGTTACTTCTCTTTATCAGGTGGCTAAAATATATTAAGAAGAAATGATAAAGTGTAATCTAGAAGTCTGGCCTCACTTGATTATGTGTATCAAACAAAAACCACACTTTTATTAAGCCCAGATTATGATAAATGTATCCCTTCACTGCTCACTAAGGATTAGCCACCTATAGTCCAGCTATTTCACTGAGTACCCAGAACATAAATGTGTTGAGGATTAAAACTACTTACGTTGTTTTATCCTCATCAGGGAGTCACTGTTTGTCCTACTACTGCTCTCCTTAAGAACGCCAGTGGTTGTTCTGATTCCAGTTATTTCAAACGTGCCAGCCCCTGAGATGGAGTCTGATTCTGGTCTCTGGACAAAGGTGAAAGGAACATATTCACTTACCTGTACTCTCCAACTCCATGCTGAATGCTATCACCTGGGTCTGAAAGCGTTATTACCCATTACACAGTATATGAAAGGTCCCTTGCAAACAATTCCTTCTGCTGCTGGTCTTCAGCTCCTACACTTCTATTAGTAATTATGCACACCAATAAGGAAACATGCTTACTTCTGTAAGGGCCAGCAACAGTCTTCAGAAATAGAGCATGCCTTCTCTGTACTTAGAAACCTGTCCCTATGGGCACCACTATCTCCACAGATGCAATGCAACTCTGATGCCCCATAAAATAATCTGTGTTGCTGGATGGAACAGTTGAACTCCTTAGAGATAAAATTGACTAGTCATATACATTTCAGAAGAGGGTGGCTGCTTGATATTCTGATAACAGAATGTCTGTTTGGTAGTTTTCCCGGAACAGAAGAACAATCTGCCCCAAAAGGGATTGCCAGGAGTTTTGAAGAAAGCTTTTAGCTGCCTTTTTCCCCAATTGTCTACCCAGCAAGATTTTAAAAATTCTATGACTCAATTTCATTTGAAGGACTTGGTCATAAATAACATTCAAGTTCTAGGAGATAATTTAACTTTTGGTATCTCTGAATCCATGTTGCAAATAGTCAGAAATATAATTCCAACTGTACATCTTATAATAATAGAAAAAATTACTAAGCATAAGATGATGCAAATAATCGATGTTTCATAGAATATAATGTTTAAAAAAATTTTAAGTCACTGATTAAAAGAACCAATATAATTTTTTCAAGAGTTATGGCTAAAGGGTGCCTTTCTCTTACAACCACTCGATATTTTAAAATCATAATAACATTTTGAGAACTTACCTCTTCATTTGCCTTTAGAGTCAATTTATAAGACAAAGAGATCAATTTTCTTTCTCGTTATACGTCGTTTCTGCCCAAAGCTGGGTATTACCCAGCATGATCACTATTTTATTCACAGAAGTGCTTCAGTTGACATTTAACTAATCCTAAGAACTGAGTCCCTTGAAGAATGAAAACATATTACAGGGCAAAGCATTTCAAAGTACAGTGGACTCTCCAAAAGAAGAATAAGAACATATTTTAAACAATGTGGTAATTACATGGCTTTCTAGAGTTACTAATTTGAAGAAATAGCAGAAGCTTTCTATTCTAATATGACTAAGTTTTAAAAAGCCCATTAAAGAAGGAAATCATAATAGAGTTGTATGAATACATTAAACCTTTTATTATCTCTAAATATGTAAATATATTAATACATTATGGTGCCAATCTTTTGATGTAGAGTTAAAGACTTTCCTTTGTGTCCTGTTGCATTGGTGGAAATTCTTCTTACTCTTATGTATCTATAATACTCTGACTAGAGATTTCTGGCTTTCATTTCTTTAAAGTGGAGTGAGATCTTAAAGAAAATTACTCATCAATATGAGAAAAAAATTACTTCTAAATTTTTGCTAATTTTCCTATTTTTAATTGTTGCACCGCCACACTTAATACACAACTCGTGTTTTTCAAAGCATGTCAGTTTTCATAGCAATTACTCTTTCCATTCATGTTAATTATCATCTTTATAAAAATAATTAATTCATATACATAAACAAATTCAACTGGCATAAATAATGTCAAGGACAATTTTGGCAAGCAGAGAACTCCACTTGTGGAAGCAAAAGCGAGTGGGTGAATCAGAGAGATTCCTACTGCCTCCTAAAGTCCATAGGTGTTAGAAAACTGTTCATAGCTTTTACAAAGGTAACAAAGAGCCTTGGTTAATCCAGAGTTTGGTAAATCAAGGTTAGTTAAGAAAAGTATACTACATTAAGAAATTATCTGTGCGTCTTGTGTTAAGCACGCAAAGTGATTGGAATGCAAAGGAGAGAGAGATCCCATTGGGTGAAGTGGGGGAGCATAGTTAATGAGGTTAGTGGAACTTAAATGACAGGTAGATTGAAATACTTGAGGTGAAGGGATAAAATTGACCTGACAAGATAAATGTAGCAACATGTGCAAATGCAAACATGTGTCAGGTGTATTCAAAAGGGAGCTAGGATTAAATTACTCTGAGTGGGTCACAGTGGGCTGAGGTGGTCACTAGTATTCCCTTGGGATCTTCTGAACCCCAGGGAATCCAGGCAGCACAATCAAGGACTGCCTGTGTAGTGTTTGTGGTGTGGTTCTTCAGCTTAGTGTACATTATCCCTCAACCTCCTCTCCCACCCACCCCCCACACACAGTTTGATTCTACTTTGTCAGGATTAAATGCAAGATTTAGTGGTACTGAGGATTAATCAATAAAATGTTTTTGTAAAGCACGATATTTTGTAACCCAATATCTTTCATGGAAGATAAATTTGGGAAAGCAGATGGGAGCAAAATTAAAACTGGCTTTTAAACTACCAGTCTAAAAATTTTATATTTATCCATAGAGATCAATATGGAATGATATGAAGTGGGTATTTAAAGAGTTAAAAAACAAGATTTTTTTTTGTTTAAAGTTATTATTCAGAATGTGTTATGTGTCTAAAGGGAAAAATACAGGAACAAGAGAGAACTGTTAAAAGGCTATTGGACTAGAAAATCTGAATAGGTCTATATCTATTAAAGAAATCTAATCAATAATTAATAATCTTTCAAAACAGAAATCACCAGAAGCAGATGGGCACACTGGTGAATTTTATCAAACATTTAATGATGAAATTATTCCAATTCTCTGAAATCTCTTTCAGAAGATAGAAGCCAAAATAATACTTCATAACTCATTCTGCGGGCCAGCATTACTTTAATACCAGACAGTAATACAAGATCTATATGAGAAAACTACAAAATTCTGATGAACGATCTCAAAGAAGAATTAAATAAATGGAAGGATATTCCATGCCCATGAATAGGAAGATTTAATATTGTTAAGATGTCAGTCATTTCCACCTAGATTTATAGATTCAATATAACCCAAATCAATCCAGCAAGTCATTTTGTGGATATTGACAAACTGATTCTAAAATTCATATGGAGAGGCAAAAGACCAAAAATAGCCAACTCAATATTGAAAGAAAAGGGCAAAGTTAGAGGATTGACACTGCCAAACTTTAAGACATTATAAAGCTGCATTAGTCAAGACAGTGTGCTATTGGGAAAGAATAGACAACTTGATCAATGGAGCAGAATAGAAAGCCCAGAAATAGACCCATATAAATATAATCAACTGGTCTTGAATAAAGAAGCAAAAACAATACAATGGAGAAAAAAATGTAAAAAAGTTTTTAAACAAATGGTGCTGAACTAGCTGGACATCCCACACCAAAAAAAAAAAGAAAAGAAAAAAAAGAAAAAAGGAATCTAGATAGGCATTACGTCCTTAGAAAAAATTAATCAAAATGGATCATAGACCTAAATATAAAACATAAGACTATGAAACTACTAGAAGAAAACAGAGGAGAAAACCTAGATGAAATTGGGTATGGTGATCACTTTTTTGATACAACACCAAAGGCATAACTTAAAACAGAAATAAATGATAAGCCAGACTTCATTAAATTTAAACTCTTCTGCACTGCAAAAGACAATGTCAAGAGAATGAGAAGACAAGCTACAGACTGAGAGAAAATAATTTTCAATTGATACATCTGATAAAGGACTATTCTCCAAAATATAAAAAAGAACTCTTAAAACTCAACAATAAGAAAGCAGACAACTCAATAAAAATGTAGGCTGAAGACCTGAATGGTCAGTGAAGATGTACATATGGCAAATAAGCATATGAGGAGATATTCAACATCAAATGTCATTAGGGAATTTCAAATGAAAACAAACAAGATACTGCTATACACCTATTAAAATAGCCCAAATCTCAAACACTGACAATTCCAAATGCTGGTGATGATGTGGAGCAATAGAAACTCTGAGTCTTTGTAGGTGGGAATGCAAAATGGTACAGCCACTTTAGAAGACAGTTTGGTGGTTCCTTACAGAACTAAACACACTTTTACCATACTATCCAGGAGTCACACTCCTTGGTACTTATCCAAATGAAATTAAATCTTATTCCGACAAAAATCTACACATAGATATTTATAGCAGCTTTACTCATAATGGTCAAAACTTGGAAGCAATCAAGATGCTCTTTGTAGGTGAATATATAAATAAACGGTGGCACATTTAGACAATGGAATATTAACACTAAAAATAAATGAACTATCAAGCTATGGATAGGGATTGAGGGAAGTTAAATGTATATTGCTAAGTGAAAGAAGCCAATCTAAAAAGGTTACATACTGTGATTTCAGCTATAGGACATTCTGGGTAAGGCACAATTATGGAGACAGTGAAATGATCCATGGTTGCCAGGGGTTAGTGGGAGGAAAGAGATGAATAGGCAGAGGATTTTAGGGCAGTAAAATTACTCTGTATCGTACAACAATGGGTGGATACCTGTCATACTTTTGTTTAATCCCATAGCATATACAACACCAAGAGTAAGCCCTAATGTAAACTATGGATTTAGGATGATAATGATGTGTCACATGTAGGTTCATTAATTGTAAATATGTACCACTGTAGTGGGGAATGGCAGTAGAGTAGGAAGTTGTGTGTATGAGGGGACAAGGCATATATCAGAGCTCTCTGTGCTTTCCACACTGTTTCGCTGTGAACCTAAAACTGCTCTAAAAAATAAAATATGTTAATTAAAAAAAATAAGTCTATTGGAAAGGCCTGGGTCTGAGGTGCGTAGGAAAATGATAGGTTTCCAAGGCAGGTTAAGTACTGAGAGGGTCAGCTAGGGGGAGGATAAATGACAACTTGGTACCAGACTGAGAAGCAGATAGGGACACCTGTGAAAAATTCAGTAAATAGGCAATAGAGGTAAACGTTGGATGAAAAACATAAACTCATTGTTAGAAACCACGGAAGATGATAAATGTTAATTCAATACAAACTATGTGCCAGGAATTGAGGATACATCATTATGTGATAAACCTCCAGGGGAGTTTATTGTCTCAGGAGGAGATCATCCACTAAAGAGCCTATGAAGCAAAATAAAAATATATTGTAGCAGTAAAGAACTCAGATCCTAGGGTCTGAATCAGGTAGATTTAAGTTTGTATTCTCATCCACCCGTTTCTAGGCTGGAACCTTTGGCAATTTTTATACCATCTTTGCATCTTTTAGGCTCTGGTTTCCTCTTAAGTAAGGTATGTATTTATCTCATAACCATATTTTGAGGAAGAAATGAGATAGACTTCCTGTGTGCAGGAGTTAGTTGGGTGCCTGGCATATGGAAAGAAATGGTTAATGTGGTGGTGATGGTGGAAATGTGATGATGATGGTAATGATGGAAAGCAGTGGTTCTCAACATGATTTTGCTTGCCAGAGGACAGTGGCAATGTCTGGAAACATTTTTCTTTTTTTTTTTTTTTATGTCAGAATCAGGGGGTGCCACTGGCATCTACGCAGAGTTGATGTTAAACATCTTACAATGTACAATATAGCCCCACAACAAATAACTATCCAGTTCCTAAAGTCTGTACTGCTGGGATTGAGAAACCAAGATATAAAAGAAATGTCATAACATGAATAAAAAGATGTCATAGGCATAAATATGAGGAAGTTTGGAATGACAGTGGGGTAAGTTAAGATAATAGAAACATGGAATGGAATTCTGGGGGGTGAGGGTGAGGTCTGGGAATCAGTACGTTTTAATAGTTTCCAAGTGATTCTAATGGCACCACAAGTTGAGAACTGCTGACCTAGATAAAATCACTAATTGGTGGAAGAATGTGTGATCTTGGACCTTCCATGTTTGTTGCCCAGAGGAAGACAGGTATTAAAGTCCACAGTATATTTCTAGTGATATTTTCTGCCTGGTGAGTAAGGCATTTTATGCCACTTATTAGAAAGAAGTTTGGAGGAGCGGTGGAAATATGTGGAGTGGAGATATGTTAGTGCCACCCAAACTTTTCTCATCCATGTCTCTGTTAGTGGCAGAACCATAAGTATTCATAGCACGTATGCTGTAAACTGGGTGACGTATAAACAACAGAAATTCAGTTTTTGGAGGCTGGAAGTCCAAGATGAGAGTGTCAGCAAGATGAGGTTCTGGGGAAGGCCCACTTCCGGGTTGCAGACTCACTCAATGGAGAGCAGAGCAGAGGAAGCAAGCTCTCTTGTGACTCCTCTAGGGACTCTAATCCCATTCATGAGGGTTCCACACTAAGTATCTCCCAAAGGCCCCGCCTCCTAATACTATCACATTGTGGGGGGAAGATTTCAACATATGAATTTTGAGAAGACAGTAACATTCAGTTCCTAACAACCTCTAAGGCCTATGAAAGACTGTATACCATAAAAGGAAAAGGAGGTAGTGGGGACTTGAGTAGGAGTGAGGCTGGGGTGGCAATGACGGAAGGAGAGACTAGTTTATGAGCATTTGTGCAGAGAGAGACTTGTGTTTTGAGGTGGGGAAGGTGGAAAGAAGGTCTTCATGTTTCGAAAAAAATAATAGTGACATTATTTAGAAGACTAGCATCAGGAGAACTAAGAACTTACAAGGAAGAGAAAACTGCAAAGGTTCTTTTTCTTTTCTGAAAATTACTGCTTTTATTTTATGTGATATATTTGGTGGGAATTGCTTTAGAATAGTTGGTAGCATTAGGGAAGCAGAGTTCTTTAAATCCTTATTAGCCAATGAGTGGTCCATGGACCAGCAGCACGGATATCTCCTGGGAGCTTGCTAGAAATGCATAATTTAAGGTTTTACCCAGATATGCAGGTGTATTATATGCACATTAAATTTGAGAAGCACTGCTCTAAGTTATGGAGTCAAGCTTGGGAGGTAGATGTATATTAAAACAAAATGACTTTTGGAAACCCTTTCATATTCTAAATCTTGCTTAGCTTGAAAATAATTTTAAAAGATTTCTTTTCTAATAGATACTTTTTCCTACAAGAATATAAAAATATTATTTTTAAACTCTAACATATCTCTTTATGTAAAATTCGTTGTAAAAATAGGGTTTATTAAAAAAACTGAATGGAAAATAAGGTTTTTGAAGAAAACACATATTTGTTTATTTTATCTGCAAAGCTTAAATGATTTAGATGACTTCCCTGAGTTAATATGATAAGAACTGGTATTGTTTTTGTCATTGTTTTATGATAGATTCATCAGTTGAACCCATCAAGATAATAATAATTTTGATGCAAACTCAGATTTGAGAAGCACTTGCAGTGTATAATCAAAGATTATATGTACAGTACTTAATGGGATTTGTCTGATATAAGCATGGTCTGCAATAGTTCATACTTTGCATGAAATCGTAGAATTTTAATGCTGCAATAGACCTTATAGATGACCTAAAGTAATTCACATTCAAGTGTGCAATTCCTTCCTCTGTGTCCGTGGATGAGGTTTTGATTATCAGTGTCACTTAAAATATGTTTCTCAGAATTAAATCAAGCACCACATCCACAAGTAATAATCACTTCCTATGATCTAAAAACTGTACATGATTTGTGTAGTGTAAAGATTACCTTTGTTTTTACTATATGTCTACAAATATTATTTAGAGCTATTTGTTTAAATTTGTGGTTAACCAAAACTATCAGAACACTTTCCCATGAATTCTTGCCAAAGGGGTTCTCTGCCATGCTAGGCTCGTAAAATTGATTTTTTGAAAGTAAAAACATAACTGCTCCACTATCAGTTGTTTAGGTTTAGGAGTAGCTTATTAGTGTTAGTGAAGACACATTTGAATCTTGATTCTGTCTCTTCTCATATTAACTATCTCTCTATGTTTTGTTTCATCAGTAAATGTTATACACCTTTTTATATCCTTACTTAAGTAACTGATCAAAATGTTTAAACCTGAAGACTACTCTGCTAAAATCAAGATAATCTTGGTCTTTGATTTACTATCATAGTAACTATATTGAATAAAATTAGATGAGTTTAGAAGAAGGTTCTACGTGCATCTATGTTGGCTCCTTCTGTTCAGTTTGTGACTTTCGAATGCAAAGATGCTCATTTATAAGCAATAGGGGAAAAAATTTATCCTTTACCTTTAATATGGAATATGGTCAGAGACCATCTCAGTCCAAGTATCATCATCTATTGCTCAAACAGATGAAAGACTAAATGGAAGGAGAGTGAATTATGGGCCGGTATAGTTACTGTGGGAGTCATAACAATGTCTTAACCTACGTTCGTGCTAAATCTCAAACATAACATCATTTTACTGTAAGATTTCTTTATTTAATTAACTTCTGATTTTACAAATTATAGCTTTATTATTTCTAGAGAAAATGATTAAAGCCTCTAAAGATTATTCAATGTATTTAAAATAACAAGTCTGCCTGGGTGAAATCCAATAATTAATATGTCCCTAATGAAAATAAAATGAAGATTTCTTATTATTACATAGCATTATATGCTATCTCCATTTATTAATATTGCTTTGCCTCTCCAATGTACCTTTTATTCAAGGATATAATAGTCTGTTACAATTTGATCTCTATTTCACTGATGGACAAACTGGGATATCTGAGGTGTAATGACTTTCTTTGAATTGTATGTCCCATTGATGATGAACGTAGTTTCATTTTAATCTATGACCTCTGATAAGAAATAGCTAGCTCAATTCTTTGTCAAATTGCTGATGATCTCTTTAAGGGTCACTAGCTAGAAAATTCATGAGTTCTGAGACCATGTCTGTGTGTTTTTTTGTGTGTTTTTTTTTTTTTTTCCCCCACTGTGACTTTAGATTCTAGAGTAAGTGCCTAGAATGTAGTAGATGTTCAATAAATATTCGTCGAATTAATGTACCAATGAAATGTAATTTATATGCTCTTTAATTTAGGAAGTGACTCCAATTGCAAAGTCAAATACATAAATGTATTACATCCACTTGCTCCTGTTTTATCTCTTATGATGAGTACTCAGCATAAGCCATCTGCTGCATTTGTCCTGACAAGTGAATGCAGCCTCCCAATCCCTCACACACACAAACACATGCCCCGCTCAGCCTTGCCCACATGAAATTTCTTATGTTTTTCTTGCCACCTTAAATAAATTTCATTTTACCATCAAGTAAATTTATGTACAGAAACAAAAGCATAATAGTTAAATATGTATATTCTGGAGAGAGATACCTGAGGGTCAACCTAGCTCTTTGATTTACTAGTGTTTACCATTAAGTGCAATGCTTCACCTATCTGTGTTTTATTTTCTTCATCTCTATAATGAGGATTATGGTAGTTTCTACCTTACAGGGTTTTATACAAATTGAATGACCAACATATTAACAAAGTTAGCTTTATTGCATTTTCTACTATATGTAAGACTTAGTTTTTATACTCCCCTGTACTGTGCAATGACGCTTCCTTCTACAGCCTCTACCTTCATCTCCTCCATGAGTTACCCCTGGTTCTCTCCTGGACTGTTTGATAAGATTACCAATATTTCCCTGGTTGCTAAATCTAATATGACCCTTTCTCAGAATTTGTTCTTGCTTTCCCCATAAACAGTTTTAAAGACCCCACTGACTTTGTAAAAGTGCCCTCCTCTAACTTCACAGCTCACTCCAGGATCTCTTTCTACCTCTCTGGAATGTATTTCTGTTTTCAAGATTTCTGTTTCTGTTCTCATCAAGAGTTTTACCTTTTTCTGGCCATCAGTATATAGTCATCCAGTTACAAAATTAAAATCAGTTATATTTTCATTTTCATTATTTATTCTGTCTCACATTTTCTCCCACATGTATCCCCTTCTCTCCTTCCCCATCCTCTTTAATCAGGTCATCAGTTACTGGTATTTGAAAAGATCTGTCCAATTTCTCTCCTAGTCCTATATACCTTACACACAAACATTATTTAAATCACAGTTCTAATTGTGTGTTCCTCTCTTGATCTAAAAATTACCGTTCCTTCCAGTAGCTAATTACCCTCTACTTCATTCCCTCTATTTAACTTTTTGTGGACTGAATTGTGCCCCTCCCACCCCCCAATTCATATGTTGAAACCTAACTCCCAGTATCTCAGAATGTGACTTTATTTGGAGATAGGGCTTTAAAGAGGTAATTAAGTTAAAATGAGGCCCTAATCTGATAGAACTGGTGCCCTTATAAGAAAAGGTTTATCTCCTTATAAGAAAAGACGCACAAAGAGACACAGGCAATGGACGTGTTTGCACAGGAGAAAAACCAGGGGAGGCCAGGAGAAGGTGGCCATGGGCAAGCCAAGGAGAAAGGCCTCAGGAGAAACCAAACTTGCTGACACCTTGATCTTGGACTCCTAAACTCCAGAACTGTGAGAAAATACATTTCTGTTGTTTAAACCACTTAGTCTGTGATATTTCATTATGGCAGCTCCAGCAAACCAATACACATCTCTTATGTCCTTCCTAGCCCAATGCTTTAACCAAAACAAGTTATTTTTCATTCTATTCTTTTAAATTATGCCTTTCTCCCATTCTCAAATGCTGTGACTCTCCTCTTATCAAGCAACAATCTTTTTAGGAACGACTTCATCGGGAGGCATTTCCCAAATCTTTCCTGGCGGTGACCTCACAGAGCACTTGGTTTCATCCTCCCTCATGCCACATATTACTTTATATCTTAGGATAGGTTATAGCTGACCTTGTGCATATTTATATCCCCAGCTTGGAGGTAATCTTTCTAACAAAAGCCACATCGAACAAGACATGTATGCATCATCCTTTCTATTTTATGCTATATGAGATCTGACAATTAAGTGTGAGAACTTTGTTGCAACAATATTGTTAAATTTTTTTGATATCAGAGAGATTATTCATTATGAGTTTGTACCAACTAGACAAATAGTTAACCTAGTTTACAATTTGGAAGTGCTGAAAAGACTTCATGAAAACGTTAGATGACCTGAACTTTTCGCCAACAATTCATGGCTCTTGCATCATGACAATGCACCAGCTCATATGGCACTGTCTGTGAGGGAGTTTTTAGCCAGTAAACAAATAACTGTATTGGAACACCCTCCCTACTCACCTGACCTGGCCTCCAAGACTTCTTTCTTTAACTGAAAATAAAGGAAATATTGAAAGGAAGACATTTTGATGACATTCAGGGCATCAAGGGTAATATGATGACAGCTCTGATGGACATTCCAGAAAAAGAGTTCCAAAATTGCTTTGAAGGGTGGACTACACTCTGGCATTGGTGCATAGCTTCCCAAGGGGAGTACTTCAAAGGTGACTGTAGTGATATTCAGCAATGAGGTATGGAGCACTTTTTCTAGGATGAGTTCGCGAACTTAATTGTCAGACCACATATGAGACAAAGCAGTGCTCAGTGTAATGAAATGAGGACTTCTTTTTCATGTTTTCAGGATTTCATATGTGTAATCCCATCAATATTGTAAGGCCTAGAAAACAGGAGTCAGTTCTTCTCATAGTACGTATCTAGAGATGCAGTTAGAATATATACACCAATGTATACGCACACATATACTTGTTAACATGTGAACATGTGCAAACTAAATGGTGTTGGATAGGCATGCAGTAGTTTGTTAACTACTGAGTTCTCCAGAGTGAGTATGTTGACTTTGCTGGTTAGACTAGTTTTGGACAAAATTGAGGTGTGTGTGTGTGTGTGTGTGTGTGTTGAGTGCGGAGTAAGCTGCTGAGGAGTTTTGCAGAATTTCATTGCTCTAAGAATGAACCCCAGAAGAGATATGTATCAGTCAGCTTTTGCTGGCTTATGCTGTGGTAATAACTCCCTAAATCTCTGTTCTTGCAACAATTAAGGTTGTGGTTCAGCTGTGTCTCTGTTCCATTTCCTCTTTATTTTTTCCAAATGTTCAGGTAAAGGGAAAAGATCAATGAAAAGACCACAGTAGCGCCTAAAGCGTCTGCTCAGGTGTGGCGTGTTTCAATTGCTTACATCACATTCACCCAAACATGTCACACGGCCAAGCTTGATTGTCAGTGGGATGGGAATTATATTCCCCTCACAGAGAAGGTCCCTTTATCAATAGGGCCATATCAATACTTAATTTTGGAAAAAAAAAAAAAAAAAAGTAGAAAGAAAGAAAGGAAGAAAGAAAGAAGGAAAGGAAGGAAGGAAGGAAGGAAGGAAGGAAGGAAGGAAGGAAGGAAGGAAGGAAGGAAGGAAGGAAGAAGGAAGGTAGGAAAGAAGAAAGAAAGAAAGAAAGAAAGAAAGAAAGAAAGAAAGAAAGAAAGAAAGAAAGAAAAATTAAGGCAAATAGAGAAAAATCCTAAGCTCCCATTGCTTCCTGCCCCAGCATTTCCCTCCCCATATTCTCTTCAGTTTGCTCTTCATGTGTGCTCTTGCCATAACCCCATAGCACAAATGATTCACCCTGGGCTCTTCAGGAAGCCACTCGGGTTTGCTTGTAGAGATGTGTCCATCACTGGAGGAGGAGATCATGTCCTGAATGTGTTCAAAATACACATTTAGAGAATACAGCTCATGCTCTGTAGAGTTAGGAAGAAGCACAGATTAATATGAGACAAGGGGACCAGGGACATAGTTTCCCTATATAATCACCTACCCAATGAGCAAATAAATTTCTTCATAAAACTTTGTGTCCTTTCATGGTCTTGGATGTACAATGTTTCCTGGGAAAGATTGAAAACCTCTTTTGAAATTAGAGCCCTGTTTTCTTTTTTACTGACTTCATCTCCTTCATTTATTCAGTCACGCATCTAATAATATTGAATCTCTTCCCAGGGTTATGTTCTGTGTTCCACTATGAAAGACTCTAAACAGCTATTAATTAAAATGTCTAACATCTATTTTGTGTTTTATATATATGTTAGGAACCATGATAAATGTATTACAACAGGTATTACTTCTTTAAATCTTTACGAAGCCCTAAGAGGTAGATACTGTAATTTTATAGAAAAAAAAGGCCTAGAGAGGCTATGTAACTTTGGTACATTTTCTCAGCCAGAGCTGAGCGTAAATCATAGTCTATGACTTCTGAGCCCACAGTCTTAACTACCCAGTACAGTTAGTTTGCTTCCTCGGGAAATGTATTATCTGGTTAGTAATTAGTGGAAGTAGTGATTTATAAATATATAGATTAAATAAAAAGACAACAAAGTATAGTACGTGTAAGCTGAGTTCCCTATGAGAGTAGAGAAAAATAGGAGTGATTAATTGTAACAGGCAACAGAAGGGGGCCATAGGAATCTTTCATCAAGAGGGCAGTGGCTCAGCAGAGCATAAAGAATCAGTAGGACTTTCATAGGTGGAGGGCATTTGTGACTTGAGCAAGGTCAGAGAGATATGGCTGTGCAGAGAGGATGGGGCACAGAACTGGGCAATGTGACATGAAGAGAATACCTAGTAAGGTTAGAGAAGGTTGGGATCACAAAGGACTTTAGTGAAGGTACTAGTGGGATTTGGACACTTTTATAGAAGTCAATAGGGAGATACTTCCCCTGTAATGCAGTATCAACTTTTTATAGGTACCCTAGGGAATGTGGAATGACAGTTTTTAAGGACTTAAAAACAGGACTTCACAAATATATTTTTTAATCAAAACATAGTATCTCTGAATATAAGCTCTGTAATGCCTAAGGCCAATTCAGTCTCTGAAGTTCAAATGAGCATGAATGCAATTAGCCATTTTCTCTCTTAAAATGAGTATGGATCTGTCTCATGTAGCTTGTAATTTGTCAATTGCATGTAAATCATGTTCTCCTGAAAATCACTGAAGTTATATAAAGGGACAGCCCTTTCAACATGTTGAACCCAAGTACTGACACTGTTTTTCAAATATTATTTGATTCTGAAAATTTACAACACAGTAATACAAAGACATGAACACTTTTCAATTGAATTACATATTATTTCAATGCTTTAGTACTATTTCTGTCAAGGCATCTAAGCATAGTATCATCTAATCCATACACTACATTTATTTCTGATTCGATTAGTCTACATAGTCACAATTTTTCTTATGACAGATTTTACATAACATCTGAATTGTTTATCAGGTAAATGTTTTATAGCAGGTAAAATGTTGAATGATAAACTTGAATTGGGGAATTAAAGTTGAGCTTCATCAAAATTTCTTGCTTCTGTATGAAAATTGATGAGTTTGTTGATGATTCATTCCATTTTCAATTCCAGGCATCTTATTTAGTGGCATTAGGTTACACTGAAATATAAAAGGCTAGAAAAGTTAACACCATGTCTCTGTCAAATTTGATGATGGCACAAGAAGGTAAAATCTAAATCTCAGCCTTCAAGGTCAAAGGGGATTTCTTGCCTGATTCAATTACTGCTCAATTTGATAGCAGTAAAGGAGTTAAGAGCATCTCTCCTATAATTTGGCTAGACTTTCATTATAAAAATAGAACACATTAACAGGAAACCATTAAACACAATTTATGTGTGAAGAGCCCCCACAGTGGAAGCTTTGTTTCTGCCTTTTACAGAATAACATAAAGGTAGCTGTTTCACATCAATTACCAGTCACTGTGAACAACATACTTTTATTAACTCTGTGGTCAAAAGCATTCATATTTATATTTTAAGAATGACACAAATCCGTTTTTTCCAGTATTAACCCACGTCCCACACAATTACTGCCCTGACATTTACTTGAGTAATAAATTGACTTTAGTATTTGTTGGCTTTTACCCTCCTCTCAGCCATTCTGCTTTGCTGTGCTGCATAATGTGCTTTCGTTTTTTAACTAACTGGAGGGAAAATGGTTCTAATTTCACATTAGTGAAAGTTGCCCATTTATTTTAATTTCCTGCATATTTCTAAGGGCGTAAAAAAATGTACCTATATTCAGAGATTCAGTTCAGAACAGTGGCTATAACCACAAAATGCAAACTAACTTTGGGCTTTAAAGCTTCTATGTAGTGTCAGAGTTTTAGTTTATGTTTCATGGATCCATACTATGTTGAAATGGTTGTCATTGTCTAATTTTAATGAAGAGACCCAGGTGCAAGTCTAGACTCTGCTTCTTTCTCTCTATGAAAGTGTAGGGCCCTGGCAATTCTGTTAACTTCTCCAAGTCTTACTTCTTCACCTGTAAAATGGGTATAGCAAAAGCTCCTTTCCAAGTTATTGTAAGGGTGAAATAAAACAACATATATTCATCAATATTCATGGAGGCCCATAATATGCCAGACATTGGTCTAAGCACAAATTACTTCAGTGAATAAAAGCTAGAATAATCTCTTCTCCCCTGGAACTTACATTTTAGCATATAAGAAAACAAACTACATTTTTATGGCACAGAGCAGGTGCTCACTAGTTCTAGACCTTTCCAGCCTATGACTATAAAATGAGAAGATGTTTATTTTAAATGCCAAATTTTGACAGATACAGAACTACTGATTCTCAACAAAGCATTATTCAGTGCTTCTCAGAAACCCAAGGAAACTTCTAGTGTAAGCTCAGAGAAATGGCTCAAGTTCTCTCTCTCTTTCTCTTTCTCCCTCCTCAGACAGCCATGACAATTAGACTGTCCTGTTGAATTTGGGCTTGGCATAGCCCTGTGCCTCCAAGGTGCCACATACCCCCTCCCCAGACTCCAGGAGTGCCGAGTCCACATTACCCTACTGCCCTGGTAGACAGAAAAATAATTCATCCCAACTCCATTCTTGATGAGGCCCATTTCTCTGATTGTTGTTTCCCATTCCTTAGTTGATTTTTTTTTTCTTCTTCAGTATGAGTAACTGAGAAGTCTCACTGACATCAAAATAAATACCATCTTCCACTCAAAGGGCACATTTCCTAAGCTCTGACAGAACAATTAGTAGAACATGACTGTGCATCCTCTATTATTCATTCTTGACTAATACTGCCAAGTTGTCCAGTCAACATCTGTCCTGTTTACCATTTCACCTGCAGGAGTTCTAGAGGTTCTTCCTGTCCTTGCCTCAGCTTCTCAGTTTTGACACCAACTACTTGAAGATTCACAATTCTATGCTCACCATCATAGTTTAAAAACAAAACAAACAAACAAACAAAAACAAGGTCAAATTTTGATCATAGCTCAGCTGTAAAATTTGTTTTTGGTTTATAGTAAGGTTGAGATTGTAGATACCAGTTTCAAGGGATGTAGTAGAGAGGCTAGATTTGGATACACCAATTAACCAAGAACTCTTCTTTGCTTTTTTGAGGAGTTTTGATATGAAGTTGTAGGGGAGAGAAATGATTTCCCTTCTACACTTCTGAATTCTTAGCTGAGACCCCTGTAATAAAAGACAGATTAGCAACAGTAAAACTTGTAGTAAAACAAGCAAGTTGGTTAACAAGGATACATGTATACATGGGAGCTACCCAGGAGAAAATGAGCAGCTCCTTGAGGTAGCTTAGATTTCCAGTTTATATAGCATCTTCAACAACGAACAGTAAATTCGTGAAGAAATGGCAGAGCAGAGGGAAGCAGTTTTAGGCTTCCAATGATAGAGATAAAGTCTAGTTAGTAGTTTGTTATGTACATTCTTCTGATGCCTTCTCCAGGCTGATAGGCTCTAAAGTTGTCTGGGGATTGACCATTGTCCTTACTGGTACAGAGAGTAGGAAAAACACCTTTGTAAATTAATGTCCCACTTTTAGGCAAATGGAAGAGGGCAAACAACTTTTCTTGTATCTGCTTCTTTTCAATTGCTTTCAACTCAAAGTAATCTATATGCCAAAGTAGCATATTTTGAGTGGTGTGACCTGCTACCCTTCAGTATTAAGTTATCAAAGCAGAACACAAAGCTTAGATCAGTAAAGGTGAATCAGATAGTGAAGAGGGAAAGCAGGGTCTATATTGCAATTTATACATACCAATAAATGCATAAAATTGTTGTCTTCAAATATAAAGAGCTGTTTCTGCAACAATTGTGAGGGCATAGTAAATTCAGAAATGAGAATAACTTTAAATTTGATGCACACATCAAGTGAAGTTTTCGAATAGTTCCTCCATGTGCACAAAGAGTGCATTTTGAATGAGTCCAATTCTTGGTTAAGGGTATTTTCTTCAAATGGTAATAGACACTTGGGATTTTGAGTGTTCTTGAATAAAGTCCCATTTCCAGTTGTCTTCATACTTCTAATATTTTATTACAAAGAATTTGAAAGTTTCCGTTGTATGATTTGCAAATGACTGTTTCTTCCCTCAAAATAATAACACAATTGTGTTTAAGACCAATATGCTTACAATGGGCTAAAATCGTAAAAAAATTAAAATGATAAAAATAGTAGTATTTTAGTAACCCAGAGGCAATTACGTCAGTGAATGAGAGTTTATCCTCAGGAAGATCAAATTCAATACAATGGCATCAACTTCTAATTAGCTACAAGGTCATGTAGTGATTATTTAAAATTATTGGTGATTGAATAGAACTTAAAATTCCAGACTAAAAGATAGAATCCAGACTAAAAGATAGATGTGTTATACCTCAAATACATTCCTTAAGCCAGAGAATAAATACATCAGAGAAATCTCCAATTTTCTATTCTTATCTTGAATGTGTGTTTTCAAAAAATCCCATTAGTACAAAGGTATGGTTGATACTGCTACATGTTTTAAGTGAATTAAAACTTTATCCAAGATCTTACAAGTGTTGAAAAGTTAACAAGATAGTTACCAGAGGTTCTCAAAATTGAAAACAACCCAAACCCCATGAAAAATGTCAAGTAAAGATAAAAAAGACAAAATAACCAAATAGCTTCTAAATGTCTTAGAATAGGTAAACCAAATTATTCTATGCAAATGAGTAAACATTTGATTTCTTTTTTTTTGTCTTACATAATAAACCTCACACTTCTTAACATATCACTTTGAACTTTTTACTGTCATCCCAATCTACCTTTTCAGAATTACTCCATATTTTTGCTTGCATTTAAGCCACATCCAGCAATTGCTTGTCCTTGAATCTATCTGTTTTGTTCTCTCCTTTGCCATCATCTGTCAGCATTCTACTTATTCTTCAAGGTCTATTTAAACGTTACTACGTTAGGCCAAACTAATCCCCTCATCCTCACATGGTCCACTTAGTGCACACTTTTATAAATACTTATTACCATTTATCCATTGTGATTGCATTTTTCTCTTTACCTGCATCTTACTCATTAAATTGTTAGTTTCCAGAGGAAAGAGACCATGCTTTATCCCTCTCCTTAATCACTAATGGCAATCTCTAAAAGACAAAGGCTTTGGAGTCAGAAAAACAAGGTAGGATTTTGAATCCTAGTTCACAAATGATATGTCCTAGAGCAAGTCACTCAATGTCTGACCCTACCTTTACTCATCTCTAGAATGAGGGTGTATAAGTGCGAAAAGAGAAGATGGGGGTGGGGGTGGGGGTTAGAGGCCTTCCCGGGTCATGACACAAATTAACAGATAAAAATGAATCAGAACTCAGGTTCTCTGTGTCTTCATCTAGTGTCTTCAACATATAAGTCTCACATAAAGTGACACATGTTCACAAACCACTAAAAGAAAGCACATGCAGAATGAGAATAAAGAAAATAAATGAGAATAAAGAAAATAAATGAGAACAAAATTCGGGAAGAGGCAAAACATGACAGAATGATCATCACAGGGGTGGCAGAAAATTAGAGAATAGGTGACAATAATGTCTGGAAGGCTAAAGCAGCCCTGAAAGAATAGCAGATGTGGCCATGAGGCAGAATTTTATATAAAACAGCAGAATATTTAACATCCCAGGAATTAGAGTATATGGTACATGTCCATAAGAGTTCTGAATAATGACCAACAACTGTATAAGTGGCAGATGCTCCAATTGGAGCCTAAACTGTTTACCTTAAGATCAAGACGCAGTTGGAAAACTAGAAAAGTAGGTTTGTCGAGGACCTTTAAAATGAGAGTCAGAGAAACATCTGTCTTATAACTTATTCTAAAGTTATAGAGGTTTTAGAATAGAGCTTGGCAGTACACGAGACAGAGTCTAAATACAACTCACTGTGTTACGACAGGTTCCCTGTGGTGTCTTGCCTTATTCACATAGCACTATAATGAAAGAGTGAGTCCCAGAAAGAGCTGTTTCGTGAAAATGAGCATGAGACATTGAGAGTATCAGACATTGGCAGCACTGGGACTGGCAACCATTACTAGAGCTGGTGCTCTTGGCATAGACAGCAGCACCCTCAATATTGGGCATCAGCATACAGGAGAGATGCCAAAAGAAATGGCATCACTCTCTGTGGATACATAATGAGTTCCTGGTTGTGGCATTGGAAACTATAAAAGACTATCTGCTGGCCTCAGAAAGAGAAGGAGAAATACCTGAAGCCACATGGCAGACAAGAAGACTTCCTTACAAAGAAAGGTAGAAATTCCCAGGCTGCTGTGAGGACTATCACTGGAGTCTTAATTTGCCAGGAGCATTGGATTGGGTTGGAAAGGAAGGAGAGGAAGAAAAGATAGAGGAAGGTGAAGCCAGAAAAATATTACTGTATGACTTATTTTAGTATGAGGGACAAGGAAAATGGCTGATATGATCTGGCAAACAAAAGATGCAGTTCTTAACAAGAGTGTGCTAACATTAGAGAAAGACTAGATACAAAAAATAAAATCTAATCAACAAGCAACTAACTCCTACAAAGCTGTATTGGGAAGGAAAAATAATAATTTTCCTCCACCTTTTTAAGTTTTAGCTGGGGTACCTGTGTAACAAAAACAACAACAACAAAACAAACAAACAAACAACAACAAAATGATTAATAAGAAAGAAAGCATCCAAATGTATTTAATGTAAATTTTACATGACACAGGAACATTCATGAGAAATTAAAGACTAGAAGAAGTGGTTATTAAACCTGAGTGCTTTTATGCTAGGTTTAATGAGCAGCGCAAATACACAGGAAAATGTGATGGGACCAAAAAGTGTATAAGCTAATGTAGTAAGCAGAGGTTGGGAGGGTGGGAATAGCAAGTCCTGTTCAGATTCCTCTCCATGTCTTGGAGATAAAGATACTCCTTTTCTGTGGGTATAGAGAGAGCACCTCTCACATCAGGGTTTTATGACCTGTTAGAAGGTCAGAAAGTCCCTTCCATACATGCCATTTCTCAAATTCCTTCAGCTTAAAACTTCAATATGCATTGTTGCACTATTTGGGAGCAGTGTGTGCTGAATCTCATCACCTCTGACTCCATTGTCAGAAGCCTTGAAAACTGCAGGTTTTTATTTTTTGAAGGATGAATGTAGTTCAATAGATGAAAACCCTACATCATGGGGTCACACTACTAATGCAATATTTATCTTGTTTTTTACCCTTCTTTTGGTTAATGTTGGATCCAGAGCTGCCTATTCTTTATTATTGTCTCGGACTTTAACACGAGTCTGTGGTTGCTTCATGGACATTTTATTTAAAGTCAGGCTTATGATACAGATCTGTATACCTTAATTTTGGGGATGTGTGTAATAAATCCTTTCTTTGACAACCTGTCAAAATATTCCAGTTAGATGAGATCCATTCATATGATTATTTGTGTCTTTAGCAGGATCATATAGATTGGTATAGTTTGTGGTCATTTTAGAATGGATTTATTGAGAATGGTCTACATGACTTCACAGTCAGTGAGATTTCATAGACACATCTAGAAACATTCTTAAACAAAATTAAAATTGCCTTTAGAGGACATATACAGAGTTCTCTCAAGTCTATGAAACAGTCAAGTGATATTAATTGCTTTTCCTACGTTCCCCTTTACAGTCTACAACCTTATTTTCAGACTAGAAAGTACAAAATTGAATATGACCTTTGATTAAAATAGGCAAATACTCGTGTGTATAATTTAGATTCCATATAATGTGGATTGTGTATGTGTGTGTGTGTGTTTCAACTTTCATACCATATATTTAAAAACTAAGACCAAACCACTAAAGATGCATATAATTTTTTTTTTGTAATATAAGAAAGAAAAACTAAAGAGTAGCCCCAAATATTGACAGATACTAACTAAAAGATGATGAGCACAGCACAGTTTATAGTAGCAAAACCAGAAATTTCCAAATGTCATAAAAATTCAGTATTAATTACATATTCAATAACACCAAATAAAAGCAGTAATAAAAATATATCATTGAGCTTAGGCAAGGAAATGTGTTCCCAGTACATCTAAATATTATGCAAGTAAATTATAAAATTCCATATATGGTATAATACTGTTTTGTTACAAGCAAACACTTTCATGTTAGCAAATATAGCTAGAAATAGGTGGACAGAAAGACATCAATATCTTGACTATCACTGGATGGTAGAAGTATATCAGTGAGTTTTGTTTTTCTTCTTACTCTAGGTTTTCCACAATGAATATGTATCCCTTCCTACTAGGAGAATGGGAGAAGTTTTCACACACACACAAAAAAACTCCAAAGAGCTTTATTTTCTTTTATCATTCAACTATTTGCATAGACTACGCACCAGAACAAATAACTGACCTTTACACTATAATAATAATAAGAAGAAGAAGAATAATAATAAGTAAATAGCAAGCATAATAGCAACTATTTGAAAAATATACCTTGACTTTCACTGTAACTCAGCCCTCAGCGTCTGTATCGTAAGATTGCATGATGATTTTAACAATGGTCAATAACCTGCTTCTAAAATTTGAAGTAATAAAACCTCCAAGTTGGAGATTTCCTATTACTGAATTTTGTGCTTTAATATATTGTGTTATAGTAACTTCAACTCCTCATGTATTTTAACGCACATCTTTTTGAAACTGTTAAAAAGACAGATATCTTGGATAACATAAGTTTGTAGGTCACTCAACCATCTGAACTTGTCATTTACCCAAATTGCAAAGCCATCATGTGCAATTTGTCTCAATTAGCGATTTTATAGTTTGTAATTAACTTTACTGTTAATTGATTCTTTCTGTAATAAATGCTTGAGGAAGTGAAATGAATATGATGTGATTTTTTTGTCAAAGAGAAAAATTTTAACTCAAGGTTCTAGCAAAAGCTGCATTGCTTTGGAAGGCTTTATTATTATTTTTTTTTCCTCCTGCTAAAAATGCCTCCAAGTGATTGATGGGAATTTGTTTCAGCTCTTTTTGAAGACTGAAAATTATGTAGATCATTTTAGTATTTTTAATTTTTTTTTATTTTTTACTTTTAGTCATTTTCTTGTTAGAAATGCAATTTTACCTAATTTTTTAAACGTTGATGTCTAGGCCTTGATGCACTACTTTCCCTAAAAGATATAATTAAATGTGCTTTCATAAGAAAATCTATTACAGTAACAGTGAGGAAGCCTGTATGTATTTGTAAAGAATTAATTTTATATTATATCTGAGTCATTCACTAATGAAAATGCTAATTTGAAACCTCGGCTTGTTGTTCAATGACAGGATATATTTCAGTGTAGTGATTTGGTTTATGCTCTTTAGCTGTGGAGAAAAACTTTCAGTTTCAAGACATCATTATATTGGGGAAGGATGGGGAAAATGCAATTAGAAAACAGTATCAGCAAATTAGCATGCCTATTCTTACCCGAATATTTGGAATTCAAAAGTAACATTATATTCTTTAATTGGTGCTGAAAGCAAAGATTTAGGGGTGTGGTCTGTGTTTTTATACTGTGTAGAAGAGTCAAAGAGGAAAGGATTTCAAAATATATAGTCAAGGATGAGGTGTTCATAGGGGAGGAAAACCTTTTCCTTGCAGGGTTCCTGGCTGGGTCTGAAAAGTAAACTAATAACAGATTAACAGGAGAAAAGCATACAAATCTATTTAATGCAGGCTTTGTGTGACATGGGAGCCTTTATAAGGAAATTAAGACCCAGAAAATCAGTTAAGCTTGAGCGTTTTTTATTCTAGCTTTGATGAGGAGTGAAAAGTCACGGAAAACCATGACAAGACAAAGGATATGACCTAAGGGTAGTAAACTGGGAGAAACAGTAAAGCCTGTTGTTTCCAATTCCTGTGGGTGCTCTTCTCTCTTCATCTTTGCAGATAGGATGCTCCTTTCCTGTGGGTAGAGCGAGGCCATCTCTCCCATGAGGGTCTTCTGCCTGTTTCAGGGGAGAACATGGAGTCAGAGGGTCTTTCTAGCACCTGCCGTTTCGATGGCTGCTTTAGGGCAGGAGATTTATTTCTTTTGGGAGGCTCTGTTTTTAGGCAGATAAACTATATCAGGTACTCAAATGCCTTTAGCTCAAAATAAATCTGATGTCAGAGTAGCTTATTTGGAGGCATCATATCCTGATCCCTTTCAAGCTTCATACCTTTTTCATAAATGATTTTACTACTGAGTTTGTCTTTACCCACTTGTTCTTTTCTTGCTTTCCTCCCTTGATTTCTTGTTATTGAGGAACTTATCTTGGTTCTGAACTCTGGTGAACTAGTGGCTTGAGAAGAGTGAAGTGGGAAAGATGAGAAACTTAACACAAGGTTGTATGGGGAACAAAATATATTCATACTGCAGGTCCCTGCAACAGTTGTCTTGTATCTCTTGGTATCTTTGAACATTGATTTACAAGGAGTAGTGCTGGTCAGTGATGATGCATTCATGGATGAAATGGGAAAAAATAAGGAAAATGTAATAAAGTTTTCATAAAGCTAAATATATTCAATTTAAAGAACTGCCCTTTATTTTGAGAATATAAAACTTTCCCTTTTTTTGAGTTAAAATTATTCCTTTGTTTAATGAAATAATGGTATTCATAGAAGAAAAGTTGCTTTGTTTTTTATGTCTCTTCTGGGAAAGCAATAAGATGGAAATTCTGTTTTGATTTCATATATATATATATATATATATATATATATATATATATATTTAAATATTTATATATATACATATATGTAAATGTATATATTTAAAATTTTGATTTTGCTATTCTATAAAACACAATGATCTTGGAAGCAATGTAACAAAAACTAACAGAAGAAAGGTAGTTCCTCCCAGCATTCATAAGAAGATGCACAACTGGGAACTCTCTGCTTCCCTAGTTCTACCCTAGTAAACAAACAAAGCAGGTCTGAGAGAATAATTCTGTGCACAGAAAATCAGAGAAAAGTGAACAGAGAGAGATGGAGACAGTGAGAAAGAGAAAGTCAGAGTTTGGGGAAGAGAAAGAGAGAGAGATCCAGAGATCATGACGTTTTTGACTTATTATCCCTGAGTCTAGCTCTGCTCTTGATTTCAGTTATGTGAAATAGTACATTCCCTTTTTGCATGAAATAGTTTGAGTTGGATTTCAGTTACTTGCAAACACACGTGTCCAGGTGAAGGAGTGTCTGGAAAGGGCAATCTCTAGCTCCCTGTGAGGGGCCCTTGAACATTTTCTTTCAAGAGCAATGCCTGTAGTCAGATATGGGAGTCAGAATCCTGACCTGGGTTAGGTGGCTCAAGTCTGAGCGAAGGTTTCCAAGCTGCTTCTTCTCCCCTCTATAAGCGTGGTCTCTTGATGTCCCACAGATGGCCAGGATGGGGTGGGGATCTCTGCCACCTTTGGAAAATTTCTGATCCTCCATCAACCCTAGGTTTCTTAATGCATGCTTGGCTCATTTCCACTTAGAATAAATCTCCTTTTAATGTAGAGCACTACTGGCAGTCAAGTAGGGAGCCCTAAGGTCTCTTCTCAACCCCAATAAAGCACCTCACTTTGTATGTTCGGTTTGCTCTACACAGCGTTTTGCTCCTGGTCTGAGCTGAAATTTAACATGTTTGTTACTGTGGCATAAAACAATCTAGAAAAGTCCCAGAACTGCAAGGTGAGAAGGAGCACATGAGCATTTAATGTTTCAAAAGCTCTAAGTACAAAAAAGAGGATATTGGTGACTTGTATGATTTTCAACATATTATTTTCATATACAGTTAATCCTTGAATGACCTGCGTTTGAGCTGCATGGGTCCACTTGTATCCAGATTATTTTCAGTAAATGTATGTGAAAATGTTTTGGAGATTTCCTTCCTACCGTGAAGCAATTGTATCAATTATACTAGGCTATCATAAAACAATTTTGCTACCTCTTAGTTATTAATGCATGAATTGTTACAGCTGTAAATATATATGAATTTCTTTTTCACATTATCTTTTCACTTTTGATGTCTAGTGTTAGTAATACATATAATACCTATGGTGTTTTGTATCGTATGACAGTATTAACGTAGATACTGACAGATGATTCATTTTGTAAACAAATGACATCGAGTTACAGTATTGAAAAGTACCATATTATAAATGTGTTATCTCTTCCTTATGATTTACTTCATAACATTTTCTTTTCTCTAGCTTACTTTATTACAAGAATACAATATATATACATGTAACGTACAAACTGTATGGTAATCAGCTATTTATGTTACTGGTAAAACTTCAAGTCAGCAGTAGATTATTCATTGCTAAATTTGGGGGAGTCAAAAGTTATACAGGGATTTTTTACTGCATGGGGATGGGGGAGGTTGGTGCCCCTAACCCTTGTTTTCCTCAAGGGTCAACTATACTTGTATGAAATCATAGCTTGGGAATTATTTATTAAAATCTCTGATATGTATTTCCATTTTTCTGCCTACTTATCCTTCTCTCCAAATGACATGTAATATCCATAATGTATTATTATTTTAAGGTCAACTAAATAATAAATCCTCCAAGAAATATACAATTTGTAATAAGCTCTATAAATAGTTTATTGTAAATTTACGTATCTTTAACCTCATAAATTTAAAAACAAATGTTTTTTACAGAGAAAATCAGTAATATAAGCATGGTTGTTAAGGTAATATCTAATTTTTGAGCACTTCAAATCTTCATATACATGCAAACAATTGAAATGTTGATTTTAGAACATTCAAACTTATCCTCAGCTTCCTTCATTTGACAACAAAGTGGTAATTATGTAGTAATAATTAAAGTTCAAAATTTTCAGTCACTTACTGATTATACCTTAAATTAAACTAAATAATTAGGGTTATACCAACATGGGTTTACACAACATAAAAATCTCAGGGTTGTCTTCGAGAGTTTTCATTATTCTGAATTATTTAACTATGTCACATCAAAATCCATGTCTGATGAATTCCATTAGGCCTGCAGTTTTGGCCAGTAGAAGGTTATCTTGCCTCTTAAAGGATGAATTTCCCATTACCAAGACACCATGTATGAAATAGCTTGTAGAAAGATGCAAGAGAGTCATCCTTTAAACACAGCGAAGAATTCTGACTCTGGAAAGTGAAGACAGGATTGTCTGTAGTGGAAGTCCTGGGGTAAATTGCTGAAACACTGCCATCCCTGAGCACTGAGGCAGAGCTAGACACTGGTTGGGGGAAACCATGGCTTCAGATGTCCTCTTCTGGAGTAACATTCATTTGTGTACAGTTTATCACATGTCCCTGGTGCAACATTTCTCAAGATCCTTAGGATCTTCTGAGTACATTCTGGCTCTCTGTTTTCCTTCAAAGCCTTACATGAACTGGAAGGGGACAAAAAGGGGCTTCTGGAGATGCTAATAATCGTGTCTTTTGGATCTGAGTGTTGACTCCACAGGTTTGAAAGTTCATTAAGCTGTATATTTAAGATTTGGGTGCTGTTCTCTGCATATGATATACTTAAATATGATTTTACTTAAGAAAGAAAAAGAAACTAAAAACATTTATCTGATATAGAAAAAAAATTACTGAAAAAATTACATCCATAAATTCCTGGAAGAAGGAGTCATTGAGAGATAAAGAAAAAGGGAAAAAGTATCTAAAAGTGGCAGTATGCCATTGTCACAGTGTGGTTCCCCCTGCTGCAGCTCACAAACACCTGCTGAGGTCCAGAGCACCTCATTTAGTGCTCCCCCAAACTCAGTGACTTAGATATGATCATTTTCATTTTACAGACGAAAAAATTGAGTTCAGCAAAGTTATATGATTCTAGGGTCACAAACCTGGTATCAGCAGGAGCTGGGGGTTCTGCTTGGAGAGAGGCTCTTTCTTCCAGGATATGTACAATGCTTTTTTGGTAATCCAAGGCGCTCTCTCTTCTCAGGCATCCAAAATGCTGGCATCTGCTTGCTGTTTGTGAGGATGAGGAATGGGATATGGGGAGAACAGCATAGAATGAGTATTGTGAAATCTCAAGGGGATTAATGCCCATTACTTCCTTTGAGGTGGAAATCCATCATCGCAATGTAGAGAGGCACTGCTGTTAAATTCTCTGCCTCTGCAAACAGCCATCTGTCTGAGATCTCCCTGAAGTGGCTGCCATCCAAGATGGCTGTGTTGCCACAGTCTTTGAGTGGTTGGAGCGCTGTAATGTCTATGTTAATAGCTAGGAAATAGCAGTGGCAGCAGCCAGACCACTCCGATGGAACATTTCCGAATCCGGGTAAGTTTGATTGAGCAAAAAAGTCATGCTGACTGTGTGATGAAGAGGCAGAACTAGTAACGGTGACAGGCCCTGCAGTCAGCAGCTGCAGATTTTATGTGAAGGGCAGACTGATCTGGAAAATGGGAAGAGCCCACTGCCAATAACACATTGGGGAGTTTTGTTCCAGGCATTTCCCCAGCCCTTGTATACCACCCACCCATCCCATGTAGAAGCTTAGGAAGTGAAATACACTTGTAACATCACAAGGTGCAGGTGAGTACATGTAGATAGTAGTGTAAAGAGAAAACTAGTGTTCATTGCAAGAATCCAAACAGACCATCAAGGCTTTGTCCATTACATCCAGAATTTCTTAGCTCCCTGGTGTTACTAGCCTCCCTATAATAACATGGACTTGACCGTAGTTAAACTGCTACAGAAAAGCACAGATCATCCATAAATTAGCAAATATTTTTTGAGTATCTATTGGGTATAAGGCTTGAAGTGTTAGGTATTTGGAGGAATAGAAAGAGAGAGAGCCTATGATTTCTGCCGGTAAATGTTAGCCTGCTGTATGAGTCCTACAGGCAATGAGGACTGCAGGAGTACCAGGTCTCTCGTCAGGAGAATAGGTTATCTCCTGCGTAGAATCAATTCTATCTTAAGGAATAACAAAGAGGTTAGGATTGGGGCTACTTCAGGTTTATGACCTGTGTATAACAACTCACAGAGTTACACTTTCTATATCCCACGGAGAAAAATGTTCTCCTGGTACACAAGACAGTCATTTATATGTGGCCTTCCAGAAACTTCCCCATTTCTGGCAAAAAGAAATGAAATAAAAGAAAGTATTTTAAAATATGCATCGTTCAAAGGCATGGAAGACTATGAAGGCTTCTGTCAGAAGCATTGAAAAGGACGGTAAAAGTCAGATGGCTCACCATAGGGGCACCGTGAATCAAGTCTTTCATAAATACTAGTGGCTCTGAATCCTTTTACCTGTTTATTGACAATATAGAATCACCGCTGCACTGTCAATCTAGTTATTGTTAAACAGTTGCTTCTGTAGTGATGCTATTTATATTTTGTGGCATCCTTCTTTTAGAAAGCATTAAAAGAGAAAATAAACACATTCCATATCATCAGCATTTAATTGCACAAGAGAAACAAAAATTAAATATCCAGATGTAAATCACACCCATCATTTTTCATGAACCCACACTATTCTTTCTTTTGCTCTTTCTGGCTAATATCTCTTCCAATACCGTGTTTCCCCAAAAATAAGACCAGGTGTTATATTAATTTTTGTTCTAAAAGACGCATTAGGGCTTACGTGCAGGGGATGTCATCCTGAAAAATCATGCTAGGGCTTATTTTCTGGTTAGGTCTTATTTTCGGGAAAACACGGTAGTAATAATGAAAACTGCTATTTAGTATGTGTTGGCTTGTGCTTTTTTGAGTCATGTTTAAGTCATACTTTTGTAACCCTAAGTCAAAAAGATTACAGGCTAGTTATTTAATGATTATCAGTATTGGTGCCCTCATTAGCAAAATCTAAGTTTGGTCTACATGCTTGTTAATCAATTTCTCAACACTGGATTTCTAGGAAAAAACCTGCATAATTTTATAATTAATAACAACTGAGAATGTACTTAAATGAAATAATGTAGATAAACCATCTCTAATTCCTGGCCTCCAGGAGGCACAAAGTATAAACAAGAAAATTAAGATATTCTGTTCAATGAAGGGTATTATACACAAAGCTAAAATGAAGATGGTTGCTTAACAGAAGCAATAATAATATTTAGCACCTAAAATTGAGAAAGGGGATGCTCTAGAATATATGAGGTACACCTTCAAATCAACAACAATGTCAGGGACTCCAAGAAAAAATGGGCAAAGTATTCAGGAAAGGAAAGATATAGAAAGAGAAGCCCAAATGGATAATAAGCATATAAAAAGATGTTTATACTCACTAATAACTAGGGAAAGATGCAAATTAAAACAATTAGATGGCATTTCCATCAATCAGATTGGCAAAAATTAGAAAGATGAGTCACTATCAGGATTGCTGAGGATGTGGGAAGCTGGGAGTACTTGTGCACTGTTAATAGGAGTATAAACTGAATTAGGTTATCACTGGAAAGAAGAATTTATGAGACTGCTATATGACATGGGCTATACAGCAGAAGTTAGCTATAGCAAAATCCTATATTTAAAAAGTCACAAAGAAGCGGCACCTTTTATTTTGTGGGAAATGTTTTCTTATAACATAAGAAAGAAAAGAACCCATTTTATAAGTATTAGGTTGGTGCAAAAGTAATTGCGTTTTTTGCAATTATTAACCTTTTAAACCGTAATTACTTTTGCACCAACCTAATGGCTTGAAACACTTTACTAGAACTCAAAATCAGTGAAAAAATTGTAAGGTTTATTGTAAAATTGTAAAGATATAGTTATTTATTTAGTCCCCTATTCCTAGACTATGTGTGTTAATGTGCCTTGAATGTATTTTATACTAATAAATAGTTTGGGATGAATAAATGCATAACAAAATTAATGTAGATGATTTTTAAAATCCTAATACCCATCATGTACATACAACCACATGACTAATTTTAAAAGTGATAAATTTAAAAACAGAAGAAAAACCACAGCTAAAATGTAGCTTATATCAAAATACTACTCATAAATTAAAAAAAAAACCACACAGATAAACACAAAATACTACTATATACATATTTTATGAGAATAATGACATATATCAAGCATAATGGAGTGTGAGGCAGGTGAGGTTGGATGAAAGAAGGGTCAGGAAAAAGGGAGAAACAAACAAAAATCAGACAAACAAGTAAATAAATACATAGCTTTAGAATACTTGTTGTGACCATGTACCATGAACTGCTAGGAATGGATAACTGAATTCTTTGCAATTGAGATCAATAAACAACAACAACAACAACAACAAAAAACCCTCTTTCTTATATAACTATTGACAGCAAAGGTAAAACTTGAAGCAAAGTTACAAAACTTTCTGTTCCTAATCTTACCCTCTTTCTATATCATGTACTGCTTTTATATTAAATATGTCTACAAAACATTCATACTGTAAGAATTATTATAATTCAATTCAAAAATTTTTACTAAGCTGAAGTTGTGTGCAAGAGATTGATTGCCTAGTTGTTCAAGAAGAATAGAGTTAGAAGGGTAAGCCGAATATAACTTGGCTAAGTTAGGTTCAGTGCTGTTAAAAAAAATGAAAGGAAGAAATATAACTAAATAACAATAATAATAATAATAATAATAATAATAATAATAACAATCTTCACCAAGCCTCTAAAACAGCATAAGCTTATACAGAAATTTCTGCATCATATAACACCCAGAAGGATTTCCTAAAAATGTCATTTACCCAGATGTCTTCCCAAAGTCCTATTCATCCTAATAGCTGCTCCCTCCAAAATTCATCTCCTAGGATCAACAACTCTAACCCTTCTTGCTGACACCCTCTTCTCCAACTTTTGGGTTGTTCAGTTTTTCCTCTTCTTAACATAGTACCTCTATTTCTCCTTTTGAGCTCTGCAACCTTACTCATTACCCTAATCATCAAAACATAAGGCTAGCAGGCAAAGTTTAGAGAGAAACATTATAAATACTTACACCGGCTACTTCCCTGTGGAGCCAGATGCATTTCAGAATTTCATTTAAGGTTTTTTGAATAAACAAGAAACATCACTAAGGAGACTGGGCTTCACTAATATAATAATAATTACATTCTCTTTCTTTCTGAAAACAAACAACCGAAAATTTGAAATTCACACCATATAGGATAGACTCATGTCAGTTCAGATCCAATTTTACCCTCACATAAATTCAGACCAGGTCAAATTTTGCTGTAAAATGAGCATTTAAAAGCTTGATTGCTATAGCTTTTTGAATTATGAAATTGAAAATAGGGGAATGTGGTCCTGTACATCAGTCTCAAGGATGATAATCATTAGTTAATTTGCATAAAACTCATAGATCATTGTGTAGCTCATTATCAATACATAAAGGGTGTTGGCTATGATCATTGTTAATAATAGCATATACTTTTATGACCCTGTAAGATGCATGCATTATTTCATTTAGTGTCTACATCTACTCTTTAGTTAGATATTCTTATACCCCAATTGTGTAGAGAAAGACAGTGATACTCAGTACCTTGCCCAGAAGCATCTGGGTGGTCTGTGGCCAAGTTGAAGTTCCATGTAAGGTATGTGATTAAAAGCACTTCAAGTCACGTGGTTTCAGTCAAACACCATACTGTGACTTATAACCTTAAAGAATTGACCTCTGGTCAAAGATGATATATTAACCACGTATGTTTACCTGCTCTCCCTCCTAAAACCTCACTAAAATAACAGCCGAGGTATATTTTTAAAATGCTTAATTCATTGGTGTTGGGGAAAGTCAGGCTAGTAGAGGGAAAATAACAACAAAATTTTGGAATCTCGAAAGCAGATGGACAAGTAGTAAATGATTAAATAGAACCAAGGAAACTGAATTCTCAACCAACAGCAACCCAATCTACAATGAAGAATCCTCAAAAAGCTCTGGAAATTACCAAATTAAGTATCTCTAGAAGTAAGGATAAATTTGAGATTAAAAGGAGAAATGTTGGTTGAAACTCTGTAAAAGAAGTGTCGTGCTGGGTGTCAGGCGGGGTCTCAGCTCGTGCTCCCCACATAAGAACGCAGGACATGGTAAGGCCAAAAAGGAACACCCACGGAGCCATAGATAGGGGAGTCATACCACTATATTCTCGCTGGCGGCTGGGTTGGAGAAACAGGAAGCAGGAGCCACACTATCTGCAACCTGCCATCCACTTTTCTCTGCCAAACAACCTCACTTGCTAGGGGCAATTTGGCGTACTGACTGCAATCCACTCTTGCTAGCTCAGCCACCATCTTCTTGCTAGCCCCCATTTTTTGCTAGTGTAGCCACGTCAGTTATATTAGTGGCCAATGGCTCACTGGTTACAGCTGATGGCCAACTAGCCACAGCTGATGGCCATGCAATCACAGTTGACGGCCATTTACTACCTGAGCCAGCACCTTTCTATGTGAGGCCGAGAGCCTGGAAACTGCTCTCTGGGGATCTGTCCCCACAAGAAGATAAACAAAACCTCTAAAAAAACTTAAAAGGAAATGCTAGAATTCCAAACCACTGAAGATAAATGAATATCTTTGATGACCACATTAATAAACTTGACACAGCTGAGGAAAGAATCAACACACTTGAATATAGGTGAATAGAAACTTCCCAAACTGAAAAGTAAATTCTCTTGAAGAAAATAATTAAAAAGGCAGAACAGAGTATCTAAGAATACTGGGACATTTAAAAAGACGTAACATACTCATGTGTGTAATCATAATATCAGAAGAAAAAGAGAGAATGGAACAGAAATTAACCCTTGAAGTAATCATGGTCTGGAACTTGACCAAATTAGTAATTCACCAAACTACATATCCTGGAAATTCAGACAACACCAATGAGGATAAATACCAAACAAATAAACAAACAGACAAAAACAACAACAAAACTACAAAAGGCATAACATATTCAAGCTGCAGAAGATCAAAGACAAAGAGAAAATCTTGAAAGAAACCAGAAGAAAACAACTTACTTGTAGAGGGACAAGGATAAAAACTACGTAGGAGTTATCAAAACCATGCAAGCAAGAGGAGAGTCGATTGGAATATTTAAAAAGCTGAACAAAAGAAGAAAAAAAACAAAACAAAAAAACACCAATCTAGAATTGTATATCCAGCAAAATTATTCTTGAAAAGCGAAAGATAATTAAAGACATTCTTAACAAAAACTGAAGGAATTCATTTTCAACACTTACACGAAATGTTAAAAGAAGTTCTTCATGCAAGAGGAAAATTCTACAGGTCAGAAACTTGAATCTACATATAGAAAAAAAAAGCACCAGAGAAGGAATAAATGAAGGACAAATATAATCTTTTATTTTCCCTAGTCTTAATTTATCTAAAAGACAACTGTTTTAAAGAAGTATAATTGATACACTAAACAAGGAAATGAAATACAATCATATAAAATGCTTGTTTAAAACCAGAGAAGGCATAAAATGGGGCAGCAAGGTAGTGATACAAAGAACAAATGTAACAAATAGAAAAATAGTTATAAACTAGGTAAATATTAATCCAATGATATCAAAATTACTTCACTTGTGAATCATCTAAACAGACCAATTAAAAGACAGATTCTGAGAGTGGATAAATAAACAAGACTCTGATATATGTGTCTATGAGAAGTCTGCTGTAAATATAAAGAAATAGGTCAAAAGTCAAGGGATGCAGAAAAATATGCCATGCTACCCCTTATCGAAAGAACGCTGGAATTACAATGTTAATTTCAGAGGTAGCCGATTTCAGAACAAGGGAGATTATCAAGGATTAAGAGGGGTACGGCGTATGAAAGGGAGATTATCAAGTGGGGTATTACATATGAAGTACCTGCTGTGTATCTAACGTCATAACAGATTTTATTCACTTTCATCATCTTTTTTATTCCTTATGAAAATCCAATTAGTGGGTGGTATTTACTCTATGTATGAATATAAGGAAATTAATAAAATGTGAAAAATGACATTGCATTGGTTTCCTTTTATTAAATAAATTACATTAAAACAGCAAACAGCAAATCAGCATTTGAAAACTGCAAACAAGAACCCAACATGCCATTATACTTGTTAATCTTGTATTACATTGATCATTGTCATATGAGATTATTCAAACCTGCTCACACCATTACTCCTCCCAAACAGGCAAGAGACTCAGGAAGATGTGTGGTCAGCAGAACCAATCACTCCAAGCTGGTGCCACGTGTGGTCTGTGGCTGTCTTGTCTCATAGTGTACTGGTGCCACATAGTCTCTGTGACATGTAATCCTGGTGGCGATTTCTACTGCTTCTCAGTGTCTCACAGCTTTGCCCCATGGCTTGATATTTTGTTCGGTATGTGCTTAGCACATTTCATCTGCCTGCCAATTTGAGTTTTCTCTACTAAATGCAGCTCTTGCCTTAGTGTCCTGCTACCATTTGTCATCCACGAGCATCTTACCCTGCAGAGCAGAGCTGAAGGGAGTGTGGCTTCTGTGTTGCTGGACTGGCTGGAATCCAGGATCTTGTTGACAGTTATCTGCAATTCCACTTAATAATTAAAAGGGTTGACAGTGTTGCTGGTGAAACTGCCAAAGAAATTTACCTGTGAGCACGTCTACATCTTATTATCACTGCCCGGTACATCTGATTTCAGGCCACTGATTTCATTCATGGTTACATGACCTTCTGGATCACCAACCTTATATACTCCATTGACAAAATAGACAATGTATTTATCATTGTCTACTGTGAAAAATGGCGTGGTTTTGATATCTTTACAATAATGAGACAGTTGGTGTCTTTTCACCAAATGTACTTAGCAATTCATTAACTAATGCAGGAAATCAAAACATTAATACGATATAGAGGACCTTACCAAGTCAAATCCAGATCAGACATAAAAAATAATAAAATAAAATAAAACAAGCGAATAGTTTAACCAGGATATCAATGCCACAGGCTTCCTTCATACTTCCTGTCTTTGGAGGTTTATTTTATAAATGTTAGTTGTACTTATCACATTTATAGTGATTATCATGTGCCACGTACTATTTTAAGCACTTTACAAATATGAAATCATTACTTGTGACAACTCTATGAATTAGGTACTACTATTACCCCCCATTTTTCTCATTAAGAAACTGAGGCACAAGAAGCTTAAGAAACATCACAAAAGTTACTGAGTTAGAAAGCAGCAGAGCTGAGAGTACAGCCAGGCAGAGCTGCTGCATACTCTGAGACTATAACCACTTCTGTGTTGTATTATGAGACACACAATAGTGTAACCCTAGTGCTAAGTTTCAATATTACTTTCAGCCAAACTCCTACTTTTATGGAAATATATTACCCTTCTAACAAATCATGATAAGGACAACCTAGATATTTACTGATTACAGTGAAACTAGACAAGCATAAAGGAATTCAGTTTTCACCCAAAACTAACAGTTAAGTGGGCAGTGAAGTTCAGTGACTTGCTCACAGAAGCCAAATGAGATTTGCGGTATTATGAAGAAAACTCTAATTGGACGAACTTAAAGCAGTAGTGACAGTGTCAAACAAGTGAGGCAGCCTGGTCTAGACAAAAGACAACAGGCTGGGGATCACCAGTGAAAAGTTCTAATCTTTCTTTTATCCTGGAATTATTGTGTTATTTTCGGAGTCAGAATATAATCCTGTGTTAGTTTCTGGAGTCAGACAAATTGAGTCTCCAATCCAAGTTCCCTGTGTGTCTTATCTTTGAGGGGTAGATACATAGCTCTTTCTTCACTTTTTCCTTCAGAGCAGACATGTTTTCTTTTCTCTTTCTTCCTTTCTTTCTTTCTTTTCTTTCTTTCTTTATTCTCTCTCTCTCTCTCTCTCTCTCTCTCTCTCTCTCTCTCTCTCCCTCCCTCCCTCCCTCCCTCCCTCCCTCCCTCCCTTCCTTCCTTTCATTGCCTGACATCTAGCTGGATAAACCTGACCTTACTTAAGTGCATTTATTTACCTTGGCAGCCAAATAAATTGTCAGTACTGTATACTAGGTACTAGCTATGTAACTAGGTCCAAGGCTATGTTCTGGGAATACAAGTGACAGAGACTAAGTTCCTTTCTTCAAAAAGCTGGGTCTAGTGGGAAAGATAGATGTTGAAATTTGCTGAGATGGAAATAGCTCAAAATTGTTAGAGGCTCAAAGAAATGTGGCATAGAGGAAGCTTCACAGAGATGATGTTTCAACTGGGCTTGAGAATAAGTGAACTGGGTGGCCCAATAGGGAAATTAATATGGTCTGAAGGTATGGCCTGTGGGAGAACCAGTGAGAGCATAAAGCGTTTGGGGAGGAAGATAATGGAGGAAGAAGTCCAATGGATTAGGATGGTGGCAAGTTATTTATTGGGAAAGATGAGCTTATCAGTGATTCTCCAGGTATGCAAAGCCTCAGCATCACCCGGGAACTAGTTAGAAATACAATTTTTCAGAACTCACACCAGACTTACTGAATCAGAAACCTGGGGCTGGGATCCAGAAGTACATGATATATAACAAATTCTCCAAGTGATTTTGATGCAGGCCAAAAGAGACAAAGAGTGAAAAACAAAGCTCCTAGATACTCCCTTTTATATAAACCTTATTCCCTCACTTTCCAGTGCCTCTCTCAGCATGTTCTTTCCCTGCAGATAAAGACTAATAATAGAGTTCCAATCCTTATTAAGCATGAGGAAGTTTGAATCAAATTATAAGTCCGGTAGCTGAGAATTGCTAGGAAGAAAAATTAGGGAGCAAAACCAAAACACATTCCATCTGGTGACCCTTAGCATTTATGGAAAGAGGTTTTAAGCACTAAGTCACATTTTACAGGCATACTTTCATTTGCCTCTGCTTATGTTTCAAAATTGAGTATTGTTAGTGATATTTTCTCCACACACTCCATTCAGAAACAAATGTACCACCTTTCTGTCAAATGTGCTGAATTGCACAGGCAGGACTAAGCTCAAGAACACTCTCAATGTTCGAGATCACAACATTGATGAAAGCACTAGCAATATAACATCCCACAGAGTAAAGAGCATAATAATATAGAGCTCCATGGAACATGTACATTTAGACAGTGCAAACTCCATGGAGGAGGCACATTTAGAAGCCATCGTGTAACACACAATTGACTAGTTAGCACAGGTGAGGAAATAGGAAGCAAAGCTATTTAGATATTAGCTAAGGTTGATAGTTCAGGATGACCTTGATTTGCCAGTGTGTTAATTTAGGATAAGTAATTTTTTTTTTAAGGATAAACATGTCACTAATGCTGTTTTGCATGTTTTAGCACCTTTTGTTTCCTCTGAAGAAAGGGCATGAAAATAGTAATTAATAGTCATGGATGAAGGGTAAGGCAGTGGTTTTGAGCATATTGACTGGGTGGTAATTTGAACAGTAACAAAGTACAATTGACAGTGTGGTGAAACATTCTTGAAGAAGGCTGCTTTGAGGACTGTGGTTTTAATAGGTTGAAGGGGAAAGTGTTGATGCAAAAAGTAAGGGCAGAGATGATGTCTGATATTAATGTCTCCAATAATGATAAAAATGTATTGAATGCATTTTATGATGCAAGTAAATTTGCAAATATGGAAAATTATGTTTCTTATTCAAAGAGGGTTATGGGGCATGAAGCTTCCTGAAGAATGTTAATGAAAACAAGGTAATAAGGAGAGAATATGGCAGTCAATGTGAAGGCGGACAATACAATGATCATCAGGATTTAACTCTGTACATCTCACTTTGCTTCTGTGGAACTGCACTGCCCTACTGAATTGTTAGGTTTTGGTCAAAATCAAAATTGTTTATGCAATGTCTAATTGTTCTGTGGCTGGTAGATGGCTTTTTTTACTCAGTGTACCAAGCTGATTCATTGAGGTGTTAGACATTCCATCTCTTGTTTGGTTTTCAACTCATTCATCCTATCAACAAGAGATTTACCTACATCCTTTACCCTCTGTGTGATATGGGGCATGGACTCGCCCCCTAAGACTTCTTCAGAAAAAGATTCTCAGCAGTAAGCCATGTCTATAACTTATCCTAAGAATAGTCTTTGCATCATGTGACTACTAACTGATGAAGTTTAATAATTTTTTAGTAAAACTATACTAAAAATGAAGTTTAATGCCAACTTCATCTTTTCTTTTCTGTAAGTACTATTAAGAATGCCCTTGCATGTGCTGTTGCTGTTTTTTTTAAAATTTATTTTCTAAAAAATATGGCTAATATACAATATTATACTAGTTTCAGGTATACACCATAGTTATTCAACATTTATATACCTAAAGAAGTGATCACCATAAGTCCCACAACCATCTGACACTGTACTACGCTATCACAATATTATTGACTATATTCCCCATGCTGTACATTCATCAGGTGTACAGCATTGTGGTTAGGCATTTGTACAATTTAAGAAGTGATCTTCCTGACTAGTCTACTACCAACCTGGCATTATACATAGTTATTTCCATATTATTGATTGTATTCTGTATGCTTTACATTACATTCCCATTGACTATTTTGTAAATTCCAATTTGTATTTCTTAATCCCTTCACCATTTTTACCCTGCCCCCAACCCCCCTTTCATCTATTACCGCAATAGATTTAGTACCCATGTGACACCATACATAGTTATTATAATACTATTGGCTATATTCCTTATGCTATACCCTACATCCCCATGACTACTGTGAAACCACCGATTTCTACTTCTTAATCCCCTCCCTTTTTTCACCCACTCTCACCCCCCCTCCATCATAACCTCCCATGGTTATCAAAATGTTTTCTTTATCTATTTGTTTCTCTTTCATTTGTTTGTTTACTTTGATCTTTAGATTCTAGTTATAAGTTTAAATCATATGACATTTGTCTTTCATTGTCTGACTTACTACACTAAGCACAATATCTTCTAGGTCCATCCATGTTGTCGCAGATGGCAAGATTTCATTCTAATGGCTTAGTAATAGTCCATTATATATATGTACCACCTCTTCTTTATCCATTCATCCATTCAGGGATACCCAGGCTACCTTCATATCTTGGCTATTGCAAATAATGATGCAGTGAATATATGAATGAACATGTCCTCTTGAAGTAGCATTTGGGTTTCTATGGATAAATACTCAGAAGTAGGATTACTGGATCCTTCTTTGTTTCCTGTTATAGCCTTTATTTAAAAGTCTCTTTTGTCTTGTAGAAGTATCGCTACCCCAGCTTTTTTTGTTTGTTTGTTTCCATTTTCATGAAATAACATTTTCTATCTCTTTATTTTCAGTCTGTGTGTATCTTTTTACCTGAAGTGAGTCCTTGCAGGAAGCATATGTATGGGTCTTGTTTTCTTATCCACTCAGCCACCATATGTCTTTTGATAGGACCATTTAATCCATTTACATTTAAATAAATCATTGATAGATATGTAGCTATTGACATTTTATTATTCATAATATATATATACATATACATATATATATATATATATATATATATATATATATATATATATATATATATATATATATATATATATATATCTTCTTAAAGAAGTCCCTCTAAGAGTCCTTGTAATATTGATTTGGTAATGATGAAATCCTTTAGCTTTTCCTTGTTGGGAAGCTCTTTATCTGTCCTTTGATTCTAAATGATAGCTTTGCTGGGTAGAGTACTTTTGTTTGTAGGTCCTAACTTTTCATCACTTTGAATATTTCATGACAATCCCTTCTGGCCTGCAAAGTTTCTGTTGAGAAATCAGCTGACAGTCTAATGGGAGCTCCCTTGTAGGTAACCAACTACTTTTCTCTTGCTGCTTTTAAGATTCTCTCTTTTTCTTTAACCTTTGGCATTTTAATTACGAAACATCTTGGGCCTGTTTGTGTTCATCTTGTTTGGGACTCTCTGCACTTCCTGGGATTGTATATTTATTTCCTTGGCCAGGTTAGAGAAGTTTTCAGTCATTATTTCTTCAAATATGTTTCCAATTCCTTGCTCTCTGTCTTCTCCTTCTGGTATCCCTATGATGTGAATGTTGGTATGCTTGATATTGTCCCAGAGTCCCCCTAAACTCTCTTCATATTTTTGGATTCTTTTTTTCTTTTTGCTATTCTGATGGGGAGTTTTCTCCTACCTTATGTTCTAAATCACTGATTAGATCCTCTGCTTCATCTAATCTACTGTTGATTCCCTGTAATGTATTCTTCATTTCAGTTATTATATTCTTTATTTCTGACTGGTTCTTTGTTTATATTTTCTATCACCATTTTTATGTTTCCTATCTCTTTGTTGAAGTTCTCCCTGAGATCACTGACCATCCTTATAACCATAGTTTTGAACTCTGCATCTGGTAGGTTGCTTGTCTCCATTTTTTTTTTTTTTTTCCTGGAGCTTTGTTCTGTTCTTTTATTTGGGACATATTTCAGTGTCTCCCCATTTTAACTGCCTCCCTGAATTTTTTCTTATGTATTAGATATGGCTGCTATGCCTTGCCATCTTGGTAGAGTGGCCTTATGTAGTAGATATCCTGTGTGGCTCAGTGGTGCAGTCTCCTTCATCACCAGAGCTGGGTGCTCCAGGTGTGTCTCTTGTGTGGGTGGGTGTGTCCTCCTGTTGTAGTTGAGCCTTGGTAGCTGTTTGCATATCACTGGGAGAGATTGACGTTCTGGCTGATTGGTTCTGAAAACTGGTCATGACTGCAGGAAGGAGCTGTTGTGCAGGGGCTGCCCCTGTGAAGCAGCATTCATTTTAGTGGGACTCTGGTGCCTGCCAAGTCTGCCCTTTGGGTGTGTGTTTTTTGGAGGCAGCTAGGTGAGAATGCTCCAGTTTGGTTCAAAGCTGGTCACTGGATGTGCCAACCCCAAGGCAACCTGGGAGGGGATCCACTCAGGACAAATTCAGCTGCAGCCTGTGCCCTGCCTGGGGCCACCTGGCATGAGCCACAAAGCAATCTACAGATGGCCTCCACCTGCACTGTGCTTGGAGGTGCCTCAAGAGGCCAATCTGCAAATCCAGGCCAGGTGCTGCTAGTACCAGGCTTAGGGCGGCTCAACCAAAGGCATGGGACACGTTGAAGCCAGATGCTGCTTGTTTGGGTTTTGAGAACCTTTGAGACACTTTAGGAAAGTCTGCAGCATGAGCAAAGGCAAGTGGTTTGTAGAAAAAAAGTCCCTAAAAGTGGCTTGGCTATACGTGAAAGTTGGGTGGAGAGTGGTCTCATAATCACGAGGGTGGAGCCGAGTGTTTTAACCAGGTTGGTGGCAACTCAGATATAGCGTCTGACTGCGTTTTCATGCAGAGGAGGGGAGGGCTCAACAAAGAAAGAATGGCTTCCACCAGCTCCTCCTTACAGAGAAGAAAGCTGCCCTGCCAGCCCTCACCCTGAGGCCAGACAACTCAGTTACTCCAGGTATGTCCCTGTTGCCTTTCAAGCTGCTGACCCAGCGCTGGAGCTCAGAGACAGTGACTCCATCAGCAAGTAAGTCCATGTGCGGTCTTTCTAAGAGGAGCACCTAGGAGTGCAGCCACCCTCTATCTCACTTAGCCACAATGTCCGATGGTTTTCACAACCAGAAGTTATGGAGTCCTCTCTCCAGCACTGGAACCCTCAGCTGGAAGCTTGGTGTGGTGCTGGGACCCCTTGCTCCTCCCAGGGGGACCTCTGCAGACGAAATGTCCTTCTTGATTTTCAATGGACACACGCAGGTGTGGGGCCAGCCTGTTTTGTGTCTCTGCCCCTTCTACCAGTCTCAAGGTGGCTTCTTCTGTATATACTTAGTTGTAGGCTTTGATTCAGCAAGACTTCAGGCTATTCTCAATGTTACTTGTTCTGTAGTTGTAATTTTGATGTAGTCATGAGAGGATGTGAGCACAGTGTGAGCACAGTACTCTGCCATCTTGACCAGAATCCTGCTTGTGCTGTGTCTTTTGGAAAAATTCCTTTAACATCACCTACTGTATCCATCTCTGTTTAATTTAAGAAAACCCTTTCCTTTCAAAAAACTAAAAACAACAACTACAAAGAGTTAAAGTCTTTTGCTTTGGAGAAAAATTATGTTCCGAGTCTAGAGCAGTCCTAAATCTCTTTTGTTTCATTTTCTGAGTGTCCAAGTGACCTTTCATAAAGCCTACACATTTGTAAAGCAGTCTTCCTTTTCCTTTTCTAAGAAGCTTGAAGAAGTACTAAGGAAATATATTCCAGCCCCATTAATCTCTTTTCTTCCACACCCAAAATAGTCAATGATGCTTGATTATTTTGTGTTTTGAAATATTATTTAATTTCTTCATGTACATAACTCTTGAGGAAAAGAACATGTGATATTCCCCTTTTATATGCTCCACACAAGCTATTGTAATCTTGAGCATCAAAAATTGTTTCTTGAATGTAAACATAATTCACTTAAGTAGCTCTAATTTCAAATGAAGTTGTTGCACATAATATAAGATTCCTCCCGGCATTAAAAAGCAAGAGAGGGTGCCTTGGGAGCCAGTTATTTAGGAAGGAGGCATCCAGTTCCCAGTACCTCAGACTTTTTACCTTCAGATCCAGAACATAATGTTTTACCTCAAAAAGGTGATTTTTATGGAAGGGCTATCCAAAATCCCCAGGTTAATTTTTGTATTTCCAAAGCCTTTTCATCGGTTCCAAGTGATTTTTTTTTTCCCCTTGAGGTTGAAGCATTCAAAGGCATCAGGTAAGAAAGATAAGACTCAGTAAGTTATTGAAGCTATTGGAGCTCACTCTTTGCAAAGGACAAAATACATACACCTGAAAAATGAAAACAGCAATAGAGTGATTTCCAGGGCCAACAAATGCAGTCGGGGTTTCTGGCAGTGAGGGTGCAAAGGACAGTGTGCATGGAATCGTTTGTGTTCATCGTGCCTTTGTAGGCCAGTGACTGCCTGTGTTTAGGAAGATAAGAAACGTTGAGAGGTAACAATTTCCTGTTTAAGAATGTGAAAAACTGAAGTAAAATAGGTAGGACCTTCATGTCCAGGAACAACGGTAGCTGAAAAGTTTGTTGAAGTCAAGCTGCTGGTAAGCCCAGAATAGAAATAAGGCCAATCCTCTGATGTTCCAACTGCTTTCCTGAAAATGATCTTTCTGAGGTCAATTATTGCAATTGTCACAATTTAAAGGCATTTTCCTCTGTCCTAATTCTCCTTGACTTTTCATAGCATTTGACACACTATTCATGATAGCCTCAAATTTGACCTCTAGGCTGATGCATTCTTCTGTTCTCTTTCTTTTTGCTACTCCTTCTCTTTTCAGAGACAAGGGGCTGGGGGATAAAGAAGACTAAAAGTCCATCATGGATCTACTTCTGATTAGCTCTGTGTGTTGTGAGGGGAGTAAGGGAAAAGGAAGTCTGTACGAGGAGGGGTCAAGGACACCTTTCAGAAGAAATTCTGAGCAAGTCACTGTTTGTACTCTATGTACAGTAGGAGTAAAATTTAGGTAGGGAAATCTGAGTGGATTGCTACACTCCACTCAGGGAATGGAGGTGAAGTAAAGGATAAAGGAACCGCCACTTGATCAACAACTGTGTGCTGGCCACCTCATTCATTCATTATATGTCTGTTTATTCATTAGCCTGTTTGCACCTCTAAGTTATTATCATTAAAACTTTTATAGCATTATTGTACAAATCTTTATAGGGAAATATATTCTCTTTTTTGTGGAAATACCTGGAAATGGAATTGATGTGAGATATTTCTCCAAAGTGACTGCACCATTTTGTACTCCTACAAACAATATTTGTGAGTTGCAATTGCTTCACATCCTTGCCAAAACTGGTGTGGTCACTCTTTTAATATTAGTTACTCTGCTAAGGTTTATGGTAGTATCTCATTGTGGTTTTAATTTTCATTTCCTGGTGACTAATGATTTTGAGTACTTTTTCATGTCCTTACTTGCCATTCATATATCTTTTTGTATGAAAGGCCTGTTCAAATATTTTGCCCATTTTTAAAATTGAGTTATTGAATATTTATTATTAAATTGTAGACTCATTTATATCCTGGATACCTGTTCTTTATCAGATATATGCTTCACAGTTACTTTATTTCACTCTGTGACTTGCCTATGTATTTTCTTAATGGTGTTTTTTGATTAGCATATTTTAATTTTGATGTATTTTAACTTATCAATTTTTATTTTATGATTATCATTTTCTATGATCTAAGAAACCTTTGTTTACCTCCAAGTCATACAGATTATTCTCCCATATTTTTCTCTAAAATAGTCTGTATTTTTCTCTAACGTGTTTTAGATTTTATAAATGGGTCAATGTTCAAATTAATTATTGTGCATGGTATGAGGTAGGTATTATTTATTTTTTCCATGTGGATATCCAGCTTTTCTAGTACCCTTAGCTGAAAAGACTTTTTTTTTTTTTTTTTTTTTTTAATAGTGCTTTGGTACTTCTTAGAGACTTTTAAATAAATTACCCAAGATTTCACAACTAGTAGGTCAAGGAACAAAATTCCAAAATCATGCTTGACCGGAAAAGGCCATCTGTATTCATTCCTAAAGATTTGTAGCTAATGAGAAAATATTATTAATAAAAATAGCCCAAAATTAATAGTCGCTGTGCTGTTTCTCAACATAGATTATTTTATTTAATTTTCAAATCAACCCTGCTAAATAAACATTATGCCTACTTAGAGAAAAGGAAACAAACTTAGAGTGGTGAAATATTTTGCCTATGTCACACAGCTCATAAGAAACAAAATCAGAACTTCACCATGAGTCTATCTGAGTCTTCAAACTGCTCTCCTAACCAGTGGGCTGTATTGCCCTATTATGGAGATCAGTGTGTCAATCAGGCATTTTAACCGGTGGTGGAAAGTGATTTAACATTTGCTAAGACTACTTCTACTACCTAGACACCGGCATATTTGAACCTACTCATTACCTTGAGAAAATAGAAGTTTCAAACCAATACTTTAAATGGTATCTTGATGTATTTAATTACATATGTTTTTATTCTTTGCTCTATATTGCACTCACAGTGTTTGAATAAATGTACTTGACAAATCTGATTTAAAATAGTGTAGCAGAGAGTAAGTATGGAAAGCTGAGTTTTAAAATTCATTTTTATTCTTATCAGTTGAAAACAAGTCAGCCTTTTCAATCTTCTGAAATAATTCATATGTGAAGAGCTCTGATCTTAAATAAAATGTTCTTAGTTTCAGGAAGTCTGAAAAAAGAGATTATGATTTAGAGTACTACAAGGGTAAAAACTATTTGCTCAGGGAATATTTGGTCATTAGATTCAATGTTTTAACAACGACCTAAAGGAAAAGGTTCTATCTCAATATGCGTGAGATTTATTCCAATCATATTAGTAAGAACTGTACCTGCTATTTTGCAAAAGCGTGTGAAAAACTGAGGATCCATACTATATTTTCTTACCTATAATTTAACAGCGACTTGAAATTGCTTTTGTATGTAAACAGATGACAATGATATTTCCACAAACGACTCTAATGCAAGAGTTTTTTTGTTCTTTAAATAATAAAGGCAAATTGAAAATTGGAGGAATAATATATTCCCACCTGCTATATTAAGAGCTGACACTACTGTCTCTAATAGATGCAAATAGTTTTTTCATTGTTTTCCTTTGTTTGTTTGTTCATGCCTACTGTAGCTTTATATTAAAGCAGGCACAACCCTCTCAGTGCGACATTTGCTGGACTGAGTTACCTCCTGTTTCTCTGTTTAAGCTCCCATTGCGAGGTTCAACACATGTTTTCTTGTGCTTACATGGAATAATAATAATAATAATAATAATAATAATAATAATATAGAAACAGTAATGCAACTTTGTAAGTATCTGTTTCCTAAGAGTTATATCTTAGGAAATATATATTCATACCTCTGTTTCATAAGGAGGTCTCCACACTCATGCTACCTACTTTGTAAAATTAAGTGACAATCAAACAACATTTCTGAATAATGGTATATTTGTGAAGTATCAGGGGTGGATTCCACTGCTAAACAAGAATTGCTTTCTCCTTCCTTAATTTTATTTATTGCTGTATTGTCCATCCAACAAATTTTACAGGAGCTAATAGTGAATATCTATGAAAATTATACAGTATATTTGAAATATATTTTTTAAGGTGTTGAAGAGTTAAAAACAAATCTACCTTAAAATTGTTAAAGGAAGTTATCAGTGATGAATAAGTGGGATTTCTAGAATTTTTAAATATTTCTATTTCGACATTGAAATAAATATTAAAATATAAATATTAAATAAAATATAAAATAGATTTCATTAGATCAGAGATTCTTGTTTTTTTTCTGCCTTTACTTACTTTGTTTCTTTTATTTAACTTACCTTAAGCACAAAATAATATCACTAATATTCTGAATATTAATATGTATTTAAATTTTATCATGTTGCCCTAATTTTATATACTGGTTGCATTGTCAGTGTATTTTTTATGAAATGCACATTTTTTTTCATTTCCCCCAAGTTAGTAAGAAAACAAGATTCTATTAACAAAAATTCATTTTGCAGTAAACCCTAAGGTTACATATCTATTCTATCAAGTAAAAGATTATGGTTTTAGCAAGGTCAGATAGACAATTCTATATATAAGTGAGATGGTAAGTGAGATTTGAGATGAGTTAGGATTTAGTGATAGATTGAGAATCATCCAAATCCATTCATTGAGTTGCTACCATATAAACATTCTATTATATTTGCTTGAGAAAGTTGCAAGAAAAAATTTAAAGACAATTCCTGTCCTTGGGCATTTTACAATCTGATAGAAGGGATAAGAAAAATGAATAAATCTTAAACACACGTGCACACACACAGTTACACATAGCAATATGTTTCAAATAAATAGAAAGAACAGCAAAGACATGGTATGTTACTGGAGTGTAGAAAGTTTGTAACTAGTTTTTTCTCTAGCACTATTTTATTTTCGTAGTTAAATATTTTTATTGTATTTTATTTCCCCCAAATAGCCTAGATAGTCCAAAAATACATACTATTTATGTTATTTTTTTAAGACACATATAATTGAAAAAAATTATGTGGAAGAACATTTTTGGTAGGGAAAAGTAATTTGAAAGCAGAAGGGACATTAGGGTTCAAAATGGATGCTCTGAGATTTAAAACACTTGCTAGGTGTGGATAAAAAAAAACTAGTATGAGCTATGTAGAAGGTGATGAAAAGGAGATCTGATCATGTTTGTCATTTAGAAGATCTACATAAAGCAGTTGCACAAGAAGTAACCCATCTAGTCTCAATACTGAGCAAGAAAAGAAATGTTTTCTATCTATCCTCAAAAAGAGAATGTGGGAGAGAGTGAACATCCTCAACATATCATTGCCATAAACACAACAGATTTCATTGGGTTGTTTTTTAAGACATACCTTCAGATGGGCTGTTGATTGAATATTAATTTCATCTGGAGTTCAGCTATGTTGTATAATTTGGACCAGTCCTTTCAAAGTTTTAGTTTCTTCATGAGCACACTGAGATGATTAGATTGATTGGATAATTTAGAGAAGAAATTTTAGCTTAATGTGCCAAGGGGAGGTAAAGTCACTGGTGTGAATGATGGTGAATTTGGCTTGGAGGGAGAGATACTGAGTTTGGTCACGTGTAAGTTGATCTCCTCATAGAAACTTAAGGAGACAATTGGAAACAAGGCAACAGAGAATGTTCAGGTATGAAAAAAGTTGTAGGTTTGTGTCATGTGTCACAAATTAGAGTTATGAGAAAGGGAATTTCTCCTGGAGGAAATATATGAGACAAGAACCAATTCATAAGGATGGATGTGCCCATACATAAGAAATGCCAGAATGAAAAGATTAAAGGGGAGCCAAGAGTGATAGAAAAATCACCCCAAACTTCAGGAATTTAAAGCAGATATTATGATAAATGATGACTTTATGAATTATACCAGAAAAGTGCTTGAGAATAAGATACATTAGTATGATAAAATACAATCAAGGAAAACAAATTTAAAACATAAAGGATTTTTATTCGATAAGTAATTATAGATGCTAAGTAACACAGACGGTCTTTAAAAATACTAAGAAAACAATTATTGTTCTAAATTTTTAAATATTCTGTGAAAAATGATAAAGTAAGTAAAAAAAAAACAGAATAAGTTAGATTACTGTAAATGTTAAAAGACAATCAAAATTTTTTGTTCTTTTGAAAATGATAGGTTATATCTGTCTGGCAGATCTAGAGTGGGATTCATGAAACTAGAATAATTCAAAATGACCCTACAAAAACAAAATTACAGGATTAGAATAGAGAGGAAGAGACAATGTTTTTGAGCATCAGAAACAGCATGGGCAAAGACTCGGAAGCGTGGAAGTATGAGACTTTTGGGGATCAGCTATTAACTATATTGGCCACATAAAGTATTGGAGTATATATTATTAGGTTGGTGTAAAAATAATTGTGGTTTAAAAGGTTCAAAATAATTGCAAAAACCGCAATTACTCTTTCACCACCCTAATATGACAGTAGTTATTGATATATTTGAAAAGTTAAGTTGAGACCCTTAACAGTGATGTACAAAAAGTTACATTTAATTTGTTGGATAATAGGATGCCATTGAAGGTTTATGAGCCAGTAAGTGTAATGATCAGAAAAATTCTTCAGGAAGACACATCCATCAGTAACGGATAGGACAAAGGAGAGCAGGATTTGAGCAGGGAAAGTCTGGGTGGGAGGTCTCAGAAGGAGTCTAAGGGGTGGCAATAGTGGTGGCACGAATTAGAGAAGTGGCAGTAGGAATGGAAATAAAGTACAGACAGGGCTAAAGAAGTTGACCAACAATTGAATGTCAGCTTGTAACTACTGGAAAATGACAGTGTGACCTAAGGCTAATTCCCTATCTCCCCTGCCATCTTTCTTACTTAGTAAAAATGGATTATGGTGTTTTGCTTCCACCTGTCTCAGAGATGCTGTCAGAATTGATTGCACATATTTCCCCAAAGTAATCTAAAGTGCTTTAATTCTTTGGAACTGGACACTATGTAAATACAATTATTCATTATGTATAAAACAGGAATGCAGAATGATGGATGTACCAAGGCAACACAAGAGAACTGTTTAAGAATATTGAGAGAAAAAGAAGCTGGATAATCAATATGGTGTTTAATGTGGAGGGCTAAAGACACTGATAGTGGAATACAGAGTGAAAGGGAAATAGAAGAGGATAATGCATGTGGGAGTTAAGTAAGACTGATGAGAGGGGGCTATGTTATGTTAAATAATTTCAGAGAAAACGTGAATATTTTAGGTTCACTGTTCAATATTCAGAAGTAATAAGAAAAAGTTTAAACTAAAAAATAGAGGTCATTTATAGCATCTGTGAAAAGGGATGGGACCAGTTATGCAGATAGCTGTACACTCTGAATTTTATACCTAAAATGATAAACACTTCTATGTACAACTACATTATAGAATCATATTTTATTTCGAAAACAAACTAGAGGTCTAGAGTTCAAATGACTAGAAAGCAAAAGAATGGGCATTATTATAGAGTACTGCGGTACTAATGTTAGGCAAGTAAACACGTGGAATGTCCAGAAAAATCACTTTAGGGTGATGTTTTAGCTGCTACCTACATCGACAACCATAGAAAGAAAGAAAGAAATTCAACAAAATTTGGACTTTGAAACTTCTGTTGCTTTTTTCTTTTTCGTAGCGTGATTATGGACCACATTGAACAAATAGGTTTCATCGATTAAAAGTCTATGTTAAACTGACTGAAAATAGTGCATTGTTGATCATAAAATAAGCTATGTCACAGTTTGGCAACTAATGGTGTGGCTGGGTGCAGAAAGATGGCTCTGTTTTAGATTGAAACATGAATTATGTTGGTCTTTCAAGCCTTCCCTCTACTGGAGCCATACCATCCCAACCACTTGGAGCCATTCTCACCATGGGTTTCTTTAAAGCTCTTTCTTTTCTCAACTTACAATGTCTTTAGATTGAACTCATGTATGTTGAAAAACATTTTAGAATCATAGGACGGAGCTATAATGGTGAACTGGCGACTACAGCTGTTGCTCTGAGAGTGAGAAGTGTCACTTCTTTCTGTTTGGCTTGTTGAGCCTGATGACTCCAGCCAAAGCGAGAAGAGAACCCGAGGCTGAGAGATCAGATATTGGGAAAAGACTCATCTAACTGTGGAATCCAACAATCAGCAAAGCATTCTCAAGGGATGCCCTCATTGGTGCTTCTAAGAATGTTGTCAGTATGATTACTCAAAATGGCAGGGACATTTCACTAGGAATTAGGACTGAGTGGGTGTGTGAAATCACTAATGCGTGATTTTCAAACAAAGCTCTGTGAGATTCAATGTTTTTAAGACTTCCTTCTTGACCAAATGCAGGAGGTAAGAGACCAAGCAGGAGGGTCTCTAGTTCTCTATTCTGATTCTATCACACCAACTCTGCTTGTATATGTTTTATATACTGAAGTTCTAGGTATTATTACATTGAGAAATAAGCTTCTACTCTTAAAAAGTGTTTTCTTTTTAAGATAACAGTAACTGAGATTCAGACAGTCAAAATCACTCACCAAAATTCCCACTAGTCTCCCATTCCAGGATGCCACCCACAATGTCATCATGCTCTTTTGGGCAGAGTACCAAGTGAGCTTAATTTCATAGCCCAGGTTTAAGAGACAGACTAAAGGAGGATTTGACATGTCTGATGTGTTGCCAAGCCCTGCCTTTCACTGATGAGACTGTCCAATCCCACCTGTGTGTGCTGGTTGGCCACCACATACACCAAACGGAGCTCCCATTTGTTTTGTGTGAAATGGTGTTGGCTGTAGCAGATTTCTTACAATCAGTTTGGAATGACACTGACTTTTCCTTACCCTGATGTGTGGCAACCAACTCTACATGGATGCCTGGAGGATGCTTCAGATTGAAGGGTGTGAATAGGATTGAAAAGTTTATAAACCAGGGCATGTCACAAAAGAAGTGAAGGAAGAGGGTAATTACGGTACTCAGGGCTATGGGGAAAACTAATGGAATCAAACTAATAAAAGGAGATGTTTCTTGAGAGTAGGTGACATTGGCTTGTGTGAGAGCCTCAGAAAGACTGGGAAATTATGCTTTGTGTCATTAACATCTTCATCCCACCCATCCAGAAGTGAAATTTATATGCCTGGCAGGGAGATGAGCTTCACATGCTTTTGCTCTATCTAATTTTCTGTTTATCTGAATAAAGATACAGTGCAACACTACTGAAAAGAGATGTAGATGTATGTGTTTGACAGTAATAGCACTAGACATTTGGGTACCCTGTTTTTCCAGAGCCAGTAAAGGCCCTTTTCTCTCTGTGGAGAAATTTACTTATTCATGTAGCATAATCTGTTTTACCACTTAGCTTAAAGCTCACACATTCCAAGCAGTTTTTCAGTAAGATATTAAATTCTCCTTTTACTTGCAGCCTCACACTTACACTGAGTTGTCACTGCGTTTTTTTCTCTATGAGCCATTTGATGAATGTGCCAGGTGGGAAATGTCAAATGAGATTGTCATTTCAATCTGGGGCAAAGGGAGAGCATGTGTTGGATAGGAACAGAATTACTCAGTGTTCCAATCTGTAAGGTGTGTTTGAGACACACTCTGACACAATTCTTTGTTGATAGCATGTTCTACTTTTCCTTTCTCTTGATGTAATTAATAAGATTACTAATTATTTTATCTGGAGATTCATTAAAGACAAGAAAATTGATGACTTTTTAAAAAAATAGCAAGCAAGAAATATACTTGAGAATGCATAATTTATAGTAAATAAGCATCACTTTAAAACACCATAGGAAATGTTTATTAGGACCTGTTTATCTTTTTACCTTGAATACATTTTAGAGAATGGTCATGTTCTTATTATACCACATGTTTCAGTGCATTAAATAGGATGACATACATATATTTTAATGTGGCAAAAAAATCAAATGGAACCAACCAAATTTATGTGGTGGGGGGCCTTTAAGCTAATATTTTACTGCATCATTTATTTAAACTCTCATCTGATTAGTCTTTAGTAGGACAATGGTGAGGTGATTGGATACTTCTGTTAGAGGGTGTATAGTTTTAGCATAGAAATCACTGACGCTAATGGCACAGATCTGTGAGATTTTTAGTACTGCAAATCTCATAACAAAATTCGCAATCAATAGACTTCTAAAAGGATTCCCAATTTGGCTTAATCAGTAGAGATTATTACATTACAGTGCCAGCTGCTTTGTGCAAATAGCAGCAGTACTCTATCAAAAATCCTTCTAATAGCATAGATGTGGCAGTAATGCTTTATAGCTAACTAGTCACTACCTCATCCAGGTAGGACCAATATGGAATAAGATTATTTGTACTCCATGCCTCTCCTTGTACTATTCCCAAAGCACATGTATAGGACTTATTAGAGTTACTGCATTCTGTTAAGCAATATTGTCTTTTAGGAGGGCAGTGGACTGTTGAAGAAAGTACCCTGAAGTTAACATAAATAAAAGAAAGAAACTGGTGAATATTTTGCCTTCAAGACTTAATATCACGTAATTAGGGGCCAATTTCTCAATATCCCTCAGTCTCAGCATGCTCATCAACAGCATAGGAGTAATTTTACTTTCTTTTCTACCAGATCCCTATGGTAGATAGGGAATCTGTTATGATAATAAAATAGGATAATGAAGGTGAAAGTATTTTAAAAGCTGTGATGCAAGGGACAAATGCCATTGTTATATCTTAAAATCTATGCTGCTAATCGTCTTATAAACAAAACTTTATTAACTATAAATTCATCGTTTGAAATTTACTATATTTATATATAGTTTTGAATTCATATTTAATTGAATGTACTTTTTTCACTTGATTTTACTGGACTTCTTTTTGTTTGAAACCATGCCAAGTAACACTTCTATACACTTAAAGTCATCGTTTTGATAGATTAGTGTTTGGAAAAAGAGCAATATAGAGTGGGTGAAGCTAATGATCATTGAGTTTCAGGAATCAACATTTAACAGTTGTTTCCCGTTGGGCTTTGGATCTTGCTTGACTTTTTTTTTTTTTTTAATCTCTAGAGCCTTCCTGTTTTACACTCATTTCCTGTCCTTCTTTCCCAATTCTTACTCTTCAATTTTTCCTGTTTCATTTAGCTATGTTCTATTTGGGTATCTAGTTATTAAGAGAAGAAAATTCATGATGTTGCCTAAAATTGATTACTTTAGTTTTTTCACTTCCTTGATTATTGAAAATCCTGGAATTTTCAGTACAAGGAATATACTTATGCCAAATTTCTTTAATATATTTTCCATATCCAAACAAATCTGAACAGGTCCCCTAACTTAAGTCATCTTAAATAGTTCACTGAAACTTTTAGGACATGCAACAATTTGTCTGACTTTTGTAAAAAAGCTAATGTGTGCAAATATAGTTTTATTGTGAACAACCAGGATAGGGCGCCTTCATGTGTTTCCACTGAGTTATGAGCAACTAGACAGCAGGGACTTGTTCTAATTCACGGCTATTTTCATTGTGCCTATCTGAGAGCTCTGAGTAACTAAGCAAAAGGGAAAATTGACAGATTTGGTAAACCTAAGTAGTGTTTTGAAAGAGCAATGAGGTTGCACTGACCATCAAGAAACCCTCAATTGCTGCATGGAGTCCAACTTGACTCTTTTTATACAGCAAACCACACACACACACACACACACACATACACACACACACACACACGCACACAATTTTATTTAAAAAAAAAAAAATTGGTAGTTTAGACCTAGGCAGTTGTGAGGAATACAAAGAGGACTAAAATAAAATCATTCATTTACAAAGAGTTTATAATCTTGAGGGATGAATTAAATGAGTTCTGTAATAAAGCGTGTTATATTGGTCCACATAACCACTCTGGATCTGACCCTTCATTTCTTCTCTATATTTCTTGCCACGCCCCCTTACTATGCTTCAGGTGTTCTAAGTCAGTGCTTCTCAAACTGGGTTGAAGGACCAGTTACTTTTGTTAGTTTTATTTCTAATCCACAGTGGTGGAGTACATGGTCCTATTGCATATGGTTAGGACACTGCTCGTACGACATGTGATTTACTACACTAGTTCAACAATATGAGAACTGGTCTATACCATACTCAAAGCAACGATGAATCCACTGATGCTTTGATGTCACAGCAGGATCAAAATTCCATAAAATTTTCTACATATTTACGCCCAATTTCTAAAGTTATCTCTTGTGAACAATCTTTCAGCACATTGGTGGATTATGGTTTTAAGTAACACTCTTAAATTACTTGCAGTTTGCAAACCACATGGCACCCTCTGCCATTTCACTTGTGATTTCTCCTTCCTGGAATGATACTGACTACTTCTCTTGAGTAACCCCTAACTTACCTGTCAAAGTTCAGTACCTCAAGTGACCTTCAAAAAGCCATCCAAGACTGTAATTCAAAACCCCGTTACTGTACTTACCCTCTGCATTTATCACAACACTCATTACCTGCATTTCAACCTGTAGCTTCACTTTTCTGACTGTTAACTCCTTAAAGGAAAGGCCTGTCTTTCTTCTGTAGTGCCTAAAAGTGCCTGGTGGTCATTATCAACATTTTGTATCTAATTATGGAATAAATGAATCACCACATGAACCAAAGAGCATGTAAATCCCTCTGGCAACACAGAATAGGGAGAAATTAATTCTCGTTGAAGGAACTGTAGAAGATTTCACTGAAGAATCAGTGTTTAAACTAGCCCTAGGAAGAAGGAGAAATTGGCAGGTAAGAAGGAGCAATATAGACTTGTAGTCCAAGATGGCAGTGAAGGAAGACCAGGAGTTTACCTCCTCCCATGAACACATTGAATCTGTACAAACAAATAGAGCAATTCCCCCTGAAGAAGAACTGAGGGCTGGCTGACAGCTTCTGCACAACGAACTAGAGAGGAACCACATGGAAAAGTGTAGGAGAGACAGAAGCAGGGTAACATGGGAACCCCACCCCCGATGACTGACCTGCAGTAGGGAGGATCACTGAAGGGCCTGTGTGCAGACTTGCCCAATGTGGGGCACAGTTAAAAACAGTGGTTTAAAGGGCACCTAGACTATATGGGATGGAAATCCGTTTACTAATCCTAGAGCATGTGTCCCAGGGCAGGGAAATCTGTCTGTGTTGGACGCATTGAATAGCACCATTTGTGGCCCTCCCCCTTGATTGCAAAGGCAGGAGCAGAATGCAGCAGCTCTAGCTAGCCAGCCAAGTCACTTAGAGTGTGCACCAGACAGCTCTGTGGCTTGAGCCTGGGACTTCCCACAGCCCTCCGACTACAATTCCAGCAGCCCTGCAAAGGCAGCTCCAGCGAGACTTGTCCCAGGGACTCCCCATGGCCTGTGCCCACCCCAGCTTCAGCTCCAACTGCCCTGCCAAAGACATCTGGCACATGCAGTCTACAAAGGGGTTGCTCCTACACGAGACCACTTCTTCAAGGTAGATGTTTCACCTAACTCATAGAAACAAACAAATAGAAATAAACAAAATGAAGAAATATGAGATAAGAGATCCATATGGAAGAGCAGGATAAAATCCCAGAAAAAAAGAACTAAAGGAAATGGAGATAAGCAATCTACAAGAAAAGGTGTCAAAACACTGGTTATAAGGAAGGTGCAATGTATTATATTTTAGGCTGCAGAAGTGGCAAGAAAAAAAAGAGGCATTGATCATGAGTTCATGTTATGACTGAGAAACTGTGACTTGTCTTATGTAACTTGATGGTGGGCCTTTGAGAGACAAAACTGGAGAGAAATCTGGAAAGGGGGCATTTGGACTTGTAGGATATGTGAAATCATTAAGGGTTTTGGGCATTTTGAAAGATTCATTCATTTGTTCAGTTCCCAGCTCCTAAGAAACAACTGAATGCCATGTATTAGTAAATTCAGCTTTGCCCCTAACATGTAACCCGCATCCTCAGACAGTGGAGTAGCCAGACAAGCAATGATAGAACCTATCTGAAGTTTTTTGGTGATGATCAAATGATTTAATATGTATAAAGCGGTTAAAACAATGCTTGGCACATTATAAGCACTCCATATATGTTAACAATAATAATCTCTGTAACTGACTCCTTTTTCCTTAATCTTATCAATAAATTCACAACGTGCTTAATGTCAGGTATGTATATCCAATAAAACAGGACGTTGAATTTGCTTTGTTTGCCACTTTTAGAAGTAGTTTAAAACTTACTTATCAGTCCCAACAGAATCTGAATATAAATTGTGTTTTCCAGTGAGAGCTAACATGTTGAGAGAAGATTATATGCCGAGCATTGTGCTCAGGGTTTTACAGGCATTACCTATACTATTTAATCCTCACAACTTTATGCATTAGATACTATTATTATCCTCTTTTTAAAGATGAGAAAACCAAAGCTTAAAGGGGTTAAGTAATTTGCCCAAGAAAATGTGAGCACAGGTCTATCCCAGAAATCAAGCTCGTAACTATGACATTGATAGCCTATTTATCCAGAAATACATTTTAGATATTTTGCAGTGGTGTACTAAGTGTATTGGGTGATTCCTCATGTCTGTATTTCTCCCATACTTCATGCTTCACTCTCTTTCAAATGTGTTTTCTTACTAATGACAGAACAGTTGTTGTTTATTCTCTCTTTTTTAGATTCAGGTTTTGGGGGTTCTGAAAGCAGTTCATATGGATGGGCATAAAGATGAGTTTTGGAAGGTTTTCTTTTTTAATAATCTTTGTCTTCTGGAAATAATTGTTTTTTTCTCTACTGAACTACATATAGTATAAAATTATTATCATTCACATGTCATTTTAACAAATGGTCTATATTTTTCCCTATTAAGGAAGGGTTATAATTTTCCCTATAACTCAGGGTTATAATTTTTTTTTAAAGACTGTAAATCTTAAGTCTTTTATTGGAGCCCGTTTTACTTTTGGCACAAAGGATAATTCAAAGTTCTCACCGTAGAAGTTCTTTAAGACCAGTACACATAATCAATATTTGAGTCACACCTCAAAGATAAAATGGCATTCCTGTTTTTATTTTCCTATAATAAACCATTTAATTAAACATTACATTTCTGTATAGCATTTGCAAAACAGCTCAAGTGCTATATTTCAGACTTAAGAAAACCATTCTCCTTTCAGGCAATTTTAATAAATTGAGTAGCTTTGTCATTCATTATGGTAAACATGAACTTGATCAAATTAACAATATAGGACTTCTAATTTATCTTTGAATGCTTTCATTCCTGTGACTAATAGAGTTTTGTATAATGTGACTTTTAAGCTATATCTACATCTATATATCTATATACATACACATATATATGTGTGTGTATATATATATATATATATATATATATATATATATATATATATATATATATATATTTCATTCTTCCACATTAACATCCGTTACTTGCTGATTGACATTTTGAGTTGCATCCTATTTTCTTCTCACCTAATTACTTCCAATCATTTTGGGATCCTTCTGTAATTTCATGACAGCTCTACTAAAACTATTGTGACTGTAGATTGATGTTCCGTAGCTTCTTATATTCTTGTAATTTAGGGCCTATTAGTGGCGGACTGGGGAAAAAAGAAACGAAGAACTTAATTGGTTTTAAATTGGCCTTAAATTGTAATTAGAGGAGAAGAGAAGTAAGTCATAACTGAGATGTTTTGTGTCACAACAAAATTTAGAGGGGTTGATGTCAGGGCACTGTTTTGGGTGGGGGAGGGGAAATTCCTTGTAATTAGACCTAGTACTGTAATGCTTAGCAGAAAAAGAAGTCAGCACTTGTGGAGCTGCTGGTGAGCTTCAATTTGGCATCAGGGACTGCGCGGCATCCTGTATCAGCAGTCCAGCCCCATGACTGGGGGTGGCCAGGTGGAAAAGTTGAAAGTATAATTTGATATACGTATATAGAAAACCTTTCACCAAGACACAGCCCATAGAAATGAGTTGCTTGTCAACTGGATTTGAGGAATGCCCCTCCAATAAGTCTTCTAACCTTTCATATACATTATTGTTGCCACCAGAAGCCAGCTCTGGCTGAAAGTAATATTGATCCTACAGCTGTTTTGCTGAGGATGTCGATGGGCGAGCAGTCTGGCTGCGGCATCTATCACCCATTGTTCTCCAGAGTTAACTTGCTTATCTGATTTGCTAGGTGGGATCCCCTTTGTCCCCTCAACTCTCCATTAGCATCCCTCCCAAAGGTCAATCAAAAAGGATAACTTTCCGATATGGAGAAGAAATCCTCTTCAGTCAAAGATATTGAAAATGTTGAATTCTCTCGGTATAATTACAAAACTGACTCTGCTTGGGGGGAGGGGGGAGGGAGTAAATAATTTCCTCTGATTTGCTACATCCTTTTACCTCTCTTACAATAAAAAGGAGATAGTCTTAGATGTTGAAGAGAAGTCCTTGTGAAATCAGATATAGAAGGAAGAGTAAAAGATTTGGAGTGGCATTCTCCCAGGTCATTGATGGTGATTTTGAGGGAAGAGAGTTGTAGCTAAGATGATTTCTTTGCATTTGCAGTGAAGTGACTGTAGAATGCAGTAAGTACAGATGGCAAGTGGTAACAAGGCAGGTCAGAATATATTTTCCAGTATTTTTATGCCTCCTTTATCAAGTGAGTGACTTCAGAGCCTTTTATATCATTATTCATGTATAAGCAGTCAGTACATGGGGAATTAGCCAGAGAGGCATTTTTTATTTTCTGAATTGACAGTTGACTTTTTAGAAATATGAAAACTAAACTTATTTAACTCCATTTGCTTGTACATCGTTTTGACACACTCTGTAATGAAATTTTATGGCAAAGTAAAGAATTTTTACTGGAGAGTACCTGTTTCAGTTAAATTAGCTATAAGTACATGAATTGGACACAGCTCCAATCCCAGTGTAGATGAATCTCACTTTTACAGATTTCGGAAAAGAGCATTAGAAGTGCCATGTTACAGCACTAATAGATTCATATACCGTGTTTCCCCGAAAATAAGACCTAGCTGGACAATCAGCTCTAATGGGTCTATTGGAGGAAAAATTAACATAAGATCCAGTTTTATTTTACTATAATATAAGACTGGGTCATGATATAAGACCATCTCATATTAATTTTTGGTCCAAAAGATACATTAGAGCTGATTGTCCGACTAGGTCTTATTTTTGGGGAAAGAGGGTATTTCATCTTGTTTCTTTCTTGCTATTTGCCAGCGTGCGTCAAATTGCCTGAAACATAATGGATACATACTATATATATTAGTTGAAGAATTCATAAATAAATAGATGAATATTAATCAAAAACTACATGAATAATTTGCATCATAAGTCACTTGCATATATATTTTAAATATTAATTTAATAAAATATTGATATATCTTTTATTTCTAATTTTACCTGAACTGTCTCTGCCAGAACATGTAATGATAGTTTAGAAGTAGACATGTTCTTTGCATGGTTATTGTGAAAAAAATTATTTATTACAATAATCCATACCATTTTTATAAGATTTTAAAGCAGCAAATTTCTATGCAGAAATATATAAAGCACTGAGTTAGCTTTATATAACTCCTTGACTATAGATAATTTCTATTGCCAAAGATTCAGCATTTCCTTGGGCAAGATATTGAGAACTTTTAAAGCAAATGCCAGGTCTTTCACATTCAACCTTGGAGGCTTCGGGATGAAATGTGAGTAATCTGATCTACAAATATATTCACAAATGTGTGTAACAGCTGTATGTACAGAGAATATGAACAGTTTCCTGTTGCTGTTTAATATTTTTCTGAGCTTTCACAATGTGCCTGATGCTAACTGGGCACCTCAATTATTCTCCATCTGTGCCCACTGCCAAAGCTGCCAGCCATCAAAATCATGCTGCTTGGGTCTCAGAGCCTATGGCAGAGAGCCTGATGGGGCAAATGGTGTAATCTAGTATTTCTTCCTGAGCTAGCCTAGCTAGTTAATATAGTAAAGGGATCACTTTAGCCCCAGCATCGACTGAGAGTATGAAATAAAGCCATGGGTTATCATGGCCCACAGGCATCTTTGCATGGAAAAGATAGTATGTTAGAATTCCATACAACAATATTTTCAGTGCCAATGAGATGAAATTGCTTAACAGTGGAGCTACTATAAATGAAGGGATTTGGATGAGGAGGGTGGGGGAATCTTAAGCAATTAAATTTGTGGATATGATATAAAATGCATCAACCTCTATTCCCAATTTTACTCCCACCAAATAGTATGTGAAACTCAATTAAATGGCCCTTTCTGCAAAAATCTTGGGAAAACTATGTTTGCTATTTAAGCTGATAGTAATTTTTCAGTTATTGAGAGACTCTTCTTGGTGAAAATGAACATCCATACTTCTTGGAATATTTGAATTAAGTCATATGTCTTATGATGATTACCAACACCATTTAATGAGAATCCATTAGGTGGCAAGCTGTGTGTAAGAAGTTCAATATCGATTATTATTTCTGTTTTTTAAAAATAGCTCCACAAGTTAGATGCTATTGCAAATTGACAGGAAATAATTGAGGTATAGAGAAGTAATTGTGCTGAATTCACATGGCTAACAATTGTCTGAGCTGGACATTTGAACATGGCTGTGTTATGGCAGCATAACCCACATTCTTATTCCATTGTACACAGTGTATCTACGGGAACAAGACACTCATGGATTTAGAACCAGATCTGTGTCTTCTGAATTCCCATCTTTGTCCTCTTTAAAGCTGCTGGTGAATATGTGAGCTAGAGTAAAGGCATCCATAGAAATTACAGTTGTTGGACTGAAGGTCTTCAATTCAGAGACTTTTTTTCACTTGTGTTTTCACATTTTACTCCGTATGTACTCTACAATAAAAATTTGAGTTGGGGAAATGAATATGGTAGGGGGAGCAGTGAATTAGAATGTTTCTCCTATTCCAAAAAAACCTGAACAGGCTGCTCCTGTGTTGGCAGATCACGCAGCCTCAGCCTTGTGCAATTTGGACTTTTTGAGTTGTCAAACATAGAGAAAGAGAAAGAAGAGGTAGGACAAGAAAGGAGAAAATGGGTACCAACCCTGGAAATGATTTAAAACTGTGAAAAGAAGAACCAGACATGTATTCTCCTTTACTCTCCTTGAGTAGTAAGGTTTGAAGCAATCAGGACTAAACTTCCTGGAAGCTCTTTCCCTTTACTTTCTCTCTCTCCAAGCAAATATTCATTTTTCTTGAAGGAGATTGCTGATCAGAATCAAACTCTCCCTTCTTCTTTCTTATTACATACCATCCTGTCCTACAATTCAACTTGCTTACTCCTATGCCTTCAAGATTCCCTGACTTTCAGTTAATCATGTGAAGAACCATGCTGTAATTTTGTGCTTTTCACATGCTTAACTTATGTTACAATGGGATTTGGAGGTGTTTTTTGCTGGCTCAAGCTGATAAGAAAAAAATATATAAGAGTGTTGGCTTCTTGAGCTTACATCAATGTTGTGAATTATGTAATGAAATCTGTCTGGGTTGGAATTCTAAAGCTATTATCCTTCCAGCACTGAGATAGGACACCAAAGGAGACATTTGGGATCCCATAGCCATTTCTAGCTTGAAAAATCAGATTCTTTTCCTCTTAAAAAAAGAGTTGTTGAGTATTCAACTTACCACATTGTCAATATTTTGTGTTATATACTGAATCCTAAGGTATGATTTCTCCATAAGGTTATTCTGCCTCTTAAATGAGGTCTCAATATCTATTCTAGTGAGATATATACTGAATCCTAAGGTATGATTTCTCCATAAGGTTATTCTGCCTCTTAAATGAGGTCTCAATATCTATTCTAGTGGTGCTGGAAAGTTTTCACTTGGGATCTTATATGACCTTGGTGTGGTGTGCCATTTGTGCATCATTAAAAGGTTGTAATGAAGTTCTGCCACACACAGATTGTAAAAGGTCAAGCAGAAAGTTGGGAGCCAATGAGGTTGGGAAGAAAAATTGCACTTGCTGCAGAAGTTGAGGGATTCATTATATTGATGCTATGGGGTTTTCAGCAGAGTAATAACTGGGTAGCAATAGAATGTAAATCTTCTCAGCCACTTAGTCTGAATCTGCTTCTTCTTGATTTGTGGGGATATATTTTTAACACAGTACAAGGAAAGTCATTACACTCAGGAAAGCCAGTGGAATTGGTAAACGCGCTATGGAGAGGCCAGCCAGAAAGAAGAGTGGAACTAGAGGGATAGAGCATACCAGCCTTCCTGATTGTCACTATAAGAAGTATTGTCAACCAATATGAAGTAACAGTCTCAGAAAAACTTTGCATAAGTGATTAATTCTTAAGAAGATACACAGAATTGTCTTTAGCTTTAATGGTCCACAGGTGCAAATATAGCTAATTAAAATACTTAAATAGCTATCAACAGAATTAATTAAAAGGATTTGGGATAAAAACAACATCAAAGAGGCAGCACCTTCAAGCCAATTTATTTAGTAAGGACCAGCAAGGTAAGCTATTGAGATCTTGGATACTCTAAAAGGGGAAGAAATTCAAAAGTTGCCAGTTCTTCATTGAATGTTCCTTGGATGCATTGTCTTGAAATGGAATTCTAGAAATTATGTGCAAAAGTGCAGCAGTTGACTGCACATCTCACAAGCTTACATACGGAGTGAAATAATTTTTTCTTTAAACAAGCCCCAAACCATCTGTTGACTTAAGTCAACTCTCCGGAGTTTAGTTGGAAATAATTGGCAGCCTAGATATTCCACAAAAATAGTTCAGTGTGTTTCTTTAACTTATGCATCAGCTTTTAGTTGTGTGTGTGTGATGGAGGAGGGGTAAGAAAGCTTTTTTTTAAAAGAGGATAAAGAGTAATTATGATGTTTTGATAAAATTAAGACTGTTAGGAGTTTCAACTTGATTTAGATCCATTGATCTCAACTTAATAATTATAAATACAGTATATAGATAATGTATTGTAGAATTGTGCACTTGAAACCTATATAATTTTACTAACTAATGTCAGCCAACAAATTAAATAAAAATTAAAAAGATAAATAAATTGAGTAATTAAAATTTTTAGAAAAGTAAAAATGACTTTTTAGAAAGCTTTTGAAGTTTCTGAGTGAGGGAACATGGAAAATTACCAACAGTTTTATTCAAAAACTTGCTTTGCAATTATCAAGCGTTAAGGTATCAAGGCGTGTACTCTAAAATATTATAGAAGAACTTCCTAAAGTTTTATTTTCATAGGTTGCAATCTATTTTACACAGAAATTGATTTTTTTTTTCTTCGTCAACACCTGTTAAAGGGCCTCTTTGGGCCAAGTGAAGTTTGTCTCATATTGTTCATGTATAACAATCCCAACATTTATAAAATTTGTGTTTTCCAAAAATTCTAACTGACTAAATATCAACAAAGAAGACAATACAACTCAGTGACTTGAAAGTATTACTTGAAAAGAAAAGAGTAATTGTATGAACTTGAATGTTATATTACAGTCCTTTAAAACTCGAATGATCTCTGTATGTCATATATATCATTCATTCATATAGATGACTGATACTATTTTTAGAGGAGAAAACTATTTCTTTTCTAAATTTTTTCCTCCAAAATATAAGTATCATTGAAATCATTGCCTTTGTGATGGCAGAAACATAATCATTTATTAATATGTTATTTCTTTACCATTTTCAAAACTACCATTTCTATTTCTATTTCTATATATATATATATATATATATATATATATATATCTCAAAATATTGACTACTAATTTAACAATGATTTAAGTATGATAATTTTGTATAATAATTACATTTATTATGTTCTCTCCTAAGTAGGATATTATGTTAGATACTGATAATAGCAATCAGAGTCTTTGACTTGGCAATTGTTCCTATCTCATTCATTCATTCACTCATTTATTCATTCACTCATCCAGCAAACAATTCCTTAGCAATTGCTTTATACCAGACTGTAGAAAGTTTTCTCTGAGAAAAGTGCCTATTTTCTATCAGAGAACCAGGAATGTAGGAAAACAATTGCTATTCAACATGGTAATATATATAATGGAAATATATAAGTATATGTATATCAAGTAGAATAGTTATCAAAAGGGTACTTTCTTATATATAGGAAATCAGGGTAATTATGGGGAATAAGTGAGATAATTAAGGGTATGGCATTCATAAAGCACTAAAGGCTGTTAGAGTAAATTGGCTCACCATCTACCAAATATTTATTGAGGCTTTCCTATGTACCACCCACTGTACGAGAGGCTTCAGAAGTAAAAGTAAATAAGGCAAGCTTTTTTGCCTTCACATAAATTACTGCCAAGTAAAAGAGGCAGTGGAAGAATAGAGGAAATAAAATCATTACAGTCCAGCATGATAAATGCTTAAATAAAATGGAGCATGATGCTCTTGGCAATCAGTAGAGGAGGGAATAATTAGCTTCCTAAGTCAATTGGGAAGACTTCAGTAAGGGAGAAAGTAGAGGGAGAAGAAGCAGTAATTTGAGCAGATGAATTGAAGTTTGCTAGCCAAAACAGATCGAAAAAGCAGAAATAAAAAATGTACAGTTAGAAGGTCTGAAAGGCATGGAAAGGGAGTCGAATGTTTGAGTATGATGTCTCAGGGAGATGTCTCAGGATGACCTAAGAGATAGGTAAGGTTGATAGTACCATGACATTTCTTAATATATAAGCATGGAAACACTTCTGAAGGGCGTATGTCTTTCAATTTATAATGTTTCAGATGTAAAATACCTTGGGGAAGTAAAAGAAGACTTTAAGATATCAGTTTCACTCTAAGTTAAGACAAACTAAAATAGATATGGAAGAACCAAATAACTTAATAAGGCAGATATAAATATGTACTGAAATTTACGTCATAATAGAGCATATACATTCTTCTCAGGTGCACTTGGGACATTCATAAAATCGATCATTTATTAGGTTATAAAGAAAATCTTATGTTATATATAGTTTCATAATACACATCTTTTCTTATCAATACACAGAAAAACTAGAATTAACTTAAAAAGACTTTTTACCCGGAAATATTAGAATTCTATATTAAACAACTCTCAAGGAAAAGGGGAAATATAAGTCCTACTTTCAGAACTTTTAAAAATTAATACAGAAACACCATGTATTCAACTCTATATAATACAAATAAAGCTGTGATCAGATAAAATTTCATAAATTTAAATATTTATATCAATAAATATGAAACAATGATATCAATGAATTAATTTCTCAACCCAGAAAGGTAAATGCATGCACACACTCACTCATACACACACACATAGAGTAAATAATGAAGAAAGCCATTAAAGTTAATTAAATAGAAAATGGAAAAACAGTTGAAACATCAACAAATTAGACAAACTACTATCTTGTCAAGAAGAAAGGGGAGAATAAAGAATAAAAAGGAAATAAGATATATGATATATATTATTATATATTCAGATAGAAGAGACTAAAAATCATGAGGCTACTCTGCCTAACTCTCTGAAAATAAAATAGAAAACTGAGATAATATGGATGGTTTCTTAGGAAACACAGTGTGAATAAACCAAACATTAACACAATGGAGTACTATGTAACCATGAAAAACAATGAGGAATATCTCAATATAAAGATATGGAATGGTTTCCAGGATATACTTTGAATTGCAAAAAGTAAAGTTCAAAATTGTGTGTATTGACAATATAATCAAAACTGCCAACGATATATTATTCCTACTGTTCAGTAGAAAAAAAATATGTAAAGAAACAAGAAAATATGATTCATAATCGACAACATGGCAAGTAATTGAAACAGACCATGGATGATTTATATTTTGAACTAGTGAAAAAGGACTTTAACCTATTATAAATGAATTTAAGAATTTAAACAAAGGAATGTTCACAATGAAAAAAATCTATGAAGAAATCTCATCAAAGTAATAGAAAGTATGAAACAGAGCCAAATGAAAAATTTTAAGCTATATTTTACAATATCTGAAATTTTAAAAGTTAGTGATGGGCTTAAAAGAAGATTGGAGACTGCAGAAGACAAGATTGGTAAACTTGAAGACAGACCAATAGAGGGTAGTCAATCCAAAGAACAAAAAAAACAAGCTTGAAAAGCAATGAAGAGTCTGAAAAAACTTGAGAGACCATGTCAAATGATCTAAGCTATATGTAACCTGAGTCCCAAAAAGAGTGGAGAGAAAGAGTGGTGAAAATTTTTGAAAAAATAATAGTTGAAAGTTTACCAAATTTGTTTAAAAATATCAACTTATGGATTCAAGAAGTTCAGTGAATACAAGGCAAGATATATAGAAAGAGAACCACATTCAGACAGATTCTAGTCAAACTGCTAAAATCCATTGTTAAAGAGTAAATCCCTGAAAGCCGCCAAAGAAGATAAAATTACATTACATACTTAGGAAAAACGGTATTAACAACAGATGGTGTCTCATCAGAATTAATGGAGTATGGATGAAGATGAAATGACGAAAGTGTTGAAAGGAAAGAAAAAGAACCGAAGACTTTATTTCCAGTGAAAATACCTTTCCAAATTAAGGGTTAGATAAATACATTTTTAGGTAAATGAAAACTGACAGAATTCATCACTGGCAGACCTGTACTACAAGAAATGCTTTAAAGAAGTGCTTGGTGCTAAGAGGAATGACACCAATGGAAACTGATCTACAGGAAGTAATGGAAAACAATGGAAATGATAAAATTTGGAGTAAATAGAAGAGATAATCACTTTTTATTATTTTTTAAAAAAAACATTTGTCTGTTTAAAATAATAATAATGTCCTATGGGGTTTATTCTATATGAATGTATAAAATATATGTCAACAATAGCATAAAGGATGGGAGAATAAATTATGTTGTTGTGAGGTTCTAATTTTATATGAAGTACTAAAATTTGATATCAAATAGCTTAATAAAAACAGTAATGAGATAGACAGAGAAAGAGAGAGAGATTAATTAACATGGATGTGGTAAAATTTTGACAGTTGGTGAATTTAAGGAAAGGGTTTATAGGTACTTACTAGTCTTTCAACTTTTCTATAGATTAAAAAATTTTAATGATAAGAAGGGGGTAAAGAAGGGGGCTCCTGAAGTACCAATAACTGGACTTTTTAAATAAACAAGATAATATCCTGAGAAAAGCATATTGGAAGCTGCATGAAGACAACATTTCATTCCTAATATGTACTTAATTTTAGTAGGTGTAAGATATTTTTGGATGAATTAGTTAATGACTGGGAACTTGAGAGATGGGAGAGTAGAATGAAGAAAAGGGAAATAATTCTGAGTATTAACCCACCATCTGAGTTATATGAACATATAATATAGTAACTAAGAACATGAATTCTGGAGCCAGATTTACTACCTATGTAATCTTAAACATATTACTTAACCACGCTATGGTATGCCTTAGTTTTGAACTAGTTTAATTACAAAACCTATCTATGTAGATGTTATGAGGATATATATGTAGGCACACACATATGTAAAATACTTAAAACAGTAGAGGATACAGTACAAGTATTATAGAAATGTTAACTCTCAGGTAATAAAACATTTAAAAATATTTGCAAAGGAAGCTGCATATTTAATAACATATCTCATTGTTTTATAAATAAGTACAATATATAGGTCTGGAACAGAAATAGTTTTCCTTTTTATGATAAATCATTCATTATTGGTCAGTTATTAATTATATTTTCTGAAATATGTTTGAAAAATATTCTTAAAATACTTGACTTCTGAAAGAGAGATTTTCTTGGTGTAGAAGAATAATTCAAGAATGATTTAAACATTTTAAGACTAATTTGAATCCCCTTGTACAGTGTGGCAGGCTATTTCTAAAATGGCTCACAAAGATCCTGCTCCCTAGGATTTATACTTTCTTGTGTAGTCCCCTCACCTCGGGGTGTGAGCAAGGCCCCTATTGACTTGCTTCTAGTGACTAGAATATGTCTAATGTGATTAGGTTACAAAACAATGTGACTTCAGTCTTGCCCTTACTTTCTCTCTCCCTGGCTCTTCTCAACTACTTGCTCTGAGGAATCTAGCTGCCATATTGTGCACTTCCCTCATTGAGAACACATGAGGCCCATGAAGCAAGGAACTGAGGGCTGCCTCAGACCAAGGGCCAGAGAGAAATGAGGACCTCAGTTCAACAACCCTTGAGGAACTGAATCTTGCCAACAGCCATATGTTGGAGCATGGAAGCAAATTCACACCCTAGTTGAGCCTTAAGATGGCTACAGCCTTGGCCCATATATTGACTGCTCTCTTGTCAGGCACCCTGAGCCAGAAGACCCTGCTAAGCAGCACCCACATTGGAGACCCACAGAAACCGTGAGATAGTAAATAGTATTGTTTTTAAGCCATGAAGTTTTGGACTAATTTGTTGTACAACATTATATAACTAATATATTTGAGTTTGCAAAAGTGCATTTTTAAAACAAATTTGAATAGCAAGACAGGTTAATGACGTTTTTGAGATCTTAAAAGGGCCATTACAACGGACTTAATGCCAACTTCACCATTATATAAATGATTCTTATACTAATTATTCTAGGTCTCATTAAGAGAAATTTGCAAAGATAGTTTAGTCTCTGTCTTTTTTTGTTCTCTTCCCCTCATTGAGAACACATGATCTAGTAACTAATATAACTTGAAAATAATGGACTGTTTTTATAATAGATTCCAGAATTATCTGGCTCAAAGAAAAAACAAATTGAAGTTATATCAAGATTGGGTACTGACATCTAGTCAATTTATTTCAAATATATATAAGTAATTTGTCAGTGTGTTGCAAGGTTGAGTATGCTTAAAAATAGTTTCTATTCTTAGTTAGCTTTCGCTGTTAACACAGATGTCAATTCCATCTAAATACAGTTTTTAGATGGTTGATGGGTTAAATCTGTGTATATGTATCTCATAGCTTTCGCTGTTTTCAGGTTATGGATAGTTCTACTGTAGCAAAGTATAACTAGTATTTTGTCAACAAGGATATATTATGTGATCTGAAGGTAAAATCGTATCTCTGTGACACCCTTTTTCTTTAAGTGTGAAATTTAAATTGGTCCTTACTCATGGAAAAGTATGTTTTGGCAGGACTTCATACCTGAATGACTTGTTTGTGGTGGAAACTATGACCTATACACAAAGGATCAGAACCAACAGTCTGTTCAAATAACTGGCCTAGTGTTTGATAGAGGAGATTTGATAACAAATAAGTTCTTCAAATATTCTCACTGAAACTAATGTGTTTTTCTCAGACTGTGATGCTCTTGGTGATAAAAAAATAATAGCACGAGGAAACTTATTTGACACACTTAATCTAAAATCCTTTTCCTTCTTGGTATTTCTGAGTTCTTTGCTTAATAAACATTTTAACTATTTCACTCACTGAAAGAAGTTGCCTTAAGTAACTTCCTCAGATAAAGGAAAACAAATTCAAAAACACTGTCACACAGTAAAATAGGTAATTAACGACTGTTTAAAGTTGTCAGTTAGCAAATCTTGTTGTTTTTTTTCTGTTAAGATACTTAAATAAACTTGATAAATTTACCTTTCTACCTCCCAAGCCCCATTAAATTATTCATAGTACAACTGGAAATCTAGTAAAAACTAGAATATATTTTAGGGGTGTATTATTATTGAGTATAGAAGCTGTGTGAGCTCTAGTAACTTTTACTTCTACTGAGCATTTAGAAATGGTGGATAAATAATTGAAAATTCAATATCTAGGATTGATTTTCTTTCGTTCTAAATTAGAGCAGAGATTTATAATGACGTTTGTTTAGAAAATGGGTCTTAAAAATCTACATGGAAAGTAAGTGTTACTTTTCTTCTCAGTAACATTACTGAGTTAGATGGCATTTTATTTGGGTTAAGGTGAGTATATCTGAGTAGATTTCTCTGAAGACAGTTGTTTTCACGTCTCCTCTACTCTGATGGGAGCACAGTGTTCTACCAGAGGAATTTCAATGGGCAAAGTTGTTATAAATCTGTGCAGACCAGCTCTGTCGCCTAGTTCAAATTATCTGTTACACCCTGTGCCAGGGATCCTCACATGTCTAAACTTAGACATCCTTTAAGAAATAGGACAATAAAATTCATCTATTTGAAGAAAATAGTTTGGGGCATTTGGGAAAAAATTCAAAGGGGTATAAATATTAAAGAAAGTAAATGTGGAATGTTCAAGTACAGAGAAATTATCTTGAGAATCAGGACACAAAAGTCCTGAATAGCACACTCAAGTTTTTACTTTGAAGCAATATAGGATTTCCTCTCAGCAGGATGGCCTGAGGCAGAACTGGGAAGTAGGTGAGGTTTGAGTACTTTTTTTTCCCCCTTGTGTCATTCCTTCTAGCAATGGATGTACATTTGCATTTTAACTGGGCTTCCTTGCTTTAACTACTGGAAATTGGCATTTTAGGCACTGTGAAAATAGCTGAGAGGGAAAGTGTTTCTGAGGAGGGTGGCCTTTTAGAGCTTCTTTAAATTCATTGTACAGTGGCTGCCTGCTCTGTCTAAGCACTCCAGGGCCCTATCGCGAGGGTAAGTTAGGTAGCACAGCAAAAATGTATAAAATGCAAATGTTGTAGGACATCCATAGACATCTATTAGAAAGCTTCAAGTCTGTCCCAGCCTGCCACCACGAGCCCAGTGTTAGGTACTCTGACCTGTAGGTCTCTCCTTTCTAAACCCTGCATGTACGGATTTGAACCTTGTAAATCCATTTTGCACTTAGAATTAGCAGAACATTATTTGCTTAACAGAAATGTTCACATTAGACTTATTTATAGGGTTATTAGTTTGTTTTCAAATATTATGGATTTAGAAACTGTTGATATTCTGAAGAAGTATATTTGAGGTAGAAATGATCTGAGCCATAAAGCCATAAGTTCCCTTTAATCGACCTTAATTGTGCTTCATTTTAAACTCTTAACATGGCATTTATCTAAGATAATAGGTGGAGTAAAAATACATTTTTAATTTAAAATAGTAAACCGAAAGCACTTTGTTAAACAGAGCATATATTTCATATTAAGGTGTGTGTGAGGGGTAAGAGGGAGGTGATGCTAGACGTTTATTTATACCTGTAACATGCCCGGTATGGAGAGAAATAAGTTGGTTGGGGGGAAAAAAAAAAAAAAAAAGCATTATTGCTGTCCGTGTGTGTGTGTGTGTGTGTGTGTGTAATTCTGTGCTAAACTGTGGGGTGGGGAAAAAGAGGGTAACAGTTTTAAAGAAGGAGGTAATATTAGAAGACAAGAGGCTTGCGTAGGCTTTGGAGAGGTATAAAGGATGGGGCTTAATGTTTCTGGAAAAGCAAAGAGAAGCCCCGCGGCATAGAAGTTAGAGTAAGTGTGACTTTGCACAAGGCATACAATAAGTAATAGGCTAGCTGTAGCAGAACCTCATGAGGAAGTAAGGGTAAGTACTTAGGAAGAACTTAATTGCCTTGAATGCTAGGCTGAATCATTGAAATGTGCCCTTCGGTTTGTGAGCATGACTGTACTATGATCAAAGTGGTGTTTTAGAAATGCCACACTGATCATTGTACACAGGCCAGATTAGAGGGGTAGAGACCAGATGAGGGAGACAAGTCAGAAGGCTATTGAAGTGACCAGACAAGTGACGATAGTGGGAATGGAGAGTAAGGAATAACCGGAGATACATTTTGAAGAATTAATGAATGAGACTTTCCATCTATATAAATAAAGCACGTGAAGGAGAGCGAAGGGGTGATGATACCCCTAGACACCCAACTGCATGTGTGTCATATATTTTCCTCCTATGTATGGTAAAAATAAAACCTATATTATCTAAACATATATTTAATGGATCAAGTGAATACTTTCAGGTTGGATAGAGGAGAAACACAACCGATTGAGTTGACAGTAGTGCATGGAGGTGTGAAACTGGACCACGCAGGTTACAGTGTAGGGAGCTCATCGTTCGTGCAGCTGTCTAGATAGCTTTTAGCTTGGAGGTCAAGAGAAAATAAAGAAACCATCTCAGTATATCAAATAAGTGACAGGAGAGTAATTTGAACCTCGATCTTGTTATTCCCGAAAAAGCTGTATAATAGAGTGGTTATTAACACGGGATTTGGGGGCAGAAAGACCAGGCTTTGAGTTCCAGCTCTACAACTTACTGTGTTTCCCCAAGAATAAGACCACGTCTTATATACTACTTGTACGACCTCAGTTGAGTGTCTTAAATATCAGTAAATCTCAGTGTCCTCATCTATAAAATGGAAACAGCAATAGAACATCGCTGTAGGGTGATTTTGAGGATTAAATGAGACAGCTAACGTACACGTACAATTCTTAATGTAGAGTTCGGCATATACTAATTGATCAGTACATAAATATTAGCTGTTGTTATTATGGTGTTATAATATGGATAAATGGACAGAGAATGATGGTTTGAGAGGTAGTTAGAAGCAATATGGAGTTTGAATTTTTTGTCTGCAATTCTATACAAAGCTGACTGTGAAAGGCTGAATTAAAGAGAACCTAGAAAGAAGATTCCTGCCTAAAATTTTTCTGTTCAATTGGGATAAAAGCACTGTAACCATGCATTGTAGTTGGTTATTATTTGCCAGATAATTTATAGCATGCACTTCACAATTCCTGACATTTTAATATCAAAGTTTGTATATTACATATGAAAACATTAATTTTAAAATTATTTTTATTAGAATGTCAAGAATGGGTAAATATACAGAGGGTGCCACAAAAATGTATACACAATTTTAAGAAAGGAAAAAACTGTACTACAATTGTAATACTCAATATATACCGATAACAAAAGATGAATACAAGTCATGTGAATACATTTTTTTGGCACCCCCACTATAATTTGATAATTTACTATGAAGTTGGTGTAGTCATTAAGAGTAAGGAGCTAATATATGACATGTTTTTAAAAAGTGAAAACCTAAGTAGGAAAACTTGAATTTCTTGGTGAACACGTGGATGCATAACAGGGATTTAAGCCAGCTTTCAATGTTCAGTTGCTGCTTTATTTGATCAGAATTTTGTTTTGGAGATAACTGAGTGTTTATTCCTGAAAGAAAAAAAAAATGTTGATAGAATATTGAAGGACATAGGTATGTAGGGACATAGAATCAATTAAGGAGAAGGTGGTGAATATTTGGTTTTGTTGTGCGGAATATGAGGCAAGAGTCGGCTATCCCACTTAAGAAGGTTTCAGGTGGGCATTTTGAAATATGAGTGGCAAGCAAGCAAGACATATTCTCAGTTCATTCAATTATTTCTCAAGCACGTACTTTCTGTGGGAAACTATGCTAAGGCTTTCCAAGGATATAAAGATAGTTTTCTGCTGTCAAGTAGCTTACATACAGGTTAGATCTAGTTTTAGGATCAGGAAAGCCTTTTGTAGGAAGTGACATTGACAAGGCTTTAAGAAAGATTTTAAAGATCTCTTCTAAAGAGATTAGAAGATATTCCATGTGGAAGGAACCTGAATGAATAAAGGGGTGGAAGAGGGTCATGGTTGCTAACAGAGAAAAGAAAACAATTAAGCTACTAGGCTGCGGAAAAGGACACATATAATGGAGAATCTTTGGACAATAAGCCTGAGATAAGAAAAATATTTTCATTTTATTGTATTTTATCCTGACAGTTACACTGAGTGGTAGTTGCTTGCTCTTTTCATTCTACACATGAGAAACTTGAGAACTAGAGAACTCATGATTTGTCAAAAATCATTTAACCAAAAAGTGTGATGTGAAGACTCCCCATCCCAAGGAGAGACTTTATATCCTTGGGGAAAGGGACAAAGGAGGCAAAAGAGGTTTTGATCTTGGGTGAGCTGGAAGATGGTGTTGTTATATAGGGACCAGAGAAAGCCAGAAGAAAACTAAAGTTGGCCTGATGGTGAAGAGTTTGTTCTGAGAATGTTATGTAACAGATACCATTAGAACACCCCAGTCGAGGCTGGAAAACATAGTCTCCGGAGTTATAAGTTGACAGCGTATAATAGTAACACTATGAAAACAATGGATACATCACAGGCACTGATGGCAAACTAGAGGGTTGTGATACAATGGTGAGGTCTGAGTTGAAGTTGGGCAATGTGAATGTGAGGCTGGCTGAATTGGTAAAGCTGTCTGTTTCCCACCATGTTTGCAGTCCAGGGAAGGAACAGACAAACCTGACACTGTAAATGACAGAGGGAAAGGTATTGGTGCAGTTCTTTGGCATCAGCAAAGGGTCAAAGATTGGTTTGGGAGAACCATGGAAAGAATTGACCATGGAGTCCAAGAGGAGTTCATGGCCAGAGTAGCTATGAAGAAGCTAATGATATGAGTGATTGGGGAATAGATGAGTGAACCATTACCAGTATTAAGTGTTTATACCTGTGAAGTGTATTGAAACATAAATGACTCAAACTGAAGAAATTATAATATATTACGTCTCCCAATGTAAAGAGTATCATATTCCCTTATTAATAAAGTGAATGACTTTGAATAAAACGTGTCTTCTTGTGTGGAATTTTATCTAAATATCAAATTGCTTCATTACCTAAATAATTCCTTAGGTTGTGTTTGTATGTTATTAATATTGACTATATAATTCAACTATTAAAACAGATTCTCAAGAAAATAATGAATTGATACAAACTAAAATTTGAGATATAATTAACTCAAGAAGCATAACTTGTGAAACCTGGACCTAGAAAATGTTTAATTCAATCTTTTTTTAAATTAAATTTTATTGGGGTGACAATTGTTAGTAAAGTTACATAGATTTTAGGTGTACAATTCTATAATACATCATCTATATATTACATTGTGTGTTCACCACCCAGAGTCAGTTCTCCTTCCATCGCCATATATTGATTGGATCCGCTTTACCCTCTTCTACCACGCCCCTCCCCCCTTACCCTCTGGTAACCACTAAACTATTGTCTGTCTGTGAGTTTTTCTTTTTTCATTTGTTTGTCTTGTTCTTTTTTTTTTTTTCAGTTTTCTATACCACATATCAGTGAAATCATATGGTTCTCAACTTTTTCTGTCTGACTTATTTCGCTCAGCATAATAATCTCAAGATATATTTGTGTTGTCACAAATTGTACTATTTCATCTTTTCTTATGGCAGAATAGTATTCCATTGTGTATATATACCACAACTTTTTTATCCATTCTTCTATGAAAGGACACTTTAGTTGTTTCCATGTTTTGGCCACTGTAAATAAAGCTGCAGTGAACACTGGAGCACATGTCTTTACGGATAAATGTTTTCAGATTTTTTTGGGTAGATACCCACGAGAGGGATTGCTGGGTCATATGTTAATTCTATTCTTAGTTTTTTGAGCAACCTCCACACTGCCTTCCATAGTGGCTGAACCAGTCTGCATTCCCACCAACAGTGTATGAGGGTTCCTTTTTCTCCACATCCTCTCCAACACTTGTTATTATTTGTCTTGTTGATGATAGCCATTCTGACTGGTATGAGATATCTCATTGTGGTTTTTATTTGCATTTCTTGGATGATTCGTGATGTTGAACATTTTTTCATATGTCTATTGGCCATTTGTGTGTCTTCTTTGGAGAAATATATATTCAAGACCTCTGTCCATTTTTTTATTTATTTATTGGATTGTTTGTTTTTGTGTTTGTTGTTGAGTTGTATGAATTTCTTATATATTTTGGATATTAGCCCCTTATCGGAGGCATTGTTTGAAAAATCTTCTCCCATTCAGTTGGTTGCCTCTATTTTGTCGATGGTTTCTTGTGCTATGCAGCCTTTTAGTTTTATGTAGTCTCATTCATTTATTTTAGCTTTGACTTCCCTTTCCTTTGGGGTCAAATTCATAAAATGCTCTTTGAACCCAAGGTCCATAAGTTTAGTACCTACGTTTTCTTCTATGCAGTTTATTGTTTCAGGACTTATGTTTAGGTCTTTGATCCATTTTGAGTTAATTTTGGTACACAGTGGCAGATAGCAGTCTAGTTTCATTCTTTTGCATATGACTTTCCAATTCTCCTAGCACCATTTATTGAAGAGGCTGTCTTTTCTCCATTGTGTGATTTTGGCTTCTTTGTCAAAAATTATCTCTACATATTTATGTGGGTTTATTTCTGGGTTCTCAATTCTGTTCCATCGGTATGTGGGTCTGTTTTTCTGCTAATACCATACTCTTTTGATTATTGTTGCCCTGTAGTACAAGCCGAAGTCAGGTAGTGTGATACCTCCAGCATTGTTCTTTTTTCTTAAGATTGCTTTGGCTATTCGGGGTCTTTTGTACTCTATATTCAGGAACACAACAAGGCTGTCCCTATCACCTCTGCTTTTCAACATAGTATTGGAAGTCCTAGAGCAATCAGGCAAGAGAAAGAAATAAAAGACATCCAAATTGGGAATAAAAAAATTAAATTGTCACCTTTGCAGATGATGTGATGCTATATGTAGAAAACCCTAAAGACTCCACCAAAAAGCTGTTAAAACAATAATTGAATACAGTAAAGTTGCCGGCTATAAAATCAATGTGCAAAAATCCATAGCATTCCTATATACTAACAATGAAATCTCAGAAAAAGAAAACAAAAAAAAATGTTTGCAATTGCAACAAAAAGAATAAAATACCTAGAAATAAACTTAACCAAGGATGTGAAAGACTTATATACTGAAAACTGTAAGACATTTTTTTTAAAAAATTGAAGAAGACACTAAGAAATGGAAAGACATTCCGTGTTCAAGGATTGGAAGAATCAACATAGTTGAAATGGCCATATTACTCAAAGCAATATACGGATTTAATACAATGTCCATCAAAATCCCAATCACATTTTTTAAAAGAAATAGAACAAATAATCGTCAGATTTGTGTGTGTTTTATTTTTTTTTTCAAATGAAGAAATAGTGTAAAGCTTTAATAGGGGTACATAGGGCATTCCTTTAATACCAAACAATATTATAATCAATTATAAAGTTTTTATACATTTTACATATTTTAGTATTTAATTTTACTAAGATTAACTAGAAGTTTATGCTGGATATATTTCAATAACTTTTAAAAGGCAGTATTTCAGAATTCTTAGAAGGGGACTGGCCACCATAGACTATCTGAATAGTTTTAGGATGAATATTTAAGAACATAACTTTTGATCATACAGCTGATGAGATTTACCTAAAATTATTTCCTCCACTGGTATACATTCTCAACCTTTAAATCACTCCTTTGGATTAAGATGCTGATTCTCTGCTTCAGTTCTCTTTCTTTTAGAAGTCCACATATGTAGCAGTGAAGCCTAAAATATTATTTATAATATTTTGGAAATCCTTACGAAAACCTTAATTTGCTTCTTCACATTTGGTTGAAAGTATAGCAATCCTAATTTCATGCTCATCAGACACTCAGATAAACTATTAGTAACATCACTGCAACTTCTAGGAGGTGATCGATGGAACAGACACACTTAGCTGAATCTCATGTGTCATCCTCATAGTGTGCATTTTGATCACTTATTTCCACAAAAATACAAGATAATAGTCAAAATCTTTCAAAGCATAAGATCTACTGGGGAAAAAATTAAAGTGATCGTTTGTAAATTAAAAAAAAAGAGAACCACTATATTTAAAGTACTAATGATATCCCGAGTTAAAATGGAAATATTGCCTGGAAGAGTTAATAAATAAACTGCTAGCTGTCACCCAATGTAAAAGCAAAGGTTAGTTTATCAAATGCACTAGCAGAAAACAGAGACGAATACAATATGCAGGAAAGATGTCAATTTCAATCAAATTGAAATCAGTGAAAAGGTGAGGAATAGGACTCTAATGGAAATGTTTGTAACATATGCTTCATTGAGCCCAGTGTAGAAAGGAGCTTCTCAAACTAAAAGGCTTGTTTCCAAATGGGAGGTTGAGGATATAAGTTGTAACTCACATGCTTTTGGGTACAACTGTCTCTGTTTAATAGTCAGGAAGATAAAGAATATCAAACAGACCTCATAAATCACAATTATTGCCCATATCCTATCGGCAAAAATATGATGTGCTAATATTTATGGTTAAGCTTCTGTGGTTTAGATATTGCTTATGATTATAATTTCACACTAATTTAAATGATGTTTATTTTAGTAGAAGTATAGACATGAAAAAGAAAATATTTAATTCAAAGCTATTTTTCATACTTATAACCATTAAAAGATGGAAAGAGTGAGTTTAATTTCTGAGGTAATATCAATTTTCTTATAGAAAACATTGAAAATCTGGAAAACAATGCAAGTGATAATATTTAGAATCAGACATGGATTTAACTTTAGCAAAGGTTTATTTTTCTAAAGGATAGAACACAAAGCCAGCGTAAAGTTGACAGCAGAGAAATCAGCAACATTATATTATGACAAGTATTGATGTAAGCTTCTGAACTTCCCTACTGAAGCCTCACTAGCGGAAACAATTGTGCATGATTCTCAGTAAGCGTCACATCAGACCTGAAAGCCCAGCCTTGAAAACATGAGAGTTTAACAGGCCAGGACATAGCCTTGTCCAGATACATGATTGCCACACCTGAGCCAGGAACTGCTCATCAATCTTGGGGTTGTACAATGCACAATATAACTGCTATTGTAGAGTAGGTACCTTGTTCACTTAATTCTGAATAAGCTCCTCATCCATCACTCTGGCCTCCTAAGATCACCCTACCTGAACCAAGTACATTCTTGAGTTTAGTGCTATGAAGCCAGAGCAAGGTTTAACTACCCAGATATCTCTTGGATGATGCTGACAGACCCTTGGATGACCTATAGAAGCTATTTGACAAAGAAGTACAGATGCTACCACAAATTTTCATCCCAAATCTCAGTGGCATTTAAGAATATTCTTATAATAGTCTAACTTAATTTTTAACTCATCTAAAAATATTACCAACAATTCCATTAATATTTTTAAAAATATATGTGTTTCCATGTCCTAGGATCTAGGAAATTTTAGGATATAATCAATAATTTATTTTAAGGATGCATACTGTCAAGATAAGTTATTACTTGAAAATTTTAAACAACATAATGTTGCTCGATTGTGTTCCTTAATCAATCAGTAAATAGCAAATCAATTCAAATGATAATCAGAGCCCCCAAATTAGAAACCATTTTGATTAAGTGTTCCTTTAAAGTAAATGCCAGACATGATTGAAAATGTCACAAAATGAATCAAAATTTATTTTTGTTCCTCATGTTTGTAGTATAACTTGTCCAGGAATTACACATTCTAATTGAGGGCAGAATGGAACCACATGGGAGTAGATATTTCTGCAAACTAATATGCCTCTTCCTTCAATTTTTTTCCACTAAGCATGGCAAGCATTTGTGTATTAAAGGATATTTTAGAGGAAAAATAGAATTTATTTGAAGGTATTTATTTCTTACAATTAGACTAAAAAGAGAAATAAAGAAGACATAGAAATAATCCATATATGGATTATTGATTCTTGGAAATAACAATATTTAGATGTAAATCTCTGTGCAGCTGAAAATAAGTTATTAGTAAGTTTATTGCTTTAATTAACTACATCATAATCAAATCATGCATGGAAATAGCTAATTTAATTTTAAGAACATGCACTTTACATTGTTGTTTGAAGAATCACTGTGGATGTAATAACATCTGAGGTAGTAATTAAAATAAGCAACAGGACTTTATTTTCCATATCTTTGCCCACGCTGTATCACTCAGTAAGCTTGTAATTGCTAATCCAATTAAATTATAAATTATAGTATAGTATATCATATTGTATCATTTTACATATAGCATTATATATTATATTGTTTGTCATATATATCTTGTATCTAAAATTTGATCAATAATTTTAAATTAAGATGTTTTGTAATTTTAAAAATAATATATTTTCTAATGAATTTTGTTATTTTTAAAAGTGATAGAGGCAATGTCATACTTCTAAATTGTATAATGTATTTAAGATCTGATCTTTAACCTCAACCCAATTTTCCTTCATTTGCTTAGCTGCTTTGTGGACGTGTGGAGAGAAAGCCTTAACTTTATTCCCATCACTCTATTTAAACTTCAGTGAGATTTCCTGAACACTCACAATGGGTCTGGATCTGCACCAGATTATGGGAATTCAGGATGGGTCAGAGAAGACCCAGACAGTGTTCCACTGTGTTCAGTCAAATCTCTCATCTCCACTGGAAATGCTTCTCAATGTTCTCTCTGTCTAACAGACTCCAATACATCTTTCCCAATACAATAAAATTGTCATATCTTCTATGACACCTTTCTTGAAGCTGCCAGAGAGAGTTAATGGTTAGTTCTTTCCTCCTCTGGGGTCATAAAATATGTGTGTGTGTGTGTGTGTGTGTGTGTGTGTGTGTGTGTGTGTTCTAAAACTATTGGTGGTTGTGGATTTAAGGCAGGTAACCCAAAGATTCATTACCAGGAATAACCTGAAATATTACTAAAGTACATTTGAGTCACCTACACTCAAAACAATTTACATGATGCTAAAGAAGCGCAGTATTTGGGACCTTTTATTTGGATAAGCCCCTGTGAGTCCTGGCTGTTAATGGGAGGCATGCAGTGCTCTAGGTTGAGAGGGGCAGTCGGGTTCATAAACAGTATGTAAGTATTTCTGGTAAAGAGATCTCAAAAGAATATTTGAATTCTCAAGATTTCCGTTTTTGCTGTGTTTTATTTTCTTATTCTAACTCAATATTTATTTTCTACCAAATTAGTGTTTGGATTTTTCTTTTTTAAATAAGGCACCCTAACTGTATAAACTTGTGTCCCCTCAAAACCTAAATCATCCTCTTTTGAAACTGTAAAGTAGATGAATTGGAGCATGTCACTGAACTAGCCAGGAAGCTTAGCAGTTGTTTTGCACTCATCACTGCGTTCAGTAGGGTCTCAGTGGTCTTGTTGATGTCCCATATTAGCATCATAACATTCTTTTTTTTTTTTTTTCTTGTTGTTTTGTCCATATGTAATTTTTTGCAAGGTGAAGTTTCTGGAGATTCAAATATAACAACATTGTAGTACAGAAGAAACAAACATGTTTAGGAAGTCAGGGAGATCAAAATTCAAAGGTTCACGTCTCACATTAAGTTTGTGATCTCTTATTTCTACATGTGTGAAATACATACAATAGAATCTACCTGGAAAAGTTTGGGGACAATAAGAGATGATATAGTTAAAATCTTTTCTATATCACTGGTAATCAAAAAATGATGTAACTATCATTAGGATTATTTATCCTCTCAGCAAAAATATTTTGGGACGGAATTTCTGCTCATTTCTCTTTCATAATTCTAAATGTAACCATGAAAAAGTATCAATTTGGTGCTAATATACCTTTAACATCTCTCTTTAATAGTGGGTAGCTTCTGATCTTATTCAACAAGGAAGGAACACTAAGTTCAATTTTGATAAGACATGGCTTTCTTAGCTCAAGGTACTTACCACTGAGGGAATACCTGGGAGGGGCCTGGCAGAGGCCACAGAATATTTTAAAGCAAAACTATTAAATATGCGAGTCAAGAAGACTTCTTGTTTAATAGCATTTCCTCTGTCTGGATGACTGTACATTTTGGATGTGGGAGAAGGCTAATATATTCTGTCTGTGCCCTCTGCTAATTCTAAAGGGCAGCACTTGGGTGAGGAGGCCATGAGATTGTTTGGAGTCCTTGGAAATCACTGACAATGATACCTAGATAATGCAAATTTCTCCTATATGAAGCAGATCCAGGTGTGCCACTTTATGAACGATTAACTTACCGAGTTTTCTGCAGCTATTTACAAAAGCTGATTTGTTCAAACAACTGGACACTTTATTTTTATTTTTAATTAAATTTATTGGGGTGACAATGGTTTGTAAAACTACATAGGTTTCAAGTGTACAATTCTGTAATACATCATTTATACATCACACAGTGTGCTCACCACCCAGAGTCAGTTCTCCATCCATCACCATATACATGACCCCCTTTACCCTTTTCAATCCGCTTCCCCCCATACCCTCTGGTAACCACTAAACTATTGTCTGTATCTGTGAATTTCTGTTTCTTTATTTGTTTGTCTTGTTCCTTTTTAAACTGATTCCCGAGAGAGTTTACTTTCTGTATCTTAAAATGCATATTTTGCTGATAAATCAGCACTCCGATGGACACGTCAAGTGACAAATTACAGAGAAAACTAGAATTTTTCCAAGAAAAAAAAGTATCCATTTTCACTTTTAGAATGAGATTGTGTAGAATATATTGTGGGAGGAAATGAAGCATTACACTACTTTTGAAGTGTTGGTCCATTAAGACCGGAATGTGTCAACTGAGATACCCTAATTTTACAGGAGTTTAATGCATTACTACAGCATTGAAATCTGTAAAATTGCTTCACTAACTTGGTTTTTAAATGAAACTTGTCTTATTCAAGGGGAGCAGTTTATTTTATAAGTTATGACAATAGAATAGGTAATGTAAAACTAATTGTATAGATAGTAGCAAATCTCAGAAAATATTCGGATAACAAGAAGAAAGTTGGTCCATTTAGATCTTTATCTTCATTGCTCAATTTTCTTGTTAACGATAATCAGACTATGAAGGCACATTTTTGTATAGCTGAAAATACCAAGTATTTGGTCTCTAGAGAGAAAGAAATCCAGAAAAAAAATCTCACAGATGTACAGTTACTCTCTATGTAACCGTAGGAAACAAGGCTGTTTCCTAAAGTTGATCCACTGGGGGTAGAGAATGTGGGAACAAAACCAAAGAGTTAAACATTTATCTATACATGCTATATAGCCTTTTGCCTACAGAAGAAAAATAAATAATATTGCTAAAAACTTCTAAAGTAGAATATTTCAAAATCTAATTTTATGATGACTTCAGGTTTTTTTTTATTTTTTAATTTAATTTATTTTATTCTATTTATTAGTTTCAGATATACAAAACAATGTAATAGTTAGACATTTACTCTCCTCACAAAGTGATAAACCCCTCCCCCAGGCTATTAGCCCTCTGACATAGCATATATGACTTCACTTATTTTTAGAACAAGAACTACTATCTAGTGAGATTTTCAAGGAGAGCAATATATGCAAGACAGGTCATTTTTCTAATTAATTTATAGCACGCAATATTGCAAAAGGATAACCAACATATGTGTTCGATTCATCCCTTGTGGAGGAAAGTTTGAGTGCACTCCATTTTTTTCTGTATCTTGAATCAGCACAGTTTGCCAGTTGAGGAAAACACAGAGTTCAATAGCATTTATAATAAGCATTAATAGTAATCAGAACCCATCTGAAGGGTTCTAGGCAGGAATTTAGACTATATGGTTTTAGAAGGCTTTAACAAATCTAAAATTCTATTGTCTTAATTTGTTTTCCTAGTCATGTATATATAGGATTCTTCCTCACAAGAAAGTGTACGGATATTTCAAAAACAAAAACAAAAAAAATACTAACAAACAAAAAGTGGTAATGGCCTAATGGAAAGAACTTAGACTTTGGGGTCAGAATAAAGACCAAAACTTAAATCCTGACTGCCACTTCCAACCTATGTAACATTAGAGTTATTATTCAATCTTTGAGACCCTGGTTCTTTTTTCGTAAAATGATCTTAAGGATGGAAGTTACTTCCGCTATTTTGCATCATAGTCTCTGAAAAAGAAAAGGATTGGCAATTTATTTACTGCTGTTTTACATTAAAAGTAAGATTGAATGTGTTATTTTAAGAGCAACTTTATTTCAGTCATGCTTTGCACCTTCAGACTCACGGAATATCTTGCATAATCTTCCCCACCTACCAACAAAAAGAACCTTTCCTTTAATATTAGGTGGATATCTGTAAACTTAGATCATATTTTATTATTTTAGTGAAACAAAATACTATGATATAACCATGTGTGTGCATGTATAAATGTAAATATATTTTTCTCCAAATCCTATCTGTTGGATTGCAATGTTAGTGCATTTGGCTAAAGACTTGCATGATCTTCATATGTTACGTCTGATTCTTTCCACTCTTCTGTCTTAATTTCTATCCAAACAATTCACCAGTGCCTACATCCAAAATATATAGCCAATGGGACAGAGATGTTCAGTCAAAGCAGACAGAATAAATTAACCCTTTCCTATAGTTCTGGAAGAAATTAAATGTCAGAAATTTAGTTGCTATGTTGGTTGGGCTGCTATGTCTGAATATCATATTCATCTGTGGGCAGGCTATTTTTTTCTGTTATGTACTTAACTGAGAGTTGTAAACTGGAAAAGAAAAAAAATCTGCATTGCTCCATGTTGGTTTTCATCAGAGGAAGAAAGGCTCCCATCATATTTATTTATGACTTGGAGCAAGGGAGGTACTGAAATTATAGAAGTTTACCTTGAATTACTTAATCAAATTTAAGGACATTTCCACTACCCAGTTTAGCTCTTATATCAGAGAGCAATTGAAAGTTCTAATATGAACTACTTAGGCTACAAGACAGATATTGAAGAATGTGCAATGGCTACTGTGTTATTATTATTATTACTTGACTGGCGATGTGAATTAAAATCAGGTGTAACAAATGGATTTCATTATTCAAATTTTACTTTTGTATCTGATTCTCTATTTAAAGTGAAACTATCAAGCAGCTTTAACAGAGTCTTCAATTTAGGGATTTTCTGATGAGGCAAACTACACATTTACATAAGGCATGTGCATGTATTCTCAAAACTTTCTTGGTATGATTACCCATCCCTCCCTTTTTATATACATCCTGATATTCTTTTATCTAAGACCTTATTTAGATCATTGGGCCGGTGAGAAATTCACTAGAAAAAAACAAAGTAGCAATTTAAACAGGGATGGTACAGATTTTATCAAGATTATTGGTACTAGCTTTAACAGTCATTTTTCTCTGATTTTGGTTTAAATATAAGACCAGTTTGTAAGCAGTTGGTGGTATGTTCTTCAGTCATTAAAAAATGATCAGAAGGACTACATAATTTGGACAAGAGTTTAAGAGGTAATAGTAGATTGCATAAAAGCATGTAGAATATATATAACAAATGTGATTGGAGCTTTGTTTAAATAGCTACGAAACTTTTTAAAAATATGAAAATGTGCAAAAATATTAATAGTTTTTGTTTTCATGTGTGTGACAGAGGTTCTGGTCATTTTTAAACTTTATTGTCATTATAGTTTTTTTTTTAATGAATACTGATTATGTTCTTAAAAGAAGATAGCATATTATTAGATGAACATATGTGTAATATGAAGTTGCATAGTATCCAGAATGGTTAAGTATCTAGATTATGGACCCAGGCTGATTAGGCTTAAATGGTGACTCCCCCTCAGCTAGTTGTCTCAACTCTCTACCTCCATTTTTATATCTATAAATTGTGCACATTTAATAGTTTGAACTCATAGGTCTGTTGTGACTAACAGATGTGTTAAAGCAATTTAAAAAGTGCACGATACATAGAAGAAGTCAATATGTATTAGCTATTATGATTAAATTTATAATTAAAAACACATCACACATTGAGGACAAACTAACATTCAGTGTTATTTGGAAACACATAGATAAAATCTAAAATTTGATTTACAATATTCAGTAGCACTCCATTTTTTAAGGTTATTTACTTAAAATCCTTAATCATTTGAACATATTAAATACGGAATTTTTAAGTCTTTGAACATTAAAAAAATAAATGTCAAAATGTTCATATATTGATGCTCACATAATTCATTATTTAAAAGCTCTCAAGCCCTCATAAAATTTATCCTTATTTTGCACCCAATACTACCGTGTTTCCCCAAAAATAAGACCAGGTCTTATATTAAGTTTTGCTCCAAAAGACGCATTAGAGCTTATGTTCAGGGGATGTTATCCTGAAAAATAATGCTAGGGCTTATTTCCAGGTTAGGTCTTATTTTCGGGGAAATAGAGTAATACTCTGGTCACAAATGTTTCCCCTATAACTACAAAGCAAAGAAACAGATTAAAAGATGGTGGTCATTAATAACAGGCTCTCTGACAGAAATAAGTAGATAAAGAGGTGCCCAGATAGTGCGGACAGAGACATAACACTGTGCATTATGTAAACAACAATAACAAAAGCCCAAGAACCATTCATTCTGTGGAGGGACAAACAGCTTCTGGGAGAAAAATATAATTTGTGTTTTGTAGAATGATGAATACAAAGAGGTAATGCTTCTACTAAATTGTTATCATTAAGTTACGATTAGAATTCACGATTTTATAAAGCAGGAACATTTTCCCATACATTTTAGAAGGATTATTTTTCAATTTAGTACTTTTGTGTGGGATGTGATGTAGGAAGAAGTAATTACATGAGATAGCTTATTCCTTGACAATTTCAGATAACTGAGTGCTAATCCAGAAATACCAAACCGCAGTTTGTCTTTTTCTTAACTTTTCTCCTTTTGAGTTTCTCATTTATTTTTCTATGATTTTTATAGATGCTTACATTGTAACTACAGTCAATTAATTTAGCTAACAGTAGTTCTTAAAGAAGATTTATTAACGAGCAGATTACAATAAAAATCCACATATCTTCTCAAGCATTTTCCTCCAGTTTTCACTTTAAAACAAACAGACAAAACGTGCTCCTTTCCACTCTGAAAAGATTGTACAGAATGAAAAACAGTGAGGAAAGAATTAGCAGAAATTGAACATGTAAATTATATTCTTATAGTCTGTTTGCTAACAGTTCAGATAACCAAAATAAGGGATAGATTAGGGTTGTATTTATTGGTATTCAAAAGTTAAAAAAAAAAAAAAAAAAAAAAAAGATGTAAAAGGATTATCTGACCTAACTAAAGAAATAGCGATGTCAACCTGTTAATAACTTCCTTGAGAAAATTCTGTTCCTGACATTAAATACTCTAAATTATTCCTATAATCTTTGTTCCACTCTATTATATGCCATAAAAGTCTATTCTTCTGTAATTCAGTCATGATTCATGTTTTTCTAGTGAAATGATAAGCTTCAGTCTTGATATTTTGCTAAAGCTAACTCCAAGTATTTAAACAATGTGATGTATCTCTTTTTAAAACTTAATAGGAAGTTAATTCATCTTTTGTGTCAAAACTAAGACTCGATTTCCTCAATTACCAAATATCTTTGATTATAAAAATCATCACCAAGGTAGAAACCGTCCTTGAAGGAAAAAGTGCACTATCACATTTAAAATATACATTGGTTGTGAAATGTGATTTCATCTCATAAAAGCTACAATTATAAAAATATAAAAATTATTTCTCAAAATTTGCTCCTTAGGAATAGATAGATGGATACATATGTAATAGAATAAGTACAATAAAATGTCAGATGTAGTTTTATATGAATGTTTACTGTATTCTTTTGACTTTGCTGTATATTTTAATTATTCTAAAATAAAATATTGGGAAAATATGCTTCTTAAAATGGAACAGTTAAAAACTCATGATTCAAATTAGAGAAAAGTAGCATTTATTAGACTTTTAATTGCTTCACTGAATTACTTTCTGTCATCACTCATTTATGAATATATTTTCATGAAGTTGTATCCTCATAAACTGAGTGTGACTTAGTCTTTTCTTGGGCGGTATAGGCCCTATGAATGATTTCATTCTTATCCATTGAGTCTTGTTCAAATTTCCTTCTAACCAGTACTCAAAACCTCATGATGAATAATTTCATAACATGTAGCTCTTCCCATGTAAGGTACCTCCTATATTCTACCTTGTATTGTAATCACTATGTCTGATTCTTAACATTTGAGAGAAGATCCTTGTATTTCATACTCCACAGGAAAGAACTATAGAATGGGAAAGGATAGCCTTAGGAAGAGAGGAAAAAGGACAGTTTTACATCCCTTGAATTAAAAATCTAGTTGGTAAAATTCTAATTTTTATTTATTGCTAAACAATTTATTGAAAAGTGAAATAGCTAGTATGACCAGTTTGTTGGCAGCAAATAGATTTAAAAATATATCTGAGTCCAAGGTCAACTTTTTAAAAATAAATTTATTGATTCTATAATTTTTAACATATGTTATTTGAGCTCTTCGCACAGTCGAGAAAAGTACTTGAATAGGACAATGTTGGGAAAATTTCCCAAGGTATATTAGCATCGACTTCCAATGGAGGACTGGACCGACAGACCAAAGAAAGAGACTGACAATGTCAAAATTAAGCAGAGTTTATTAAGAGAACTTAGTACAGAAGCCGAGTTGAGTCCTGGGCTGTAGCAAGATGGTTGGAACCTGAAAGGGAAAGGGCAACTTGACCTATATAACCTCCAGAATACAGGAGGCTTATACTCCAGTGGTAAAGTATTTATTAAGAGCTGTATATTCCAAAGCAGTAAACAATTTAATGGACTTAGTACTTATCGGGGTAAGAATATGCCTTTCAGGTGATACACTCCTCTGGAAGTGAACTTGTCATCTAGAGCAGCTTACTTCTTAAGATGGTGTGGTTCGTGATGTTGAGCATTTTTTCATATGTCTATTTGCCATTTGTATGTCCTCTTTGGAGAAACATCACTAATCATCAGAGAAATGCAAATCAAAACCACAATGAGATATCACCTCACCCCAGTCAGAATGGCTATCATCAACAAGACAAATAATAACAAATGTTGGAGAGGCTGTGGAGAAAAAGGAACCCTCATACACTGCTGGTGGGAATGCAGACTGGTGCAGCCGTTATGGAAGGCAGTGTGGAGGTTCCTCAAAGAATTACGAATAGAATTGCCATATGACCCAGCAATCCCTCTCCTGGGTATCTACCCAAAAAATCTGATAACATTTAGAGATAAAGACACGTGTGCTCCAATGTTCATTGCAGCCTTGTTTACGGTGGTCACGACATGGAAACAACCAAAATGTCCTTCGATAGATGAATGGATAAAGAAGTTGTGGTATATATACACAATGGAATACTATTCGGCTTTAAGAAAAGATGATATAGGAACATTTGTGACAACATGGATGGATCTTGAGAAAGTAATGCTGAGCGAAACAAGTCAGACAGAAAAAGCGGAGAACCCTGTGATTTCACTGATATGTGGTATATAAACCAAAAACAACAAAAGAACAAGAGAAACAAATGAGAAACAGAAACTCATAGACACAGACAATAGTTTAGTGGTTGCCAGAGGGTAAGGGGGGCGGGGGGTGGGGGGTGGGAGATGAGGGTAAGGGGGATAGAATATATGGTGATGTAAGGAGAACTGACTCTGGGTGATGAACACACAATGGGATTTATAGATGATGTAATACAGAATTGTACACCTGAAATCTATGTAATTTTACTAACAATTGTCACCCCAATAAATTTAATGAAAAAAAAAAAAAAAAAAAAAAGATGGTGTGGTTCACATCAAGCACTAGAAACCATTTTGCCTAACAAACAGTGTTCTGATTTGCATTACCATAATGATTGTCATAGATTTTTAATAATTGAATACATTTTTTGATAAAATGATTACTATTCATTCATGATTTTTAAAATGACAAATAGTACAGAAATATACATACAATGGAAAGTTATTCTTTTCTGACCACATATAACAAATATCTCACCAGCTTTCTGCCTCAACCATAATCACGTTTTGCTTTTATAAATATTTGATGAAGCATGCATACATATGTTTTTGTGTATATATATATATATATAATTTTGAATTTATTATGGCATTATTAGACAAGTATTTTTTTTATCTCAAGACATTCAGTTATTAATAACTTTAATATGTGCTCTTAAAGAAAAAAGTCATACATGTAAAAATATTCAGTACAGCCTTTAAAATGATAAAATAAAAAGCCTCAGTAGAAATATAGAGAAATTAATATAGCATCATGTTAATTTCAGAGAACAATACAGATTTTATAGCTCAATATAAACAACTATATAAATCACACTTACTTAAAATAACTGGAAAAAAAATTTAATAGGTACAGAGGTACAAAATTCAGAATCTCTTAGCATCCAAAATGTAATTAATCTGGGGATGTGATGTACATTTTTTTTCTGAAGGATATTTTTTTTTTTTAACAAGCATGCAGGAGATTGTTTGAAGCACTTGTTTCCTCATCACTGTCTTATATCTAACATGATTAGAACAAACTGATTAACCTCTCTATAGTAGTTAAATGTAAAATTACAAAGTTGCCAATGCATACGTAAATTACTGAAGATATAAAATGCCTTTATTATCTTGAATCTCAAAGACAACATAAAAGAAAAAAAAAAGTATACTGTTACCAAGTTTTAAGTGATTTAACTACCAAATATGCCCCCACTCTGAAAGTCTAAACTCAAATCTGAGTTTTAGACCTTTGCATACACTCATTCTCTGGGATTTTTCATGAATGTACATGTGGCCTCTAAATGTAAATTTCTATGCCACAGCTATAGTGGCTGCTATAAAATTAATTTTAGTGTGTCACATTTGCCCACATTCTTAGAATACTCTTCCTAATGGATTATAAGGATCCATTGCC